>NC_143476.1:11817293-13067293 GCF_987193195.1 Phasianus colchicus
GAGGCCAAACATCTGCCAACCTGTCTAATTGAGCGTGGCTGACAGCTGCTTTTGCTTCTGGAAGTCTGTAAACCCACTGAATCTAACTAGGAGCACAGCGTAGTTGTGAGAGATGTGTGAACTTGCAGCCTAATTCCACCCTTAGCTGTGCAGCCCATCTGCCACTGCTGAGACTTCTATTACTGTTGGTTCACATTTCGTGCTGTTGCCAAAATAATGCAAATTATTGTGTGAATATTTCCAGATTTGCTGCCAAGATAAGCAGAGCTGGCAGATAAATACCTCTTTGGCATCTGAGCTGCCAAGAGACATTGCTGAGCTTTGAACGAGCGTCAGCCACTCAGTGAGGAACCACCCACAGCTCCAACATGGACCAGATTCTCTCAGTGGTACTCATGTCTGACTGCACAACTGAGGAGCCTCCAAATTTAAGGCGTCTGCAGCAACTACACTTGAGTGTCTAAATGTAAGTGTCTGAATCTAGAGCTGAGCTACACAGCTTCTGGTCTGAAAGACTGTTAAAATTAAAGCCTGCCACCAAGCACTGTCTGCCAACATATTATGACACATTTTGTCATAGATGCTAGGGATGTGAGGAATTTAAGGGGGAAAAAGAGACGTGTAGATGTGTCCTAGTTTCATGAGAGACACATGCACTTAGACTGCTGAGGTAAACTTTTACAATTCATAACTCAAGTAGTTTTTCAATTCTGAAGGCCACTCAGACTTTCAGACCCTTCAGTAAGGGTGATGGAGCACTGGAGCAGGTTGCCCAGAGAGGCTGTGGGGTCTCCTCTGGAGACATTACTCAAAACCTGCCTGGATGCGTTCCTGAGTGACCTAATCTAGGAGTTCTGCTAAGGCAGGGGATTGCACTCAATGAGCTTCCCAGGTTCCTTCAGCTATAAATAGGAAGACTGCTAAAAAAATACCCTTTTCACATCTCAGCCAGGATTCTCGCATTTATTTATTTTTAATAAATGATACAATCTTCTCTTTTCTCTTTCTTCTCTTCTCTTCTCTCTCTTCTCTTCTCTTCTCTTCTCTTCTCTTCTCTTCTCTTCTCTTCTCTTCTCTTCTCTTCTCTTCTCTTCTCTTCTCTTCTCTTCTCTTCTCTTCTCTTCTCTTCTCCTCTTCTCTTCTTTCTCCTCTCTTCTCCTCTCTTCTCTTTCTTTCTCCTCTCTTCTCCTCTCTTCTCCTTTTCCCTCCTTTCCTTTTTCCTTCCCTTTTCCTTCCCTTTCTCCTTCCATTTTCCCTTCCCTTTTTCTTCTACTCCTCTCATTTTAATTTTTTTTTTCATTCCCTTTTTCCTTCCCTCTCTGTTTCCTCCTCATCCCCTCTCCTTTCCCTTTTCCCTCCTCTCCCTTCTCCTCCCCTTCTCTCTTTTCATTTTCTTTCCTCTCCTCTCCTCCCCTCCCCACTCCTCCCCTCCTCACTCCTCCCCACTCCTCCCCTCTCCTCCCCTCTCTTCTCCTCCCTTCTCTTCTCTTCTCCTCCCTTCTCTTCTCCTCCCTTCTCCTCCCTTCTCCTCCCTTCTCCTCCCTTCTCCTCCCTTCTCCTCCCTTCTCCTCCCTTCTCTTCCCTTCTCTTCTCTTCTCTTCTCTTCTCTTCTCTTCTCTTCTCTTCTCTTCTCTTCTCTTCTCTTCTCTTCTCTTCTCTTCTCTTCTCTTCTCTTCTCTTCTCCTCCCTTCTCTTCTCTTCTCTTCTCTTCTCTTCTCTTCTCTTCTCTTCTCTTCTCTTCTCTTCTCTTCTCTTCTCTTCTCTTCTCTTCTCTTCTCTTCTCTTCTCTTCTCTTCTCTTCTCTTCTCTTCTCTTCTCTTCTCTCCTCTCCTCTCCTCTCCTCTCCTCTCCTCTCCTCTCCTCTCCTCTCCTCTCCTCTCCTCTCCTCTCCTCTCCTCTCCTCTCCTCTCCTCTCCTCTCCTCTCCTCTCCTCTCCTCTCCTCTCCTCTCCTCTCCTCTCCTCTCCTCTCCTCTCCTCTCCTCATTTTAAATTTCTTTTTCATTCCCTTTTTCTTCCCTCCCCTTTCCTCTCATTCCTCCTCTTTCCCTCTCCTTTCCCTTCTCCCTCCTCTCCTCTCCCTTCTACTCCCCTTCTCTCCTTCTTCTTTTCCTTTCTATCTTTTTTCTCTTCTCTCCTTTCGTTTTCTCTTTTTCCTTTCGTTTCCTTTTCTTTTTCTTCCTTTTTCTTCTACTGGCTCCACCGTTGAAGGCAGAACTCTCTTATTCTCTTCCACGTCTCACTAGAAAATGGAGAGTCTCAAGTTGTGACTGAGTAATTTCCACCTCACACAGACTTTGAGAGGAAAAAAGAGAAGCTGCCTCCTCCCTGGATCCCTCTGGCAGAGGCAAGCTACAACTACAGCAAAGGCAGGAGTGCCAGTACCTGTCTGTGGGTCCAGGCGGCCGGGAGAAGTTGTTCATCACGGCCTCAGTGTGACAGCGGGTGAGGATGACCACCGCCTGGCACAGGAAGGGCACGAACGTGCTCTGCTGCGTAGATGACGCGCAGCTGCGCAGGATGTAGAGGATGGGTGGCACCTGGAAGAAGAAGGGGAGAAGGAAGGACTTGCTGCATCCTGGACTCTGCAGGGCCTAACCAGGGACATTCAGCGCGTGAGCAGTGCCCGCTCCCTTGACATGCTGCAATGCCTAAGCCTAAATTTCAAACCAGCCCCCCTGTCCAAGCCCTGGCTCTGCGCTCAGGCTGTGCTGCTTTAGTACCAGAGGCAGACGGCACAGGGCATGGTGCAACAGCCAGAAACAAACCAAGACACGTGGAAGAAAGAAAGTCTCTTACGTTCCAACAGATGTCCTTCCCGTGCATCTGCAGAAAGGTGGTCACCCACTTCCCAGCAGCACGCACGCGCACTCCTGTGGCTTTCCGGATGGTCTCCTTGGTGGCCATCATGAAGTCGACGGTGCGTTCGACGGGGAAGTTTCTGCACACGATCTGCAGAGAGATGAGAAGCAGGAGAGATCCCATCACTGCTCTGCGCAGCTCTTCAGAGCACAAAGCAGGCTGGAGGGCATTCTTAGCTCAGTGGCTTGCCGGCCATTCACAACGCTCCTGCTGTCCGTACCCTGCTATTTACACGGAAGGCGGCTGAGCCTTCGCTCAGCTTCTGCACCCATGGTGTCTGCTGACATGCAAAGCCTACCTCCCAGCAGCCACAGTCACACATGCACGCAAGTGCACACACACACACACACACACACACACACATCATGGAGTCAGCCCCTTGCACTGCGTGCCTGAAGGCCAGCCATAGCTCAGAGCCTCCTGCTGCTTGCTGAGAACAGCGGTCTCAGGGTGACAGCTCATTTTGGAAACGGTGTGAAAGGCTGGGAGCAGCACAGAGTCGTGCAGAAGCCTCCGCACAGAGATCCCACCACCCCTTTCTGGGTCCACTTACCATGGCCATTTTGGACGTGGTCTGGAGCTGAGAGACAGTGCTGCAGGCATGCAGTCCCTCAGACAGGCTCCCGATGTCTCCTGGCTCCCTGTTGGCTGCTTTGGCTGGAAAGAGCCCAGGGAGAAAAGGGAAGTCATGCTTCTGGAAATGGAACCGCTCTCCACGGGGGAGAGACAGAGGACAGGGTGGGGACGAGAAGAGAGCTGTGCACGGTGCCTCTCCCTCCTGTAAACAGGGCCCAGCCCGTGGGGCTCTGGCAGTGCCACGGAGGAGGGCAGAGGGCTGGTGCAACCTGCTCTGCTCACCTTGGATTCGGAGAAGGGAGCTCAGACAGGAGGCAGCCAACTGGCGGGATGCGGGCATGGGGTCGCACGTCAGAGGCGCCAGCAATCCCACCAGGGAGCCAAAGTGCTCGCAGGCATCTGCTCTCTGCAGGGGTGAGAGGCAGGAAGAAAGCTGTAGGCAGCCCCGGCTCTCCCTGGCTTCTCCGCCTGTGCCTTCCTCACGCCGTGGCACAGCATGCACAGCTGGGCGGAGCTCGCCTTCCAGCTCAGGGGCTCTGGGGAGGGAGCAGGGGGTATGCGGTGGGGCTCTTTACTCACTCGAAGCTCTTCGCAAACAGCCAGCAGCTGGGAGCAGGTCTGCAGGGCCCTCTTGCGCTCCCACACGTTCTCTGAGACCATGCATTTCTGCAGGACCTGGGGTAGAGCATCTGTCTCACTGAGGACGTCTTTGCTTTCCCTCCTGCCGCCCCTCTCCCTGTCCCTCCTTCCCCAGCACTTTCCCCCAAGGCTGCCCTGTGGCTCCACGTGGCCTCCAGCCTCACTGAGCACCGGCACTGCTGCCCCCGCTCTCTGCAGTCATCCTGCCTGCCAACCCGGGAGCTTTTCCTCGGCTGTGGCCTGCCAGGGGCTGGCTCCTGCCTTTCCCCTGCAGGGCCCATCGCTCTGCCCATTTCTGAGCTCGCAGTGAGCTGGCACGTCAGCAGGAGATTGCTCCCCTCTGATCACCCTCTCAGTCCCCAGATCTGCCCCCACTGCCGACAGGCACCATGCTTTCTCCCTTGCCCCACACATACTCACATGCACTATGTTCTGAAAGAAGCCGCCGCTGGGCTCTGTCTGGAGCAGAACCGCCATGAGCCGGCCCAGAGCTTTCAGGGACGTTTGCTGAAGCTGAAAGCAGAAGAGGGCAGTGAGGTTTAGCATCACGGCTGCTGCCAGAGCATAGGCTGTGTGTGCTGAGGTCGGGTTTGACCGAGAGGTGGCCGGGAAAGTTACGGCAGGTTACCTGCAGGTACTGCGCTGCGTGCTGTGACTTCCTGATCTTCAGCATCATCTCTGCTGAAGGGTGCGTCACGATGTTCTTGCAGCACAGGACCAACATCTCCCGCATGTCCTTGCTTTCAAAACAGGGCTTCAGCTTGCTGACAGGAGGAAGAAAGGAAGAGAAATCAGAAAGGGCCTTTAGCAGTGCTCTCCAGCCTTGTTCAGACAACATCTGACTTTCTCCTAATCGACAGCTACCAAGCCAATACCCCCAGCTCCTGCTGCTGAGCACTGTCTTCAGTTCCAGCAGCGCCCACCTCCTCCCCGGCAGCAGTGAACCACCTCCCTCTCTGAAGGGAAGGAAACCCCAACTCTCCTGTCTCTTCCCTGCCAGGGGACAGGAGCACCAGGGCCTTTCTCCCTGCCCAGAACCTCAGCTCTGCTGGGCACAACAGCCCAGTCTTCACTCCTATAGATGCGGCTCCTCGCCCCCTACCCCCTCCAGACCTTCAGGAGCTACCCAAAATGGGGACCTTACCTCAACTGCTCCAGGGCCAGAACCACCTTGAGGGGCACTGGGGAGACAGGGATGCCCGAATAATATTTCTTCAGCAGGTCCTGCAAGTCCCAGAGAGACACTGTCAAGGTGGGCAGGGGGCACATGAGAGCTTTTCCACCCAGCTCCGAGACAGGCATAACGGCCACACACCAGCCCCATCACTCCCATGTTTCCCATGGAAGCACTGCAGGATGCAGCAGCTCGACAGCTGGTGCACCTAGCCCGCTGCCCAGCAGCTGCCTCCAGCACCCAAAGTCCCCACCAGCTGGAGACATGTGGCTGATGGAGACCTGTGTGCCCCCAGGGAAGCGGGCTGCATGGCGCAGCCCAGAACTCTGCAGGCAGCCCTGCCTCTAGGCACTCACCATCAGGATCTCCAGAAGCTTTCCCTTCAAGGAGGGATTAAAGCATGCAGAATCACCCACGACTGCTTGGAAGGCAGAGCTGAAGTCGGTGATGCTCTGCACCAGTGCGAGGTTGTTCTGCAGGTCCTGAGGCCCAAGAGAGAAGAACATTCTTTGAACTGTGGGACGGGATGAGGGCTGCAAGGGGGACACGTGGGGGCAATGCTAAGGGAAGGGCTTGGGTCTTCATCTGGGCACAAACCATTCCCTGAGGGACCGTTGGAAAGGGAAGGCCCCTCTCAGCATCCCCCCGTGTGGAGGGGCTGCAGCTGGGCGCTCAGACACCCTGGCACGCTTTGAGCTCTCACCCGGCAGCTGCAGCTGTAGAGCATCAGGATGTTGCCCACGATGTCTCCCTCCAGGTGGGCGAGCAGCTGTTCCTTGGAGGCACGCAGTGCCAAGCTGCCGTGGGCGAGCACGAGAGCGCTGCGTGTGGCCTGAGCTCTCGTGCTGTCCAGCTCCATCTGTGTGGGAAGAAATGCCTTGAGACACTCGCTCAACGGCCCCCAGTGCCCCGCGATGCACCTGGGCTCCAGGGCAGAAAAAAAGGCAGAAGAATGCCAAGATGGAAACCCGTAACGCTTTACCTTCTTGCGCCTGGAAATCCTCGCGTTGCGGCCTTTGCACAGCCTGGACGCAAATGTGGTGAGCGTGGCCAGGACTGCTTGGAAGTTACTCTCAGCCGCGTGGCTGAGAAGAGAGACCATTCCCTGCACAAAGGAACAAGGGGCAGTTGGCACAGGCCTGAATCTACAGATCCTCTCCTGAGGAAAAGGGCAGCAGGGAGGAGATGGAAAGGCGCGGAGCAGGGCCAGGAGAAGCCCTCTGCCCCAGGGACGGAGCGGGGATGCTCGCAGGAGCTGGAGGAGAGCAGGGCTCACCTGGGCCTCACATGGGTCCTCCGCGTTTGCTTCCTCCAGGTGCTGCAGCAGCTTCTCCTGGACGTAGAGGACTCCCTTACAGGCTCCCAGCACTGTGCCCAGAGCCTTGTACAGGAAAGACTGCAGGGGAAGGGAAGGAAGAAGTTGAGATGTGGCAGCAGCTTAACCTGTTGGGGAAGGGCCAAGTGGGAAGGACCCACGCTCCCCGGGAGTCGCTGAGAGCAGCTGCAGGGCCGAGCTTTAGCCATCCCTGGGCAGATTGCAGGGAAAGGCCCTCTGGGGGCACAGACTGGGGAAGCAGCACCAGCATCCCGCGTGGGCAGAGCACCAGCCGCAGCCCCAGCCCCAGTTGGACACCTGCAGCTGCACCGCTGCGTGGAGCCGGGGGGAACTCACCTTTTCTGCAGAGCTGCTGGCAGAGCTGCTCAGCCACCGGCTCAGCTCACAGCTCAGGGCCTCGATCCAGCCCTCATCCCGTATGGTGTCCATTGACGCCCCGAGGAACTGTTGGAGAACAGGAGAAGACGATGTTCCCTCGCCCTTTGCCTCTTCCCTCACTCCCAATTGCTGCAGCCCTCTGGGGAGAGGTGTCTGGAAGAACAGTTCCTCTCCCAGCTCCCCCAGCATTCCCTCCCTTAAAGCTGCCTGCCCCCCTTCTCCTAAGACCCCCCTTGGGCTTGGGACAGAGCGGAAGAGGCAGCGCCTCAAAGGCTCCTCAGCAGCACTGGAGAGGCTGTTCCTGTCCCGTGGTGGCTCATATGGGAGCGGGGCTACTTGGGGCAGGCAAGCACTTCTCTGCACCCAGCAGTGCTGTACCTTCAGCAGACGGCGCTCCCACCCTGCAGTGTCCAGGAAGCTCTCATCTTTCCCTGCACAGCAACAGGAAGAAAAAGACCCTTACTTGGGATCAAGGCACAGAAGAAGAGCTGCTGCAAACCTGGCTTGGCCTGGGCACTTGACACTGCCAAGCTGGGACCCGCACCCCCTCCACAAACTGACTTGTCCCTCCCCACAAACACTGTCCCCGCAGGAACACAGAACTAACTGAGGGGACGTGAAGGGCCCATCCGTGTCCTGGAAGGGGCAGATCCCCGCGGGGAAAGATCCCCGGGCCTCAGCGCTGTCTCCCTGGAATGGGAACAGCAGCAGAGCAAGCACTGGGCTGCAGGCAATGCTTCCCCTCTGCCACCCTGCAGAGAGAGCTGCATTTTCACTCCCGCCCTTCCCTGCCTCCGCCTCTCCCTCCCCACCAGCACTTTACCTTGGAGACACTGCAGCAGCAGGGGGATCTCAGCGGCCCACATGGCCCCCACAGCTCTGTGGAACCTGCTGTGGAGGTTTTGCATCAGCTGTAAGGCAGCGGCCTGGAGTTCGCTGCCTGCAACAGGGCTCCCTGCCACCACCTGAGCGAGAGCAAGGAGAAGCAGGGTCACTTCTGCAGCAAGAGCAGCGGCTTCCCCCCAGGATGGAAGCAGCCAACAGCTCTGCCCTGGCGGGCAAGGAGCAGCCAACAGCTCTGCCCGTGGCCGTGCTGCTTCCTCCCGGGGGCTGGTGGCACTGGGCTCTGGAGCATCTACTCACCAGCAGGCGCGCCAGCAGTGTCTGGGGAGTCAGTCGTGGGCCTGTGAGGAGAAAAAAGTGCTGAGTCAGACTCCAAGACGCTCCGTGCCCAGCCACGCGCAGCTCCGCTGTCCCTTCTGGGTGGTAGCACAGGTCAGCAGAGCTCACTGGCGGAGCTTCTGCTCCTACCTTGAAACATGGAGCTGAGGAAATGGGGATCCAGCTCCTCTACTCGCCGTCCTGTCAGATCCTCTCTCTCGGCCAGGGCTCGGACACAGCGCGAGACCGGGATCAGCATGCCGGTGTGCTGGGCTGGCACCACGAACAGCAGCAGCCGTGGCCACAGGAGCTGTCGGGAACGAGGCAGTTGAGCGTGTCAGCATTCCTGCCTCCGCTCAGAGACGAAGAGGACTCTGCGAATTTCCCTGAGCCTTGCGTGCTTCAGAGCACGCTGGAGGAGAGACCTGGGGTGGTGGGATGAGGAACAGGTGGTGCAAAGGCAAGGAGCAGCAGCAGGGCAGATGTGACTTACTTTGGACATCCCTGTCGCAGAGACGTCCAGAGACCCCAGGATGTCCATGCACAGCTCCTGCAGAGCTCCTTCTTCCTGGGCTTCCCGGGCAGAAAGGTCTCCAGCTGCCTGCACAACAACGGTGTTGAAACCCGGTTACCTCAGTTCTCAGGAGCCTCTCAGGAGGCTCAGGTGCGGCCCCAGCGGTGCTTCTGTGCCACCCTCTGAGCAGCACAGGTCTTCCCAAAGAAGATGCTGCCCACTGTCCTTACCCTTCTTCCAGCGGTGCGGCTGAACTCAGTGAAGATGTGCCCCACCACATCCCAGGCTGAGCAGCTCCGGGTGTTCAAACTGAGCAGGTCCTTGATGAAATGCAGAACTGCCGTCCTCACCTGCCAGGGGTCAATTGTGGGCGTGATTTTTCTGGTCAGAAGGCAAAGGGAAGCCACCTGCTCATCGGGGCAGCCCTTTGGGCACGAGCAGAGACAACAGGAGCAGAGGAGAAGCCTTGGCTCCTGAGGTGAGGGCCAGGCCGTAGCACCAGGCTATGCACTTTCCAAGCACAGCACAGGGACCTGCCTGCTCCACTCTGCCTGCTCTCCCACAGGAGCCATCGCGACCGTGTGGTCAATGCCCCAGCACCTCTCTAGTCACCCCAGCCCTGCCCGTGTTGGCAGCAGCATCACCACCCTGACAGAGCTTTCCTTTCCCAAAGCAGCTCACCCGGATCCTGAGGTCGCTGCACAGACACTGCACAGCCTCAACCACCTGGGGCAGCTTCTCCATCATCACGGGCTCTGCAAGAGATGCACAGAAGCATGAGCGGAGCCACAACCCCGATGGCAGAGGGGATCCCTGGAAGTCCCAGCCTGTGGTACTGACCATCAGAGCGAGCCAGAGCACCGAGCAGACCCAGTGCTGCCACGCGTCCAGCCTCCCAGTCCTCGCCCAGCTGTGACTGCAGAAACAGGACCATTTCCTCTGGGCAGATCCGGGCTGCAGGGAGGAAATCCCACGCTATGTTAGCGAGAAACTCGTGCCCAATCCTGAGGTTTATGAGAGCGATTTTGGCCAGGGCACTGCAAGCATTGCCAAAGCTCCTCTCCTTACCCTGCAGCAGGATGCAGTGGGTCAGCTCCGCTCGATCAGCCTCGCTGTGCTGCTTGGTGTTGTCATAGAGCTGTGGGAACAAGGTCCATATGAGAAAATCACATCAGCACTGAGGATGGAAAAGACGCTGTGCTGCTGCTCTCGTCTCCCTGGGCACTCTCAGGAAGAGCACAGGCAGACAAAACCCAGCCTGCCTCACAGCATCCCCAGGGGGACAGGCACGGCTCTGGAACAGCCTTGAGCATGCAGGAGCCAAGGCTCAGCTGCATTAGTCAGGGGCTCAGACCTTTGCACTCCTCCTGAGACTTAGCCAAAAGGGAAACTGCTGTGGGCACAAGGATAGGCTCCCCTTACCTGGTAGAACACGGCACTCGTGATGTCCAGAAACTTGTCCTTCTGGATGACAGACTCAATGCCCTCTAAGGCCTCCAGGAAGACAGTGAGGCTCTGCAAGAGACCAGGAGAGGAGGAAAGGGATGAAGCCACATCTAGCCACTTGGGAGTGGAGAAATTGTTTTCCAACTGTTCCTCCGCAGGGGGAAGCTCCTGCACAGGCATTCTCCCCCATGAAATGCAACTGGATGTGGTCCCCCCAGTTGCTAGCACAGAGCTCCTCAGGCTCTCAGGCACCCATTCCTCCTTTCTCCAAGGGCTCCCCACCTCCTCCCTGCACCCCCCGACCCCTCGTGGCACTTGCACTGGCCCCACGTCCACCCTGAGCCCTGCACAGCGTCTCACCTTGGCCACCCTGCAGGTGTCTTGGATCTCCTGACACGGGTGCACAAGCCAGAGGAGCTGCTCCCAGACGTGCTCTTGGTGCAGCTCCTCTTGCAGGAGAACGTCCAGCATGGCAGCCACGGCCCCGAGGACGGCCTGTTTGTCCTGGAGAGGGATGGCAGAGGCCCGGCATCAAAGACCGAAGGTCTGCCCTTCCTACAGAGAAGGCTTTCTCTTTCCCTTCCCCTTCCCCAACCCCCACGCCCAGCAGGAGATGGGCTCGCTCTGGAGGGCAGGCAGGTTTTCCCCAGACCCTCATCCCCAGCTCTTCCTGCCACAGTGCTGTGACATGTAGCTGCTCCCTGCCACAGAGCCACTTCGGGGCCCTTTGCAGAGCCAGCCCACTCCCTCCCACCACTGCTCAGCTGCCAGCCCACTGGGCACAGACAGAGCTGCCACATGGGTGCCCCCGCTGCCACCCTGGGCTGGGGGCGCAGCAAGGCTCACCTCCTCCTCCTGGCAGTCCTGCCAGTTCCTCAGCACAGAGAAGAGCAGCTCCTGAAGGTTCTCATAGATCCGCTCTTTCTCCATGGCAGGCCAGGGGCATTGGGATCCAGAGGACAAGTGAGTCTTCACTCCATCCAGCCACTGTTTCACAACTGAAAAAACAAAATTAAAGAAACACTTATGAATAGTAATTGTTATTTTCTGTGTTTAAAGAGAGTGAGAGAAAAGGCAGCCTGTGAGAGCCTGCAGCAGGGCGAGGTGCAAGGGCTGTCCCGAGGCCCCCTGCTCTGGAGCCAGCACTCACCAGCACAAGCGAGGCGCAGGGTCCGGCCGCTCCTCACCTGGCCCACCACACTGCGCAGGCCAGCCAGCATCAGCCACGTGAAGGGGATGCACTGTGGAGCTGCAGAGAGGAAGTAGAGGTCCACAGTCAGAGCCCTGGCAGCAACAGAGGAGGGGGGGAAGCCCTGCATCCCCCAGGGTGCAGATCACGCGCAGAGAGGAAAGACCCCTTTCCCCAGTTGTCATAGGTGTAGGGTGGCTGAGAGCACTCTACCGTAGATGCCGAACAGTTTGCTGAGGGTGATGAGCACGAAATCCTTGGGTCTCTCCCCGATGGCCTTCAGCTGGCCCTGGAGCTCAGCCATCACCAAGCTGAAATGCATCCGGGCCAGAGCCACCAAGACGTTGCTGGCAGCCATCCTCACGTTGTCCCTGACACCCTGAAAAGGAGTCACTGGTGACACACCGTCCAGGAGACTGCCTGAGACCCTGGGAAGGGCTGAGCCACCGCCGTCCACCAGCACAACACCAGCACGGGCAGCGGCTCCCTTTGCCTTTGGCTGTAACCCCTCACCTGGGCTGCCGTCAGGTCCCGGGACACCTCTGCCAGCAGCCGGTTCACCACTCCGCACGGCGGGCGGCTGTCGTCTTCCCACAGGGCGCCCTCCAGCTCGCGGTACACCTGTGCTCGATCACCCTGGGGACAGGGACCAGTCATGCTTTGCTTTGCCCTTGCTCTCGGGGAGCCGCCCACTGCCACCCATCACCGTGCCGGTGTGGTGCCGCGGCCCGGCACCCACAGGACCACGGCACTGCGCCACGGCAAGGATTCACGGCCGGACGTCCCCAGCTCACCTCCCGGTCTTGCAGGCGCTGTTGCAGCACAGTCACAGCGGAGACAGGGACAGGGCTCGGCACCCTGCTTCTCTCCCTGCGACGCGTACGTCTGGGCACGCAGCCCACACAGGCAAAGAGACCTGGAAGCAAAGAGCGGAGCAGCTGCCGCCGGTGTCGCTCGGAGCCAGGGCCGAGCATCCGGCCGGCTCTGGGAGGAACGCTCCTCCAGCCCCACGGTTGGCGGGGACGGGGGAGGGAGCTTTCCCCTTGCTGGGGTGCCGGGGAAACCACGGCGGGCAGCTGCGCTCAGCAGAGCGAGGACGGTGCTGCCGGCGCGGCCTGAACTGACTCTGGAGGCACACGTGCGCTCGGGCGGCGTCACGGCGTGCGGAGAGGTGGAGGGACTCACCTCGAAGGGCTCTCAGCCGCTCCATGACAGCAGGAAATCTCCAGGTAGACGCAACGCTCTCTCTGGTTCCGCTTCCTGCGGGTCCCACAAGCGGACTGAGCCACCGCTCCCACCGCTGCCACGAGGGCGCACGAGGTACCACTGTGACATCACAGCGCAGTGTCACCTCACAGGGAATGGCTGGGGACCAGGCAGCACGCAGGGCAGCCCTGCAGGCCCCCAAACGCAGCGTGTTCTGTGATGCACTCGGCTCTGGGGTTCAGGTTCCATGCGGAATTCCAAGCAGGGAATGACCTCAGCTGAGGGAGAGCCTCTGCTCTCCCTTGTGAGAAAGGAGGAAAGATGATACATGGAAAGTATTACACACACTAATCTCTATTGTAGAAAATGCTGGCATACAAAATAATCTCCTTTATTAAAAAGCGTACAGTTAAGAGTCCAGCCCACATGAAGATAGAAGCTTCACATCTTTTGGTGTCTATCTGGAGCTCTGCTGCTACATTTCTAATAACATTAGAAACATGACAAACCTAGCTAGCAACACTAACCTTAGAGTCTAAACCATGAAAAAGAAAAGGGAAGGCAGCAATTTCACATTTCCACTGCTGTCACCGTCCCAGGAGGTGACTAGGCTGCATTATTTTCAACAGCTGAAGTCATCAGGGCCCAAACTGTGTAACTGTAACTCTGAAAGTCACAATTAATACAGTACAAATACAAGTACTCTGCTATGCAGTGTGTCCTGACTCAGACTGAAATTAAAACATGATTGCTTATCTCTGTGGCTGAAAGGAAAAACTGAAATCTTCCATTGAGTGCAGCAGTCAGCTCCTCCAGCTGACACAAGGCCAAATGTTCTATTGCACTCACTCATAAATAAAGCATGGGGCAGATCTGCTAGGTTTACAAATTGCTGGAGGAGATGGTGTCTGCAGATTGCCTTTCCTTTGCCCTCTTCTACTACATGTGAGAGGAATCCAAACTGAGTTCTTCCTCTGCCTGGGGCATTTGGAACCCACACAGTCAGATCCGATACTAGGAGAAAAATTCTAAGAGTGGTGAGGTGCTGAACACCTCAATAGAAAGCAGAAAACTCTCCAAATCCTGTCCTTATTGCTTGTGTCCCACACTGAAGTTAGCTTTTTCCTTCCCACCAAGGGCCGCAGTCTTTGATTCTCTCCATCTTCCCCCATCTTGCTCCCTTCTCCGTCACAGGAAAGCTCTACTTTCTAAAGTGCACACGATGCCTTGTTTACCTGCTGCCATGCTGCTCAGTACCGTCTCTTCTCCTGCTCTGTGCTGGAATACATTCAGACACAGCCTGATTTTCCAAGAAATCAAGCTCACAGTTCTGTTCCGACCATTACTGGATTGTGGAAGGATGCTCCCAGCAATATGCCATTCAGCACGTAGAGCTTGTTGCTGGGAGGATGGTAAGATTTGACTCAGAAAGAAGGCTGTCACTGCAGCCAAAACCTTGTCAGAAGAGAGACGTGAGCTTGTCATTTGTCCATTGCATTCCTTGCAGGTTTGATATAGCACATGAAGATTTCGGTACATCAGCAGTGAGCTTTCACCATTCTCATCTTCACTTGTGATTGCTTGGGTGATTTACATACCAGCAGCACAAGGAGCCTTTATACTTCTTCTTCCTTTGTTTTCTTATTGGAAAATCACTGTGAGACAGGTAAAATGGTTTACAAGTGTCAGTGCAATATATTTGCTTCTAGTAATGCAGATGTATTGATGCCCTGTTTTTCATCTGGCGAATGTACTTTGTAAGTTATGTACTTCTTTGTAAGCAGTAAGCAAGTACTTTTAATTACTGATACAAATTATTTTACCTGGACTTGAGCAAGGCCTTCGACATGGTCCCCCACCACATCCTTCTCTCCAAAATGGAGGGATGTGGATGTGATGGGTGGACCACTCGATGGATAAGAAACTGGTTGAAAGGCCGCAGACAGAGGGTGGCCATCAATGGCTCCATGTCCAGGTGGAGGCTGGTAACGAGCGGCGTCCCCCAGGGGTCTGTCTTGGGACCGGTGCTCTTTAACATCTTTATCAATGACATCGATGACGGAATCGAGTGCACCCTCAGCAATTTGCTGACGACACCAAGCTGAGTGGTGTGGTTGACACGGTTGAAGGACGGGATGCCATTCAGAGGGACCTCGAGAGGCTGGAAAGGTGGGCCCGGGTGAACCTGATGAGGTTCAACACGGCAAAGTGCAGAGTTTTGCACTTGGGCCGGAGGAATCCCAGGCATCCCTACAGACTGGAAGGAGCGGTCCTTGAGAGCAGCCCTGTGGAGAAGGACCTGGGGGTCTTGGTAGACGAAAAACTTAACATGAGCCAGCAGTGTGCCCTTGCGGCTCGGAAGGCAAATGGGATCCTGGGCTCCATCAGCAGAGGGGTGGCCAGCAGGGACAGAGAGGTGATTGTTCCCCTCTACTCTGCTCTTGTGAGGCCCCATCTGGAGTACTGCGTCCAGGTCTGGAGCCCCCAGTACAAGAAAGACAGGGAGCTGTTGGAGAGGGTCCAGAGGAGGGCCACGAAGATGATCAGGGGACTGGAGCACCTCCCCTATGAGGACAGGCTGAAAGAGCTGGGCTTGTTCAGCCTGGAGAAAAGAAGGCTGTGGGGTGACCTCATGGCAGCCTTTCAGTACCTAAAGGGAGGCTACAAACAGGAGGGGAATCAACTCTTTGAAAGGGTGAGTGACAGCAGGACAAGGGGAAATGGTTTTAAGCTGAGGGAAGGGAGATTTAGGTTGGACGTCAGGGGAAATTCTTTACGGAGAGAGTGGTGAGGTACTGGAACAGCTGCCCAGGGGGGTTGTGGATGCCCCGTCCCTGGAGGTGTTCAAGGCCAGATTGGATGGGGCCCTGGGCAGTCTGGTCTAGCATTAGGTGGAATGGTTGGTGGCCCTGCGTGTGGCAGGGGGGTTGGAGATTCATGATCCTTGAGGTCCCTTCCAACCCTGGCAGTTCTGTGATTCTGTGATTCCTTGATAAAATTCCTTACTACCTTCAGTTGTGTAGCCAAAGCAGTGTTTGAGCTGGTAATGTATTCTTGAACAGCACTGCTGCCTTTAGCATTTGTATGTTTAGATATGAAAAGAGAACTTGGTCATTATTTCACGATGAGAGAACCTTGATTTCACACAACAGAATTACAAAACTGTAAAATGCCACTGTAAGAATGTGGCTTTTCTTCTTTCTTTTTTTTTTCTTTTTTTCTTTTCTTTTTTTTTTTTTTTTTCTTATTGCAATGGTGAGTGTATGATTGATTCAAGATAAACATTTTTTTGTAAGTCAATCTCTATACCTGTTTTGAAAAATATGTGTTTTTATTTCTCATTATTTAAAAATTGTCAGGCGTGAAGAATCAGGAGGTCACTCATGATACAAGATCAGTAAATATCTCATATCAAGGTTAGAGAACATTCTCTCTGTACATTTTAACAGAGGAGCTGCATCTGTACGTAACTGTAGCTACACACGATGAGCTTTTCTTGAAGGTAGGCAGGAAATTTGGTCTGCGCTGGAACAAAAATCCAGTCCTGTTCTGACTGCTATACTTTTCACTGAGATAAAAAAAATGGCATCATTCTGCAGGATGAACTAGATATACGGAATTTGGCACTGCCCTTAAATTTTGTGTAGTGAACTGAGGGACATCAGAGCTTTACAGATTTCTACATATTCTCATGGAGAAATCTAGAGAGATCACAGGACGTAACACTGAGCTTCCAAATGGATAACAAAACACTGATGTTTTTCAGAAGACCAGAAGCTGTAGGGGACCAAGTAGCCTGGCTAGAAAAAGAGTGCACTGAATAACTGGCTGGATTAAATGAACTGCAGTGTATTTGCAGTGTTTATTCTGGAGTACTGCAGGACTTGACTAATTTTTGGCATCCTATGAGGAGATACTACGGCATTTACATTCTGATTAAATCATAGAATCACAGAATGGCCTGGGTTGAAAAGGACCACAATGATCATCTTGTTTCAACCCCCTGCTCTGTGCAGGGCAGCCAACCACTAGACCAGGCTGCCCAGAGCCAAATCCAGCCTGGCCTTGAATGCATACAGGAGTGGGGCATCCAGAACTTACTTGGGTTTTCACTTTCTGGTAATATTCCAGAGATGTCATGCAGCCGGGAGGAGAGGAACAAAGTTCCACCTGATGAGGACCTGCTGAAAACTGAGAGATTCTTCAGTCTGTGTTTGTCTACTCTGAACTATGGGCAAATTGTCAGGCGGATCCTCAGGGTCCAGAAGAATGTGTGATCGCCAAAGTGAAAGACAATTTGATGATAGCCCATGGAAACAGGAATCCTCCTGGACTCTGGTCCTCAAACACAAAGAGAAGAGAAAAACCAGATGTGTTCCCCTGCCCATGGCAAACATCTGCCTTTCCATCCTTCCTGATGCCCACAGATGCCAGCAGCTGATGCCCTCAAGGACAGCCAGCCTGGACTTATTTTCATTACATATCTTTGTCCTGATGTCCTTCTAGAAGCTGGGACATTTCTCCATCTCAGCAGAAGAGGGCAGGTGGGGTCGAAGTTGAGGGCACACTCTCCTCTGTTTTTCTGGCACTCAAAGACAAAGGGAACAAGAAAACCAGATGTGTTTCCCTGCCCATGGCAAACACCAGCCTTTCCATCCTTACAGTCCTTCCTGCCATCAGCAGAGGTATTTTGCTTTCTTGTGCCACTTCATCCCTTTAGCATCTGGCATTCTAACAAAAAAGTACTTACAAGGAATTTTAATATTTTCATATTAAATGTCAGAATTAGAACCATTATGTTTACCAAATATTTAAAACGTTCAACCCAGTGAGAAGTGAATTGATGTTGTATTTAGCATTCAGATAAGAACTTGTAAAGGAAGTAAAAAGTGCTGCTTTCATAAACTATAGTCTCATTGTCAAGCCTTGCACTGTCTCAGCAGATTATTACAGAATGTTCATTCAAGCAGGAATTGAGAGATGCGTCTGAATTGATAACAACAACAAGTAATTAAGAAAGCTTGACTGCAGTCTGCTTGAGGATTCCAGTCTGAAGTGTGTTCCACCTGATGACAACTGGGAATGTCTTTCTCTCACCATTAGAACCATTGCACCTCTGACTAAACACATAGCTAATCACCACTGAAAACCTAGGTGCAATTTCTGCAGTGCACAGACCAACTACGTGTTGATTAACATTCAGAGAGATTGTGCAGGTGTCCTTTTAGGAACTGGCCTACAGTATGCTAAGAGGGATGGATGTGGGGACATTAGGATAACGTGCCCTCTGCCTGTTAAGACAGCCCCAGCAGACCAGGTCAGCAGGCTGAAGAGCTGCATGGGTCACCAGGGCTCAGAGACTTCACTCGGCCATCTGAAAGTTGAGGGACTTCAGCCCAAGCTGCCCTTTTCCATGCAGGCAAGGAGGCCAAGAGAAGGTGGATCGGCACGGTTCTGGTGCAGACAGGGGCTGCAGTGTGAGCAGGCCTACACAGACAAGGCTGTGCCCACACAGAGTGACAGCAGCTTTCGCTGTGAGCAGATTCCCAGGGGGCCTGAGCCATGGCAGTTCTTGATGGCAGCATGTTCCAATCAGCCCTGGAAGTCTTCTCTGGACGTCTGTCGCATTCTGGAATCCACACTGAGGACGCAGTCGCTGTGTCAGAGCAGCTGGCAGAGTCACGGGGAACCGTGACGTAGTTGGCCCAGGGAGCAACAACAAGGCCTGCACTGCTCAGCCAGCCCAGGCCAAAGGGGAGCACGAGAGAGAGCAGAGGAGAGAGGGGGGAAAGAGGGCCAGGAAGGAAAGGCCTGTGCCTGAATGGACGTGTAGCAGCAGCTGCTGACAGCAAACTCGGTGATGGCAGGGGCACAGCAGAGCAGTGCAATGCTGGCAGCTTCCTGTGTCTTTCACACAGGCACTGCAGACATGGCCAGCACTGGGAGATCAGCAGAACTGCTGCACACCTCTGCCAGCCCAGGCCAGAGGAGTGCAGAACAGTGAGCTGCTGCTGAGGGGAGAGAGGATGGCCTGAGAGCTGACCTGAGAGGCAGGGCTGGCTGTGTTACAGCAGCCTCTGTGTCCTCCTCCTGTGTCTGTGAGGGCCAAAGGGCCAGAAGAGAACATGCCCAGACAACGAAGCCCTGCTGTCCTCTGCTGCTCAGCTGGAGAGATGTTCCGCCTTCCTGAAGGACGCTGATCCAAAGGGAAGGAATCAAAGGAAGTCCAGGCTGGCTGTCCTTGTGGGCATCAGCTGCTGGCAGCTGCCTCTGTGCTGCCATGGGCAGGGCACAGCACACACAGTGTTTGCAGTTCCCTGTGTGACACTGGCCCTGGTGACCTGACAGCCATAGGGAGACAAGAGAAAGAGCTGCCTCCCTCTGCCAGATGAGGCAAAGGTGAGAATCCCAGAATCACAGCATGGCCCGGGTTGGAAAGGAGCTCAAGGTTCATGAATCTCCAACCCTTGGCTCTCCAAGGGTGCACAGGGGGCTTTGTTCTCCCTGTGGTGCAGCTTCAGTGCCAACTCACAGCTGAGCTGGTTGGCACACTGTGACAGCCTGCCGCTCTGAAGCTCTTGGGGCAGTGCTCAGTTCTTTCTGAAGTACTCTGGAAAATGCTGCTTCTCCTTCACCAAGTCTGTTTCCAGACAGACGTCTTTTTCTCCTCTGTACACACAAACAGTATCTTGTAACTCCCTGGCACAGTGCTCAGAAGTGATACTTCTGGAAGCACGTCAGAGAAAAGTGGCCTTGTCCCAGTGGACTTTCAGAGCAGATGAGAACAAGTCTTGGTTGACGGCTTTCTTCTGCTTCTGGAACTGCACAGGCAGGTTGTGTGTTGTCATACTTTATGCCAGAGTGCCAAACTGAAGCAGTTTCTGCAACCTCTTTTTTTCATACTTGTCACTCTTTGCTGAGACCTTAACTTAGTCATTTTTAATGCGCTCTCATCTAAACTACTGTGTCCTCCAGTGTCAGTGTTGTATGAATCAGGACTGTGGGATTTCATCAGTGAAAGGATTCTGCTCTAATGACTGTCATTCTAAAGCTGATATTGATGCATCAGGCTTGCATGAAGCATCTTTGATCAACAGAGAAATCAGAAAAATTGCTTTTCCTATTGCAGTTTCCTTTTAACTAGTGATGAAAGCTGTCAGTTTATTTTTGGCACCAGAAATGCTGGGATGCAACCAGGTTAGATAAGAAGTGAAGCTGAGTGCACAGTAAAGGAACATAGATGAGATAGCATCACACAGCTCTGGAAAAGATGTTCCAGCTCTGTGTCTACCTACACCTTCAGGAGATGAAAAGTACTGGCTTACTGAGGTGTCCTGGGTTGCAGGCTCTGTTAATCTCCATTTTTGGAAGAGTTGCTTGCAATAAATACCTTGTAAGGTGAATGAGCTTGATAGAAGTAGGGTGTGAAAGAGATGGATTTGCTGTTTCCCTGAAGGTGCAGGAGTATTGCTGTGCCTACAGTCAGTAAACAAGGCAGAAATCACTGTATTCCTCAGAATGAAAAGCAAAAGAATAAAAATCTTTTTGGGAGTGACAGCACGCCTGAATGAAGCACAAATCTAAACATTTAAAATAAGGGCTAGTGTCAAAGGGACTTGCAGTATTTCTCGTGAAGAAATATTTGATGCTTCTTTAGGAAAGTCATCCTAACAAAAAATGTACTGATGTCTTTGCTGAGGATTTCCTTGGTTCCAGCCTGAAGGTGTGCGCAGGCATGAGCAGGCAGTGCTGAGCTGCAGGTGAGTGCCTGTGTCCCACAGCAGGAAACCCGTGGATGTCTTCAGGGGTTTGAAATGGGCAGAGCTGTAAAACTGCAGGCTTTCACTGAAATTGTCCTCTGCTTTATTTTGTAATCTTAGTTTCACCAATGCTTTCCAATATGATTTTCGTATGAGTGCAGATACATGGGATAGGATTTAAAGTTTTTATGGTGCTGCTGTATAATTTTCTGTGGTCATCATAAGCCAATAAAAAAAATAAATGGTAATCAGGCAATCTATTAACAACCTGTGGCACGTGTCAAAACAATGAAATTCCTTGCAGGAAGACAATATTGCTATACAATAATGTGGCTATCCAAAACTGTTAATTATACTTGATGAGCTGGAGATAATCCTGAAATGCGGGACTTTGATCTTAGCCAGGAATAATAAAACTTATTATCATTCTTAAATTGGCAGCTGCTATCAAAAGCCTGTGTCTTATTTCCCTTTTAGTAACACTGGCTAAATCAGAGAAACTAATAAAAGAATTTCATGATTGCAGCTTAGGGATTGTTTCCCACATGACCAGAAGTAATCTATGCCCAAAAATGTCTGTAAATACATTTCTATATTATTTTGCAATATGTATTGATATTTGAGATGAATGGCAAAAACATTTTGCGTACACAGATATGCAATGCAAATTTGCTGGATTGTTTTAGAGAAAAAAGCTCTGGTTATCTTATCATTTCCATACAGAAATAAGATATGCAGAAAAATTCTAATTATTATTATTCATGCATGAATAAGTTCATAAAAGAGATGTGGGGGATGTTGTTTCAATTCCAGCTGATTGTAGGAAGAACTGTCAGGATGGAAAGGCTGATGTCTGCCATGGGCAAAGAAACACTTCTGGTTTTCATGTTCCCTTTGTCTTTGAGTGCAAGAGGCCATGAGGAGAGTGTGCCCTAAACTTGGACCCTTTTTGACCATTGCAGCAGAGATGGAGAAGTGTTCAACCTTCTAGAAGGACTTCAGGACAAAGATATGTAATGAAAATAAGTCCAGGCTGGCTGTCCTTGTGGGCATCAGCTGCTGGCATCTGCATTGCTGCTGCCATGAGCATGGCACAGCAGGTAAAAGATTACTTTTCCTTGTGTGACAGAGGAGCTCTTGACTTGAAAGCAAGAGGGATGCAATAAAAAGAGCTGCAACCTCTGCCAGACTTGGCAAAGGTGAGTGGGATGTTGTTTCAATTAGTGCTGATGTCAGGAGGACTGTAAGGATGGAAAGGCTGGTGTTTGCCATGGGCAGGGAAACACATCTGGTTTTCATCTTCTCTTTGTGTGCCAGAAAAAGAGGAGAGTTTGCATGCAACTTGGACCCCTCCTGCCCTCTTCTGCTGAGATGGTGAAATGTTCCAGCTTCTAGAAGGACATCAGGACAAAGATATGTAATGAAAATAAGTCCAGGCTGGCTGTCCTTGTGGGCATCAGCTGCTGGCATCTGCATTGCTGCTGCCAGGAGCATGGCACAGCAGGTAAAAGATTGCTTTTCCTTGTGTGACACAGGAGCTCTTGACTTGAAAGCAAGAGGGATGCAATAAAAAGAGCTGCAACCTCTGCCAGACATGGCAAAGGTGAGTGGGATGTTGTTTCAATTAGTGCTGATGTCAGGAAGGACTGTAAGGATGGAAAGGCTGGTGTTTGCCATGGGCAGGGAAACACATCTGGTTTTCATCTTCTTTTTGTCTTTGTGTTCCAGAAAAAGAGGAGAGTTTGCATGCAACTTGGACCACTCCTGCCCTCTTCTGCTGAGATGGTGAAATGTTCCAGCTTCTAGAAGGACATCAGGACAAAGATATGTAATGAAAATAAGTCCAGGCTGGCTGTCCTTGTGGGCATCAGCTGCTGGCATCTGCATTGCTGCTGCCATGAGCATGGCAAAGCAGGTAAAAGATTGCTTTTCCTTGTGTGACAGAGGAGCTCTTGACTTGAAAGCTAGATGGATGTAATAGAGCTGCAACCTCTGCCAGACATGGCAAAGGTGAGTGGGATGTTGTTTCAATTAGTGCTGATGTCAGGAAGGACTGTAAGGATGGAAAGGCTGGTGTTTGCCATGGGCTGGGAAACACATCTGGTTTTCATCTTCTCTTTGTGTGCCAGAAAAAGAGGAGAGTGTACCTGCAACTTGAACCCCTCCTGCCCTCTTCTGCTGAGATGGAGAAATGTTCCAGCTTCTAGAAGGACATCAGGACAAAGATATGAAATGAAAATAAGTCCAGGCTGGCTGTCCTTGTGGGCATCAGCTGCTGGCATCTGCATTGCTGCTACCATGAGCATGGCACAGCAGGTAAAAGATTGCTTTTCCTTGTGTGACAGAGGAGCTCTTGACTTGACAGCTAGAGGGACGTAATAGAAAGAGCTGCAACCTCTGCCAGACATGGCAAAGGTGAGTGGGATGTTGTTTCAATTAGTGCTGATGGCACGAAGGACTGTAAGGATGGAGAGGGTGGTGTTTGCCATGGGCAGGGAAACACATCTGGTTTTCATCTTCTTTTTGTCTTTGTGTTCCAGAGAAAGAGGAGAGTTTGCATGCAACTTGGACCACTCCTACCCTCTTCTGCTGAGATGGTGAAATGTTCCAGCTTCTAGAAGGACATCAGGACAAAGATATGTAATGAAAATAAGTCCAGGCTGGCTGTCCTTGTGGGCATCAGCTGCTGGCATCTGCATTGCTGCTGCCATGAGCATGGCAAAGCAGGTAAAAGATTGCTTTTCCTTGTGTGACAGAGGAGCTCTTCACTTGAAAGCTAGAGGGATGTAATAGAAAGAGCTGCAACCTCTGCCAGACATGGCAAAGGTGAGTGGGATGTTGTTTCAATTAGTGCTGATGTTTAGAAGGACTGTAAGGATGGAAAGGCTGGTGTTTACCATGGGCAGGGAAACACATCTGGTTTTCATCTTCTTTTTGTCTTTGTGTGCCAGAAAAAGAGGAGAGTTTGCCTGCAACTAGGACCCCTCCTGCCCTCTGCTGCTCATAGGGAGAAATGTCCAAGCTTCCAGAAGGACATCAGGACAAAAATATGAAATGAAAATAAGTCCAGGCTGGCTGTCCTTGTGGTCATCAGCTGCTGGCATCTGCATTGCTGCTGCCATGAGCATGGCACAGCAGGTAAAAGATTGCTTTTCCTTGTGTGACAGAGCAGATCTTGACTTGACAGCTAGAGGGATTTAATAGAAAGAGCTGCAACCTCTGCCAGACATGGCAAAGGTGAGTGGGATGTTGTTTCAATTAGTGCTGATGTCAGGAAGGACTGTAAGGATGGAAAGGCTGGTGTTTGCCATGGGCTGGGAAACACATCTGGTTTTCATGTTCTTTTTGTCTTTGTGTTCCAGAGAAAGAGGAGAGTTTGCATGCAACTTGGACCACTCCTACCCTCTTCTGCTGAGATGGTGAAATGTTCCAGCTTGTAGAAGGACATCAGGACAAAGATATGTAATGAAAATAAGTCCAGGCTGGCTGTCCTTGTGGGCATCAGCTGCTGGCATCTGCATTGCTGCTGCCATGAGCATGGCAAAGCAGGTAAAAGATTGCTTTTCCTTGTGTGACAGAGGAGCTCTTGACTTGAAAGCTAGAGGGATGTAATAGAGCTGCAACCTCTGCCAAACATGGCAAAGGTGAGTGGGATGTTGTTTCAATTAGTGCTGATGTCAGGAAGGACTGTAAGGATGGAAAGGCTGGTGTTTGCCATGGGCTGGGAAACACATCTGGTTTTCATCTTCTCTTTGTGTGCCAGAAAAAGAGGAGAGTGTGCCTGCAACTTGAACCCCTCCTGCCCTCTTCTGCTGAGATGGAGAAATGTTCCAGCTTGTAGAAGGACGTCAGGAGAAAGATATGTAATGAAAATAAGTCCAGGCTGGCTGTCCTTGTGGTCATCAGCTGCTGGCATCTGCATTGCTGCTGCCATGAGCATGGCACAGCAGGTAAAAGATTGCTTTTCCTTGTGTGACACAGGAGCTCTTGACTTGAAAGCAAGAGGGATGCAATAGAAAGAGCTGCAACCTCTGCCAGACATGGCAAAGGTGAGTGGGATGTTGTTTCAATTAGTGCTGATGTCAGGAAGGACTGTAAGGATGGAAAGGCTGGTGTTTGCCATGGGCAGGGAAACACATCTGGTTTTCATCTTCTCTTTGTCTTTGTGTTCCAGAAAAAGAGGAGAGTTTGCATACAACTTGGACCCCTCCTACCCTCTTCTGCTGAGATGGTGAAATGTTGCAGCTTCTAGAAGGACATCAGGACAAAGATATGTAATGAAAATAAGTCCAGGCTGGCTGTCCTTGTGAGCATCAGCTGCTGGCATCTGCATTGCTGCTGCCATGAGCATGGCAAAGCAGGTAAAAGATTGCTTTTCCTTGTGTGACAGAGGAGCTCTTGACTTGAAAGCTAGAGGGATGTAATAGAGCTGCAACCTCTGACAAACATGGCAAAGGTGAGTGGGATGTTGTTTCAATTAGTGCTGATGTCAGGAAGGACTGTAAGGATGGAAAGGCTGGTGTTTGCCATGGGCAGGGAAACACATCTGGTTTTCATCTTCTCTTTGTGTGCCAGAAAAAGAGGAGAGTGTGCCTGCAACTTGAACCCCTCCTGCCCTCTTCTGCTGAGATGGTGAAATGTTCCAGCTTGTAGAAGGACATCAGGACAAAGATATGTAATGAAAATAAGTCCAGGCTGTCTGTCCTTGTGGTCATCAGCTGCTGCCATCTGCATTGCTGCTGCCATGAGCATGGCACAGCAGGTAAAAGATTGCTTTTCCTTGTGTGACAGAGCAGATCTTGACTTGACAGCTAGAAGGATGTAATAGAAAGAGCTGCAACCTCTGCCAGACATGGCAAAGGTGAGTGGGATGTTGTTTCAATTAGTGCTGATGGCACGAAGGACTGTAAGGATGGAAAGGGTGGTGTTTGCCATGGGCAGGGAAACACATCTGGTTTTCATCTTCTTTTTGTCTTTGTGTGCCAGAAAAAGAGGAGAGTTTGCATGCAACTTGGACCCCTCCTGCCCTCTTCTGCTGAGATGGTGAAATGTTCCAGCTTCTAGAAGGACATCAGGACAAAGATATGTAATGAAAATAAGTCCAGGCTGGCTGTCCTTGTGGGCATCAGCTGCTGGCATCTGCATTGCTACTGCCATGAGCATGGCACAGCAGGTAAAAGATTGCTTTTCCTTGGGTGACACAGGAGCTCTTGACTTGACAGCTAGAGGGATGTAACAGAAAGAGATGCAACCTCTGCCAAACATGGCAAAGGTGAGTGGGATGTTGTTTCAATTAGTGCTGATGTTAGGTAGGACTGTAAGGATGGAAAGGCTGGTGTTTGCCATGGGCAGGGAAACACATCTGGTTTTCATCTTCTCTTTGTGTGCCAGAAAAAGAGGAGAGTGTGCCTGCAACATGAACCCCTCCTGCCCTCTTCTGCTGAGATGGTGAAATGTTCCAGCTTCTAGAAGGACATCAGGACAAAGATATGTAATGAAAATAAGTCCAGGCTGTCTGTCCTTGTGGTCATCAGCTGCTGCCATCTGCATTGCTGCTGCCATGAGCATGGCACAGCAGGTAAAAGATTGCTTTTCCTTGTGTGACAGAGCAGATCTTGACTTGACAGCTAGAAGGATGTAATAGAAAGAGCTGCAACCTCTGCCAGACATGGCAAAGGTGAGTGGGATGTTGTTTCAATTAGTGCTGATGTCAGGAAGGACTGTAAGGATGGAAAGGCTGGTGTTTGCCATGGGCTGGGAAACACATCTGGTTTTCATCTTCTCTTTGTGTGCCAGAAAAAGAGGAGAGTGTGCCTGCAACTTGAACCCCTCCTGCCCTCTTCTGCTGAGATGGAGAAATGTTCCAGCTTCTAGAAGGACATCAGGACAAAGATATGTAATGAAAATAAGTCCAGGCTGGCTGTCCTTGTGGGCATCAGCTGCTGGCATCTGCATTGCTACTGCCATGAGCATGGCACAGCAGGTAAAAGATTGCTTTTCCTTGTGTGACAGAGGAGCTCTTGACTTGACAGCTAGAGGGATGTAACAGAAAGAGATGCAACCTCTGCCAAACATGGCAAAGGTGAGTGGGATGTTGTTTCAATTAGTGCTGATGTTAGGTAGGACTGTAAGGATGGAAAGGCTGGTGTTTGCCATGGGCAGGGAAACACATCCGGTTTTCATTTTCTCTTTCTCTTTGAGTGCCAGATAAACAGGGGAGAGTGTGTCCTCACCTTGGAACTCTCCTGCCCTCTGCTGCTCATAGGGAGAAATGTCCCAGATTCTAGAAGGACATCAGGACAAAGATATGTAATGAAAATAAGTCCAGGCTGGCTGTCCTTGTGGGCATCAGCTGCTGGCATCTGCATTGCTGCTGCCATGAGCATGGCAAAGCAGGTAAAAGATTGCTTTTCCTTGTGTGACAGAGGAGCTCTTGACTTGAAAGCTAGAGGGATGCAATAGAGCTGCAACCTCTGCCAAACATGGCAAAGGTGAGTGGGATGTTGTTTCAATTAGTGCTAATGACAGGAAGGACTGTAAGGATGGAAAGGCTGGTGTTTGCCATGGGCTGGGAAACACATCTGGTTTTCATCTTGTCTTTGTGTGCCAGAAAAAGAGGAGAGTGTGCCTGCAACTTGAACCCCTCCTGCCCTCTTCTGCTGAGATGGAGAAATGTTCCAGCTTGTAGAAGGACATCAGGAGAAAGATATGTAATGAAAATAAGTCCAGGCTGTCTGTCCTTGTGGTCATCAGCTGCTGGCATCTGCATTGCTGCTACCATGAGCATGGCACAGCAGGTAAAAGATTGCTTTTCCTTGTGTGACAGAGGAGCTCTTGACTTGACAGCTAGAGGGATGTAATAGAGCTGCAACCTCTGACAAACATGGCAAAGGTGAGTGGGATGTTGTTTCAATTAGTGCTGATGGCACGAAGGACTGTAAGGATGGAAAGGGTGGTGTTTGCCATGGGCAGGGAAACACATCTGGTTTTCATCTTCTTTTTGTCTTTGTGTGCCAGAAAAAGAGGAGAGTTTGCATGCAACTTGGACCCCTCCTGCCCTCTTCTGCTGAGATGGTGAAATGTTCCAGCTTCTAGAAGGACATCAGGACAAAGATATGTAATGAAAATAAGTCCAGGCTGGCTGTCCTTGTGGGCATCAGCTGCTGGCATCTGCATTGCTACTGCCATGAGCATGGCACAGCAGGTAAAAGATTGCTTTTCCTTGGGTGACACAGGAGCTCTTGACTTGACAGCTAGAGGGATGTAACAGAAAGAGATGCAACCTCTGCCAAACATGGCAAAGGTGAGTGGGATGTTGTTTCAATTAGTGCTGATGTTAGGTAGGACTGTAAGGATGGAAAGGCTGGTGTTTGCCATGGGCAGGGAAACACATCTGGTTTTCATCTTCTCTTTGTGTGCCAGAAAAAGAGGAGAGTGTGCCTGCAACATGAACCCCTCCTGCCCTCTTCTGCTGAGATGGTGAAATGTTCCAGCTTCTAGAAGGACATCAGGACAAAGATATGTAATGAAAATAAGTCCAGGCTGTCTGTCCTTGTGGTCATCAGCTGCTGCCATCTGCATTGCTGCTGCCATGAGCATGGCACAGCAGGTAAAAGATTGCTTTTCCTTGTGTGACAGAGCAGATCTTGACTTGACAGCTAGAAGGATGTAATAGAAAGAGCTGCAACCTCTGCCAGACATGGCAAAGGTGAGTGGGATGTTGTTTCAATTAGTGCTGATGTCAGGAAGGACTGTAAGGATGGAAAGGCTGGTGTTTGCCATGGGCAGGGAAACACATCTGGTTTTCATCTTCTCTTTGTGTGCCAGAAAAAGAGGAGAGTGTGCCTGCAACTTGAACCCATCCTGCCCTCTTCTGCTGAGATGGAGAAATGTTCCAGCTTCTAGAAGGACATCAGGACAAAGATATGAAATGAAAATAAGTCCAGGCTGGCTGTCCTTGTGGGCATCAGCTGCTGGCATCTGCATTGCTGCTACCATGAGCATGGCACAGCAGGTAAAAGATTGCTTTTCCTTGTGTGACAGAGGAGCTCTTGACTTGAAAGCTAGAGGGATGTAATAGAGCTGCAACCTCTGACAAACATGGCAAAGGTGAGTGGGATGTTGTTTCAATTAGTGCTGATGGCACGAAGGACTGTAAGGATGGAAAGGGTGGTGTTTGCCATGGGCAGGGAAACACATCTGGTTTTCATCTTCTTTTTGTCTTTGTGTGCCAGAAAAAGAGGAGAGTTTGCATGCAACTTGGACCCCTCCTGCCCTCTTCTGCTGAGATGGTGAAATGTTCCAGCTTCTAGAAGGACATCAGGACAAAGATATGTAATGAAAATAAGTCCAGGCTGGCTGTCCTTGTGGGCATCAGCTGCTGGCATCTGCATTGCTACTGCCATGAGCATGGCACAGCAGGTAAAAGATTGCTTTTCCTTGTGTGACAGAGGAGCTCTTGACTTGACAGCTAGAGGGATGTAATAGAAAGAGATGCAACCTCTGCCAAACATGGCAAAGGTGAGTGGGATGTTGTTTCAATTAGTGCTGATGTTAGGTAGGACTGTAAGGATGGAAAGGCTGGTGTTTGCCATGGGCAGGGAAACACATCTGGTTTTCATTTTCTCTTTCTCTTTGAGTGCCAGATAAACAGGGGAGAGTGTGTCCTCACCTTGGAACTCTCCTGCCCTCTGCTGCTCATAGGGAGAAATGTCCCAGCTTCTAGAAGGACATCAGGACAAAGATATGTAATGAAAATAAGTCCAGGCTGGCTGTCCTTGTGGGCATCAGCTGCTGGCATCTGCATTGCTGCTGCCATGAGCATGGCAAAGCAGGTAAAAGATTGCTTTTCCTTGTGTGACACAGGAGCTCTTGACTTGAAAGCTAGAGGGATGCAATAGAAAGAGGTGCAACCTCTGCCAGACATGGCAAAGGTGAGTGGGATGTTGTTTCAATTAGTGCTGATGTCAGGAGGACTCTAAGGATGGAAAGGCTGGTGTTTGCCATGGGCAGGGAAACACATCTGGATTTCATTTTCTCTTTCTCTTTGAGTGCAAGATAAACAGGGGAGAGTGTGCCCTCACCTTGGAACTCTCCTGCCCTCTTCTGCTGAGATGGAGAAATGTTCCAGCTTGTAGAAGGACATCAGGACAAAGATATGTAATGAAAACAAATCCAGGCTGGCTGTCCTTGTAAGCATCAGCTGCTGGCATCTGCATTGCTACTGCCATGAGCATGGCACAGCAGGTAAAAGATTGCTTTTCCTTGTGTGACAGAGCAGCTCTTGACTTGAAAGCTAGAGGGATGTAATAGAAAGAGCTGCAACCTCTGCCAGACATGGCAAAGGTGAGTGGGATGTTGTTTCAGTTAGTGCTGATGTCAGGAAGGACTGTAAGGATGGAAAGGCTGTTGTTTGCCATGGGCAGGGAAACACATCTGGTTTTCATGTTCTCTTTGTCTTTGTGTGCAGAGAAAGAGGAGTGTGTGCCTGCAACTTGGACTCCTGCTGCCCTCTTCTGCTGAGATGGTGAAATGTTGCAGCTTCTAGAAGGACATCAGGAGAAAGATATGAAATGAAAATAAGTCCAGGCTGGCTGTCCTTGTGGGCATCAGCTGCTGGCATCTGCATTGCTGCTGCCATGAGCATGGCACAGCAGGTAAAAGATTACTTTTCCTTGTGTGACACAGGAGCTCTTGACTTGACAGCTAGAGGGATGTAATAGAAGGAGCTGCAACCTCTGCCAGACATGGCAGTGGTGAGTGGGATGTTGTTTCAATTAGTGCTGATGTCAGGAAGGACAGTAAGGATGGAAAGGCTGGTGTTTGCCATGGGCAGGGAAACACATCTGGTTTTCTCTTTCTTTTTGAGTGCCAGATAAACAGGGGAGAGTTTGCCTGCAACTTGGACCCCTCCTGCCCTCTGCTGCAAATAGGGAGAAATGTCCAAGCTTCCAGAAGGACATCAGGAGAAAGATATGAAATGAAAATAAGTCCAGGCTGGCTGTCCTTGTGGGCATCAGCTGCTGGCATCTGCATTGCTGCTGCCATGAGCATGGAACAGCAGGTAAAAGATTGCTTTTCCTTGTGTGACACTGGAGCTCTTGACTTGACAGCTAGAGGGATGTAATAGAAAGAGCTGCAACCTCTGCCAGACATGGCAAAGGTGAGTGGGATGTTGTTTCAATGAGTGCTGATGTCAGGAAGGACTGTAAGGATGGAAAGTCTGGTGTTTGCCATGGGCAGGGAAACACATCTGGTTTTCATCTTCTCTTTGTGTGCAGAAAAAGAGGAGAGTGTGCCTGCAACTTGAACCCCTGCTGCCCTCTTCTGCTGAGATGGTGAAATGTTCCAGCTTCTAGAAGGACATCTGGACAAAGATATGAAATGAAAATAAGTCCAGGCTGGCTGTCCAGCTGTGGGCATCAGCTGCTGGCATCTACATTGCTGCTGCCATGAGCATGGCACAGCAGGTAAAAGATTGCATTTCCTTGTGTGACAGAGGAGCTCTTGTCTTGACAGCTAGAGGGATGCAATAGAAAGAGCAGCAACCTCTGCCAGACATGGCAGTGGTGAGTGGGATGTTGTTTCAATTAGTGCTGATGTCAGGAAGGACTGTAAGGATGGAAAGGCTGGTGTTTGCCATGGGCAGGGAAACACATCTGGTTTTCGTCTTCTCTTTGTGTGCCAGAAAAAGAGGAGAGTGTGCCTGCAACTTGAACCCCTCCTGCCCTCTTCTGCTGAGATGGTGAAATGTTCCAGCTTCTAGAAGGACATCAGGACAAAGATATGAAATGAAAATAAGTCCAGGCTGGCTGTCCTTGTAAGCATCAGCTGCTGGCATCTACATTGCTGCTGCCATGAGCATGGCACAGCAGGTAAAAGATTGCATTTCCTTGTGTGACAGAGGAGCTCTTGACTTGACAGCTAGAGGGATGTAATAGAAAGAGCTGCAACCTCTGCCAGACATGGCAGTGGTGAGTGGGATGTTGTTTCAATGAGTGCTGATGTTAGGAAGGACTGTAAGGATGGAAAGGCTGGTGTTTGCCATGGGCAGGGAAACACATCTGGTTTTGTCTTTCTTTTTGAGTGCCAGATAAACAGGGGAGAGTGTGCCCTCACCTAGGAACTCACCAGCCCTCTGCTTCTCAGAGGGAGTAATGTCCCAGCTTCTAGAAGGATATCAGGACAATGATATGTAATGAAAATAAGTCCAGGCTGGCTGTCCTTGTGGGCATCAGCTGCTGGCATCTGCATTGCTGCTGCCATGAGCATGGCACAGCAGGTAAAAGATTGCTTTTCCTTGTGTGACACTGGAGCTCTTGACTTGACAGCTAGAGGGATGTAATAGAAAGAGCTGCAACCTCTGCCAGACATGGCAGTGGTGAGTGGGATGTTGTTTGAATTAGTGCTGATGTCAGGAAGGACTGTAAGGATGGAAAGGCTGGTGTTTGCCATGGGCAGGGAAACACATCTGGTTTTCATGTTCTCTTTGTCTTTGTGTGCAGAGAAAGAGGAGTGTGTGCCTGCAACTTGGACTCCTGCTGCCCTCTTCTGCTGAGATGGTGAAATGTTGCAGCTTCTAGAAGGACATCAGGACAAAGATATGTAATGAAAAGAAGTCCAGGCTGGCTGTCCTTGTGGGCATCAGCTGCTGGCATCTGCATTGCTGCTGCCATGAGCATGGCACAGCAGGTAAAAGATTGCTTTTCCTTGTGTGACACAGGAGCTCTTGAGTTGACAGCTAGAGGGATGTAATAGAAAGAGCTGCAACCTCTGCCAGACATGGTAGTGGTGAGTGGGATGTTGTTTCAATGAGTGCTGATGTCAGGAAGGACTGTAAGAATGGAAAGGCTGGTGTTTGCCATGGGCAGGGAAACACATCTGGTTTTCATCTTCTCTTTGTGTGCCAGAAAAAGAGGAGAGTTTGCCTGCAACTTGGACCCTTCCTGCCCTCTGCTTCTCATAGGGTGAAATGTCCAAGCTTCCAGAAGGACATCAGGAGACAGATATGAAATGAAAATAAGTCTAGGCTGGCTGTCCTTGTGGGCATCAGCTGCTGGCATCTGCATTGCTGCTGCCATGAGCATGGCACAGCAGGTAAAATATTGCTTTTCCTTGTGTGACACAGGAGCTCTTGACTTGACAGCAAGAGGGATGTAATAGAAGGAGCTGCAACCTCTGCCAGACATGGCAAAGGTGAGTGGGATGTTGTTTCAATTAGTGCTGATGTCAGGAAGGACTATAAGGATGGAAAGGCTGGTGTTTGCCATGGGCAGGGAAACACATCTGGTTTTCATCTTCTCTTTGTGTGCAGAAAAAGAGGAGAGTGTGCCTGCAAGATGGACCCCTCCTGCCCTCTTCTGCTGAGATGGTGAAATGTTGCAGCTTCTAGAAGGACATCTGGACAAAGATATGTAATGAAAATAAGTCCAGGCTGGCTGTCCTTGTGGGCATCAGCTGCTGGCATCTGCATTGCTGCTGCCATGAGCATGGCACAGCAGGTAAAAGATTGCTTTTCCTTGTGTGACACAGGAGCTCTTGAGTTGACAGCTAGAGGGACGCAATAGACAGAGCTGCAACCTCTGCCAGACATGGCAAAGGTGAGTGGGATGTTGTTTCAATTAGTGCTGATGTCAGGAAGGACTGTAAGGATGGAAAGTCTGGTGTTTGCCATGGGCAGGGAAACACATCTGGTTTTCATCTTCTCTTTGTGTGCCAGAAAAAGAGGAGAGTTTGCCTGCAACTTGGACCCCTCCTGCCCTCTGCTGCTCATAGGGAGAAATGTCCAAGCTTCCAGAAGGACATCAGGAGAAAGATATGAAATGAAAATAAGTCCAGGCTGGCTGTCCTTGTGGGCATCAGCTGCTGGAATCTGCATTGCTGCTGCCATGAGCATGGCACAGCAGGTAAAAGATTGCTTTTCCTTGTGTGACACTGGAGCTCTTGACTTGACAGCTAGAGGGATGTAATAGAAAAAGCTGCAACCTCTGCCAGACATGGCAAAGGTGAGTGGGATGTTGTTTCAATTAGTGCTGATGGCAGGAAGGACTGTAAGGATGGAAAGGCTGTTGTTTGCCATGGGCAGGGAAACACATCTGGTTTTCATGTTCTCTTTGTCTTTGTGTGCAGAGAAAGAGGAGTGTGTGCCTGCAACTTGGACTCCTGCTGCCCTCTTCTGCTGAGATGGTGAAATGTTGCAGCTTCTAGAAGGACATCAGGACAAAGATATGTAATGAAAATAAGTCCAGGCTGGCTGTCCTTGTGGGCATCAGCTGCTGGCATCTGCATTGCTGCTGCCATGAGCATGGCACAGCAGGTAAAATATTGCTTTTCCTTGTGTGACAGAGGAGCTCTTGACTTGACAGCTAGAGGGATGTAATAGAAGGAGCTGCAACCTCTGCCAGACATGGCAGTGGTGAGTGGGATGTTGTTTCAATTAGTGCTGATGTCAGGAAGGACTGTAAGAATGGAACGTCTGGTGTTTGCCATGGGCAGGGAAACACATCTGGTTTTCATCTTCTCTTTGTGTGCAGAAAAAGAGGAGAGTGTGCCTGCAACTTGAACCCCTGCTGCCCTCTTCTGCTGAGATGGTGAAATGTTCCAGCTTCTAGAAGGACATCTGGACAAAGATATGAAATGAAAATAAGTCCAGGCTGGCTGTCCTTGTGGGCATCAGCTGCTGGCATCTACATTGCTGCTGCCATGAGCATGGCACAGCAGGTAAAAGATTGCTTTTCCTTGTGTGACAGAGGAGCTCTTGTCTTGACAGCTAGAGGGATGCAATAGAAAGAGCAGCAACCTCTGCCAGACATGGCAGTGGTGAGTGGGATGTTGTTTGAATTAGTGCTGATGTCAGGAAGGACTGTAAGGATGGAAAGGCTGGTGTTTGCCATGGGCAGGGAAACACATCTGGTTTTCATCTTCTCTTTGTGTGCCAGAAAAAGAGGAGAGTGTGCCTGCAACTTGAACCCCTCCTGCCCTCTTCTGCTGAGATGGTGAAATGTTCCAGCTTCTAGAAGGACATCAGGACAAAGATATGAAATGAAAATAAGTCCAGGCTGGCTGTCCTTGTAAGCATCAGCTGCTGGCATCTACATTGCTGCTGCCATGAGCATGGCACAGCAGGTAAAAGATTGCATTTCCTTGTGTGACAGAGGAGCTCTTGACTTGACAGCTAGAGGGATGTAATAGAAAGAGCTGCAACCTCTGCCAGACATGGCAGTGGTGAGTGGGATGTTGTTTGAATTAGTGCTGATGTCAGGAAGGACTGTAAGGATGGAAAGGCTGGTGTTTGCCATGGGCAGGGAAACACATCTGGTTTTCATGTTCTCTTTGTCTTTGTGTGCAGAGAAAGAGGAGTGTGTGCCTGCAACTTGTACTCCTGCTGGCCTCTTCTGCTGAGACGGTGAAATGTTGCAGCTTCTAGAAGGACATCAGGACAAAGATATGTAATGAAAAGAAGTCCAGGCTGGCTGTCCTTGTGGGCATCAGCTGCTGGCATCTGCATGGCTGCTGCCATGAGCATGGCACAGCAGGTAAAAGATTGCTTTTCCTTGTGTGACACAGGAGCTCTTGAGTTGACAGCTAGAGGGATGTAATAGAAAGAGCTGCAACCTCTGCCAGACATGGTAGTGGTGAGTGGGATGTTGTTTCAATGAGTGCTGATGTCAGGAAGGACTGTAAGAATGGAAAGGCTGGTGTTTGCCATGGGCAGGGAAACACATCTGGTTTTCATCTTCTCTTTGTGTGCCAGAAAAAGAGGAGAGTTTGCCTGCAACTTGGACCCTTCCTGCCCTCTGCTTCTCATAGGGTGAAATGTCCAAGCTTCCAGAAGGACATCAGGAGACAGATATGAAATGAAAATAAGTCTAGGCTGGCTGTCCTTGTGGGCATCAGCTGCTGGCATCTGCATTGCTGCTGCCATGAGCATGGCACAGCAGGTAAAAGATTGCTTTTCCTTGTGTGACACAGGAGCTCTTGACTTGACAGCAAGAGGGATGTAATAGAAGGAGCTGCAACCTCTGCCAGACATGGCAAAGGTGAGTGGGATGTTGTTTCAATTAGTGCTGATGTCAGGAAGGACTATAAGGATGGAAAGGCTGGTGATTGCCATGGGCAGGGAAACACATCTGGTTTTCATCTTCTCTTTGTGTGCAGAAAAAGAGGAGAGTGTGCCTGCAAGATGGACCCCTCCTGCCCTCTTCTGCTGAGATGGTGAAATGTTGCAGCTTCTAGAAGGACATCTGGACAAAGATATGTAATGAAAATAAGTCCAGGCTGGCTCTCCTTGTGGGCATCAGCTGCTGGCATCTGCATTGCTGCTGCCATGAGCATGGCACAGCAGGTAAAAGATTGCTTTTCCTTGTGTGACACAGGAGCTCTTGAGTTGACAGCTAGAGGGACGCAATAGACAGAGCTGCAACCTCTGCCAGACATGGCAAAGGTGAGTGGGATGTTGTTTCAATTAGTGCTGATGTCAGGAAGGACTGTAAGGATGGAAAGTCTGGTGTTTGCCATGGGCAGGGAAACACATCTGGTTTTCATCTTCTCTTTGTGTGCCAGAAAAAGAGGAGAGTTTGCCTGCAACTTGGACCCCTCCTGCCCTCTGCTGCTCATAGGGAGAAATGTCCAAGCTTCCAGAAGGACATCAGGAGAAAGATATGAAATGAAAATAAGTCCAGGCTGGCTGTCCTTGTGGGCATCAGCTGCTGGAATCTGCATTGCTGCTGCCATGAGCATGGCACAGCAGGTAAAAGATTGCTTTTCCTTGTGTGACACTGGAGCTCTTGACTTGACAGCTAGAGGGATGTAATAGAAAAAGCTGCAACCTCTGCCAGACATGGCAAAGGTGAGTGGGATGTTGTTTCAATTAGTGCTGATGGCAGGAAGGACTGTAAGGATGGAAAGGCTGTTGTTTGCCATGGGCAGGGAAACACATCTGGTTTTCATGTTCTCTTTGTCTTTGTGTGCAGAGAAAGAGGAGTGTGTGCCTGCAACTTGGACTCCTGCTGCCCTCTTCTGCTGAGATGGTGAAATGTTGCAGCTTCTAGAAGGACATCAGGACAAAGATATTAAATGAAAATAAGTCCAGGCTGGCTGTCCTTGTGGGCATCAGCTGCTGGCATCTGCATTGCTGCTGCCATGAGCATGGCACAGCAGGTAAAAGATTGCTTTTCCTTGTGTGACACAGGAGCTCTTGACTTGACAGCTAGAGGGATGTAATAGAAGGAGCTGCAACCTCTGCCAGACATGGCAGTGGTGAGTGGGATGTTGTTTCAATTAGTGCTGATGTCAGGAAGGACTGTAAGAATGGAACGTCTGGTGTTTGCCATGGGCAGGGAAACACATCTGGTTTTCATCTTCTCTTTGTGTGCAGAAAAAGAGGAGAGTGTGCCTGCAACTTGAACCCCTGCTGCCCTCTTCTGCTGAGATGGTGAAATGTTCCAGCTTCTAGAAGGACATCTGGACAAAGATATGAAATGAAAATAAGTCCAGGCTGGCTGTCCTTGTGGGCATCAGCTGCTGGCATCTACATTGCTGCTGCCATGAGCATGGCACAGCAGGTAAAAGATTGCTTTTCCTTGTGTGACAGAGGAGCTCTTGTCTTGACAGCTAGAGGGATGCAATAGAAAGAGCAGCAACCTCTGCCAGACATGGCAGTGGTGAGTGGGATGTTGTTTGAATTAGTGCTGATGTCAGGAAGGACTGTAAGGATGGAAAGGCTGGTGTTTGCCATGGGCAGGGAAACACATCTGGTTTTCATCTTCTCTTTGTGTGCCAGAAAAAGAGGAGAGTGTGCCTGCAACTTGAACCCCTCCTGCCCTCTTCTGCTGAGATGGTGAAATGTTCCAGCTTCTAGAAGGACATCAGGACAAAGATATGAAATGAAAATAAGTCCAGGCTGGCTGTCCTTGTAAGCATCAGCTGCTGGCATCTACATTGCTGCTGCCATGAGCATGGCACAGCAGGTAAAAGATTGCATTTCCTTGTGTGATAGAGGAGCTCTTGACTTGACAGCTAGAGGGATGTAATAGAAAGAGCTGCAACCTCTGCCAGACATGGCAGTGGTGAGTGGGATGTTGTTTCAATGAGTGCTGATGTTAGGAAGGACTGTAAGGATGGAAAGGCTGGTGTTTGCCATGGGCAGGGAAACACATCTGGTTTTCTCTTTCTTTTTGAGTGCCAGATAAACAGGGGAGAGTGTGCCCTCACCTAGGAACTCACCAGCCCTCTGCTTCTCAGAGGGAGTAATGTCCCAGCTTCTAGAAGGATATCAGGACAATGATATTTAATGAAAATAAGTCCAGGCTGGCTGTCCTTGTGGGCATCAGCTGCTGGCATCTGCATGGCTGCTGCCATGAGCATGGCACAGCAGGTAAAAGATTGCTTTTCCTTGTGTGACACTGGAGCTCTTGACTTGACAGCTAGAGGGATGTAATAGAAAGAGGTGCAACCTCTGCCAGACATGGCAGTGGTGAGTGGGATGTTGTTTGAATTAGTGCTGATGTCAGGAAGGACTGTAAGGATGGAAAGGCTGGTGTTTGCCATGGGCAGGGAAACACATCTGGTTTTCATGTTCTCTTTGTCTTTGTGTGCAGAGAAAGAGGAGTGTGTGCCTGCAACTTGGACTCCTGCTGCCCTCTTCTGCTGAGATGGTGAAATGTTGCAGCTTCTAGAAGGACATCAGGACAAAGATATGTAATGAAAATAAGTCCAGGCTGGCTGTCCTTGTGGGCATCAGCTGCTGGCATCTGCATTGCTGCTGCCATGAGCATGGCACAGCAGGTAAAAGATTGCTTTTCCTTGTGTGACACAGGAGCTCTTGAGTTGACAGCTAGAGGGACGCAATAGACAGAGCTGCAACCTCTGCCAGACATGGTAGTGGTGAGTGGGATGTTGTTTCAATTAGTGCTGATGTCAGGAAGGACTGTAAGGATGGAAAGGCTGGTGTTTGCCATGGGCAGGGAAACACATCTGGTTTTCATCTTCTCTTTGTGTGCCAGAAAAAGAGGAGAGTTTGCCTGCAACTTGGACCCTTCCTGCCCTCTGCTGCTCATAGGGTGAAATGTCCAAGCTTCCAGAAGGACATCAGGAGACAGATATGAAATGAAAATAAGTCTAGGCTGGCTCTCCTTGTGGGCATCAGCTGCTGGCATCTGCATTGCTGCTGCCATGAGCATGGCACAGCAGGTAAAAGATTGCTTTTCCTTGTGTGACACAGGAGCTCTTGACTTGACAGCAAGAGGGATGTAATAGAAGGAGCTGCAACCTCTGCCAGACATGGCAAAGGTGAGTGGGATGTTGTTTCAATTAGTGCTGATGTCAGGAAGGACTGTAAGGATGGAAAGGCTGGTGTTTGCCATGGGCAGGGAAACACATCTGGTTTTCATCTTCTCTTTGTGTACAGAAAAAGAGGAGAGTGTCCCTGCAAGATGGACCCCTGCTGCCCTCTTCTGCTGAGATGGTGAAATGTTCCAGCTTCTAGAAGGACATCTGGACAAAGATATGTAATGAAAATAAGTCCAGGCTGGCTGTCCTTGTAAGCATCAGCTGCTGGCATCTACATTGCTGCTGCCATGAGCATGGCACAGCAGGTAAAAGATTGCTTTTCCATGTGTGACACTGGAGCTCTTGACTTGACAGCTAGAGGGATGTAATAGAAAGAGCTGCAACCTCTGCCAGACATGGCAAAGGTGAGTGGGATGTTGTTTCAATTAGTGCTGATGTCAGGAAGGACTGTAAGGATGGAAAGGCTGGTGTTTGCCATGGGCAGGGAAACACATCTGGTTTTCATGTTCTCTTTGTCTTTGTGTGCAGAGAAAGAGGAGTGAGTGCCTGCAACTTGGACTCCTGCTGCCCTCTTCTGCTGAGATGGTGAAATGTTGCAGCTTCCAGAAGGACATCTGGACAAAGATATGTAATGAAATGAAGTCCAGGCTGGCTGTCCTTGTGGGCATCAGCTGCTGGCATCTGCATTGCTGCTGCCATGAGCATGGCACAGCAGGTAACAGATTGCTTTTCCTTGTGTGACACAGGAGCTCTTGACTTGAAAGCTAGAGGGATGCAATAGACAGAGCTGCAACCTCTGCCAGACATGGCAAAGGTGAGTGGGATGTTGTTTCCATTGCTGCTGATGTCAGGAAGGACTGTAAGGATGGAAAGGCTGGTGTTTGCCATGGGCAGGGAAACACATCTGGTTTTCATCTTCTCTTTGTGTGCCAGAAAAAGAGGAGAGTTTGCCTGCAACTTGGACCCCTCCTGCCCTCTGCTGCTCATAGGGTGAAATGTCCAAGCTTCCAGAAGGCCATCAGGAGAAAGATATTAAATGAAAATAAGTCCAGGCTGGCTGTCCTTGTGGGCATCAGCTGCTGGCATCTGCATTGCTGCTGCTATGAGCATGGCACAGCAGGTAAAAGATTGCTTTTCCTTGTGTGACACTGGAGCTCTTGACTTGACAGCTAGAGGGATGCAATATCAAGAGCTGCAACCTCTGCCAGACATGGCAAAGGTGAGTGGGATGTTGTTTCAATTAGTGCTGATGTCAGGAAGGACTGTAAGGATGGAAAGGCTGGTGTTTGCCATGGGCATGGAAACACATCTGGTTTTCATTTTCTCTTTCTCTTTGAGTGCCAGATAAACAGGGGAGAGTGTGCCCTCACCTTGCAACTCTCCTGCCCTCTGCTGCTGAGAGGGAGAAATGTCCCAGGTTCTGGAAGGACATCAGGAGAAAGGTATCTTATAACAATAAGTCCAGGCTGGCAGTCCTTGTGGGCATCAGCTGCTGGCATCTGCATTGCTGCTGCCATGAGCATGGCACAGCAGGTAAAAGATTGCTTTTCCTTGTGTGACACAGGAGCTCTTGACTTGACAGCTAGAGGTATGTAATAGAAAGAGCTGCAACCTCTGCCAGACATGGCAAAGGTGAGTGGGATGTTGTTTCAATGAGTGCTGATGTCAGGAAGGACTGTAAGGATGGAAAGGCTGGTGTTTGCCATGGGCAGGGAAACACATCTTGTTTTCATTTTCTCTTTCTCTTTGAGTGCCAGATAAACAGGGGAGTTTGTGCCCTCACCTTGGACCCATCCTGCCCTCTGCTGCTCAGAGGGAGAAATGTCCCAGCTTCTAGAAGGGCATCAGGACAAAGATATGTAATGAAAATAAGTCCAGGCTGGCTGTCCTTGTGGGCATCAGCTGCTGGCATCTGCATTGCTGCTGCCATGAGCATGGCAAAGGAGGTAAAAGATTGCTTTTCCTTGTGTGACACAGGAGCTCTTGAGTTGAAAGCTAGAGGGATGCAATAGAAAGAGCTGCAACCTCTGGCAGACATGGCAAAGGTGAGTGGGATGTTGTTTCAGTTGCTGCTGATGTCAGGAGGCCTGTAAGGATGGAAAGACTGGTGTTTGCCCTGGGCTGGGAAACACATCTGGTTTTCATTTTCTCTTTCTCTTTTTGTGCCAGATAAACAGGGGAGAGTGTTCCCTCACCTTGGAATTCTCCTGCCCTCTTCTGCTGAGATGGATAAATGTCCCAGGTCATAAAAGGACATCAGGACAAAGATATGTAGTGAAAATAAGTCCAGGCTGGCTGTCCTTGTGGGCATCAGCTGCTGGCATCTGCATTGCTGCTGCCATGAGCATGGCACAGCAGGTAAAAGATTGCTTTTCCTTGTGTGACACAGGAGCTCTTGACTTGAAAGCTAGAGGGATGCAATAGAAAGAGCTGCAACCTCTGCCAAACATGGCAAAGGTGAGTGGGATGTTGTTTCAGTTGCTGCTGATGTCAGGAAGGACTGTAAGGATGGAAAGGCTGGTGTTTGCCATGGGCTGGGAAACATATCGTGTTTTCATTGTCTATTTCTCTTTGAGTGCCAGATAAAGAGCAGAGTGTGCCCTCACCTTGGACCCCTCCTGCCCTCCTCTGCTGCTGCTGAGAAATGTCCAAGCTTCTAGAAGGACATCAGGACAAAGATATGTAATGAAAATAAGTCCAGGCTGGCTGTCCTTGTGGGCATCAGCTGCTGGCATCTGCATTGCTGCTGCCATGAGCATGGCACAGCAGGTAAAAGATTGCTTTTCCTTGTGTGACACAGGAGCTCTTGACTTGAAAGCTAGAGGGATGCAATAGAAAGAGCTGCAACCTCTGCCAAACATGGCAAAGGTGAGTGGGATGTTGTTTCAGTTGTTGCTGATGTCAGGAAGGACTGTAAGGATGGAAAGTCTGGTGTTTGCCATGGGCAGGGAAACACATCTTGTTTTCATTTTCTCTTTGTGTTCCAGAAAAAGAGGAGAGTGTGCCCTCACCTTGGACCCCTCCTGCCCTCTTCTGCTGAGATGGAGAAATGTTCCAGCTTGTAGAAGGACATCAGAACAAAGATTTATAATGAAAATAAGTCCAGGCTGGCTGTCCTTGTGGGCATCAGCTGCTGGCATCTGCATTGCTGCTGCCATGAGCATGGCACAGCAGGTAAAATATTGCTTTTCCTTGTGTGACACAGGAGCTCTTGACTTGAAAGCTAGAGGGATGCAATAGACAGAGCTGCAACCTCTGCCAGACATGGCAAAGGTGAGTGGGATGTTGTTTCAATTAGTGTTGATGTCAGGAAGGACTGTAAGGATGGAAAGTCTGGTGTTTGCCATGGGCAGGGAAACACATCAGGTTTTGATTTTCTCTTTCTCATTGAGTGCCAGATAAAGAGCAGAGTGTGCCCTCACCTTGGACCCATCCTGTCCTCTGCTGCTCAGAGGGAGAAATGTTCCAGCTTGTAGAAGGACATCAGGACAAAGATATGTAGTGAAAATAAGTCCAGGCTGGCTGTCCTTGTGGGCATCAGCTGCTAGCTTCTGCATTGGTGTTGCCATGAGCATGGCACAGCAGGTAAGGGATTGCTTTTCCTTGTGGGACAGCTGTTAGGCCATTCTGATTCACCCTTTGCATCCACAGCATACAGTTTTTTCCCGCACTGCTGTTTCTATCCAGCAATGTGCATATGTGCAGTGCTACAGATGTTGGTGGTCCTGCCTGTGGCAGGGGGTTGGAGATTCCTGATCCTTGAGGTCCCTTCCAACCCAGGCTATTCTGTGTGTGTGTGTGTGACTGGCTAAACACCAATTGTTGCTAGCTCAGCAGGTATACTACTAATTACTGAACGCCTGACAGCTGCTTATCAACACTTGGCCACTATTTCTGGACACCTGCTCATCCCTGAATAGAGAGAAGTTTGGAAGGAGGACAGAGGGGAGTCTCTTGATGCCTGCCTGTTGCATCCCAACCTGCCCACAGAGTGAGTCAGTTCGGCCTTGTGTGGAGGCCCTGGCTTCTTTGGAGTCTGTTTTTCTTTTGCTGAGCTTCTCCTATCCAAACAGAATGGCCTTACAACATGCTTTCTGGTCCTTAATACTAAACCCATGCAATTTGTAACTATTACAGTTCTGTAAGTGAGAATTGATCACATGATTGAACAACTGTATTTCTAAAATATGTTATGAAATAACTTCTTTTTACTAATACTAATACTAATAAAGTCTTTCTACTTTTTCAAACTGTTTCTAAGGGCAAATTACAAAACACATTGTGCTGTACTGCTTCAGAGCAATCCCACATTTGATAGCCAGTGCAGAAACAACATTCCATCCTACAGCATTAGCTAGTTCAGAGGTACCAGACGTGTATCTGGATGTGGCTGTTGTGCATAACTGGGGCTGAGGGATCAGAAGTGACAGCTCCACTCTTGGAGACCACAGAACTAAAATGGAAAGATAAAATAGTTGCAGGGCAATTGTTCTGTGTGCCTGAAGCAGGGACCGATTTATGGGGGAGAGATTTAACAGTTAAATGAGGATTACAGCTGCAAGTCTGTGAAACAGATATCAGGGGTCAATGAATGTGTTAACAGCTGTGATGAAGAAGAAATGAATCCAAAGGTGTGGGCAGGGGAAGGAAATCGGGGTGGACTCACAATTTTCCCTTACAAAGAACTGCCCAAGGAGGGAGTGGAGCTGTGAAACAGCAACAATATCCCATAGCCTTAGAAGGGAGAGTGGGTCTAAAAGCTGTAACACAGACAGTGCTTAAGGATGGTCTTCTGGAACCTTGTCTGTGGCCTTATAACACCCCAATCCTGTCGGCACGGAAGGCAGACGGCACGTATCGGCTGGTGCAAGATGTAAGGAAATGACTGAACCCGTTCTCAAAAGACAGCCTGTGGTTCCTAACCCCTATACCCTAATGAGTCAGATCCCACACGGACAGCAGTGGTTTGGTGTGAGAGACCTCAAAGATGCTTTCCGGACAGCCTTTGGACTCAGAGAGAAATGGCTGCGTTTGTATGAGGACACATTGTAATCCTATCGTGATTCGTGATGATACTGTAGATACTGGAACTCGTGCTAATCCTTGTCTTTGCAGCATTTGAAGCAAGCAACTGGTGCTGCTGTCATGCAGAAAGCTCCCTTCCAACCACTCAGCAAGCATTTGGATGAGACAGCTTCCTGCTGGGAGCCCTCCGACATCACTGCTGCCTCCTCCAGAACCATACCTGCAGATGCTTCAGAGCTCTTCAGCATGGACTTCCTTCCTCCCATCAGCAGCTGCTCCTGCACTGACCTTCATTCACACTGGGATACCATCTGCTTCCAGCAGGAGCTGACCTGCGAGACAGAGAAAGGAAACGTGGGATGAGCACAAATGCAGAAGCACAAGGCTGTGTCACCACCACGTCTTGCAGCCTTGGGAAGTCAGCTGCAACTGCAGCCTTGGTCAGAATTACAACGGGCACCGTAAATTAAGTGTGACCTCTGAAGTTGTTGCCATGATCAGAAATAGACGCTGAAATTGCTCACATAACTGTCAGTGGTTCCCTCCAAATTCTTTTGCTTTGGGGAACAGATGGACTCGGAATGGAAGGACACGAGAAAAATGACATCTGTTTGAGCTCAGCAGACTTGAGAGGTGGGCCTGGGTGAACCTCATGAGGTTCAGCACAGCCAAGTGCAAGGTTTGGCATTTGGGCCGGAGGAATCCCAGGCATTCTTTTGTCATCGTGGTGGTTTCCAATAGACCCCAACAATGAGACATCAGGTCGCCGTGTGGGCTCCTGGGTGACACTGCCATTTCCCAGCCATTGCAGCCTAGGGGCAAATAAAGTAAAATACTTCAGAAAGATCTCACACTGATTGCATATTTTACTGTTCTTTTACACAAAACAGAAGGGGAGGGCAGCAGATGCATGCAGCTGCATCAACACCCAGGCTGCTAAAGGAATGGAAAGACAGAAACATCAAATATCAATGCCTTATTCTAATGCAAGGAGGGAAGCTTCTATCAATGTTACTTTTTATCATTTAAAATGAGCAGTTGGCACTCTTAAAGGAAAATCCTGGGCCCCAGGTTCTGACAGTGTGGCAATCTGGACTCAGCTGTGACTGATCCAAACAGTCTGTTCCAGATTTTAACATCCCTTCTATGCATTCACAAGTTTTCTCTCTTGACTTCCCCTTACAGCCGTTAGATGCCAGCAAAACATCCCACAAACACTCCTTAACTCTGTGCACACAGGCACCCATCCAACCAGAGCCATCAGTCATTCCCAGCCATGCGCTCTTCCTCCAATCATGGTCAGCATCACACGGCCGTCACGCAGCTCACTTGACTCAGTTTTTCTCTTCTTTCTGGAGGTGTCCTTGCTTCTCAGCCTTACCTTCTCGTGATGTTTATCTCGCTCTGCAGCTCCTGCTCTGAATAGGCTTTCTTGGATTCCCGCATGACAGGCACAAAATGCAGCCACAGCCCCTGCCACCAAGGTCAGCTCTTCAGCACACATTACCTGAGGAGCACTTGGCAACTCATGCAACCTGAGCAGTGCCAGTAAGACTGTTTCACTTCTGCTTCTCCTGGCTCAGAAATTCATTTTCCTACCTAGAAAATGGAAAAAGAAAAGAAAGAAAAAAAATCCTGACATTAGCAGACACAATTGATACTATGGAATTCTGGAAGGCAAGGGATTTGCCCCCTATGATGAGAAGTTGAGTGCAAAGAACTAAGAAGAGCCATGAGCAGGTTGTGAACTTGTGGGTAAAATTAGGAAGTGCAGCAGTGCAGGGCTTCTGGAGGTGAGGGTCTGCTACAGCCGCCTGGAAAGAGAGCCTGTTGGTGGGAGCTGCTTACTGCAGCCAGCAGAAGCATCGCACTCACTGACTCTCATCCTGATGGGGGATTCCAGTCAGTCTGGGAAATCAGCATGGCTGGCTGCAAGCAATCTGACAGACTCCTGGAGTGCAGTGAGAATCACTCTGTGGTGCAGGCATTGGGCACAGCAAGCAGAAGGGAAGCATTGCTGGACATGGTGCACACCAGGGGTTACGACAGGAGGCGGTCAGGGCTGCAGTGACCATGCCCTCCTTGAGTTGGTGATCTCAAGGAATGCGGGCCTGGCAGGAAGCAAAGGCAGGAGCCTGAACTTCAGGAGAGCCAGCTGCAGGCTGTTCCAGGAATTCTTGGACGAGATCCTCTGGACAACTGTTTGCAGGGGCAAAGGGATGGAAAAGAGCTGGTCACTTTCTCAGAAAAAAACTTGCTCAGGTTGCAGGCTGAGCTGCAGGAGAGGAAGGGGAGGAGGTGCCAGCACGGCTCTGCACGATGCTATGCCACACTGGGCAGCTTGATCATGGCTCAGCAGTGGGATCAGACGAGGAGAAGGGGAGAAGGAAATCAAGGATGGGAGGGAACCATCAGACACAGTCAATAAGTGTCTGTGAAGTCTTGCAAACCAGAGATTCCCAGGTTGTTTCTGCTTTTGCAGCATTTGTGTGGTGCAGGGTGAGCAAAAGGTTCTGCTGCTTGATTCTTCTGCAGGAGCCGCCTAAAAGGGAAATGGCCACTGAGCTGCAGACCAAGCAGTACTGCCTGACCTTGGCCAGGGGGAGCTTCTCCTGCCACAGTGTGCTGATGACAGGTCTGGAGATGATCTGCAGGGCCAGTTCGTAGGTGGGAGCCAGGAAAGGACACGATGGGAGGAGAGAGGTGTTAAAGAACAGCCAAGGCATGGAAATGCATTAGAAGGCCCTGAAAAGCATCACAAAGCCACAGCCAGGAAGCTTGGGAGTATCATGAGCAGCATCCAGGATGCGAGAGATTATTTGCTACCATGCCAAATGGTAGCAGAGCTCCCCCTGCAGACATCCCAAAGCCAGACAAAACAGGAACAAACCCGGAGCTGTGCTGCATGCACCCCACAGCCACAGCATTGCAAGCTGGGGTGCCTTGCTGTGTGCTGCATTCATCCCAGTCCGTGTGAATGAAGACTCTGGAGGCAGTCAAGGCGTTGATTGAGCACGAGTGTGCTTTTATTATTATATAAAGGACAGGAGGGTGTGAGAGGTCCACGGTGAAGATGGGACTCATCCTGTCTTGTCATGGAGAGAGTGGCTCAGAGCTCTCAGTGCTGCTGTCCGGTGCCTGGGACTGGAGGCCTGATTGAAAGTCCCCCTGCAAGAGGCTCTGCTCCTCTTCACTGATGCTGACCTGCTCCTGCATGGAGGTGCTGCTGTCGGGGCACTCACACTGTGCTTCAGATGGGCTGCACTGCAGAGACTCTGGGTTAAAATCCACACTTGTGACTGTGGTGTCTGGGAGGCTCAGGTCAGCAACTTCAGCAGAGCCAGGTGTAATGAGAGCATGGACTTCGATGAGCTCCTTCTCTCCATTACTGATGTCAGATGGAAGGCTGCTGTTGGAACTGCAGCAATTTGTGCTTCCTAAGAGCTCTCCACTGATGGAAGCACACAGAGCATCCTCGCTACTTGCCCTGGATCTTATGGCTTGGCAAGGGCTCGATTCACCTAGAAAGGATACACAGGGGTTAGTGTCAAACTTTCACAAGCTGAATTACGACAGTGGTACTTGATCAGGGGTGAAGATTTAGGCACGGGATTGAACGCTAGAAAGAGATACATGTGCAGAGCAAGCTTGAATTGTATGTTCCTGAAAAGCAGGGATTTGGAAGCTGCATTTGCACCCTTACCTGCCAGGACTACCACTGCTGTTTCTGAGGGCTGCCTGGCATTGCGCTGCAGTTGGCGTTTGCTGCCAGAGGATGGCTTCCTGAGGCTGAAGCAGCAACACCAACTGCTAGCTGGTGATTCCTCATTCTTGCTGGGTGGATTTTGTCTGGAGAGAGAAAACAGCCAATGCTGTGAGTCGTGCGTGGTGCAGGGTGAGGGAAGAGCAGCACTGAGCTCTTGGCAGCAGTTGCTTGTTCCTAGCACTGCCTGGTTTCTGCAGGAAAACACAAAAACCCACCCAAACAATGATGCTAGGTGCTGGAAAAGAAAGTCCTCTTTACCTGTCAGATGGAAAGTCAACGACGGTGTGGAATTTGCCCTGCCCAGCTGCAGGGCTTTCTTCCACTTCAATGTCCCTGCTGCTCTCTGTTACCACAGAAGAGGTGCTGTGGCCTCGCCTCTGTGCCTGTGCCTCCTCCAGGCTGAGCAGCTTTGTGGCAGCAGAAGAGACCCCCACAGACTTGGGCCCTGGGAGAGAATTGTGCCCTGTCAGGGAAAACCACAGGTAAGAGCGAGGATCAGAAAGCAGCAGCACAGCCACCACAGTTCTGGGGGAGGTGCTGTATTTTTCTCAGGCTTGCTTATCTGAGCCACTGGAAGAAGAGGAGCCCAAAATAACCATGTGGGAAGAGGTGTGTTTATGGCAAAGGACACGGTCATCATTAAGAGCAGCTTACTGTATCAAAATAGGCAAGGAAAAACCCAAGGAAATGGGGGTAGGGAACTGAGAAAGCTTCGCTGCCACACTTGCATCAAGCTTTTCCTGCGTGCAAACCATAATAATGACGGTTTCCTCCTTGTGAAGTTTGGGCTTGGACATTCTCAGCATCCAGCAACAGGATGCCATACCCTAATGGAAGTCCAGAGGTCTGCTGTCCCCTTGATGGTAAAAGAGTATCTCAAACATCCTGGAGAAGGCCTGCATTTGGTCAAGGTGTCAGGTCAAGATCAAGCTAATGGAGGAAGACACTCACCTGCTGCATCTGCAATGTCTGCTCCGGATTTGGAGCCGAAGAGGACGTCGGTGTGGTTGATGATGAATTCCACCACATCCGACTGCATCTGCAGCTCCATGCAGGCAGCTCTTCCGCTGGCGCAGGCAGACTCGTTCTGCTGTGATCTGTAGAAAAGGCAGATTTTAGAAGTCATTTCTCCAAGACCGTTTCCCCGAGTCTGAATTGTTGCAGCCAAAAGCTGTCAGCTGAGGCTCTGGAGACTTCCGCAGTGGGCAATCAGTGATGCCACTGCAGAAATTCCCCTGGATGATCAAGGACACGTCAGTCCCATCTCAACAAGACTGCAGAAATTGTCACCTAGACATTGTGCCCGTGGGGATGGAGAACAGCTCAGGCTCCTGCTTTTCTGTCAGCCACAGATTTTACAGGAGAAGAGCACATTTGATGGAGAAAAAGGGAGCACTGTTTTTTTTTTTAATGGAGAACAGATGTAAGCGTTGTGTTGAAACAGAACCAGCAGTTTACCTTAAGAGGTTTGGAGCCCACACAATGGCTAGGTTCTTGGCATGCATGTTTGTGATGGTGGAGCTCCCAGCCAGACACGCCAAGTGTCTCATCAGGAACTCCAGTGTCCTGGAAAACAAGAGAGGCAAACGTTCAGCACCAACGAGCATGCCGTGCTGCAATTCAGAAAGCAAACCTCCATTCATGCTACTTCTTGTGATTGCTACTGTCACCGAAGATGAAGTAGATCCAACCTGACTGAGTGCCACGCTGCAGCACCAAGCCCCAGCACAGCACAGCCGCAGCCATCAGCTGCACCAAGCGTGCCCCCGTGCCCAGGAACTGACCCCATAAAGTAAGCCCATGGAGCCTTCAACCCTTCAGCATACACAGGCATCGTGTTGCCGGCGTGAGACAGAGCCTGGAACCGCATCGTTGCCCTCTGCAATGCAGCAGGGCTGAGCTCAGCAGGCTGAGGGCAGCACTGACCTGTAGTGAGGAGCGGGCAGCTGCTGGATGACGTCCTGCATTCTGAGCAGCCGCTCCTCCTCTGTAGCGGCACCAACAGCATCCTGGAGTAGTGCAGAAAGGGAGCGAGACACCAATCAGGCTAGTACACCACTGCGAGTAAACCTCGTGGGGCTGACAGCAAAAGGGCCTCCGAGCTGGGGCACTGCTGCAGCCATCTGCCAAGAGGCCCAGGAAGAGGGAAATGAAAGACGTGGCCTTGTGCTTACCGAGAACTTGCCGTACAGCTGGTGGGTGAGCAGAGGGTTCGGGAGCTCCCTGAAGTACATCTTGCAGAGGGAGCTCACGCTGTGAATGTCACGGACGGTGAGCTCAGGAATCTGCTCCGACTCAAATTCCTGCCTGGAGAGAGGGACGCAAACCCGGTTGAGCGAGAGGAAGGCAAGCCCAAAGCCACACCAGATGCACTCAGGCTGTGTCAGTCGCAGCACTCTTACCGCAGTCTCTGGATGTTGGACGCGACGCCGGACAGGCGGTATATCCCCTGCACCACGCCGTGCTGCTCAATGAACTCAGCGCAGCTCTGGAGGACCTGGGGGACTGAAGAACACGTGCCAGCCGTCAGTGGAGCTCCTGATTCAAGTCCTGCTGCAGGCTGTGCTTCACATCCCATCCACTAAGCCCAGCCAGGCTTGGCTGAAGCAAATACAGATGTGCTTGTCTCTTAGGAGCATCCGCCTCACTTTATCCTTCAGCCATCAACTCCCATTACACGCGCCTCCACTGCTATCAGCCTGCCCCCTGCTAGATATGAGCTCCCTTTCATCTTCTTTAGACGCCCAGCAGAGGAAGATCTCAGGAATGGGCAGCTCCTTACCATCACGACCGGAGTGGAGAAGATGCTCTCCCAGGTCACCACCAAACACCCTTTCCTTCTCCACCTCCCGCTCGGTCGGTTTCTTTGGGCGGGCCTTCACCAAGGAACGAAGGAAGGTGAGGATCTTGCTGCGTTTCTTGGGCACTGCACAACAAAAGGAAGAAACCAGGTCATTTCAGGTCTGGCTCCGTTGGACGAGGCCAAGCACAGCACATTCTACAGAGCACGTCAGAACGGGAAGAACGTTACCAACCAGTACATACAAAAAGGGATTTTCCCCATCTCTGGAGGAGCCCAAGGCCAGGTTGGATGGGGCCCTGGGCAGCCTGGTCTAATCCGACATTAAATGTGGGGGCTGGCAGCACAGCCTGATGCAAGGAAGTGGAAGCTTGAGGATCCTTAAGGACCCTACCATCCCAAGCCATTCTATGAAGATTCTATAGTTTCCCCAAGTCCAATCATAAACACAGGAGGATTGGGCCAAATCTCTGCCCCATGGTGTGCATGAAGAATCATCAACCCAGAGGACAATGTGGGATGGATAAAGGAGGTACTAAACATGGAACGCACCCCCAAAAAGACTTCATTTTGCTTCCCCACACCATCAAATGTAACATCCCTACCTGGCTTTGGCACTGAGTTGATGAGTGCCTCAGGAATGTTCTTATTAATCAGTTCCACACACTCCCCTGGGAAAAATCCAACCTGTAACAAGAAGAGAAGCCAACTATTGCATGCAGCACTTCTCAGGTCTGAACTGTTAAACCAAAAGCCACATAACATTTCCCTCGGAACGTGCTTGCCTGACGTTCCATAAGACTATCCAGCAGAAAATGGCCATAGTTCAAAGCATAAAGGTAATAATTTTTCAACATTTGCAGCCAACGGCAAGGTCCCCTGACACCGACACAGGGAAACTGTTTACGTCCATTAGGCATCCTGTGCATGCAGAGCAGCTCTAAGCTAAGATTCCTGCCTTTACTGCAGTTGCACTCTCCAGTCTGAAGCTTGTGCCTACCTGGAAGCCGAGCTTGCCTCTCCACCAGGGGGTCAGCTCCTTTGGTGGCATGTCGATGACACACACGATGTCTCCCACCTGCAAGAGATTGCAACGTCAATCCCAGCTTCAGCACAGCTGGGAGGAAAGCACAGCTCAAATGTCTGCATTCTTCTGCACTGCCAAACATCGCCGAGCATTAAAGCACTTGCACCAGTGCAGCTCTGAAGACATTTGCCATTGTAAAATTGAGCAACAAGGAACGCCTTGAACTGCTTACCTCAAAGGAGAGTTCATCCGCTGCCTGGGCAACGTATCTCTTAATAGCATGGGCAGCAGCAATAGCTGGAACATTCACAGGTGCCACCTCATGGTCTAGCAGGGGCTTCCCCTTGTTCTCAGCCTGAAACAGAGAGCACAGGCCACGGTGAGGAGCTGGGAACCAACAAGGAGGATTTCAAGGTGAGGAGCACATCTGCAGAGAAAGCTGCAGGAAATGCACTCGGTCCTTATCGTGGGCACTTCAGAAGGAACTGCAAGTCTAATAACGGCTGTTTCTCTCCCTGGTGTGCAGCAGGCACACGCCAGCAAAGATGCATCTCTCCCCATCCAGACTAATCAGCAATGGCACTGACGCAGACAGGTGGCCTTGTCCATTTTGCCCCCTCCTTTCCTGCGCTCTTTGTGCAGGAAGGCTGACTCTTTAAGATGCTAGGAGACCGTGAAGAGGGAAACCAAAGCTACGGCTGCAGTTACAAGGTGCAAACAGTGCCATTGCAAGCACCAAGCAGCTCTCTTGAGCAGTCCAACCAACAGCGAGGCCAAACAGAGCAGAGAATGATTGTTGTTTCTGCAGCCATTTCAAGGGAAAAGTCAGTAGAGGACAAACCCCACAGCCGAGATGGCTCTGGTACTTTTATAAACTTGCCACGCTTGCACTACTGTCTTGCCACAGAGGAGCTCTCTTGGAAAGCAGGAGAGCACATCTGCGGCTCACTCTGCTGGCTGCAGTCAGGGAACAAAGACCAATCAGAGCTTCATACTCTACCTCTGTCCATGCCAGGTCAGGCCCACAGCTGATCTCGCTGCACGCCACGGCCATCAGCGTAGGTGTGACAAGCTGGAACTGAAAAGAAACACACTTTTATTTTCTCTGTTCACATCTCTGCTGTGCTCCCTACAGCTGTCGGGCACACTCACACAGCCCAAGCACGCCTGCTGGTGTCCCTGGTGATGCTGTGCAGCTCTGCACAAGCTGGGGCTGGGACTCTTTGCCTAAGGGATTGGTTTCCTGTAGACCAGCTGGTCACAGCACCACAGACAGCATCCTTCTGAGGGCTGAGCTGCAGAGCATGTGGAGAAAACCCACACGTGACCAGCGTCCCATCAAAGCTGGATGAGGCTGTGTTACTAAACACGGGGCGTCACGGGCTGCTAAAGCATGTGGGGGGACAAACCATGGCAGGTACCTGGCAAGAGATCAGAACGAGGGAGAGAAATCTCTCGAATCCGCAGCCGTTCCTTGTCACTTTGCTCTGATCTTCCACGAGCAAAAGCTGCAGCAGGGAAGCAGGCAGAGGGTGGAGAGAGGAGAGAGAAAGAGCAGGTCAGTTTGCTTCCACGGTTTAGCAAAGACTACAAGGGAAAAACCAAAATCTGCCCTCCCTCAACTTAAAAACTTAAGTTTTCAACTTAAAACCATTTCCCCTTGTCCTGCAGTTATCTACCCTTTCAAAGAGTTGATTCCCCTCCTCTTTTTAGGCTCCCTTTAGGTACTGAAGGCTGCCATGAGGTCACCCCACTGCCTTCTTTTCTCCAGGCTGAACAAGCCCAGCTCCCTCAGCCTGTCTTTGCAGGGGAGGTGCTCCAGTCCCCTGATCATCTCTGTGGCTCGCCTCTGGACCCTCTCCAACAGCTCCCTGTCTTTCTGGACACTGTACTGCAGCTGGGGCCTCACAAGAGCAGAGCAGGGGGGGACGATCACCTCCCTGTCCCTCATGGCCACCCCTCTGCTGATGGAGATAATGTGATCCTATGAGCTCCGCCAGCCAGCAGTTCTCAGCACTCACTGTCCCCCCGTCTCTCCCACACTGTCTCAGCTTACCTACAAGGTGCTGCACAGGACGGTATGAAGACAAAGGGACGCAGTCGGTGCACAAGTGCAACAAGCGAGCTGCTCAGTCAGAGCTCCAGTGCTCCAATGAAGGGACGCAGCACGCACTGCTCCTCCCCTCATTCTAGCCCTTATGACATCACTGAGGGCCACCAGGCTGCTCCACCACGACGGACAGGGTGGGGAGGCAAGACCAGTCACAAGGGCAGAAGATTCCAAAAGCCCAGCCCAACGTTCTGGAATCAGGGGCTGCTTGGAATTCTACCCCAGCCAAATCCTGGAGAAGCTGGCACGGGGTCGTCATGACCAAAGCGCAGGACCTGGCGCTTGCTCTTGTTGAGCCTCGCACAACTGGCCTCAGTGCATCCCTCTGGAGGGCCTTCCTGCCCTCAGCCAGATGGACACTTCCTCCCAGCAGCGTACCTTGCAGTGCTGGGCCCATGTCAAATCCACACTAGAGTGGGTTTTGTTACATTCAAGGGCATGTTGCAGCACCCATCTATTTCACCTGGAAGGAAATAAAGCAGGAGATGGGAGAAACACAGAACTACTGCCAGACTGCTTTATCACCTTCTTACACCAACTTCCCTTGCCTCATCCCCTACCCCAACTCCTAAATGATGCCCACAGGCTGATAGTTGGATCTCAAGTCCATAGGACTCCTTTCACAGGGCTCCATCAAAAAGGCTGTCACACTTGTTCCGTACACTCACACTGACCCAGCAGTGGTATCACAGTCACTTAACACACACACAACAACCAAACCCCGAGCATGCACATCCCTTCCTGCGTGACTGCAGCCCACAGCTCCCCTTCACACCTCCGTGGATCTCTGGTGTTTTACACTGATGCAGCCTCGCTGCAGCTCCGTGGCTGTCACACAAGGCCTGCAGGACCTCTTTCTCTGCAAACCCCGTCTGCAGGCATTGGTTCACAAGGTTCACCTCCTGCCCTCCTGAGCAAAAACAAGCACTAAGAACAAGAGCAAAGCACACTGGACTCGACCTGGCTGGATCCCCAACCCTCAGTCCTGTCAGTCGTACCCTGGTGTGGAGACTCATCCCCAAAGCCTGGCTGGACATCAGCACAGGCATCATTCTTCAAACGCCCCATCCAAGCAGCAAGGGATCAAAGCGTTGGCACAGCTGAAACAGAAATGCTGTGTGAGTTTCCTGTTAGCACTGAGCAGGAACAAATCTACCGCTGAGCAGCAGGATGTGAGACAAGCAGCAGAAGACACCCAACCTGCAGAACCAGCTCGTTTGGGGTCGGTCCAGATGTTTGTCTGCTCCATTCCCTGGCCCAGGCCAAGCTTGTGAGCTGCTCCTCCTTGGTGCAGGGGGAAATGGTGCAGATGCCATGTGGTGGCTATGCACAGCATGCCTTTTACTTGCTTTTCCTATCTCCATCTTCCATTAGCAAACAGCATCTCCAGCCTCCAGAGATCACTGAGTCCAACCCCTGCACAACAGTGAAAAAAAAGATATGATAAGGGGTACTTAAAGCACAGCATCTGTAATCAGATCAGACTCCTGCACTGTGAAGACTTCCATGAGTATTCCTGCAGAGTGCATCACTTAGTCTCTCTTTAGCCTTGTGTTCATGGTTTTCCTGTAAGAGCTTGTCTAAACACTGCCTATAATCGTGGTTATGCTAGAAGCATTTGGATTTGTTGATCCTCAGTGTGATTTCAGTAACAAATCCAGATGCTTTTTTGTTAAGGGCAGCTTTCAATTTCTCAACTGAAATTTCAATATTGCATTAGGTGTTGACAACCACGGGGCTGCAGTACAGAGAATTACAGGGAGATTAATTTCTCCATCTCCATTCTCCTAGACATTTATGATTACAGTGATGTAGTTATATACAAAGTTGCAAGATACCAAAGCTAGAATAACCTCTTGGTGCAGCAGGATGTCTGGAGCCCAAGTGCAGAGTCTCAGTGTTGCAAAGCCTTGAAGAGGTGCACCGTATGTGCTGGGGCTGATGACACAGACACTGGAGCAAGGCCAGTGTGATGTTAGAAACTTGACCAGCAGCTGATCTGTTGTCAGCCATTTCTGGACACAAACGGGATCTGGTCGACTTAGGACATGACCTTTGGGCTGGAGAGCAACTCCCCGAGGAATCACACAGCCACTGCAGACCGTTGGCAAGAACCCCATACCAAAACAGCTCATCTGCAATCAGTTTTTAATCTGTGCAGCAGTGATTGGAACAGGCGCACGCTCTCTGGAATTGCAGGAATTTTCACAAGTGGAATGTACATCACCTGTGTGCTCCAGCTCTTCTGTGTGCATGCTAGGAGCAGTGATCCCCCTGCACCCAGGGCTGCAATAAAGTCCTGTGGGCTTTCTAACCTGCCCACCAGCAGCCCAGGCTGCCCAGAGCCACATCCAGCCTGGCCTTGGATGCCTGCAGGGATGGGGCATCCACAGCCTCCCTGGGCAACCTGTTCCAGTGCCTCACCACCCTCTGGCTGAAAAACTTCCTCCTCACATCCAACCTAAACCTCAACACCCCTCGTCTCAGTTTAAAGCCATTCCCCACTTGTCCCATCACTGTCCACCCTCCAAAACAAAACACCTCGGCTGTTCAACACTGAAAGAGCAAAATAACCCACAGCTCTTACTTCCACTGTATGCATTTAATTCCAAACTTAAGGTCACAGGTTAATTACTCATGTGATCCTTCCTGACAGAAGAACTACTCGTAGTGATGTGTAGGAGTAAGGAACTGTTTGAAAAGGTCATGGACATATTAGAACTTGCAGCATTTATCTTAATAGATGCCTACATTGCAAAGCATTTTGTAAAACACACGTTACAAGTACTGTGCATTGGATTACACTATATCAAACTCTAAGTAACAATACAGGTTGCTTTTAAATCTACACTTACATGCTAACTCCTTGATAAAATTCCTGACTGCCTTCAGTTTTATAGCCAAAGCAGTGTTTGAGCTGGTAATGTACTCTTGAACAGCACTGCTGCCTTCAGCATTTGTATGTTTAGATCTGAAAAGAGAACTTGGTCATTATTTCACGATGAGAGAATCTTATATGACAAAACAGAATTACAAAAATCTGACAATACTGTAAAATGCCAGCGTAAGAATGTGGCTTTGATTTTTTTTTTTTCTTTTTTTTTTTTTAAATGGTGAGTGTACCATTAATTCAAGACAAGAATTTTGTTTGTAAGTCGATCTCTATAACTGTTCTTGGCATCATTCTGTAGAATGAACTAGATACATGGAATTTGGCACTGGCTCCCCGGGGCAGTGGTTTGGCACTGAGCTGACAAAGGCCAAAGAGCATTTGCACAATGCTCTCAGACACAGGGCTTGACCCATAGGAGGTCTGGTGTGGAACCAGGAGGTGGAATACATGATCCTCGAGGTCCCTTCCAAATAAAGATATTCCATGATCCTCTAATACTTATATTCCCAAGTCCTGTACGCAGTGCTCAGATGCTTAATTGAAAGGTTCCATGAAACAGTGAGGTATCTATGTCCCTTTACCACCCAGTTATTCAATTTGCCACGTGGATCTTTTATCCAGTCACATTAAAAAACCCCTCAAAGTATTTCCTTCAGTCTTCCATTCTGATAGAGCTTTCTGGAGCAAATAAAGAGTTGCAACTCAGAATGTCCACACCTCCCTTCCTGCACCCTGCATACATTTTTCATTGCACTGTGATTACGTACCATTCTATTGTCACCCTCATTCTGTCATTATCTAGGCAGTTTACTGCCATTAAATTTTCCAGCAACAGATGCCCACAAGTACAGCCAGCCTGGACTTATTTCCAATACTTACCTTTGTCCTGATGTCCTTGTAGGAGCTGGGACATTTCTCCATCTCAGCAGCAGAGGGCAGGAGGGGTCCAAGGTGAGGGCACGCTCTCCTCTATTTTTCTGGCACTCAAAGACAAAGGGAACAAGAAAACCAGATGTGTTTCCCTGCCCATGGCAAACACCAGCCTTTCCATCCTTACAGTCCTTCCTGCCATCAGCAGAGACATTTTGCTTTCTTGTGCCACTTCATCCCTTTAGCATCTGGCATTCTAACAAAAAAGTACTTACAAGGAATTTTAATATTTTCATATTAAATGTCAGAATTAGAACCATTATGTTTACCAAATATTTAAAACGTTCAACCCAGTGAGAAGTGAATTGATGTTGCATTTAGCATTCAGATAAGAACTTGTAAAGGAAGTAAAAAGTGCTGCTTTCATAAACTATAGTCTCATTGTCAAGCCTTGCGCTGTCTCAGCAGATTATTACAGAATGTTCATTCAAGCAGGAATTAAGAGATGCGTCTGAATTGATAACAACAACGAGTAATTAAGAAAGCTTGACTGCAGTCTGCTTGAGGATTCCAGTCTGAAGTGTGTTCCACCTGGTGACAACTGGGAATGTCTTTCTCTCACCATTAGAACCATTGCACCTCTGACTAAACACATAGCTAATCACCACTGAAAACCTAGGTGCAATTTCTGCAGTGCACAGACCAACTACGTGTTGATTAACATTCAGAGAGATTGTGCAGGTGTCCTTTTAGGAACTGGCCTACAGTATGCTAAGAGGGATGGATGTGGGGACATTAGGATCACGTGCCCTCTGCCTGTTAAGACAGCCCCAGCAGAGCAGGTCAGCAGGCTGAAGAGCTGAGTGGGTCACCAGGGCTCAGAGACTTCACTCGGCCATCTGAAAGTTGAGGGACTTCAGCCCAAGCTGCCCTTTTCCATGCAGGCAAGGAGGCCAAGAGAAGGTGGATCGGCACGGTTCTGGTGCAGACAGGGGCTGCAGTGTGAGCAGGCCTACACAGACAAGGCTGTGCCCACACAGAGTGACAGCAGCTTTCGCTGTGAGCAGATTCCCAGGGGGCCTGAGCCATGGCAGTTCTTGATGGCAGCATGTTCCAATCAGCCCTGGAAGTCTTCTCTGGACGTCTGTCGCATTCTGGAATCCACACTGAGGACGCAGTCGCTGTGTCAGAGCAGCTGGCAGAGTCACGGGGAACCGTGACGTAGTTGGCCCAGGGAGCAACAACAAGGCCTGCACTGCTCAGCCAGCCCAGGCCAAAGGGGAGCACGAGAGAGAGCAGAGGAGAGAGGGGGGGAAAGAGGGCCAGGAAGGAAAGGCCTGTGCCTGAATGGACGTGTAGCAGCAGCTGCTGACAGCAAACTCGGTGATGGCAGGGGCACAGCAGAGCAGTGCAATGCTGGCAGCTTCCTGTGTCTTTCACACAGGCACTGCAGACATGGCCAGCACTGGGAGATCAGCAGAACTGCTGCACACCTCTGCCAGCCCAGGCCAGAGGAGTGCAGAACAGTGAGCTGCTGCTGAGGGGAGAGAGGATGGCCTGAGAGCTGACCTGAGAGGCAGGGCTGGCTGTGTTACAGCAGCCTCTGTGTCCTCCTCCTGTGTCTGTGAGGGCCAGAGGGCCAGAAGAGAACATGCCCAGACAACGAAGCCCTGCTGTCCTCTGCTGCTCAGCTGGAGAGATGTTCCGCCTTCCTGAAGGACGCTGATCCAAAGGGAAGGAATCAAAGGAAGTCCAGGCTGGCTGTCCTTGTGGGCATCAGCTGCTGGCAGCTGCCTCTGTGCTGCCATGGGCAGGGCACAGCACACACAGTGTTTGCAGTTCCCTGTGTGACACTGGCCCTGGTGACCTGACAGCCATAGGGAGACAAGAGAAAGAGCTGCCTCCCTCTGCCAGATGAGGCAAAGGTGAGAATCCCAGAATCACAGCATGGCCCGGGTTGGAAAGGAGCTCAAGGTTCATCAATCTCCAACCCTTGGCTCTCCAAGGGTGCACAGGGGGCTTTGTTCTCCCTGTGGTGCAGCTTCAGTGCCAACTCACAGCTGAGCTGGTTGGCACACTGTGACAGCCTGCCGCTCTGAAGCTCTTGGGGCAGTGCTCAGTTCTTTCTGAAGTACTCTGGAAATGCTGCTTCTCCTTCACCAAGTCTGTTTCCAGACAGACGTCTTTTTCTCCTCTGTACACACAAACAGTATCTTGTAACTCCCTGGCACAGTGCTCAGAAGTGATACTTCTGGAAGCACGTCAGAGAAAAGTGGCCTTGTCCCAGTGGACTTTCAGAGCAGATGAGAACAAGTCTTGGTTGACGGCTTTCTTCTGCTTCTGGAACTGCACAGGCAGGTTGTGTGTTGTCATACTTTATGCCAGAGTGCCAAACTGAAGCAGTTTCTGCAACTTCTTTTTTTCATACTTGTCACTCTTTGCTGAGACCTTAACTTAGTCATTTTTAATGCGCTCTCATCTAAACTACTGTGTCCTCCAGTGTCAGTGTTGTATGAATCAGGACTGTGGGATTTCATCAGTGAAAGGATTCTGCTCTAATGACTGTCATTCTAAAGCTGATATTGTTTCTACCGCATCAGGCTTGCATGAAGCATCTTTGATCAACAGAGAAATCAGAAAAATTGCTTTTCCTATTGCAGTTTCCTTTTAACTAGTGATGAAAGCTGTCAGTTTATTTTTGGCACCAGAAATCCTGGGATGCAACCAGGTTAGAGAAGAAGTGAAACTGAGTCAACAGTTAGGGAACACAGATGAGATAGCATCACACAGCTCTGGAAAAGATGTTCCAGCTCTGTGTCTACCTACACCTTCAGGAGATGAAAAGTACTGGCTTACTGAGGTGTCCTGGGTTGCAGGTTCTGTTAATCTCCATTTTTGGAAGAGCTGCTTGCAATAAATACCTTGTAAGGTGAATGAGCTTGATAGAAGTAGGGTGTGAAAGAGATGGATTTGCTGTTTCCCTGAAGGTGCAGGAGTATTGCTGTGCCTACAGTCAGTAAACAAGGCAGAAATCACTGTGTTCCTCAGAATGAAAAAGAATAAAAATCTTTTTGGGAGTGACAGCACGCCTGAATGAAGCACAAATCTAAACATTTAAAATAAGGGCTAGTGTCAAAGGGACTTGCAGTATTTCTCGTGAAGAAATATTTGATGCTTCTTTATGAAAGTCATCATAACAAAAGTGTACTGATGTCTTTGCTGAGGATTTCCTTGGTTCCAGCCTGAAGGTGTGCGCAGGCATGAGCAGGCAGTGCTGAGCTGCAGGTGAGTGCCTGTGTCCCACAGCAGGAAACCCGTGGATGTCTTCAGGGGTTTGAAATGGGCAGAGCTGTAAAACCTGCAGGCTTTCACTGAAATTGTCCTCTGCTTTATTTTGTAATCTTAGTTTCACCAATGCTTTCCAATATTATTTTCGTATGAGTGCAGATACATGGGATAGGATTTAAAGTTTTTATGGTGCTGCTGTATAATTTTCTGTAGTCATCATAAGCCAATAAAAAAAATAAATGGTAATCAGGCAATCTATTAACAACCTGTGGCACGTGTCAAAACAATGAAATTCCTTGCAGGAAGACAATATTGCCATATAATAATGTGGCTATCCAAAACTGTTAATTATACTTGATGAGCTGGAGATAATCCTGAAATGCGGGACTTTGATCTTAGCCAAGAAAAATAAACCGTATTATCATTCTTAAATTGGCAGCTGCTATCAAAAGCCTGTGTCTTATTTCCCTTTTAGTAACACTGGCTAAATCAGAGAAAGTGATAAAAGAATTTCATGATTGCAGCTTAGGGATTCTTTCCCACTTGACCAGAAGTAATCAATGTCCAAAAATGTCTGTAAATACTTTTTCTATCTTATTTTGCCAGATGTATTGATATTTGAGATGAATGGCAAAAACATTTTGTGTACATAGATAAGCAATGCAAATTTGCAGGATTGTTTTAGAGAAAAAAGCTCCGGTTATCTGATCGTTTCCATGCAGAAATAAGATTTACAGAAAAATTCTCCTTATTATTATTCACGCATGAATAAGTACAAAAAAGAGATGTGGGGGATGTTGTTTCAATTCCAGGTGATTGTAGGAAGGACTGTCAGGATGGAAAGGCTAGTGTCTGCCATGGGCAAAGAAACACTTCTGGTTTTCATGTTCCCTTTGTCTTTGAGTGCAAGAGGCCATGAGGAGAGTGTGCCCTAAACTTGGACATTTTTTGACCATTGCATCTGAGATGGAGAAGTGTTCAACCTTCTAGAAGGACTTCAGGACGAAGATATGTAATGAAAATAAGTCCAGGCTGGCTGTCCTTGTGGGCATCAGCTGCTGACATCTGCATAGTTGTTGCTATGGGAATGGCAGAACAGCTGGAATGTTGCATTTCCTTGTGTGACACAAGCACTGGTGAATTCAAAGCCAGAGGGGTATAATAGAAAGAGCATCACCTCCCTGCCAAATTAGGCAAAGGTGAGTGGGATGTTGTTTCAATTAGTGCTGATGTCAGGAAGACTGGAAGGATGGAAAGGCTGGTGTTTGCCATGGGCAGGGAAACACATCTGGATTTCATTTTCTCTTTCTCTTTGAGTGCCATATAAAGAGCAGAGTGTGCCCTCACCTGGGACCCATCCTGCCCTCTGCTGCTCAGAGTGTGAAATGTCCCAGCTTCGAAAAGGACATCAGGACAAAGATATGTAATGAAATTAAGTCCAGGCTGGCTTTCCTTGTGGCATCAGCTGCAGGCATCTGCATTGCTGCTGCCATGAGCATGGCAAAGCAGGTAAAAGGTTGCTTCTCCTTGTGTGACACAGGAGCTCTTGACTTGAAAGCTAGAGGGATGCAATAGAAAGAGCTGCAACCTCTGCCAGACATGGCAAAGGTGAGTGGGATGTTTTTTCAATTATTGCTGAAGTCAGGAAGACTGTAAGGATGGAAAGGCTGGTGTTTGCCATGGGCAGGGAAACACATCTGGTTTTCATTTTCTCTTTCTCTTTGAGTGCCAGATAAACATGGGATAGTTTGCCCTCACCTTGGAACTCTCCTTCCCTCTGCTGTTGAGAGGGAGAAATGTTCCAGCTTGTAGAAGGACATCAGGACAAGGATATGTAATGAAAATAAGTCCAGGCTGGCTGTCCTTGTGGGCATCAGCTGCTGGCATCTGCATTGCTGCTGCCATGAGCATTGCACAGCAGGTAAAAGATTGCTTTTCTTTGAGTGACACAGGAGCTCTTGACTTGAAAGCTAGAGGGATGCAATAGAAAGAGCTGCAACCTCTTCCAGAAATGGCAAGGGTGAGTGGGATGTTGTTTCAATTAGTGCTGATGTTAGGAGGACAGTAAGGATGGAAAGGCTGGTGTTTGCCATGGGCAGGGTAACACATCTGGTTTTCATTTTCTCTTTCTCTTTGAGTGCCAGATAAAGAGCAGAATGTGCCCTCACCTTTGACCCCTCCTGCCCTCTTCTGCTGAGGTGGAGAAATGTTCCAGCTTCTAGAAGGACATCAGGACAAAGATGTGTAATGTAAATAAGTCCAGGCTGGCTGTCCTTGTGGGCATCAGCTGCTGGCATCTGCATTGCTGCTGCCATGAGCATGGCACAGCAGGTAAAAGATTGCTTTTCCTTGTGTGACACAGGAGCTCTTGAGTTGAAAGCTAGAGGGATGTAATAGAACGTGCTGCAACATGTGCCAGACATGGCAAACTTGAGTGGGATGTTGTTTCAGTTGCGGCTCATGTCAGGAAGGACTGTAAGGATGGAAAGGCTGGTGTTTGCCATGGGCTGGGAAACACATCTGGATTTCATCTTCTCTTTCTCTTTGTGTGCCAGAAAAAGAGGAGAGTGTGCCCTCACCTTGGAACTCTCCTGCCTTCTTCTGCTGAGATGGAGAATTGTCCCAGCTTCTAGAAGGACATCAGGACAAAGATATGTAATGAAAATAAGTCCAGGCTGGCTGTCCTTGTGGGCATCAGCTGCTGGCATCTGCATTGCTGCTGCCATGAGCATGGCACAGCAGGTAAAAGGTTGCTTTTCCTTGTGTGACACAGGAGCTCTTCACTTGAAAGCAGGAGGGATGCAATAGAAAGAGCTGCAACCTCTGGCAGACATGGCAAAGGTGAGAGGGATGTTGTTTCAGTTGCTGCTGATGTCAGGAAGGACTGTAAGGATGGAAAGGCTGGTGTTTGCCATGGGCAGGGAAACACATCTGGTTTTCATCTTCTCTTTGTATGCCAGAAAAAGTGGAGAGTGTGCCAGCAACATGCACCCCTCCTGCCCTCTGCTGCTCAGAGGGAGAAATGTTCCAGCTTCCAAAAGGACACCAGGACAAAGATATGTAATGAAAATAAGTCCAGGCTGGCTGTCCTTGTGGGCATCAGCTGCTGGCATCTGCATTGGTGTTGCCATGAGCATGGCAAAGCAGGTAAAATATTGCTTTTCCTTGTGTGACACAGGAGCTCTTGAGTTGAAAGCTAGAGGGATGCAATAGAAAGAGCTGCAACCTCTGCCAGACATGGCAAAGGTGAGTGGGATGTTGTTTCAATTAGTGCTGATGTCAGGAAGGACTGTAGGGATGGAAAGGCTGGTGTTTGCCATGGGCAGGGAAACACATCTGGATTTCATTTTCTCTTTCTCTTTGACTGCCAGATAAACAGGGGAGAGTGTGCCCTCACCTTCGAACTCTCCTGCTTACTGCTGCTCAGAGGGAGAAATGTCCCAGCTTCTAGAAGGACATCAGGACAAAGATATGTAATGAAAATAAGAGCACGCTGGCTGTCCTTGTGGGCATCAGCTGCTGGCATCTGCATTGCTGCTGCCATGAGCATGGCACAGCAGTTAAAAGATTGCTTTTCCTTGTGTGACACAGGAGCTCTTGACTTGAAAGCTAGAGGGATGCAATAGAAAGAGCTGCAACCTCTGCCAGACATGGCAAAGGTGAGTGGGATGTTGTTTCAATTAGTGCTGATGTCAGGAAGGACTGTAAGGATGGAAAGGCTGGTGTTTGCCATGGGCAGGGAAACACATCTGGATTTCATCTTCTCTTTCTCTTTGAGTGCCAGAAAAAGAGGAGAGTTTGCCCTCACCTTGGAACTCTCCTTCCCTCTGCTGTTGAGAGGGAGAAATGTTCCAGCTTGTAGAAGGACATCAGGACAAGGATATGTAATGAAAATAAGTCCAGGCTGGCTGTCCTTGTGGGCATCAGCTGCTGGCATCTGCATTGCTGCTGCCATGAGCATGGCACAGCAGGTAAAAGATTGCTTTTCCTTGTGTGACACAGGAGCTCTTGACTTGAAAGCTAGAGGGATGCAATAGAAAGAGCTGCAACCTCTTCCAGAAATGGCAAGGGTGAGTGGGATGTTGTTTCAATTAGTGCTGATGTTAGGAGGACAGTAAGGATGGAAAGGCTGGTGTTTGCCATGGGCAGGGTAACACATCTGGTTTTCATTTTCTCTTTCTCTTTGAGTGCCAGATAAAGAGCAGAATGTGCCCTCACCTTTGACCCCTCCTGCCCTCTTCTGCTGAGGTGGAGAAATGTTCCAGCTTCTAGAAGGACATCAGGACAAAGATGTGTAATGTAAATAAGTCCAGGCTGGCTGTCCTTGTGGGCATCAGCTGCTGGCATCTGCATTGGTTTTGTTCATGAGCATTGCACAGCAGGTATGGGATTGCTTTTCCTTGTGGGACAGCTGTTAAGCCATTCTGATTCACCCTTTGCATCCACAGCATACAGTTTTTTTCCCACACTGCTGTTCCTATCCAGCAATGTGCATACGTGCAGTGGTACAGAGGTTGGTTGCCCTGCCTGTGGCAGGGAGTTTGAGATTCCTGATCCTTGAGGTCCCTTCCAACCCAGGCTATTCTGTGTGTGTGTGTGTGACTGGCTAAACACCAATTGTTGCTAGCTCAGCAGGTATACTGCTAATTATTGAACGTCTGACAGCTGCTTATCAACACTTGGCCACTATTTCTGGACAGCTGCTCATCCCGGAATAGAGAGAAGTTTGGAAGGAGGACAGGGGGGAGTCTCTTGATGCCTGCCTGTTGCATCCCAACCTGCCCACAGAGTGAGTCAGTTCAGCCTTGTGTGGAGGCCCTGGCTTCTTTGGAGTCTGTTTTTCTTTTGCTGAGCTTCTCCTATCCAAACAGAATGGCCTTACAACATGCTTTCTGGTCCTTAATACTAAACCCATGCAATTTGTAACTATTACAGTTCTGTAAGTGAGAATTGATCACATGATTGAACAACTGTATTTCTAAAATATGTTATGAAATAACTTCTTTTTACTAATACTAATAAAGTCTTTCTACTTTTTCAAACTGTTTCTAAGGGCAAATTACTAAACACATTGTGCTGTACTACTTCAGAGCAATCCCACATTTGATAGCCAGTGCAGAAACAACATTCCATCCTACAGCATTAGCTAGTTCAGAGGTACCAGACGTGTATCTGGATGTGGCTGTTGTGCATAACGGGCTGAGGGATCAGAAGTGACAGCTCCACTCTTGGAGACCACAGAACTAAAATGGAAAGATAAAATAGTTGCAGGGCAATTGTTCTGTGTGCCTGAAGCAGGGACCGATTTCTGGGGGAGAGATTTGACAGTTAAATGAGGATTACAGCTGCAAGTCTGTGAAACAGATATCAGGGGTCAATGAATGTGTTAACAGCTGTGATGAAGAAGAAATGAATCCAAAGGTGTGGGCAGGGGAAGGAAATCGGGGTGGACTCACAATTTTCCCTTACAAAGAACTGCCCAAGGAGGGAGTGGAGCTGTGAAACAGCAACAATATCCCATAGCCTTAGAAGGGAGAGTGGGTCTAAAAGCTGTTACACAGACACTGGTTAAGGATGGTCTTCTGGAACCTTGTCTGTGGCCTTATAACACCCCAATCCTGTCGGCACGGAAGGCAGACGGCACGTATCGGCTGGTGCAAGATGTAAGGAAATGACTGAACCCGTTCTCAAAAGACAGCCTGTGGTTCCTAACCCCTATACCCTAATGAGTCAGATCCCACACGGACAGCAGTGGTTTGGTGTGAGAGACCTCACAGATGCTTTCCGGACAGCCTTTGGACTCAGAGAGAAATGGCTGCGTTTGTATGAGGACACATTGTAATCCTATCGTGATTCGTGATGATACTGTAGATACTGGAACTCCTGCTAATCCTTGTCTTTGCAGCATTTGAAGCAAGCAACTGGTGCTGCTGTCATGCAGAAAGCTCCCTTCCAACCACTCAGCAAGAATTTGGATGAGACAGCTTCCTGCTGGGAGCCCTCCGACATCACTGCTGCCTCCTCCAGAACCATACCTGCAGATGCTTCAGAGCTCTTCAGCATGGACTTCCTTCCTCCCATCAGCAGCTGCTCCTGCACTGACCTTCATTCACACTGGGATACCATCTGCTTCCAGCAGGAGCTGACCTGCGAGACAGAGAAAGGAAACGTGGGATGAGCACCAATGCAGAAGCACAAGGCTGTGTCACCACCACGTCTTGCAGCCTTGGGAAGTCAGCTGCAACTGCAGCCTTGGTCAGAATTACAACGGGCACCGTAAATTAAGTGTGACCTCTGAAGTTGTTGCCATGATCAGAAATAGACGCTGAAATCGCTCACATAACTGTCGGTGGTTCCCTCCAAATTCTTTTGCTTTGGGGAACAGATGGACTCGGAATGGAAGGACACGAGAAAAATGACATCTGTTTGAGCTCAGCAGACTTGAGAGGTGGGCCTGGGTGAACCTCATGAGGTTCAGCACAGCCAAGTGCAAGGTTTGGCATTTGGGCCGGAGGAATCCCAGGCATTCTTTTGTCATCGTGGTGGTTTCCAATAGACCCCAACAATGAGACATCAGGTCGCCGTGTGGGCTCCTGGGTGACACTGCCATTTCCCAGCCATTGCAGCCTAGGGGCAAATAAAGTAAAATACTTCAGAAAGATCTCACACTGATTGCATATTTTACTGTTCTTTTACACAAAACAGAAGGGGAGGGCAGCAGATGCATGCAGGTGCATCAACACCCAGGCTGCTAAAGGAATGGAAAGACAGAAACATCAGATATCAATGCCTTATTCTAATGCAAGGAGGGAAGCTTCTATCAATGTTACTTTTTATCATTTAAAATGAGCAGTTGGCACTCTTAAAGGAAAATCCTAGGCCCCAGGTTCTGACAGTGTGGCAATCTGGACTCAGCTGTGACTGATCCAAACAGTCTGTTCCAGATTTTAACATCCCTTATACGCATTCACAAGTTTTCTCTCTTGACTTCCCCTTACAGCCGTTAGATGCCAGCAAAACATCCCACAAACACTCCTTAACTCTGTGCACACAGGCACCCATCCAACCAGAGCCATCAGTCATTCCCAGCCATGCGCTCTTCCTCCAATCATGGTCAGCATCACACGGCCGTCACGCAGCTCACTTGACTCAGTTTTTCTCTTCTTTCTGGAGGTGTCCTTGCTTCTCAGCCTTACCTTCTCGTGATGTTTATCTCGCTCTGCAGCTCCTGCTCTGAATAGGCTTTCTTGGATTCCCGCATGACAGGCACAAAATGCAGCCACAGCCCCTGCCACCAAGGTCAGCTCTTCAGCACACATTACCTGAGGAGCACTTGGCAACTCATGCAACCTGAGCAGTGCCAGGAAGACTGTTTCACTTCTGCTTCTCCTGGCTCAGAAATTCATTTTCCTACCTAGAAAATGGGAAAAGAAAAGAAAGAAAAAAAATCCTGACATTAGCAGACACAATTGATACTATGGAATTCTGGAAGGCAAGGGATTTGCCCCCTATGATGAGAAGTTGAGTGCAAAGAACTAAGAAGAGCCATGAGCAGGTTGTGAACTTGTGGGTAAAATTAGGAAGTGCAGCAGTGCAGGGCTTCTGGAGGTGAGGGTCTGCTACAGCCGCCTGGAAAGAGAGCCTGTTGGTGGGAGCTGCTTACTGCAGCCAGCAGAAGCATCGCACTCACTGACTCTCATCCTGATGGGGGATTCCAGTCAGTCTGGGAAATCAGCATGGCTGGCTGCAAGCAATCTGACAGACTCCTGGAGTGCAGTGAGAATCACTCTGTGGTGCAGGCATTGGGCACAGCAAGCAGAAGGGAAGCATTGCTGGACATGGTGCACACCAGGGGTTACGACAGGAGGCGGTCAGGGCTGCAGTGACCATGCCCTCCTTGAGCTTGTGATCTCAAGGAATGCGGGCCTGGCAGGAAGCAAAGGCAGGAGCCTGAACTTCAGGAGAGCCAGCTGCAGGCTGTTCCAGGAATTCTTGGACGAGATCCTCTGGACAACTGTTTGTAGGGGCAAAGGGATGGAAAAGAGCTGGTCACTTTCTCAGAAAAAAACTTGCTCAGGTTGCAGGCTGAGCTGCAGGAGAGGAAGGGGAGGAGGTGCCAGCACGGCTCTGCACGATGCTCTGCCACACTGGGCAGCTTGATCATGGCTCAGCAGTGGGATCAGACGAGGAGAAGGGGAGAAGGAAATCAAGGATGGGAGGGAACCATCAGACACAGTCAATAAGTGTCTGTGAAGTCTTGCAAACCAGAGATTCCCAGGTTGTTTCTGCTTTTGCAGCATTTGTGTGGTGCAGGGTGAGCAAAAGGTTCTGCTGCTTGATTCTTCTGCAGGAGCCGCCTAAAAGGGAAATGGCCACTGAGCTGCAGACCAAGCTGTACTGCCTGACGTTGGCCAGGGGGAGCTTCTCCTGCCGCAGTGTGCTGATGACAGGTCTGGAGATGATCTGCACGGCCAGCTCGTAGCTGGGAGCCAGGAAAGGACATGATGCGAGGAGGGAGGTGTTAAGCAACATCCAAGGCATCAAAATGCATCAGAAGGCCCTGAAAAGCGTCACAAAGCCACAGCCAGGAAGCTTGGGAGTATCATGAGCAGCATCCAGGATGCGAGAGATTATTTGCTACCATGCCAAATGGTAGCAGAGCTCCCCCTGCAGACATCCCAAAGCCAGACAAAACAGGAACAAACCCGGAGCTGTGCTGCACGCACCCCACAGCCACAGCATTGCAAGCTGGGGTGCCTTGCTGTGTGCTGCATTCATCCCAGTCCGTGTGAATGAAGACTCTGGAGGCAGTCAAGGCGTTGATTGAGCACGAGTGTGCTTTTATTATTATATAAAGGACAGGAGGGTGTGAGAGGTCCATGGTGAAGTAGGGACTCATCCTGTTTTGTCATGGAGAGAGTGGCTCAGAGCTCTCAGTGCTGCTGTCCGGTGCCTGGGACTGGAGGCCTGATTGAAAGTCCCCCTGCAAGAGGCTCTGCTCCTCCTCACTGATGCTGACCTGCTCCTGCATGGAGGTGCTGCTGTCAGGGCACTCACACTGCTCTTGGTATGGGTTGCACTGCAGAGACACTGGGTGACAGACCACACTTGTGACTGTGGTGTCTTGCAGGCCCAGGTCAGCAACTTCAGCAGAGCCAGGTGTAATGAGGGCATGGACTTCGATGAGCTCCTTCTCTCCATTAATGTTGTCAGATGGAAGGCTGCTGTTGGAACTGCAGCAATTTGTGCTTCCTAAGAGCTCTCCACTGATGGAAGCACAGAGAGCATCCTCGCTACTTGCCCTGGATCTTATGGCTTGGCAAAGGCTCGATTCACCTAGAAAGGATACACAGGGGTTAGTGTCAAACTTAATTACGACAGTGGTTCTTGATCAGGGGTGAACTGAAAATGCTAGGCTGGGGCTGGAACGCCAGAAGGAGATACAAGTGCAGAGCAAGCTTGAATTCTATGCTCCTGAAAAGCAGGGATTTGGAAGCTGCATTTGCACCCTTACCTGCCAGGACTACCACTGCTGTTTCAGAGGGCTGCCTGGCATTGCGCTGCAGTTGGCGTTTGCTCCCAGAGGATGGCTTTCTGAGCCTGAAGCAGCAACACCAACTGCTAGCTGGCGATTCCTCAGTCTTGCTGGGTGGATTTTGCCTGGAGAGAGAAAACAGCCAATGCTGTGAGTCGTGCGTGGTGCAGGGTGAGGGAAGAGCAGCACTGAGCTCTTGGCAGCAGTTTCTTGTTCCTGGGACTGCCTAGTTTCTGCAGAAACACAACTTAGAAACTCGCTCTGTTTGCAACAGTTGAGGATGGCTCCGTTCTACAGCTCAGCCCTGAAGTCTTGCTGGCCGAATTCCCCTCACATCTGTCAAGCAAGATGCAGAGCATGTGAGCAAAGGCTCCACAGCTGTACAGCACAGCATCTGAGGGAGTGCTTTGATTTAGCTGGCAGGTGTAACTGCTTTCTGAGGAACCGTGCAGCCATAAAGGAAGCTCAAAAGCATCTCTGACTCTTACATTAGCACCTCATCAGCCTCATCTCACTGCCATGTTTAATTTCTAGTGCCAGCAAGTCTGACCAACTGCTCTGCTTAGAGGAGAACTGGAATTGTTTTCAGGCAGTGGCCCTGACATCTGGAAAACCCCACCAGTAGCATAACTTAGTTTCAGCAAGTTTTGGCACTAGAAATCATGGAAAGAAAAACACAAAAACCCACCCAAACAATGATGCTAGGTGCTGGAAAAGAAAGTCCTCTTTACCTTTCAGATGGAAAGTCAATGACGGTGTGGAATTTGCCCTGCCCAGCTGCAGGGCTTTCTTCCACTTCATTGTCCCGGCTGCTCTCTGTCACAACAGGAGAGCTGCTGTGGCCTCGCCTCTGTGCCTGTGCCTCCTCCAGGCTGAGCAGCTTTGTGGCAGCAGAAGAGACCCCCACAGACTTGGGCCCTGGGAGAGAATTGTGCCCTGTCAGGGAAAACCACAGTTAAGAGCGAGGATCAGAAAGCAGCAGCACAGCCACCACAGTTCTGGGGGAGGTGCTGTATTTTTCTCAGGCTTGCTTATCCCAGCTACTGGAAGAAGAGGAGCTCAAAATAACCATGTGGGCAGAGGTGTGTTTATGGCAAAGGACACGGTCATCATTAAGAGCAGCTTACTGTATCAAAATAGGCAAGGAAAAAAACAAGGAAATGGGGGCAGGGAACTTAGAAAGCTTCGCTGCCACACTTGCATCAAGCTTTTCCTGCGTGCAAACCATAATAATGACGGTTTCCTCCTTGTAAAGTTTGGGCTTGGACATTCTCAGCATCCAGCAACAGGATGCCATACCCTAATGGAAGCCCAGAGGTCTGCTGTCCCCTTGATGGTAAAAGAGTATCTCAAAGGTCCCGGAGAAGGCCTGCATTTGATCAAGGTGTCAGGTCAAGATCAAGCTAATGGAGGAAGACACTCACCTGCTGCATCTGCAATGTCTGCTCTGGATTTGGAGCCGAAGAGGACGTCGGTGTGGTTGATGAGGAATTCCACCACATCCGACTGCGTCTGCAGCTCCATGCAGGCAGCTCTTCCGCTGGCGCAGGCAGACTCGTTCTGCTGTGATCTGTAGAAAAGGCAGATTTTAGAAGTCATTTCTCCAAGACCGTTTCCCCGAGTCTGAATTGTTGCAGCCAAAAGCTGTCAGCTGAGGCTCTGGAGACTTCCGCAGTGGGCAATCAGTGATGCCACTGCAGAAATTCCCCTGGATGATCAAGGACACGTCAGTCCCATCTCAACAAGACTGCAGAAATTGTCACCTAGACATTGTGCCCGTGGGGATGGAGAACAGCCCAGGCTCCTGCGCTTCTGTCAGCCACAGATTTTACAGGAGAAGAGCACATTTGATGGAGAAAAAGGGAGGACTGTTTTTCTTAACTGGAGAACAGAGGAAGTGTTGAAACAGAACCAGCAGTTTACCTTAAGAGGTTTGGAGCCCACACAATGGCTAGGTTCTTGGCATGCATGTTTGTGATGGTGGAGCTCCCAGCCAGACACGCCAAGTGTCTCATCAGGAACTCCAGTGTCCTGGAAAACAAGAGAGGCAAACGTTCAGCACCAACGAGCATGCCGTGCTGCAATTCAGAAAGCAAACCTCCATTCATGCTACTTCTTGTGATTGCTACTGTCACCGAAGATGAAGTAGATCCAACCTGACTGAGTGCCACGCTGCAGCACCAAGCCCCAGCACAGCACAGCCGCAGCCATCAGCTGCACCAAGCGTGCCCCCGTGCCCAGGAACTGACCCCATAAAGTAACCCCATGGAGCCTTCAACCCTTCAGCACACACAGGCATCGTGTTGCCGGCGTGAGACAGAGCCTGGAACCGCATCGTTGCCCTCTGCAATGCAGCAGGGCTGAGCTCAGCAGGCTGAGGGCAGCACTGACCTGTAGTGAGGAGCGGGCAGCTGCTGGATGACGTCCTGCATTCTGAGCAGCCGCTCCTCCTCTGTAGCGGCACCAACAGCATCCTGGAGTAGTGCAGAAAGGGAGCGAGACACCAATCAGGCTAGTACACCACTGCGAGTAAACCTCGTGGGGCTGACAGCAAAAGGGCCTCCGAGCTGGGGCACTGCTGCAGCCATCTGCCAAGAGGCCCAGGAAGAGGGAAATGAAAGACGTGGCCTTGTGCTTACTGAGAACTTGCCGTACAGCTGGTGGGTGAGCAGAGGGTTCGGGAGCTCCCTGAAGTACATCTTGCAGAGGGAGCTCACGCTGTGAATGTCGCGGACGGTGAGCTCAGGAATCTGCTCCGACTCAAATTCCTGCCTGGAGAGAGGGACGCAAACCCGGTTGAGCGAGAGGAAGGCAAGCCCAAAGCCACACCAGATGCACTCAGGCTGTGTCAGTCGCAGCACTCTTACCGCAGTCTCTGGATGTTGGACGCGACGCCGGACAGGCGGTATATCCCCTGCACCACGCCGTGCTGCTCAATGAACTCAGCGCAGCTCTTGAGGACCTGGGGGACTGAAGAACACGTGCCAGCCGTCAGTGGAGCTCCTGATTCAAGTCCTGCTGCAGGCTGTGCTTCACATCCCATCCACTAAGCCCAGCCAGGCTTGGCTGAAGCAAATACAGATGTGCTTGTCTCTTAGGAGCATCCGCCTCACTTTATCCTTCAGCCATCAACTCCCATTACACGTGTCTCCACGGCTATCAGCCTGCCCCCTGCTAGATATGAGCTCCCTTTCATCCTCTTTAGATGCCCAGCAGAGGAAGATCTCAGGAATGGGCAGCTCCTTACCATCACGACCGGAGTGGAGAAGATGCTCTCCCAGGTCACCGCCAAACACCCTTTCCTTCTCCACCTCCCGCTCGGTCGGTTTCTTTGGGCGGGCCTTCACCAAGGAACGAAGGAAGGTGAGGATCTTGCTGCGTTTCTTGGGCACTGCACAACAAAAGGAAGAAACCAGGTCATTTCAGGTCTGGCTCCGTTGGACGAGGCCGAGCACAGCACATTCTACAGAGAACGTCAGAACGGGAAGAACATTACCAACCAGTACATACAAAAAGGGATTTTCCCCATCTCTGGAGGAGCCCAAGGCCAGGTTGGATGGGGCCCTGGGCAGCCTGGTCTAATCTGACATTAAATGTGGGGGCTGGCAGCACAGCCTGATGCAAGGAAGTGGAAGCTTGAGGATCCTTAAGGACCCTACCATCCCAAGCCATTCTATGAAGATTCTATAGTTTCCCCAAGTCCAATCATAAACACAGGAGGATTGGGCCAAATCTCTGCCCCATGGTGTGCATGAAGAATCATCAACCCAGAGGACAATGTGGGATGGATAAAGGAGGTACTAAACATGGAACGCACCCCCAAAAAGACTTCATTTTGCTTCCCCACACCATCAAATGTAACATCCCTACCTGGCTTTGGCACTGAGTTGATGAGTGCCTCAGGAATGTTCTTATTAATCAGTTCCACACACTCCCCTGGGAAAAATCCAACCTGTAACAAGAAGAGAAGCCAACTATTGCATGCAGCACTTCTCAGGTCTGAACTGTTAAACCAAAAGCCACATAACATTTCCCTCGGAACGTGCTTGCCTGACGTTCCATAAGAATATCCAGCAGAAAATGGCCATAGTTCAAAGCATAAAGGTAATAATTTTTCAACATTTGCAGCCAACGGCAAGGTCCCCTGACACCGACACAGGGAAACTGTTTACGTCCATTAGGCATCCTGTGCATGCAGAGCAGCTCTAAGCTAAGATTCCTGCCTTTACTGCAGTTGCACTCTCCAGTCTGAAGCTTGTGCCTACCTGGAAGCCGAGCTTGCCTCTCCACCAGGGAGTCAGCTCCTTTGGTGGCATGTCGATGACACACACGATGTCTCCGACCTGCAAGAGATTGCAACGTCAATCCCAGCTTCAGCACAGCTGGGAGGAAAGCACAGCTCAAATGTCTGCATTCTTCTGCACTGCCAAACATCGCCGAGCATTAAAGCACTTGCACCAGTGCAGCTCTGAAGACATTTGCCATTGTAAAATTGAGCAACAAGGAACGCCTTGAACTGCTTACCTCAATGGAGAGTTCATCCGCTGCCTGGGCAACGTATCTCTTAATAGCATGGGCAGCAGCAATAGCTGGAACATTCACAGGTGCCACCTCATGGTCTAGCAGGGGCTTCCCCTTGTTCTCAGCCTGAAACAGAGAGCACAGGCCACGGTGAGGAGCTGGGAACCAACAAGGAGGATTTCAAGGTGAGGAGCACATCTGCAGAGAAAGCTGCAGGAAATGCACTCGGTCCTTATCATGGGCACTTCAGAAGGAACTGCAAGTCTAATAACGGCTGTTTCTCTCCCTGGTGTGCAGCAGGCACACGCCAGCAAAGATGCATCTCTCCCCATCCAGACTAATCAGCAATGGCACTGACGCAGACAGGTGGCCTTGTGTATTTTGCCACATCCTTTCCTGCACTCTTTGTGCAGGAAGGCTGACTGTTTCAGATGCTAGGAGACCGTGAAGAGGGAAACCAAAGCTACGGCTGCAGTTACAAGGTGCAAACAGTGCCATTGCAAGCACCAAGCAGCTCTCTTGAGCAGTCCAACCAACAGCGAGGCCAAACAGAGCAGAGAATGATTGTTGTTTCTGCAGCCATTTCAAGGGAAAAGTCAGTAGAGGACAAACACAACAGCCGAGATGGCTCTGGTACTTTTATAAACTTGCCACGCTTGCACTACTGTCTTGCCACAGAGGAGCTCTCTTGGAAAGCAGGAGAGCACATCTGCGGCTCACTCTGCTGGCTGCAGTCAGGGAACAAAGACCAATCAGAGCTTCATACTCTACCTCTGTCCATGCCAGGTCAGGCCCACAGCTGATCTCGCTGCACGCCACAGCCATCAGCGTAGGTGTGACAAGCTGGAACTGAAAAGAAACACACTTTTATTTTCTCTGTTCACATCTCTGCTGTGCTCCCTACAGCTGTCGGGCACACTCACACAGCCCAAGCACGCCTGCTGGTGTCCCTGGTGATGCTGTGCAGCTCTGCACAAGCTGGGGCTGGGACTCTTTGCCTAAGGGATTGCTTTCCATAAAACCAGCTGGTCACAGCACCACAGACAGCATCCTTCTGAGGGCTGAGCTGCAGAGCATGTGGAGAAAACCCACACGTGACCAGCGTCCCATCAAAGCTGGATGAGGCTGTGTTACTAAACACGGGACGTCACGGGCTGCTAAAGCATGTGGGGGGACAAACCATGGCAGGTACCTGGCAAGAGATCAGAACGAGGGAGAGAAATCTCACAAATCCGCAGCCGTTCCTTGTCACTTTGCTCTGATCTTCCACGAGCAAAAGCTGCAGCAGGGAAGCAGGCAGAGGGTGGAGAGAGGAGAGAGAAAGAGCAGGTCAGTTTGCTTCCACGGTTTAGCAAAGACTACAAGGGAAAAACCAAAATCTGCCCTCCCTCAACTTAAAAACTTAAGTTTTCAACTTAAAACCATTTCCCCTTGTCCTGCAGTTATCTACCCTTTCAAAGAGTTGATTCCCCTCCTCTTTTTAGGCTCCCTTTAGGTACTGAAGGCTGCCATGAGGTCACCCCACAGCCTTCATTTCTCCAGGCTGAACAAGCCCAGCTCCCTCAGCCTGTCTTTGCAGGGGAGGTGCTCCTGTCCCCTGATCATCTCTGTGGCTCGCCTCTGGACCCTCTCCAGCAGCTCCCTGTCTTTCTGGACACTGTACTGCAGCTGGGGCCTCACAAGAGCAGAGCAGGGGGGGACGATCACCTCCCTGTCCTTCATGGCCACCCCTCTGCTGATGGAGATAATGTGATCCTATGAGCTCCGCCAGCCAGCAGTTCTCAGCACTCACTGTCCCCCCGTCTCTCCCACACTGTCTCAGCTTACCTACAAGGTGCTGCACAGGACGGTGTGAAGACAAAGGGACGCAGTCGGTGCACAAGTGCAACAAGCGAGCTGCTCAGTCAGAGCTCCAGCGCTCCAATGAAGGGACGCAGCACGCACTGCTCCTCCCCTCATTCTAGCCCTTATGACATCACTGAGGGCCACCAGGCTGCTCCACCACGACGCACAGGGTGGGGAGGCAAGACCAGTCACAAGGGCAGAAGATTCCAACAGCCCAGCCCAACGTTCTGGAATCAGGGGCTGCTTGGAATTCTACCCCAGCCAAATCCTGGAGAAGCTGGCACGGGGTCGTCATGACCAAAGCGCAGGACCTGGCGCTTGCTCTTGTTGAGCCTCGCACAACTGGCCTCAGTGCATCCCTCTGGAGGGCCTTCCTGCCCTCAGCCAGATGGACGCTTCCTCCCAGCAGCGTACCTTGCAGTGCTGGGCCCATGTCAAATCCACACTAGAGTGGCTTTTGTTACATTCAAGGGCATGTTGCAGCACCCATCTATTTCACCTGGAAGGAAATAAAGCAGGAGATGGGAGAAACACAGAACTGCTGCCAGACTGCTTCATCCCTTTCTCAGCCCAACTTCCCTTGTCTCATCCCCTACCCCAACTCCTGGATGATGCCCACGGGCTGACAGTTGGATCTCAAATCCATAGGACTCCTTTCACAGGGCTCCATCAAAAAGGCTGTCACACTTGTTCCGTACACTCACACTGACCCAGCAGTGGTATCACAGTCACTTAACACACACACAACAACCAAACCCCGAGCATGCACATCCCTTCCTGCGTGACTACAGCCCACAGCTCCCCTTCACACCTCCGTGGATCTCTGGTGTTTTACACTGATGCAGCCTCGCTGCAGCTCCGTGGCTGTCACACAAGGCCTGCAGGACCTCTTTCTCTGCAAACCCCGTCTGCAGGCATTGGTTCACGAGGTTCACCTCCTGCCCTCCTGAGCAAAAACAAGCACTAAGAACAAGAGCAAAGCACGCTGGACTCGACCTGGCTGGATCCCCAACCCTCAGTCCTGTCAGACGGACCCTGGTGTGGAGACTCATCCCCAAAGCCTGGCTGGACATCAGCACAGGCATCCTTCTTCAAACGCCCCACCCAAGCAGCAAGGGATCAAAGCGTTGGCACAGCTGAAACAGAAATGCTGTGTGAGTTTCCTGTTAGCACTGAGCAGGAACAAATCTACTGCTGAGCAGCAGGATGTGAGACAAGCAGCAGAAGACACCCAACCTGCAGAACCAGCTCGTTTGGGGTCGGTCCAGATGTTTGTCTGCTCCCTTCCCTGGCCCAGGCCAAGCTTGTGAGCTGCTCCTCCTTTGTGCAGGGGGAAATGGTGCAGATGCCATGTGGTGGCTATGCACAGCATGCCTTGGACTTGCTTTTCCTCTCTCCATCTGCCATTAGCAAACAGCATCTCCAGCCTCCAGAGATCACTGAGTCCAACCCCTGCACAACAGTGAAAAAAAAGATATGATAAGGGGTACTTAAAGCACAGCATCTGTAATCAGATCAGACTCCTGCACTGTGAAGACTTCCCTGAGTATTCCTGCAGAGTGCATCACTTAGTCTCTCTTTAGCCTTGTGTTTATGGTTTTCCTGTAAGAGCTTGTCTAAACACTGCCTATAATCGTGGTTATGCTAGAAGCATTTGGATTTCTTGATCCTTAGTGTGATTTCAATAACAAATACAGATGTTTTTTATTAGGGACAGCTTTCAATTTCTCAACTGAAATTTCAATATTGCATTAGGTGTTGACAACCACGGGGCTGCAGTACAGAGAATTACAGGAAGATTGATTTCTCCATCTCCATGCTCCTAGACATTTATGATTACAGTGATGTAGTTATATACAAAGTTGCAAGATACCAAAGCTAGAATAACCTCTTGGTGCAGCAGGATGTCTGGAGCCCAAGTGCAGAGTCTCAGTGTTGCAAAGCCTTGAAGAGGTGCACCGTATGTGCTGGGGCTGATGACACAGACACTGGAGCAAGGCCAGTGTGATGTTAGAAACTTGACCAGCAGCTGATCTGTTGTCAGCCATTTCTGGACACAAACGGGATCTGGTCGACTTAGGACATGACCTTTGGGCTGGAGAGCAACTCCCCGAGGAATCACACAGCCACTGCAGACCGTTGGCAAGAACCCCATACCAAAACAGCTCATCTGCAATCAGTTTTTAATCTGTGCAGCAGTGATTGGAACAGGCGCACGCTCTCTGCAATTGCAGGAATGCTCACAAGTGGAATGTGCATCACCTGTGTGCTCCAGCTCTTCTGTGTGCATGCTAGGAGCAGTGATCCCCCTGCACCCAGGGCTGCAATAAAGTCCTGTGGGCTTTCTAACCTGCCCACCAGCAGCCCAGGCTGCCCAGAGCCACATCCAGCCTGGCCTTGGATGCCTGCAGGGATGGGGCATCCACAGCCTCCCTGGGCAACCTGTTCCAGTGCCTCACCACCCTCTGGCTGAAAAACTTCCTCCTCACATCCAACCTCAACCTCAACACCCCCCGTCTCAGTTTAAAGCCATTCCCCACTTGTCCCATCAATATCCACCCTCCAAAACAAAACACCTCGGCTGTTCAACACTGAAAGAGCAAAATAACCCACAGCTCTTACTTCCACTGTATGCATTTAATTCCAAACTTAAGGTCACAGGTTAATTACTCATGTGATCCTTCCTGACAGAAGAACTACTCGTAGTGATGTGTAGGAGTAAGGAACAGTTTGAAAAGGTCATGGACATATCAGAACTGGCAGCATTTATCTTAATAGATGCCTACATTGCAAAGCATTTTGTAAAACACACGTTACAAGTACTGTGCATTGGATTACACTATATCAAACTCTAAGTAACAATACAGGTTGCTTTTAAATCTACACTTACATGCTAACTCCTTGATAAAATTCCTGACTGCCTTCAGTTTTATAGCCAAAGCAGTGTTTGAGCTGGTAATGTACTCTTGAACAGCACTGTTGCCTTTAACATTTGTATGTTTAGATCTGAAAAGAGAACTTGGTCATTATTTCACGATGAGAGAATCTTATATGACAAAACAGAATTACAAAAATCTGACAATACTGTAAAATGCCAGCGTAAGAATGTGGCTTTGATTTTTTTTTTTCTTTTTTTTTTTTTAAATGGTGAGTGTACCATTAATTCAAGACAAGAATTTTGTTTGTAAGTCGATCTCTATAACTGTTCTTGGCATCATTCTGTAGGATGAACTAGATACATGGAATTTGGCACTGGCTCCCCAGGGCAGTGGTTTGGCACTGAGGACAAAGGCCAAAGAGCATTTGCACAATGCTCTCAGACACAGGGCTTGACCCATAGGAGGTCCGGTGTGGAACCAGGAGGTGGAATACATGATCCTCGAGGTCCCTTCCAAATACAGATATTCCATGATCCTCTAATACTTATATTCCCAAGTCCTGTACACAGTGCTCAGATGCTTAATCGAAAGGTTCCATGAAACAGTGAGGTATCTATGTCCCTTTATCACTCAGTTATTCAATTTGCCACATGGATCTTTTATCCAGTCACATTAAAAAACCCCTCAAAGTATTTCCTTCAGTCTTCCATTCTGATAGAGCTTTCTGGAGCAAATAAAGAGTTGCAACTCAGAATGTCCACACCTCCCTTCCTGCACCCTGCATACTTTTTTCATTGCACTGTGATTACGTACCATTCTATTGTCACCCTCATTCTGTCATTATCTAGGCAGTTTACTGCCATTAAATTTTCCAGAAACAGATGCCCACAAGTACAGCCAGCCTGGACTTATTTCCAATACTTATCTTTGTCCTGATGTCCTTGTAGGAGGTGGGACATTTCTCCATCTCAGCAGCAGAGGGCAGGAGGGGTCCAAGGTGAGGGCACGCTCTCCTCTATTTTTCTGGCACTCAAAGACAAAGGGAACAAGAAAACCAGATGTGTTTCCCTGCCCATGGCAAACACCAGCCTTTCCATCCTTACAGTCCTTCCTGCCATCAGCAGAGACATTTTGCTTTCTTGTGCCACTTCATCCCTTTAGCATCTGGCATTCTAACAAAAAAGTACTTACAAGGAATTTTAATATTTTCATATTAAATGTCAGAATTAGAACCTTAGATTTACCAAATATTTAAAACGTTCAACCCAGTGAGAAGTGAATTGATGTTGTATTTAGCATTCAGATAAGAACTTGTAAAGTCAGTAAAAAGTGCTGCTTTCATAAACTATAGTCTCATTGTGTAGCCTTGCACTGTCTCAGCAGATTATTACAGAATGTTCATTCAAGCAGGAATTCAGAGATGCGTCTGAATTGATAACAACAACGAATAATTAAGAAAGCTTGACTGCAGTCTGCTTGAGGATTCCAGTCTGAAGTGTGTTCCACCTGGTGACAACTGGGAATGTCTTTCTCTCACCATTAGAACCATTGCACCTCTGACTAAACACATAGCTAATCACCACTGAAAACCTAGGTGCAATTTCTGCAGTGCACAGACCAACTACGTGTTGATTAACATTCAGAGAGATTGTGCAGGTGTCCTTTTAGGAACTGGCCTACAGTATGCTAAGAGGGATGGATGTGGGGACATTAGGATAACGTGCCCTCTGCCTGTTAAGACAGCCCCAGCAGACCAGGTCAGCAGGCTGAAGAGCTGCGTGGGTCACCAGGGCTCAGAGACTTCACTCGGCCATCTGAAAGTTGAGGGACTTCAGCCCAAGCTGCCCTTTTCCATGCAGGCAAGGAGGCCAAGAGAAGGTGGATCGGCACGGTTCTGGTGCAGACAGGGGCTGCAGTGTGAGCAGGCCTACACAGACAAGGCTGTGCCCACACAGAGTGACAGCAGCTTTCGCTGTGAGCAGATTCCCAGGGGGCCTGAGCCATGGCAGTTCTTGATGGCAGCATGTTCCAATCAGCCCTGGAAGTCTTCTCTGGACGTCTGTCGCATTCTGGAATCCACACTGAGGACGCAGTCGCTGTGTCAGAGCAGCTGGCAGAGTCACGGGGAACCGTGACGTAGTTGGCCCAGGGAGCAACAACAAGGCCTGCACTGCTCAGCCAGCCCAGGCCAAAGGGGAGCACGAGAGAGAGCAGAGGAGAGAGGGGGGGAAAGAGGGCCAGGAAGGAAAGGCCTGTGCCTGAATGGACGTGTAGCAGCAGCTGCTGACAGCAAACTCGGTGATGGCAGGGGCACAGCAGAGCAGTGCAATGCTGGCAGCTTCCTGTGTCTTTCACACAGGCACTGCAGACATGGCCAGCACTGGGAGATCAGCAGAACTGCTGCACACCTCTGCCAGCCCAGGCCAGAGGAGTGCAGAACAGTGAGCTGCTGCTGAGGGGAGAGAGGATGGCCTGAGAGCTGACCTGAGAGGCAGGGCTGGCTGTGTTACAGCAGCCTCTGTGTCCTCCTCCTGTGTCTGTGAGGGCCAGAGGGCCAGAAGAGAACATGCCCAGACAACGAAGCCCTGCTGTCCTCTGCTGCTCAGCTGGAGAGATGTTCCGCCTTCCTGAAGGACGCTGATCCAAAGGGAAGGAATCAAAGGAAGTCCAGGCTGGCTGTCCTTGTGGGCATCAGCTGCTGGCAGCTGCCTCTGTGCTGCCATGGGCAGGGCACAGCACACACAGTGTTTGCAGTTCCCTGTGTGACACTGGCCCTGGTGACCTGACAGCCATAGGGAGACAAGAGAAAGAGCTGCCTCCCTCTGCCAGATGAGGCAAAGGTGAGAATCCCAGAATCACAGCATGGCCCGGGTTGGAAAGGAGCTCAAGGTTCATGAATCTCCAAGCCTTGGCTCTCCAAGGGTGCACAGGGGGCTTTGTTCTCCCTGTGGTGCAGCTTCAGTGCCAACTCACAGCTGAGCTGGTTGGCACACTGTGACAGCCTGCCGCTCTGAAGCTCTTGGGGCAGTGCTCAGTTCTTTCTGAAGTACTCTGGAAAATGCTGCTTCTCCTTCACCAAGTCTGTTTCCAGACAGACGTCTTTTTCTCCTCTGTACACACAAACAGTATCTTGTAACTCCCTGGCACAGTGCTCAGAAGTGATACTTCTGGAAGCACGTCAGAGAAAAGTGGCCTTGTCCCAGTGGACTTTCAGAGCAGATGAGAACAAGTCTTGGTTGACGGCTTTCTTCTGCTTCTGGAACTGCACAGGCAGGTTGTGTGTTGTCATACTTTATGCCAGAGTGCCAAACTGAAGCAGTTTCTGCAACCTCTTTTTTTCATACTTGTCACTCTTTGCTATTTCTGAGACCTTAACTTAGTCATTTTTAATGCGCTCTCATCTAAACTACTGTGTCCTCCAGTGTCAGTGTTGTATGAATCAGGACTGTGGGATTTCATCAGTGAAAGGATTCTGCTCTAATGACTGTCATTCTAAAGCTGATATTGTTTCTACCGCATCAGGCTTGCAGGAAGCATCTTTGATCAACAGAGAAATCAGAAAAATTGCTTTTCCTATTGCAGTTTCCTTTTAACTAGTGATGAAAGCTGTCAGTTTATTTTTGGCACCAGAAATCCTGGGATGCAACCAGGTTAGATAAGAAGTGACACTGAGTGCACAGTAAAGGAGCATAGATGAGATAGCATCACACAGCTCTGGAAAAGATGTTCCAGCTCTGTGTCTACCTACACCTTCAGGAGATGAAAAGTACTGGCTTACTGAGGTGTCCTGGGTTGCAGGCTCTGTTAATCTCCATTTTTGGAAGAGCTGCTTGCAATAAATACCTTGTAAGGTGAATGAGCTTGATAGAAGTAGGGTGTGAAAGAGATGGATTTGCTGTTTCCCTGAAGGTGCAGGAGTATTGCTGTGCCTACAGTCAGTAAACAAGGCAGAAATCACTGTGTTCCTCAGAATGAAAAAGAATAAAAATCTTTTTGTGAGTGACAGCACGCCTGAATGAAGCACAAATCTAAACATTTAAAATAAGGGCTAGTGTCAAAGGGACTTGCAGTATTTCTCGTGAAGAAATATTTGATGCTTCTTTATGAAAGTCGTCATAACAAAAGTGTACTGATGTCTCTGCTGAGGATTTCCTTGGTTCCAGCCTGAAGGTGTGCGCAGGCATGAGCAGGCAGTGCTGAGCTGCAGGTGAGTGCCTGTGTCCCACAGCAGGAAACCCGTGGATGTCTTCAGGGGTTTGAAATGGGCAGAGCTGTAAAACCTGCAGGCTTTCACTGAAATTGTCCTCTGCTTTATTTTGTAATCTTAGTTTCACCAATGCTTTCCAATATGATTTTCGTATGAGTGCAGATACATGGGATAGGATTTAAAGTTTTTATGGTGCTGCTGTATAATTTTCTGTGGTCATCATAAGCCAATAAAAAAAATAAATGGTGATTAGGCAATCTATTTACAACCTGTGGCACGTGTCAAAACAATGAAATTCCTTGCAGGAAGACAATATTGCTTTACAATAATGTGGCTATCCAAAACTGTTAATTATACTTGATGAGCTGGAGATAATCCTGAAATGCGGGACTTTGATCTTAGCCAAGAAAAATAAACCGTATTATCATTCTTAAATTGGCAGCTGCTATCAAAAGCCTGTGTCTTATTTCCCTTTTAGTAACACTGGCTAAATCAGAGAAACTGATAAAAGAATTTCATGATTGCAGCTTAGGGATTCTTTCCCACTTGACCAGAAGTAATCAATGTCCAAAAATGTCTGTAAATACTTTTTCTATCTTATTTTGCCAGATGAATTGATATTTCAGATGAATGGCAAAAACATTTTGCGCACATAGATAAGCAATGCAAATTTGCTGGATTGTTTTAGAGAAAAAAGCTCCGGTTATCTGACCGTTTCCATGCAGAAATAAGATTTACAGAAAAATTGTCATTATTATTATTCATGCATGAACAAGTTCAAAAAAGAGATGTGGGGGATGATGTTTCAATTCCAGCTGATTGTAGGAAGGACTGTCAGGATGGAAAGGCTAGTGTCTGCCATGGGCAAAGAAACACTTCTGGTTTTCATGTTCCCTTTGTCTTTGAGTGCAAGAGGCCATGAGGAGAGAGTGCCCTAAACTTGGACCCTTTTTGACCATTGCAGCAGAGATGGAGAAGTGTTCAACCTTCTAGAAGGACTTCAGGACAAAGATATGTAATGAAAATAAGTCCAGGTTGGCTGTCCTTGTGGGCATCAGCTGCTCGCATCTGCATAGTTGTTGCTATGGGAATGGCAGAACAGCTGGAATGTTGCATTTCCTTGTGTGACACAAGCACTGGTGAATTCAAAGCAAGAGGTGTATATTAGAAAGAGCATCACCTCCCTGCGAGATTAGGAAAAGGTGAGTGGGATGTTGTTTCAATTAGTGCTGATGGCAGGAAGGACTGTAAGGATGGAAAGGCTGGTGTTTGCCATGGGCAGGGAAACACATCTGGTTTTCATTTTCTCTTAATCTTTCAGTGCTAGATAAACAGGGGAGACTGTGCCCTCACCTTGGACCCCTCCTGCCCTCTTCTGCTGCGACGGAGAAATGTTCCAGCTTGTAGAAGGACATCAGGACCAAGATATGTAATGAAAATAAGTCCAGGATGGCTGACCTTGTGGGCATCAGCTGCTGGCATCTGGACTTCTGTGCCATGAGCATGGCAAAGCAGGTAAAAATTGCGTTTCCTTGTGTGACACAGGAGCTCTTGACTTGCAAGCTAGAGGGATGCAATAGAAAGAGCTGCAACCTCTGCCTGACATGGCAAAGGTGAGTGGGATGTTGTTTCAATTATTGCTGAAGTCAGGAAGACTGTATGGATGGAAAGGCTGGTGTTTGCCATGGGCAGGGAAACACATCTGGTTTTCATTTTCTCTTTGTGTGCCAGAAAAAGAGCAGAGTGTGCCCTCACCTTGGACCCATCCTGCCCTCTTCTGCTGAGATAGAGAAATGTTCCAGCTTCTAGAAGGACATCAGGACAAAGATATGTAATGAAAATAAGTCTAGGCTGGCTGTCCTTGTGGGCATCAGCTGCTGGCATCTGCATTGCTGCTGCCATGAGCATGGCACAGCAGGTAAAAGGTTGCTTTTCCTTGTGTGACACAGGAGCTCTTGACTTGAAAGCTAGAGGGATGCAATAGAAAGAGCTGCAACCTCTGCCTGACATGGCAAAGGTGAGTGGGATGTTGTTTCCATTTCTAATGATGTCAGGAAGGACTGTAAGGATGTAAAGTCTGGTGTTTGCCATGGGCAGGGAAACACATCTTGTTTTCATTTTCTCTTTCTCTTTGAGTGCCAGATAAACAGGGGAGAGTGTGCCCTCACCTTGGACCCATCCTGCCCTCTTCTGCTGAGATGGAGAAATGTTCCAGCTTGTAGAAGGACATCAGGACCAAGATATGTAATGAAAATAAGTCCAGGCTGGCTGTCCTTGTGGGCATCAGCTGCTGGCATCTGGACCTCTGCTGCCATGAGCATGGCAAAGCAGGTAAAAGATTGCTTTTCCTTCTGTGACACAGGAGCTCTTGACTTGAAAGCTAGAGGGATGCAATAGAAAGAGCTGCAACCTCTGCCAGACATGGCAAAGGTGAGTGGGATGTTGTTTCCATTTCTGCTGATGTCAGGAAGGACTGTAAGTATGGAATGTCTGGTGTTTGCCATGGGCAGGGAAACACAGCTTGTTTTCATTTTCTCTTTCTCTTTGAGTGCCAGTTAAAGAGCAGAGTGTGCCCTCACCTTGGACCCATCCTGCCCTCTGCTGCTCAGAGGGAGAAATGTCCCAGCTTCTGAAGGACATCAGGACAAAGATATGTAATGAAAATAAGTCCAGGCTGGCTGTCCTTGTGGGCATCAGCTGCTGGCATCTGCATTGCTGCTGCCATGAGCATGACACAGCAGGTAAAAGATTGCTTTTCCTTGAGTGACATAGACTCTGTTGACTTGAAAGGAAGGAAGGATGCAATAGAAAGAGCTGCAACCTCTGCCAGACATGGCAAAGGTGAGTGGGATGTTGTTTCAGTAGCTGCTGATGTCAGGAAGGACTTTAAGGATGGAAAGGCTGGTGTTTTTTCCATGGGCAGGGAAACAATGCTGGTTTTCATCTTCTCTTTCTCTTTGAGTGCCAGAAAAATAGAGGAGAGTGTGCGTGCTTTCGACCCCTCTTGCCCTCTTCTGCTGAGATGGAGAAATGTCCCAGGTTCTACAAGGACATCAGGACAAAGATATGTAGTGAAAATAAGTCCAGGCTGGCTGTCCTTGTGGGCATCAGCTGCTGGCTTCTGCATTGGTGTTGCCATGAGCATGGCACAGCAGGTAAGGGATTGCTTTTCCTTGTGGGACAGCTGTTAAGCCATTCTGATTCACACTTTGCATCCACAGCATACAGTTTTTTCCCACACTGCTGTTTCTATCCAGCAATGTGCATATGTGCAGTGCTACTGATGTTGGTGGTACTGCCTGTGGCAGGGGGTTGGAGATTCCTGATCCTTGAGGTCCCTTCCAACCCGGGCCATTCTGTGTGTGTGTGTGTGACTGGCTAAACACCAATTGTTGCTAGCTCAGCAGGTATACTGCTAATTATTGAACGTCTGACAGCTGCTTATCAACACTTGGCCACTATTTCTGGACACCTGCTCATCCCTGAAGAGAGAGAAGTTTGGAAGGAGGACAGAGGGGAGTCTCTTGATGCCTGCCTGTTGCATCCCAACCTGCCCACAGAGTGAGTCAGTTCGGCCTTGTGTGGAGGCCCTGGCTTCTTTGGAGTCTGTTTTTCTTTTGCTGAGCTTCTCCTATCCAAACAGAATGGCCTTACAACATGCTTTCTGGTCCTTAATACTAAACCCATGCAATTTGTAACTATTACAGTTCTGTAAGTGAGAATTGATCACATGATTGAACAACTGTATTTCTAAAATATGTTATGAAATAACTTCTTTTTACTAATACTAATACTAATAAAGTCTTTCTACTTTTTCAAACTGTTTCTAACGGCAAATTACAAAACACATCGTGCTGTACTGCTTCAGAGCAATCCCACATTTGATAGCCAGTGCAGAAACAACATTCCATCCTACAGCATTAGCTAGTTCAGAGGTACCAGACGTGTATCTGGATGTGGCTGTTGTGCATAACTGGGGCTGAGGGATCAGAAGTGACAGCTCCACTCTTGGAGACCACAGAACTAAAATGGAAAGATAAAATAGTTGCAGGGCAATTGTTCTGTGTGCCTGAAGCAGGGACCGATTTATGGGGGAGAGATTTAACAGTTAAATGAGGATTACAGCTGCAAGTCTGTGAAACAGATATCAGGGGTCAATGAATGTGTTAACAGCTGTGATGAAGAAGAAATGAATCCAAAGGTGTGGGCAGGGGAAGGAAATCGGGGTGGACTCACAATTTTCCCTTACAAAGAACTGCCCAAGGAGGGAGTGGAGCTGTGAAACAGCAACAATATCCCATAGCCTTAGAAGGGAGAGTGGGTCTAAAAGCTGTAACACAGACAGTGGTTAAGGATGGTCTTCTGGAACCTTTTCTGTGGCCTTATAACACCCCAATCCTGTCGGCACGGAAGGCAGACGGCACGTATCGGCTGGTGCAAGATGTAAGGAAATGACTGAACCCGTTCTCAAAAGACAGCCTGCGGCTCCTAACCCCTATACCCTAATGAGTCAGATCCCACACGGACAGCAGTGGTTTGGTGTGAGAGACCTCAAAGATGCTTTCCGGACAGCCTTTGGACTCAGAGAGAAATGGCTGCGTTTGTATGAGGACACATTGTAATCCTATCGTGATTCGTGATGATACTGTAGATACTGGAACTCGTGCTAATCCTTGTCTTTGCAACATGTGAAGCAAGCAGCTGGTGCTGCTGTCATGCAGAAAGCTCCCTTCCAACCACTCAGCAAGCATTTGGATGAGACAGCTTCCTGCTGGGAGCCCTCCGACATCACTGCTGCCTCCTCCAGAACCATACCTGCAGATGCTTCAGAGCTCTTCAGCATGGACTTCCTTCCTCCCATCAGCAGCTGCTCCTGCACTGACCTTCATTCACACTGGGATACCATCTGCTTCCAGCAGGAGCTGACCTGCGAGACAGAGAAAGGAAACGTGGGATGAGCACCAATGCAGAAGCACAAGGCTGTGTCACCACCACGTCTTGCAGCCTTGGGAAGTCAGCTGCAACTGCAGCCTTGGTCAGAATTACAACGGGCACCGTAAATTAAGTGTGACCTCTGAAGTTGTTGCCATGATCAGAAACAGACGCTGAAATCGCTCACATAACTGTCGGTGGTTCCCTCCAAATTCTTTTGCTTTGGGGAACAGATGGACTCGGAATGGAAGGACACGAGAAAAACGACATCTGTTTGAGCTCAGCAGACTTGAGAGGTGGGCCTGGGTGAACCTCATGAGGTTCAGCACAGCCAAGTGCAAGGTTTGGCATTTGGGCCGGAGGAATCCCAGGCATTCTTTTGTCATCGTGGTGGTTTCCAATAGACCCCAACAATGAGACATCAGGTCGCCGTGTGGGCTCCTGGGTGACACTGCCATTTCCCAGCCATTGCAGCCTAGGGGCAAATAAAGTAAAATACTTCAGAAAGATCTCACACTGATTGCATATTTTACTGTTCTTTTACACAAAACAGAAGGAGAGGGCAGCAGATGCATACAGCTGCATCTACACCCAGGCTGCTAAAGGAATGGAAAGACAGAAACATCAAATATCAATGCCTTATTCTAATGCAAGGAGGGAAGCTTCTATCAATGTTACTTTTTATCATTTAAAATGAGCAGTTGGCACTCTTAAAGGAAAATCCTAGGCCCCAGGTTCTGACAGTGTGGCAATCTGGACTCAGCTGTGACTGATCCAAACAGTCTGTTCCAGATTTTAACATCCCTTCTATGCATTCACAAGTTTTCTCTCTTGACTTCCCCTTACAGCCGTTAGATGCCAGCAAAACATCCCACAAACACTCCTTAACTCTGTGCACACAGGCACCCATCCAACCAGAGCCATCAGTCATTCCCAGCCATGCGCTCTTCCTCCAATCATGGTCAGCATCACACGGCCGTCACGCAGCTCACTTGACTCAGTTTTTCTCTTCTTTCTGGAGGTGTCCTTGCTTCTCAGCCTTACCTTCTCGTGATGTTTATCTCGCTCTGCAGCTCCTGCTCTGAATAGGCTTTCTTGGATTCCCGCATGACAGGCACAAAATGCAGCCACAGCCCCTGCCACCAAGGTCAGCTCTTCAGCACACATTACCTGAGGAGCACTTGGCAACTCCTGCAACCTGAGCAGTGCCAGGAAGACTGTTTCACTTCTGCTTCTCCTGGCTCAGAAATTCATTTTCCTACCTAGAAAATGGAAAAAGAAAAGAAAGAAAAAAAATCCTGACATTAGCAGACACAATTGATACTATGGAATTCTGGAAGGCAAGGGATTTGCCCTCTATGATGAGAACTTGAGTGCAAAGAACTAAGAAGAGCCATGAGCAGGTTGTGAACTTGTGGGTAAAATTAGGAAGTGCAGCAGTGCAGGGCTTCTGGAGGTGAGGGTCTGCTACAGCCGCCTGGAAAGAGAGCCTGTTGGTGGGAGCTGCTTACTGCAGCCAGCAGAAGCATCGCACTCACTGACTCTCATCCTGATGGGGGATTCCAGTCAGTCTGGGAAATCAGCATGGCTGGCTGCAAGCAATCTGACAGACTCCTGGAGTGCAGTGAGAATCACTCTGTGGTGCAGGCATTGGGCACAGCAAGCAGAAGGGAAGCATTGCTGGACATGGTGCACACCAGGGGTTACGACAGGAGGCGGTCAGGGCTGCAGTGACCATGCCCTCCTTGAGTTGGTGATCTCAAGGAATGCGGGCCTGGCAGGAAGCAAAGGCAGGAGCCTGAACTTCAGGAGAGCCAGCTGCAGGCTGTTCCGGGAATTCTTGGACGAGATCCTCTGGACAACTGTTTGTAGGGGCAAAGGGATGGAAAAGAGCTGGTCACTTTCTCAGAAAAAAACTTGCTCAGGTTGCAGGCTGAGCTGCAGGAGAGGAAGGGGAGGAGGTGCCAGCACGGCTCTGCACGATGCTCTGCCACACTGGGCAGCTTGATCATGGCTCAGCAGTGGGATCAGACGAGGAGAAGGGGAGAAGGAAATCAAGGATGGGAGGGAACCATCAGACACAGTCAATAAGTGTCTGTGAAGTCTTGCAAACCAGAGATTCCCAGGTTGTTTCTGCTTTTGCAGCATTTGTGTGGTGCAGGGTGAGCAAAAGGTTCTGCTGCTTGATTCTTCTGCAGGAGCCGCCTAATAGGGAAATGGCCACTGAGCTGCAGACCAAGCAGTACTGCCTGACGTTGGCCAGGGGGAGCTTCTCCTGCCGCAGTGTGCTGATGACAGGTCTGGAGATGATCTGCAGGGCCAGTTCGTAGGTGGGAGCCAGGAAAGGACATGATGGGAGGAGGGAGGTGTTAAGCAACATCCAAGGCATCAAAATGCATCAGAAGGCCCTGAAAAGCATCACAAAGCCACAGCCAGGAAGCTTGGGAGTATCATGAGCAGCATCCAGGATGCGAGAGATTATTTGCTACCATGCCAAATGGTAGCAGAGCTCCCCCTGCAGACATCCCAAAGCCAGACAAAACAGGAACAAACCCGGAGCTGAGCTGCACGCACCCCACAGCCACAGCATTGCAAGCTGGGGTGCCTTGCTGTGTGCTGCATTCATCCCAGTCCGTGTGAATGAAGACTCTGGAGGCAGTCAAGGCGTTGATTGAGCACGAGTGTGCTTTTATTATTATATAAAGGACAGGAGGGTGTGAGAGGTCCACGGTGAAGATGGGACTCATCCTGTCTTGTCATGGAGAGAGTGGCTCAGAGCTCTCAGTGCTGCTGTCCGGTGCCTGGGACTGGAGGTCTGATTGAAAGTCCCCCTGCAAAAGGCTCTGCTCCTCTTCACTGATGCTGACCTGCTCCTGCATGGAGGTGCTGCTGTCGGGACACTCACACTGTGCTTCAGATGGGCTGCACTGCAGAGACTCTGGGTTAAAATCCACACTTGTGACTGTGGTGTCTGGGAGGCTCAGGTCAGCAACTTCAGCAGAGCCAGGTGTAATGAGAGCATGGACTTCGATGAGCTCCTTCTCTCCATTACTGATGTCAGATGGAAGGCTGCTGTTGGAACTGCAGCAATTTGTGCTTCCTAAGAGCTCTCCACTGATGGAAGCACACAGAGCATCCTCGCTACTTGCCCTGGATCTTATGGCTTGGCAAGGGCTCGATTCACCTAGAAAGGATACACAGGGGTTAGTGTCAAACTTTCACAAGCTGAATTACGACAGTGGTACTTGATCAGGGGTGAAGATTTAGGCACGGGATTGAACGCTAGAAAGAGATACAAGTGCAGAGCAAGCTTGAATTGTATGTTCCTGAAAAGCAGGGATTTGGAAGCTGCATTTGCACCCTTACCTGCCAGGACTACCACTGCTGTTTCTGAGGGCTGCCTGGCATTGCGCTGCAGTTGGCGTTTGCTGCCAGAGGATGGCTTCCTGAGGCTGAAGCAGCAACACCAACTGCTAGCTGGTGATTCCTCAGTCTTGCTGGGTGGATTTTGCCTGGAGAGAGAAAACAGCCAATGCTGTGAGTCGTGCATGGTGCAGGGTGAGGGAAGAGCAGCACTGAGCTCTTGGCAGCAGTTGCTTGTTCCTAGCACTGCCTGGTTTCTGCAGGAAAACACAAAAACCCACCCAAACAATGATGCTGGGTGCTGGAAAAGAAAGTCCTCTTTACCTGTCAGATGGAAAGTCAACGACGGTGTGGAATTTGCCCTGCCCAGCTGCAGGGCTTTCTTCCACTTCAATGTCCCGGCTGCTCTCTGTTACCACAGAAGAGGTGCTGTGGCCTCGCCTCTGTGCCTGTGCCTCCTCCAGGCTGAGCAGCTTTGTGGCAGCAGAAGAGACCCCCACAGACTTGGGCCCTGGGAGAGAATTGTGCCCTGTCAGGGAAAACCACAGGTAAGAGCGAGGATCAGAAAGCAGCAGCACAGCCACCACAGTTCTGGGGGAGGTGCTGTATTTTTCTCAGGCTTGCTTATCCGAGCCACTGGAAGAAGAGGAGCCCAAAATAACCATGTGGGAAGAGGTGTGTTTATGGCAAAGGACACGGTCATCATTAAGAGCAGCTTACTGTATCAAAATAGGCAAGGAAAAACCCAAGGAAATGGGGGCAGGGAACTGAGAAAGCTTCGCTGCCACACTTGCATCAAGCTTTTCCTGCGTGCAAACCATAATAATGATGGTTTCCTCCTTGTGAAATTTGGGCTTGGACATTCTCAGCATCCAGCAACAGGATGCCATACCCTAATGGAAGTCCAGAGGTCTGCTGTCCCCTTGATGGTAAAAGAGTATCTCAAACATCCTGGAGAAGGCCTGCATTTGGTCAAGGTGTCAGGTCAAGATCAAGGTAATGGAGGAAGACACTCACCTGCTGCATCTGCAATGTCTGCTCCGGATTTGGAGCCGAAGAGGACGTCTGTGTGGTTGATGATGAATTCCACCACATCCGACTGCGTCTGCAGCTCCATGCAGGCAGCTCTTCCGCTGGCGCAGGCAGACTCGTTCTGCTGTGATCTGTAGAAAAGGCAGATTTTAGAAGTCATTTCTCCAAGACCGTTTCCCCGAGTCTGAATTGTTGCAGCCAAAAGCTGTCAGCTGAGGCTCTGGAGACTTCCGCAGTGGGCAATCAGTGATGCCACTGCAGAAATTCCCCTGGATGATCAAGGACACGTCAGTCCCATCTCAACAAGACTGCAGAAATTGTCACCTAGACATTGTGCCCGTGGGGATGGAGAACAGCTCAGGCTCCTGCTCTTCTGTCAGCCACAGATTTTACAGGAGAAGAGCACATTTGATGGAGAAAAAGGGAGCACTGTTTTTTTTTTTAATGGAGAACAGATGTAAGCGTTGTGTTGAAACAGAACCAGCAGTTTACCTTAAGAGGTTTGGAGCCCACACAATGGCTAGGTTCTTGGCATGCATGTTTGTGATGGTGGAGCTCCCAGCCAGACACGCCAAGTGTCTCATCAGGAACTCCAGTGTCCTGGAAAACAAGAGAGGCAAACGTTCAGCACCAACGAGCATGCCGTGCTGCAATTCAGAAAGCAAACCTCCATTCATGCTACTTCTTGTGATTGCTACTGTCACCGAAGATGAAGTAGATCCAACCTGACTGAGTGCCACGCTGCAGCACCAAGCCCCAGCACAGCACAGCCGCAGCCATCAGCTGCACCAAGCGTGCCCCCGTGCCCAGGAACTGACCCCATAAAGTAACCCCATGGAGCCTTCAACCCTTCAGCATACACAGGCATCGTGTTGCCGGCGTGAGACAGAGCCTGGAACCGCATCGTTGCCCTCTGCAATGCAGCAGGGCTGAGCTCAGCAGGCTGAGGGCAGCACTGACCTGTAGTGAGGAGCGGGCAGCTGCTGGATGACGTCCTGCATTCTGAGCAGCCGCTCCTCCTCTGTAGCGGCACCAACAGCATCCTGGAGTAGTGCAGAAAGGGAGCGAGACACCAATCAGGCTAGTACACCACTGCGAGTAAACCTCGTGGGGCTGACAGCAAAAGGGCCTCCGAGCTGGGGCACTGCTGCAGCCATCTGCCAAGAGGCCCAGGAAGAGGGAAATGAAAGACGTGGCCTTGTGCTTACCGAGAACTTGCCGTACAGCTGGTGGGTGAGCAGAGGGTTCGGGAGCTCCCTGAAGTACATCTTGCAGAGGGAGCTCACGCTGTGAATGTCACGGACGGTGAGCTCAGGAATCTGCTCCGACTCAAATTCCTGCCTGGAGAGAGGGACGCAAACCCGGTTGAGCGAGAGGAAGGCAAGCCCAAAGCCACACCAGATGCACTCAGGCTGTGTCAGTCGCAGCACTCTTACCGCAGTCTCTGGATGTTGGACGCGACGCCGGACAGGCGGTATATCCCCTGCACCACGCCGTGCTGCTCAATGAACTCAGCGCAGCTCTGGAGGACCTGGGGGACTGAAGAACACGTGCCAGCCGTCAGTGGAGCTCCTGATTCAAGTCCTGCTGCAGGCTGTGCTTCACATCCCATCCACTAAGCCCAGCCAGGCTTGGCTGAAGCAAATACAGATGTGCTTGTCTCTTAGGAGCATCCGCCTCACTTGATCCTTCAGCCATCAACTCCCATTACACGTGTCTCCACGGCTATCAGCCTGCCCCCTGCTAGATATGAGCTCCCTTTCATCTTCTTTAGATGCCCAGCAGAGGAAGATCTCAGGAATGGGCAGCTCCTTACCATCACGACCGGAGTGGAGAAGATGCTCTCCCAGGTCACCGCCAAACACCCTTTCCTTCTCCACCTCTCGCTCGGTCGGTTTCTTTGGGCGGGCCTTCACCAAGGAACGAAGGAAGGTGAGGATCTTGCTGCGTTTCTTGGGCACTGCACAACAAAAGGAAGAAACCAGGTCATTTCAGGTCTGGCTCCGTTGGACGAGGCCGAGCACAGCACATTCTACAGAGCACGTCAGAACGGGAAGAACATTACCAACCAGTACATACAAAAAGGGATTTTCCCCATCTCTGGAGGAGCCCAAGGCCAGGTTGGATGGGGCCCTGGGCAGCCTGGTCTAATCTGACATTAAATGTGGGGGCTGGCAGCACAGCCTGATGCAAGGAAGTGGAAGCTTGAGGATCCTTAAGGACCCTACCATCCCAAGCCATTCTATGAAGATTCTATAGTTTCCCCAAGTCCAATCATAAACACAGGAGGATTGGGCCAAATCTCTGCCCCATGGTGTGCATGAAGAATCATCAACCCAGAGGACAATGTGGGATGGATAAAGGAGGTACTAAACATGGAACGCACCCCCAAAAAGACTTCATTTTGCTTCCCCACACCATCAAATGTAACATCCCTACCTGGCTTTGGCACTGAGTTGATGAGTGCCTCAGGAATGTTCTTATTAATGAGTTCCACACACTCCCCTGGGAAAAATCCAACCTGTAACAAGAAGAGAAGCCAACTATTGCATGCAGCACTTCTCAGGTCTGAACTGTTAAACCAAAAGCCACATAACATTTCCCTCGGAACGTGCTTGCCTGACGTTCCATAAGACTATCCAGCAGAAAATGGCCATAGTTCAAAGCATAAAGGTAATAATTTTTCAACATTTGCAGCCAACGGCAAGGTCCCCTGACACCGACACAGGGAAACTGTTTACGTCCATTAGGCATCCTGTGCATGCAGAGCAGCTCTAAGCTAAGATTCCTGCCTTTACTGCAGTTGCACTCTCCAGTCTGAAGCTTGTGCCTACCTGGAAGCCGAGCTTGCCTCTCCACCAGGGGGTCAGCTCCTTTGGTGGCATGTCGATGACACACACGATGTCTCCGACCTGCAAGAGATTGCAACGTCAATCCCAGCTTCAGCACAGCTGGGAGGAAAGCACAGCTCAAATGTCTGCATTCTTCTGCACTGCCAAACATCGCCGAGCATGAGAGCACTTGCACCAGTGCAGCTCTGAAGGCATTTGCCATTGTAAAATTGAACAACAAGGAACGCCTTGAACTGCTTACCTCAAAGGAGAGTTCATCCGCTGCCTGGGCAACGTATCTCTTAATAGCATGGGCAGCAGCAATAGCTGGAACATTCACAGGTGCCACCTCATGGTCCAGCAGGGGCTTCCCCTTGTTCTCAGCCTGAAACAGAGAGCACAGGCCACGGTGAGGAGCTGGGAACCAACAAGGAGGATTTCAAGGTGAGGAGCACATCTGCAGAGAAAGCTGCAGGAAATGCACTCGGTCCTTATCATGGGCACTTCAGAAGGAACTGCAAGTCTAATAACGGCTGTTTCTCTCCCTGGTGTGCAGCAGGCACACGCCAGCAAAGATGCATCTCTCCCCATCCAGACTAATCAGCAATGGCACTGACGCAGACAGGTGGCCTTGTGTATTTTGCCACATCCTTTCCTGCGCTCTTTGTGCAGGAAGGCTGACTGTTTCAGATGCTAGGAGACCGTGCAGAGGGAAACCAAAGCTACGGCTGCAGTTACAAGGTGCAAACAGTGCCATTGCAAGCACCAAGCAGCTCTCTTGAGCAGTCCAACCAACAGCGAGGCCAAACAGAGCAGAGAATGATTGTTGTTTCTGCAGCCATTTCAAGGGAAAAGTCAGTAGAGGACAAACACAACACCCGAGATGGCTCTGGTACTTTTATAAACTTGCCACTCTTGCACTACTGTCTTGCCACAGAGGAGCTCTCTTGGAAAGCAGGAGAGCACATCTGCGGCTCACTCTGCTGGCTGCAGTCAGGGAACAAAGACCAATCAGAGCTTCATACTCTACCTCTGTCCATGCCAGGTCAGGCCCACAGCTGATCTCGCTGCACGCCACAGCCATCAGCGTAGGTGTGACAAGCTGGAACTGAAAAGAAACACACTTTTATTTTCTCTGTTCACATCTCTGCTGTGCTCCCTACAGCTGTCGGGCACACTCACACAGCCCAAGCACGCCTGCTGGTGTCCCTGGTGATGCTGTGCAGCTCTGCACAAGCTGGGGCTGGGACTCTTTGCCTAAGGGATTGCTTTCCATAAAACCAGCTGGTCACAGCACCACAGACAGCATCCTTCTGAGGGCTGAGCTGCAGAGCACGTGGAGAAAACCCACACGTGACCAGCGTCCCATCAAAGCTGGATGAGGCTGTGTTACTAAACACGGGACGTCACGGGCTGCTAAAGCATGTGGGGGGACAAACCATGGCAGGTACCTGGCAAGAGATCAGAACGAGGGAGAGAAATCTCACAAATCCGCAGCCGTTCCTTGTCACTTTGCTCTGATCTTCCACGAGCAAAAGCTGCAGCAGGGAAGCAGGCAGAGGGTGGAGAGAGGAGAGAGAAAGAGCAGGTCAGTTTGCTTCCACGGTTTAGCAAAGACTACAAGGGAAAAACCAAAATCTGCCCTCCCTCAACTTAAAAACTTAAGTTTTCAACTTAAAACCATTTCCCCTTGTCCTGCAGTTATCTACCCTTTCAAAGAGTTGATTCCCCTCCTCTTTTTAGGCTCCCTTTAGGTACTGAAGGCTGCCATGAGGTCACCCCACAGCCTTCATTTCTCCAGGCTGAACAAGCCCAGCTCCCTCAGCCTGTCTTTGCAGGGGAGGTGCTCCTGTCCCCTGATCATCTCTGTGGCTCGCCTCTGGACCCTCTCCAGCAGCTCCCTGTCTTTCTGGACACTGTACTGCAGCTGGGGCCTCACAAGAGCAGAGCAGGGGGGGACGATCACCTCCCTGTCCTTCATGGCCACCCCTCTGCTGATGGAGATAATGTGAGCCTATGAGCTCCGCCAGCCAGCAGTTCTCAGCACTCACTGTCCCCCCGTCTCTCCCACACTGTCTCAGCTTACCTACAAGGTGCTGCACAGGACGGTGTGAAGACAAAGGGACGCAGTCGGTGCACAAGTGCAACAAGCGAGCTGCTCAGTCAGAGCTCCAGCGCTCCAATGAAGGGACGCAGCACGCACTGCTCCTCCCCTCATTCTAGCCCTTATGACATCACTGAGGGCCACCAGGCTGCTCCACCACCACGGACAGGGTGGGGAGGCAAGACCAGTCACAAGGGCAGAAGATTCCAACAGCCCAGCCCAACGTTCTGGAATCAGGGGCTGCTTGGAATTCTACCCCAGCCAAATCCTGGAGAAGCTGGCACGGGGTCGTCATGACCAAAGCGCAGGACCTGGCGCTTGCTCTTGTTGAGCCTCGCACAACTGGCCTCAGTGCATCCCTCTGGAGGGCCTTCCTGCCCTCAGCCAGATGGACGCTTCCTCCCAGCAGCGTACCTTGCAGTGCTGGGCCCATGTCAAATCCACACTAGAGTGGCTTTTGTTACATTCAAGGGCATGTTGCAGCACCCATCTATTTCACCTGGAAGGAAATAAAGCAGGAGATGGGAGAAACACAGAACTGCTGCCAGACTGCTTCATCCCTTTCTCAGCCCAACTTCCCTTGCCTCATCCCCTACCCCAACTCCTGGATGATGCCCACGGGCTGATAGTTGGATCTCAAATCCATAGGAATCCTTTCACAGGACTCCATCAAAAAGGCTGTCACACTTGTTCCGTACACTCACACTGACCCAGCAGTGGTATCACAGTCACTTAACACACACACAACAACCAAACCCCGAGCATGCACATCCCTTCCTGCGTGACTGCAGCCCACAGCTCCCCTTCACACCTCCGTGGATCTCTGGTGTTTTACACTGATGCAGCCTCGCTGCAGCTCCGTGGCTGTCACACAAGGCCTGCAGGACCTCTTTCTCTGCAAACCCCGTCTGCAGGCATTGGTTCACGAGGTTCACCTCCTGCCCTCCTGAGCAAAAACAAGCACTAAGAACAAGAGCAAAGCACGCTGGACTCGACCTGGCTGGATCCCCAACCCTCAGTCCTGTCAGACGGACCCTGGTGTGGAGACTCATCCCCAAAGCCTGGCTGGACATCAGCACAGGCATCCTTCTTCAAACGCCCCATCCAAGCAGCAAGGGATCAAAGCGTTGGCACAGCTGAAACAGAAATGCTGTGTGAGTTTCCTGTTAGCACTGACCAGGAACAAATCTACCGCTGAGCAGCAGGATGTGAGACAAGCAGCAGAAGACACCCAACCTGCAGAACCAGCTCGTTTGGGGTCGGTCCAGATGTTTGTCTGCTCCCTTCCCTGGCCCAGGCCAAGCTTGTGAGCTGCTCCTCCTTTGTGCAGGGGGACATGGTGCAGATGCCATGTGGTCGCTATGCACAGCATGCCTTGAACTTGCTTTTCCTCTCTCCATCTTCCATTAGTAAACAGCATCTCCAGCCTCCAGAGATCACTGAGTCCAACCCCTGCACAACAGTGAAAGAAAAGATATGATAAGGGGTACTTAAAGCACAGCATCTGTAATCAGATCAGACTCCTGCACTGTGAAGACTTCCATGAGTATTCCTGCAGAGTGCATCACTTAGTCTCTCTTTAGCCTTGTGTTCATGGTTTTCCTGTAAGAGCTTGTCTAAACACTGCCTATAATCGTGGTTATGCTAGAAGCATTTGGATTTATTGATCCTCAGTGTGATTTCAGTAACAAATCCAGATGCTTTTTTGTTAAGGGCAGCTTTCAATTTCTCAACTGAAATTTCAATATTGCATTAGGTGTTGACAACCACGGGGCTGCAGTACAGAGAATTACAGGAAGATTAATTTCTCCATCTCCATGCTCCTAGACATTTATGATTACAGTGATGTAGTTATATACAAAGTTGCAAGATACCAAAGCTAGAATAACCTCTTGGTGCAGCAGGATGTCTGGAGCCCAAGTGCAGAGTCTCAGTGTTGCAAAGCCTTGAAGAGGTGCACCGTATGTGCTGGGGCTGATGACACAGACACTGGAGCAAGGCCAGTGTGATGTTAGAAACTTGACCAGCAGCTGATCTGTTGTCAGCCATTTCTGGACACAAACGGGATCTGGTCGACTTAGGACATGACCTTTGGGCTGGAGAGCAACTCCCCGAGGAATCACACAGCCACTGCAGACCGTTGGCAAGAACCCCATACCAAAACAGCTCATCTGCAATCAGTTTTTAATCTGTGCAGCAGTGATTGGAACAGGCGCACGCTCTCTGCAATTGCAGGAATGTTCACAAGTGGAATGTGCATCACCTGTGTGCTCCAGCTCTTCTGTGTGCATGCTAGGAGAAGTGATCCCCCTGCACCCAGGGCTGCAATAAAGTCCTGTGGGCTTTCTAACCTGCCCACCAGCAGCCCAGGCTGCCCAGAGCCACATCCAGCCTGGCCTTGGATGCCTGCAGGGATGGGGCATCCACAGCCTCCCTGGGCAACCTGTTCCAGTGCCTCACCACCCTCTGGCTGAAAAACTTCCTCCTCACATCCAACCTAAACCTCAACACCCCTCGTCTCAGTTTAAAGCCATTCCCCACTTGTCCCATCACCATCCACCCTCCAAAACAAAACACCTCGGCTGTTCAACACTGAAAGAGCAAAATAACCCACAGCTCTTACTTCCACTGTATGCATTTAATTCCAAACTTAAGGTCACAGGTTAATTACTCATGTGATCCTTCCTGACAGAAGAACTACTCGTAGTGATGTGTAGGAGTAAGGAACAGTTTGAAAAGGTCATGGACATATTAGAACTTGCAGCATTTATCTTAATAGATCCCTACATTGCAAAGCATTTTGTAAAACACACGTTACAAGTACTGTGCACTGGATTACACTATATCAAACTCTAAGTAACAATACAGGTTGCTTTTAAATCTACACTTACATGTTTTCTTCTAACTCCTTTTTTTTTTTTTAAATGGTGAGTGTACCATTAATTCAAGACAAGAATTTTGTTTGTAAGTCGATCTCTATAACTGTTCTTGGCATCATTCTTTAGGATGAACTAGATACATGGAATTTGGCACTGGCTCCCCAGGGCAGTGGTTTGGCACTGAGCTGACAAAGGCCAAAGAGCATTTGCACAAGGCTCTCAGACACAGGGCTTGACCCATAGGAGGTCCGGTGTGGAACCAGGAGGTGGAATACATGATCCTCGAGGTCCCTTCCAAATAAAGATATTCCATGATCCTCTAATACTTATATTCCCAAGTCCTGTACGCAGGGCTCAGATGCTTAATTGAAAGGTTCCATGAAACAGTGAGGTATCTATGTCCCTTTACCACTCAGTTATTCAATTTGCCACATGGATCTTTTATCCAGTCACATTAAAAAACCCCTCAAAGTATTTCCTTCAGTCTTCCATTCTGATAGAGCTTTCTGGAGCAAATAAAGAGTTGCAACTCAGAATGTCCACACCTCCCTTCCTGCACCCTGCATACTTTTTTCATTGCACTGTGATTACGTACCATTCTATTGTCACCCTCATTCTGTCATTATCTAGGCAGTTTACTGCCATTAAATTTTCCAGCAACAGATGCCCTGAAGTACAATTCCAGTCTGAAGTGTGTTCCACCTGATGACAACTGGGAATGACTTTCTCTCACCATTAGAACCATTGCACCTCTGACTAAACACATAGCTAATCACCACTGAAAACCTAGGTGCAATTTCTGCAGTGCACAGACCAACTACGTGTTGATTAACATTCAGAGAGATTGTGCAGGTGTCCTTTTAGGAACTGGCCTACAGTATGCTAAGAGGGATGGATGTGGGGACATGAGGATAACGTGCCCTCTGCCTTTTAAGACAGCCCCAGCAGAGCAGGTCAGCAGGCTGAAGAGCTGCGTGGGTCACCAGGGCTCAGAGACTTCACTCGGCCATCTGCAAGTTGAGGGACTTCAGCCCAAGCTGCCCTTTTCCATGCAGGCAAGGAGGCCAAGAGAAGGTGGATCGGCACGGTTCTGGTGCAGACAGGGGCTGCAGTGTGAGCAGGCCTACACAGACAAGGCTGTGCCCACACAGAGTGACAGCAGCTTTCGCTGTGAGCAGATTCCCAGGGGGCCTGAGCCATGGCAGTTCTTGATGGCAGCATGTTCCAATCAGCCCTGGAAGTCTTCTCTGGACGTCTGTCGCATTCTGGAATCCACACTGAGGACGCAGTCGCTGTGTCAGAGCAGCTGGCAGAGTCACGGGGAACCGTGACGTAGTTGGCCCAGGGAGCAACAACAAGGCCTGCACTGCTCAGCCAGCCCAGGCCAAAGGGGAGCACGAGAGAGAGCAGAGGAGAGAGGGGGGGAAAGAGGGCCAGGAAGGAAAGGCCTGTGCCTGAATGGACGTGTAGCAGCAGCTGCTGACAGCAAACTCGGTGATGGCAGGGGCACAGCAGAGCAGTGCAATGCTGGCAGCTTCCTGTGTCTTTCACACAGGCACTGCAGACATGGCCAGCACTGGGAGATCAGCAGAACTGCTGCACACCTCTGCCAGCCCAGGCCAGAGGAGTGCAGAACAGTGAGCTGCTGCTGAGGGGAGAGAGGATGGCCTGAGAGCTGACCTGAGAGGCAGGGCTGGCTGTGTTACAGCAGCCTCTGTGTCCTCCTCCTGTGTCTGTGAGGGCCAGAGGGCCAGAAGAGAACATGCCCAGACAACGAAGCCCTGCTGTCCTCTGCTGCTCAGCTGGAGAGATGTTCCGCCTTCCTGAAGGACGCTGATCCAAAGGGAAGGAATCAAAGGAAGTCCAGGCTGGCTGTCCTTGTGGGCATCAGCTGCTGGCAGCTGCCTCTGTGCTGCCATGGGCAGGGCACAGCACACACAGTGTTTGCAGTTCCCTGTGTGACACTGGCCCTGGTGACCTGACAGCCATAGGGAGACAAGAGAAAGAGCTGCCTCCCTCTGCCAGATGAGGCAAAGGTGAGAATCCCAGAATCACAGCATGGCCCGGGTTGGAAAGGAGCTCAAGGTTCATGAATCTCCAACCCTTGGCTCTCCAAGGGTGCACAGGGGGCTTTGTTCTCCCTGTGGTGCAGCTTCAGTGCCAACTCACAGCTGAGCTGGTTGGCACACTGTGACAGCCTGCCGCTCTGAAGCTCTTGGGGCAGTGCTCAGTTCTTTCTGAAGTACTCTGGAAATGCTGCTTCTCCTTCACCAAGTCTGTTTCCAGACAGACGTCTTTTTCTCCTCTGTACACACAAACAGTATCTTGTAACTCCCTGGCACAGTGCTCAGAAGTGATACTTCTGGAAGCACGTCAGAGAAAAGTGGCCTTGTCCCAGTGGACTTTCAGAGCAGATGAGAACAAGTCTTGGTTGACGGCTTTCTTCTGCTTCTGGAACTGCACAGGCAGGTTGTGTGTTGTCATACTTTATGCCAAAGTGCCAAACTGAAGCAGTTTCTGCAACCTCTTTTTTTCATACTTGTCACTCTTTGCTGAGACCTTAACTTAGTCATTTTTAATGCGCTCTCATCTAAACTACTGAGTCCTCCAGTGTCAGTGTTGTATGAATCAGGACTGTGGGATTTCATCAGTGAAAGGATTCTGCTCTAATGACTGTCATTCTAAAGCTGATATTGTTTCTACCGCATCAGGCTTGCAGGAAGCATCTCTGATCAACAGAGAAATCAGAAAAATTGCTTTTCCTATTGCAGTTTCCTTTTAACTAGTGATGAAAGCTGTCAGTTTATTTTTGGCACAAGAAATCCTGGGATGCAACCAGGTTAGATAAGAAGTGACACTGAGTCAACAGTAAAGGAACACAGATGAGATAGCATCACACAGCTCTGGAAAAGATGTTCCAGCTCTGTGTCTACCTACACCTTCAGGAGATGAAAAGTACTGGCTTACTGAGGTGTCCTGGGTTGCAGGTTCTGTTAATCTCCATTTTTGGAAGAGCTGCTTGCAATAAATACCTTGTAAGGTGAATGAGCTTGATAGAAGTAGGGTGTGAAAGAGATGGATTTGCTGTTTCCCTGAAGGTGCAGGAGTATTGCTGTGCCTACAGTCAGTAAACAAGGCAGAAATCCTTGATTGCCGAGGATCGCCGCTTCGGAGCTGGTCCAGCCAGAAGCGCAGCGACTGATCGCGAGGTACAAGGGGGTTTCGGTCGGTTCCCTCACTCAGGGATCCCCGAGAGAGCAGAGTAGCCGGGCAGCTCTCGGCCGGGAAGTTCTCGCGAGAGCGGACGTCGCGGCGGGGGCGTTGCCAGGGCAACGGTTCTGCACCCACCCCTTCTTGCTTTAAAAAGCCTCGGGGAGGGCAGCGACGCGTCGCTGCCCACCAGAGAAGCTGTGTGGGAAACCCCTGGGCTTATCTGTGGAGGAGAATCAGTAAGCCACTCCTGCACGGAACTCCCCAGCAAGGACGGTTGTCATTGCCAGGGTGAGTGATAAGTGCGGGGGCTCCTGTTAACGACCCGGCAACGGTGCGGGGGCAGCGCCAGCACTACCGGCAGCAGGGCAGGCCTGATCAGGCACACCCCGTTAAGGCTATCTAATAGTGTTGGTGTGCCTGCTGGTTGGCAATGCCTGCACCCCGGAGGAAGGCTAATAGCACAAGAATTGTGGAGTCCCAGGTGGAAGTCCCATGCTCCCGCAGAAAAAAGGCTGCGGCCATAAAGAGTGTGGAGACTCAGACTGAGGCCCCAACGCGAGATGCTAGTACACAGGTCGCTGGCTGTTATGAGTGCCAGAGCCTGGCCTTTGCAGTGCTGGGTGATGACAGTGGTAGATGTATAAGATGTGACCAACTGCATGACTTACTCAGCCTTGTGGTTGACCTGAAAGAGGAGGTAGAGAGGCTGAGGACCATAAAAGAGTGTGAGAAGGAGATTGACTGGTGGTGCCAGTCCCTATCGGCCCCGAGATCTGGGCGCATAACTGAGGCATCATGTGGAGCTTGTCACCCCCCCCTGCCTCATAAACAGGTGGGAGAGGGGAAGCGGCACGTGGGTGCAGGGAGCCGGCGGGCTGACGGTGCTGCAGTGAGCCTCCTGTCCTCTCCTCCTCCTAAGAACAATTCAAGAAAGGGGGATGAGTGGAAACATATACCGGCTCGACAAAGTAGGCGTCCCCCATCCCGACCATCCTCGGCTCCCCAGGTGCCTCTGAGTAATAGGTTTGAGGCCCTGGAACTCGAGGGAGAGGTGAGTGAGGATGTAGGGGGAGGTCAACCTGTGAGGTTGCCTCGGGAAAAGCACTTGGCCCCACGCCTCAAGACTGCCTCTGCCCGGAAGGACAGAAGAGTGGTTGTTGTAGGAGACTCCCTGCTGAGAGGAACAGAAGGTCCCATATGTCGGCCTGACCCTACCCGCAGGGAGGTGTGCTGCCTCCCTGGGGCACGGGTCAGAGACATTTCTAGGAGACTTCCTGGTCTGATTCGCCCTTCCGATTATTACCCGTTATTGATAATCCAGGCTGGCAGTGACGAAGTTGCAGAGAGGAGTCTCAGAGCTATCAAGAAAGACTTCAGGGGACTGGGGCGGGTAGTCGAGGGAGCGGGTGTGCAGGTGGTGTTTTCTTCCATACCTTCAGTGGCAGGGCGGGATACCGAGAGATACCAAAAAACACACCTCATAAATAAATGGCTCAAAAGTTGGTGCAAATCCAGGGATTTTGGTTTTTTTGACCATGGGGAAACTTACTCAGCACCTGGCATGATGGCAGCAAATGAAAGTAGTCTGTCTCTGAGGGGGAGGAGGATCTTAGCTGAGGAACTAGCAGGACTCATTGACAGGTCTTTAAACTAGGTATGAAGGGGGAAGGGAGCAAAATCAGGGATGTTGAGCTTGAGCGAATCATTCCAGGGCTCGTACCAAACCTGCTGGGCGACGACAGTCAAGTACGAAGGGATGGACTGGGGCAGGGGGGTGTTGGGGATGCTGCTGTTCTAGGGGAACCTAGACAATCTATAAAGGCGGTGCGACGGAAAGCCGAGCTGAAGTGCCTTTATACTAATGCACGCAGCCTGGGAAACAAGCAGGATGAGTTGGAAACCGTGATGTGCTTAGAAAATTACGACCTTGTTGCTATCACGGAAACGTGGTGGGATGATTCCCATAACTGGAATACCACCATTGAGGGCTATCGGCTCTTTAGAAGAGATAGGCTAGGTAGGAAGGGTGGGGGAGTAGCCCTCTATGTCAAAGAGTGGATAGACTGTGAGGAGCTTCCTCTGAGAAACAGTCATGATCAGGTTGAGAGCCTGTGGGTTAGAATTAGGAATGGGTCTAACAAAGGCCAGCTGGTGATAGGAGTATACTATAGGCCACCTGATCAAGGGGAGACTGTTGACGAGGCTTTCTTGCTTCAGATGCGGGAGGCTTCGTGCTCACGGGCTCTTGTCCTGATGGGGGACTTCAACCATCCGGATATCTCCTGGATAGATCACACGGCGAGTTGCAAGAGGTCCAGGAGGCTCTTGGAATGTGTTGATGATAACTTTCTGGTCCAGGTGTTGGACAGACCGACCAGAGGTGAAGCGCTGCTGGACCTGCTGCTCACCAATGTGGAGGAAATAATTAATGGTGTTAAGGTCGGAGGCAGCCTGGGTTGCAGTGACCACGCTCTGATTGAGTTTGTGATCTCGAGAACTGTGGGCCTGGTGAAGAGTGGCATCAGGACCCTGAACTTTGGGAGAGCAAACTTTAAGCTGTTCAATGGACTGTTGGCCGAGATCCCCTGGGATGCTCTCTTTAAAAACAAAAATGCTGAAGAGAGCTGGTTACTCTTCAAGGATGCCTTCCTAAGAGCGCAAGAACTCTCTGTCCCACTGAACAAGAAAGCGGGCAGAGGAGGGAGGATGCCAGCGTGGCTCAGTAAGGACCTGCTGAGAGAGCTGAGGGCGAAGAAAGGTGTGTACAAACTCTGGAAACAAGGGCATGCCACCTGGGAAGAATACAGGGATGTTGTCCGGACTTGCAGATGTGGGATCAGGAAAGCCAAGGCGCAGGTGGAACTGAACTTGGCGAGGGACGTGAAAAACAACAGGAAGACTTTCTATAGGTACATTAGCCAGAAGAGACAGGCCAAAGCGAGTGTACCTCCTTTGGTAAACGTAAAAGGAGAACTGGTTTCAACGGACGAAGAGAAGGCCGAGGTACTGAATGAGTTCTTTGCCTCGGTCTTCACTGGCGGCCAGGACTCCAGTACTCCTTCCGTCCCTGTGCCCTGCATCCCTACACCTCTGGGTGGGGACTGGGGTGGTAAATCCCCCCCTGCTGTGAGGACAGAGCAGGTCCGAGACCGCCTCATGAGACTGAATGTGTACAAGTCTATGGGGCCGGATGGCATGCATCCCAGGGTTCTGAAGGAGCTGGCTGAGGTGGTTGCCGAGCCGCTCTCCATCATATTTGAGAAGTCGTGGCTGTCTGGTGTGGTCCCGGATGACTGGAGGAAGGGTCACGTCACTCCCATTTACAAGAAAGGGAGCAAGGAGGACCCTGGGAACTACAGGCCGGTGAGTCTCACCTCTGTGCCTGGGAAGATCATGGAACAGATCATCCTGGATGACATGCTTGATCACATGAGGAAAGGGCGTGTGATCCGTGACAGCCAGCACGGCTTCACCAGAGGAAGGTCATGCTTGACCAATCTGGTGGCCTTTTATGATGGAGTGACGGCATCGGTGGACAAGGGAAAGGCGACCGATGTCATTTACCTGGACTTGAGCAAGGCCTTTGACATGGTCCCCCACCACATCCTTCTCTCCAAACTGGAGGGATGTGGATTTGATGGGTGGACCACTCGATGGATAAGAAACTGGTTGAAAGGCCGCAGACAGAGGGTGGTCATCAATGGCTCCATGTCCAGGTGGAGGCTGGTAACGAGCGGCGTCCCCCAGGGGTCTGTCTTGGGACCGGTGCTCTTTAACATCTTTATCAATGACATTGATGACGGAATTGAGTGCACCCTCAGCAAGTTTGCTGACGACACCAAGCTGAGTGGTGTGGTTGACACAGTTGAAGGACGGGATGCCATTCAGAGGGACCTCGAGAGGCTAGAAAGGTGGGCCAGGGTGAACCTGATGAGGTTCAACACTGCAAAGTGCAGAGTTTTGCACTTGGGCCGGAGGAATCCCAAGCATCCCTACAGACTGGAAGGAGAGGTCCTTGAGAGCAGCCCTGTGGAGAAGGACCTGGGGGTCTTGGTAGACGAAAAACTTAACATGAGCCAGCAGTGTGCCCTTGCGGCTCGGAAGGCAAATGGGATCCTGGGCTCCATCAGAAGAGGGGTGGCCAGCAGGGACAGAGAGGTGATTGTTCCCCTCTACTCTGCTCTTGTGAGGCCCCATCTGGAATACTGCGTCCAGGTCTGGAGCCCCCAGTACAAGAAAGACAGGGAGCTGTTGGAGAGGGTCCAGAGGAGGGCCACAAAGATGATCAGGGGACTGGAGCACCTCCCCTATGAGGACAGGCTGAGGGAGCTGGGCTTGTTCAGCCTGGAGAAAAGAAGGCTGCGGGGTGACCTCATTGCAGCCTTTCAGTACCTAAAGGGAGCCTACAAAGAGGAGGGGAATCAACTCTTTGAAAGGGTAAGTGACAGCAGGACAAGGGGAAATGGTTTTAAGCTGAGGGAAGGGAGATATAGGTTGGATGTCAGGGGGAAATTCTTTACGGAGAGAGTGGTGAGGTACTGGAACAGCTGCCCAGGGAGGTTGTGGATGCCCCGTCCCTGGAGGTGTTCAAAGCCAGATTGGATGGGGCCCTGGGCAGTCTGGTCTAGCATTAGGTGGAATGGTGGTGGCCCTGCATGTGGCAGGGGGGTTGGAGATTCATGATCCTTGAGGTCCCTTCCAACCCTGGCAATTCTGTGATTCTGTGAAATCACTGTGTTCCTCAGAATGAAAAGCAAAAGAATAAAAATCTTTTTGTGAGTGACAGCACGCCTGAATGAAGCACAAATCTAAACATTTAAAATAAGGGCTAGTGTCAAAGGGACTTGCAGTATTTCTCGTGAAGAAATATTTGATGCTTCTTTAGGAAAGTCATCCTAACAAAAGTGTACTGATGTCTTTGCTGAGGATTTCCTTGGTTCCAGCCTGAAGGTGTGCGCAGGCATGAGCAGGCAGTGCTGAGCTGCAGGTGAGTGCCTGTGTCCCACAGCAGGAAACCCGTGGATGTCTTCAGGGGTTTGAAATGGGCAGAGCTGTGAAACCTGCAGGCTTTCACTGAAATTGTCCTCTGCTTTATTTTGTAATCTTAGTTTCACCAATGCTTTCCAATATGATTTTCGTATGAATGCAGATACATGGGATAGGATTTAAAGTTTTTATGGTGCTGCTGTATAATTTTCTGTAGTCATCATAAGCCAATAAAAAAAATAAATGGTAATCAGGCAATCTATTAACAACCTGTGGCACGTGTCAAAACAATGAAATTCCTTGCAGGAAGACAGTATTGCTATACAATAATGTGGCAATCCAAAACTGTTAATTATACTTGATGAGCTGGAGATAATCCTGAAATGCGGGACTTTGATCTTAGCCAAGAATAATAAAAGTTATTATCATTCCTAAATTGGCAGCTGCTATCAAAAGCCTGTGTCTTATTTCCCTTTTAGTAACACTGGCTAAATCAGAGAAACTGATAAAAGAATTTCATGATTGCAGCTTAGGGATTCATTCCCACTTGACCAGAAGTAATCAATGTCCAAAAATGTCTGTAAATACTTTTTCTATATTATTTGGCCAGATGTATTGATATTTGAGATGAATGGCAAAAACATTATGCGTACATAGATAAGCAATGCAAATTTCCTGGATTGTTTTAGAGAAAAAAGCTCCGGTTATCTGATCAGACTCCTGAGATTTACAGAAGAATTCTCATTACTATTATTCATGCATGAATAAGTTCAAAAAAGAGATGTGGGGGATGTTGTTTCAATTCAAGCTGATTGTAGGAAGGACTATAAGGATGGAAAGGCTAGTGTTTGCCATGGGCAGGGAAACACATCGGGTTTTCATTTTCTCTTTCACTTTCAGTGCCAGATAAACAGGGGAGTGTGTGCCTGCAACTTGGACCCATCCTGCCCTCTTCTGCTGAGATGGTGAAATGTTCCAGCTTCTAGAAGGACATCAGGACAAAGATATGTAATGAAAATAAGTCCAGGCTGGCTGTCCTTGTGGGCATCAGCTGCTGGCATCTGCATTGCTGCTGCCATGAGCATGGCAAAGCAGGTAAAAGATTGCTTTTCCTTGTTTGACACAGGTTCTGTTGACTTGAAAGCAAGAGGGACGCAATAGAAAGAGCTGCAAGCTGTGCCAGACATGGCAAAGGTGAGTGGGATGTTGTTTCAGTTGCTGCTGATATCAGGAAGGACTGTAAGGATGGAAAGGCTGGTGTTTGCCATGGGCAGGGAAACACATCTGGTTTTCATTTTCTCTTTCTCTTTGAGTGCCAGATAAACAGGGGAGAGTGTACCTGCAACTTGGACCCCTCCTGCCCTCTTCTGCTGAGATGGTGAAATGTTCCAGCTTCTAGAAGCACATCAGGACAAAGATATGTAATGAGAATAAGTCCAGGCTGGCTGTCCTTGTGGGCATCAGCTGCTGGCATCTGCATTGCTGCTGCCATGAGCATGGCAAAGCAGGTAAAAGATTGCTTTTCCTTGTGTGACACAGGAGCTCTTGACTTGAAAACTAGAGGGATGCAATAGAAAGACCTGCAACCTCTGCCAGACATGGCAAAGGTGAGTGGGATGTTGTATCAATTATTGCTGAAGTCAGGAAGACTGTAAGGATGGAAAGGCTGGTGTTTGCCATGGGCTGGGAAACACATCTAGTTTTCATCTTCTCTTTGTGTGCCAGAAAAAGAGGAGAGTGTGCCCACAGCTTGGACCCCTCCTGCCCTCTTCTACTTAGATGGTGAAATGTCCCAGCTTCTAGAAGGACATCAGGACAAAGATATGTAATGAAAATAAGTCCAGGCTGGCTGTCCTTGTGGGCATCAGATGCTGGCATCTGCATTGCTGCTGCCATGAGCATGGCAAAGAAGGTAAAAGATTGCTTTTCCTTGTGTGACACAGGAGCTCTTGACTTGAAAGCTAGAGGGATGCAATAGAAAGAGCTGCAACCTCTGCCAGACATGGCAAAGGTGAGTGGGATGTTGTTTCAGTTGCTGCTGATGTCAGGAAGGACTGTAAGGATGGAAAGTCTGGTGTTTGCCATGGGCAGGGAAACACATCTGGTTTTCATTTTCTCTTTCTCTTTGTGTGCCAGAAAAAGAGGAGAGTGTGCCCTAACCTTGGACCCCTCCTGCCCTCTTCTGCTGAGATGGAGAAATGTTCCAGCTTCTAGAAGGACATCAGGACAAAGGTATGTAATGAAAATAAGTCCAGGCTGGCTGTCCTTGTGGGCATCAGCGGCTGGCATCTGCATTGGTATTGCCATGAGCATGGCACAGGAGGTAAAAGATTGCTTTTCCTTGTGTGACACAGGAGCTCTTGACTTGAAAGCTAGAGGGATGCAATAGAAAGAGCTGCAACCTCTGCCAGACATGGCAAAGGTGAGTGGGATGTTGTTTCAGTTGCTGCTGATATCAGGAAGGACTGTAAGGATGGAAAGGCTGGTGTTTGCCATGGGCAGGGAAACACATCTGGTTTTCATTTTCTCTTTCTCTTTGAGTGCCAGATAAACAGGGGAGAGTGTACCTGCAACTTGGACCCCTCCTGCCCTCTTCTGCTGAGATGGTGAAATGTCCCAGCTTCTAGAAGCACATCAGGACAAAGATATGTAATGAGAATAAGTCCAGGCTGGCTGTCCTTGTGGGCATCAGCTGCTGGCATCTGCATTGCTGCTGCCATGAGCATGGCAAAGCAGGTAAAAGATTGCTTTTCCTTGTGTGACACAGGAGCTCTTGACTTGAAAACTAGAGGGATGCAATAGAAAGACCTGCAACCTCTGCCAGACATGGCAAAGGTGAGTGGGATGTTGTATCAATTATTGCTGAAGTCAGGAAGACTGTAAGGATGGAAAGGCTGGTGTTTGCCATGGGCTGGGAAACACATCTAGTTTTCATCTTCTCTTTGTGTGCCAGAAAAAGAGGAGAGTGTGCCCACAGCTTGGACCCCTCCTGCCCTCTTCTACTTAGATGGTGAAATGTCCCAGCTTCTAGAAGGACATCAGGACAAAGATATGTAATGAAAATAAGTCCAGGCTGGCTGTCCTTGTGGGCATCAGATGCTGGCATCTGCATTGCTGCTGCCATGAGCATGGCAAAGAAGGTAAAAGATTGCTTTTCCTTGTGTGACACAGGAGCTCTTGACTTGAAAGCTAGAGGGATGCAATAGAAAGAGCTGCAACCTCTGCCAGACATGGCAAAGGTGAGTGGGATGTTGTTTCAGTTGCTGCTGATGTCAGGAAGGACTGTAAGGATGGAAAGTCTGGTGTTTGCCATGGGCAGGGAAACACATCTGGTTTTCATTTTCTCTTTCTCTTTGTGTGCCAGAAAAAGAGGAGAGTGTGCCCTAACCTTGGACCCCTCCTGCCCTCTTCTGCTGAGATGGAGAAATGTTCCAGCTTCTAGAAGGACATCAGGACAAAGGTATGTAATGAAAATAAGTCCAGGCTGGCTGTCCTTGTGGGCATCAGCGGCTGGCATCTGCATTGGTATTGCCATGAGCATGGCACAGGAGGTAAAAGATTGCTTTTCCTTGTGTGACACAGGAGCTCTTGACTTGAAAGCTAGAGGGATGCAATAGAAAGAGCTGCAACCTCTGCCAGACATGGCAAAGGTGAGTGGGATGTTGTTTCAGTTGCTGCTGATATCAGGAAGGACTGTAAGGATGGAAAGGCTGGTGTTTGCCATGGGCAGGGAAACACATCTGGTTTTCATTTTCTCTTTCTCTTTGAGTGCCAGATAAACAGGGGAGAGTGTACCTGCAACTTGGACCCCTCCTGCCCTCTTCTGCTGAGATGGTGAAATGTCCCAGCTTCTAGAAGCACATCAGGACAAAGATATGTAATGAGAATAAGTCCAGGCTGGCTGTCCTTGTGGGCATCAGCTGCTGGCATCTGCATTGCTGCTGCCATGAGCATGGCAAAGCAGGTAAAAGATTGCTTTTCCTTGTGTGACACAGGAGCTCTTGACTTGAAAACTAGAGGGATGCAATAGAAAGACCTGCAACCTCTGCCAGACATGGCAAAGGTGAGTGGGATGTTGTATCAATTATTGCTGAAGTCAGGAAGACTGTAAGGATGGAAAGGCTGGTGTTTGCCATGGGCTGGGAGACACATCTTGTTTTCATTTTCTCTTTCTCTTTGAGTGCCAGATTAACAGGGGAGAGTGTGCCCTCACCTTGGACCCATCCTGCCCTCTTCTGCTGAGTTGGAGAATTGTTCCAGCTTCTAGAAGGACATCAGGACAAAGATATGTAATGAAAATAAGTCCAGGCTGGCTGCCCTTGTGGGCATCAGCTGCTGGCATCTGCATTGCTGCTGCCATGAGCATGGCAAAGCAGGTAAAAGGTTGCTTTTCCTTGTGTGACATAGAAGCTCTTGAGTTGAAAGCTAGAGGGATGCAATAGCAAGAGCTGCAACCACTGCCAGACATGGCAAAGGTGAGTGGGATGTTGTTTCAATTAGTGCTGATGTCAGGAAGGACTGTAAGGATGGAAAGTCTGGTGTTTGCCATGGGCAGGGAAACACATCTGGTTTTCATTTTCTCTTTCTCTTTGAGTGCCAGATAAAGAGCAGAGTGTTCCCTAACCTTGGAACACTCCTGCCCTCTTCTGCAGAGATGGAGAAATGTTCCAGCTTGTAGAAGGACATCAGGACAAAGATATGTAATGAAAATAAATCCAGGCTGGCTGTCCTTGTGGGCATCAGCTGCTGGCATCTGCATTGCTGCTGCCATGAGCATGGCAAAGCAGGTAAAAGATTGCTTTTCCTTGTGTGACACAGGAGCTCTTGACTTGAAAGCTAGAGGGATGCAATAGAAAGAGCTGCAACCTCTGCCAGACATGGCAAAGGTGAGTGGGATGTTGTTTCCATTTCTGCTGATGTCACAAAGGACTGTAAGTATGGAAAGTCTGGTGTTTGCCATGGGCTGGGAAAAACATCTATTTTCTTGTTCTCTTAATCTTTCAGTGCTAGGTAAATAGAGGAGAGTGTGCCCTCACCTTGGAACTCTCCTGCCCTCTTCTGCTCAGAGGAAGAAATGTACAAGCTTCTAGAAGGACATCAGGACAAAGATATGTAATGAAAATAAGTCCAGGCTGGCTGCCCTTGTGGGCATCAGCTGCTGGCATCTGCATTGCTGCTGCCATGAGCATGGCAAAGCAGGTAAAAGATTGCTTTTCCTTGTGTGACACAGGAGCTCTTGACTTGACAGCTAGAGGGATGCAATAGAAAGAGCTGCAACCTCTGCCTGACATGGCAAAGGTGAGTGGGATATTGTTTCAGTTGCTGCTGATGTCAGGAAGGACTGTAAGGATGGAAAGTCTGGTGTTTGCCATGGGCAGGGAAACACATCTGGTTTTCATTTTCTCTTTCTCTTTGAGTGCCAGATAAAGAGCAGAGTGTGCCCTAACCTTGGAACACTCCTGCCCTCTTCTGCTGAGATGGAGAAATGTTCCAGCTTCTAGAAGGACATCAGGACAAAGATATGTAATGAAAATAAGTCCAGGCTGGCTGTCCTTGTGGGCATCAGCTGCTGGCATCTGCATTGCTGCTGCCATGAGCATGGCACAGCAGGTAAAAGATTGCTTTTCCTTGTGTGACACAGGAGCTCTTGACTTGAAAGCTAGAGGGATGCAATAGAAAGAGCTGCAACCTCTGCCAGACATGGCAAAGGTGAGTGGGATGTTGTTTCAATTAGTGCTGATGTCAGGAAGACTGTAAGGATGGAAAGGCTGGTGTTTGCCATGGGCAGGTAAACAATGCTGGTTTTCATCTTCTCTTTCTCTTTGTGTGCCAGAAAAAGAGGAGAGTGTGCCTGCTACTTGGACCCCTCCTGCTCTCTGCTGCTGAGATGGAGAAATCTTCCAGCTTGTAGAAGGACATCAGGACAAAGATATGTAGTGAAAATAAGTCCAGGCTGGCTGTCCTTGTGGGCATCAGCTGCTGGCTTCTGCATTGGTGTTGCCATGAGCATTTAACAGCAGGGAAGGGATTGCTTTTCCTTGTGGGACAGCTGTTAAGCCATTCTGATTCACCCTTTGCATCCACAGCATACAGTTTTTTCCCACACTGCTGTTTCTATCCAGCAGTGTGCATATGTGCAGTGCTACAGATGTTGGTGGCCCTGCCTGTGGCAGGGAGTTGGAGATTCCTGATCCTTGAGGTCCCTTCCAACCCAGGCTATTCTGTGTGTGTGTGTGTGACTGGCTAAACACCAACTCTTGCTAGCTCAGCAGGTATACTGCTAATTATTGAACGTCTGACAGCTGCTTATCAACACTTGGCCACTATTTCTGGACACCTGCTCATCCCTGAAGAGAGAGAAGTTTTGAAGGAGGACAGAGGGGAGTCTCTTGATGCCTGCCTGTTGCATCCCAACCTGCCCACAGAGTGAGTCAGTTCGGCGTTGTGTGGAGGCCCTGGCTTCTTTGGAGTCTGTTTTTCTTTTGCTGAGCTTCTCCTAGCCAAACAGAATGGCCTTACAACATGCTTTCTGGTCCTTAATACTATACCCATGCAATTTGTAACTATTACAGTTCTGTAAGTGAGAATTGATCACATGATTGAACAACTGTATTTCTAAAATATGTTATGAAATAACTTCTTTTTACTAATACTAATACTAATAAAGTCTTTCTACTTTTTCAAACTGTTTCTAAGGGCAAATTACTAAACACATTGTGCTGTACTGCTTCAGAGCAATCCCACATTTCATAGCCAGTGCAGAAACAACATTCCATCCTACAGCATTAGCTAGTTCAGAGGTACCAGACGTGTATCTGGATGTGGCTGTTGTGCATAACTGGGGCTGAGGGATCAGAAGTGACAGCTCCACTCTTGGAGACCACAGAACTAAAATGGAAAGATAAAATAGTTGCAGGGCAATTGTTCTGTGTGCCTGAAGCAGGGACCGATTTATGGGGGAGAGATTTAACAGTTAAATGAGGATTACAGCTGCAAGTCTGTGAAACAGATATCAGGGGTCAATGAATGTGTTAACAGCTGTGATGAGAAGAAATGAATCCAAAGGTGTGGGCAGGGGAAGGAAATCGGGGTGGACTCACAATTTTCCCTTACAAAGAACTGCCCAAGGAGGGAGTGGAGCTGTGAAACAGCAACAATATCCCATAGCCTTAGAAGGGAGAGTGGGTCTAAAAGCTGTAACACAGACAGTGGTTAAGGATGTCTTCTGGAACCTTGTCTGTGGCCTTATAACACCCCAATCCTGTCGGCACGGAAGGCAGACGGCACGTATCGGCTGGTGCAAGATGTAAGGAAATGACTGAACCCGTTCTCAAAAGACAGCCTGTGGTTCCTAACCCCTACACCCTAATGAGTCAGATCCCACACGGACAGCAGTGGTTTGGTGTGAGAGACCTCAAAGATGCTTTCCGGACAGCCTTTGGACTCAGGGAGAAATGGCTGCGTTTGTATGAGGACACATTGTAATCCTATCGTGATTCGTGATGATACTGTAGATACTGGAACTCGTGCTAATCCTTGTCTTTGCAGCATTTGAAGCAAGCAGCTGGTGCTGCTGTCATGCAGAAAGCTCCCTTCCAACCACTCAGCAAGCATTTGGATGAGACAGCTTCCTGCTGGGAGCCCTCCGACATCACTGCTGCCTCCTCCAGAACCATACCTGCAGATGCTTCAGAGCTCTTCAGCATGGACTTCCTTCCTCCCATCAGCAGCTGCTCCTGCACTGACCTTCATTCACACTGGGATACCATCTGCTTCCAGCAGGAGCTGACCTGCGAGACAGAGAAAGGAAACGTGGGATGAGCACCAATGCAGAAGCACAAGGCTGTGTCACCACCACGTCTTGCAGCCTTGGGAAGTCAGCTGCAACTGCAGCCTTGGTCAGAATTACAACGGGCACCGTAAATTAAGTGTGACCTCTGAAGTGGTTGCCATGATCAGAAATAGACGCTGAAATCGCTCACATAACTGTCGGTGGTTCCCTCCAAATTCTTTTGCTTTGGGGAACAGATGGACTCGGAATGGAAGGACATGAGTAAAATGACATCTGTTTGAGCTCAGCAGACTTGAGAGGTGGGCCTGGGTGAACCTCATGAGGTTCAGCACAGCCAAGTGCAAGGTTTGGCATTTGGGCCGGAGGAATCCCAGGCATTCTTTTGTCATCGTGGTGGTTTCCAATAGACCCCAACAATGAGACATCAGGTCGCCGTGTGGGCTCCTGGGTGACACTGCCATTTCCCAGCCATTGCAGCCTAGGGGCAAATAAAGTAAAATACTTCAGAAAGATCTCACACTGATTGCATATTTTACTGTTCTTTTACACAAAACAGAAGGAGAGGGCAGCAGATGCATACAGCTGCATCAACACCCAGGCTGCTAAAGGAATGGAAAGACAGAAACATCAAATATCAATGCCTTATTCTAATGCAAGGAGGGAAGCTTCTATCAATGTTACTTTTTATCATTTAAAATGAGCAGTTGGCACTCTTAAAGGAAAATCCTGGGCCCCAGGTTCTGACAGTGTGGCAATCTGGACTCAGCTGTGACTGATCCAAACAGTCTGTTCCAGATTTTAACATCCCTTCTATGCATTCACAAGTTTTCTCTCTTGACTTCCCCTTACAGCCGTTAGATGCCAGCAAAACATCCCACAAACACTCCTTACCTCTGTGCACACAGGCACCCATCCAACCAGAGCCATCAGTCATTCCCAGCCATGCGCTCTTCCTCCAATCATGGTCAGCATCACACGGCCGTCACGCAGCTCACTTGACTCAGTTTTTCTCTTCTTTCTGGAGGTGTCCTTGCTTCTCAGCCTTACCTTCTCGTGATGTTTATCTCGCTCTGCAGCTCCTGCTCTGAATAGGCTTTCTTGGATTCCCGCATGACAGGCACAAAATGCAGCCACAGCCCCTGCCACCAAGGTCAGCTCTTCAGCACACATTACCTGAGGAGCACTTGGCAACTCCTGCAACCTGAGCAGTGCCAGGAAGACTGTTTCACTTCTGCTTCTCCTGGCTCAGAAATTCATTTTCCTACCTAGAAAATGGAAAAAGAAAAGAAAGAAAAAAAAATCCTGACATAAAGCAGACACAGTTGATACTATGGAATTCTGGAAGGCAAGGGATTTGCCCCCTATGATGAGAAGTTGACTGCAAAGAACTAAGAAGAGCCATGAGCAGGTTGTGAACTTGTGGGTAAAATTAGGAAGTGCAGCAGTGCAGGGCTTCTGGAGGTGAGGGTCTGCTACAGCCGCCTGGAAAGAGAGCCTGTTGGTGGGAGCTGCTTACTGCAGCCAGCAGAAGCATCGCACTCACTGACTCTCATCCTGATGGGGGATTCCAGTCAGTCTGGGAAATCAGCATGGCTGGCTGCAAGCAATCTGACAGACTCCTGGAGTGCAGTGAGAATCACTCTGTGGTGCAGGCATTGGGCACAGCAAGCAGAAGGGAAGCATGGCTGGACATGGTGCACACCAGGGGTTACGACAGGAGGCGGTCAGGGCTGCAGTGACCATGCCCTCCTTGAGTTGGTGATCTCAAGGAATGCGGGCCTGGCAGGAAGCAAAGGCAGGAGCCTGAACTTCAGGAGAGCCAGCTGCAGGCTGTTCCAGGAATTCTTGGACGAGATCCTCTGGACAACTGTTTGCAGGGGCAAAGGGATGGAAAAGAGCTGGTCACTTTCTCAGAAAAAAACTTGCTCAGGTTGCAGGCTGAGCTGCAGGAGAGGAAGGGGAGGAGGTGCCAGCACGGCTCTGCACGATGCTCTGCCACACTGGGCAGCTTGATCATGGCTCAGCAGTGGGATCCGACGTGGAGAAGGGGAGAAAGAATACAAGGATGGGAGGGAGCCATCAGACACAGTCGGTGAGTGTCTGTGAAGTCTTGCAGACCCAGGTTGTTTCTGCTTTCGTAGCATCTTTGTGCTGCAGGGTGAGCAAATTCTTCTGCTGCTTGATTCTTCTGCAGGAGCCGCCTAAAAGGGAAATGGCCACTGAGCTGCAGACCAAGCAGTACTGCCTGACGTTGGCCAGGGGAGCTTCTCCTGCCGCAGTGTGCTGATGACAGGTCTGGAGATGATCTGCAGGGCCAGTCCATAGACGGGAGCCAGGAAAGGACATGATGGGAGGAGGGAGGTGTTAAGCAACATCCAAGGCATCAAAATGCATCAGAAGGCCCTGAAAAGCGTCACAAAGCCACAGCCAGGAAGCTTGGGAGTATCATGAGCAGCATCCAGGATGCGAGAGATTATTTGCTACCATGCCAAATGGTAGCAGAGCTCCCCCTGCAGACATCCCAAAGCCAGACAAAACAGGAACAAACCCAGAGCTGTGCTGCACGCACCCCACAGCCACAGCATTGCAAGCTGGGGTGCCTTGCTGTGTGCTGCATTCATCCCAGTCCGTGTGAATGAAGACTCTGGAGGCAGTCAAGGCGTTGATTGAGCACGAGTGTGCTTTTATTATTATATAAAGGACAGGAGGGTGTGAGAGGTCCACGGTGAAGATGGGACTCATCCTGTCTTGTCATGGAGAGAGTGGCTCAGAGCTCTCAGTGCTGCTGTCCGGTGCCTGGGACTGGAGGCCTGATTGAAAGTCCCCCTGCAAGAGGCTCTGCTCCTCTTCACTGATGCTGACCTGCTCCTGCATGGAGGTGCTGCTGTCGGGGCACTCACACTGTGCTTCAGATGGGCTGCACTGCAGAGACTCTGGGTTAAAATCCACACTTGTGACTGTGGTGTCTGGGAGGCTCAGGTCAGCAACTTCAGCAGAGCCAGGTGTAATGAGAGCATGGACTTCGATGAGCTCCTTCTCTCCATTAATGTTGTTAGATGGAAGGCTGCTATTAGAACTGCAGCAATTTGTGCTTCCTATGAGCTCTCCACTGATGGAAGCACACAGAGCATCCTCGCTACTTGCCCTGGATCTTATGGCTTGGCAAGGGCTCGATTCACCTAGAAAGGATACACAGGGGTTAGTGTCAAACTTTCACAAGCTGAATTACGACAGTGGTACTTGATCAGGGGTGAAGATTTAGGCACGGGATTGAACGCCAGAAGGAGATACAAGTGCAGAGCAAGCTTGAATTGTATGTTCCTGAAAAGTAGGGATTTGGAAGCTGCATTTGCACCCTTACCTGCCAGGACTACCACTGCTGTTTCAGAGGGCTGCCTGGCATTGCGCTGCAGTTGGCGTTTGCTGCCAGAGGATGGCTTCCTGAGGCTGAAGCAGCAACACCAACTGCTAGCTGGTGATTCCTCCTTCTTGCTGGGTGGATTTTGCCTGGAGAGAGAAAACAGCCAATGCTGTGAGTCGTGCGTGGTGCAGGGTGAGGGAAGAGCAGCACTGAGCTCTTGGCAGCAGTTGCTTGTTCCTAGCACTGCCTGGTTTCTGCAGAAAAAAACAGAAAATCCCACCCAAACAATGATGCTAGGTGCTGGAAAAGAAAGTCCTCTTTACCTGTCAGATGGAAAGTTGATGACGGTGTGGAATTTGCCCTGCCCAGCTGCAGGGCTTTCTTCCACTTCAATGTCGTGGCTGCTCTCTGTCACAGGGGGAGAGCTGCTGTGGCCTCGCCTCTGTGCCTGTGCCTCCTCCAGGCTGAGCAGCTTTGTGGCAGCAGAAGAGACTCCCACAGACTTGGGCCCTGGGAGAGAATTGTGCCCTGTCAGGGAAAACCACAGGTAAGAGCGAGGATCAGAAAGCAGCAGCACAGCCACCACAGTTCTGGGGGAGGTGCTGTATTTTTCTCAGGCTTGCTTATCCGAGCCACTGGAAGAAGAGGAGCCCAAAATAACCATGTGGGAAGAGGTGTGTTTATGGCAAAGGACACGGTCATCATTAAGAGCAGCTTACTGTATCAAAATAGGCAAGGAAAAACCCAAGGAAATGGGGGCAGGGAACTGAGAAAGCTTCGCTGCCACACTTGCATCAAGCTTTTCCTGCGTGCAAACCATAATAATGACAGTTTCCTCCTTGTCAAATTTGGGCTTGGACATTCTCAGCATCCAGCAACAGGATGCCATACCCTAATGGAAGTCCAGAGGTCTGCTGTCCCCTTGATGGTAAAAGAGTATCTCAGACATCCTGGAGAAGGCCTGCATTTGGTCAAGGTGTCAGGTCAAGATGAAGCTAATGGAGGAAGACACTCACCTGCTGCATCTGCAATGTCTGCTCCGGATTTGGAGCCGAAGAGGACGTCTGTGTGGTTGATGATGAATTCCACCACATCCGACTGCGTCTGCAGCTCCATGCAGGCAGCTCTTCCGCTGGCGCAGGCAGACTCGTTCTGCTGTGATCTGTAGAAAAGGCAGATTTTAGAAGTCATTTCTCCAAGACCGTTTCCCCGAGTCTGAATTGTTGCAGCCAAAAGCTGTCAGCTGAGGCTCTGGAGACTTCCGCAGTGGGCAATCAGTGATGCCACTGCAGAAATTCCCCTGGATGATCAAGGACACGTCAGTCCCATCTCAACAAGACTGCAGAAATTGTCACCTAGACATTGTGCCCGTGGGGATGGAGAACAGCTCAGGCTCCTGCTCTTCTGTCAGCCACAGATTTTACAGGAGAAGAGCACATTTGATGGAGAAAAAGGGAGCACTGTTTTTTTTTTTAATGGAGAACAGATGTAAGCGTTGTGTTGAAACAGAACCAGCAGTTTACCTTAAGAGGTTTGGAGCCCACACAATGGCTAGGTTCTTGGCATGCATGTTTGTGATGGTGGAGCTCCCAGCCAGACACGCCAAGTGTCTCATCAGGAACTCCAGTGTCCTGGAAAACAAGAGAGGCAAACGTTCAGCACCAACGAGCATGCCGTGCTGCAATTCAGAAAGCAAACCTCCATTCATGCTACTTCTTGTGATTGCTACTGTCACCGAAGATGAAGTAGATCCAACCTGACTGAGTGCCACGCTGCAGCACCAAGCCCCAGCACAGCACAGCCGCAGCCATCAGCTGCACCAAGCGTGCCCCCGTGCCCAGGAACTGACCCCATAAAGCCAGCCCATGGAGCCTTCAACCCTTCAGCATACACAGGCATCGTGTTGCCGGCGTGAGACAGAGCCTGGAACCGCATCGTTGCCCTCTGCAATGCAGCAGGGCTGAGCTCAGCAGGCTGAGGGCAGCACTGACCTGTAGTGAGGAGCGGGCAGCTGCTGGATGACGTCCTGCATTCTGAGCAGCCGCTCCTCCTCTGTAGCGGCACCAACAGCATCCTGGAGTAGTGCAGAAAGGGAGCGAGACACCAATCAGGCTAGTACACCACTGCGAGTAAACCTCGTGGGGCTGACAGCAAAAGGGCCTCCGAGCTGGGGCACTGCTGCAGCCATCTGCCAAGAGGCCCAGGAAGAGGGAAATGAAAGACGTGGCCTTGTGCTTACCGAGAACTTGCCGTACAGCTGGTGGGTGAGCAGAGGGTTCGGGAGCTCCCTGAAGTACATCTTGCAGAGGGAGCTCACGCTGTGAATGTCACGGACGGTGAGCTCAGGAATCTGCTCCGACTCAAATTCCTGCCTGCAGAGAGGGACGCAAACCCGGTTGAGCGAGAGGAAGGCAAGCCCAAAGCCACACCAGATGCACTCAGGCTGTGTCAGTCGCAGCACTCTTACCGCAGCCTCTGGATGTTGGACGCGACGCCGGACAGGCGGTATATCCCCTGCACCACGCCGTGCTGCTCAATGAACTCAGCGCAGCTCTGGAGGACCTGGGGGACTGAAGAACACGTGCCAGCCGTCAGTGGAGCTCCTGATTCAAGTCCTGCTGCAGGCTGTGCTTCACATCCGATCCACTAAGCCCAGCCAGGCTTGGCTGAAGCAAATACAGATGTGCTTGTCTCTTAGGAGCATCCGCCTCACTTTATCCTTCAGCCATCAACTCCCATTACACGCGCCTCCACTGCTATCAGCCTGCCCCCTGCTAGATATGAGCTCCCTTTCATCTTCTTTAGACGCCCAGCAGAGGAAGATCTCAGGAATGGGCAGCTCCTTACCATCACGACCGGAGTGGAGAAGATGCTCTCCCAGGTCACCGCCAAACACCCTTTCCTTCTCCACCTCCCGCTCGGTCGGTTTCTTTGGGCGGGCCTTCACCAAGGAACGAAGGAAGGTGAGGATCTTGCTGCGTTTCTTGGGCACTGCACAACAAAAGGAAGAAACCAGGTCATTTCAGGTTTGGCTCCGTTGGACGAGGCCGAGCACAGCACATTCTACAGAGCACGTCAGAACGGGAAGAACGTTACCAACCAGTACATACAAAAAGGGATTTTCCCCATGCCTGGAGGAGCCCAAGGCCAGGTTGGATGGGGCCCTGGGCAGCCTGATCTAGTCTCACATTAAATGTGGGGGCTGGGAGACCATCCCGAGGCGGGAGGGTTGGAGCATGATGATCCCTGAGGTCCCTTCCATCCCAAGCCATTCTAAGATTCTATACTTTCCCCAAGTCCAATCATAAACACAGGAGGATTGGGCCAAATCTCTGCCCCATGGTGTGCATGAAGAATCATCAACCCAGAGGACAATGTGGCATGGATAAAGGAGGTACTAAACATGGAACACACCCCAAAAAAGACTTCATTTTGCTTCCCCGCACCATCAAATGTATCATCCATACCTGGCTTTGGCACTGAGTTGATGAGTGCCTCAGGAATGTTCTTATTAATCAGTTCCACACACTCCCCTGGGAAAAATCCAACCTGTAACAAGAAGAGAGGCCAACTATTGCATGCAGCACTTCTCAGATCTGAAGTGTTAAACCAAAAGCCAGATAACATTTCCCTCGGAACGTGCTTGCCTGACGTTCCATAAGACTATCCAGCAGAAAATGGCCATAGTTCACAGCATAAAGGTAACAATTTTTCAACATTAGCAGCCAAAGGCAAGGTCCTCTGACACCAACACAGGGAAACTGTTTATGTCCACTAGGCATCCTGTGCAGGCAGAGCAGCTCTAAGCTGAGATTCCTGCCTCTACTGAAGTTGCACTCTCCAGTCTGAAGCTTGTGCCTACCTGGAAGCCGAGCTTGCCTCTCCACCAGGGGGTCAGCTCCTTTGGTGGCATGTCGATGACACACACGATGTCTCCCACCTGCAAGAGATTGCAACGTCAATCCCAGCTTCAGCACGGCTGGGAGGAAAGCACAGCTCAAATGACTGCATTCTTCTGCACTGCCAAACATCGCCAAGCATGAGAGCACTTGCACCAGTGCAGCTCTGAAGGCATTTGCCATTGTAAAATTGAACAACAAGGAACGCCTTGAACTGCTTACCTCAAAGGAGAGTTCATCCGCTGCCTGGGCAACGTATCTCTTAATAGCATGGGCAGCAGCAATAGCTGGAATGTTCACAGGTGCCACCTCATGGTCCAGCAGGGGCTTCCCCTTGTTCTCAGCCTGAAACAGAGAGCACAGGCCACGGTGAGGAGCTGGGAACCAACAAGGAGGATTTCAAGGTGAGGAGCACATCTGCAGAGAAAGCTGCAGGAAATGCACTCGGTCCTTATCATGGGCACTTCAGAAGGAACTGCAAGTCTAATAACGGCTGTTTCTCTCCCAGGTGTGCAGCAGGCACACGCCAGGCAATGCAAAGATGCATCTCTCCCCACCCAGACTAATCAGCAATGGCACTGACGCAGACAGGTGGCCTTGTGTATTTTGCCACATCCTTTCCTGCGCTCTTTGTGCAGGAAGGCTGACTGTTTCAGATGCTAGGAGACCGTGAAGAGGGAAACCAAAGCTACGGCTGCAGTTACAAGGTGCAAACAGTGCCATTGCAAGCACCAAGCAGCTCTCTTGAGCAGTCCAACCAACAGCGAGGCCAAACAGAGCAGAGAATGATTGTTGTTTCTGCAGCCATTTCAAGGGAAAAGTCAGTAGAGGACAAACCCCACAGCCGAGATGGCTCTGGTACTTTTATAAACTTGCCACGCTTGCACTACTGTCTTGCCACAGAGGAGCTCTCTTGGAAAGCAGGAGAGCACATCTGCGGCTCACTCTGCTGGCTGCAGTCAGGGAACAAAGACCAATCAGAGCTTCATACTCTACCTCTGTCCATGCCAGGTCAGGCCCACAGCTGATCTCGCTGCACGCCACGGCCATCAGCGTAGGTGTGACAAGCTGGAACTGAAAAGAAACACACTTTTATGTTCTCTGTTCACATCTCTGCTGTGCTCCCTACAGCTGTCGGGCACACTCACACAGCCCAAGCACGCCTGCTGGTGTCCCTGGTGATGCTGTGCAGCTCTGCACAAGCTGGGGCTGGGACTCTTTGCCTAAGGGATTGGTTTCCTGTAGACCAGCTGGTCACAGCACCACAGACAGCATCCTTCTGAGGGCTGAGCTGCAGAGCATGTGGAGAAAACCCACACGTGACCAGCGTCCCATCAAAGCTGGATGAGGCTGTGTTACTAAACACGGGGCGTCACGGGCTGCTAAAGCATGTGGGGGGACAAAGCATGGCAGGTACCTGGCAAGAGATCAGAACGAGGGAGAGAAATCTCTCGAATCCGCAGCCGTTCCTTGTCACTTTGCTCTGATCTTCCACGAGCAAAAGCTGCAGCAGGGAAGCAGGCAGAGGGTGGAGAGAGGAGAGAGAAAGAGCAGGTCAGTTTGCTTCCACGGTTTAGCAAAGAATACGAGGGAAAATCCAAAATCTGCCCTCCCTCAACTTAAAAACTTAAGTTTTCAACTTAAAACCATTTCCCTTTGTCCTGCTGTTATCTACCCTTTCAAAGAGTTGATTCCCCTCCTCTTTTTAGGCTCCCTTTAGGTACTGAAGGCTGCCATGAGGTCACCCCACAGCCTTCATTTCTCCAGGCTGAACAAGCCCAGCTCCCTCAGCCTGTCTTTGCAGGGGAGGTGCTCCTGTCCCCTGATCATCTCTGTGGCTCGCCTCTGGACCCTCTCCAACAGCTCCCTGTCTTTCTGGACACTGTACTGCAGCTGGGGCCTCACAAGAGCAGAGCAGGGGGGGACGATCACCTCCCTGTCCCTCATGGCCACCCCTCTGCTGATGGAGATAATGTGATCCTATGAGCTCCGCCAGCCAGCAGTTCTCAGCACTCACTGTCCCCCCGTCTCTCCCACACTGTCTCAGCTTACCTACAAGGTGCTGCACAGGACGGTGTGAAGACAAAGGGACGCAGTCGGTGCACAAGTGCAACAAGCGAGCTGCTCAGTCAGAGCTCCAGCGCTCCAATGAAGGGACGCAGCACGCACTGCTCCTCCCCTCATTCTAGCCCTTATGACATCACTGAGGGCCACCAGGCTGCTCCACCACGGACAGGGTGGGGAGGCAAGACCAGTCACAAGGGCAGAAGATTCCAACAGCCCAGCCCAACGTTCTGGAATCAGGGGCTGCTTGGAATTCTACCCCAGCCAAATCCTGGAGAAGCTGGCACGGGGTCGTCATGACCAAAGCGCAGGACCTGGCGCTTGCTCTTGTTGAGCCTCGCACAACTGGCCTCAGTGCATCCCTCTGGAGGGCCTTCCTGCCCTCAGCCAGATGGACGCTTCCTCCCAGCAGCGTACCTTGCAGTGCTGGGCCCATGTCAAATCCACACTAGAGTGGCTTTTGTTACATTCAAGGGCATGTTGCAGCACCCATCTATTTCACCTGGAAGGAAATAAAGCAGGAGATGGGAGAAACACAGAACTACTGCCAGACTGCTTTATCCCTTTCTCAGCCCAACTTCCCTTGCCTCATCCCCTACCCCAACTCCTGGATGATGCCCACAGGCTGACAGTTGGATCTCAAGTCCATAGGACTCCTTTCACAGGGCTCCATCAAAAAGGCTGTCACACTTGTTCTGTACACTCACACTGACCCAGCAGTGGTATCACAGTCACTTAACACACACACAACAACCAAACCCCGAGCATGCACATCCCTTCCTGCGTGACTGCAGCCCACAGCTCCCCTTCACACCTCCGTGGATCTCTGGTGTTTTACACTGATGCAGCCTCGCTGCAGCTCTGTGGCTGTCACAGAAAGCCTGCAGGACCTCTTTCTCTGCAAACCCCGTCTGCAGGCATTGGTTCACGAGTTTCATCTCCTGCCCTCCTGAGCAAAAACAAGCACTAAGAACAAGAGCAAAGCACGCTGGACTCGACCTGGCTGGATCCCCAACCCTCAGTCCTGTCAGACGGACCCTGGTGTGGAGACTCATCCCCAAAGCCTGGCTGGACATCAGCACAGGCATCCTTCTTCAAACGCCCCATCCAAGCAGCAAGGGATCAAAGCGTTGGCACAGCTGAAACAGAAATGCTGTGTGAGTTTCCTGTTAGCACTGAGCAGGAACAAATCTACCGCTGAGCAGCAGGATGTGAGACAAGCAGCAGAAGACACCCAACCTGCAGAACCAGCTCGTTTGGGGTCGGTCCAGATGTTTGTCTGCTCCCTTCCCTGGCCCAGGCCAAGCTTGTGAGCTGCTCCTCCTTTGTGCAGGGGGAAATGGTGCAGATGCCATGTGGTGGCTATGCACAGCATGCCTTTCACTTGCTTTTCCTCTCTCCATCTGCCATCTTCCATTAGCAAACAGCATCTCCAGCCTCCAGAGATCACTGAGTCCAACCCCTGCACAACAGTGAAAGAAAAGATATGATAAGGGGTACTTAAAGCACAGCATCTGTAATCAGATCAGACTCCTGCACTGTGAAGACTTCCATGAGTATTCCTGCAGAGTGCATCACTTAGTCTCTCTTTAGCCTTGTGTTCATGGTTTTCCTGTAAGAGCTTGTCTAAACACTGCCTATAATCGTGGTTATGCTAGAAGCATTTGGATTTATTGATCCTCAGTGTGATTTCAGTAACAAATCCAGATGCTTTTTTGTTAAGGGCAGCTTTCAATTTCTCAACTGAAATTTCAATATTGCATTAGGTGTTGACAACCACGGGGCTGCAGTACAGAGAATTACAGGAAGATTAATTTCTCCATCTCCATGCTCCTAGACATTTATGATTACAGTGATGTAGTTATATACAAAGTTGCAAGATACCAAAGCTAGAATAACCTCTTGGTGCAGCAGGATGTCTGGAGCCCAAGTGCAGAGTCTCAGTGTTGCAAAGCCTTGAAGAGGTGCACCGTATGTGCTGGGGCTGATGACACAGACACTGGAGCAAGGCCAGTGTGATGTTAGAAACTTGACCAGCAGCTGATCTGTTGTCAGCCATTTCTGGACACAAACGGGATCTGGTCGACTTAGGACATGACCTTTGGGCTGGAGAGCAACTCCCCGAGGAATCACACAGCCACTGCAGACCGTTGGCAAGAACCCCATACCAAAACAGCTCATCTGCAATCAGTTTTTAATCTGTGCAGCAGTGATTGGAACAGGCGCACGCTCTCTGCAATTGCAGGAATGTTCACAAGTGGAATGTACATCACCTGTGTGCTCCAGCTCTTCTGTGTGCATGCTAGGAGCAGTGATCCCCCTGCACCCAGGGCTGCAATAAAGTCCTGTGGGCTTTCTAACCTGCCCACCAGCAGCCCAGGCTGCCCAGAGCCACATCCAGCATGGCCTTGGATGCCTGCAGGGATGGGGCATCCACAGCCTCCTTGGGCAACCTGTTCCAGTGCCTCACCACCCTCTGGCTGAAAAACTTCCTCTTCACATCCAACCTAAACCTCAACACCCCCCGTCTCAGTTTAAAGCCATTCCCCACTTGTCCCATCACTGTCCACCCTCCAAAACAAAACACCTCGGCTGTTCAACACTGAAAGAGCAAAATAACCCACAGCTCTTACTTCCACTGTATGCATTTAATTCCAAACTTAAGGTCACAGGTTAATTACTCATGTGATCCTTCCTGACAGAAGAACTACTCGTAGTGATGTGTAGGAGTAAGGAACAGCTTGAAAAGGTCATGGACATATTAGAACTTGCAGCATTTATCTTAATAGATGCCTACTTTGCACAGCATTTTGTAAAACACACGTTACAAGTACTGTGCATTGGATTACACTATATCAAACTCTAAGTAACAATACAGGTTGCTTTTAAATCTACACTTACATGTTTTCTTCCAACTCCTTGATAAAATTCTTTACTACCTTCAGTTTTACAGCCAAAGCAGTGTTTGAGCTGGTAATGTACTCTTGAACAGCACTGTTGCCTTTAACATTTGTATGTTTAGATCTGAAGAGAGAATTTGGTCATTATTTCATGTTGAGAGAATCTTATATGACAAAACAGAATTACAAAAATCTGACAATACTGTAAAATGCCAGCGTAAGAATGTGGCTTTAATTTTTTTTCTTTTTTTTTCCTCTTTTTTCTTTTCTTTTTTTTTTTTTTCTTTTTTTTTTTTTTAAATGGTGAGTGTACCATTAATTCAAGACAAGAATTTTGTTTGTAAGTCGATCTCTATAACTGTTCTTGGCATCATTCTGTAGGATGAACTAGATACATGGAATTTGGCACTGGCTCCCCAGGGCAGTGGTTTGGCACTGAGCTGACAAAGGCCAAAGAGCATTTGCACAATGCTCTCAGACACAGGGCTTGACCCATAGGAGGTCCGGTGTGGAACCAGGAGGTGGAATACATGATCCTCGAGGTCCCTTCCAAATACAGATATTCCATGATCCTCTAATACTTATATTCCCAAGTCCTGTACACAGTGCTCAGGTGCTTAACTGAGAGGTTCCATGAAACAGTGAGGTATCTATGTCCCTTTACCACTCAGTTATTCAATTTGCCACATGGATCTTTCATCCAGTCACATTAGAAAACACTCAAAGTATTTCCTTCAGTCTTCCATTCTGATAGAGCTTTCTGGAGCAAATAAAGAGTTGCAACTCAGAATGTCCACACCTCCCTTCCTGCACCCTGCATACTTTTTTCATTGTACTGTGATTACGTACCATTCTATTGTCACCCTCATTCTGTCCTTATCTAGGCAGTTTAATGCCATTAAATTTTCCAGCAACAGATGCCCACAAGTACAGCCAGCCTGGAAATATTTTGATTACTTATCTTTGTCCTGATGTCCTTGTAGGAGGTGGGAAATTTCTCCATCTCAGCAGCAGAGGGCAGGAGGGGTCCAAGGTGAGGGCACGCTCTCCTCTATTTTTCTGGAACTCAAAGACAAAGGGAACAAGAAAACCAGACGTGTTCCCTTCCCACGGCAAACACCAGCCTTTCCATCCTTACAGTCCTTCCTGCCATCAGCAGAGATATTTTGCTTTCTTGTGCCACTTCATCCCTTTAGCATCTGGCATTCTAACAAAAAAGTACTCTAACACAGGAATTTTAATATTTTCATATTAAATGTCAGAATTAAGGAACCATTATTATTACCAAATATTTAAAACATTCAACCCAGTGAGAAGTGAACTGATGTTGCATTTAGCATTCAGATAAGAACTTGACATTTCTCCGGGAAATTCTGTAATCATCATAGTGTTTCACAGTTTTCAGTTTATGAATACTAGTTAAGTCTTCACTAATACATTATCTTCTTCCCCCTTTATGCTTTCTATATTGCTTCTGAAGCAGACTTACCTCATGATTGAATAAATGTATAGTAACGTCCAAGGTGCTTGGATTGAACAAAAATAATCCCAGTATGGGGTTCAGTCAGACTTCTATAGAATAGGTGAATCTTATGCACTGGTGCCAGAGATTTCCAATAGACGACAGGAAGTTCAACAGATGAAAAGTGCACCTAAGTAAAAAGTGCTCCTTTCATAAACTGTAGTCTCATTGTCAAGCCTTGCACTGTCTCAGCAGATTATTACAGAATGTTCATTCAGGCAGGAATTAAGAGATGCGTCTGAATTGATAACAACAACGAGTAATTAAGAAAGCTTGACTGCAGTCTGCTTGAGGATTCCAGTCTGAAGTGTGTTCCACCTGATGACAACTGGGAATGTCTTTCTCTCACCATTAGAACCATTGCACCTCTGACTAAACACATAGCTAATCACCACTGAAAACTAACTACATGTTGATTAACATTCAGAGAGATTGTGCAGGTGTCCTTTTAGGAACTGGCCTACAGTATGCTAAGAGGGATGGATGTGGGGACATTAGGATAACGTGCCCTCTGCCTTTTAAGACAGCCCCAGCAGAGCAGGTCAGCAGGCTGAAGAGCTGCGTGGGTCACCAGGGCTCAGAGACTTCACTCGGCCATCTGCAAGTTGAGGGACTTCAGCCCAAGCTGCCCTTTTCCATGCAGGCAAGGAGGCCAAGAGAAGGTGGATCGGCACGGTTCTGGTGCAGACAGGGGCTGCAGTGTGAGCAGGCCTACACAGACAAGGCTGTGCCCACACAGAGTGACAGCAGCTTTCGCTGTGAGCAGATTCCCAGGGGGCCTGAGCCATGGCAGTTCTTGATGGCAGCATGTTCCAATCAGCCCTGGAAGTCTTCTCTGGACGTCTGTCGCATTCTGGAATCCACACTGAGGACGCAGTCGCTGTGTCAGAGCAGCTGGCAGAGTCACGGGGAACCGTGACGTAGTTGGCCCAGGGAGCAACAACAAGGCCTGCACTGCTCAGCCAGCCCAGGCCAAAGGGGAGCACGAGAGAGAGCAGAGGAGAGAGGGGGGGAAAGAGGGCCAGGAAGGAAAGGCCTGTGCCTGAATGGACGTGTAGCAGCAGCTGCTGACAGCAAACTCGGTGATGGCAGGGGCACAGCAGAGCAGTGCAATGCTGGCAGCTTCCTGTGTCTTTCACACAGGCACTGCAGACATGGCCAGCACTGGGAGATCAGCAGAACTGCTGCACACCTCTGCCAGCCCAGGCCAGAGGAGTGCAGAACAGTGAGCTGCTGCTGAGGGGAGAGAGGATGGCCTGAGAGCTGACCTGAGAGGCAGGGCTGGCTGTGTTACAGCAGCCTCTGTGTCCTCCTCCTGTGTCTGTGAGGGCCAGAGGGCCAGAAGAGAACATGCCCAGACAACGAAGCCCTGCTGTCCTCTGCTGCTCAGCTGGAGAGATGTTCCGCCTTCCTGAAGGACGCTGATCCAAAGGGAAGGAATCAAAGGAAGTCCAGGCTGGCTGTCCTTGTGGGCATCAGCTGCTGGCAGCTGCCTCTGTGCTGCCATGGGCAGGGCACAGCACACACAGTGTTTGCAGTTCCCTGTGTGACACTGGCCCTGGTGACCTGACAGCCATAGGGAGACAAGAGAAAGAGCTGCCTCCCTCTGCCAGATGAGGCAAAGGTGAGAATCCCAGAATCACAGCATGGCCCGGGTTGGAAAGGAGCTCAAGGTTCATGAATCTCCAACCCTTGGCTCTCCAAGGGTGCACAGGGGGCTTTGTTCTCCCTGTGGTGCAGCTTCAGTGCCAACTCACAGCTGAGCTGGTTGGCACACTGTGACAGCCTGCCGCTCTGAAGCTCTTGGGGCAGTGCTCAGTTCTTTCTGAAGTACTCTGGAAAATGCTGCTTCTCCTTCACCAAGTCTGTTTCCAGACAGACGTCTTTTTCTCCTCTGTACACACAAACAGTATCTTGTAACTCCCTGGCACAGTGCTCAGAAGTGATACTTCTGGAAGCACGTCAGAGAAAAGTGGCCTTGTCCCAGTGGACTTTCAGAGCAGATGAGAACAAGTCTTGGTTGACGGCTTTCTTCTGCTTCTGGAACTGCACAGGCAGGTTGTGTGTTGTCATACTTTATGCCAGAGTGCCAAACTGAAGCAGTTTCTGCAACTTCTTTTTTTCATACTTGTCACTCTTTGCTGAGACCTTAACTTAGTCATTTTTAATGCGCTCTCATCTAAACTACTGTGTCCTCCAGTGTCAGTGTTGTATGAATCAGGACTGTGGGATTTCATCAGTGAAAGGATTCTGCTCTAATGACTGTCATTCTAGAGCTGATATTGTTTCTACCGCATCAGGCTTGCATGAAGCATCTTTGATGGAGAATGGAGAATCTCCATTCTTTACTGGATGAAGCCGGGAATGTGACTACTGAGGATAAAGAAAAGGCAGAGGTCCTGAATGCCTTCTTTACGTCTGTCTTTAAAGGTCAGACCAGTTATCCTCAGGATATTCCACTTTTCGACCAGGTGGTCTCGGCTGGAGACCAGACTAAACCACCCATGATTCAGAAGGAAACGGTCAGAGACCTTCTACTCCAACTGGACTGTCACAAGTCCATGGGGCCGGATGAGATTCACCCGAGAGTGCTGAGGGAACTGGCGGAGGTGATAGCCGAGCCGCTTTCCATCATCTATCAGCGCTCCTTGTTGACTGGTGAGGTACCAGAAGACTGGAGGCTTGCCAATGTGACTCCCATCTACAAGAAGGGCTGTAAGGAGGACCCGGGGAACTACAGGCCTGTTAGCCTGACCTCGGTGCCAGGGAAGGTTATGGAGCAGATTGTCTTGAGGGAGATCACGCGGCAAGTGCGGGACAACTGGAGCATCAGGTCTAGCCAGCATGGGTTCACGAAGGGTAGGTCCTGCTTGACCAACCTGATCTCCTTCTATGATCTAGTGACCCGCCTGGTGGATGAGGGAAAGGCTGTTGATGTAGTCTACCTAGACTTCAGCAAGGCCTTTGACACTGTCTCCCACAGTATTCTCCTGCAGAAGCTGGCAGCCCGTGGCTTGGACAGGTACACTCTTGGCTGGGTAAGGAACTGGCTGGAGGGTCGAGCCCAGAGAGTGGTGGTCAATGGAGCTAAATCCAGCTGGCGACCGGTCACGAGTGGTGTTCCCCAGGGGTCGGTGCTGGGGCCTGTCCTTTTCAATATTTTTATTGATGACCTGGATGAGGGCATTGAGTGCACCCTCAGTAAGTTTGCAGATGACACCAAGTTGGCTGGAAGTGTCGATCTGCCTGGGGGTAGCGAGGCCCTACAGAGAGATCTGGACAGGCTGGAGAGCTGGGCTGAAGCCAATGGGATGAGGTTTAATAAGACCAAATGCCGGGTTCTACACTTTGGCCACAGCAACCCCAAGCAACGCTACAGGCTTGGGGTGGAATGGCTTGAAGACTGTGTAGAGGAAATGGACCTGGGGGTGTTGGTTGACGCTCGGCTAAACATGAGCCAGCAGTGTGCCCGGGTGGCCAAGAAGGCCAATGGCATTCTGGCTTGTATCAGAAGCAGTGTGACCAGCAGGAGTAGGGAAGTAATTGTTCCCCTGTACTCAGCTCTGGTGAGGCCGCACCTTGAGTACTGTGTCCAGTTCTGGGCCCCTCACTGCAAGAAAGACATTGAGGCCCTGGAGCGTGTTCAAAGAAGGGCAACAAAGCTGGTGAGGGGTCTGGAGCACAGGCCTTATGAGGAGCGGCTGAGGGAGCTGGGATTGTTCAGTCTGGAGAAGAGGAGGCTCAGGGGAGACCTTATTGCTCTCTATAACTACCTGAAGGGAGGTTGTAACGAGCTGGGGGTCGGCCTCTTCTCTCGTGTAACTGGTGATAGGACTAGAGGGAATGGTTTCAAGCTTCGCCAGGGAAGATTCAGGCTGGATATTAGGAAATACTACTTCTCTGAAAGGGTGGTCAGGCACTGGAATGGGCTGCCCAGGGAGGTGGTGGAGTCACCGACCCTGGAGGTGTTCAAAGAACGTTTGGATGTTGTGTTGAGGGATATGGTTTAATGAGAACCATTGGTGACAGGTGGATGGTTGGACTGGATGATCTTATAGGTCTTTTCCAACCTTAGTGATTCTGTGATTCTGTGATTCTGTGATCAACAGAGAAATCAGAAAAATTGCTTTTCCTATTGCAGTTACCTTTTAACTAGTGATGAAAGCTGTCAGTTTATTTTTGGCACCAGAAATCCTGGGATGCAACCAGGTTAGATAAGAAGTGAAGCTGAGTGCACAGTAAAGGAACATAGATGAGATAGCATCACACAGCTCTGGGAAAGATGTTCCAGCTCTGTGTCTACCTACACCTTCAGGAGATGAAAAGTACTGGCTTACTGAGGTGTCCTGGGTTGCAGGTTCTGTTAATCTCCATTTTTGGAAGAGCTGCTTGCAATAAATACCTTGTAAGGTGAATGAGCTTGATAGAAGTAGGGTGTGAAAGAGATGGATTTGCTGTTTCCCTGAAGGTGCAGGAGTATTGCTGTGCCTACAGTCAGTAAACAAGGCAGAAATCACTGTGTTCCTCAGAATGAAAAAGAATAAAAATCTTTTGGGGAGTGACAGCACGCCTGAATGAAGCACAAATCTAAACATTTAAAATAAGGGCTAGTGTCAAAGGGACTTGCAGTATTTCTCGTGAAGAAATATTTGATGCTTCTTTATGAAAGTCATCATAACAAAAGTGTACTGATGTCTTTGCTGAGGATTTCCTTGGTTCCAGCCTGAAGGTGTGCGCAGGCATGAGCAGGCAGTGCTGAGCTGCAGGTGAGTGCCTGTGTCCCACAGCAGGAAACCCGTGGATGTCTTCAGGGGTTTGAAATGGGCAGAGCTGTAAAACCTGCAGGCTTTCACTGAAATTGTCCTCTGCTTTATTTTGTAATCTTAGTTTCACCAATGCTTTCCAATATTATTTTCGTATGAGTGCAGATACATGGGATAGGATTTAAAGTTTTTATGGTGCTGCTGTATAATTTTCTGTGGTCATCATAAGCCAATAAAAAAAATAAATGGTGATTAGGCAATCTATTAACAACCTGTGGCACGTGTAAAACAATGAAATTCCTTGCAGGAAGACAATATTGCTATACAATAATGTGGCTATCCAAAACTGTTAATTATACTTGATGAGCTGGAGATAATCCTGAAATGCAGGACTTTGATCTTAGCCAAGAAAAATAAACCGTATTATCATTCTTAAATTGGCAGCTGCTATCAAAAGCCTGTGTCTTATTTCCCTTTTAGTAACACTGGCTAAATCAGAGAAAGTGATAAAAGAATTTCATGATTGCAGCTTAGGGATTCTTTCCCACTTGACCAGAAGTAATCAATGTCCAAAAATGTCTGTAAATACTTTTTCTATCTTATTTTGCCAGATGTATTGATATTTGAGATGAATGGCAAAAACATTTTGCGTACATAGATAAGCAATGCAAATTCGCTGGATTGTTTTAGAGAAAAAAGCTCTGGTTATCAGATCGTTTCCATGCAGAAATAAGATTTACAGAAAAATTCTCATTATTATTATTCATGCATGAATAAGTTCAAAAAAGAGATGTGGGGGATGTTGTTTCAATTCCAGGTGATTGTAGGAAGGACTGTCAGGATGGAAAGGCTAGTGTCTGCATGGGAAAAGAAACACTTCTGGTTTTCATGTTCCCTTTGTCTTTGAGTGGAAGAGGCCATGAGGAGAGAGTGCCCTAAACTTGGACCCTTTTTGACCATTGCAGCAGAGATGGAGAAGTGTTCAACCTTCTAGAAGGACTTCAGGACAAAGATATGTAATGAAAATAAGTCCAGGTTGGCTGTCCTTGTGGGCATCAGCAGCTCGCATCTGCATAGTTGTTGCTATGGGAATGGCAGAACAGCAGGAATGTTGCATTTCCTTGTGTGACACAAGCACTGGTGAATTCAAAGCCAGAGGGGGATAATAGAAAGAGCATCACCTCCCTTCCAGATTAGGCAAAGGTGAGTGGGATGTTGTTTCAATTATTGCTGAAGTCAGGAAGATTGTAAGGATGGAAAGGCTGGTATTTGCCATGGGCTGGGAAGCACATCTGGTTTTCATTTTCTCTTTCTCTTTGAGTGCCAGATAAACAGGGGAGAGTATGCCCTCACCGTGGACCCCTCCTGCCCTCTTCTGATGAGGTGGAGAAATGTTCCAGCTTCTAGAAGGACATCAGGACAAGGATATATAATGTAAATAAGTCCAGGCTGGCTGTCCTTGCGGGCATCAGCTGCTGGCATCTGCATTGCTGCTGCCATGAGCATTGCACAGCAGGTAAAAGATTGCTTTTCTTTGAGTGACACAGGAGCTCTTGACTTGAAAGCTAGAGGGATGCAATAGAAAGAGCTGCAACCTCTGCCAGACATGGCAAGGGTGAGTGGGATGTTGTTTCAATTAGTGCTGATGTTAGGAGGACAGTAAGGATGGAAAGGCTGGTGTTTGCCATGGGGAGGGAAACACATCTGGTTTTCCTTTTCTCTTTCTCTTTGCGTGCCAGATAAAGAGCAGAGTGTGCCCTCACCTTTGACCCCTCCTGCCCTCTTCTGCTGAGGTGGAGAAATGTTCCAGCTTCTAGAAGGACATCAGGACAAGGATATATAATGTAAATAAGTCCAGGCTGGCTTTCCTTGTGGGCATCAGCTGCTGGCATCTGCATTGCTGCTGCCATGAGCATGGCAAAGCAGGTAAAAGATTGCTTTTCCTTGTGTCACAGGAGCTCTTGACTTGAAAGCTAGAGGGATGCAATAGAAAGAGCTGCAACCTCTGCCAGACATGGCAAAGGTGAGTGGGATGTTGTTTCAATTAGTGCTGATGTCAGGAAGGACTGTAAGGATGGAAAGGCTGGTGTTTGTCATGGGCAGGGAAATACATCTGGTTTTCATTTTCTCTTTCTCTTTGAGTGCCAGATAAAGAGGAGAGTGTGCCCTCACCTTGGACCCATCCTGCCCTCTTCTGCTGAGATGTAGAAATGTTCCAGCTTTTAGAGGGACATCAGGACAAAGATAAGTAATGAAAATAAGTGCAGGCTGGCTGTCCTTGTGGGCATCAGCTGCTGGCATCTGCATTGCTGCTGCCATGAGCATGGCACAGCAGGTAAAAGATTGCTTTTCCTTGTGTGACACAGGAGCTCTTGACTTGAAAGCTAGAGGGATGCAATAGAAAGAGCTGCAACCTCTGCCAGACATGGCAAGGGTGAGTGGGATGTTGTTTCAGTTAGTGCTGATGTCAGGAGGACTGTAAGGATGGAAAGGCTGGTGTTTGCCATGGGCAGGGAAACACATCTGGTTTTCATTTTCTCTTTCTCTTTGAGTGCCAGATAAAGAGCAGAGTGTGCCCTCACCTTGGACCCCTCCTGCCCTCTTCTGCTGAGATGGAGAAATGTTCCAGCTTTTAGAGGGACATCAGGACAAAGATAAGTAATGAAAATAAGTGCAGGCTGGCTGTCCTTGTGGGCATCAGCTGCTGGCATCTGCATTGCTGCTGCCATGAGCATGGCACAGCAGGTAAAAGATTGCTTTTCCTTGTGTGACACAGGAGCTCTTGACTTGAAAGCTAGAGGGATGCAATAGAAAGAGCTGCAACCTCTGCCAGACATGGCAAGGGTGAGTGGGATGTTGTTTCAGTTAGTGCTGATGTCAGGAGGACTGTAAGGATGGAAAGGCTGGTGTTTGCCATGGGCAGGGAAACACATCTGGTTTTCATTTTCTCTTTCTCTTTGAGTGCCAGATAAAGAGCAGAGTGTGCCCTCACCTTGGACCCCTCCTGCCCACTTCTGCTGAGATGGAGAAATGTCCAAGCTTCTAGAAGGACATCAGGACATAGTTATGTAATGAAAATAAGTCCAGGCTGGCTGTCCTTGTGGGCATCAGCTGCTGGCATCTGCATTGCTGCTGCCATGAGCATGGCAAAGCAGGTAAAAGATTGCTTTTCCTTGTGTGACACAGGAGCTCTTGACTTGAAAGCTAGAGGGATGCAATAGAAAGAGCTGCAACCTCTGCCAGACATGGCAAAGGTGAGTGGGATGTTGTTTCCATTGCTGCTGATGTCAGGAAGGACTGTAAGGATGGAAAGGCTGGTGTTTGCCATGGGCAGGGAAACACATCTTGTTTTCATTTTCTCTTTCTCTTTGAGTGCCAAATAAAGAGGAGAGTGTGCCCTCACCTTGGACCCATCCTGCCCTCTTCTGCTGAGATGGAGAAATGTTCCAGCTTGTAGAAGGACATCAGGACAAAGATACGTAATGAAAATAAGTGCAGGCTGGCTGTCCTTGTGGGCATCAGCTGCTGGCATCTGCATTGCTGCTGCCATGAGCATGGCACAGCAGGTAAAAGATTGCTTTTCCTTGTGTGACACAGGAGCTCTTGACTTGAAAGCTAGAGGGATGCAATAGAAAGAGCTGCAACCTCTGGCAGACATGGCAAGGGTGAGTGGGATGTTGTTTCAGTTAGTGCTGATGTCAGGAAGGACTGTAAGGATGGAAAGGCTGGTGTTTGCCATGGGCAGGGAAACACATCTGGTTTTCATTTTCTCTTTCTCTTTGAGTGCCAGATAAAGAGCAGAGTGTGCCCTCACCTTGGACCCCTCCTGCCCACTTCTGCTGAGATGGAGAAATGTCCAAGCTTCTAGAAGGACATCAAGACAAAGATATGTAATGAAAATAAGTCCAGGCTGGCTGTCCTTGTGGGCATCAGCTGCTGGCATCTGCATTGCTGCTGCCATGAGCATGGCACAGCAGGTAAAAGATTGCTTTTCCTTGTGTGACACAGGAGCTCTTGACTTGAAAGCTAGAGGGATGCAATAGAAAGAGCTGCAACCTCTGCCAGACATGGCAAAGGTGAGTGGGATGTTGTTTCAATTATTGCTGAAGTCAGGAAGACTGTAAGGATGGAAAGGCTGGTGTTTGCCATGGGCAGGGAAACACATCTGGTTTTCATTTTCTCTTTCTCTTTGAGTGCCAGATAAACATGGGATAGTTTGCCATCAACTTGGAACTCTCTTGCCCTCTGCTGCTGAGAGGGAGAAATGTCCAAGCTTCTAGAAGGACATCAAGACAAAGATATGTAATGAAAATAAGTCCAGGCTGGCTGTCCTTGTGGGCATCAGCTGCTGGCATCTGCATTGCTGCTGCCATGAGCATGGCAAAGCAGGTAAAAGATTGCTTTTCCTTGTGTGACACAGGAGCTCTTGACTTGAAAGCTAGAGGGATGCAATAGAAAGAGCTGCAACCTCTGCCAGACATGGCAAAGGTGAGTGGGATGTTGTTTCCATTGCTGCTGATGTCAGGAAGGACTCTAAGGATGGAAAGGCTGGTGTTTGCCATGGGCTGGGAAACACATCTTGTTTTCATTTTCTCTTTCTCTTTGAGTGCCAGATAAAGAGGAGAGTGTGCCCTCACCTTGGACCCATCCTGCCCTCTTCTGCTGAGATGGAGAAATGTTCCAGCTTGTAGAAGGACATCAGGACAAAGATAAGTAATGAAAATAAGTGCAGGCTGGCTGTCCTTGTGGGCATCAGCTGCTGGCATCTGGACTTCTGCTGCCATGAGCATGGCACAGCAGGTAAAAGATTGCTTTTCCTTGTGTGACACAGGAGCTCTTGACTTGAAAGCTAGAGGGATGCAATAGAAAGAGTTGCAACCTCTGCCAGACATGGCAAGGGTGAGTGGGATGTTGTTTCAGTTAGTGCTGATGTCAGGAGGACTGTAAGGATGGAAAGGCTGGTGTTTGCCATGGGCAGGGAAACACATCTGGTTTTCATTTTCTCTTTCTCTTTGAGTGCCAGATAAAGATCAGAGTGTGCCCTTATCTTGGACCCCTCCTGCCCACTTCTGCTGAGATGGAGAAATGTCCAAGCTTCTAGAAGGACATCAGGACAAAGATATGTAATGAAAATAAGTCCAGGCTGGCTGTCCTTGTGGGCATCAGCTGCTGGCATCTGCATTGCTGCTGCCATGAGCATGGCAAAGCAGGTAAAAGATTGCTTTTCCTTGTGTGACACAGGAGCTCTTGACTTGAAAGCTAGAGGGATGCAATAGAAAGAGCTGCAACCTCTGGCAGACATGGCAAGGGTGAGTGGGATGTTGTTTCAGTTAGTGCTGATTTCAGGAGGACTGTAAGGATGGAAAGGCTGGTGTTTGCCATGGGCTGGGAAACACATCTGGTTTTCATTTTCTCTTTCTCTTTGAGTGCCAGATAAAGAGCAGAGTGTGCCCTCACCTTGGACCCCTCCTGCCCACTTCTGCTGAGATGTAGAAATGTTCCAGCTTGTAGAAGGACATCAGGACAAAGATATGTAATGAAAATAAGTCCAGGCTGGCTGTCCTTGTGGGCATCAGCTGCTGGCATCTGCATGTCTGCTGCCATGAGCATGGCACAGCAGGTAAAAGATTGCTTTTCCTTGTGTGACACAGGAGCTCTTGACTTGAAAGCTAGAGGGATGCAATAGAAAGAGCTGCAACCTCTGCCAGACATGGCAAAGGTGAGTGGGATGTTGTTTCAATTAGTGCTGATGGCAGGAAGGACTGTAAGGATGGAAAGGCTGGTGTTTGCCATGGGCAGGGAAACACATCTGGTTTTCATTTTCTCTTTCTCTTTGAGTGCCAGATAAAGAGGAGAGTGTGCCCTCACCTTGGACCCATCCTGCCCTCTTCTGCTGAGATGGAGAAATGTCCAAGCTTCTAGAAGGACATCAAGACAAACATATGTAATGAAAATAAGTCCAGGCTGGCTGTCCTTGTGGGCATCTGCTGCTGGCATCTGCATTGCTGCTGCCATGAGCATGGCACAGCAGGTAAAAGATTGCTTTTCCTTGTGTGACACAGGAGCTCTTGACTTGAAAGCTAGAGGGATGCAATAGAAAGAGCTGCAACCTCTGCCAGACATGGCAAGGGTGAGTGGGATGTTGTTTCAGTTAGTGCTGATGTCAGGAGGACTGTAAGGATGGAAAGGCTGGTGTTTGCCATGGGCAGGGAAACACATCTGGTTTTCATTTTCTCTTTCTCTTTGAGTGCCAGATAAAGATCAGAGTGTGCCCTCACCTTCGACCCCTCCTGCCCACTTCTGCTGAGATGGAGAAATGTCCAAGCTTCTAGAAGGACATCAGGACAAAGATATGTAATGAAAATAAGTCCAGGCTGGCTGTCCTTGTGGGCATCAGCTGCTGGCATCTGCATTGCTGCTGCCATGAGCATGGCACAGCAGGTAAAAGATTGCTTTTCCTTGTGTGACACAGGAGCTCTTGACTTGAAAGCTAGAGGGATGCAATAGAAAGAGCTGCAACCTCTGCCAGACATGGCAAAGGTGAGTGGGATGTTGTTTCCATTGCTGCTGATGTCAGGAAGGACTGTAAGGATGGAAAGGCTGGTGTTTGCCATGGGCAGGGAAACACATCTGGTTTTCATTTTCTCTTTCTCTTTGAGTGCCAGATAAAGAGCAGAGTGTGCCCTCACCTTGAACCCCTCCTGCCCACTTCTGCTGAGATGGAGAAATGTCCAAGCTTCTAGAAGGACATCAGGACAAAAATATGTAATGAAAATAAGTCCAGGCTGGCTGTCCTGGTGGGCATCAGCTGCTGGCATCTGCATTGCTGCTGCCATGAGCATGGCAAAGCAGGTAAAAGATTGCTTTTCCTTGTGTGACACAGGAGCTCTTGACTTGAAAGCTAGAGGGATGCAATAGAAAGAGCTGCAACCTCTACCAGACATGGCAAAGGTGAGTGGGATGTTGTTTCCATTGCTGCTGATGTCACGAAGGACTGTAAGGATGGAAAGGCTGGTGTTTGCCATGGGCAGGGAAACACATCTGGTTTTCATTTTCTCTTTCTCTTTGAGTGCCAGATAAACAGGGGATAGTTTGCCCTCAACTTGGAACTCTCTTGCCCTCTGCTGCTGAGAGGGAGAAATGTCCAAGCTTCTTGAAGGACATCAGGACAAAGATGTGTAATGAAAATAAGTCCAGGCTGGCTGTCCTTGTGGGCATCAGCTGCTGGCATCTGCATTGCTGCTGCCATGAGCATGGCAAAGCAGGTAAAAGATTGCTTTTCCTTGTGTGACACAGGAGCTCTTGACTTGAAAGCTAGAGGGATGCAATAGAAAGAGCTGTAACCTCTGCCAGACATGGCAAAGGTGAGTGGGATGTTGTTTCAATTAGTGCTGATGTCAGGAAGGACAGTAAGGATGGAAAGGCTGGTGTTTGCCATGGGCAGGGAAACACATCTGGTTTTCATTTTCTCTTTCTCTTTGAGTGCCAGATAAACAGGGGAGAGTGTGCCCTCACCTTGGACCCATCCTGCCCTCTGCTGCTGAGATGGAGAAATGTTCCATCTTCTGGAAGGACATCAGGACAAAGATATGTAATGAAAATAAGTCCAGGCTGGCAGTCCTTGTGGGCATCAGCTGCTGGCATCTGCATTGCTGCTGCCATGAGCATGGCACAGCAGGTAAAAGATTGCTTTTCCTTGTGTGACACAGGAGCTCTTGACTTGAAAGCTAGAGGGATGCAATAGAAAGAGCTGCAACCTCTGCCAGACATGGCAAAGGTGAGTGGGATGTTGTTTCAGTTAGTGCTGATGTCAGGAGGACTGTAAGGATGGAAAGGCTGGTGTTTGCCATGGGCAGGGAAACACATCTGGTTTTCATTTTCTCTTTCTCTTTGAGTGCCAGATAAACAGGGGATAGTTTGCCCTCAACTTGGAACTCTCTTGCCCTCTGCTGCTGAGAGGGAGAAATGTCCAAGCTTCTAGAAGGACATCAGGACAAAGATATGTAATGAAAATAAGTCCAGGCTGGCTGTCCTTGTGGGCATCAGATGCTGGCATCTGCATTGCTGCTGCCATGAGCATGGCAAAGCAGGTAAAAGATTGCTTTTCCTTGTGTGACACAGGAGCTCTTGACTTGAAAGCTAGAGGGATGCAATAGAAAGAGCTGCAACCTCTGCCAGACATGGCAAAGCTGAGTGGGATGTTGTTTCAATTACTTCTGAAGTCAGGAAGACTGTAAGGATGGAAAGGCTGGTGTTTGCCATGGGCAGGGAAACACATCTGGTTTTCATTTTCTCTTTCTCTTTGAGTGCCAGATAAACAGGGGATAGTTTGCCCTCAACTTGGAACTCTCTTGCCCTCTGCTGCTGAGAGGGAGAAATGTCCAAGCTTCTAGAAGGACATCAGGACAAAGATGTGTAATGAAAATAAGTCCAGGCTGGCTGTCCTTGTGGGCATCAGCTGCTGGCATCTGCATTGCTGCTGCCATGAGCATGGCAAAGCAGGTAAAAGGTTGCTTTTCCTTGTGTGACACAGGAGCTCTTGACTTGAAAGCTAGAGGGATGCAATAGAAAGAGCTGCAACCTCTGCCAGACATGGCAAAGGTGAGTGGGATGTTCTTACAATTAGTGCTGATGTCAGGAGGACTGTAAGGATGGAAAGGCTGGTGTTTGCCATGGGCAGGGAAACACATCTGGTTTTCATTTTCTCTTTCTCTTTGCGTGCCAGATAAACAGGGGAGAGTGTGCCCTCACCTTGGACCCCTTCTGCCCTCTTCTGTTGAGATGGAGAAATGTTCCAGCTTGTAGAAGGACATCAGGACAAAGATGTGTAATGAAAATAAGTCCAGGCTGGCTGTCCTTGTGGGCATCAGCTGCTGGCATCTGCATTGCTGCTGCCATGAGCATGGCACAGCAGGTAAAAGATTGCTTTTCCTTGTGTGACACAGGAGCTCTTGACTTGAAAGCTAGAGGGATGCAATAGAAAGAGCTGCAACCTCTGGCAGACATGGCAAGGGTGAGTGGGATGTTGTTTCAGTTAGTGCTGATGTCAGGAGGACTGTAAGGATGGAAAGGCTGGTGTTTGCCATGGGCAGGGAAACACATCTGGTTTCCATTTTCTCTTTCTCTTTGAGTGCCAGATAAAGAGCAGAGTGTGCCCTCACCTTGGACCCATCCTGCCCTCTTCTGCTGAGATGGAGAAATGTCCCAGCTTCTGGAAAGACATCAGGACAAAGATATTTAATGAAGATAAGTCCAGGCTGGCTCTCCTTGTGGTCATCAGCTGCTGGCATCTGCATTGCTGCTGCCATGAGCATGGCAAAGCAGGTAAAAGGTTGCTTTTCCTTGTGTGACACAGGAGCTCTTGACTTGAAAGCTAGAGGGATGCAATAGAAAGAGCTGCAACCTCTGCCAGACATGGCAAAGGTGAGTGGGATGTTGTTTCAATTATTGCTGAAGTCAGGAAGACTGTAAGGATGGAAAGGCTGGTGTTTGCCATGGGCAGGGAAACACATCTGGTTTCCATTTTCTCTTTCTCTTCGAGTGCCAGATAAAGAGCAGAGTGTGCCCTCACCTTGGACCCCTCCTGCCCACTTCTGCTGAGATGGAGAAATGTCCAAGCTTCTAGAAGGACATCAGGACAAAAATATGTAATGAAAATAAGTCCAGGCTGGCTGTCCTTGTGGGCATCAGCTGCTGGCATCTGCATTGCTGCTGCCATGAGCATGGCAAAGCAGGTAAAAGATTGCTTTTCCTTGTGTGACACAGGAGCTCTTGACTTGAAAGCTAGAGGGATGCAATAGAAAGAGCTGCAACCTCTACCAGACATGGCAAAGGTGAGTGGGATGTTGTTTCCATTGCTGCTGATGTCACGAAGGACTGTAAGGATGGAAAGGCTGGTGTTTGCCATGGGCAGGGAAACACATCTGGTTTTCATTTTCTCTTTCTCTTTGAGTGCCAGATAAACAGGGGATAGTTTGCCCTCAACTTGGAACTCTCTTGCCCTCTGCTGCTGAGAGGGAGAAATGTCCAAGCTTCTAGAAGGACATCAGGACAAAGATGTGTAATGAAAATAAGTCCAGGCTGGCTGTCCTTGTGGGCATCAGCTGCTGGCATCTGCATTGCTGCTGCCATGAGCATGGCACAGCAGGTAAAAGATTGCTTTTCCTTGTGTGACACAGGAGCTCTTGACTTGAAACCTAGAGGGATGCAATAGAAAGAGCTGCAACCTCTGCCAGACATGGCAAAGGTGAGTGGGATGTTGTTTCAGTTAGTGCTGATGTCAGGAGGACTGTAAGGATGGAAAGGCTGGTGTTTGCCATGGGCAGGGAAACACATCTGGTTTCCATTTTCTCTTTCTCTTTGAGTGCCAGATAAAGAGCAGAGTGTGCCCTCACCTTGGACCCATCCTGCCCTCTTCTGCTGAGATGGAGAAATGTCCCAGCTTCTGGAAAGACATCAGGACAAAGATATGTAATGAAAATAAGTCCAGGCTGGCTCTCCTTGTGGTCATCAGCTGCTGGCATCTGCATTGCTGCTGCCATGAGCATGGCAAAGCAGGTAAAAGATTGCTTTTCCTTGTGTGACACAGGAGCTCTTGACTTGAAAGCTAGAGGGATGCAATAGAAAGAGCTGCAACCTCTGCCAGACATGGCAAAGGTGAGTGGGATGTTTTTTCAGTTGCTGCTGATGTCAGGAAGGACTGTAAGGATGGGAAGTCTGGTGTTTGCCATGGGCAGGAAAACACATCTGGTTTTCATCTTCTCTTTCTCTTTGTGTGCCAGAAAAAGAGGAGAGTGTGCCCTCAGCTTGGACCCCTCCTGCCCTCTTCTGCTGTGATGGAGAAATGTTCCATCTTCTGGAAGGACATCAGGACAAAGATATGTAATGGAAATAAGTCCAGGCTGGCTGTCCTTGTGGGCATCAGCTGCTGGCATCTGCATTGCTGCTGCCTCGAGCATGGCACAGCAGGTAAAAGATTGCTTTTCCTTGTGTGACACAGTCACTGTTGACTTGAAAGCTAGAGGGATGCAAGAAAAAGAGCTGCAACCTCTGCCAGACATGGCAAAGGTGTGTGGGATGTTGTTTCCATTGCTGCTGATGTCAGGAAGGACTGTGAGGATGGAAAGGCTGGTGTTTGCCATGGGCAGGGAAACACATCTGGTTTTCATTTTGTCTTAATCTTTCAGTGCTAGATAAATAGAGGAGAGTGTGCCCTCACCTTGGATCTCTCCTGCCCTCTGCTGCTCAGAGGGAGAAATGTTCCAGCTTCTAGAAGGACATCAGGACAAAGATATGTAATGAAAATAAGTCCAGGCTGGCTGTCCTTGTGGGCATCAGCTGCTGGCATCTGCATTGCTGGTGCCATGAGCATGGCACAGCAGGTAAGGGATTGCTTTTCCTTGTGGGACAGCTGTTAAGCCATTCTGATTCACCCTTTTCATCCACAACATACAGTTTTTTCCCACACTGCTGTTTCTATCCAGCCGTGTGCATATGTGCAGTGCTGCAGAGGCTGGTGTCCCTGCCTGTGGCAGGGAGTTGGAGATTCCTGATCCTTGAGGTCCCTTCCCACCCGGGCCATTCTGTGTGTGACTGGCTAAACACCAATTGTTGCTAGCTCAGCAGGTATACTGCTAATTATTGAACGTCTGCCAGCTGCGTATCAACACTTGGCCACTATTTCTGGACACCTGCTCATCCCTGAAGAGAGAGAAGTTTGGAAGGAGGACAGAGGGGAGTCTCTTGATGCCTGCCTGTTGCATCCCAACCTGCCCACAGAGTGAGTCAATTCGGCCTTGTGTGGAGGCCCTGGCTTCTTTGGAGTCTGTTTTTCTTTTGCTGAGCTTCTCCTATCCAAACAGAATGGCCTTACAACATGCTTTCTGGTCCTTAATACTAAACCCATGCAATTTGTAACCATTACAGTTCTGTAAGTGAGAATTGATCACATGATTGAACAACTGTATTTCTAAAATATGTTATGAAATAACTTCTTTTTACTAATACTAATACTAATAAAGTCTTTCTACTTTTTCAAACTGTTTCTAAGGGCAAATTACAAAACACATGGTGCTGTACTGCTTCAGAGCAATCCCACATTTGATAGCCAGTGCAGAAACAACATTCCATCCTACAGCATTAGCTAGTTCAGAGGTACCAGACGTGTATCTGGATGTGGCTGTTGTGCATAACTGGGGCTGAAGGATCAGAAGTGACAGCTCCACTCTTGGAGACCACAGAACTAAAATGGAAAGATAAAATAGTTGCAGGGCAATTGTTCTGTGTGCCTGAAGCAGGGACTGATTTATGGGGGAGAGATTTAACAGTTAAATGAGGATTACAGCTGCAAGTCTGTGAAACAGATATCAGGGGTCAATGAATGTGTTAACAGCTGTGATGAAGAAGAAATGAATCCAAAGGTGTGGGCAGGGGAAGGAAATCGGGGTGGACTCACAATTTTCCCTTACAAATAACTGCCCAAGGAGGGAGTGGAGCTGTGAAACAGCAACAATATCCCATAGCCTTAGAAGGGAGAGTGGGTCTAAAAGCTGTAACACAGACAGTGGTTAAGGATGGTCTTCTGGAACCTTTTCTGTGGCCTTATAACACCCCAATCCTGTCGGCACGGAAGGCAGACGGCACGTATCGGCTGGTGCAAGATGTAAGGAAATGACTGAACCCGTTCTCAAAAGACAGCCTGTGGTTCCTAACCCCTATACCCTAATGAGTCAGATCCCACACGGACAGCAGTGGTTTGGTGTGAGAGACCTCAAAGATGCTTTCCGGACAGCCTTTGGACTCAGGGAGAAATGGCTGCGTTTGTATGAGGACACATTGTAATCCTATCGTGATTCGTGATGATACTGTAGATACTGGAACTCGTGCTAATCCTTGTCTTTGCAGCATTTGAAGCAAGCAACTGGTGCTGCTGTCATGCAGAAAGCTCCCTTCCAACCACTCAGCAAGCATTTGGATGAGACAGCTTCCTGCTGGGAGCCCTCCGACATCACTGCTGCCTCCTCCAGAACCATACCTGCAGATGCTTCAGAGCTCTTCAGCATGGACTTCCTTCCTCCCATCAGCAGCTGCTCCTGCACTGACCTTCATTCACACTGGGATACCATCTGCTTCCAGCAGGAGCTGACCTGCGAGACAGAGAAAGGAAACGTGGGATGAGCACCAATGCAGAAGCACAAGGCTGTGTCACCACCACGTCTTGCAGCCTTGGGAAGTCAGCTGCAACTGCAGCCTTGGTCAGAATTACAACGGGCACCGTAAATTAAGTGTGACCTCTGAAGTTGTTGCCATGATCAGAAATAGACGCTGAAATCGCTCACATAACTGTCGGTGGTTCCCTCCAAATTCTTTTGCTTTGGGGAACAGATGGACTCGGAATGGAAGGACACGAGAAAAAGGACATCTGTTTGAGCTCAGCAGACTTGAGAGGTGGGCCTGGGTGAACCTCATGAGGTTCAGCACAGCCAAGTGCAAGGTTTGGCATTTGGGCCGGAGGAATCCCAGGCATTCTTTTGTCATCGTGGTGGTTTCCAATAGACCCCAACAATGAGACATCAGGTCGCCGTGTGGGCTCCTGGGTGACACTGCCATTTCCCAGCCATTGCAGCCTAGGGGCAAATAAAGTAAAATACTTCAGAAAGATCTCACACTGATTGCATATTTTACTGTTCTTTTACACAAAACAGAAGGGGAGGGCAGCAGATGCATGCAGCTGCATCAACACCCAGGCTGCTAAAGGAATGGAAAGACAGAAACATCAAATATCAATGCCTTATTCTAATGCAAAAAGGGAAGCTTTTTTCAATGTTACCTTTTATCATGTAAAATAAGCAGTTGGCACTCTAAGGGAAATCCTGGGCCCCACGTTCTGGCAATGTGGCAATCTGGACTCAGATGTGAATGATCCAAACAATCCATTCCAGATTTTAACATCCCTTATATGCATTCACAAGTTTTCTCTCTTGACTTCCCCTTACAGCCGTTAGATGCCAGCAAAACATCCCACAAACACTCCTTAACTCTGTGCACACAGGCACCCATCCAACCAGAGCCATCAGTCATTCCCAGCCATGCGCTCTTCCTCCAATCATGGTCAGCATCACACGGCCGTCACGCAGCTCACTTGACTCAGTTTTTCTCTTCTTTCTGGAGGTGTCCTTGCTTCTCAGCCTTACCTTCTCGTGATGTTTATCTCGCTCTGCAGCTCCTGCTCTGAATAGGCTTTCTTGGATTCCCGCATGACAGGCACAAAATGCAGCCACAGCCCCTGCCACCAAGGTCAGCTCTTCAGCACACATTACCTGAGGAGCACTTGGCAACTCATGCAACCTGAGCAGTGCCAGGAAGACTGTTTCACTTCTGCTTCTCCTGGCTCAGAAATTCATTTTCCTACCTAGAAAATGGGAAAAGAAAAGAAAGAAAAAAAATCCTGACGTAAAGCAGACACAATTGATACTATGGAATTCTGGAAGGCAAGGGATTTGCCCTCTATGATGAGAAGTTGACTGCAAAGAACTAAGAAGAGCCATGAGCAGGTTGTGAACTTGTGGGTAAAATCAGGAACTGCAGCAGTGCAGGGCTTCTGGAGGTGAGGGTCTGCTACAGCCGCCTGGAAAGAGAGCCTGTTGGTGGGAGCTGCTTACTGCAGCCAGCAGAAGCATCGCACTCACTGACTCTCATCCTGATGGGGGATTCCAGTCAGTCTGGGAAATCAGCATGGCTGGCTGCAAGCAATCTGACAGACTCCTGGAGTGCAGTGAGAATCACTCTGTGGTGCAGGCATTGGGCACAGCAAGCAGAAGGGAAGCATTGCTGGACATGGTGCACACCAGGGGTTACGACAGGAGGCGGTCAGGGCTGCAGTGACCATGCCCTCCTTGAGTTGGTGATCTCAAGGAATGCGGGCCTGGCAGGAAGCAAAGGCAGGAGCCTGAACTTCAGGAGAGCCAGCTGCAGGCTGTTCCAGGAATTCTTGGACGAGATCCTCTGGACAACTGTTTGTAGGGGCAAAGGGATGGAAAAGAGCTGGTCACTTTCTCAGAAAAAAACTTGCTCAGGTTGCAGGCTGAGCTGCAGGAGAGGAAGGGGAGGAGGTGCCAGCACGGCTCTGCACGATGCTCTGCCACACTGGGCAGCTTGATCATGGCTCAGCAGTGGGATCTGATGTGGAGAAGGGGAGAAGGAAATCAAGGATGGGAGGGAACCATCAGACACAGTCGGTGAGTGTCTGTGAAGTCTTGCAGACCCAGAGATTCCCAGGTTGTTTCTGCTTGCGTAGCATCTTTGTGCTGCAGGGTGAGCAAAAGGTTCTGCTGCTTGATTCTTCTGCAGGAGCCGCCTAAAAGGGAAATGGCCACTGAGCTGCAGACCAAGCAGTACTGCCTGACGTTGGCCAGGGGGAGCTTCTCCTGCCGCAGTGTGATGATGACAGGTCTGGAGATGATCTGCAGGGCCAGTTCGTAGATGGGAGCCAGGAAAGGACATGATGGGAGGAGAGAGGTGTTAAAGAACAGCCAACGCATGGAAATGCATCAGAAAGCCCTGAAAAGCATCACAAAGCCACAGCCAGGAAGCTTGGGAGTATCATGAGCAGCATCCAGGATGCGAGAGATTATTTGCTACCATGCCAAATGGTAGCAGAGCTCCCCCTGCAGACATCCCAAAGCCAGACAAAACAGGAACAAACACGGAGCTGTGCTGCACGCACCCCACGGCCACAGCATTGCAAGCTGAGGTGCCTTGCTGTGTGCTGCATTCATCCCAATCTGTTTGAATGAAGGCACTGGAGGCAGTCAAGGCGTTGATTGAGCACGAGTGTGCTTTTATTATTATATAAAGGACAGGAGGGTGTGAGAGGTCCACGGTGAAGATGGGACTCATCCTGTCTTGTCATGGAGAGAGTGGCTCAGAGCTCTCAGTGCTGCTGTCCGGTGCCTGGGACTGGAGGCCTGATTGAAAGTCCCCCTGCAAGAGGCTCTGCTCCTCTTCACTGATGCTGACCTGCTCCTGCATGGAGGTGCTGCTGTCGGGGCACTCACACTGTGCTTCAGATGGGCGGCACTGCAGAGACTCTGGGTTAAAATCCACACTTGTGACTGTGGTGGCTTGCAGGCTCAGGTCAGCAACTTCAGCAGAGCCAGGTGTAATGAGAGCATGGACTTCGATGAGCTCCTTCTCTCCATTAATGTTGTTAGATGGAAGGCTGCTATTAGAACTGCAGCAATTTGTGCTTCCTAAGAGCTCTCCACTGATGGAAGCACACAGAGCATCCTCGCTACTTGCCCTGGATCTTATGGCTTGGCAAGGGCTCGATTCACCTAGAAAGGATACACAGGGGTTAGTGTCAAACTTTCACAAGCTGAATTACGACAGTGGTACTTGATCAGGGGTGAAGATTTAGGCACGGGATTGAACGCTAGAAAGAGATACATGTGCAGAGCAAGCTTGAATTGTATGTTCCTGAAAAGCAGGGATTTGGAAGCTGCATTTGCACCCTTACCTGCCAGGACTACCACTGCTGTTTCTGAGGGCTGCCTGGCATTGCGCTGCAGTTGGCGTTTGCTGCCAGAGGATGGCTTCCTGAGGCTGAAGCAGCAACACCAACTGCTAGCTGGTGATTCCTCAGTCTTGCTGGGTGGATTTTGTCTGGAGAGAGAAAACAGCCAATGCTGTGAGTCGTGCGTGGTGCAGGGTGAGGGAAGAGCAGCACTGAGCTCTTGGCAGCAGTTGCTTGTTCCTAGCACTGCCTGGTTTCTGCAGGAAAACACAAAAACCCACCCAAACAATGATGCTAGGTGCTGGAAAAGAAAGTCCTCTTTACCTGTCAGATGGAAAGTCAACGACGGTGTGGAATTTGCCCTGCCCAGCTGCAGGGCTTTCTTCCACTTCAATGTCCCTGCTGCTCTCTGTTACCACAGAAGAGGTGCTGTGGCCTCGCCTCTGTGCCTGTGCCTCCTCCAGGCTGAGCAGCTTTGTGGCAGCAGAAGAGACCCCCACAGACTTGGGCCCTGGGAGAGAATTGTGCCCTGTCAGGGAAAACCACAGGTAAGAGCGAGGATCAGAAAGCAGCAGCACAGCCACCACAGTTCTGGGGGAGGTGCTGTATTTTTCTCAGGCTTGCTTATCCGAGCCACTGGAAGAAGAGGAGCCCAAAATAACCATGTGGGAAGAGGTGTGTTTATGGCAAAGGACATGGTCATCATTAAGAGCAGCTTACTGTATCAAAATAGGCAAGGAAAAACCCAAGGAAATGGGGGCAGGGAACTGAGAAAGCTTCGCTGCCACACTTGCATCAAGCTTTTCCTGCGTGCAAACCATAATAATGACGGTTTCCTCCTTGTGAAGTTTGGGCTTGGACATTCTCAGCATCCAGCAACAGGATGCCATACCCTAATGGAAGTCCAGAGGTCTGCTGTCCCCTTGATGGTAAAAGAGTATCTCAAACATCCTGGAGAAGGCCTGCATTTGGTCAAGGTGTCAGGTCAAGATCAAGCTAATGGAGGAAGACACTCACCTGCTGCATCTGCAATGTCTGCTCCGGATTTGGAGCCGAAGAGGACGTCAGTGTGGTTGATGATGAATTCCACCACATCCGACTGCGTCTGCAGCTCCATGCAGGCAGCTCTTCCGCTGGCGCAGGCAGACTCGTTCTGCTGTGATCTGTAGAAAAGGCAGATTTTAGAAGTCATTTCTCCAAGACCGCTTCCCCGAGTCTGAATTGTTGCAGCCAAAAGCTGTCAGCTGAGGCTCTGGAGACTTCCGCAGTGGGCAGTCAGTGATGCCACTGCAGAAATTCCCCTGGATGATCAAGGACACGTCAGTCCCATCTCAACAAGACTGCAGAAATTGTCACCTAGACATTGTGCCCGTGGGGATGGAGAACAGCCCAGGCTCCTGCGCTTCTGTCAGCCACAGATTTTACAGGAGAAGAGCACATTTGATGGAGAAAAAGAGAGGACTGCTTTTCTTAACTGGAGAACAGAGGAAGTGTTGAAACAGAACCAGAAGTTTACCTTAAGAGGTTTGGAGCCCACACAATGGCTAGGTTCTTGGCATGCATGTTTGTGGTGGTGGAGCTCCCAGCCAGACATGCCAAGTGTCTCATCAGGAACTCCAGTGTCCTGGAAAACAAGAGAGGCAAATGTTCAGCACCAACGAGCATGCCGTGCTGCAATGCAGAAAGACAAAGGCTGGAACCGCATCGTTGCCCTCTGCAATGCAGCAGGGCTGAGCTCAGCAGGCTGAGGGCAGCACTGACCTGTAGTGAGGAGCGGGCAGCTGCTGGATGACGTCCTGCATTCTGAGCAGCCGCTCCTCCTCTGTAGCGGCACCAACAGCATCCTGGAGTAGTGCAGAAAGGGAGCGAGACACCAATCAGGCTAGTACACCACTGCGAGTAAACCTCGTGGGGCTGACAGCAAAAGGGCCTCCGAGCTGGGGCACTGCTGCAGCCATCTGCCAAGAGGCCCAGGAAGAGGGAAATGAAAGACGTGGCCTTGTGCTTACCGAGAACTTGCCGTACAGCTGGTGGGTGAGCAGAGGGTTCGGGAGCTCCCTGAAGTACATCTTGCAGAGGGAGCTCACGCTGTGAATGTCACGGACGGTGAGCTCAGGAATCTGCTCCGACTCAAATTCCTGCCTGGAGAGAGGGACGCAAACCCGGTTGAGCGAGAGGAAGGCAAGCCCAAAGCCACACCAGATGCACTCAGGCTGTGTCAGTCGCAGCACTCTTACCGCAGTCTCTGGATGTTGGACGCGACGCCGGACAGGCGGTATATCCCCTGCACCACGCCGTGCTGCTCAATGAACTCAGCGCAGCTCTGGAGGACCTGGGGGACTGAAGAACACGTGCCAGCCGTCAGTGGAGCTCCTGATTCAATCGTGCTGCAGGCTGTGCTTCACATCCCATCCACTAAGCCCAGCCAGGCTTGGCTGAAGCAAATACAGATGCGCTTGTCTCTTAGGAGTATCCGCCTCACTTTATCCTTCAGCCATCAACTCCCATTACACGTGCCTCCACTGCTATCAGCCTACCCCCTGCTAGATATGAGCTCCCTTTCATCTTATTTAGATGCCAGCAGAGGAAGATCTCAGGAATGGGCAGCTCCTTACCATCACGACCGGAGTGGAGAAGATGCTCTCCCAGGTCACCGCCAAACACGCTTTCCTTCTCCACCTCCCGCTCGGTCGGTTTCTTTGGGCGGGCCTTCACCAAGGAACGAAGGAAGGTGAGGATCTTGCTGCGTTTCTTGGGCACTGCACAACAAAAGGAAGAAACCAGGTCATTTCAGGTTTGGCTCCGTTGGACGAGGCCGAGCACAGCACATTCTACAGAGCACGTCAGAACGGGAAGAACGTTACCAACCAGTACATACAAAAAGGGATTTTCCCCATCTCTGGAGGAGCCCAAGGCCAGGCTGGATGGGGCCCTGGGCAGCCTGGTCTAATCTGACATTAAATGTGGGGGCTGGGAGACCATCCTGAGGCAGGAGGGTTGGAGCATGATGATCCCTGAGGTCCCTTCCATCCCAAGCCATTCTATGAAGATTCTATAGTTTTGCCAAGTCCAATCATAAACTCAGGAGGATTGGGCCAAATCTCTGCCCCATGGTGTGCATGAAGAATCATCAACCCAGAGGACAATGTGGGATGGATAAAGGAGGTACTAAACATGGAACATACCCCCAAAAAGACTTCATTTTGCTTTCCCACACCATCAAATGTAACATCCATACCTGGCTTTGGCACAGAATTGATGAGTGCCTCAGGAATGTTCTTATTAATGAGTTCCACACACTCCCCTGGGAAAAATCCAACCTGTTACAAGGAGAGAAGCCAACTATTGCATGCAGCACTTCTCAGATCTGAACTGTTAAACCAAAAGGCACGTAACATTTCCCTCAGAACGTGCTTGCCTGACGTTCCATAAGACTATCCAGCAGAAAATGGCCATAGTTCACAGCATAAAGGTAATAATTTTTCAACATTTGCAGCCAAAGGCAAGGTCCTCTGACACCGACACAAGGAAACTGTTTATGTCCACTGGGCATCCTGTGCAGGCAGAGCAGCTCTAAGCTGAGATTCCTGCCTTTACTGAAGTTGCACTCTCCAGTCTGAAGCTTGTGCCTACCTGGAAGCCGAGCTTGCCTCTCCACCAGGGGGTCAGCTCCTTTGGTGGCATGTCGATGACACAGATGATGTCTCCCACCTGCAAGAGATTGCAACGTCAATCCCAGCTTCAGCACGGCTGGGAGGAAAGCACAGCTCAAATGACTGCATTCTTCTGCACTGCCAAACATCGCCGAGCATGAGAGCACTTGCACCAGTGCAGCTCTGAAGGCATTTGCCATTGTAAAATTGAGCAACAAGGAACGCCTTGAACTGCTTACCTCAAAGGAGAGTTCATCCGCTGCCTGGGCAACGGATCTCTTAATAGCATGGGCAGCAGCAATAGCTGGAACATTCACAGGTGCCACCTCATGGTCCAGCAGGGGCTTCCCCTTGTTCTCAGCCTGAAACAGAGAGCACAGGCCACGGTGAGGAGCTGGGAACCAACAAGGAGGACTTCAAGGTGAGGAGCACATCTGCAGAGAAAGCTGCAGGAAATGCACTCGGTCCTTATCATGGGCACTTCAGAAGGAACTGCAAGTCTAATAACGGCTGTTTCTCTCCCTGGTGTGCAGCAGGCACACGCCAGGCAATGCAAAGATGCATCTCTCCCCACCCAGACTAATCAGCAATGGCACTGATGCAGACAGGTGGCCTTGTCCATTTTGCCCCCACCTTTCCTGCGCTCTTTGTGCAGGAAGGCTGACTGTTTCAGATGCTAGGAGACCGTGAAGAGGGAAACCAAAGCTACGGCTGCAGTTACAAGGTGCAAACAGTGCCATTGCAAGCACCAAGCAGCTCTCTTGAGCAGTCCAACCAACAGCGAGGCCAAACAGAGCAGAGAATGATTGTTGTTTCTGCAGCCATTTCAAGGGAAAAGTCAGTAGAGGACAAACACAACAGCCGAGATGGCTCTCGTACTTTTATAAACTTGCCACACTTGCACTACTGTCTTGCCACAGAGGAGCTCTCTTGGAAAGCAGGAGAGCACATCTACGGCTCACTCTGCTGGCTGCAGTCAGGGAACAAAGACCAATCAGAGCTTCATACTCTACCTCTGTCCATGCCAGGTCAGGCCCACAGCTGATCTCGCTGCACGCCACAGCCATCAGCGTAGGTGTGACAAGCTGGAACTGAAAAGAAACACACTTTTATTTTCTCTGTTCACATCTCTGCTGTGCTCCCTACAGCTGTCGGGCACACTCACACAGCCCAAGCACGCCTGCTGGTGTCCCTGGTGATGCTGTGCAGCTCTGCACAAGCTGGGGCTGGGACTCTTTGCCTAAGGGATTGGTTTCCTGTAGACCAGCTGGTCACAGCACCACAGACAGCATCCTTCTGAGGGCTGAGCTGCAGAGCACGTGGAGAAAACCCACACGTGACCAGCGTCCCATCAAAGCTGGATGAGGCTGTGTTACTAAACACGGGGCGTCACGGGCTGCTAAAGCATGTGGGGAGACAAACCATGGCAGGTACCTGGCAAGAGATCAGAACGAGGAAGAGAAATCTCACGAATCCGCAGCCGTTCCTTGTCACTTTGCTCTGATCTTCCACGAGCAAAAGCTGCAGCAGGGAAGCAGGCAGAGGGTGGAGAGAGGAGAGAGAAAGAGCAGGTCAGTTTGCTTCCACGGTTTAGCAAAGACTACGACGGAAAATCCAAAATCTGCCCTCCCTCAACTTAAAAACTTAAGTTTTCAACTTAAAACCATTTCCCCTTGTCCTGCTGTTATCTACCCTTTCAAAGAGTTGATTCCCCCCCTCTTTTTAGGCTCCCTTTAGGTACTGAAGGCTGCCATGAGGTCACCCCACAGCCTTCATTTCTCCAGGCTGAACAAGCCCAGCTCCCTCAGCCTGTCTTGGCAGGGGAGGTGCTCCTGTCCCCTGATCATCTCTGTGGCTCGCCTCTGGACCCTCTCCAACAGCTCCCTGTCTTTCTGGACACTGTACTGCAGCTGGGGCCTCACAAGAACAGAGCAGGGGGGGACGATCACCTCCCTGTCCCTCATGGCCACCCCTCTGCTGATGGAGATAATGTGAGCCTATGAGCTCCGCCAGCCAGCAGTTCTCAGCACTCACTGTCCCCCCGTCTCTCCCACACTGTCTCAGCTTACCTACAAGGTGCTGCACAGGACGGTGTGAAGACAAAGGGACGCAGTCGGTGCACAAGTGCAACAAGCGAGCTGCTCAGTCAGAGCTCCAGCGCTCCAATGAAGGGACGCAGCACGCACTGCTCCTCCCCTCATTCTAGCCCTTATGACATCACTGAGGGCCACCAGGCTGCTCCACCACGACGGACAGGGTGGGGAGGCAAGACCAGGCACAAGGGCAGAAGATTCCAACAGCCCAGCCCAATGTTCTGGAATCAGGGGCTGCTTGGAATTCTACCCCAGCCAAATCCTGGAGAAGCTGGCACGGGGTCGTCATGACCAAAGCGCAGGACCTGGCGCTTGCTCTTGTTGAGCCTCGCACAACTGGCCTCAGTGCATCCCTCTGGAGGGCCTTCCTGCCCTCAGCCAGATGGACGCTTCCTCCCAGCAGCGTCCCTTGCAGTGCTGGGCCCATGTCAAATCCACACTAGGGTGGGTTTTGTTACTTTCAAGGGCATGTTGCAGCACCCATCTATTTCACCTGTAGGGAAATAAAGCAGGAGATGGGAGAAACACAGAACTGCTGCCAGACTGCTTTATCCCTTTCTCAGCCCAACTTCCCTTGCCTCATCCCCTACCCCAACTCCTGGATGATGCCCACAGACTGATAGTTGGATCTCGAATCCATAGGACTCCTTTCACAGGACTCCATCAAAAGGCTGTCACACTTGTTCCGTACACTCACACTGACCCAGCAGTGGTATCACAGTCACTTAACACACACACAGCAACCAAACCCCGAGCATGCACATCCCTTCCTGCGTGACTGCAGCCCACAGCTCCCCTTCACACCTCCGTGGATCTCTGGTGTTTTACACTGATGCAGCCTCGCTGCAGCTCTGTGGCTGTCACAGAAAGCCTGCAGGACCTCTTTCTCTGCAAACCCCGTCTGCAGGCATTGGTTCACGAGTTTCATCTCCTGCCCTCCTGAGCAAAAACAAGCACTAAGAACAAGAGCAAAGCACGCTGGACTCGACCTGGCTGGATCCCCAACCCTCAGTCCTGTCAGACGGACCCTGGTGTGGAGACTCATCCCCAAAGCCTGGCTGGACATCAGCACAGGCATCCTTCTTCAAACGCCCCATCCAAGCAGCAAGGGATCAAAGCGTTGGCACAGCTGAAACAGAAATGCTGTGTGAGTTTCCTGTTAGCACTGAGCAGGAACAAATCTACCGCTGAGCAGCAGGATGTGAGACAAGCAGCAGAAGACACCCAACCTGCAGAACCAGCTCGTTTGGGGTCGGTCCAGATGTTTGTCTGCTCCCTTCCCTGGCCCAGGCCAAGCTTGTGAGCTGCTCCTCCTTTGTGCAGGGGGACATGGTGCAGATGCCATGTGGTCGCTATGCACAGCATGCCTTGAACTTGCTTTTCCTCTCTCCATCTTCCATTAGTAAACAGCATCTCCAGCCTCCAGAGATCACTGAGTCCAACCCCTGCACAACAGTGAAAGAAAAGATATGATAAGGGGTACTTAAAGCACAGCATCTGTAATCAGATCAGACTCCTGCACTGTGAAGACTTCCATGAGTATTCCTGCAGAGTGCATCACTTAGTCTCTCTTTAGCCTTGTGTTCATGGTTTTCCTGTAAGAGCTTGTCTAAACACTGCCTATAATCGTGGTTATGCTAGAAGCATTTGGATTTATTGATCCTCAGTGTGATTTCAGTAACAAATCCAGATGCTTTTTTGTTAAGGGCAGCTTTCAATTTCTCAACTGAAATTTCAATATTGCATTAGGTGTTGACAACCACGGGGCTGCAGTACAGAGAATTACAGGAAGATTAATTTCTCCATCTCCATGCTCCTAGACATTTATGATTACAGTGATGTAGTTATATACAAAGTTGCAAGATACCAAAGCTAGAATAACCTCTTGGTGCAGCAGGATGTCTGGAGCCCAAGTGCAGAGTCTCAGTGTTGCAAAGCCTTGAAGAGGTGCACCGTATGTGCTGGGGCTGATGACACAGACACTGGAGCAAGGCCAGTGTGATGTTAGAAACTTGACCAGCAGCTGATCTGTTGTCAGCCATTTCTGGACACAAACGGGATCTGGTCGACTTAGGACATGACCTTTGGGCTGGAGAGCAACTCCCCGAGGAATCACACAGCCACTGCAGACCGTTGGCAAGAACCCCATACCAAAACAGCTCATCTGCAATCAGTTTTTAATCTGTGCAGCAGTGATTGGAACAGGCGCACGCTCTCTGCAATTGCAGGAATGTTCACAAGTGGAATGTACATCACCTGTGTGCTCCAGCTCTTCTGTGTGCATGCTAGGAGCAGTGATCCCCCTGCACCCAGGGCTGCAATAAAGTCCTGTGGGCTTTCTAACCTGCCCACCAGCAGCCCAGGCTGCCCAGAGCCACATCCAGCATGGCCTTGGATGCCTGCAGGGATGGGGCATCCACAGCCTCCTTGGGCAACCTGTTCCAGTGCCTCACCACCCTCTGGCTGAAAAACTTCCTCTTCACATCCAACCTAAACCTCAACACCCCCCGTCTCAGTTTAAAGCCATTCCCCACTTGTCCCATCACCGTCCACCCTCCAAAACAAAACACCTCGGCTGTTCAACACTGAAAGAGCAAAATAACCCACAGCTCTTACTTCCACTGTATGCATTTAATTCCAAACTTAAGGTCACAGGTTAATTACTCATGTGATCCTTCCTGACAGAAGAACTACTCGTAGTGATGTGTAGGAGTAAGGAACAGCTTGAAAAGGTCATGGACATATTAGAACTTGCAGCATTTATCTTAATAGATGCCTACTTTGCACAGCATTTTGTAAAACACACGTTACAAGTACTGTGCATTGGATTACACTATATCAAACTCTAAGTAACAATACAGGTTGCTTTTAAATCTACACTTACTTGTTTTCTTCCAACTCCTTGATAAAATTCTTTACTACCTTCAGTTTTACAGCCAAAGCAGTGTTTGAGCTGGTAATGTACTCTTGAACAGCACTGTTGCCTTTAACATTTGTATGTTTAGATCTGAAGAGAGAATTTGGTCATTATTTCATGTTGAGAGAATCTTATATGACAAAACAGAATTACAAAAATCTGACAATACTGTAAAATGCCAGCGTAAGAATGTGGCTTTAATTTTTTTTCTTTTTTTTTCCTCTTTTTTCTTTTCTTTTTTTTTTTTTTCTTTTTTTTTTTTTAAATGGTGAGTGTACCATTAATTCAAGACAAGAATTTTGTTTGTAAGTCGATCTCTATAACTGTTCTTGGCATCATTCTGTAGGATGAACTAGATACATGGAATTTGGCACTGGCTCCCCAGGGCAGTGGTTTGGCACTGAGCTGACAAAGGCCAAAGAGCATTTGCACAATGCTCTCAGACACAGGGCTTGACCCATAGGAGGTCCGGTGTGGAACCAGGAGGTGGAATACGTGATCCTCGAGGTCCCTTCCAAATACAGATATTCCATGATCCTCTAATACTTATATTCCCAAGTCCTGTACACAGTGCTCAGGTGCTTAACTGAGAGGTTCCATGAAACAGTGAGGTATCTATGTCCCTTTACCACTCAGTTATTCAATTTGCCACATGGATCTTTCATCCAGTCACATTAGAAAACACTCAAAGTATTTCCTTCAGTCTTCCATTCTGATAGAGCTTTCTGGAGCAAATAAAGAGTTGCAACTCAGAATGTCCACACCTCCCTTCCTGCACCCTGCATACTTTTTTCATTGTACTGTGATTACGTACCATTCTATTGTCACCCTCATTCTGTCCTTATCTAGGCAGTTTAATGCCATTAAATTTTCCAGCAACAGATGCCCACAAGTACAGCCAGCCTGGAAATATTTTGATTACTTATCTTTGTCCTGATGTCCTTGTAGGAGGTGGGAAATTTCTCCATCTCAGCAGCAGAGGGCAGGAGGGGTCCAAGGTGAGGGCACGCTCTCCTCTATTTTTCTGGAACTCAAAGACAAAGGGAACAAGAAAACCAGACGTGTTCCCTTCCCACGGCAAACACCAGCCTTTCCATCCTTACAGTCCTTCCTGCCATCAGCAGAGATATTTTGCTTTCTTGTGCCACTTCATCCCTTTAGCATCTGGCATTCTAACAAAAAAGTACTCTAACACAGGAATTTTAATATTTTCATATTAAATGTCAGAATTAAGGAACCATTATTATTACCAAATATTTAAAACATTCAACCCAGTGAGAAGTGAACTGATGTTGCATTTAGCATTCAGATAAGAACTTGACATTTCTCCGGGAAATTCTGTAATCATCATAGTGTTTCACAGTTTTCAGTTTATGAATACTAGTTAAGTCTTCACTAATACATTATCTTCTTCCCCCTTTATGCTTTCTATATTGCTTCTGAAGCAGACTTACCTCATGATTGAATAAATGTATAGTAACGTCCAAGGTGCTTGGATTGAACAAAAATAATCCCAGTATGGGGTTCAGTCAGACTTCTATAGAATAGGTGAATCTTATGCACTGGTGCCAGAGATTTCCAATAGACGACAGGAAGTTCAACAGATGAAAAGTGCACCTAAGTAAAAAGTGCTCCTTTCATAAACTGTAGTCTCATTGTCAAGCCTTGCACTGTCTCAGCAGATTATTACAGAATGTTCATTCAGGCAGGAATTAAGAGATGCGTCTGAATTGATAACAACAACGAGTAATTAAGAAAGCTTGACTGCAGTCTGCTTGAGGATTCCAGTCTGAAGTGTGTTCCACCTGATGACAACTGGGAATGTCTTTCTCTCACCATTAGAACCATTGCACCTCTGACTAAACACATAGCTAATCACCACTGAAAACTAACTACATGTTGATTAACATTCAGAGAGATTGTGCAGGTGTCCTTTTAGGAACTGGCCTACAGTATGCTAAGAGGGATGGATGTGGGGACATTAGGATAACGTGCCCTCTGCCTTTTAAGACAGCCCCAGCAGAGCAGGTCAGCAGGCTGAAGAGCTGCGTGGGTCACCAGGGCTCAGAGACTTCACTCGGCCATCTGCAAGTTGAGGGACTTCAGCCCAAGCTGCCCTTTTCCATGCAGGCAAGGAGGCCAAGAGAAGGTGGATCGGCACGGTTCTGGTGCAGACAGGGGCTGCAGTGTGAGCAGGCCTACACAGACAAGGCTGTGCCCACACAGAGTGACAGCAGCTTTCGCTGTGAGCAGATTCCCAGGGGGCCTGAGCCATGGCAGTTCTTGATGGCAGCATGTTCCAATCAGCCCTGGAAGTCTTCTCTGGACGTCTGTCGCATTCTGGAATCCACACTGAGGACGCAGTCGCTGTGTCAGAGCAGCTGGCAGAGTCACGGGGAACCGTGACGTAGTTGGCCCAGGGAGCAACAACAAGGCCTGCACTGCTCAGCCAGCCCAGGCCAAAGGGGAGCACGAGAGAGAGCAGAGGAGAGAGGGGGGAAAGAGGGCCAGGAAGGAAAGGCCTGTGCCTGAATGGACGTGTAGCAGCAGCTGCTGACAGCAAACTCGGTGATGGCAGGGGCACAGCAGAGCAGTGCAATGCTGGCAGCTTCCTGTGTCTTTCACACAGGCACTGCAGACATGGCCAGCACTGGGAGATCAGCAGAACTGCTGCACACCTCTGCCAGCCCAGGCCAGAGGAGTGCAGAACAGTGAGCTGCTGCTGAGGGGAGAGAGGATGGCCTGAGAGCTGACCTGAGAGGCAGGGCTGGCTGTGTTACAGCAGCCTCTGTGTCCTCCTCCTGTGTCTGTGAGGGCCAGAGGGCCAGAAGAGAACATGCCCAGACAACGAAGCCCTGCTGTCCTCTGCTGCTCAGCTGGAGAGATGTTCCGCCTTCCTGAAGGACGCTGATCCAAAGGGAAGGAATCAAAGGAAGTCCAGGCTGGCTGTCCTTGTGGGCATCAGCTGCTGGCAGCTGCCTCTGTGCTGCCATGGGCAGGGCACAGCACACACAGTGTTTGCAGTTCCCTGTGTGACACTGGCCCTGGTGACCTGACAGCCATAGGGAGACAAGAGAAAGAGCTGCCTCCCTCTGCCAGATGAGGCAAAGGTGAGAATCCCAGAATCACAGCATGGCCCGGGTTGGAAAGGAGCTCAAGGTTCATGAATCTCCAACCCTTGGCTCTCCAAGGGTGCACAGGGGGCTTTGTTCTCCCTGTGGTGCAGCTTCAGTGCCAACTCACAGCTGAGCTGGTTGGCACACTGTGACAGCCTGCCGCTCTGAAGCTCTTGGGGCAGTGCTCAGTTCTTTCTGAAGTACTCTGGAAAATGCTGCTTCTCCTTCACCAAGTCTGTTTCCAGACAGACGTCTTTTTCTCCTCTGTACACACAAACAGTATCTTGTAACTCCCTGGCACAGTGCTCAGAAGTGATACTTCTGGAAGCACGTCAGAGAAAAGTGGCCTTGTCCCAGTGGACTTTCAGAGCAGATGAGAACAAGTCTTGGTTGACGGCTTTCTTCTGCTTCTGGAACTGCACAGGCAGGTTGTGTGTTGTCATACTTTATGCCAGAGTGCCAAACTGAAGCAGTTTCTGCAACTTCTTTTTTTCATACTTGTCACTCTTTGCTGAGACCTTAACTTAGTCATTTTTAATGCGCTCTCATCTAAACTACTGTGTCCTCCAGTGTCAGTGTTGTATGAATCAGGACTGTGGGATTTCATCAGTGAAAGGATTCTGCTCTAATGACTGTCATTCTAGAGCTGATATTGTTTCTACCGCATCAGGCTTGCATGAAGCATCTTTGATGGAGAATGGAGAATCTCCATTCTTTACTGGATGAAGCCGGGAATGTGACTACTGAGGATAAAGAAAAGGCAGAGGTCCTGAATGCCTTCTTTACGTCTGTCTTTAAAGGTCAGACCAGTTATCCTCAGGATATTCCACTTTTCGACCAGGTGGTCTCGGCTGGAGACCAGACTAAACCACCCATGATTCAGAAGGAAACGGTCAGAGACCTTCTACTCCAACTGGACTGTCACAAGTCCATGGGGCCGGATGAGATTCACCCGAGAGTGCTGAGGGAACTGGCGGAGGTGATAGCCGAGCCGCTTTCCATCATCTATCAGCGCTCCTTGTTGACTGGTGAGGTACCAGAAGACTGGAGGCTTGCCAATGTGACTCCCATCTACAAGAAGGGCTGTAAGGAGGACCCGGGGAACTACAGGCCTGTTAGCCTGACCTCGGTGCCAGGGAAGGTTATGGAGCAGATTGTCTTGAGGGAGATCACGCGGCAAGTGCGGGACAACTGGAGCATCAGGTCTAGCCAGCATGGGTTCACGAAGGGTAGGTCCTGCTTGACCAACCTGATCTCCTTCTATGATCTAGTGACCCGCCTGGTGGATGAGGGAAAGGCTGTTGATGTAGTCTACCTAGACTTCAGCAAGGCCTTTGACACTGTCTCCCACAGTATTCTCCTGCAGAAGCTGGCAGCCCGTGGCTTGGACAGGTACACTCTTGGCTGGGTAAGGAACTGGCTGGAGGGTCGAGCCCAGAGAGTGGTGGTCAATGGAGCTAAATCCAGCTGGCGACCGGTCACGAGTGGTGTTCCCCAGGGGTCGGTGCTGGGGCCTGTCCTTTTCAATATTTTTATTGATGACCTGGATGAGGGCATTGAGTGCACCCTCAGTAAGTTTGCAGATGACACCAAGTTGGCTGGAAGTGTCGATCTGCCTGGGGGTAGCGAGGCCCTACAGAGAGATCTGGACAGGCTGGAGAGCTGGGCTGAAGCCAATGGGATGAGGTTTAATAAGACCAAATGCCGGGTTCTACACTTTGGCCACAGCAACCCCAAGCAACGCTACAGGCTTGGGGTGGAATGGCTTGAAGACTGTGTAGAGGAAATGGACCTGGGGGTGTTGGTTGACGCTCGGCTAAACATGAGCCAGCAGTGTGCCCGGGTGGCCAAGAAGGCCAATGGCATTCTGGCTTGTATCAGAAGCAGTGTGACCAGCAGGAGTAGGGAAGTAATTGTTCCCCTGTACTCAGCTCTGGTGAGGCCGCACCTTGAGTACTGTGTCCAGTTCTGGGCCCCTCACTGCAAGAAAGACATTGAGGCCCTGGAGCGTGTTCAAAGAAGGGCAACAAAGCTGGTGAGGGGTCTGGAGCACAGGCCTTATGAGGAGCGGCTGAGGGAGCTGGGATTGTTCAGTCTGGAGAAGAGGAGGCTCAGGGGAGACCTTATTGCTCTCTATAACTACCTGAAGGGAGGTTGTAACGAGCTGGGGGTCGGCCTCTTCTCTCGTGTAACTGGTGATAGGACTAGAGGGAATGGTTTCAAGCTTCGCCAGGGAAGATTCAGGCTGGATATTAGGAAATACTACTTCTCTGAAAGGGTGGTCAGGCACTGGAATGGGCTGCCCAGGGAGGTGGTGGAGTCACCGACCCTGGAGGTGTTCAAAGAACGTTTGGATGTTGTGTTGAGGGATATGGTTTAATGAGAACCATTGGTGACAGGTGGATGGTTGGACTGGATGATCTTATAGGTCTTTTCCAACCTTAGTGATTCTGTGATTCTGTGATTCTGTGATCAACAGAGAAATCAGAAAAATTGCTTTTCCTATTGCAGTTACCTTTTAACTAGTGATGAAAGCTGTCAGTTTATTTTTGGCACCAGAAATCCTGGGATGCAACCAGGTTAGATAAGAAGTGAAGCTGAGTGCACAGTAAAGGAACATAGATGAGATAGCATCACACAGCTCTGGGAAAGATGTTCCAGCTCTGTGTCTACCTACACCTTCAGGAGATGAAAAGTACTGGCTTACTGAGGTGTCCTGGGTTGCAGGTTCTGTTAATCTCCATTTTTGGAAGAGCTGCTTGCAATAAATACCTTGTAAGGTGAATGAGCTTGATAGAAGTAGGGTGTGAAAGAGATGGATTTGCTGTTTCCCTGAAGGTGCAGGAGTATTGCTGTGCCTACAGTCAGTAAACAAGGCAGAAATCACTGTGTTCCTCAGAATGAAAAAGAATAAAAATCTTTTGGGGAGTGACAGCACGCCTGAATGAAGCACAAATCTAAACATTTAAAATAAGGGCTAGTGTCAAAGGGACTTGCAGTATTTCTCGTGAAGAAATATTTGATGCTTCTTTATGAAAGTCATCATAACAAAAGTGTACTGATGTCTTTGCTGAGGATTTCCTTGGTTCCAGCCTGAAGGTGTGCGCAGGCATGAGCAGGCAGTGCTGAGCTGCAGGTGAGTGCCTGTGTCCCACAGCAGGAAACCCGTGGATGTCTTCAGGGGTTTGAAATGGGCAGAGCTGTAAAACCTGCAGGCTTTCACTGAAATTGTCCTCTGCTTTATTTTGTAATCTTAGTTTCACCAATGCTTTCCAATATTATTTTCGTATGAGTGCAGATACATGGGATAGGATTTAAAGTTTTTATGGTGCTGCTGTATAATTTTCTGTGGTCATCATAAGCCAATAAAAAAAATAAATGGTGATTAGGCAATCTATTAACAACCTGTGGCACGTGTAAAACAATGAAATTCCTTGCAGGAAGACAATATTGCTATACAATAATGTGGCTATCCAAAACTGTTAATTATACTTGATGAGCTGGAGATAATCCTGAAATGCGGGACTTTGATCTTAGCCAAGAAAAATAAACCGTATTATCATTCTTAAATTGGCAGCTGCTATCAAAAGCCTGTGTCTTATTTCCCTTTTAGTAACACCGGCTAAATCAGAGAAAGTGATAAAAGAATTTCATGATTGCAGCTTAGGGATTCTTTCCCACTTGACCAGAAGTAATCAATGTCCAAAAATGTCTGTAAATACTTTTTCTATCTTATTTTGCCAGATGTATTGATATTTGAGATGAATGGCAAAAACATTTTGCGTACATAGATAAGCAATGCAAATTCGCTGGATTGTTTTAGAGAAAAAAGCTCTGGTTATCAGATCGTTTCCATGCAGAAATAAGATTTACAGAAAAATTCTCATTATTATTATTCATGCATGAATAAGTTCAAAAAAGAGATGTGGGGGATGTTGTTTCAATTCCAGGTGATTGTAGGAAGGACTGTCAGGATGGAAAGGCTAGTGTCTGCATGGGAAAAGAAACACTTCTGGTTTTCATGTTCCCTTTGTCTTTGAGTGGAAGAGGCCATGAGGAGAGAGTGCCCTAAACTTGGACCCTTTTTGACCATTGCAGCAGAGATGGAGAAGTGTTCAACCTTCTAGAAGGACTTCAGGACAAAGATATGTAATGAAAATAAGTCCAGGTTGGCTGTCCTTGTGGGCATCAGCTGCTCGCATCTGCATAGTTGTTGCTATGGGAATGGCAGAACAGCAGGAATGTTGCATTTCCTTGTGTGACACAAGCACTGGTGAATTCAAAGCCAGAGGGGGATAATAGAAAGAGCATCACCTCCCTTCCAGATTAGGCAAAGGTGAGTGGGATGTTGTTTCAATTATTGCTGAAGTCAGGAAGATTGTAAGGATGGAAAGGCTGGTATTTGCCATGGGCTGGGAAGCACATCTGGTTTTCATTTTCTCTTTCTCTTTGAGTGCCAGATAAAGAGCAGAGTGTGCCCTCACCTTGGACCCCTCCTGCCCTCTTCTGATGAGGTGGAGAAATGTTCCAGCTTCTAGAAGGACATCAGGACAAGGATATATAATGTAAATAAGTCCAGGCTGGCTGTCCTTGTGGGCATCAGCTGCTGGCATCTGCATTGCTGCTGCCATGAGCATTGCACAGCAGGTAAAAGATTGCTTTTCTTTGAGTGACACAGGAGCTCTTGACTTGAAAGCTAGAGGGATGCAATAGAAAGAGCTGCAACCTCTGCCAGACATGGCAAGGGTGAGTGGGATGTTGTTTCAATTAGTGCTGATGTTAGGAGGACAGTAAGGATGGAAAGGCTGGTGTTTGCCATGGGGAGGGAAACACATCTGGTTTTCATTTTCTCTTTCTCTTTGCGTGCCAGATAAAGAGCAGAGTGTGCCCTCACCTTTGACCCCTCCTGCCCTCTTCTGCTGAGGTGGAGAAATGTTCCAGCTTCTAGAAGGACATCAGGACAAGGATATATAATGTAAATAAGTCCAGGCTGGCTTTCCTTGTGGGCATCAGCTGCTGGCATCTGCATTGCTGCTGCCATGAGCATGGCAAAGCAGGTAAAAGATTGCTTTTCCTTGTGTCACAGGAGCTCTTGACTTGAAAGCTAGAGGGATGCAATAGAAAGAGCTGCAACCTCTGCCAGACATGGCAAAGGTGAGTGGGATGTTGTTTCAATTAGTGCTGATGTCAGGAAGGACTGTAAGGATGGAAAGGCTGGTGTTTGTCATGGGCAGGGAAATACATCTGGTTTTCATTTTCTCTTTCTCTTTGAGTGCCAGATAAAGAGCAGAGTGTGCCCTCACCTTGGACCCATCCTGCCCTCTGCTGCTCAGAGGGTGAAATGTCCAAGCTTCGGAAAGGACATCAGGACAAAGATATGTAATGAAAATAAGTCCAGGCTGGCTTTCCTTGTGGGCATCAGCTGCTGGCATCTGCATTGCTGCTGCCATGAGCATGGCAAAGCAGGTAAAAGATTGCTTTTCCTTGTGTGACACAGGAGCTCTTGACTTGAAAGCTAGAGGGATGCAATAGAAAGAGCTGCAACCTCTGCCAGACATGGCAAAGGTGAGTGGGATGTTGTTTCAATTAGTGCTGAAGTCAGGAAGACTGTAAGGATGGAAAGGCTGGTGTTTGCCATGGGCTGGGAAACACATCTGGTTTTCATTTTCTCTTTCTCTTTGAGTGCCAGATAAAGAGCAGAGTGTGCCCTCACCTTGGACCCCTCCTGCCCTCTTCTGCTGAGATGGAGAAATGTTCCAGCTTCTAGAAGGACATCAGTACAAAGATGAGTAATGAAAATAAGTCCAGGCTGGCTGTCCTTGTGGGCATCAGCTGCTGGCATCTGGACTTCTGCTGCCATGAGCATGGCACAGCAGGTAAAAGATTGCTTTTCCTTGAGTGACACAGGAGCTCATGATTGAAAGCTAGAGGGATGCAATAGAAAGAGCTGCAACCTCTGCCAGACATGGCAAAGGTGAGTAGGATGTTGTTTCAGTTAGTGCTGATGTCAGGAAGGACTGTAAGGATGGAAAGGCTGGTGTTTGTCATGGGCTGGGAAACGCATCTTGTTTTCATTTTCTCTTTCTCTTTGAGTGCCAGATAAAGAGGAGAGTGGGCCCTCACCTTGGACCCCTCCTGCCCTCTTCTGCTGAGATGGAGAAATGTTCCAGCTTCTAGAAGGACATCAGGACAAAGATATGTAATGAAAATAAGTCCAGGCTGGCTGTCCTTGTGGGCATCAGCTGCTGGCATCTGCATTGCTGCTGCCATGAGCATGGCACAGCAGGTAAAAGATTGCTTTTCCTTGTGTGACACAGGAGCTCTTGTCTTGAAAGCTAGAGGGATGCAGTAGAAAGAGCTGCAACCTCTGCCAGACGTGGCAAAGGTGAGTGGGATGTTGTTTCAATTATTGCTGAAGTCAGGAAGACTGTAAGGATGGAAAGTCTGGTGTTTGCCATGGGCTGGGAAACACATCTTATTTTCATTTTCTATTTCTCTTTGAGTGCCGGATAAAGAGCAGAGTGTGCCCTCACCTTGGACCCATCCAGCTCTCTGCTGCTCAGAGGGAGAAATGTCCAAGCTTCTAGAAGGACATCAGGACAAAGATATGTAATAAAAATAAGTCCAGGCTGGCTGTCCTTGTGGGCATCAGCTGCTGGCATCTGCATTGCTGCTGCCATGAGCATGGCACAGCAGGTAAAAGATTGCTTTTCCTTGTGTGACACAGGAACTCTTCACTTGAAAGCTAGAGGGATGCAATAGAAAGAGCTGCAACCTCTGCCAGTAATGGCAAAGGTGAGTGGGATGTTGTTTCAGTTGCTGCTGATGTCAGGAAGGACTGTAAGGATGGAAAGGCTGGTGTTTGCCATGGGCAGGGAAACACATCTGGTTGTCATTTTCTCTTTCTCTTTGAGTGCCAGATAAAGAGCAGAGTGTGCCCTCACCTTGGACGCATCCTGCTCTCTGCTGCTCAGAGGGAGAAATGTCCAAGCTTCTAGAAGAAAATCAGGACAAAGATATGTAATGAAAATAAGTCCAGGCTGGCTGTCCTTGTGGGCATCAGCTGCTGGCATCTGCATTGCTGCTGCCATGAGCATGGCACAGCAGGTAAAAGATTGCTTTTCCTTGTGTGACACAGGAGCTCTTGACTTGAAAGCTAGAGGGATGCAATAGAAAGAGCTGCAACCTCTGCCAGACATGGCAAAGGTGAGTGGGATGTTGTTTCAGTTGCTGCTGATGTCAGGAAGGACTGTAAGGATGGAAAGGCTGGTGTTTGCCAAGGGCTGGGAAACACATCTTGTTTTCATTTTCTCTTTGTCTTTGTGTGCCAGAAAAAGAGGAGAGTGTGCCCTCACCTTGGAACTCTCCTGCCCTCTTCTGCTGAGATGGAGAAATGTTCCAGCTTGTAGAAGGACATCAGGACAAGGATATGAAATGAAAATAAGTCCAGGCTGGCTGTCCTTGTGGGCATCAGCTGCTGGCATCTGCATTGCTGCTGCCATGAGCATGGCACAGCAGGTAAAAGATTGCTTTTCCTTGTGTTACATAGGAGCTCTTGACTTGAAAGCTAGAGGGATGCAATAGAAAGAGCTGCAACCTCTGCCAGACATGGCAAAGGTGAGTGGGATGTTGTTTCAGTTAGTGCTGATGTCAGGAAGGACTGTAAGGATGGAAAGGCTGGTGTTTGCCATGGGCAGGGAAACACATCTGGTTTTCATTTTCTCTTTCTCTTTGTGTGCCAGATAAGGAGCAGAGTGTGCCCTCGCCTTGGACCCATCCTGCCCTCTGCTGCTCAGAGGGAGAAATATTCCAGCTTGTAGAAGGACATCAGGATAAGGATATGTAATGAAAATAAGTCCAGGCTGGCTGTCCTTGTGGGCATCAGCTGCTGGCATCTGCATTGCTGCTGCCATGAGCATGGCACAGCAGGTAAAAGATTGCTTTTCCTTGTGTGACATAGGAGCTCTTGACTTGACAGCTAGAGGGATGCAATAGAAAGAGCTGCAACCTCTGCCAGACATGGCAAAGGTGAGTGGGATGTTGTTTCAATTAGTGCTGATGTCAGGAAGGACTGTAAAGATGGAAAGTCTGGTGTTTGCCATGGGGAGGGAAACACATCTGGTTTTCATTTTCTCTTTCTCTTTGAGTGCCAGATAAAGAGCAGAGTGTGCCCTCACCTTGGACCCATCCTGCCCACTGCTGCTCAGAGTGAGAAATGTCCCAGCTTGTAGAAGGACATCAGGACAAGGATATGTAATGAAAATAAGTCCAGGCTGGCTGTCCTTGTGAGCATCAGCTGCTGGCATCTGCATTGCTGCTGCCATGAGCATGGCACAGGAGGTAAAAGATTGCTTTTCCTTGTGTGACACAGGAGCTCTTGACTTGAAAGCTAGAGGGATGCAATAGAAAGAGCTGCAAACTCTGCCAGACATGGCAAAGGTGAGTGGGATGTTGTTTCAATTAGTGCTGATGTCAGGAAGGACTGTAAGGATGGAAAGGCTGGTGTTTGCCATGGGCAGGGAAAGACATCTGGTTTTCATTTACTCTTTGTGTGCCAGAAAAAGAGGAGAGTGTGCCCTCACCTTGGAACTCTCCTGCCCTCTTCTGCTGAGATGGAGAAATGTCCCAGCTTCTAGAAGGACATCAGGACAAAGATATGTAATAAAAATAAGTCCAGGCTGGCTGTTCTTGTGGGCATCAGCTGCTGGCATCTGGACGTCTGCAGCCATGAGCATGGCACAGCAGGTAAAAGATTGCGTTTCCTTGTGTGACACAGGAGCTCTTGACTTGAAAGCTAGAGGGATGCAATAGAAAGAGCTGCAACCTCTGCCAGACATGGCAAAGGTGAGTGGGATATTGTTTCAATTAGTGCTGATGTCAGGAAGGACTGGAAGGATGGAAAGGCTGGTGTTTGCCATGGGCAGGGAAACACAGCTGGTTTTCATTTTCTCTTTAACTTCGAGTGCCAGATAAAGAGCAGAGTGTGCCCTCACCTTGGACCCCTCCTGCCCTCTTCTGCTAAGATGGAGAAATGTTCCAGCTTCTAGAAGGACATCAGTACAAAGATGAGTAATGAAAATAAGTCCAGGCTGGCTGTCCTTGTGGGCATCAGCTGCTGGCATCTGCATTGCTGCTGCCATGAGCATGGCACAGCAGGTAAGGGATTTCTTTTCCTTGTGTGACACAGGAGCTCTTGACTTGACAGCTAGAGGGATGCAATAGAAAGAGCTGCAACCTCTGCCAGACATGGCAAAGCTGAGTGGGATGTTGTTTCAATTAGTGCTGATGTCAGGAAGGACTGTAAGGATGGAAAGGCTGGTGTTTGCCATGGGCAGGGAAACACATCAGGTTTTCATTTTCTCTTTCTCTTTGAGTGCCAGTTAAAGAGCAGAGTGTGCCCTCACCTTGGACCCATCCTGCCCTCTGCTGCTCAGAGTGAGAAATGTCCCAGCTTCTAGAAGGACATCAGGACAAAGATATGTAATGAAAATAAGTCCAGGCTGGCTGTCCTTGTGGGCATCAGCTGCTGGCATCTGCATTGCTGCTGCCATGAGCATGGCAAAGCTAGTAAAAGATTGCTTTTCCTTGTGTCACAGGAGCTCTTGACTTGAAAGCTAGAGGAATGCAATAGAAAGAGCTGCAACCTCTGCCAGACATGGCAAAGGTGAGTGGGATGTTGTTTCAATTAGTGCTGATGTCAGGAAGGACTGTAAGGATGGAAAGGCTGGTGTTTGCCATGGGCAGGGAAATACATCTGGTTTTCATTTTCTCTTTCTCTTTGAGTGCCAGATAAAGAGCAGAGTGTGCCCTCACCTTGGTCCCATCCTGCCCTCTGCTGCTCAGAGGGTGAAATGTCCAATCTTCGAAAAGGACATCAGGACAAAGATATGTAATGAAAATAAGTCCAGGCTGGCTGTCCTTGTGGGCATCAGCTGCTGGCATCTGCATTGCTGCTGCCATGAGCATGGCACAGGAGGTAAAAGATTGCTTTTCCTTGTGTGACACAGGAGCTCTTGACTTGAAAGCTAGAGGGATGCAATAGAAAGAGCTGCAACCTCTGGCAGACATGGCAAAGGTGAGTGGGATGTTGTTTCAATGAGTGCTGATGTCAGGAAGGACTGTAAGGATGGAAAGGCTGGTGTTTGCCATGGGCAGGGAAACACATCTGGTTTTCATCTTCTCTTTGTCTTTGTGTGCCAGAAAAAGAGGATAGTGTGCCCTCACCTTGGAACTCTCCTGCCCTCTTCTGCTGAGATGGAGAAATGTTCCAGCTTGTAGAAGGACATCAGGACAAGGATATGTAATGAAAATAAGTCCAGGCTGGCTGTCCTTGTGGGCATCAGCTGCTGGCATCTGCATTGCTGCTGCCATGAGCATGGCACAGGAGGTAAAAGATTGCTTTTCCTTGTGTGACACAGGAGCTCTTGACTTGAAAGCTAGAGGGATGCAATAGAAAGAGCTGCAACCTCTGCCAGACATGGCAAAGGTGAGTGGGATGTTGTTTCAGTTGCTGTTGATGTCAGGAGGACTGTAAGGATGCAAAGTCTGGTGTTTGCAATGGGCAGGGAAACACATCTGGTTTTCATTTTCTCTTTGTGTGGCAGAAAAAGAGGAGAGTGTGCCTGCAACTTCTAACTCTCCTGCCCTCTGCTGCTCAGAGTGAGAAATGTCCCAGCTTCTAGAAGGACATCAGGACAAAGATATGTAATGAAAATAAGTCCAGGCTGGCTGTCCTTGTGGGCATCAGCTGCTGGCATCTGCATTGCTGCTGCCATGAGCATGGCACTGCAGGTAAAAGATTGCTTTTCCTTGTGTGACATAGGAGCTCTTGACTTGAAAGCTAGAGGGATGCAATAGAAAGTGCTGCAACCTCTGCCAGACATGGCAAAGGTGAGTGGGATGTTGTTTGAGTTAGTGCTGATGTCAGGAAGGACTGTAAGGATGGAAAGGCTGGTGTTTGCCATGGGCAGGGAAACACATCTGGTTTTCATTTTCTCTTTCTCTTTGTGTGCCAGATAAAGAGCAGAGTGTGCCCTCGCCTTGGACCCATCCTGCCCTCTGCTGCGCAGAGAGAGAGATATTCCAGCTTGTAGAAGGACATCAGGATAAGGATATGTAATGAAAATAAGTCCAGGCTGGCTGTCCTTGTGGGCATCAGCTGCTGGCATCTGCATTGCTGCTGCCATGAGCATGGCACAGCAGGTAAAAGATTGCTTTTCCTTGTGTGACACAGGAGCTCTTGACTTGAAAGCTAGAGGGATGCAATAGAAAGAGCTGCAACCTCTGCCAGAGATGGCAAAGGTGAGTGGGATGTTGTTTCAATTAGTGATGATGTCAGGAAGGACTGGAAGGATGGAAAGTCTGGTGTTTGCCATGGGCAGGGAAACACAGCTGGTTTTCATTTTCTCTTTCTCTTTGTGTGCCAGAAAAAGAGCAGAGTGTGCCCTCACCTTGGACCCCTCCTGCCCTCTTCTGCTGAGATGGAGAAATGTTCCAGCTTGTAGAAGGACATCAGGACAAGGATATGTAATGAAAATAAGTCCAGGCTGGCTGTCCTTGTGGGCATCAGCTGCTGGCATCTGCATTGCTGCTGCCATGAGCATGGCACAGCAGGTAAAAGATTGCTTTTCCTTGTGTGACATAGGAGCTCTTGACTTGAAAGCTAGAGGGATGCAATAGAAAGAGCTGCAACCTCTGCCAGACATGGCAAAGGTGAGTGGGATGTTGTTTCAATTAGTGCTGATGTCAGGAAGGACTGTAAAGATGGAAAGTCTGGTGTTTGCCATGGGGAGGGAAACACATCTGGTTTTCATTTTCTCTTTCTCTTTGAGTGCCAGATAAAGAGCAGAGTGTGCCCTCACCTTGGACCCATCCTGCCCTCTTCTGCTGAGATGGAGAAATGTTCCAGCTTGTAGAAGGACATCAGGACAAGGATATGTAATGAAAATAAGTCCAGGCTGGCTGTCCTTGTGGGCATCAGCTGCTGGCATCTGCATTGCTGCTGCCATGAGCATGGCACAGCAGGTAAAAGATTGCTTTTCCTTGTGTGACACAGGAGCTCTTGACTTGAAAGCTAGAGGGATGCAATAGAAAGAGCTGCAACCTCTGCCAGAGATGGCAAAGGTGAGTGGGATGTTGTTTCAGTTGCTGCTGATGTCAGGAAGGACTGTAAGGATGGAAAGGCTGGTGTTTGCCATGGGCTGGGAAACACATCTTGTTTTCATCTTCTCTTTGTCTTTGTGTGCCAGAAAAAGAGGAGAGTGTGCCCTCACCTTGGAACTCTCCTGCCCTCTTCTGCTGAGATGGAGAAATGTTCCAGCTTCTAGAAGGACATCAGGACAAAGATATGTAATGAAAATAAGTCCAGGCTGGCTGTCCTTGTGGGCATCAGCTGCTGGCATCTGGACGTCTGCAGCCATGAGCATGGCACAGCAGGTAAAAGATTGCGTTTCCTTGTGTGACACAGGAGCTCTTGACTTGAAAGCTAGAGGGATGCAATAGAAAGAGCTGCAACCTCTGCCAGACATGGCAAAGGTGAGTGGGATGTTGTTTCAATTAGTGCTGATGTCAGGAAGGACTGGAAGGATGGAAAGGCTGGTGTTTGCCATGGGCAGGGAAACACAGCTGGTTTTCATTTTCTCTTTCTCTTTGAGTGCCAGATAAAGAGCAGAGTGTGTCCTCACCTTGGACCCCTCCTGCCCTCTTCTGCTGAGATGGAGAAATGTTCCAGCTTGTAGAAGGACATCAGGACAAGGATATGTAATGAAAATAAGTCCAGGCTGGCTGTCCTTGTGGGCATCAGCTGCTGGCATCTGCATTGCTGCTGCCATGAGCATGGCACAGCAGGTAAAAGATTGCTTTTCCTTGTGTGACACAGGAGCTCTTGACTTGACAGCTAGAGGGATGCAATAGAAAGAGCTGCAACCTCTGCCAGACATGGCAAAGGTGAGTGGGATGTTGTTTCCATTGCTGATGATTGCAGGAAGGACTGTAAGGATGGAAAGGCTGGTGTTTGCCATGGGCAGGGAAACAGAGCTGGTTTTCATTTTCTCTTTCTCTTTGAGTGCCATATAAAGAGCAGAGTGTGCCCTCACCCTGGACCCCTCCTGCCCTCTGCTGCTCAGAGGGAGAAATGTCCCAGCTTCTAGAAGGACATCAGGACAAGGATATGTAATGAAAACAAGTCCAGGCTGGCTGTCCTTGTGGGCATCAGCTGCTGGCATCTGCATTGCTGCTGCCATGAGCATGGCACAGCAGGTAAAAGATTGCTTTTCCTTGTGTGACACAGGAGCTCTTGACTTGAAAGCTAGAGGGATGCTATAGAAAGAGCTGCAACCTCTGCCAGACATGGCAAAGGTGAGTGGGATGTTGTTTCAATTAGTGCTGATGTCAGGAAGGACTGTAAGGATGGAAATTCTGGTGTTTGCCATGGGCAGGGAAAGACATCTGGTTTTCATCTTCTCTTTGTCTTTGTGTGCCAGAAAAAGAGGAGAGTGTGCCCTTATCTTGGACCCCTCCTGCCCTCTTCTGCTGAGATGGAGAAATGTTCCAGCTTCTAGAAGGACATCAGAACAAAGATGTGTAATGAAAATAAGTCCAGGCTGGCTGTCCTTGTGGGCATCAGCTGCTGGCATCTGCATTGCTGCTGCCATGAGCATGGCACAGCAGGTAAAAGATTGCTTTTCCTTGTGTGACACAGGAGCTCTTGACTTGAAAGCTAGAGGGATGCTATAGAAAGAGCTGCAACCTCTGCCAGACATGGCAAAGGTGAGTGGGATGTTGTTTCAATTAGTGCTGATGTCAGGAAGGACTGTAAGGATGGAAATTCTGGTGTTTGCCATGGGCAGGGAAAGACATCTGGTTTTCATCTTCTCTTTGTCTTTGTGTGCCAGAAAAAGAGGAGAGTGTGCCCTTATCTTGGACCCCTCCTGCCCTCTTCTGCTGAGATGGAGAAATGTTCCAGCTTCTAGAAGGACATCAGAACAAAGATGTGTAATGAAAATAAGTCCAGGCTGGCTGTCCTTGTGGGCATCAGCTGCTGGCATCTGCATTGCTGCTGCCATGAGCATGGCACAGGAGGTAAAAGATTGCTTTTCCTTGTGTGACACAGGAGCTCTTGACTTGAAAGCTAGAGGGATGCAATAGAAAGAGCTGCAACCTCTGCCAGACATGGCAAAGGTGAGTGGGATGTTGTTTCAATTAGTGCTGATGACATGAAGGACTATAAGGATGGAAAGGCTGGTGTTTGCCATGGGCAGGGAAACACAGCTGATTTTCATTTTCTCTTTCTCTTTGAGTGCCAGAAAAATAGAGGAGAGTGTGCATGCTTTCTACCCCTCTTGCCCTCTTCTGCTGAGATGGAGAAATGTCCCAGGTTCTACAAGGACATCAGGACAAAGATATGTAGTGAAAATAAGTCCAGGCTGGCTGTCCTTGTGGGCATCAGCTGCTAGCTTCTGCATTGGTGTTGCCATGAGCATGTCACAGCAGGTAAGGGATTGCTTTTCCTTGTGGGACAGCTGTTAAGCCATTCTGTTTCACCCTTTGCATCCACAGCATACAGTTTTTTCCCACACTGCTGTTTCTATCCAGCAGTGTGCATATATGCAGTGCTACAGATGTTGGTGGTCCTGCCTGTGGCAGGGGGTTGGAGATTCCTGATCCTTGAGGTCCCTTCCAACCCGGGCCATTCTGTGTGTGTGTGTGTGTGACTGGCTAAACACCAATTGTTGCTAGCTCAGCAGGTATACTGCTAATTATTGAACGTCTGACAGCTGCTTATCAACACTTGGCCACTATTTCTGGACACCTGCTCATCCCTGAAGAGAGAGAAGTTTGGAAGGAGGACAGAGGGGAGTCTCTTGATGCCTGCCTGTTGCATCCCAACCTGCCCACAGAGTGAGTCAGTTCGGCCTTGTGTGGAGGCCCTGGCTTCTTTGGAGTCTGTTTTTCTTTTGCTGAGCTTCTCCTATCCAAACAGAATGGCCTTACAACATGCTTTCTGGTCCTTAATACTAAACCCATAAAATTTGTAACTATTACAGTTCTGTAAGTGAGAATTGATCACATGATTGAACAACTGTATTTCTAAAATATGTTATGAAATAACTTCTTTTTACTAATACTAATACTAATAAAGTCTTTCTACTTTTTCAAACTATTTCTAAGGGCAAATTACAAAACACATCGTGCTGTACTGCTTCAGAGCAATCCCACATTTGATAGCCAGTGCAGAAACAACATTCCATCCTACAGCATTAGCTAGTTCAGAGGTACCAGGCGTGTATCTGGATGTGGCTGTTGTGCATAACTGGGGCTGAGGGATCAGAAGTGACAGCTCCACTCTTGGAGACCACAGAACTAAAATGGAAAGATAAAATAGTTGCAGGGCAATTGTTCTCTGTGCCTGAAGCAGGGACCGATTTATGGGGGAGAGATTTAACAGTTAAATGAGTATTACTGCTGTAAGTCTGTGAAACAGATATCAGGGGTCAATGAATGTGTTAACAGCTGTGATGAAGAAGAAATGAATCCAAAGGTGTGGGCAGGGGAAGGAAATCGGGGTGGACTCACAATTTTCCCTTACAAATAACTGCCCAAGGAGGGAGTGGAGCTGTGAAACAGCAACAATATCCCATAGCCTTAGAAGGGAGAGTGGGTCTAAAAGCTGTAACACAGACACTGGTTAAGGATGGTCTTCTGGAACCTTGTCTGTGGCCTTATAACACCCCAATCCTGTCGGCACGGAAGGCAGACGGCACGTATCGGCTGGTGCAAGATGTAAGGAAATGACTGAACCCGTTCTCAAAAGACAGCCTGTGGTTCCTAACCCCTATACCCTAATGAGTCAGATCCCACACGGACAGCAGTGGTTTGGTGTGAGAGACCTCACAGATGCTTTCCGGACAGCCTTTGGACTCAGAGAGAAATGGCTGCGTTTGTATGAGGACACATTGTAATCCTATCGTGATTCGTGATGATACTGTAGATACTGGAACTCGTGCTAATCCTTGTCTTTGCAGCATTTGAAGCAAGCAGATGGTGCTGCTGTCATGCAGAAAGCTCCCTTCCAACCACTCAGCAAGCATTTGGATGAGACAGCTTCCTGCTGGGGAGCCCTCCGACATCACTGCTGCCTCCTCCAGAACCATACCTGCAGATGCTTCAGAGCTCTTCAGCATGGACTTCCTTCCTCCCATCAGCAGCTGCTCCTGCACTGACCTTCATTCACACTGGGATACCATCTGCTTCCAACAGGAGCTGACCTGCTTGAACCTCATGAGGTTCAGCACAGCCAAGTGCAAGGTTTGGCATTTGGGCCGGAGGAATCCCAGGCATTCTTTTGTCATCATGGTGGTTTCCAATAGACCCCAACAATGAGACATCAGGTCGCCGTGTGGGCTCCTGGGTGACACTGCCATTTCCCAGCCATTGCAGCCTAGGGGCAAATAAAGTAAAATACTTCAGAAAGATCTCACACTGATTGCATATTTTACTGTTCTTTTACACAAAACAGAAGGGGAGGGCAGCAGATGCATGCAGGTGCATCAACACCCAGGCTGCTAAAGGAATGGAAAGACAGAAACATCAAATATCAATGCGTTATTCTAATGCAAGGAGGGAAGATTTTTTCAATGTTACTTTTTATCATTTAAAATAAGCAGTTGGCACTCTTAAAGGAAAATCCTAGGCCCCAGGTTCTGACAGTGTGGCAATCTGGCACGGACTCAGCTGTGAATGATCCAAACAGTCTGTTCCAGATTTTAACATCCCTTCTATGCATTCACAAGTTTTCTCTCTTGACTTCCCCTTACAGCCGTTAGATGCCAGCAAAACATCCCACAAACACTCCTTAACTCTGTGCACACAGGCACCCATCCAACCAGAGCCATCAGTCATTCCCAGCCATGCGCTCTTCCTCCAATCATGGTCAGCATCACACGGCCGTCACGCAGCTCACTTGACTCAGTTTTTCTCTTCTTTCTGGAGGTGTCCTTGCTTCTCAGCCTTACCTTCTCGTGATGTTTATCTCGCTCTGCAGCTCCTGCTCTGAATAGGCTTTCTTGGATTCCCGCATGACAGGCACAAAATGCAGCCACAGCCCCTGCCACCAAGGTCAGCTCTTCAGCACACGTTACCTGAGGAGCACTTGGCAACTCCTGCAACCTGAGCAGTGCCAGGAAGACTGTTTCACTTCTGCTTCTCCTGGCTCAGAAATTCATTTTCCTACCTAGAAAATGGGAAAAGAAAAGAAAGAAAAAAAAATCCTGACATAAAGCAGACACAGTTGATACTATGGAATTCTGGAAGGCAAGGGATTTCCCCTCTATGATGAGAAGTTGACTGCAAAGAACTAAGAAGAGCCATGAGCAGGTTGTGAACTTGTGGGTAAAATTAGGAAGTGCAGCAGTGCAGGGCTTCTGGAGGTGAGGGTCTGCTACAGCCGCCTGGAAAGAGAGCCTGTTGGTGGGAGCTGCTTACTGCAGCCAGCAGAAGCATCGCACTCACTGACTCTCATCCTGATGGGGGATTCCAGTCAGTCTGGGAAATCAGCATGGCTGGCTGCAAGCAATCTGACAGACTCCTGGAGTGCAGTGAGAATCACTCTGTGGTGCAGGCATTGGGCACAGCAAGCAGAAGGGAAGCATTGCTGGACATGGTGCACACCAGGGGTTACGACAGGAGGCGGTCAGGGCTGCAGTGACCATGCCCTCCTTGAGTTGGTGATCTCAAGGAATGCGGGCCTGGCAGGAAGCAAAGGCAGGAGCCTGAACTTCAGGAGAGCCAGCTGCAGGCTGTTCCAGGAATTCTTGGACGAGATCCTCTGGACAACTGTTTGCAGGGGCAAAGGGATGGAAAAGAGCTGGTCACTTTCTCAGAAAAAAACTTGCTCAGGTTGCACGCTGAGCTGCAGGAGAGGAAGGGGAGGAGGTGCCAGCACGGCTCTGCACGATGCTCTGCCACACTGGGCAGCTTGATCATGGCTCAGCAGTGGGATCAGACGAGGAGAAGGGGAGAAGGAAATCAAGGATGGGAGGGAGCCATCAGACACAGCCGGTGAGTGTCTGTGAAGTCTTGCAGACCCAGAGATTCCCAGGTTGTTTCTGCTTTTGCAGCATCTTTGTGCTGCAGGGTGAGCAAAAGGTTCTGCTGCTTGATTCTTCTGCAGGAGCCGCCTAAAAGGGAAATGGCCACTGAGCTGCAGACCAAGCAGTACTGCCTGACGTTGGCCAGGGGGAGCTTCTCCTGCCGCAGTGTGCTGATGACAGGTCTGGAGATGATCTGCAGGGCCAGTTCGTAGGTGGGAGCCAGGAAAGGACATGATGGGAGGAGAGAGGTGTTAAGGAGCGGGCAAGGCATGAAAATGCATCAGAAAGCCCTGAAAATCATCACAAAGCCACAGCCAGGAAGCTTGGGAGTATCATGAGCAGCATCCAGGATGCGAGAGATTATTTGCTACCATGCCAAATGGTAGCAGAGCTCCCCCTGCAGACATCCCAAAGCCAGACAAAACAGGAACAAACCCGGAGCTGTGCTGCACGCACCCCACAGCCACAGCATTGCAAGCTGGGGTGCCTTGCTGTGTGCTGCATTCATCCCAGTCCGTGTGAATGAAGACTCTGGAGGCAGTCAAGGCGTTGATTGAGCACGAGTGTGCTTTTATTATTGTATAAAAGACAGGAGGGTGGGAGAGGTCCACGGTGACTTAGGGACTCATCCTGTCTTGTCATGGAGAGAGTGGCTCAGAGCTCTCAGTGCTGCTGTCTGGTGCCTGGGACTGGAGGCCTGATTGACAGTCCCCCTGCAAGAGGCTCTGCTCCTCCTCACTGACACTGACCTGCTCCTGCATGGAGGTGCTGCTGTCGGGGCACTCACACTGTGCTTGGGATGGGCTGCACTGCAGAGACACTGGGTGACAGACCACACTTGTGACTGTGGTGTCTGGCTGGCCCAGGTCAGCATTTTCAGCAGAGCCAGGTGTAATGATAGCATGAACTTCGATGAGCTCCTTCTCTCCATCACTGTTGTCGTGTGTAAGGCTGCTTTTGGAACTGCAGCGATTCGTGCTTCCTATGAGCTCTCCACTGATGGAAGCAGAGAGAGCATCATTGCTACTTGCCCTGGATCTTATGGCTTGGCAAGGGCTCGATTCACCTAGAAAGGATACACAGGGGTTAGTGTCAAACTTTCACAAGCTGAATTACGACAGTGGTTCTTGATCAGGGGTGAACTGAAGATGCTAGGCAGGGGCTGGAATGCCAGAAGGAGATAGAAGTGCAGAGCAAGCTTGAATTCTATGTTCCTGAATAGCAGGGATTTGGAAGCTGCATTTGCACCCTTACCTGCCAGGACTACCACTGCTGTTTCTGAGGGCTGCCTGGCATTGCGCTGCAGTTGGCGTTTGCTGCCAGAGGATGGCTTCCTGAGGCTGAAGCAGCAACACCAACTGCTAGCTGGTGATTCCTCATTCTTGCTGGGTGGATTTTGCCTGGAGAGAGAAAACAGCCAATGCTGTGAGTCGTGCGTGGTTCAGGGTGAGGGAAGAGCTGCACTGAGCTCTTGGCAGCAGTTGCTTGTTCCTAGCACTGCCTGGTTTCTGCAGGAAAACACAAAAACCCACCCAAACAATGATGCTAGGTGCTGGAAAAGAAAGTCCTCTTTACCTTTCAGATGGAAAGTCGATGACAGTGTGGAATTTGCCCTGCCCAGCTGCAGGGCTTTCTTCCACTTCAATGTCCTGGCAGCTCTCTGTCACAGGGGGAGAGCTGCTGTGGCCTCGCCTCTGTGCCTGTGCCTCCTCCAGGCTGAGCAGCTTTGTGGCAGCAGAAGAGACCCCCACAGACTTGGGCCCTGGGAGAGAATTGTGCCCTGTCAGGGAAAACCACAGGTAAGAGCGAGGATCAGAAAGCAGTAGCACAGCCACCACAGTTCTGGGGGAGGTGCTGTATTTTTCTCAGGCTTGCTTATCCGTGCCACTGGAAGAAGAGGAGCCCAACATAACCATGTGGGCAGAGGTGTGTTTATGGCAAAGGACACGGTCATCATTAAGAGCAGCTTACTGTATCAAAATAGGCAAGGAAAAACCCAAGGAAATGGGGGCAGGGAACTGAGAAAGCTTCGCTGCCACATTTGCATCAAGCTTTTCCTGCCTGCAAACATAATAATTACGGTTTCCTCCTTGTGAAGTTTGGGCTTGGACATTCTCAGCATCCAGCAACAGGATGCCATACCCTAATGGAAGCCCAGAGGTCTGCTGTCCCCTTGATGGTAAAAGAGTATCTCAAAGGTCCTGGAGAAGGCCTGCATTTGATCAAGGTGTCAGGTCAAGATCAAGCTAATGGAGGAAGACACTCACCTGCTGCATCTGCAATGTCTGCTCCGGATTTGGAGCAGAAGAGGACGTCTGTGTGGTTGATGAGAAATTCCACCACATCCGACTGCGTCTGCAGCTCCATGCAGGCAGCTCTTCCGCTGGCGCAGGCAGACTCGTTCTGCTGTGATCTGTAGAAAAGGCAGATTTTAGAAGTCATTTCTCCAAGACCGTTTCCCCGAGTCTGAATTGTTGCAGCCAAAAGCTGTCAGCTGAGGCTCTGGAGACTTCCGCAGTGGGCAGTCAGTGATGCCACTGCAGAAATTCCCCTGGATGATCAAGGACACGTCAGTCCCATCTAAAGAACAGAGCACAACTGTCACCTAGACATTGTGCCTGTGGGGATGGAGAACAGCCCAGGCTCCTGCTCTTCTGTCAGCCACAGATTTTACAGGAGAAGAGCACATTTGATGGAGAAAAAGAGAGGACTGCTTTTCTTAACTGGAGAACAGAGGAAGTGTTGAAACAGAACCAGAAGTTTACCTTAAGAGGTTTGGAGCCCACACAATGGCTAGGTTCTTGGCATGCATGTTTGTTATACTGGAGCTCCCAGCCAGACACGCCAAGTGTCTCATCAGGAACTCCAGTGTCCTGGAAAACAAGAGAGGCAAACGTTCAGCACCAACGAGCATGCCGTGCTGCAATTCAGAAAGCAAACCTCCATTCATGCTACTTCTTGTGATTGCTACTGTCACCGAAGATGAAGTAGATCCAACCTGACTGAGTGCCACGCTGCAGCACCAAGCCCCAGCACAGCACAGCCACAGCCATCAGCTGCACCAAGCGTGCCCCCGTGCCCAGGAACTGACCCCATAAAGTAAGCCCATGGAGCCTTCAACCCTTCAGCATACACAGGCATCGTGTTGCCGGCGTGAGACAGAGCCTGGAACCGCATCGTTGCCCTCTGCAATGCAGCAGGGCTGAGCTCAGCAGGCTGAGGGCAGCACTGACCTGTAGTGAGGAGCGGGCAGCTGCTGGATGACGTCCTGCATTCTGAGCAGCCGCTCCTCCTCTGTAGCGGCACCAACAGCATCCTGGAGTAGTGCAGAAAGGGAGCGAGACACCAATCAGGCTAGTACACCACTGCGAGTAAACCTCGTGGGGCTGACAGCAAAAGGGCCTCCGAGCTGGGGCACTGCTGCAGCCATCTGCCAAGAGGCCCAGGAAGAGGGAAATGAAAGACGTGGCCTTGTGCTTACCGAGAACTTGCCGTACAGCTGGTGGGTGAGCAGAGGGTTCGGGAGCTCCCTGAAGTACATCTTGCAGAGGGAGCTCACGCTGTGAATGTCACGGACGGTGAGCTCAGGAATCTGCTCCGACTCAAATTCCTGCCTGGAGAGAGGGACGCAAACCCGGTTGAGCGAGAGGAAGGCAAGCCCAAAGCCACACCAGATGCACTCAGGCTGTGTCAGTCGCAGCACTCTTACCGCAGTCTCTGGATGTTGGACGCGACGCCGGACAGGCGGTATATCCCCTGCACCACGCCGTGCTGCTCAATGAACTCAGCGCAGCTCTGGAGGACCTGGGGGACTGAAGAACACGTGCCAGCCGTCAGTGGAGCTCCTGATTCAGTCGTGCTGCAGGCTGTGCTTCACATGCCATCCACTAAGCCCAGCCAGGCTTGGCTGAAGCAAATACAGATGTGCTTGTCTCTTAGGAGCATCCGCCTCACTTTATCCTTCAGCCATCAACTCCCATTACACGTGTCTCCACGGCTATCAGCCTGCCCCCTGCTAGATATGAGCTCCCTTTCATCTTCTTTAGATGCCCAGCAGAGGAAGATCTCAGGAATGGGCAGCTCCTTACCATCACGACCGGAGTGGAGAAGATGCTCTCCCAGGTCACCGCCAAACACCCTTTCCTTCTCCACCTCCCGCTCGGTCGGTTTCTTTGGGCGGGCCTTCACCAAGGAACGAAGGAAGGTGAGGATCTTGCTGCGTTTCTTGGGCACTGCACAACAAAAGGAAGAAACCAGGTCATTTCAGGTCTGGCTCCGTTGGACGAGGCCGAGCACAGCACATTCTACAGAGCACGTCAGAACGGGAAGAACATTACCAACCAGTACATACAAAAAGGGATTTTCCCCATGCCTGGAGGAGCCCAAGGCCAGGTGGGATGGGGCCCTGGGCAGCCTGATCTAGTCTCACATTAAATGTGGGGGCTGGCAGCACAGCCTGAGGCGGGAGGGTTGGAGCATGATTTTCCATGAGGTCCCTTCCATCCCAAGCCATTCTATGAAGATTCTATAGTTTTGCCAAGTCCAATCATAAACACAGGAGGATTGGGCCAAATCTCTGCCCCATGGTATGCATGAAAGATCATACATCCAGATGACAATGTGGGATGGATAAAGGAGGTATTAAACACGGAACCACCCCAAAAAAGACTCCCTTTTGCTTCCCCACACCATCAAATGTAACATCCGTACCTGGCTTTGGCACAGAATTGATGAGTGCCTCAGGAATGTTCTTATTAATGAGTTCCACACACTCCCCTGGGAAAAATCCAACCTGTAACAAGAAGAGAGGCCAACTATTGCATGCAGCACTTCTCAGATCTGAACTGTTAAACCAAAAGCCACGTAACATTTCCCTCGGAACGTGCTTGCCTGACGTTCCATAAGACTATCCAGCAGAAAATGGCCATAGTTCACAGCATAAAGGTAACAATTTTTCAACATTTGCAGCCAAGGGCAAGGTCCTCTGACACCAACACAGGGAAACTGTTTATGTCCATTAGGCATCCTGTGCAGGCAGAGCAGCTCTAAGCTGAGATTCCTGCCTTTACTGAAGTTGCACTCTCCAGTCTGAAGCTTGTGCCTACCTGGAAGCCGAGCTTGCCTCTCCACCAGGGGGTCAGCTCCTTTGGTGGCATGTCGATGACACACACGATGTCTCCCACCTGCAAGAGATTGCAACGTCAATCCCAGCTTCAGCACAGCTGGGAGGAAAGCACAGCTCAAATGTCTGCATTCTTCTGCACTGCCAAACATCGCCAAGCATGAGAGCACTTGCACCAGTGCAGCTCTGAAGGCATTTGCCATTGTAAAATTGAACAACAAGGAACGCCTTGAACTGCTTACCTCAAAGGAGAGTTCATCCGCTGCCTGGGCAACGTATCTCTTAATAGCATGGGCAGCAGCAATAGCTGGAATGTTCACAGCTGACTCCCCATGGTCCAGCAGGGGCTTCCCCTTGTTCTCAGCCTGAAACAGAGAGCACAGGCCACGGTGAGGAGCTGGGAACCAACGAGGAGGATTTCAAGGTGAGGAGCACATCTGCAGAGAAAGCTGCAGGAAATGCACTCGGTCCTTATCATGGGCACTTCAGAAGGAACTGCAAGTCTAATAACGGCTGTTTCTCTCCCTGGTGTGCAGCAGGCACACGCCAGGCAATGCAAAGATGCATCTCTCCCCACCCAGACTAATCAGCAATGGCACTGACGCAGACAGGTGGCCTTGTCCATTTTGCCCCCTCCTTTCCTGCGCTCTTTGTGCAGGAAGGCTGACTGTTTAAGATGCTAGGAGACCGTGAAGAGGGAAACCAAAGCTACGGCTGCAGTTACAAGGTGCAAACAGTGCCACTGCAAGCACCAAGCAGCTCTCTTGAGCAGTCCAACCAACAGCGAGACCAAACAGAGCAGAGAATGATTGTTGTTTCTGCAGCCATTTGAAGGGAAAAGTCAGTAGAGGACAAACCCCACAGCCGAGATGGCTCTGGTACTTTTATAAACTTGCCACGCTTGCACTACTGTCTTGCCACAGAGGAGCTCTCTTGGAAAGCAGGAGAGCACATCTGCGGCTCACTCTGCTGGCTGCAGTCAGGGAACAAAGACCAATCAGAGCTTCATACTCTACCTCTGTCCATGCCAGGTCAGGCCCACAGCTGATCTCGCTGCACGCCACAGCCATCAGCGTAGGTGTGACAAGCTGGAACTGAAAAGAAACACACTTTTATTTTCTCTGTTCACATCTCTGCTGTGCTCCCTACAGCTGTCGGGCACACTCACACAGCCCAAGCACGCCTGCTGGTGTCCCTGGTGATGCTGTGCAGCTCTGCACAAGCTGGGGCTGGGACTCTTTGCCTAAGGGATTGGTTTCCTGTAGACCAGCTGGTCACAGCACCACAGACAGCATCCTTCTGAGGGCTGAGCTGCACAGCACGTGGAGAAAACCCACACGTGACCAGCGTCCCATCAAAGCTGGATGAGGCTGTGTTACTAAACACGGGGCGTCACGGGCTGCTAAAGCATGTGGGGGGACAAACCATGGCAGGTACCTGGCAAGAGATCAGAACGAGGGAGAGAAATCTCACGAATCCGCAGCCGTTCCTTGTCACTTTGCTCTGATCTTCCACGAGCAAAAGCTGCAGCAGGGAAGCAGGCAGAGGGTGGAGAGATGAGAGAGAAAGAGTAGGTCAGTTTGCTTCCACGGTTTAGCAAAGACTACGAGGGAAAATCCAAAATCTGCCCTCCCTCAACTTAAAAACTTAAGTTTTCAACTTAAAACCATTTCCCCTTGTCCTGCTGTTATCTACCCTTTCAAAGAGTTGGTTCCCTCCTTTTATAAGGCTCCCTTTAGGTACTGAAGGCTGCAGTGAGGTCACCCCAGTGCCTTTTTTTTCTCCAGGCTGAACAAGCCCAGCTCCCTCAGCCTGTCTTTGCAGGGGAGGTGCTCCTGTCCCCTGATCATCTCTGTGGCTTGCCTCTGGACCCTCTCCAGCAGCTCCCTGTCTTTCTGGACACTGTACTGCAGCTGGGGCCTCACAAGAGCAGAGCAGGGGGGGACGATCACCTCCCTGTCCCTCATGGCCACCCCTCTGCTGATGGAGATAATGTGATCCTATGAGCTCCGCCAGCCAGCAGTTCTCAGCACTCACTGTCCCCCCATCTCTCCCACACTGTCTCAGCTTACCTACAAGGTGCTGCACAGGACGGTGTGAAGACAAAGGGATGCAGTCGGTGCACAAGTGCAACAAGCGAGCTGCTCAGTCAGAGCTCCAGCGCTCCAATGAAGGGACGCAGCACGCACTGCTCCTCCCCTCATTCTAGCCCTTATGACATTACTGAGGGCCACCAGGCTGCTCCACCACGACGGACAGGGTGGGGAGGCAAGACCAGTCACAAGGGCAGAAGATTCCAACAGCCCAGCCCAACGTTCTGGAATCAGGGGCTGCTTGGAATTCTACCCCAGCCAAATCCTGGAGAAGCTGGCACGGGGTCGTCATGACCAAAGCGCAGGACCTGGCGCTTGCTCTTGTTGAGCCTCGCACAACTGGCCTCAGTGCATCCCTCTGGAGGGCCTTCCTGCCCTCAGCCAGATGGACGCTTCCTCCCAGCAGCGTACCTTGCAGTGCTGGGCCCATGTCAAATCCACACTAGAGTGGCTTTTGTTACATTCAAGGGCATGTTGCCGCACCAATCTATCTCACCTGTAAGGAAATAAAGGAGGAGATGGGAGAAACACAGAACTGCTGCCAGACTGCTTTATCCCTTTCTCAGCCCAACTTCCCTTGCCTCATCCCCTACCCCAACTCCTAAATGATGCCCACAGGCTGATAGTTGGATCTCAAGTCCATAGGACTCCTTTCACAGGGCTCCATCAAAAAGGCTGTCACACTTGTTCCGTACACTCACACTGACCCAGCAGTGGTATCACAGTCACTTAACACACACACAACAACCAAACCCCGAGCATGCACATCCCTTCCTGCGTGACTGCAGCCCACAGCTCCCCTTCACACCTCCGTGGATCTCTGGTGTTTTACACGGATGCAGCCTCGCTGTAGCTCCGTGGCTGTCACACAAGGCCTGCAGGACCTCTTTCTCTGCAAACCCCGTCTGCAGGCATTGGTTCACGAGGTTCACCTCCTGCCCTCCTGAGCAAAAACAAGCACTAAGAACAAGAGCAAAGCACACTGGACTCGACCTGGCCCGATCCCCAACCCTCAGTCCTGTCAGACGGACCCTGGTGTGGAGACTCATCCCCAAAGCCTGGCTGGACATCAGCACAGGCATCATTCTTCAAACGCCCCATCCAAGCAGCAAGGGATCAAAGCGTTGGCACAGCTGAAACAGAAATGCTGTGTGAGTTTCCTGTTAGCACTGAGCAGGAACAAATCTACCGCTGAGCAGCAGGATGTGAGACAAGCAGCAGAAGACACCCAACCTGCAGAACCAGCTCGTTTGGGGTCGGTCCAGATGTTTGTCTGCTCCCTTCCCTGGCCCAGGCCAAGCTTGTGAGCTGCTCCTCCTTGGTGCAGGGGGAAATGGTGCAGATGCCATGTGGTGGCTATGCACAGCATGCCTTGCACTTGCTTTTCCTCTCTCCATCTTCCATCTTCCATTAAAAAACAGCATCTCCAGCCTCCAGAGATCACTGAGTCCAACCCCTGCACAACAGTGAAAAAAAAGATATGATAAGGGGTACTTAAAGCACAGCATCTGTAATCAGATCAGACTCCTGCACTGTGAAGACTTCCATGAGTATTCCTGCAGAATGCATCACTTAGTCTCTCCTAAGCCTTGTGTTCATGGTTTTCCTGTAAGAGCTTGTCTAAACACTGCCTATAATCGTGCTTATGCTAGAAGCACTTGGATTTATTGATCCTTAGTGTGATTTCAATAACAAATGCAGATGTTTTTTGTTAGGGACAGCTTTCAATTTCTCAACTGAAATTTCAATATTGCATTAGGTGTTGACAACCACGGGGCTGCAGTACAGAGAATTACAGGAAGATTAATTTCTCCATCTCCATGCTCCTAGACATTGATGGTTACAGTGATGTAGTTATATACAAAGTTGCAAGATACCAAAGCTAGAATAACCTCTTGGTGCAGCAGGATGTCTGGAGCCCAAGTGCAGAGTCTCAGTGTTGCAAAGCCTTGAAGAGGTGCACCGTATGTGCTGGGGCTGATGACACAGACACTGGAGCAAGGCCAGTGTGATGCTAGAAACTTGACCAGCAGCTGATCTGTTGTCAGCCATTTCTGGACACAAACGGGATCTGGTCGACTTAGGACATGACCTTTGGGCTGGAGAGCAACTCCCCGAGGAATCACACAGCCACTGCAGACCGTTGGCAAGAACCCCATACCAAAACAGCTCATCTGCAATCAGTTTTTAATCTGTGCAGCAGTGATTGGAACAGGCGCACGCTCTCTGCAATTGCAGGAATGTTCACAAGTGGAATGTACATCACCTGTGTGCTCCAGCTCTTCTGTGTGCATGCTAGGAGCAGTGATCCCCCTGCACCCAGGGCTGCAATAAAGTCCTGTGGGCTTTCTAACCTGCCCACCAGCAGCCCAGGCTGCCCAGAGCCACATCCAGCCTGGCCTTGGATGCCTGCAGGGATGGGGCATCCACAGCCTCCCTGGGCAACCTGTTCCAGTGCCTCACCACCCTCTGGCTGAAAAACTTCCTCCTCACATCCAACCTAAACCTCAACACCCCCCATCTCAGTTTAAAGCCATTCCCCACTTGTCCCATCACCATCCACCCTCCAAAACAAAACACCTCGGCTGTTCAGCACTGAAAGAGCAAAATAACCCACAGCTCTTACTTCCACTGTATGCATTTAATTCCAAACTTAAGGTCACAGGTTAATTACTCATGTGATCCTTCCGGACAGAAGAACTACTCGTAGTGATGTGTAGGAGTAAGGAACAGTTTGAAAAGGTCATGGACATATTAGAACTTGCAGCATTTATCTTAATAGATGCCTACATTGCAAAGCATTTTGTAAAACACACGTTACAAGTACTGTGCATTGGATTACACTATATCAAACTCTAAGTAACAATACAGGTTGCCTTTGAATCTACACTTACATGTTTTCTTCTAACTCCTTGATAAAATTCCTTACTACCTTCAGTTTTACAGCCAAAGCAGTGTTTGAGCTGGTAATGTACTCTTGAACAGCACTGCTGCCTTTAGCATTTGTATGTTTAGATCTGAAAAGAGAACTTGGTCATTATTTCACGATGAGAGAATCTTATATGACACAACAGAATTACAAAAATCTGACAATACTGTAAAATGCCAGCGTAAGAATGTGGCTTTGATTTTTTCTTTTTTTTTTCTTTTTTTTTTTTTTTTAAATGGTGAGTGTACCATTAATTCAAGACAAGAATTTTGTTTGTAAGTCAATCTCTATAACTGTTCTTGGCATCATTCTGTAGGATGAACTAGATACATGGAATTTGGCACTGGCTCCCCAGTGCAGTGCCTTGGCACTGAGCTGACAAAGGCCAAAGAGCATTTGCACAATGCTCTCAGACACAGGGCTTGACCCATAGGAGGTCCGGTGTGGAACAAGGAGGTGGAATACATGATCCTCGAGGTCCCTTCCAAATAAAGATATTCCATCATCCTCTAATACTTATATTCCCAAGTCCTGTACGCAGTGCTCAGATGCTTAATTGAAAGGTTCCATGAAACAGTGAGGTATCTATGTCCATTTACCACTCAGTTATTCAATTTGCCACATGGATCTTTCATCCAGTCACATGAAAAAAGCACTCAAAGTATTTCCTTCAGTCTTCCATTCTGATAGAGCTTTCTGGAGCAAATAAAGAGTTGCAACTCAGAATGTCCACACCTCCCTTCCTGCACCCTGCATACTTTTTTCATTGCACTGTGATTACGTACCATTCTATTGTCACCCTCATTCTGTCATTATCTAGGCAGTTTACTGACATTAAATTTTCCAGCAACAGATGCCCACAAGTACAGCCAGCCTGGAAATATTTTGATAACTTACCTTTGTCCTGATGTCCTTGTAGGAGGTGGGACATTTCTCCATCTCAGCAGATGAGGGCAGGAGGGGTCCAAGGTGAGGGCACGCTCTCCTCTATTTTTCTGGCACTCAAAGACAAGGGGAACAAGAAAACCAGACGTGTTTCCCTGCCCATGGCAAACACCAGCCTTTCCATCCTTACAGTCCTTCCTGCCATCAGCAGAGACATTTTGCTTTCTTGTGCCACTTCATCCCTTTAGCATCTGGCATTCTAACAAAAAAGTACTTACAAGGAATTTTAATATTTTCATATTAAATGTCAGAATTAGAACCATTATGTTTACCAAATATTTAAAACGTTCAACCCAGTGAGAAGTCAATTGATGTGGTATTTAGCATTCAGATAAGAACTTGTAAAGGAAGTAAAAAGTGCTGCTTTCATAAACTATAGTCTCATTGTCAAGCCTTGCGCTGTCTCAGCAGATTATTACAGAATGTTCATTCAAGCAGGGATTAAGAGATGCGTCTGAATTGATAACAACAACGAATAATTAAAAAAGCTTGACTGCAGTCTGCTTGAGGATTCCAGTCTGAAGTGTGTTCCACCTGATGACAACTGGGAATGTCTTTCTCTCACCATTAGAACCATTGCACCTCTGACTAAACACATAGCTAATCACCACTGAAAACCTAGGTGCAATTTCTGCAGTGCACAGACCAACTAAGTGTTGATTAACATTCAGAGAGATTGTGCAGGTGTCCTTTTAGGAACTGGCCTACAGTATGCTAAGAGGGATGGATGTGGGGACATTAGGATAACGTGCCCTCTGCCTTTTAAGACAGCCCCAGCAGAGCAGGTCAGCAGGCTGAAGAGCTGCGTGGGTCACCAGGGCTCAGAGACTTCACTCGGCCACCTGAAAGTTGAGGGCCTTCAGCCCAAGCTGCCCTTTTCCATGCAGGCAAGGAGGCCAAGAGAAGGTGGATCGGCACGGTTCTGGTGCAGACAGGGGCTGCAGTGTGAGCAGGCCTACACAGACAAGGCTGTGCCCACACAGAGTGACAGCAGCTTTCGCTGTGAGCAGATTCCCAGGGGGCCTGAGCCATGGCAGTTCTTGATGGCAGCATGTTCCAATCAGCCCTGGAAGTCTTCTCTGGACGTCTGTCGCATTCTGGAATCCACACTGAGGACGCAGTCGCTGTGTCAGAGCAGCTGGCAGAGTCACGGGGAACCGTGACGTAGTTGGCCCAGGGAGCAACAACAAGGCCTGCACTGCTCAGCCAGCCCAGGCCAAAGGGGAGCACGAGAGAGAGCAGAGGAGAGAGGGGGGAAAGAGGGCCAGGAAGGAAAGGCCTGTGCCTGAATGGACGTGTAGCAGCAGCTGCTGACAGCAAACTCGGTGATGGCAGGGGCACAGCAGAGCAGTGCAATGCTGGCAGCTTCCTGTGTCTTTCACACAGGCACTGCAGACATGGCCAGCACTGGGAGATCAGCAGAACTGCTGCACACCTCTGCCAGCCCAGGCCAGAGGAGTGCAGAACAGTGAGCTGCTGCTGAGGGGAGAGAGGATGGCCTGAGAGCTGACCTGAGAGGCAGGGCTGGCTGTGTTACAGCAGCCTCTGTGTCCTCCTCCTGTGTCTGTGAGGGCCAGAGGGCCAGAAGAGAACATGCCCAGACAACGAAGCCCTGCTGTCCTCTGCTGCTCAGCTGGAGAGATGTTCCGCCTTCCTGAAGGACGCTGATCCAAAGGGAAGGAATCAAAGGAAGTCCAGGCTGGCTGTCCTTGTGGGCATCAGCTGCTGGCAGCTGCCTCTGTGCTGCCATGGGCAGGGCACAGCACACACAGTGTTTGCAGTTCCCTGTGTGACACTGGCCCTGGTGACCTGACAGCCAGAGGGAGACAAGAGAAAGAGCTGCCTCCCTCTGCCAGATGAGGCAAAGGTGAGAATCCCAGAATCACAGCATGGCCCGGGTTGGAAAGGAGCTCAAGGTTCATGAATCTCCAACCCTTGGCTCTCCAAGGGTGCACAGGGGGCTTTGTTCTCCCTGTGGTGCAGCTTCAGTGCCAACTCACAGCTGAGCTGGTTGGCACACTGTGACAGCCTGCCGCTCTGAAGCTCTTGGGGCAGTGCTCAGTTCTTTCTGAAGTACTCTGGAAAATGCTGCTTCTCCTTCACCAAGTCTGTTTCCAGACAGACGTCTTTTTCTCCTCTGTACACACAAACAGGATCTTGTAACTCCCTGGCACAGTGCTCAGAAGTGATACTTCTGGAAGCACGTCAGAGAAAAGTGGCCTTGTCCCAGTGGACTTTCAGAGCAGATGAGAACAAGTCTTGGTTGACGGCTTTCTTCTGCTTCTGGAACTGCACAGGCAGGTTGTGTGTTGTCATACTTTATGCCAGAGTGCCAAACTGAAGCAGTTTCTGCAACTTCTTTTTTTCATACTTGTCACTCTTTGCTGAGACCTTAACTTAGTCATTTTTAATGCGCTCTCATCTAAACTACTGCGTCCTCCAGTGTTGTATGAATCAGGACTGTGGGATTTCATCAGTGAAAGGATTCTGCTCTAATGACTGTCATTCTAAAGCTGATATTGTTTCTACCGCATCAGGCTTGCATGAAGCATCTTTGATCAACAGAGAAATCAGAAAAATTGCTTTTCCTATTGCAGTTTCCTTTTAACTAGTGATGAAAGCTGTCAGTTTATTTTTGGCACCAGAAATCCTGGGATGCAACCAGGTTAGATAAGAAGTGACACTGAGTCAACAGTAAAGGAACACAGATGAGATAGCATCACACAGCTCTGGAAAAGATTTTCCAGCTCTGTGTCTACCTACACCTTCAGGAGATGAAAAGTACTGGCTTACTGAGGTGTCCTGGGTTGCAGGTTCTGTTAGTCTCCATTTTTGGAAGAGGTGCTTGCAATAAATACCTTGTAAGGTGAATGAGCTTGATAGAATCAGGGTGTGAAGGAGATGGATTTGCTGTTTCCCGAAGGTGCAGGAGTATTGCTGTGCCTACAGTCAGTAAACAAGGCAGAAATCACTGTGTTCCTCAGAATGAAAAGCAAAAGAATAAAAATCTTTTTGTGAGGGACAGCACGCCTGAATGAAGCACAAATCTAAACATTTAAAATAAGGGCCAGTGTCAAAGGGACTTGCAGTATTTCTCGTGAAGAAATATTTGATGCTTCTTTAGGAAAGTCATCATAACAAAAGTGTACTGATGTCTTTGCTGAGGATTTCCTTGGTTCCAGCCTGAAGGTGTGCGCAGGCATGAGCAGGCAGTGCTGAGCTGCAGGTGAGTGCCTGTGTCCCACAGCAGGAAACCCGTGGATGTCTTCAGGGGTTTGAAATGGGCAGAGCTGTGAAACCTGTAGGGTTTCACTGAAATTGTCCTCTGCTTTAATTTGTAATCTTAGTTTCACCAATGCTTTCCAATGTTATTGTCGTATGAATGCAGATACATGGGATAGGATGTAAAGTTTTTATGGTGCTGCTGTATAATTTTCTGTAGTCATCATAAGCCAATAAAAAAAATAAATGGTAATCAGGCAATCTATTAACAACCTGTGGCACGTGTCAAAACAATGAAATTCCTTGGAGGAAGACAGTATAGCTATATAATAATGTGGCTATCCAAAACTGTTAATTATATTTGATGAGCTGGAGATAATCCTGAAATGCGGGACTTTGATCTTAGCCAAGAATAATAAAAGTTATTATCATTCTTAAATTGGCAGCTGCTATCAAAAGCCTGTGTCTTATTTCCCTTTTGGTAACACTGGCTAAATCAGAGAAAGTGATAAAAGAATTTCATGATTGCAGATTAGGGATTCTTTCCCACTTGACCAGAAGTAATCTATGTCCACAAATGTCTGTAAATACTTTTTCTATCTTGTTTTGCCAGATGAATTGATATTTGAGATGAATGGAAAAAACATTTTGCGTACATAGATAAGCAATGCAAATTTCCTGGGTTGTTTTAGAGAAAAAAGCTCCGGTTATCAGATCGTTTCCATGCAAAATAAGAATTACAGAAAAATTCTCATTATTATTATTCATGCATGAATAAGTTCAAAAAAGAGATGTGGGGGATGTTGTTTCAATTCCAGGTGATAGTAGGAAGGACTGTCAGGATGGAAAGCCTAGTGTCTGCCATGGGCAAAGAAACACTTCTGGTTTTCATGTTCCCTTTGTCATTGAGTGCAAGAGGCCATGAGGAGAGAGTGCCCTAAACTTGGACCCTTTTTGACCATTGCAGCTGAGATGGAGAAGTGTTCAACCTTCTAGAAGGACTTCAGGACAAAGATATGTAATGAAAATAAGTCCAGGCTTGCTGTCCTTGCTGGCATCAGCTGCTGGCATCTGCGTTGCTGCTGCCATGAGCATGGCAAAGCAGGTAAAAGGTTGCTTTTCCTTGTGTGACACAGGAGCTCTTGTCTTGAAAGCTAGAGGGATGCAATAGAAAGAGCTGCAACCTCTGCCAGACATGGCAAAGCTGAGTGGGATGTTGTTTCAATTAGTGCTGATGTCAGGAAGGACTGTAAGGATGGAAAGGCTGGTGTTTGGCATGGGCTGGGAAACACATCTGGTTTTCATTTTCTCTTTGGGTTCCAGAAAAAGAGGAGAGTGTGCCCTAAACTTGGACACCTCCTTCCCTCTTCTGCTGAGATGGAGAAATGTTCCAGCTTCTAGAAAGTCATCAGGACAAAGATATGTAATGAAAATAAGTCCAGGCTGGCTGTCCTTGTGGGCATCAGCTGCTGGCATCTGCATTGGTGTTGCCATGAGCATGGCACAGCAGGTAAAAGATTGCTTTTCCTTGTGTGACACAGGAGCTCTTGACTTGAAAGCTAGAGGGATGCAATAGAAAGAGCTGCAACCTCTGGCAGACATGGCAAAGGTGAGTGGGATGTTGTTTCAATGAGTGCTGATGTCAGGAAGGACTGTAAGGATGGAAAGGCTGGTGTTTGCCATGGGCAGGGAAACACATCTGGTTTTCATTTTCTCTTTGGGTTCCAGAAAAAGAGGAGAGTGTGCCCTAACCTTGGACACCTCCTTCCCTCTTCTGCTGAGATGGAGAAATGTTCCAGCTTCTAGAAGGACATCAGGACAAAGATATGTAATGAAAATAACTCCAGGCTGGCTGTACTTGTGGGCATCAGCTGCTGGCATCTGCGTTGCTGCTGCCATGAGCATGGCACAGCAGGTAAAAGATTGCTTTTCCTTGTGTGACACAGGAGCTCTTGACTTGAGAACTAGAGGGATGCAATAGAAAGAGCTGCAACCTCTGCCAGACATGGCAAAGGTGAGTGGGATGTTGTTTCAATTAGTGCTGATGTCAGGAAGGACTGTAAGGATGGAAAGGCTGGTGTTTGCCATGGGCAGGGAAACACATCTGGTTTCATTTTCTCTTTTTCTTTGAGTGCCAGATAAACAGGGGAGAGTGTGCCCTCACCTTGTAACTCCCCTGCCCTCTTCTGCTGAGATGGTGAAATGTCCCAGCTTCTAGAAGGACATCAGGACAAAGATATGTAATGAAAATAAGTCCAGGCTGGCTGTCCTTGTGGGCATCAGCTGCTGGCATCTGCATTGGTGTTGCCATGAGCATGGCACAGCAGGAAAATGGTTGCTTTTCCTTGTGTGATACAGGAGCTCTTGACTTGAAATCTAGAGTGATGCAATAGAAAGAGCTGCAACCTCTGCCAGACATGGCAAGGGTGAGTGGGATTTTGTTTCAGTTGCTGCTGATGTCAGGAAGGACTGTAAGGATGGAAAGGCTGGTGTTTGCCATGGGCAGGGAAACACATCTGGTTTTCATTTTCTCTTTCTCTTTGAGTGCCAGATAAAGAGGAGAGTGTGCCCTCACCTTAGAACTCTCCTGCCCTCTTCTGCTGAGATGGAGAAATGTCCCAGCTTCTAGAAGGACATCAGGACAAAGATATGTAATTAAAATAAGTCCAGGCTGGCTGTCCTTGTGGGCATCAGCTGCTGGCATCTGCACTGCAGCTGAAATGAGCATGGCACAGAAGGTAAAAGATTGCTTTTCCTTGTGTGACACAGGAGCTCTTGACTTGAAAGCTAGAGGGATGCAATAGAAAGAGCTGCAACCTCTGCTAGACATGGCAAAGGTGAGTGGGATGTTCTTTCAATTAGTGCTGATGTCAGGAAGGACTGTAAGGATGGAAAGGCTGGTGTTTGGCAAGGGCAAGGAAACACATCTGGTTTTCATTTTCTCTTTGGGTTCCAGAAAAAGAGGAGAGTGTGCCCTAACCTTGGACACCTCCTTCCCTCTTCTGCTGAGATGGAGAAATGTTCCAGCTTCTAGAAGGACATCAGGACAAAGATATGTAATGAAAATAAGTCCAGGCTGGCTGTCCTTGTGGGCATCAGCTGCTGGCATCTGCCTTGCTGCTGCCATGAGCATGGCACAGCAGGTAAAAGATTGCTTTTCCTTGTGTGACACAGGAGCTCTTGAGTTGAAAGCTAGAGGGATGCAATATACAGAGCTGCAACCTTTTTCCAGACGTGGCAAAGATGAGTGGGATGTTGTTTCAGTTGCTGCTGATGTCAGGAAGGACTGTAAGGATGGAAAGGCTGGTGTTTGCCCTGGGCAGGGAAACACGTCTGGTTTCATTTTCTCTTTCTCTTTGAGTGCCAGATAAACAGGGGAGAGTGTGCCCTCACCTTGCAACTCTCCTGCCCTCTGATGCTGAGAGGGAGATATATCTATTTTCTAGAAGGACATCAGGACAAAGATATGTAATGAAAATAAGTCCAGGCTGGCTGTCCTTGTGGGCATCAGCTGCTGGCATGAGCATGGCAAAGCAGGTAAAAGATTGCTTTTCCTTGTGTGACACAGGAGCTCTTGACTTGACAGCTAGAGGGATGCAATAGAAAGAGCTGCAACCTCTGCCAGACATGGCAAAAGTGAGTGGGATGTTGTTTCAATTAGTGCTGATGTCAGGAGGACTGTAAGGATGGAAAGGCTGGTGTTTGCCCTGGGCAGGGAAACACATCTGGTTTTCATTTTGTCTTAATCTTTCAGTGCTAGATAAATAGAGGAGAGTTTGCCCTCACCTTGGAACTCTCCTGCCCTCTTCTGCTGAGATGGAGAAATGTTCCAGCTTCTAGAAGGACATCAGGACAAAGATATGTAATGAAAATAAGTCCAGGCTGGCTGTCCTTGTGGGCATCAGCTGCTGGCATCTGCATTGCTGCGGCCATGAGCATGGCAAAGCAGGTAAAAGATTGCTTTTCCTTGTGTGACACAGGAGCTCTTGACATGACAGCTAGAAGGATGCAATAGAAAGAGCTCCAACCTCTGGCAGACATGGCAAGGGTGAGTGGGATGTTGTTTCAATTAGTGCTGATGTCAGGAAGGACTGTAAGGATGGAAAGGCTGGTGTTTGCCATGGGCAGGGAAACACATCTGGTTTTCATTTTCTCTTTCTCTTTGAGTGCTAGATAAATAGAGGAGGGTTTGCCCTCACCTTGGAACTCTCCTGCCCTGTGCTGCTGAGATGGAGAAATGTCCCAGCTTCTAGAAGGACATCAGGACAAAGATATGTAATGAAAATAAGTCCAGGCTGGCTATCCTTGTGGGCATCAGCTGCTGGCATCTGCATTGCTGCTGCCATGAGCATGGCACAGCAGGTAAAAGATTGCTTTTCCTTATGTGACACAGGAGCTCTTGACTTGAAAGCTAGAGGGATGCAATAGAAAGAGCTGCAACCTCTGCCAGACATGGCTAACTTGAGTGGGATGTTGTTTCAGTTGCTGCTGATGTCAGGAGGACTGTAAGGATGGAAAGGCTGGTGTTTGTTCTGGGCAGGGAAACACATCTGGTTTTCATTTTCTCTTTCTCTTTGAGTTCCAGATAAACAGGGGAGAGTGTGCCCTCACCTTCGATCTCTCCTGCACTCTGCTGCTCAGAGGGAGAAATGTCCCAGCTTCTAGAAGGACATCAGGACAAAGATATGTAATGAAAATAAGTCCAGGCTGGCTGTCCTTGTGGGCATCAGCTGCTGACATCTGCATTGCTGCAGGCATGAGCATGGCACAGCAGGTAAATGGTTGCTTTTCCTTGTGTGACACAGGAGCTCTTGACTTGACAACTAGAGGGATGCAATAGAAAGAGCTGCAACCTCTGCCAGACATGGCAAAGGTGAGTGGGATGTTGTTTCAGTTGCTGCCAATGTCAGGAAGGACTGTAAGGATGGAAAGTCTCGTGTTTGCCATGGCAGGGAAACACATCTTGTTTTCATTTTCTCTTTCTCTTTGAGTGCCAGATAAACAGGGGAGAGTGTGCCCTCACCTTGGACCCATCCTGCCCTCTTCTGCTGAGATGGAGAAATGTTCCAGCTTCTAGAAGGACATCAGTACAAAGATATGTAATGAAAATAAGTCCAGGCTGGCTGTCCCTGTGGGCATCAGCTGCAGGCATCTGCATTGCAGCTGCCATGAGCATGGCAAAGCAGGTAAAAGATTGCTTTTTCTTGTGTGACACACGAGCTCTTGACTTGAAAGCTAGAGGGATGCAATAGAAAGAGCTGCAACCTCTGCCAGACATGGCAAAGGTGAGTGGGATGTTGTTTCAATTAGTGCTGATGTCAGGAAGGACTGTAAGGATGGAAAGGCTGGTGTTTGCCATGGGCTGGGAAAAACATCTATTTTCATGTTCTCTTAATCTTTCAGTGCTAGGTAAATAGAGGAGAGTGTGCCCTCACCTTGGAACTCTCCTGCCCCCTGCTGCTCAGAGGGAGAATGTTCCAGCTTGTAGAAGAACATCAGGACAAAGATATGTAATGGAAATAAGTCCAGGCTGGCTGACCTTGTGGGCATCAGCTGCTGGCATCTGCATTGCTGCTGCCATGAGCATGGCACAGGAGGTAAAAGATTGCTTTTCTTTGTGTGACACAGGAGCTCTTGACTTGAAAGCTAGAGGGATGCAATAGAAAGAGCTGCGACCTCTGCCAGACATGGCAAAGGTGAGTGGGATGTTGTTTCAATTAGTGCTGATGTCAGGAAGGACTGTAAGGATGGAAAGGCTGGTGTTTGCCATGGGCAGGGAAACACATCTGGTTTTCATTTTCTCTTTGTGTTCCAGAAAAAGAGGAGAGTGTGCCCTCACCTTGGACCCATCCTGCCTTCTTCTGCTGAGATGGAGAAATGTTCCAGCTTCTAGAAGGACATCAGGACAAAGATATGTAATGAAAATAAGTCCAGGCTGGCTGTACTTGTGGGCATCAGCTGCTGGCAACTGCATTGCTGCTGCCATGAGCATGGCAAAGCAGGTAAAAGATTGCTTTTCCTTGTGTGACACAGGAGCTCTTGACTTGAAAGATAGAGGGATGCAATAGAAAGAGCTGCAAACTCTGCCAGACATGGCAAAGGTGAGTGGGATGTTGTTTCAATTAGTGCTGATGTCAGGAAGGACTGTAAGGATGGAAAGGCTGGTGTTTGCCATGGGCAGGGAAACACATCTGGTTTACATTTTCTCTTTCTCTTTGAGTGCCAGATAAACAGGGGAGAGTGTGCCCTCACCTTGTAACTCTCCTGCTCTCTGCTGCTCAGAGGGAGAAATGTCCCAGTTTCTAGAAGGACATCAGGACAAAGATATGTAATGAAAATAAGTTCAGGATGGCTGTCCTTGTGTGCATCAGCTGCTGACATCTGCCTTGCTGCTGCCATGAGCATGGCACAGCAGGTAAAAGATTGCTTTTCCTTGTGTGACACAGAAGCTCTTGACTTGAAAGCTAGAGGGATGCAATAGAAAGAGCTGCAACCTCTGCCAGACATGGCAAGCGTGATTGGGATGTTGTTTCAATTAGTGCTGATGTCAGGAGGACTGTAAGGATGGAAAGGCTGGTGTTTGCCCTGGGCAGAGAAACACATCTGGTTTTCATTTTCTCTTTCTCTTTGAGTGCCAGATAAACAGGGGAGAGTGTGCCCTCACCTTCGAACTCTCCTGCCCTCTTCTGCTGAGATGGAGAAATGTCCCAGCTTCTAGAAGGACATCAGGACAAAGATATGGAATGAAAATAAGTCCAGGCTGGCTGTCCTTGTGGGCATCAGCTGCTGGCATCTGCATTGCTGCTGCCATGAGCATGGCATAGCAGGTAAAAGATTGCTTTTCCTTGTGTGACACAGGAGCTCTTGACTTGAAAGCTAGAGGGATGCAATAGAAAGAGCTGCAACCTCTGCCAGACATGGCTACCTTGAGTGGGATGTTGTTTCAGTTGCTGCTGATGTCAGGAGGACTGTAAGGATGGAAAGGCTGGTGTTTGCCCTGGGCAGGGAAACACATCTTGTTTTCATTTTCTCTTTCTCTTTGAGTGCCAGATAAACAGGGGAGAGTGTGCCCTCACCTTGGAACTCTCCTGCCCCCTGCTGCTCAGAGGGAGAAATGTCCAAGCTTCTAGAAGGACATCAGGACAAAGTTATGTAGTGAAAATAAGTCCAGGCTGGCTGTCCTTCTGGGCATCAGCTGCTGGCATCTGCATTGGTGTTGCCATGAGCATGTCACAGCAGGTAAGGGATTCCTTTTCCTCGTGGGACAGCTGTTGAGCCATTCTGATTCACCCTTTGCATGCACAGCATATAGTTTTTTCCCACACTGCTGTTTCTATCCAGCAATGTGCATATGTGCAGTGCTACAGACGTTGGTGGCCCTGCCTGTGGAAGGGAGTTGGAGATTCCTGATCTTTCAGGTCCCTTCCAACCCGGGCCATTCTGTGTGTGTGTGTGTGACTGGCTAAACACCAATTGTTGCTATCTCAGCAGGTTTACTGCTAATTATTGAACGCCTGACAGCTGCTTATCAACACTTGGCCACTATTTCTGGACACCTGCTCATCCCTTAATAGAGAGAAGTTTGGAAGGAGGACAGAGGGGAGTCTCTTGTTGCCTGCCTGTTGCATCCCAACTTGCCCACAGAGTGAGTCAATTTGGCCTTGTGTGGAGGCCCTGGCTTCTTTGGAGTCTGTTTTTCTTTTGCTGAGCTTCTCCTATCCAAACAGAATGGCCTTACAACATGCTTTCTGGTCCTTAATACTAAACCCATGCAATTTGTAACTATTACAGTTCTGTAAGTGAGAATTGATCACATGATTGAACAACTGTATTTCTAAAATATGTTATGAAATAACTTCTTTTTACTAATACTAATAAAGTCTTTCTACTTTTTCAAACTGTTTCTAAGGGCAAATTACAAAACACATGGTGCTGTACTGCTTCAGAGCAATCCCGCATTTGATAGCCAGTGCAGAAACAACATTCCATCCTACAGCATTAGCTAGTTCAGAGGTACCAGACGTGTATCTGGATGTGGCTGTTGTGCATAACTGGGGCTGAGGGATCAGAAATGACAGCTCCACTCTTGGAGACCACAGAACTAAAATGGAAAGATAAAATAGTTGCAGGGCAATTGTTCTCTGTGCCTGAAGCAGGGACCGATTTATGGGGGAGAGATTTAACAGTTAAATGAGGATTACAGCTGCAAGTCTGTGAAACAGATATCAGGTGTCAATGAATGTGTTAACAGCTGTGATGAAGAAGAAATGAATCCAAAGGTGTGGGCAGGGGAAGGAAATCGGGGTGGACTCACAATTTTCCCTTACAAAGAACTGCCCAAGGAGGGAGTGGAGCTGTGAAACAGCAACAATATCCCATAGCCTTAGAAGGGAGAGTGGGTCTAAAAGCTGTAACACAGACAGTGGTTAAGGATGGTCTTCTGGAACCTTTTCTGTGGCCTTATAACACCCCAATCCTGTCGGCACGGAAGGCAGACGGCACGTATCGGCTGGTGCAAGATGTAAGGAAATGACTGAACCCGTTCTCAAAAGACAGCCTGTGGTTCCTAACCCCTATACCCTAATGAGTCAGATCCCACACGGACAGCAGTGGTTTGGTGTGAGAGACCTCAAAGATGCTTTCCGGACAGCCTCTGGACTCAGAGAGAAATGGCTGCGTTTGTATGAGGACACATTGTAATCCTATCGTGATTCGTGATGATACTGTCGATACTGGAACTCGTGCTAATCCTTGTCTTTGCAGCATTTGAAGCAAGCAGCTGGTGCTGCTGTCATGCAGAAAGCTCCCTTCCAACCACTCAGCAAGCATTTGGATGAGACAGCTTCCTGCTGGGGAGCCCCACAACATCACTGCTGCCTCCTCCAGAACCATACCTGCAGATGCTTCAGAGCTCTTCAGCATGGACTTCCTTCCTCCCATCAGCAGCTGCTCCTGCACTGACCTTCATTCACACTGGGATACCATCTGCTTCCAGCAGGAGCTGACCTGCGAGACAGAGAAAGGAAACGTGGGATGAGCACCAATGCAGAAGCACAAGGCTGTGTCACCACCACGTCTTGCAGCCTTGGGAAGTCAGCTGCAACTGCAGCCTTGGTCAGAATTACAACGGGCACCGTAAATTAAGTGTGACCTCTGAAGTTGTTGCCATGATCAGAAATAGGCGCTGAAATCGCTCACATAACTGTCGGTGGTTCCCTCCAAATTCTTTTGCTTTGGGGAACAGATGGACTCGGAATGGAAGGACACGAGAAAAATGACATCTGTTTGAGCTCAGCAGACTTGAGAGGTGGGCCTGGGTGAACCTCATGAGGTTCAGCACAGCCAAGTGCAAGGTTTGGCATTTGGGCCGGAGGAATCCCAGGCATTCTTTTGTCATCGTGGTGGTTTCCAATAGACCCCAACAATGAGACATCAGGTCGCCGTGTGGGCTCCTGGGTGACACTGCCATTTCCCAGCCATTGCAGCCTCGGGGCAAATAAAGTAACATACTTTGAAAATATCTCACACTGATTGCATATTTTACTGTTCTTTTACACAAAACAGAAGGGGAGGGCAGCAGATGCATGCAGCTGCATCAACACCCAGGCTGCTAAAGGAATGGAAAGACAGAAACATCAAATATCAATGCCTTATTCTAATGCAAGGAGGGAAGCTTTTTTCAGTGTTACTTTTTATCACTTAAAAGAAGCAGTTGGCACTCTTAAAGGAAAATCCTAGGCCCCAGGTTCTGACAGTGTGGCAATCTGGACTCAGCTGTGACTGATCCAAACAGTCTGTTCCAGATTTTAACATCCCTTCTATGCATTCACAAGTTTTCTCTCTTGACTTCCCCTTACAGCCGTTAGATGCCAGCAAAACATCCCACAAACACTCCTTACCTCTGTGCACACAGGCATCCATCCAACCAGAGCCATCAGTCATTCCCAGCCATGCGCTCTTCCTCCAATCATGGTCAGCATCACACGGCCGTCACGCAGCTCACTTGACTCAGTTTTTCTCTTCTTTCTGGAGGTGTCCTTGCTTCTCAGCCTTACCTTCTCGTGATGTTTATCTCGCTCTGCAGCTCCTGCTCTGAATAGGCTTTCTTGGATTCCCGCATGACAGGCACAAAATGCAGCCACAGCCCCTGCCACCAAGGTCAGCTCTTCAGCACACATTACCTGAGGAGCACTTGGCAACTCCTGCAACCTGAGCAGTGCCAGGAAGACTGTTTCACTTCTGCTTCTCCTGGCTCAGAAATTCATTTTCCTACCTAGAAAATGGAAAAAGAAAAGAAAGAAAAAAAAATCCTGACATTAGCAGACACAATTGATACTATGGAATTCTGGAAGGCAAGGGATTTGCCCTCTATGATGAGAAGTTGACTGCAAAGAACTAAGAAGAGCCATGACCAGGTTGTGAACTTGTGGGTAAAATCAGGAAGTGCAGCAGTGCAGGGCTTCTGGAGGTGAGGGTCTGCTACAGCCGCCTGGAAAGAGAGCCTGTTGGTGGGAGCTGCTTACTGCAGCCAGCAGAAGCATCGCACTCACTGACTCTCATCCTGATGGGGGATTCCAGTCAGTCTGGGAAATCAGCATGGCTGGCTGCAAGCAATCTGACAGACTCCTGGAGTGCAGTGAGAATCACTCTGTGGTGCAGGCATTGGGCACAGCAAGCAGAAGGGAAGCATTGCTGGACATGGTGCACACCAGGGGTTACGACAGGAGGCGGTCAGGGCTGCAGTGACCATGCCCTCCTTGAGTTGGTGATCTCAAGGAATGCGGGCCTGGCAGGAAGCAAAGGCAGGAGCCTGAACTTCAGGAGAGCCAGCTGCAGGCTGTTCCAGGAATCCTTGGACGAGATCCTCTGGACAACTGTTTGTAGGGGCAAAGGGACGGAAAAGAGCTGGTCACTTTCTCAGAAAAAAACTTGCTCAGGTTGCAGGCTGAGCTGCAGGAGAGGAAGGGGAGGAGGTGCCAACACAGCTCTGCACGATGCTCTGCCACACTGGGCAGCTTGATCATGGCTCAGCAGTGGGATCCGACGTGGAGAAGGGGAGAAGGAAATCAAGGATGGGAGGGAACCATCAGACACAGTCGGTGAGTGTCCTTGCAGTCTTGCAGACCCAGAGATTCCCAGTTTTGTTCTGCTTTCGTAGCATTTGTGTGCTGCAGGGTGAGCAAAAGGTTCTGCTGCTTGATTCTTCTGCAGGAGCCGCCTAAAAGGGAAATGGCCACTGAGCTGCAGACCAAGCAGTACTGCCTGACGTTGGCCAGGGGGAGCTTCTCCTGCAACAGTGTGCTGATGACAGGTCTGGAGATGATCTGCAGGGCCAGTTCGTAGATGGGAGCCAGGAAAGGACATGATCAGAAGAGAGAGGTGTTAAGGAGCAGCCAAGGCATGAAAATGCATCAGAAAGCCCTGAAAAGCATCACAAAGCCACCGCCAGGAAGCTTGGGAGTATCATGAGCAGCATCCAGGATGCGAGAGATTATTTGCTACCATGCCAAATGGAAGCAGAGCTCCCCCTGCAGACATCCCAAAGCCAGACAAAACAGGAACAAACCCGGAGCTGTGCTGCACGCACCCCACGGCCACAGCATTGCAAGCTGAGGTGCCTTGCTGTGTGCTGCATTCATCCCAATCTGTTTGAATGAAGGCACTGGAGGCAGTCAAGGCGTTGATTGAGCACAAGTGTGCTTTTATTATTGTATAAAGGACAGGAGGATGTGAGAGGTCCATGGTGAAGATGGGACTCATCCTGTCTTGTCATGGAGAGAGTGGCTCAGAGCTCTCAGTGCTGCTGTCCGGTGCCTGGGACTGGAGGCCTGATTGAAAGTCCCCCTGCAAGAGGCTCTGCTCCTCCTCCCTGACACTGACCTGCTCCTGCATGGAGGTGCTGCTGTCGGGGCACTCACACTGTGCTTGGGATGGGCTGCACTGCAGAGACACTGGGTGACAGACCACACTTGTGACTGTGGTTTCTGGCAGGCCCAGGTCAGCAACTTCAGCAGAGCCAGGTGTAATGAGAGCATGGACTTCGATGAGCTCCTTCTCTCCATTACTGATGTCAGATGGAAGGCTGCTGTTGGAACTGCAGCAATTTGTGCTTCCTAAGAGCTCTCCACTGATGGAAGCACACAGAGCATCCTCGCTACTTGCCCTGGATCTTATGGCTTGGCAAGGGCTCGATTCACCTAGAAAGGATACACAGGGGTTAGTGTCAAACTTTCACAAGCTGAATTACGACAGTGGTACTTGATCAGGGGTGAAGATTTAGGCACGGGATTGAACGCTAGAAAGAGATACATGTGCAGAGCAAGCTTGAATTGTATGTTCCTGAAAAGCAGGGATTTGGAAGCTGCATTTGCACCCTTACCTGCCAGGACTACCACTGCTGTTTCTGAGGGCTGCCTGGCATTGCGCTGCAGTTGGCGTTTGCTGCCAGAGGATGGCTTTCTGAGGCTGAAGCAGCAACACCAACTGCTAGCTGGTGATTCCTCAGTCTTGCTGGGTGGATTTTGCCTGGAGAGAGAAAACAGCCAATGCTGTGAGTCGTGCGTGGTGCAGGGTGAGGGAAGAGCTGCACTGAGCTCTTGGCAGCAGTTGCTTGTTCCTAGCACTACCTGGTTTCTGCAGAAAAACAGAAAAACCCACCCAAACAATGATGCTAGGTCCTGGAAAAGAAAGTCCTCTTTACCTGTCAGATGGAAAGTCGATGACGGTGTGGAATTTGCCCTGCCCAGCTGCAGGGCTTTCTTCCACTTCAATGTCCCTGCTGCTCTCTGTTACCACAGAAGAGGTGCTGTGGCCTCGCCTCTGTGCCTGTGCCTCCTCCAGGCTGAGCAGCTTTGTGGCAGCAGAAGAGACTCCCACAGACTTGGGCCCTGGGAGAGAATTGTGCCCTGTCAGGGAAAACCACAGGTAAGAGCGAGGATCAGAAAGCAGCAGCACAGCCACCACAGTTCTGGGGGAGGTGCTGTATTTTTCTCAGGCTTGCTTATCCGAGCCACTGGAAGAAGAGGAGCCCAAAATAACCATGTGGGCAGAGGTGTGTTTATGGCAAAGGACACGGTCATCATTAAGAGCAGCTTATTGTATCAAAATAGGCAAGGAAAAACCCAAGGAAATGGGGGCAGGGAACTGAGAAAGCTTCGCTGCCACACTTGCATCAAAGTTCTCCTGCATGCAAACCATAATAATGTCTATTTCCTCCTTGTGAAGTTTGGGCTTGGACATTCTCAGCATCCAGCAACAGGATGCCATACCCTAATGGAAGCCCAGAGGTCTGCTGTCCCCTTGATGGTAAAAGAGTATCTCAAAGGTCCTGGAGAAGGCCTGCATTTGATCAAGGTGTCAGGTCAAGATCAAGCTAATGGAGGAAGACACTCACCTGCTGCATCTGCAATGTCTGCTCCGGATTTGGAGCAGAAGAGGACGTCAGTGTGGTTGATGATGAATTCCACCACATCCGACTGCGTCTGCAGCTCCATGCAGGCAGCTCTTCCGCTGGCGCAGGCAGACTCGTTCTGCTGTGATCTGTAGAAAAGGCAGATTTTAGAAGTCATTTCTCCAAGACCGTTTCCCCGAGTCTGAATTGTTGCAGCCAAAAGCTGTCAGCTGAGGCTCTGGAGACTTCCGCAGTGGGCAATCAGTGATGCCACTGCAGAAATTCCCCTGGATGATCAAGGACACGTCAGTCCCATCTCAACAAGACTGCAGAAATTGTCACCTAGACATTGTGCCCGTGGGGATGGAGAACAGCCCAGGCTCCTGCGCTTCTGTCAGCCACAGATTTTACAGGAGAAGAGCACATTTGATGGAGAAAAAGGGAGCACTGTTTTTTTTTTTAATGGAGAACAGATGTAAGCGTTGTGTTGAAACAGAACCAGAAGTTTACCTTAAGAGGTTTGGAGCCCACACAATGGCTAGGTTCTTGGCATGCATGTTTGTTATACTGGAGCTCCCAGCCAGACACGCCAAGTGTCTCATCAGATACTCCAGAGTCCTGGAAAACAAGAGAGGCAAACGTTCAGCACCAACGAGCATGCCGTGCTGCAATTCAGAAAGACAAAGGCTGGAACCGCATCGTTGCCCTCTGCAATGCAGCAGGGCTGAGCTCAGCAGGCTGAGGGCAGCACTGACCTGTAGTGAGGAGCGGGCAGCTGCTGGATGACGTCCTGCATTCTGAGCAGCCGCTCCTCCTCTGTAGCGGCACCAACAGCATCCTGGAGTAGTGCAGAAAGGGAGCGAGACACCAATCAGGCTAGTACACCACTGCGAGTAAACCTCGTGGGGCTGACAGCAAAAGGGCCTCCGAGCTGGGGCACTGCTGCAGCCATCTGCCAAGAGGCCCAGGAAGAGGGAAATGAAAGACGTGGCCTTGTGCTTACCGAGAACTTGCCGTACAGCTGGTGGGTGAGCAGAGGGTTCGGGAGCTCCCTGAAGTACATCTTGCAGAGGGAGCTCACGCTGTGAATGTCACGGACGGTGAGCTCAGGAATCTGCTCCGACTCAAATTCCTGCCTGGAGAGAGGGACGCAAACCCGGTTGAGCGAGAGGAAGGCAAGCCCAAAGCCACACCAGATGCACTCAGGCTGTGTCAGTCGCAGCACTCTTACCGCAGTCTCTGGATGTTGGACGCGACGCCGGACAGGCGGTATATCCCCTGCACCACGCCGTGCTGCTCAATGAACTCAGCGCAGCTCTGGAGGACCTGGGGGACTGAAGAACACGTGCCAGCCGTCAGTGGAGCTCCTGATTCAATCGTGCTGCAGGCTGTGCTTCACATCCCATCCACTAAGCCCAGCCAGGCTTGGCTGAAGCAAATACAGATGTGCTTGTCTCTTAGGAGCATCCGCCTCACTTTATCCTTCAGCCATCAACTCCCATTACACGTGTCTCCACGGCTATCAGCCTGCCCCCTGCTAGATATGAGCTCCCTTTCATCTTCTTTAGATGCCCAGCAGAGGAAGATCTCAGGAATGGGCTGCTCCTTACCATCACGACCGGAGTGGAGAAGATGCTCTCCCAGGTCACAGCCAAACACCCTTTCCTTCTCCACCTCCCGCTCGGTCGGTTTCTTTGGGCGGGCCTTCACCAAGGAACGAAGGAAGGTGAGGATCTTGCTGCGTTTCTTGGGCACTGCACAACAAAAGGAAGAAACCAGGTCATTTCAGGTTTGGCTCCGTTGGACGAGGCCGAGCACAGCACATTCTACAGAGCATGTCAAAAGGGGAAGAACATTACCAACCAGTACATACAAAAAGGGATTTTCCCCATGCCTGGAGGAGCCCAAGGCCAGGCTGGATGGGGCCCTGGGCAGCCTGGTCTAATCTGACATTAAATGTGGGGGCTGGGAGACCATCCTGAGGCGGGAGGGTTGGAGCATGATGATCCCTGAGGTCCCTTCCATCCCAAGCCATTCCATGAGTATTCTATAGTTTTGCCAAGTCCAATCATAAACACAGGAGGATTGGGCCAAATCTCTGCCCCATGGTGTGCATGAAGGATCATCAACCCAGAGGACAATGTGGCATGGATAAAGGAGGTACTAAACATGGAACACACCCCAAAAAAAGACTTCATTTTGCTTCCCCACACCATCAAATGTAACATCCATACCTGGCTTTGGCACAGAATTGATGAGTGCCTCAGGAATGTTCTTATTAATGAGTTCCACACACTCCCCTGGGAAAAATCCAACCTGTAACAAGAAGAAAAGAGAGGCCAACTATTGCATGCAGCACTTCTCAGATCTGAACTGTTAAACCAAAAGCCACGTAACATTTCCCTCGGAACGTGCTTGCCTGACGTTCCATAAGACTATCCAGCAGAAAATGGCCATAGTTCACAGCATAAAGGTAACAATTTTTCAACATTTGCAGCCAAAGGCAAGGTCCCCTGACACCAACACAGGGAAACTGTTTATGTCCATTAGGCATCCTATGCAGGCAGAGCAGCTCTAAGCTGAGATTCCTGCCTCTACTGAAGTTGCACTCTCCAGTCTGAAGCTTGTGCCTACCTGGAAGCCGAGCTTGCCTCTCCACCAGGGGGTCAGCTCCTTTGGTGGCATGTCGATGACACAGATGATGTCTCCCACCTGCAAGAGATTGCAGTGTCAATCCCAGCTTCAGCACGGCTGGGAGGAAAGCACAGCTCAAATGACTGCATTCTTCTGCACTGCCAAACATCGCCGAGCTTGAGAGCACTTGCACCAGTGCAGCTCTGAAGGCATTTGCCATTGTAAAATTGAACAACAAGGAACGCCTTGAACTGCTTACCTCAAAGGAGAGTTCATCCGCTGCCTGGGCAACGTATCTCTTAATAGCATGGGCAGCAGCAATAGCTGGAACATTCACAGGTGCCACCTCATGGTCCAGCAGGGGCTTCCCCTTGTTCTCAGTCTGAAACAGAGAGCACAAGCCACGGTGAGGAGCTGGGAACCAACAAGGAGGATTTCAAGGTGAGGAGCACATCTGCAGAGAAAGCTGCAGGAAATGCACTCGGTCCTTATCATGGGCACTTCAGAAGGAACTGCAAGTCTAATAACGGCTGTTTCTCTCCCTGGTGTGCAGCAGGCACACGCCAGGCAATGCAAAGATGCATCTCTCCCCACCCAGACTAATCAGCAATGGCACTGACGCAGACAGGTGGCCTTGTCCATTTTGCCCCCTCCTTTCCTGCGCTCTTTGTGCAGGAAGGCTGACTGTTTCAGATGCTAGGAGACCGTGAAGAGGGAAACCAAAGCTACGGCTGCAGTTACAAGGTGCAAACAGTGCCATTGCCAGCACCAAGCAGCTCTCTTGAGCAGTCCAACCAACAGCAAGGCCAAACAGAGCAGAGAATGATTGTTGTTTCTGCAGCCATTTCAAGGGAAAAGTCAGTAGAGGACAAACCCCACAGCCGAGATGGCTCTGGTACTTTTATAAACTTGCCACGCTTGCACTACTGTCTTGCCACAGAGGAGCTCTCTTGGAAAGCAGGAGAGCACATCTGCGGCTCACTCTGCTGGCTGCAGTCAGGGAACAAAGACCAATCAGAGCTTCATACTCTACCTCTGTCCATGCCAGGTCAGGCCCACAGCTGATCTCGCTGCACGCCACAGCCATCAGCGTAGGTGTGACAAGCTGGAACTGAAAAGAAACACACTTTTATTTTCTCTGTTCACATCTCTGCTGTGCTCCCTACAGCTGTCGGGCACACTCACACAGCCCAAGCACGCCTGCTGGTGTCCCTGGTGATGCTGTGCAGCTCTGCACAAGCTGGGGCTGGGACTCTTTGCCTAAGGGATTGCTTTCCATAAAACCAGCTGGTCACAGCACCACAGACAGCATCCTTCTGAGGGCTGAGCTGCAGAGCACGTGGAGAAAACCCACACGTGACCAGCGTCCCATCAAAGCTGGATGAGGCTGTGTTACTAAACACGGGGCGTCACGGGCTGCTAAAGCATGTGGGGGGACAAACCATGGCAGGTACCTGGCAAGAGATCAGAACGAGGGAGAGAAATCTCTCGAATCCGCAGCCGTTCCTTGTCACTTTGCTCTGATCTTCCACGAGCAAAAGCTGCAGCAGGGAAGCAGGCAGAGGGTGGAGAGAGGAGAGAGAAAGAGCAGGTCAGTTTGCTTCCACGGTTTAGCAAAGACTACGAGGGAAAAACCAAAATCTGCCCTCCCTCAACTTAAAAACTCAAGTTTTCAACTTAAAACCATTTCCCTTGTCCTGCTGTTATCTACCCTTTCAAAGAGTTGGTTCCCCCCCTCTTTTTAGGCTCCCTTTAGGTACTGAAAGCTGCCATGAGGTCACCCCACAGCCTTCATTTCTCCAGGCTGAACAAGCCCAGCTCCCTCAGCCTGTCTTTGCAGGGGAGGTGCTCCTGTCCCCTGATCATCTCTGTGGCTCGCCTCTGGACCCTCTCCAACAGCTCCCTGTCTTTCTGGACACTGTACTGCAGCTGGGGCCTCACAAGAGCAGAGCAGAGGGAGACGATCACCTCCCTGTCCCTCATGGCCACCCCTCTGCTGATGGAGATAATGTGATCCTATGAGCTCCGCCAGCCAGCAGTTCTCAGCACTCACTGTCCCCCCGTCTCTCCCACACTGTCTCAGCTTACCTACAAGGTGCTGCACAGGACGGTGTGAAGACAAAGGGACGCAGTCGGTGCACAAGTGCAACAAGCGAGCTGCTCAGTCAGAGCTCCAGCGCTCCAATGAAGGGACGCAGCACGCACTGCTCCTCCCCTCATTCTAGCCCTTATGACATCACTGAGGGCCACCAGGCTGCTCCACCACGGACAGGGTGGGGAGGCAAGACCAGTCACAAGGGCAGAAGATTCCAACAGCCCAGCCCAACGTTCTGGAATCAGGGGCTGCTTGGAATTCTACCCCAGCCAAATCCTGGAGAAGCTGGCACGGGGTCGTCATGACCAAAGCGCAGGACCTGGCGCTTGCTCTTGTTGAGCCTCGCACAACTGGCCTCAGTGCATCCCTCTGGAGGGCCTTCCTGCCCTCAGCCAGATGGACGCTTCCTCCCAGCAGCGTACCTTGCAGTGCTGGGCCCATGTCAAATCCACACTAGAGTGGCTTTTGTTACATTCAAGGGCATGTTGCAGCACCCATCTCTTTCACCTGTAAGGAAATAAAGCAGGAGATGGGAGAAACACAGAACTACTGCCAGACTGCTTTATCTTTTTCTCAGCCCAACTTCCCTTGCCTCATCCCCTACCCCAACTCCTGGATGATGCCCACGGGCTGATAGTTGGATCTCAAGTCCATAGGACTCCATTCACAGGACTCCATCAAAAGGCTGTCACACTTGTTCTGTACACTCACACTGACCCAGCAGTGGTATCACAGTCACTTAACACACACACAACAACCAAACCCCGAGCATGCACATCCCTTCCTGCGTGACTGCAGCCCACAGCTCCCCTTCACACCTCCGTGGATCTCTGGTGTTTTACACTGATGCAGCCTCGCTGCAGCTCCGTGGCTGTCACACAAGGCCTGCAGGACCTCTTTCTCTGCAAACCCCGTCTGCAGGCATTGGTTCACAAGGTTCACCTCCTGCCCTCCTGAGCAAAAACAAGCACTAAGAACAAGAGCAAAGCACACTGGACTCGACCTGGCTGGATCCCCAACCCTCAGTCCTGTCAGACGGACCCTGGTGTGGAGACTCATCCCCAAAGCCTGGCTGGACATCAGCACAGGCATCCTTCTTCAAACGCCCCATCCAAGCAGCAAGGGATCAAAGCGTTGGCACAGCTGAAACAGAAATGCTGTGTGAGTTTCCTGTTAGCACTGAGCAGGAACAAATCTACCGCTGAGCAGGAGCATGTGAGACAAGCAGCAGAAGACACCCAACCTGCAGAACCAGCTCGTTTGGGGTCGGTCCAGATGTTTGTCTGCTCCCTTCCCTGGCCCAGGCCAAGCTTGTGAGCTGCTCCTCCTTTGTGCAGGGGGAAATGGTGCAGATGCCATGTGGTGGCTATGCACAGCATGCCTTGAACTTGCTTTTCCTCCCTCCATCTGCCATTAGTAAACAGCATCTCCAGCCTCCAGAGATCACTGAGTCCAACCCCTGCACAACAGTGAAAAAAAAGATATGATAAGGGGTACTTAAAGCACAGCATCTGTAATCAGATCAGACTCCTGCACTGTGAAGACTTCCATGAGTATTCCTGCAGAGTGCATCACTTAGTCTCTCTTTAGCCTTGTGTTCCTGGTTTTCCTGTAAGAGCTTGTCTAAACACTGCCTGTAATCGTGGTTATGCTAGAAGCATTTGGATTTCTTGATCCTTAGATGATTTCAATAACAAATGCAGATGTTTTTTTGTTAGGGACAGCTTTCAATTTCTCAACTGAAATTTCAATATTGCATTAGGTGTTGACAACCACGGGGCTGCAGTACAGAGAATTACAGGAAGATTCATTTCTCCACCTCCATGCTCCTAGACATTTATGATTACAGTGATGTAGTTATATACAAAGTTGCAAGATACCAAAGCTAGAATAACCTCTTGGTGCAGCAGGATGTCTGGAGCCCAAGTGCAGAGTCTCAGTGTTCCAAAGCCTTGAAGAGGGCACCGTATGTGCTGGGGCTGATGACACAGACACTGGAGCAAGGCCAGTGTGATGTTAGAAACTTGACCAGCAGCTGATCTGGTGTAAGCCATTTCTGGACACAAACGGGATCTGGTCGACTTAGGACATGACCTTTGGGCTGGAGAGCAACTCCCCGAGGAATCACACAGCCACTGCAGACCGTTGGCAAGAACCCCATACCAAAACAGCTCATCTGCAATCAGTTTTTAATCTGTGCAGCAGTGATTGGAACAGGCGCACGCTCTCTGCAATTGCAGGAATGTTCACAAGTGGAATGTACATCACCTGTGTGCTCCAGCTCTTCTGTGTGCATGCTAGGAGCAGTGATCCCCCTGCACCCAGGGCTGCAATAAAGTCCTGTTGGGTTTCTAACCTGCCAACCAGCAGCCCAGGCTGCCCAGAGCCACATCCTGCCTGGCCTTGGATGCCTGCAGGGATGGGGCATCCACAGCCTCCCTGGGCAACCTGTTCCAGTGCCTCACCACCCTCTGGCTGAAAAACTTCCTCCTCACATCCAACCTAAACCTCAACACCCCCGGTCTCAGTTTAAAGCCATTCCCCATGTGTCCCATCACTATCCACCCTCCAAAACAAAACACCTCGGCTGTTCAACACTGAAAGAGCAAAATAACCCACAGCTCTTACTTCCACTGTATGCATTTAATTCCAAACTTACGGTCACAGGTTAATTACTCATGTGATCCTTCCTGACAGAAGAACTACTCGTAGTGATGTGTAGGAGTAAGGAACAGTTTGAAAAGGTCATGGACATATTAGAACTTGCAGCATTTATCTTAATAGATGCCTACATTGCAAAGCATTTTGTAAAACACACGTTACAAGTACTGTGCACTGGATTACACTATATCAAACTCTAAGTAACAATACAGGTTGCTTTTAAATCTACACTTACATGTTTTCTTCTAACTCCTTTTTTTTTTTTTAAATGGTGAGTGTACCATTAATTCAAGACAAGAATTTTGTTTGTAAGTCGATCTCTATAACTGTTCTTGGCATCATTCTGTAGGATGAACTAGATACATGGAATTTGGCACTGGCTCCCCAGGGCAGTGGTTTGGCACTGAGCTGACAAAGGCCAAAGAGCATTTGCACAATGCTCTCAGACACAGGGCTTGACCCATAGGAGGTCCGGTGTGGAACCAGGAGGTGGAATACATGATCCTCGAGGTCCCTTCCAAATAAAGATATTCCATCATCCTCTAATACTTATATTCCCAAGTCCTGTACACAGTGCTCAGGTGCTTAACTGAGAGGTTCCATGAAACAGTGAGGTATCTATGTCCCTTTACCACCCAGTTATTCAATTTGCCACGTGGATCTTTTATCCAGTCACATTAAAAAACCCCTCAAAGTATTTCCTTCAGTCTTCCATTCTGATAGACCTTTCTGGAGCAAATAAAGAGTTGCAACTCAGAACGTCCACACCTCCCTTCCTGCACCCTGCATACTTTTTTCATTGTACTGTGATTACGTACCATTCTATTGTCACCCTCATTCTGTCATTATCTAGGCAGTTTACTGACATTAAATTTTCCAGCAACAGATGCCCACAAGGACAGCCAGCCTGGACTTATTTCCAATACTTATCTTTGTCCTGATGTCCTTGTAGGAGGTGGGACATTTCTCCATCTCAGCAGCAGAGGGCAGGAGGGGTCCAAGGTGAGGGCACGCTCTCCTCTATTTTTCTGGCACTCAAAGACAAAGGGAACAAGAAAACCAGATGTGTTTCCCTGCCCATGGCAAACACCAGCCTTTCCATCCTTACAGTCCTTCCTGCCATCAGCAGAGGTATTTTGCTTTCTTGTGCCACTTCATCCCTTTAGCATCTGGCATTCTAACAAAAAAGTACTTACAAGGAATTTTAATATTTTCATATTAAATGTCAGAATTAGAACCATTATGTTTACCAAATATTTAAAACGTTCAACCCAGTGAGAAGTGAATTGATGTTGTATTTAGCATTCAGATAAGAACTTGTAAAGGAAGTAAAAAGTGCTGCTTTCATAAACTATAGTCTCATTGTCAAGCCTTGCACTGTCTCAGCAGATTATTACAGAATGTTCATTCAAGCAGGAATTCAGAGATGCGTCTGAATTGATAACAACAACAAGTAATTAAGAAAGCTTGACTGCAGTCTGCTTGAGGATTCCAGTCTGAAGTGTGTTCCACCTGATGACAACTGGGAATGTCTTTCTCTCACCATTAGAACCATTGCACCTCTGACTAAACACATAGCTAATCACCACTGAAAACCTAGGTGCAATTTCTGCAGTGCACAGACCAACTACGTGTTGATTAACATTCAGAGAGATTGTGCAGGTGTCCTTTTAGGAACTGGCCTACAGTATGCTAAGAGGGATGGATGTGGGGACATTAGGATAACGTGCCCTCTGCCTGTTAAGACAGCCCCAGCAGACCAGGTCAGCAGGCTGAAGAGCTGCGTGGGTCACCAGGGCTCAGAGACTTCACTCGGCCATCTGAAAGTTGAGGGACTTCAGCCCAAGCTGCCCTTTTCCATGCAGGCAAGGAGGCCAAGAGAAGGTGGATCGGCACGGTTCTGGTGCAGACAGGGGCTGCAGTGTGAGCAGGCCTACACAGACAAGGCTGTGCCCACACAGAGTGACAGCAGCTTTCGCTGTGAGCAGATTCCCAGGGGGCCTGAGCCATGGCAGTTCTTGATGGCAGCATGTTCCAATCAGCCCTGGAAGTCTTCTCTGGACGTCTGTCGCATTCTGGAATCCACACTGAGGACGCAGTCGCTGTGTCAGAGCAGCTGGCAGAGTCACGGGGAACCGTGACGTAGTTGGCCCAGGGAGCAACAACAAGGCCTGCACTGCTCAGCCAGCCCAGGCCAAAGGGGAGCACGAGAGAGAGCAGAGGAGAGAGGGGGGGAAAGAGGGCCAGGAAGGAAAGGCCTGTGCCTGAATGGACGTGTAGCAGCAGCTGCTGACAGCAAACTCGGTGATGGCAGGGGCACAGCAGAGCAGTGCAATGCTGGCAGCTTCCTGTGTCTTTCACACAGGCACTGCAGACATGGCCAGCACTGGGAGATCAGCAGAACTGCTGCACACCTCTGCCAGCCCAGGCCAGAGGAGTGCAGAACAGTGAGCTGCTGCTGAGGGGAGAGAGGATGGCCTGAGAGCTGACCTGAGAGGCAGGGCTGGCTGTGTTACAGCAGCCTCTGTGTCCTCCTCCTGTGTCTGTGAGGGCCAGAGGGCCAGAAGAGAACATGCCCAGACAACGAAGCCCTGCTGTCCTCTGCTGCTCAGCTGGAGAGATGTTCCGCCTTCCTGAAGGACGCTGATCCAAAGGGAAGGAATCAAAGGAAGTCCAGGCTGGCTGTCCTTGTGGGCATCAGCTGCTGGCAGCTGCCTCTGTGCTGCCATGGGCAGGGCACAGCACACACAGTGTTTGCAGTTCCCTGTGTGACACTGGCCCTGGTGACCTGACAGCCATAGGGAGACAAGAGAAAGAGCTGCCTCCCTCTGCCAGATGAGGCAAAGGTGAGAATCCCAGAATCACAGCATGGCCCGGGTTGGAAAGGAGCTCAAGGTTCATGAATCTCCAAGCCTTGGCTCTCCAAGGGTGCACAGGGGGCTTTGTTCTCCCTGTGGTGCAGCTTCAGTGCCAACTCACAGCTGAGCTGGTTGGCACACTGTGACAGCCTGCCGCTCTGAAGCTCTTGGGGCAGTGCTCAGTTCTTTCTGAAGTACTCTGGAAAATGCTGCTTCTCCTTCACCAAGTCTGTTTCCAGACAGACGTCTTTTTCTCCTCTGTACACACAAACAGTATCTTGTAACTCCCTGGCACAGTGCTCAGAAGTGATACTTCTGGAAGCACGTCAGAGAAAAGTGGCCTTGTCCCAGTGGACTTTCAGAGCAGATGAGAACAAGTCTTGGTTGACGGCTTTCTTCTGCTTCTGGAACTGCACAGGCAGGTTGTGTGTTGTCATACTTTATGCCAGAGTGCCAAACTGAAGCAGTTTCTGCAACCTCTTTTTTTCATACTTGTCACTCTTTGCTGAGACCTTAACTTAGTCATTTTTAATGCGCTCTCATCTAAACTACTGAGTCCTCCAGTGTCAGTGTTGTATGAATCAGGACTGTGGGATTTCATCAGTGAAAGGATTCTGCTCTAATGACTGTCATTCTAAAGCTGATATTGTTTCTACCGCATCAGGCTTGCATGAAGCATCTTTGATCAACAGAGAAATCAGAAAAATTGCTTTTCCTATTGCAGTTTCCTTTTAACTAGTGATGAAAGCTGTCAGTTTATTTTTGGCACCAGAAATGCTGGGATGCAACCAGGTTAGATAAGAAGTGACACTGAGTCAACAGTAAGGGAACACAGATGAGATAGCATCACACAGCTCTGGAAAAGATGTTCCAGCTCTGTGTCTACCTACACCTTCAGGAGATGAAAAGTACTGGCTTACTGAGGTGTCCTGGGTTGCAGGCTCTGTTAATCTCCATTTTTGGAAGAGCTGCTTGCAATAAATACCTTGTAAGGTGAATGAGCTTGATAGAAGTAGGGTGTGAAAGAGATGGATTTGCTGTTTCCCTGAAGGTGCAGGAGTATTGCTGTGCCTACAGTCAGTAAACAAGGCAGAAATCACTGTGTTCCTCAGAATGAAAAGGAATAAAAATCTTTTTGGGAGTGACAGCACGCCTGAATGAAGCATAAATCTAAACATTTAAAATAAGGGCTAGTGTCAAAGGGACTTGCAGTATTTCTCGTGAAGAAATATTTGATGCTTCTTTATGAAAGTCATCATAACAAAAGTGTACTGATGTCTCTGCTGAGGATTTCCTTGGTTCCAGCCTGAAGGTGTGCGCAGGCATGAGCAGGCAGTGCTGAGCTGCAGGTGAGTGCCTGTGTCCCACAGCAGGAAACCCGTGGATGTCTTCAGGGGGTTGAAATGGGCAGAGCTGTGAAACCTGCAGGCTTTCACTGAAATTGTCCTCTGCTTTATTTTGTAATCTTAGTTTCACCAATGCTTTCCAATATTATTTTCGTATGAGTGCAGATACATGGGATAGGATTTAAAGTTTTTATGGTGCTGCTGTATAATTTTCTGTGGTCATCATAAGCCAATAAAAAAAATAAATGGTGATTAGGCAATCTATTTTCAACCTGTGGCACGTGTCAAAACAATGAAATTCCTTGCAGGAAGACAATATTGCTATATAATAATGTGGCTATCCAAAACTGTTAATTATACTTGATGAGCTGGAGATAATCCTGAAATGCGGGACTTTGATCTTAGCCAAGAAAAATAAACCGTATTATCATTCTTAAATTGGCAGCTGCTATCAAAAGCCTGTGTCTTTTTTCCCTTTTGGTAACACTGGCTAAATCAGAGAAAGTGATAAAAGAATTTCATGATTGCAGCTTAGGGATTCTTTCCCACTTGACCAGGAGTAATCAATGTCCAAAAATGTCTGTAAATACTTTTTCTATCTTATTTTGCCAGATGAATTGATATTTGAGATGAATGGCAAAAACATTTTGCGCACATAGATAAGCAATGCAAATTCGCTGGATTGTTTTAGAGAAAAAAGCTCCGGTTATCTGATCGTTTCCATGCAGAAATAAGATTTACAGAAAAATTGTCATTATTATTATTCATGCATGAATAAGTTCAAAAAAGAGATGTGGGGGATGATGTTTCAATTCCAGCTGATTGTAGGAAGGACTGTCAGGATGGAAAGGCTAGTGTCTGCCATGGGCAAAGAAACACTTCTGATTTTCATGTGCCCTTTGTCTTTGAGTGCAAGAGGCCATGAGGAGAGTGTGCCCTAAACTTGGACCCTTTTTGACCATTGCAGCAGAGATGGAGAAGTGTTCAACCTTCTAGAAGGACTTCAGGACAAAGATATGTAATGAAAATAAGTCCAGGTTGGCTGTCCTTGTGGGCATCAGCTGCTCGCATCTGCATAGTTGTTGCTATGGGAATGGCAGAACAGCTGGAATGTTGCATTTCCTTGTGTGACACAAGCACTGGTGAATTCAAAGCAAGAGGGGTATATTAGAAAGAGCATCACCTAACTGCGAGATTAGGAAAAGGTGAGTGGGATGTTGTTTCAATTAGTGCTGATGGCCGGAAGGACTGTAAGGATGGAAAGGCTGGTGTTTGCCATGGGCAGGGAAACACATTTGCTTTTCATTTTGTCTTAATCTTTCAGTGCTAGATAAATAGAAAAGAGTGTGCCCTCACCTTGGAACTCTCCTGCCCTCTTCTGCTGCGACGGAGAAATGTTCCAGCTTGTAGAAGGACATCAGGACAAAGATATGTAATGAAAATAAGTCCAGGATGGCTGTCCTTGTGGGCATCAGCTGCTGGCATCTGGACTTCTGTGCCATGAGCATGGCAAAGCAGGTAAAAATTGCGTTTCCTTGTGTGACACAGGAGCTCTTGACTTGAAAGCTAGAGGGATGCAATAGAAAGAGCTGCAACCTCTGCCAGACATGGCTAACTTGAGTGGGATGTTGTTTCAGTTGCTGCTGATGTCAGGAAGGACTGTAAGGATGGAAAGGCTGGTGTTTGCCATGGGCTGGGAAACACATCTGGTTTTCATTTTCTCTTTCTCTTTGAGTGCCAGATATACAGGGGAGAGTGTGCCCTCACCTTGGAACTCTCCTGCCCTCTTCTGCTGAGATGGAGAAATGTTCCAGCTTCTAGAAGGACATCAGGACAAAGATATGTAATGAAAATAAGTCCAGGCTGGCTGTCCCTGTGGGCATCAGCTGCAGGCATCTGCATTGCTGCTGCCATGAGCATGGCAAAGCAGGTAAAAGGTTGCTTTTCCTTCTGTGACACCGGAGCTCTTGACTTGAAAGCTACAGGGATGCAATAGAAAGAGATGCAACCTCTGCCAGACATGGCAAAGGTGAGTGGGATCTTGTTTCAATTAGTGCTGATGTCATTAAGACTGTAAGGATGGAAAGGCTGGTGTTTGCCATGGGCTGGGAAAAACATCTATTTTCATGTTCTCTTAATCTTTCAGTGCTAGGTAAATAGAGGAGAGTGTGCCCTCACCTTGTAACTCTCCTGCCCTCTGCTGCTCAGAGGGAGAAATGTTCCAGCTTCTAGAAGGACATCAGGACAAAGATATGTAATGAAAATAAGTCCAGGCTGGCTGTCCTTGTGGGCATCAGCTGCTGGCAACTGCATTGCTGCTGCCATGAGCATGGCAAAGCAGGTAAAAGATTGCTTTTCCTTGTGTGACACAGGAGCTCTTGACTTGAAAGCTAGAGGGATGCAATAGAAAGAGCTGCAACCTCTGCCAGACATGGCAAAGGTGAGTGGGATCTTGTTTCAATTAGTGCTGATGTCAGGAATGTCTCTAAGGATGGAAAGTCTCGTGTTTGCCATGGGCAGGGAAACACATCTGGTTTTCATTTTCTCTTTGTGTGCCAGAAAAATAGGAGAGTGTGCCCCCACCTTGGATCCCTCCTGCCCTCTTCTGCTGAGGTGGAGAAATGTTCCAGCTTCTAGAAGGACATCAGGACAAAGATATGTAATGAAAATAAGTCCAGGCTGGCTGTCCTTGTGGGCATCAGCTGCTGGCATCTGCACTGCTGCTGCCATGAGCATGGCAAAGCAGGTAAAAGATTGCTTTTCCTTTTGTGACACAGCGGCACATGACTTGAAAGCTAGAGGGATGCAATAGAAAGAGCTGCAACCTCTGCCAGACATGGCAAAGGTGAGTGGGATGTTGTTTCCATTGCTGCTGATGTCAGGAAGGACTGTAAGGATGGAAAGTCTGGTGTTTGACATGGGCAGGGATACACATCTGGTTTTCATTTTCTCTTTGTGTGCCAGAAAAAGAGCATAGTGTGACCTCACCTTGGAACCCTCCTGCCCTTTTCTGCTGAGATGGAGATATATTCCAGCTTCTAGAAGGACATCAGGACAAAGATATGGAATGAAAATAAGTCCAGGCTGGCTGTCCTTGTGGGCATCAGCTGCTGGCATCTGCATTGCTGCTGCCATGAGCATGGCAAAGATGGTAAAAGATTGCTTTTCCTTGACTGACACAGGAGCTCCTGACTTGACAGCTAGAGGGATGTAATAGAAAGAGCTGCAACCTCTGCCAGACATGGCAAGTGTGAGTGGGATTTTGTTTCAGTTGCTGCTGATGTCAGGAAGGACTGTAAGGATGGAAAGTCTGGTGATTGCCATGGGCAGGGAAGCACATCTGGTTTTCATTTTCTCCTTCTCTTTGAGTGCCAGATAAACAGGGGAGAGTGTGCCCTCACCTTGGAACCCTCCTGCCCTTTTCTGCTGAGATGGTGAAATGTTCCAGCTTCTAGAAGGACATCAGGACAAAGATATGTAATGAAAATAAGTCCAGGCTGGCTGTCCTTGTGGGCATCAGCTGCTGGCATCTGCATTGCTGCTGCCATGAGCATGGCACAGCAGGTAAAAATTGCGTTTCCTTGTGTGACACAGGAGCTCTTGACTTGAAAGCTAGAGGGATGCAATAGAAAGAGCTGCAACCTCTGCCAGACATGGCAAAGGTGAGTGGGATGTTGTTTCAATTAGTGCTGAAGTCAGGAAGACTGTAAGGATGGAAAGGCTGGTGTTTGCCATGGGCTGGGAAACACATCTGGTTTTCATTTTCTCTTTCTCTTTGAGTGCCAGATAAACAGGGGAGAGTGTGCCCTAACCTTGGAACACTCCTGCCCTCTTCTGCTGAGATGGAGAAATGTTCCAGCTTGTAAGGACATCAAGACAAAGATATGTAATGAAAATAAGTCCAGGCTGGCTGTCCTTGTGGGCATCAGCTGCTGGCATCTGCATTGCTGCTGCCATGAGCATGGCACAGGAGGTAAAAGATTGCTTTTCCTTGTGTGACACAGGAGCTCTTGACTTGAAAGCTAGAGGGATGCAATAGAAAGAGCTGTAACCTCTGCCAGACATGGCAAAGGTGAGTGGGATGTTGTTTCAATTAGTGCTGATGTCAGGAAGGACTGTAAGGATGGAAAGGCTGGTGTTTACCATGGGCAGGGATACACATCTGGTTTTCATTTTCTCTTTCTCTTTGAGTGCCAGTTAAAGAGCAGAGTGTGCCCTCACCTTGGACCCATCCTGCCCTCTGCTGCTCAGAGGGAGAAATGTCCCAGCTTCTAGAAGGACATCAGGACAAAGATATGTAATGAAAATAAGTCCAGGCTGGCTGTCCTTGTGGGCATCAGCTGCTGGCATCTGCATTGCTGCTGCCATGAGCACGACACAGCAGGTAAAAGATTGCTTTTCCTTGAGTGATATAGACTCTGTTGACTTGAAAGCTAGAGGGATGCAATAGAAAGAGCTGCAACCTCTGGCAGACAAGGCAAAGGTGAGTGGGATGTTGTTTCAGTTACTGCTGATGTCAGGAAGGACTTTAAGGATGGAAAGGCTGGTGTTTGCCATGGGCAGGGAAACACATCTGGTTTTCATCTTCTCTTTACTTTGTGTGCCAGAAAAAGAGGAGAGTGTGCCCTCAGCTTGGAACTCCCCTGCCCTCTTCTGCTGAGATGGTGAAATGTTCCAGCTTCTAGAAGGACATCAGGACAAAGATATGTAATGAAAATAAGTCCAGGCTGGCTGTCCTTGTGGGCATCAGCTGCTGGCATCTGCCTTGCTGCTGCCATGAGCATGGCACAGGAGGTAAAAGATTGCTTTTCCTTGTGTGACACAGGAGCTCTTGACTTGAAAGCTAGAGGGATGCAATAGAAAGAGCTGTAACCTCTGCCAGACATGGCAAAGGTGAGTGGGATGTTGTTTCAATTAGTGCTGATGTCAGGAAGGACTGTAAGGATGGAAAGGCTGGTGTTTACCATGGGCAGGGATACACATCTGGTTTTCATTTTCTCTTTCTCTTTGAGTGCCAGTTAAAGAGCAGAGTGTGCCCTCACCTTGGACCCATCCTGCCCGCTGCTGCTCAGAGGGAGAAATGTCCCAGCTTCTAGAAGGACATCAGGACAAAGATATGTAATGAAAATAAGTCCAGGCTGGCTGTCCTTGTGGGCATCAGCTGCTGGCATCTGGACTTCTGCTGCCATGAGCATGGCCCAGCAGGTAAAAGATTGCTTTTCCTTAGGTGACACAGGCTCTGTTGACTTGAAAGCAAGAGGGATGCAATAGATAGAGCTGCAACCTCTGCCAGACATGGCAAAGGTGAGTGGGATGTTGTTTCAATTAGTGCTGATGTCAGGAAGACTGTAAGGATGGAAAGGCTGGTGTTTGCCATGGGCAGGGAAACAATGCTGGTTTTCATCTTCTCTTTCTCTTTGAGTGCCAGAAAAATAGAGGAGAGTGTGCGTGCTTTCTACCCCTCTTGCCCTCTTCTGCTGAGATGGAGAAATGTCCCAGGTTCTACAAGGACATCAGGACACAGATATGTAGTGAAAATAAGTCCAGGCTGGCTGTCCTTGTGGGCATCAGCTGCTGGCTTCTGCATTGGTGTTGCCATGAGCATTTAACAGCAGGGAAGGGATTGCTTTTCCTTGTGGGACAGCTGTTAAGCCATTCTGATTCACCCTTTGCATCCACAGCATACAGTTTTTTCCCACACTGCTGTTTCTATCCAGCAGTGTGCATATGTGCAGTGCTACAGATGTTGGTGGCCCTGCCTGTGGCAGGGAGTTGGAGATTCCTGATCCTTGAGGTCCCTTCCAACCCAGGCTATTCTGTGTGTGTGTGTGTGACTGGCTAAACACCAATTGCTGCTAGCTCAGCAGGTATACTGCTAATTATTGAACGCCTGACAGCTGCTTATCAACACTTGGCCACTATTTCTGGACACCTGCTCATCCCTGAAGAGAGAGAAGTTTGGAAGGAGGACAGAGGGGAGTCTCTTGATGCCTGCCTGTTGCATCCCAACCTGCCCACAGAGTGAGTCAGTTCGGCCTTGTGTGGAGGCCCTGGCTTCTTTGGAGTCTGTTTTTCTTTTGCTGAGCTTCTCCTATCCAAACAGAATGGCCTTACAACATGCTTTCTGGTCCTTAATACTAAACCCATGCAATTTGTAACCATTACAGTTCTGTAAGTGAGAATTGATCACATGATTGAACAACTGTATTTCTAAAATATGTTATGAAATAACTTCTTTTTACTAATACTAATACTAATAAAGTCTTTCTACTTTTTCAAACTGTTTCTAAGGGCAAATTACAAAACACATGGTGCTGTACTGCTTCAGAGCAATCCCACATTTGATAGCCAGTGCAGAAACAACATTCCATCCTACAGCATTAGCTAGTTCAGAGGTACCAGACGTGTATCTGGATGTGGCTGTTGTGCATAACTGGGGCTGAAGGATCAGAAGTGACAGCTCCACTCTTGGAGACCACAGAACTAAAATGGAAAGATAAAATAGTTGCAGGGCAATTGTTCTGTGTGCCTGAAGCAGGGACTGATTTATGGGGGAGAGATTTAACAGTTAAATGAGGATTACAGCTGCAAGTCTGTGAAACAGATATCAGGGGTCAATGAATGTGTTAACAGCTGTGATGAAGAAGAAATGAATCCAAAGGTGTGGGCAGGGGAAGGAAATCGGGGTGGACTCACAATTTTCCCTTACAAATAACTGCCCAAGGAGGGAGTGGAGCTGTGAAACAGCAACAATATCCCATAGCCTTAGAAGGGAGAGTGGGTCTAAAAGCTGTAACACAGACAGTGGTTAAGGATGGTCTTCTGGAACCTTTTCTGTGGCCTTATAACACCCCAATCCTGTCGGCACGGAAGGCAGACGGCACGTATCGGCTGGTGCAAGATGTAAGGAAATGACTGAACCCGTTCTCAAAAGACAGCCTGTGGTTCCTAACCCCTATACCCTAATGAGTCAGATCCCACACGGACAGCAGTGGTTTGGTGTGAGAGACCTCAAAGATGCTTTCCGGACAGCCTTTGGACTCAGGGAGAAATGGCTGCGTTTGTATGAGGACACATTGTAATCCTATCGTGATTCGTGATGATACTGTAGATACTGGAACTCGTGCTAATCCTTGTCTTTGCAGCATTTGAAGCAAGCAACTGGTGCTGCTGTCATGCAGAAAGCTCCCTTCCAACCACTCAGCAAGCATTTGGATGAGACAGCTTCCTGCTGGGAGCCCTCCGACATCACTGCTGCCTCCTCCAGAACCATACCTGCAGATGCTTCAGAGCTCTTCAGCATGGACTTCCTTCCTCCCATCAGCAGCTGCTCCTGCACTGACCTTCATTCACACTGGGATACCATCTGCTTCCAGCAGGAGCTGACCTGCGAGACAGAGAAAGGAAACGTGGGATGAGCACCAATGCAGAAGCACAAGGCTGTGTCACCACCACGTCTTGCAGCCTTGGGAAGTCAGCTGCAACTGCAGCCTTGGTCAGAATTACAACGGGCACCGTAAATTAAGTGTGACCTCTGAAGTTGTTGCCATGATCAGAAATAGACGCTGAAATCGCTCACATAACTGTCGGTGGTTCCCTCCAAATTCTTTTGCTTTGGGGAACAGATGGACTCGGAATGGAAGGACACGAGAAAAAGGACATCTGTTTGAGCTCAGCAGACTTGAGAGGTGGGCCTGGGTGAACCTCATGAGGTTCAGCACAGCCAAGTGCAAGGTTTGGCATTTGGGCCGGAGGAATCCCAGGCATTCTTTTGTCATCGTGGTGGTTTCCAATAGACCCCAACAATGAGACATCAGGTCGCCGTGTGGGCTCCTGGGTGACACTGCCATTTCCCAGCCATTGCAGCCTAGGGGCAAATAAAGTAAAATACTTCAGAAAGATCTCACACTGATTGCATATTTTACTGTTCTTTTACACAAAACAGAAGGGGAGGGCAGCAGATGCATGCAGCTGCATCAACACCCAGGCTGCTAAAGGAATGGAAAGACAGAAACATCAAATATCAATGCCTTATTCTAATGCAAAAAGGGAAGCTTTTTTCAATGTTACCTTTTATCATGTAAAATAAGCAGTTGGCACTCTAAGGGAAATCCTGGGCCCCACGTTCTGGCAATGTGGCAATCTGGACTCAGATGTGAATGATCCAAACAATCCATTCCAGATTTTAACATCCCTTATATGCATTCACAAGTTTTCTCTCTTGACTTCCCCTTACAGCCGTTAGATGCCAGCAAAACATCCCACAAACACTCCTTAACTCTGTGCACACAGGCACCCATCCAACCAGAGCCATCAGTCATTCCCAGCCATGCGCTCTTCCTCCAATCATGGTCAGCATCACACGGCCGTCACGCAGCTCACTTGACTCAGTTTTTCTCTTCTTTCTGGAGGTGTCCTTGCTTCTCAGCCTTACCTTCTCGTGATGTTTATCTCGCTCTGCAGCTCCTGCTCTGAATAGGCTTTCTTGGATTCCCGCATGACAGGCACAAAATGCAGCCACAGCCCCTGCCACCAAGGTCAGCTCTTCAGCACACATTACCTGAGGAGCACTTGGCAACTCATGCAACCTGAGCAGTGCCAGGAAGACTGTTTCACTTCTGCTTCTCCTGGCTCAGAAATTCATTTTCCTACCTAGAAAATGGGAAAAGAAAAGAAAGAAAAAAAATCCTGACGTAAAGCAGACACAATTGATACTATGGAATTCTGGAAGGCAAGGGATTTGCCCTCTATGATGAGAAGTTGACTGCAAAGAACTAAGAAGAGCCATGAGCAGGTTGTGAACTTGTGGGTAAAATCAGGAACTGCAGCAGTGCAGGGCTTCTGGAGGTGAGGGTCTGCTACAGCCGCCTGGAAAGAGAGCCTGTTGGTGGGAGCTGCTTACTGCAGCCAGCAGAAGCATCGCACTCACTGACTCTCATCCTGATGGGGGATTCCAGTCAGTCTGGGAAATCAGCATGGCTGGCTGCAAGCAATCTGACAGACTCCTGGAGTGCAGTGAGAATCACTCTGTGGTGCAGGCATTGGGCACAGCAAGCAGAAGGGAAGCATTGCTGGACATGGTGCACACCAGGGGTTACGACAGGAGGCGGTCAGGGCTGCAGTGACCATGCCCTCCTTGAGTTGGTGATCTCAAGGAATGCGGGCCTGGCAGGAAGCAAAGGCAGGAGCCTGAACTTCAGGAGAGCCAGCTGCAGGCTGTTCCAGGAATTCTTGGACGAGATCCTCTGGACAACTGTTTGTAGGGGCAAAGGGATGGAAAAGAGCTGGTCACTTTCTCAGAAAAAAACTTGCTCAGGTTGCAGGCTGAGCTGCAGGAGAGGAAGGGGAGGAGGTGCCAGCACGGCTCTGCACGATGCTCTGCCACACTGGGCAGCTTGATCATGGCTCAGCAGTGGGATCTGATGTGGAGAAGGGGAGAAGGAAATCAAGGATGGGAGGGAACCATCAGACACAGTCGGTGAGTGTCTGTGAAGTCTTGCAGACCCAGAGATTCCCAGGTTGTTTCTGCTTGCGTAGCATCTTTGTGCTGCAGGGTGAGCAAAAGGTTCTGCTGCTTGATTCTTCTGCAGGAGCCGCCTAAAAGGGAAATGGCCACTGAGCTGCAGACCAAGCAGTACTGCCTGACGTTGGCCAGGGGGAGCTTCTCCTGCCGCAGTGTGCTGATGACAGGTCTGGAGATGATCTGCAGGGCCAGTTCGTAGATGGGAGCCAGGAAAGGACATGATGGGAGGAGAGAGGTGTTAAAGAACAGCCAACGCATGGAAATGCATCAGAAAGCCCTGAAAAGCATCACAAAGCCACAGCCAGGAAGCTTGGGAGTATCATGAGCAGCATCCAGGATGCGAGAGATTATTTGCTACCATGCCAAATGGTAGCAGAGCTCCCCCTGCAGACATCCCAAAGCCAGACAAAACAGGAACAAACCCGGAGCTGTGCTGCACGCACCCCACGGCCACAGCATTGCAAGCTGAGGTGCCTTGCTGTGTGCTGCATTCATCCCAATCTGTTTGAATGAAGGCACTGGAGGCAGTCAAGGCGTTGATTGAGCACGAGTGTGCTTTTATTATTATATAAAGGACAGGAGGGTGTGAGAGGTCCACGGTGAAGATGGGACTCATCCTGTCTTGTCATGGAGAGAGTGGCTCAGAGCTCTCAGTGCTGCTGTCCGGTGCCTGGGACTGGAGGCCTGATTGAAAGTCCCCCTGCAAGAGGCTCTGCTCCTCTTCACTGATGCTGACCTGCTCCTGCATGGAGGTGCTGCTGTCGGGGCACTCACACTGTGCTTCAGATGGGCGGCACTGCAGAGACTCTGGGTTAAAATCCACACTTGTGACTGTGGTGGCTTGCAGGCTCAGGTCAGCAACTTCAGCAGAGCCAGGTGTAATGAGAGCATGGACTTCGATGAGCTCCTTCTCTCCATTAATGTTGTTAGATGGAAGGCTGCTATTAGAACTGCAGCAATTTGTGCTTCCTAAGAGCTCTCCACTGATGGAAGCACACAGAGCATCCTCGCTACTTGCCCTGGATCTTATGGCTTGGCAAGGGCTCGATTCACCTAGAAAGGATACACAGGGGTTAGTGTCAAACTTTCACAAGCTGAATTACGACAGTGGTACTTGATCAGGGGTGAAGATTTAGGCACGGGATTGAACGCTAGAAAGAGATACATGTGCAGAGCAAGCTTGAATTGTATGTTCCTGAAAAGCAGGGATTTGGAAGCTGCATTTGCACCCTTACCTGCCAGGACTACCACTGCTGTTTCTGAGGGCTGCCTGGCATTGCGCTGCAGTTGGCGTTTGCTGCCAGAGGATGGCTTCCTGAGGCTGAAGCAGCAACACCAACTGCTAGCTGGTGATTCCTCAGTCTTGCTGGGTGGATTTTGTCTGGAGAGAGAAAACAGCCAATGCTGTGAGTCGTGCGTGGTGCAGGGTGAGGGAAGAGCTGCACTGAGCTCTTGGCAGCAGTTGCTTGTTCCTAGCACTGCCTGGTTTCTGCAGAAAAACAGAAAAACCCACCCAAACAATGATGCTAGGTGCTGGAAAAGAAAGTCCTCTTTACCTGTCAGATGGAAAGTCAACGACGGTGTGGAATTTGCCCTGCCCAGCTGCAGGGCTTTCTTCCACTTCAATGTCCCTGCTGCTCTCTGTTACCACAGAAGAGGTGCTGTGGCCTCGCCTCTGTGCCTGTGCCTCCTCCAGGCTGAGCAGCTTTGTGGCAGCAGAAGAGACCCCCACAGACTTGGGCCCTGGGAGAGAATTGTGCCCTGTCAGGGAAAACCACAGGTAAGAGCGAGGATCAGAAAGCAGCAGCACAGCCACCACAGTTCTGGGGGAGGTGCTGTATTTTTCTCAGGCTTGCTTATCCGAGCCACTGGAAGAAGAGGAGCCCAAAATAACCATGTGGGAAGAGGTGTGTTTATGGCAAAGGACATGGTCATCATTAAGAGCAGCTTACTGTATCAAAATAGGCAAGGAAAAACCCAAGGAAATGGGGGCAGGGAACTGAGAAAGCTTCGCTGCCACACTTGCATCAAGCTTTTCCTGCGTGCAAACCATAATAATGACAGTTTCCTCCTTGTCAAATTTGGGCTTGGACATTCTCAGCATCCAGCAACAGGATGCCATACCCTAATGGAAGTCCAGAGGTCTGCTGTCCCCTTGATGGTAAAAGAGTATCTCAGACATCCTGGAGAAGGCCTGCATTTGGTCAAGGTGTCAGGTCAAGATGAAGCTAATGGAGGAAGACACTCACCTGCTGCATCTGCAATGTCTGCTCCGGATTTGGAGCCGAAGAGGACGTCTGTGTGGTTGATGATGAATTCCACCACATCCGACTGCGTCTGCAGCTCCATGCAGGCAGCTCTTCCGCTGGCGCAGGCAGACTCGTTCTGCTGTGATCTGTAGAAAAGGCAGATTTTAGAAGTCATTTCTCCAAGACCGTTTCCCCGAGTCTGAATTGTTGCAGCCAAAAGCTGTCAGCTGAGGCTCTGGAGACTTCCGCAGTGGGCAATCAGTGATGCCACTGCAGAAATTCCCCTGGATGATCAAGGACACGTCAGTCCCATCTCAACAAGACTGCAGAAATTGTCACCTAGACATTGTGCCCGTGGGGATGGAGAACAGCTCAGGCTCCTGCTCTTCCGTCAGCCACAGATTTTACAGGAGAAGAGCACATTTGATGGAGAAAAAGGGAGCACTGTTTTTTTTTTTAATGGAGAACAGATGTAAGCGTTGTGTTGAAACAGAACCAGAAGTTTACCTTAAGAGGTTTGGAGCCCACACAATGGCTAGGTTCTTGGCATGCATGTTTGTGATGGTGGAGCTCCCAGCCAGACACGCCAAGTGTCTCATCAGGAACTCCAGTGTCCTGGAAAACAAGAGAGGCAAACGTTCAGCACCAACGAGCATGCCGTGCTGGAATTCAGAAAGACAGAGCCTGGAACCGCATCGTTGCCCTCTGCAATGCAGCAGGGCTGAGCTCAGCAGGCTGAGGGCAGCACTGACCTGTAGTGAGGAGCGGGCAGCTGCTGGATGACGTCCTGCATTCTGAGCAGCCGCTCCTCCTCTGTAGCGGCACCAACAGCATCCTGGAGTAGTGCAGAAAGGGAGCGAGACACCAATCAGGCTAGTACACCACTGCGAGTAAACCTCGTGGGGCTGACAGCAAAAGGGCCTCCGAGCTGGGGCACTGCTGCAGCCATCTGCCAAGAGGCCCAGGAAGAGGGAAATGAAAGACGTGGCCTTGTGCTTACCGAGAACTTGCCGTACAGCTGGTGGGTGAGCAGAGGGTTCGGGAGCTCCCTGAAGTACATCTTGCAGAGGGAGCTCACGCTGTGAATGTCACGGACGGTGAGCTCAGGAATCTGCTCCGACTCAAATTCCTGCCTGGAGAGAGGGACGCAAACCCGGTTGAGCGAGAGGAAGGCAAGCCCAAAGCCACACCAGATGCACTCAGGCTGTGTCAGTCGCAGCACTCTTACCGCAGTCTCTGGATGTTGGACGCGACGCCGGACAGGCGGTATATCCCCTGCACCACGCCGTGCTGCTCAATGAACTCAGCGCAGCTCTGGAGGACCTGGGGGACTGAAGAACACGTGCCAGACATCAGTGGAGCTCCTGATTCAATCGTGCTGCAGGCTGTGCTTCACATCCTATTCACTAAGCCCAGCCAGGCTTGGCTGAAGCAAATACAGATGTGCTTGTCTCTTAGGAGCATCCGCCTCACTTTATCCTTCAGCCATCAACTCCCATTACACGTGTCTCCACGGCTATCAGCCTGCCCCCTGCTAGATATGAGCTCCCTTTCATCTTCTTTAGATGCCCAGCAGAGGAAGATCTCAGGAATGGGCTGCTCCTTACCATCACGACCGGAGTGGAGAAGATGCTCTCCCAGGTCACAGCCAAACACCCTTTCCTTCTCCACCTCCCGCTCGGTCGGTTTCTTTGGGCGGGCCTTCACCAAGGAACGAAGGAAGGTGAGGATCTTGCTGCGTTTCTTGGGCACTGCACAACAAAAGGAAGAAACCAGGTCATTTCAGGTCTGGCTCCGTTGGACGAGGCCGAGCACAGCACATTCTACAGGGCACGTCAGAACGGGAAGAACATTACCAACCAGTACATACAAAAAGGGATTTTCCCCATCTCTGGAGGAGCCCAAGGCCAGGCTGGATGGGGCCCTGGGCAGCCTGATCTAGTCTCACATTAAATGTGGGGGCTGGGAGACCATCCTGAGGCAGGAGGGTTGGAGCATGATGATCCCTGAGGTTCCTTTCCATCCCAAGCCATTCCATGAGTATTCTATAGTTTCCCCAAGTCCAGTCATAAACCCAGGAGGATTGGGCCAAATCTCTGCCCCATGGTGTGCATGAAGAATCATCAACCCAGAGGACAATGTGGGATGGATAAAGGAGGTACTAAACATGGAACATACCCCCAAAAAGACTTCATTTTGCTTTCCCACACCATCAAATGTAACATCCATACCTGGCTTTGGCACAGAATTGATGAGTGCCTCAGGAATGTTCTTATTAATGAGTTCCACACACTCCCCTGGGAAAAATCCAACCTGTAACAAGAAGAGAGGCCAACTATTGCATGCAGCACTTCTCAGGTCTGAACTGTTAAACCAAAAGCCACGTAACATTTCCCTCGGAACGTGCTTGCCTGACGTTCCATAAGACTATCCAGCAGAAAATGGCCATAGTTCACAGCATAAAGGTAATAATTTTTCAACATTAGCAGCCAAAGGCAAGGTCCCTTGACACCGACACAGGGAAACTGTTTATGTCCTTTAGGCATCCTGAGCAGGCAGAGCAGCTCTAAGCTGAGATTCCTGCCTTTACTGAAGTTGCACTCTCCAGTCTGAAGCTTGTGCCTACCTGGAAGCCGAGCTTGCCTCTCCACCAGGGGGTCAGCTCCTTTGGTGGCATGTCGATGACACAGATGATGTCTCCCACCTGCAAGAGATTGCAACATCAATCCCAGCTTCAGCACGGCTGGGAGGAAAGCACAGCTCAAATGACTGCATTCTTCTGCACTGCCAAACATTGCCGAGCGTGAGAGCACTTGCACCAGCGCAGCTGTGAAGGCATTTGCCACTGTAAAATAGAGCATGGAACGCCTTGAACTGCTTACCTCAAAGGAGAGTTCATCCGCTGCCTGGGCAATGTGTCTCTTAATAGCATGGGCAGCAGCAATAGCTGGAATGTTCACAGGTGCCACCTCATGGTCCAGCAGGGGCTTCCCCTTGTTCTCAGTCTGAAACAGAGAGCACAGGCCACGGTGAGGAGCTGGGAACCAACAAGGAGGATTTCAAGGTGAGGAGCACATCTGCAGAGAAAGCTGCAGGAAATGCACTCGGTCCTTATCGTGGGCACTTCAGAAGGAACTGCAAGTCTAATAACGGCTGTTTCTCTCCCTGGTGTGCAGCAGGCACACGCCAGGCAATGCAAAGATGCATCTCTCCCCACCCAGACTAATCAGCAATGGCACTGACGCAGACAGGTGGCCTTGTCCATTTTGCCCCCTCCTTTCCTGCGCTCTTTGTGCAGGAAGGCTGACTGTTTCAGATGCTAGGAGACCGTGAAGAGGGAAACCAAAGCTACGGCTGCAGTTACAAGGTGCAAACAGTGCCATTGCCAGCACCAAGCAGCTCTCTTGAGCAGTCCAACCAACAGCAAGGCCAAACAGAGCAGAGAATGATTGTTGTTTCTGCAGCCATTTCAAGGGAAAAGTCAGTAGAGGACAAACCCCACAGCCGAGATGGCTCTGGTACTTTTATAAACTTGCCACGCTTGCACTACTGTCTTGCCACAGAGGAGCTCTCTTGGAAAGCAGGAGAGCACATCTGCGGCTCACTCTGCTGGCTGCAGTCAGGGAACAAAGACCAATCAGAGCTTCATACTCTACCTCTGTCCATGCCAGGTCAGGCCCACAGCTGATCTCGCTGCACGCCACAGCCATCAGCGTAGGTGTGACAAGCTGGAACTGAAAAGAAACACACTTTTATTTTCTCTGTTCACATCTCTGCTGTGCTCCCTACAGCTGTCGGGCACACTCACACAGCCCAAGCACGCCTGCTGGTGTCCCTGGTGATGCTGTGCAGCTCTGCACAAGCTGGGGCTGGGACTCTTTGCCTAAGGGATTGCTTTCCATAAAACCAGCTGGTCACAGCACCACAGACAGCATCCTTCTGAGGGCTGAGCTGCAGAGCACGTGGAGAAAACCCACACGTGACCAGCGTCCCATCAAAGCTGGATGAGGCTGTGTTACTAAACACGGGGCGTCACGGGCTGCTAAAGCATGTGGGGGGACAAAGCATGTCAGGTACCTGGCAAGAGATCAGAACGAGGGAGACAAATCTCACGAATCCGCAGCCTTTCCTTGTCACTTTGCTCTGATCTTCCACGAGCAAAAGCTCGTGCCCACAAGGACAGCCAGCCTGGACTTATTTTCATTACATATATTTGTCCTGATGTCCTTCTACAAGCTGGAACATTTCTCCATCTCAGCAGAAGTGGGCAGCAGGGGTTCAAGGTGAGGGCACACTCTGCTCTTTATCTGGCACTCAAAGAGAAAGAGAAAATGAAAACCAGATGTGTTTCCCTGCCCATGGCAAACACCAGCCTTTCCATCCTTACAGTCCTCCTGACATCAGCACTAACTGAAACAACATCCCACTCACCTTTGCCATGTCTGGCAGAGGTTGCAGCTCTTTCTATTGCATCCCTCTAGCTTTCAAGTCAAGAGCTCCTGTGTCACACAAGGAAAAGCAATCTTTTACCTGCTTTGCCATGCTCATGGCAGCAGCAATGCAGATGCCAGCAGCTGATGCCCACAAGGACTGCCAGCCTGGACTTATTTTCATTACATATCTTTGTCCTGATGTCCTTCCAGAAGATGGAACATTTCTCCATCTCAGCAGCAGAGGGCAGGTTGGGTCCAAGGTGAGGGCACACTCTCCCCTGTTTATCTGGCACTCAAAGAGAAAGAGAAAATGAAAACCAGATGTGTTTCCCTGCCCATGGCAAACACCAGCCTTTCCATCCTTACTGTCCTTCCTGACATCAGCACTAATTGAAACAACATCCCACTCACCTTTGCCATGTCTGGCAGAGGTTGCAGCTCTTTCTATTGCATCCCTCTAGCTTTCAAGTCAAGAGCTCCTGTGTCACACAAGGAAAAGCAATCTTTTACCTGCTTTGCCATGCTCATGGCAGCAGCAATGCAGATGCCAGCAGCTGATGCCCACAAGGACAGCCAGCCTGGACTTATCTTCATTAAATATCCTTGTCCTGATGTCCTTCCAGAAGCTTGGACATTTTTCCATCTCAGCAGAAGAGGGCAGGATGGGTCGAAGGTGAGGGCACACTCTGCTCTTTATCTGGCACTCAAAGAGAAAGAGAAAATGAAAACCAGATGTGTTTCCCTGCCCATGGCAAACACCAGCCTTTCCATCCTTACAGTCCTCCTGACATCAGCACTAACTGAAACAACATCCCACTCACCCTTGCCATGTCTGGCAGAGGTTGCAGCTCTTTCTATTGCATCCCTCTTGCTTTCAAGTCAAGAGCTCCTGTGTCACACAAGGAAAAGCAATCTTTTACCTGCTGTGCCATGCTCATGGCAGCAGCAATGCAGATGCCAGCAGCAGATGCCCACAAGGACAGCCAGCCTGGACTTATTTTCATTACATATGTTTGTCTTGATGTCCTTCTAGAAGCTTGGACATTTCTCCATCTCAGCAGAAGAGGGCAGGATGGGTCCAAGGTGAGGGCACACTCTGCTCTTTATCTGGCACTCAAAGAGAAAGAGAAAATGAAAACCAGATGTGTTTCCCTGCCCATGGCAAACACCAGCCTTTCCATCCTTACAGTCCTTCCTGACATCAGCAGCAATGGAAACAACATCCCACTCACCTTTGCCATGTCTGGCAGAGGTTGCAGCTCTTTCTATTGCATCCCTCTAGCTTTCAAGTCAAGAGCTCCTGTGTCACACAAGGAAAAGCAATCTTTTACCTGCTGTGCCATGCTCATGGCAGCAGACATGCAGATGCCAGCAGCTGATGCCCACAAGGACAGCCAGCCTGGACTTATTTTCATTACATATCTTTGTCCTGATGTCCTTCTACAAGCTGGAACATTTCTACATCTCAGCAGAAGTGGGCAGGAGGGGTCCAAGGTGAGGGCACACTCTGCTCTTTATCTGGCACTCAAAGAGAAAGAGAAAATGAAAACCAGATGTGTTTCCCTGCCCATGGCAAACACCAGCCTTTCCATCCTTACAGTCCTCCTGAAATCAGCACTAACTGAAACAACATCCCACTCACCCTTGCCATGTCTGCCAGAGGTTGCAGCTCTTTCTATTGCATCCCTCTAGCTTTCAAGTCAAGAGCTCCTGTGTCACACAAGGAAAAGCAATCTTTTACCTGCTGTGCCATGCTCATGGCAGCAGACATGCAGATGCCAGCAGCTGATGCCCACAAGGACAGCCAGCCTGGACTTATTTTCATTACATATCTTTGTCCTGATGTACTTCTACAAGCTGGAACATTTCTACATCTCAGCAGAAGTGGGCAGGAGGGGTCCAAGGTGAGGGCACACTATCACCTGTTTATCTGGCACAAAAAGAGAAAGAGAAAATGAAAACCAGATGTGTTTCCCTGCCCATGGCAAACACCAGCCTTTCCATCCTTACTGTCCTTCCTGACATCAGCACTAATTGAAACAACATCCCACTCACCTTTGCCATGTCTGGCAGAGGTTGCAGCTCTTTCTATTGCATCCCTCTAGCTTTCAAGTCAAGAGCTCCTGTGTCACTCAAAGAAAAGCAATCTTTTACCTGCTTTGCCATGCTCATGGCAGCAGCAATGCAGATGCCAGCAGCTGATGCCCACAAGGACAGCCAGCCTGGACTTATCTTCATTAAATATCCTTGTCCTGATGTCCTTCCAGAAGCTTGGACATTTTTCCATCTCAGCAGAAGAGGGCAGGAGGGGTCCAAGGTGAGGGCACACTCTGCTCTTTATCTGGCACTCAAAGAGAAAGAGAAAATGAAAACCAGATGTGTTTCCCTGCCCATGGCAAACACCAGCCTTTCCATCCTTACAGTCCTTCCTGACATCAGCAGCAATGGAAACAACATCCCACTCACCTTTGCCATGTCTGGCAGAGGTTGCAGCTCTTTCTATTGCATCCCTCTAGCTTTCAAGTCAAGAGCTCCTGTGTCACACAAGGAAAAGCAATCTTTTACCTGCTGTGCCATGCTCATGGCAGCAGACATGCAGATGCCAGCAGCTGATGCCCACAAGGACAGCCAGCCTGGACTTATTTTCATTACATATCTTTGTCCTGATGTCCTTCTACAAGCTGGAACATTTCTACATCTCAGCAGAAGTGGGCAGGAGGGGTCCAAGGTGAGGGCACACTCTGCTCTTTATCTGGCACTCAAAGAGAAAGAGAAAATGAAAACCAGCTGTGTTTCCCTGCCCATGGCAAACACCAGCCTTTCCATCCTTACAGTCCTCCTGAAATCAGCACTAACTGAAACAACATCCCACTCACCCTTGCCATGTCTGCCAGAGGTTGCAGCTCTTTCTATTGCATCCCTCTAGCTTTCAAGTCAAGAGCTCCTGTGTCACACAAGGAAAAGCAATCTTTTACCTGCTTTGCCATGCTCATGGCAGCAGCAATGCAGATGCCAGCAGCTGATGCCCACAAGGACAGCCAGCCTGTACTTATTTTCATTACATATGTTTGTCTTGATGTCCTTCTAGAAGCTGGAACATTTCTCCATCTCAGCAGAAGAGGGCAGGATGGGTCCAATGTGAGGGCACACTCTCCTCTTTATCTGGCACTCAAAGAGAAAGAGAAAATGAAAACCAGATGTGTTTCCCTGCCCAGGGCAAACACCAGCCTTTCCATCCTTACAGTCCTCCTGACATCAGCAGCAACTGAAACAACATCCCACTCAAGGTAGCCATGTCTGGCAGAGGTTGCAGCTCTTTCTATTGCATCCCTCTAGCTTTCAAGTCAAGAGCTCCTGTGTCACACAAGGAAAAGCAATCTTTTACCTGCTTTGCCATGCTCATGGCAGCAGCAATGCAGATGCCAGCAGCTGATGCCCACAAGGACAGCCAGCCTGGACTTATTTTCATTACATATGTTTGTCTTGATGTCCTTCTAGAAGCTGGAACATTTCTCCATCTCAGCAGAAGAGGGCAGGATGGGTCCAAGGTGAGGGCACACTCTCCTCTTTATCTGGCACTCAAAGAGAAAGAGAAAATGAAAACCAGATGTGTTTCCCAGCCCATGGCAAACACCAGCCTTTCCATCCTTACAGTCCTCCTGACATCAGCACTAACTGAAACAACATCCCACTCACCCTTGCCATGTCAGACAGAGGTTGCAGCTCTTTCTATTGCATCCCTCTAGCTTTCAAGTCAAGAGCTCCTGTGTCACACAAGGAAAAGCAATCTTTTACCTGCTGTGCCATGCTCATGGCAGCAGACATGCAGATGCCAGCAGCTGATGCCCACAAGGACAGCCAGCCTGCACTTATTTTCATTACTTATCTTTGTCCTGATGTCCTTCTACAAGCTGGAACATTTCTCCATCTCAGCAGAAGAGGGCAGGATGGGTCCAAGGTGAGGGCACACTCTCCTCTTTATCTGGCACTCAAAGAGAAAGAGAAAATGAAAACAAGATGTGTTTCCCAGCCCATGGCAAACACCAGCCTTTCCATCCTTACAGTCCTTCCTGACATCAGCAGCAATGGAAACAACATCCCACTCACCTTTGCCATGTCTGCCAGAGGTTGCAGCTCTTTCTATTGCATCCCTCTAGCTTTCAAGTCAAGAGCTCCTGTGTCACACAAGGAAAAGCAATCTTTTACCTGTTTTGCCATGCTCATGGCAGCAGCAATGCAGATGCCAGCAGCTGATGCCCACAAGGACAGCCAGCCTGGACTTATTTTCATTACATATCTTTGTCTTGATGTCCTTCTAGAAGCTTGGACATTTCTCCCTCTCAGCAGCAGAGGGCAAGAGAGTTCCAAGTTGATGGCAAACTATCCCATGTTTATCTGGCACTCAAAGAGAAAGAGAAAATGAAAACCAGATGTGTTTCCCTGCCCATGGCAAACACCAGCCTTTCCATCCTTACAGACATTCCTGACTTCAGCAATAATTGAAACAACATCCCACTCACCTTTGCCATGTCTGCCAGAGGTTGCAGCTCTTTCTATTGCATCCCTCTAGCTTTCAAGTCAAGAGCTCCTGTGTCACACAAGGAAAAGCAATCTTTTACCTGCTTTGCCATGCTCATGGCAGCAGACATGCAGATGCCAGCAGCTGATGCCCACAAGGACAGCCAGCCTGGACTTATTTTCATTACATAACTATGTCCTGATGTCCTTCTAGAAGCTTGGACATTTCTCCCTCTCAGCAGCACAGGGGAGGAGAGCTCCAAGGTGAGGGCCAACTATCCCATGTTAATCTGGCACTCAAAGAGAAAGAGAAAATGAAAACCAGATGTGTTTCCCTGCCCATGGCAAACACCAGCCTTTCCATCCTTACAGTCCTTCCTGCCATCAGCACTAATTGAAACAACATCCCACTCACCTTTGCCATGTCTGGCAGAGGTTGCAGCTCTTTCTATTGCATCCCTCTAGCTTTCAAGTCAAGAGCTCCTGTGTCACACAAGGAAAAGCAATCTTTTACCTGCTTTGCCATGCTCATGGCAGCAGCAATGCAGATGCCAGCAGCTGATGCCCACAAGGACAGCCAGCCTGGACTTATCTTCATTAAATATCCTTGTCCTGATGTCCTTCTAGAAGCTTGGACATTTCTCCATCTCAGCAGAAGTGGGCAGGAGGGGTCCAAGGTGAGGGCACACTCTGCTCTTTATCTGGCACTCAAAGAGAAAGAGAAAATGAAAACCAGATGTGCTTCCCAGCCCATGGCAAATACCAGCCTTTCCATCCTTACAATCTTCCTGACTTCAGCAATAATTGAAACAACATCCCACTCACCTTTGCCTAATCTGGAAGGGAGGTGATGCTCTTTCTATTATCCCCCTCTGGCTTTGAATTCACCAGTGCTTGTGTCACACAAGGAAATGCAACATTCCTGCTGTTCTGCCATTCCCATAGCAACAACTATGCAGATGCGAGCAGCTGATGCCCACAAGGACAGCCAACCTGGACTTATTTTCATTACATATCTTTGTCCTGAAGTCCTTCTAGAAGGTTGAACACTTCTCCATCTCTGCTGCAATGGTCAAAAAGGGTCCAAGTTTAGGGCACTCTCTCCTCATGGCCTCTTCCACTCAAAGACAAAGGGAACATGAAAACCAGAAGTGTTTCTTTTCCCATGCAGACACTAGCCTTTCCATCCTGACAGTCCTTCCTACAATCACCTGGAATTGAAACAACATCCCCCACATCTCTTTTTTGAACTTATTCATGCATGAATAATAATAATGAGAATTTTTCTGTAAATCTTATTTCTGCATGGAAACGATCTGATAACCAGAGCTTTTTTCTCTAAAACAATCCAGGAAATTTGCATTGCTTATCTATGTACGCAAAATGTTTTTGCCATTCATCTCAAATATCAATACATCTGGCAAAATAAGATAGAAAAAGTATTTACAGACATTTTTGGACATTGATTACTTCTGGTCAAGTGGGAAAGAATCCCTAAGCTGCAATCATGAAATTCTTTTATCACTTTCTCTGATTTAGCCAGTGTTACTAAAAGGGAAATAAGACACAGGCTTTTGATAGCAGCTGCCAATTTAAGAATGATAATACGGTTTATTTTTCTTGGCTAAGATCAAAGTCCTGCATTTCAGGATTATCTCCAGCTCATCAAGTATAATTAACAGTTTTGGATAGCCACATTATTGTATAGCAATATTGTCTTCCTGCAAGGAATTTCATTGTTTTACACGTGCCACAGGTTGTTAATAGATTGCCTAATCACCATTTATTTTTTTTATTGGCTTATGATGACCACAGAAAATTATACAGCAGCACCATAAAAACTTTAAATCCTATCCCATGTATCTGCACTCATACGAAAATAATATTGGAAAGCATTGGTGAAACTAAGATTACAAAATAAAGCAGAGGACAATTTCAGTGAAAGCCTGCAGGTTTTACAGCTCTGCCCATTTCAAACCCCTGAAGACATCCACGGGTTTCCTGCTGTGGGACACAGGCACTCACCTGCAGCTCAGCACTGCCTGCTCATGCCTGCGCACACCTTCAGGCTGGAACCAAGGAAATCCTCAGCAAAGACATCAGTACACTTTTGTTATGATGACTTTCATAAAGAAGCATCAAATATTTCTTCACGAGAAATACTGCAAGTCCCTTTGACACTAGCCCTTATTTTAAATGTTTAGATTTGTGCTTCATTCAGGCGTGCTGTCACTCCCCAAAAGATTTTTATTCTTTTTCATTCTGAGGAACACAGTGATTTCTGCCTTGTTTACTGACTGTAGGCACAGCAATACTCCTGCACCTTCAGGGAAACAGCAAATCCATCTCTTTCACACCCTACTTCTATCAAGCTCATTCACCTTACAAGGTATTTATTGCAAGCAGCTCTTCCAAAAATGGAGATTAACAGAACCTGCAACCCAGGACACCTCAGTAAGCCAGTACTTTTCATCTCCTGAAGGTGTAGGTAGACACAGAGCTGGAACATCTTTCCCAGAGCTGTGTGATGCTATCTCATCTATGTTCCTTTACTGTGCACTCAGCTTCACTTCTTATCTAACCTGGTTGCATCCCAGGATTTCTGGTGCCAAAAATAAACTGACAGCTTTCATCACTAGTTAAAAGGTAACTGCAATAGGAAAAGCAATTTTTCTGATTTCTCTGTTGATCACAGAATCACAGAATCACAGAATCACTAAGGTTGGAAAAGACCTATAAGATCATCCAGTCCAACCATCCACCTGTCACCAATGGTTCTCATTAAACCATATCCCTCAACACAACATCCAAACGTTCTTTGAACACCTCCAGGGTCGGTGACTCCACCACCTCCCTGGGCAGCCCATTCCAGTGCCTGACCACCCTTTCAGAGAAGTAGTATTTCCTAATATCCAGCCTGAATCTTCCCTGGCGAAGCTTGAAACCATTCCCTCTAGTCCTATCACCAGTTACACGAGAGAAGAGGCCGACCCCCAGCTCGTTACAACCTCCCTTCAGGTAGTTATAGAGAGCAATAAGGTCTCCCCTGAGCCTCCTCTTCTCCAGACTGAACAATCCCAGCTCCCTCAGCCGCTCCTCATAAGGCCTGTGCTCCAGACCCCTCACCAGCTTTGTTGCCCTTCTTTGAACACGCTCCAGGGCCTCAATGTCTTTCTTGCAGTGAGGGGCCCAGAACTGGACACAGTACTCAAGGTGCGGCCTCACCAGAGCTGAGTACAGGGGAACAATTACTTCCCTACTCCTGCTGGTCACACTGCTTCTGATACAAGCCAGAATGCCATTGGCCTTCTTGGCCACCCGGGCACACTGCTGGCTCATGTTTAGCCGAGCGTCAACCAACACCCCCAGGTCCATTTCCTCTACACAGTCTTCAAGCCATTCCACCCCAAGCCTGTAGCGTTGCTTGGGGTTGCTGTGGCCAAAGTGTAGAACCCGGCATTTGGTCTTATTAAACCTCATCCCATTGGCTTCAGCCCAGCTCTCCAGCCTGTCCAGATCTCTCTGTAGGGCCTCGCTACCCCCAGGCAGATCGACACTTCCAGCCAACTTGGTGTCATCTGCAAACTTACTGAGGGTGCACTCAATGCCCTCATCCAGGTCATCAATAAAAATATTGAAAAGGACAGGCCCCAGCACCGACCCCTGGGGAACACCACTCGTGACCGGTCGCCAGCTGGATTTAGCTCCATTGACCACCACTCTCTGGGCTCGACCCTCCAGCCAGTTCCTTACCCAGCCAAGAGTGTACCTGTCCAAGCCACGGGCTGCCAGCTTCTGCAGGAGAATACTGTGGGAGACAGTGTCAAAGGCCTTGCTGAAGTCTAGGTAGACTACATCAACAGCCTTTCCCTCATCCACCAGGCGGGTCACTAGATCATAGAAGGAGATCAGGTTGGTCAAGCAGGACCTACCCTTCGTGAACCCATGCTGGCTAGACCTGATGCTCCAGTTGTCCCGCACTTGCCGCGTGATCTCCCTCAAGACAATCTGCTCCATAACCTTCCCTGGCACCGAGGTCAGGCTAACAGGCCTGTAGTTCCCCGGGTCCTCCTTACAGCCCTTCTTGTAGATGGGAGTCACATTGGCAAGCCTCCAGTCTTCTGGTACCTCACCAGTCAACAAGGAGCGCTGATAGATGATGGAAAGCGGCTCGGCTATCACCTCCGCCAGTTCCCTCAGCACTCTCGGGTGAATCTCATCCGGCCCCATGGACTTGTGACAGTCCAGTTGGAGTAGAAGGTCTCTGACCGTTTCCTTCTGAATCATGGGTGGTTTAGTCTGGTCTCCAGCCGAGACCACCTGGTCGAAAAGTGGAATATCCTGAGGATAACTGGTCTGACCTTTAAAGACAGACGTAAAGAAGGCATTCAGGACCTCTGCCTTTTCTTTATCCTCAGTAGTCACATTCCCGGCTTCATCCAGTAAAGAATGGAGATTCTCCATTCTCCATCAAAGATGCTTCATGCAAGCCTGATGCGGTAGAAACAATATCAGCTCTAGAATGACAGTCATTAGAGCAGAATCCTTTCACTGATGAAATCCCACAGTCCTGATTCATACAACACTGACACTGGAGGACACAGTAGTTTAGATGAGAGCGCATTAAAAATGACTAAGTTAAGGTCTCAGCAAAGAGTGACAAGTATGAAAAAAAGAAGTTGCAGAAACTGCTTCAGTTTGGCACTCTGGCATAAAGTATGACAACACACAACCTGCCTGTGCAGTTCCAGAAGCAGAAGAAAGCCGTCAACCAAGACTTGTTCTCATCTGCTCTGAAAGTCCACTGGGACAAGGCCACTTTTCTCTGACGTGCTTCCAGAAGTATCACTTCTGAGCACTGTGCCAGGGAGTTACAAGATACTGTTTGTGTGTACAGAGGAGAAAAAGACGTCTGTCTGGAAACAGACTTGGTGAAGGAGAAGCAGCATTTTCCAGAGTACTTCAGAAAGAACTGAGCACTGCCCCAAGAGCTTCAGAGCGGCAGGCTGTCACAGTGTGCCAACCAGCTCAGCTGTGAGTTGGCACTGAAGCTGCACCACAGGGAGAACAAAGCCCCCTGTGCACCCTTGGAGAGCCAAGGGTTGGAGATTCATGAACCTTGAGCTCCTTTCCAAGCCGGGCCATGCTGTGATTCTGGGATTCTCACCTTTGCCTCATCTGGCAGAGGGAGGCAGCTCTTTCTCTTGTCTCCCTATGGCTGTCAGGTCACCAGGGCCAGTGTCACACAGGGAACTGCAAACACTGTGTGTGCTGTGCCCTGCCCATGGCAGCACAGAGGCAGCTGCCAGCAGCTGATGCCCACAAGGACAGCCAGCCTGGACTTCCTTTGATTCCTTCCCTTTGGATCAGCGTCCTTCAGGAAGGCGGAACATCTCTCCAGCTGAGCAGCAGAGGACAGCAGGGCTTCGTTGTCTGGGCATGTTCTCTTCTGGCCCTCTGGCCCTCACAGACACAGGAGGAGGACACAGAGGCTGCTGTAACACAGCCAGCCCTGCCTCTCAGGTCAGCTCTCAGGCCATCCTCTCTCCCCTCAGCAGCAGCTCACTGTTCTGCACTCCTCTGGCCTGGGCTGGCAGAGGTGTGCAGCAGTTCTGCTGATCTCCCAGTGCTGGCCATGTCTGCAGTGCCTGTGTGAAAGACACAGGAAGCTGCCAGCATTGCACTGCTCTGCTGTGCCCCTGCCATCACCGAGTTTGCTGTCAGCAGCTGCTGCTACACGTCCATTCAGGCACAGGCCTTTCCTTCCTGGCCCTCTTTCCCCCCCTCTCTCCTCTGCTCTCTCTCGTGCTCCCCTTTGGCCTGGGCTGGCTGAGCAGTGCAGGCCTTGTTGTTGCTCCCTGGGCCAACTACGTCACGGTTCCCCGTGACTCTGCCAGCTGCTCTGACACAGCGACTGCGTCCTCAGTGTGGATTCCAGAATGCGACAGACGTCCAGAGAAGACTTCCAGGGCTGATTGGAACATGCTGCCATCAAGAACTGCCATGGCTCAGGCCCCCTGGGAATCTGCTCACAGCGAAAGCTGCTGTCACTCTGTGTGGGCACAGCCTTGTCTGTGTAGGCCTGCTCACACTGCAGCCCCTGTCTGCACCAGAACCGTGCCGATCCACCTTCTCTTGGCCTCCTTGCCTGCATGGAAAAGGGCAGCTTGGGCTGAAGTCCCTCAACTTTCCGATGGCCGAGTGAAGTCTCTGAGCCCTGGTGACCCACGCAGCTCTTCAGCCTGCTGACCTGCTCTGCTGGGGCTGTCTTAAAAGGCAGAGGGCACGTTATCCTAATGTCCCCACATCCATCCCTCTTAGCATACTGTAGGCCAGTTCCTAAAAGGACACCTGCACAATCTCTCTGAATGTTAATCAACATGTAGTTAGTTTTCAGTGGTGATTAGCTATGTGTTTAGTCAGAGGTGCAATGGTTCTAATGGTGAGAGAAAGACATTCCCAGTTGTCATCAGGTGGAACACACTTCAGACTGGAATCCTCAAGCAGACTGCAGTCAAGCTTTCTTAATTACTCGTTGTTGTTATCAATTCAGACGCATCTCTTAATTCCTGCCTGAATGAACATTCTGTAATAATCTGCTGAGACAGTGCAAGGCTTGACAATGAGACTACAGTTTATGAAAGGAGCACTTTTTACTTAGGTGCACTTTTCATCTGTTGAACTTCCTGTCGTCTATTGGAAATCTCTGGCACCAGTGCATAAGATTCACCTATTCTATAGAAGTCTGACTGAACCCCATACTGGGATTATTTTTGTTCAATCCAAGCACCTTGGACGTTACTATACATTTATTCAATCATGAGGTAAGTCTGCTTCAGAAGCAATATAGAAAGCATAAAGGGGGAAGAAGATAATGTATTAGTGAAGACTTAACTAGTATTCATAAACTGAAAACTGTGAAACACTATGATGATTACAGAATTTCCCGGAGAAATGTCAAGTTCTTATCTGAATGCTAAATGCAACATCAGTTCACTTCTCACTGGGTTGAATGTTTTAAATATTTGGTAATAATAATGGTTCCTTAATTCTGACATTTAATATGAAAATATTAAAATTCCTGTGTTAGAGTACTTTTTTGTTAGAATGCCAGATGCTAAAGGGATGAAGTGGCACAAGAAAGCAAAATATCTCTGCTGATGGCAGGAAGGACTGTAAGGATGGAAAGGCTGGTGTTTGCCGTGGGAAGGGAACACGTCTGGTTTTCTTGTTCCCTTTGTCTTTGAGTTCCAGAAAAATAGAGGAGAGCGTGCCCTCACCTTGGACCCCTCCTGCCCTCTGCTGCTGAGATGGAGAAATTTCCCACCTCCTACAAGGACATCAGGACAAAGATAAGTAATCAAAATATTTCCAGGCTGGCTGTACTTGTGGGCATCTGTTGCTGGAAAATTTAATGGCATTAAACTGCCTAGATAAGGACAGAATGAGGGTGACAATAGAATGGTACGTAATCACAGTACAATGAAAAAAGTATGCAGGGTGCAGGAAGGGAGGTGTGGACATTCTGAGTTGCAACTCTTTATTTGCTCCAGAAAGCTCTATCAGAATGGAAGACTGAAGGAAATACTTTGAGTGTTTTCTAATGTGACTGGATGAAAGATCCATGTGGCAAATTGAATAACTGAGTGGTAAAGGGACATAGATACCTCACTGTTTCATGGAACCTCTCAGTTAAGCACCTGAGCACTGTGTACAGGACTTGGGAATATAAGTATTAGAGGATCATGGAATATCTGTATTTGGAAGGGACCTCGAGGATCATGTATTCCACCTCCTGGTTCCACACCGGACCTCCTATGGGTCAAGCCCTGTGTCTGAGAGCATTGTGCAAATGCTCTTTGGCCTTTGTCAGCTCAGTGCCAAACCACTGCCCTGGGGAGCCAGTGCCAAATTCCATGTATCTAGTTCATCCTACAGAATGATGCCAAGAACAGTTATAGAGATCGACTTACAAACAAAATTCTTGTCTTGAATTAATGGTACACTCACCATTTAAAAAAAAAAAAAGAAAAAAAAAAAAAAAGAAAAGAAAAAAGAGGAAAAAAAAAGAAAAAAAATTAAAGCCACATTCTTACGCTGGCATTTTACAGTATTGTCAGATTTTTGTAATTCTGTTTTGTCATATAAGATTCTCTCAACATGAAATAATGACCAAATTCTCTCTTCAGATCTAAACATACAAATGTTAAAGGCAACAGTGCTGTTCAAGAGTACATTACCAGCTCAAACACTGCTTTGGCTGTAAAACTGAAGGTAGTAAAGAATTTTATCAAGGAGTTGGAAGAAAACATGTAAGTGTAGATTTAAAAGCAACCTGTATTGTTACTTAGAGTTTGATATAGTGTAATCCAATGCACAGTACTTGTAACGTGTGTTTTACAAAATGCTGTGCAAAGTAGGCATCTATTAAGATAAATGCTGCAAGTTCTAATATGTCCATGACCTTTTCAAGCTGTTCCTTACTCCTACACATCACTACGAGTAGTTCTTCTGTCAGGAAGGATCACATGAGTAATTAACCTGTGACCTTAAGTTTGGAATTAAATGCATACAGTGGAAGTAAGAGCTGTGGGTTATTTTGCTCTTTCAGTGTTGAACAGCCGAGGTGTTTTGTTTTGGAGGGTGGACAGTGATGGGACAAGTGGGGAATGGCTTTAAACTGAGACGGGGGGTGTTGAGGTTTAGGTTGGATGTGAAGAGGAAGTTTTTCAGCCAGAGGGTGGTGAGGCACTGGAACAGGTTGCCCAAGGAGGCTGTGGATGCCCCATCCCTGCAGGCATCCAAGGCCATGCTGGATGTGGCTCTGGGCAGCCTGGGCTGCTGGTGGGCAGGTTAGAAAGCCCACAGGACTTTATTGCAGCCCTGGGTGCAGGGGGATCACTGCTCCTAGCATGCACACAGAAGAGCTGGAGCACACAGGTGATGTACATTCCACTTGTGAACATTCCTGCAATTCCAGAGAGCGTGCGCCTGTTCCAATCACTGCTGCACAGATTAAAAACTGATTGCAGATGAGCTGTTTTGGTATGGGGTTCTTGCCAACGGTCTGCAGTGGCTGTGTGATTCCTCGGGGAGTTGCTCTCCAGCCCAAAGGTCATGTCCTAAGTCGACCAGATCCCGTTTGTGTCCAGAAATGGCTGACAACAGATCAGCTGCTGGTCAAGTTTCTAACATCACACTGGCCTTGCTCCAGTGTCTGTGTCATCAGCCCCAGCACATACGGTGCACCTCTTCAAGGCTTTGCAACACTGAGACTCTGCACTTGGGCTCCAGACATCCTGCTGCACCAAGAGGTTATTCTAGCTTTGGTATCTTGCAACTTTGTATATAACTACATCACTGTAATCATAAATGTCTAGGAGCATGGAGATGGAGAAATTAATCTTCCTGTAATTCTCTGTACTGCAGCCCCGTGGTTGTCAACACCTAATGCAATATTGAAATTTCAGTTGAGAAATTGAAAGCTGCCCTTAACAAAAAAGCATCTGGATTTGTTACTGAAATCACACTGAGGATCAATAAATCCAAATGCTTCTAGCATAACCACGATTATAGGCAGTGTTTAGACAAGCTCTTACAGGAAAACCATGAACACAAGGCTAAAGAGAGACTAAGTGATGCACTCTGCAGGAATACTCATGGAAGTCTTCACAGTGCAGGAGTCTGATCTGATTACAGATGCTGTGCTTTAAGTACCCCTTATCATATCTTTTCTTTCACTGTTGTGCAGGGGTTGGACTCAGTGATCTCTGGAGGCTGGAGATGCTGTTTGCTAATGGAAGATGGCAGATGGAGAGAGGAAAAGCAAGTGAAAGGCATGCTGTGCATAGCCACCACATGGCATCTGCACCATTTCCCCCTGCACAAAGGAGGAGCAGCTCACAAGCTTGGCCTGGGCCAGGGAAGGGAGCAGACAAACATCTGGACCGACCCCAAACGAGCTGGTTCTGCAGGTTGGGTGTCTTCTGCTGCTTGTCTCACATCCTGCTGCTCAGCGGTAGATTTGTTCCTGCTCAGTGCTAACAGGAAACTCACACAGCATTTCTGTTTCAGCTGTGCCAACGCTTTGATCCCTTGCTGCTTGGATGGGGCGTTTGAAGAAGGATGCCTGTGCTGATGTCCAGCCAGGCTTTGGGGATGAGTCTCCACACCAGGGTCCGTCTGACAGGACTGAGGGTTGGGGATCCAGCCAGGTCGAGTCCAGCGTGCTTTGCTCTTGTTCTTAGTGCTTGTTTTTGCTCAGGAGGGCAGGAGATGAAACTCGTGAACCAATGCCTGCAGACGGGGTTTGCAGAGAAAGAGGTCCTGCAGGCTTTCTGTGACAGCCACAGAGCTGCAGCGAGGCTGCATCAGTGTAAAACACCAGAGATCCACGGAGGTGTGAAGGGGAGCTGTGGGCTGCAGTCACGCAGGAAGGGATGTGCATGCTCGGGGTTTGGTTGTTGTGTGTGTGTTAAGTGACTGTGATACCACTGCTGGGTCAGTGTGAGTGTACAGAACAAGTGTGACAGCCTTTTTGATGGAGCCCTGTGAAAGGAGTCCTATGGACTTGAGATCCAACTGTCAGCCTGTGGGCATCATCCAGGAGTTGGGGTAGGGGATGAGGCAAGGGAAGTTGGGCTGAGAAAGGGATGAAGCAGTCTGGCAGCAGTTCTGTGTTTCTCCCATCTCCTGCTTTATTTCCTTCCAGGTGAAATAGATGGGTGCTGCAACATGCCCTTGAATGTAACAAAAGCCACTCTAGTGTGGATTTGACATGGGCCCAGCACTGCAAGGTACGCTGCTGGGAGGAAGCGTCCATCTGGCTGAGGGCAGGAAGGCCCTCCAGAGGGATGCACTGAGGCCAGTTGTGTGAGGCTCAACAAGAGCAAGCGCCAGGTCCTGCGCTTTGGTCATGACGACCCCGTGCCAGCTTCTCCAGGATTTGGCTGGGGTAGAATTCCAAGCAGCCCCTGATTCCAGAACGTTGGGCTGGGCTGTTGGAATCTTCTGCCCTTGTGACTGGTCTTGCCTCCCCACCCTGTCCGTCGTGGTGGAGCAGCCTGGTGGCCCTCAGTGATGTCATAAGGGCTAGAATGAGGGGAGGAGCAGTGCGTGCTGCGTCCCTTCATTGGAGCGCTGGAGCTCTGACTGAGCAGCTCGCTTGTTGCACTTGTGCACCGACTGCGTCCCTTTGTCTTCACACCGTCCTGTGCAGCACCTTGTAGGTAAGCTGAGACAGTGTGGGAGAGACGGGGGGACAGTGAGTGCTGAGAACTGCTGGCTGGCGGAGCTCATAGGATCACATTATCTCCATCAGCAGAGGGGTGGCCATGAGGGACAGGGAGGTGATCGTCCCCCCCTGCTCTGCTCTTGTGAGGCCCCAGCTGCAGTACAGTGTCCAGAAAGACAGGGAGCTGTTGGAGAGGGTCCAGAGGCGAGCCACAGAGATGATCAGGGGACTGGAGCACCTCCCCTGCAAAGACAGGCTGAGGGAGCTGGGCTTGTTCAGCCTGGAGAAATGAAGGCTGTGGGGTGACCTCATGGCAGCCTTCAGTACCTAAAGGGAGCCTAAAAAGAGGAGGGGAATCAACTCTTTGAAAGGGTAGATAACAGCAGGACAAGGGGAAATGGTTTTAAGTTGAAAACTTGAGTTTTTAAGTTGAGGGAGGGCAGATTTTGGTTTTTCCCTCGTATTCTTTGCTAAACCGTGGAAGCAAACTGACCTGCTCTTTCTCTCTCCTCTCTCCACCCTCTGCCTGCTTCCCTGCTGCAGCTTTTGCTCGTGGAAGATCAGAGCAAAGTGACAAGGAACGGCTGCGGATTCGAGAGATTTCTCTCCCTTGTTCTGATCTCTTGCCAGGTACCTGCCATGCTTTGTCCCCCCACATGCTTTAGCAGCCCGTGACGCCCCGTGTTTAGTAACACAGCCTCATCCAGCTTTGATGGGACACTGGTCACGTGTGGGTTTTCTCCACGTGCTCTGCAGCTCAGCCCTCAGAAGGATGCTGTCTGTGGTGCTGTGACCAGCTGGTCTACAGGAAACCAATCCCTTAGGCAAAGAGTCCCAGCCCCAGCTTGTGCAGAGCTGCACAGCATCACCAGGGACACCAGCAGGCGTGCTTGGGCTGTGTGAGTGTGCCCGACAGCTGTAGGGAGCACAGCAGAGATGTGAACAGAGAAAATAAAAGTGTCTTTCTTTTCAGTTCCAGCTTGTCACACCTACGCTGATGGCTGTGGCGTGCAGCGAGATCAGCTGTGGGCCTGACCTGGCATGGACAGAGGTAGAGTATGAAGCTCTGATTGGTCTTTGTTCCCTGACTGCAGCCAGCAGAGTGAGCCGTAGATGTGCTCTCCTGCTTTCCAAGAGAGCTCCTCTGTGGCAAGACAGTAGTGCAAGCGTGGCAAGTTTTTAAAAGTACCAGAGCCATCTCGGCTGTGGTGTTTGTCCTCTACTGACTTTTCCCTTGAAATGGCTGCAGAAACAACAATCATTCTCTTCTCTGTTTGGCCTCGCTGTTGGTTGGACTGCTCAAGAGAGCTGCTTGGTGCTTGCAGTGGCAATGTTTGCACCTTGTAACTGCAGCCGTAGCTTTGGTTTCCCTCTTCACGGTCTCCTAGCATCTGAAACAGTCAGCCTTCCTGCACAAAGAGCGCAGGAATAGAGGGGGCAAAATGGACAAGGCCACCTGTCTGCGTCAGTGCCATTGCTGATTAGTCTGGGTGGGGAGAGATGCATCTTTGCTGGCGTGTGCCTGCTGCACACCAGGGAGAGAAACAGCCGTTATTAGACTTGCAGTTCCTTCTGAAGTGCCCACGATAAGGACCGAGTGCATTTCCTGCAGCTTGCTCTGCAGATGTGCTCCTCACCTTGAAATCCTCCTTGTTGGTTCCCAGCTCCTCACCGTGGCCTGTGCTCTCTGTTTCAGACTGAGAACAAGGGGAAGCCCCTGCTGGACCATGAGGTGGCACCTGTGAATGTTCCAGCTATTGCTGCTGCCCATGCTATTAAGAGATACGTTGCCCAGGCAGCGGATGAACTCTCCTTTGAGGTAAGCAGTTCAAGGCGTTCCTTGTTGTTCAATTTTACAATGGCAAATGCCTTCAGAGCTGCACTGGTGCAAGTGCTCTCATGCTCGGCGATGTTTGGCAGTGCAGAAGAATGCAGTCATTTGAGCTGTGCTTTCCTCCCAGCCGTGCTGAAGCTGGGATTGACGTTGCAATCTCTTGCAGGTGGGAGACATCGTGTGTGTCATCAACATGCCACCAAAGGAGCTGACCCCCTGGTGGAGAGGCAAGCTCGGCTTCCAGGTAGGCACAAGCTTCAGACTGGAGAGTGCAACTTCAGTAAAGGCAGGAATCTCAGCTTAGAGCTGCTCTGCCTGCTCAGGATGCCTAAAGGACATAAACAGTTTCCCTGTGTCGGTGTCAGGGGACCTTGCCTTTGCTGCAAATGCTGAAAAATTATTACCTTTATGCTGTGAACTATGGCCATTTTCTGCTGGATAGTCTTATGGAATGTCAGGCAAGCACGTTCCGAGGGAAATGTTACGTGGCTTTTGGTTTAACAGTTCAGATCTGAGAAGTGCTGCATGCAATAGTTGGCCTCTCTTCTTGTTACAGGTTGGATTTTTCCCAGGGGAGTGTGTGGAACTCATTAATAAGAACATTCCTGAGGCTCTCATCAACTCAGTGCCAAAGCCAGGTAGGGATGTTACATTTGATGGTGTGGGGAAGCAAAATGAAGTCTTTTTTGGGGTGTGTTCCATGTTTAGTACCTCCTTTATCCATCCCAGATTGTCCTCTGGGTTGATGATTCTTCATGCACACCATGGGGCAGAGATTTGGCCCAATCCTCCTGTGTTTATGATTGGACTTGGGGAAACTATAGAATCTTCATAGAATGGCTTGGGATGGAAGGGACCTCAGGGATCATCATGCTCCAACCCTCCCGCCTCAGGATGGTCTCCCAGCCCCCACAGTTAATGTGAGACTAGATCAGGCTGCCCAGGGCCCCATCCAGCCTGGCCTTGGGCTCCTCCAGGCATGGGGAAAATCCCTTTTTGTATGTACTGGTTGGTAATGTTCTTCCCGTTCTGACGTGCTCTGTAGAATGTGCTGTGCTCGGCCTCGTCCAACGGAGCCAAACCTGAAATGACCTGGTTTCTTCCTTTTGTTGTGCAGTGCCCAAGAAACGCAGCAAGATCCTCACCTTCCTTCGTTCCTTGGTGAAGGCCCGCCCAAAGAAACCGACCGAGCGGGAGGTGGAGAAGGAAAGGGTGTTTGGCGGTGACCTGGGAGAGCATCTTCTCCACTCCGGTCGTGATGGTAAGGAGCTGCCCATTCCTGAGATCTTCCTCTGCTGGGCATCTAAAGAAGATGAAAGGGAGCTCATATCTAGCAGGGGGCAGGCTGATAGCCGTGGAGACACGTGTAATGGGAGTTGATGGCTGAAGGATAAAGTGAGGCGGATGCTCCTAAGAGACAAGCACATCTGTATTTGCTTCAGCCAAGCCTGGCTGGGCTTAGTGGATGGGATGTGAAGCACAGCCTGCAGCAGGACTTGAATCAGGAGCTCCACTGACGGCTGGCACGTGTTCTTCAGTCCCCCAGGTCCTCCAGAGCTGCGCTGAGTTCATTGAGCAGCACGGCGTGGTGCAGGGGATATACCGCCTGTCCGGCGTCGCGTCCAACATCCAGAGACTGCGGTAAGAGTGCTGCGACTGACACAGCCTGAGTGCATCTGGTGTGGCTTTGGGCTTGCCTTCCTCTCGCTCAACCGGGTTTGCGTCCCTCTCTCCAGGCAGGAATTTGAGTCGGAGCAGATTCCTGAGCTCACCGTCCGTGACATTCACAGCGTGAGCTCCCTCTGCAAGATGTACTTCAGGGAGCTCCCGAACCCTCTGCTCACCCACCAGCTGTACGGCAAGTTCTCGGTAAGCACAAGGCCACGTCTTTCATTTCCCTCTTCCTGGGCCTCTTGGCAGATGGCTGCAGCAGTGCCCCAGCTCGGAGGCCCTTTTGCTGTCAGCCCCACGAGGTTTACTCGCAGTGGTGTACTAGCCTGATTGGTGTCTCGCTCCCTTTCTGCACTACTCCAGGATGCTGTTGGTGCCGCTACAGAGGAGGAGCGGCTGCTCAGAATGCAGGACGTCATCCAGCAGCTGCCCGCTCCTCACTACAGGTCAGTGCTGCCCTCAGCCTGCTGAGCTCAGCCCTGCTGCATTGCAGAGGGCAACGATGCGGTTCCAGGCTCTGTCTCACGCCGGCAACACGATGCCTGTGTATGCTGAAGGGTTGAAGGCTCCATGGGCTGGCTTTATGGGGTCAGTTCCTGGGCACGGGGGCACGCTTGGTGCAGCTGATGGCTGCAGCTGTGCTGTGCTGGGGCTTGGTGCTGCAGCGTGGCACTCAGTCAAGTTGGATCTACTTCATCTTTGGAGACAGTAGCAGTCACAAGAAGTAGCATGAATGGAGGTTTGCTTTCTGAATTGCAGCACGGCATGCTCGTTGGTGCTGAACGTTTGCCTCTCTTGTTTTCCAGGACACTGGAGTACCTGATGAGACACTTGGCGTGTCTGGCTGGGAGCTCCACCATCACAAACATGCATGCCAAGAACCTAGCCATTGTGTGGGCTCCAAACCTCTTAAGGTAAACTGCTGGTTCTGTTTCAACACAACGCTTACATCTGTTCTCCATTAAAAAAAAAAACAGTGCTCCCTTTTTCTCCATCAAATGTGCTCTTCTCCTGTAAAATCTGTGGCTGACAGAAAAGCAGGAGCCTGAGCTGTTCTCCATCCCCACGGGCACAATGTCTAGGTGACAATTTCTGCAGTCTTGTTGAGATGGGACTGACGTGTCCTTGATCATCCAGGGGAATTTCTGCAGTGGCATCACTGATTGCCCACTGCGGAAGTCTCCAGAGCCTCAGCTGACAGCTTTTGGCTGCAACAATTCAGACTCGGGGAAACGGTCTTGGAGAAATGACTTCTAAAATCTGCCTTTTCTACAGATCACAGCAGAACGAGTCTGCCTGCGCCAGCGGAAGAGCTGCCTGCATGGAGCTGCAGATGCAGTCGGATGTGGTGGAATTCATCATCAACCACACCGACGTCCTCTTCGGCTCCAAATCCGGAGCAGACATTGCAGATGCAGCAGGTGAGTGTCTTCCTCCATTAGCTTGATCTTGACCTGACACCTTGACCAAATGCAGGCCTTCTCCAGGATGTTTGAGATACTCTTTTACCATCAAGGGGACAGCAGACCTCTGGACTTCCATTAGGGTATGGCATCCTGTTGCTGGATGCTGAGAATGTCCAAGCCCAAACTTCACAAGGAGGAAACCGTCATTATTATGGTTTGCACGCAGGAAAAGCTTGATGCAAGTGTGGCAGCGAAGCTTTCTCAGTTCCCTACCCCCATTTCCTTGGGTTTTTCCTTGCCTATTTTGATACAGTAAGCTGCTCTTAATGATGACCGTGTCCTTTGCCATAAACACACCTCTTCCCACATGGTTATTTTGGGCTCCTCTTCTTCCAGTGGCTCAGATAAGCAAGCCTGAGAAAAATACAGCACCTCCCCCAGAACTGTGGTGGCTGTGCTGCTGCTTTCTGATCCTCGCTCTTACCTGTGGTTTTCCCTGACAGGGCACAATTCTCTCCCAGGGCCCAAGTCTGTGGGGGTCTCTTCTGCTGCCACAAAGCTGCTCAGCCTGGAGGAGGCACAGGCACAGAGGCGAGGCCACAGCACCTCTTCTGTGGTAACAGAGAGCAGCAGGGACATTGAAGTGGAAGAAAGCCCTGCAGCTGGGCAGGGCAAATTCCACACCGTCGTTGACTTTCCATCTGACAGGTAAAGAGGACTTTCTTTTCCAGCACCTAGCATCATTGTTTGGGTGGGTTTTTGTGTTTTCCTGCAGAAACCAGGCAGTGCTAGGAACAAGCAACTGCTGCCAAGAGCTCAGTGCTGCTCTTCCCTCACCCTGCACCACGCACGACTCACAGCATTGGCTGTTTTCTCTCTCCAGACAAAATCCACCCAGCAAGAATGAGGAATCACCAGCTAGCAGTTGGTGTTGCTGCTTCAGCCTCAGGAAGCCATCCTCTGGCAGCAAACGCCAACTGCAGCGCAATGCCAGGCAGCCCTCAGAAACAGCAGTGGTAGTCCTGGCAGGTAAGGGTGCAAATGCAGCTTCCAAATCCCTGCTTTTCAGGAACATACAATTCAAGCTTGCTCTGCACATGTATCTCTTTCTAGCGTTCAATCCCGTGCCTAAATCTTCACCCCTGATCAAGTACCACTGTCGTAATTCAGCTTGTGAAAGTTTGACACTAACCCCTGTGTATCCTTTCTAGGTGAATCGAGCCCTTGCCAAGCCATAAGATCCAGGGCAAGTAGCGAGGATGCTCTGTGTGCTTCCATCAGTGGAGAGCTCTTAGGAAGCACAAATTGCTGCAGTTCCAACAGCAGCCTTCCATCTGACATCAGTAATGGAGAGAAGGAGCTCATCGAAGTCCATGCTCTCATTACACCTGGCTCTGCTGAAGTTGCTGACCTGAGCCTCCCAGACACCACAGTCACAAGTGTGGATTTTAACCCAGAGTCTCTGCAGTGCAGCCCATCTGAAGCACAGTGTGAGTGCCCCGACAGCAGCACCTCCATGCAGGAGCAGGTCAGCATCAGTGAAGAGGAGCAGAGCCTCTTGCAGGGGGACTTTCAATCAGGCCTCCAGTCCCAGGCACCGGACAGCAGCACTGAGAGCTCTGAGCCACTCTCTCCATGACAAGACAGGATGAGTCCCATCTTCACCGTGGACCTCTCACACCCTCCTGTCCTTTATATAATAATAAAAGCACACTCGTGCTCAATCAACGCCTTGACTGCCTCCAGAGTCTTCATTCACACGGACTGGGATGAATGCAGCACACAGCAAGGCACCCCAGCTTGCAATGCTGTGGCTGTGGGGTGCATGCAGCACAGCTCCGGGTTTGTTCCTGTTTTGTCTGGCTTTGGGATGTCTGCAGGGGGAGCTCTGCTACCATTTGGCATGGTAGCAAATAATCTCTCGCATCCTGGATGCTGCTCATGATACTCCCAAGCTTCCTGGCTGTGGCTTTGTGATGCTTTTCAGGGCCTTCTAATGCATTTCCATGCCTTGGCTGTTCTTTAACACCTCTCTCCTCCCATCGTGTCCTTTCCTGGCTCCCACCTACGAACTGGCCCTGCAGATCATCTCCAGACCTGTCATCAGCACACTGTGGCAGGAGAAGCTCCCCCTGGCCAACGTCAGGCAGTACTGCTTGGTCTGCAGCTCAGTGGCCATTTCCCTTTTAGGCGGCTCCTGCAGAAGAATCAAGCAGCAGAACCTTTTGCTCACCCTGCACCACACAAATGCTGCAAAAGCAGAAACAACCTGGGAATCTCTGGTTTGCAAGACTTCACAGACACTTATTGACTGTGTCTGATGGTTCCCTCCCATCCTTGATTTCCTTCTCCCCTTCTCCTCGTCTGATCCCACTGCTGAGCCATGATCAAGCTGCCCAGTGTGGCATAGCATCGTGCAGAGCCGTGCTGGCACCTCCTCCCCTTCCTCTCCTGCAGCTCAGCCTGCAACCTGAGCAAGTTTTTTTCTGAGAAAGTGACCAGCTCTTTTCCATCCCTTTGCCCCTGCAAACAGTTGTCCAGAGGATCTCGTCCAAGAATTCCTGGAACAGCCTGCAGCTGGCTCTCCTGAAGTTCAGGCTCCTGCCTTTGCTTCCTGCCAGGCCCGCATTCCTTGAGATCACCAACTCAAGGAGGGCATGGTCACTGCAGCCCTGACCGCCTCCTGTCGTAACCCCTGGTGTGCACCATGTCCAGCAATGCTTCCCTTCTGCTTGCTGTGCCCAATGCCTGCACCACAGAGTGATTCTCACTGCACTCCAGGAGTCTGTCAGATTGCTTGCAGCCAGCCATGCTGATTTCCCAGACTGACTGGAATCCCCCATCAGGATGAGAGTCAGTGAGTGCGATGCTTCTGCTGGCTGCAGTAAGCAGCTCCCACCAACAGGCTCTCTTTCCAGGCGGCTGTAGCAGACCCTCACCTCCAGAAGCCCTGCACTGCTGCACTTCCTAATTTTACCCACAAGTTCACAACCTGCTCATGGCTCTTCTTAGTTCTTTGCACTCAACTTCTCATCATAGGGGGCAAATCCCTTGCCTTCCAGAATTCCATAGTATCAATTGTGTCTGCTAATGTCAGGATTTTTTTTCTTTCTTTTCTTTTTCCATTTTCTAGGTAGGAAAATGAATTTCTGAGCCAGGAGAAGCAGAAGTGAAACAGTCTTACTGGCACTGCTCAGGTTGCATGAGTTGCCAAGTGCTCCTCAGGTAATGTGTGCTGAAGAGCTGACCTTGGTGGCAGGGGCTGTGGCTGCATTTTGTGCCTGTCATGCGGGAATCCAAGAAAGCCTATTCAGAGCAGGAGCTGCAGAGCGAGATAAACATCACGAGAAGGTAAGGCTGAGAAGCAAGGACACCTCCAGAAAGAAGAGAAAAACTGAGTCAAGTGAGCTGCGTGACGGCCGTGTGATGCTGACCATGATTGGAGGAAGAGCGCATGGCTGGGAATGACTGATGGCTCTGGTTGGATGGGTGCCTGTGTGCACAGAGTTAAGGAGTGTTTGTGGGATGTTTTGCTGGCATCTAACGGCTGTAAGGGGAAGTCAAGAGAGAAAACTTGTGAATGCATAGAAGGGATGTTAAAATCTGGAACAGACTGTTTGGATCAGTCACAGCTGAGTCCAGATTGCCACACTGTCAGAACCTGGGGCCCAGGATTTTCCTTTAAGAGTGCCAACTGCTCATTTTAAATGATAAAAAGTAACATTGATAGAAGCTTCCCTCCTTGCATTAGAATAAGGCATTGATATTTGATGTTTCTGTCTTTCCATTCCTTTAGCAGCCTGGGTGTTGATGCAGCTGCATGCATCTGCTGCCCTCCCCTTCTGTTTTGTGTAAAAGAACAGTAAAATATGCAATCAGTGTGAGATCTTTCTGAAGTATTTTACTTTATTTGCCCCTAGGCTGCAATGGCTGGGAAATGGCAGTGTCACCCAGGAGCCCACACGGCGACCTGATGTCTCATTGTTGGGGTCTATTGGAAACCACCACGATGACAAAAGAATGCCTGGGATTCCTCCGGCCCAAATGCCAAACCTTGCACTTGGCTGTGCTGAACCTCATGAGGTTCACCCAGGCCCACCTCTCAAGTCTGCTGAGCTCAAACAGATGTCATTTTTCTCGTGTCCTTCCATTCCGAGTCCATCTGTTCCCCAAAGCAAAAGAATTTGGAGGTAACCACCGACAGTTATGTGAGCGATTTCAGCGTCTATTTCTGATCATGGCAACAACTTCAGAGGTCACACTTAATTTACGGTGCCCGTTGTAATTCTGACCAAGGCTGCAGTTGCAGCTGACTTCCCAAGGCTGCAAGACGTGGTGGTGACACAGCCTTGTGCTTCTGCATTGGTGCTCATCCCACGTTTCCTTTCTCTGTCTCGCAGGTCAGCTCCTGCTGGAAGCAGATGGTATCCCAGTGTGAATGAAGGTCAGTGCAGGAGCAGCTGCTGATGGGAGGAAGGAAGTCCATGCTGAAGAGCTCTGAAGCATCTGCAGGTATGGTTCTGGAGGAGGCAGCAGTGATGTCGGAGGGCTCCCCAGCAGGAAGCTGTCTCATCCAAATGCTTGCTGAGTGGTTGGAAGGGAGCTTTCTGCATGACAGCAGCACCAGCTGCTTGCTTCAAATGCTGCAAAGACAAGGATTAGCACGAGTTCCAGTATCTACAGTATCATCACGAATCACGATAGGATTACAATGTGTCCTCATACAAACGCAGCCATTTCTCTCTGAGTCCAAAGGCTGTCCGGAAAGCATCTGTGAGGTCTCTCACACCAAACCACTGCTGTCCGTGTGGGATCTGACTCATTAGGGTATAGGGGTTAGGAACCACAGGCTGTCTTTTGAGAACGGGTTCAGTCATTTCCTTACATCTTGCACCAGCCGATACGTGCCGTCTGCCTTCCGTGCCGACAGGATTGGGGTGTTATAAGGCCACAGAAAAGGTTCCAGAAGACCATCCTTAACCAGTGTCTGTGTTACAGCTTTTAGACCCACTCTCCCTTCTATGGCTATGGGATATTGTTGCTGTTTCACAGCTCCACTCCCTCCTTGGGCAGTTCTTTGTAAGGGAAAATTGTGAGTCCACCCCAATTTCCTTCCCCTGCCCACACCTTTGGATTCATTTCTTCTTCATCACAGCTGTTAACACATTCATTGACCCCTGATATCTGTTTCACAGACTTGCAGCTGTAATCCTCATTTAACTGTTAAATCTCTCCCCCATAAATCGGTCCCTGCTTCAGGCACACAGAACAATTGCCCTGCAACTATTTTATCTTTCCATTTTAGTTCTGTGGTCTCCAAGAGTGGAGCTGTCACTTCTGATCCCTCAGCCCCAGTTATGCACAACAGCCACATCCAGATACACGTCTGGTACCTCTGAACTAGCTAATGCTGTAGGATGGAATGTTGTTTCTGCACTGGCTATCAAATGTGGGATTGCTCTGAAGCAGTACAGCACAATGTGTTTTGTAATTTGCCCTTAGAAACAGTTTGAAAAAGTAGAAAGACTTTATTAGTATTAGTATTAGTAAAAAGAAGTTATTTCATAACATATTTTAGAAATACAGTTGTTCAATCATGTGATCAATTCTCACTTACAGAACTGTAATAGTTACAAATTGCATGGGTATAGTATTAAGGACCAGAAAGCATGTTGTAAGGCCATTCTGTTTGGATAGGAGAAGCTCAGCAAAAGAAAAACAGACTCCAAAGAAGCCAGGGCCTCCACACAAGGCCGAACTGACTCACTCTGTGGGCAGGTTGGGATGCAACAGGCAGGCATCAAGAGACTCCCCTCTGTCCTCCTTCCAAACTTCTCTCTATTCAGGGATGAGCAGGTGTCCAGAAATAGTGGCCAAGTGTTGATAAGCAGCTGTCAGGCGTTCAATAATTAGCAGTATACCTGCTGAGCTAGCAACAATTGGTGTTTAGCCAGTCACACACACACACACAGAATGGCCCGGGTTGGAAGGGACCTCAAGGATCACGAATCTCCAACCCCCTGCCACAGGCAGGACCACCAACATATGTAGCACTGCACATATGCACACTGCTGGATAGAAACAGCAGTGTGGGAAAAAACTGTATGCTGTGGATGCAAAGGGTGAATCAGAATGGCTTAACAGCTGTCCCACAAGGAAAAGCAATCTTTTACCTGCTGTGCCATGCTCATGGCAGCAGAAGTCCAGATGCCAGCAGCTGATGCCCACAAGGACAGCCAGCCTGGACTTATTTTCACTACATATCTTTGTCCTGATGTCCTTCTAGAACCTGGGACATTTCTCCATCTCAGCAGAAGAGGGCAAGAGGGGTAGAAAGCATGCACACTCTCCTCTATTTTTCTGGCACTCAAAGAGAAAGAGAAGATGAAAACCAGCATTGTTTCCCTGCCCATGGCAAACACCAGCCTTTCCATCCTTACAGTCTTCCTGACATCAGCACTAATTGAAACAACATCCCACTCACGTTTGCCTTGTCTGCCAGAGGTTGCAGCTCTTTCTATTGCATCCCTCTTGCTTTCAAGTCAACAGAGCCTGTGTCACCTAATGAAAAGCAACCTTTTACCTGCTGTGCCATGCTCATGGCAGCAGAAGTCCAGATGCCAGCAGCTGATGCCCACAAGGACAGCCAGCCTGGACTTATTTTCGTTACATATCCTTGTCCTGATGTCCTTCTACAAGCTGGAACATTTCTCCATCTCAGCAGAAGAGGGCAGGATAGGTCCAAGGTGAGGGCACACTCTGCTCTTCAACTGGCACTCAAAGAGAAAGAGAAAATGAAAACCAGCTGTGTTTCCCTGCCCATGGCAAACACCAGCCTTTCCATCCTTATAGTCCTTCATGACATCAGCACTAATTGAAACAACATCCCACTCACCTTTGCCATGTCTGGCAGAGGTTGCAGCTCTTTCTATTGCATCCCTCTAGCTTTCAAGTCAAGAGCTCCTGTGTCACACAAGGAAAAGCAATCTTTTACCTGCTGTGCCATGCTCATGGCAGCAGAAGTCCAGATGCCAGCAGCTGATGCCCACAAGGACAGCCAGCCTGGACTTATTTTCATTACATATCTTTGTCCTGATGTCCTTCTACAAGCTGGAACATGTCACCATCTCAGCAGAAGAGTGCAGGAGGGGTCCAAGTTACAGGCACACTCTCCTCTTTTTCTGGCACACAAAGAGAAGATGAAAAGCAGATGTGTTTCCCTGCCCATGGCAAACACCAGCCTTTCCATCCTTACAGTTCTTCCTGACATCAGTACTAATTGAAACAACATCCCACTCACTCACCTTTGCCATGTCTGGCAAATGTTGCAGCTCTTTCTATTACATCCCTCTAGCTGTCAAGTCAAGAGCTGCTGCGTCACACAAGGGAAAGCAATCCTTTACCTGCTGTGCCATGCTCATGGCAGCAGCAATGCAGATGCCAGCAACTGATGCCCACAAGGACAGGCAGCCTGGACTTATTTTCATTACATATCTTTGTCCTGATGTCCTTCTACAAGCTGGAACATTTCTCCCTCTGAGCAGCAGAGGACAGGATGGGTCCAAGGTGGGGGCACACTCTGCTCTTTATCTGGCACTCAAAGAGAAAGAGAAAATGAAAACCAGCTGTGTTTCCCTGCCCATGGCAAACACCAGCATTTCCATCCATACAGTCCTTCCTGACATCTACACTAATTGAAACAACATCCCACTCACCTTTGCCATGTCTGGCAGAGGTTGCAGCTCTTTCTATTGCATCCCTCTAGCTTTCAAGTCAAGAGCTCCTGTGTCACACAAGGAAAAGCAATCTTTTACCTTCTTTGCCATGCTCATGGCAGCAGCAATGCAGATGCCAGCAGCTGATGCCCACAAGGACAGCCAGCCTGGACTTATTTTCATTACATATCCTAGTCCTGATGTCCTTCTACAAGCTGGAACATTTCTCCCTCTGAGCAGCAGAAGGCAGGATGGGTCCAAGGCGAGGGCACACTCTGCTCTTTATCTGGCACACAAAGAGAAAGAGAAAATGAAAACCAGATGTGTTTCCCTGCCCATGGCAAACACCAGACTTTCCATCCTTCCAGTCCTTCCTGACTTCAGCAATAATTGAAACAACATCCCACTCACCTTTGCCATGTCTGGCAGAGGTTGCAGCTCTTTCTATTGCATCCCTCTAGCTTTCAAGTCAAGAGCTCCTGTGTCACACAAGGAAACGCAATCTTTTACCTGCTTTGCCATGCTCATGGCAGCAGCAATGCAGATGCCAGCAGCTGATGCCCACAAGGAGAGTCAGCCTGGACTTATTTTCATTACATATCTTTGTCCTGATGTCCTTCTAGAAGCTGGAACATTTCTCCATCTCAGCAGAAGAGGGCAGGAGGGGTCCAAGGTGAGGGCACACTCTGCTCTTTTTCTGGCACACAAAAAGAAAATAAAAACAAGATGTGTTTCCCAGCCCATGGCAAACACCAGCCTTTCCATCCTTAAAGTCCTTCCTGACAGCAACACTAATTGAAACAACATCCCACTCACCTTTGCCATGTCTGGCAGAGGTTGCAGCTCTTTCTATTGCATCCCTCTAGCTGTCAAGTCAAGAGCTCCTGTGTCACACAAGGAAAAGCAATCTTTTACCTGCTGTGCCATGCTCATGGCAGCAGCAACGCAGATGCCAGCAGCTGATGCCCACAAGGACAGCCAGCCTGGACTTATTTTCATTACATATCTTTGTCCTGATGTCCTTTTCGAAGATTGGACATTTCACCCTCTGAGCAGTAGAGGGCAGGATGGGTCCAAGGTGAGGGCACACTCTGCTCTTTATCTGGCACTCAAAGAGAAAGAGAAAATGAAAACCAGATGTATTTCCCTGCCCTTGGCAAACACCAGCCTTTCCATCCTTACAGTCCTTCCTGACATCAGCACTAATTGAAACAACATCCCACTCACCTTTGCCATGTCTTGCAGAGGTTGCAGCTCTTTCGATTGCATTCCTCTAGCTTTCAAGTCAAGAGCTCCTGTGACACAAGGAAAAGCAATCTTTTACTAGCTTTGCCATGCTCATGGCAGCAGCAATGCAGATGCCAGCAGCTGATGACCACAAGGAAAGCCAGCCTGGACTTATGTTCATTACGCATCTTGCTCCATCATTGCTGAGGAGACCAGCTTCAGAGCAGGTAAGACTGCGCTGGGGAAGGGATCTATAGCAAAGAAGCCGACGAAAAAGCTCTTTTTAGGGCTGGTTTTGAAGGCAGCAAAAAGCACGTGGTCGGCGCCGGGAGCTGGCAGCTTGTGGGCGGGCTGCTGAGGCAGCAGGGGTGGAGCTGGCCCAAATCGCGGTATAATTTAAACAGCTGGCCCTTATCTCTTGTACCTGACCTTGACTGCTCATTGGGAATTTAAAAGCAGCTCTTGGGAGGGCAGGAGCCGGCTCCTGCCCACATATCGCTCCAGGTGAGAACGAGGTGTTACCCGCCTTTGACACCGGAGAGGGTGGTCAGAGTGTGAACGCAGCCCACACTGCTCATACATTACTGCAGTAGCTGGTGTGGGAGTTGTGACTTGTGGCAGGACACATCAGTGCCTTGTCCTTGTCTTTGTTCAGGTGATCAGCTCTCTTACTGACAGACCTTGAGACCGCAGGTTCAAACATGGTCTCTACCAGGCGGCGGGCTTCCCCCAAGAGGACTGTGGCGACCCAGACAGAGGGCCTGCCAAGAAATGTAGCAGTTCAGGTCTCTGGCTGTAGGGAGTGCCTGAGCCTGCTGCTGCCAGGGGAGAATGGGAAGGATGCCACTTGTGCAAGGTGCGAGCAGGTGGACGAGCTTCTCAGCCTGGTGGTGGAGCTTAGGGAGGAGGTAGGGAGATTAAGAGCCATCAGAGAGTGCGAGCGGGAGATAGACTGGTGGTGTGACTCTCTGCGTGAAAGACAGAGAGATTGCACCCCCCAAACAGCAGTGGACCCTCTCCCTTGCCACGATCGAAATGAGAGAGCTAATTTGAGGGCAGAGGAGGAATGGCATCAGGTCCCAGCTCGGCGATGCGGGCGACCCCCATCCCGACCTACCTCGGTTCCCCAGGTGCCTCTATGTAATAGGTTTGAAGCCCTGAAACTGGAGGGTGCGGTGGTTGAGGGTGAAGTGGGAGAACTGCCTCCAAGTGTTCCCAAGAGGAGGCATCCAGCTCCACGCTTAATAACTGCCTCCTCCAGAAAAGAAAGGAGGGTAATAGTCATAGGAGACTCCCTTCTAGAAGGAACAGAAGGCCCAATATGTCGGCCTGCCCCCACCCGCAGGGAAGTGTGCTGCCTCCCTGGGGCCCGAGTCAGGGATATTTCCAGGAAACTTCCTAGTTTGATTCGCAACTCCGATTATTATCCCTTATTGATAGTCCAGGCTGGCAGTGATGAGGTCACTGACGGAAGCCTGAGAACTATGAAAAATGACTTCAGGAGACTGGGGAGGTTAGTTGAAGGAACAGGCGTACAGGTAGTGTTTGCCTGTATTCCTACAGTGGCAGGGAAGGACGCTGAGACGACCAGAAGAACACACCTTATAAACACATGGCTGAAAGGATGGTGCAAAAGTAAGAATTTTGGGTTCTTTGATCATGGGGCGGTCTACTCGGCTCCTGGCCTGGGGTCTGCTGATGGGTCTCACCTGTCTCGAAGGGGGAAACGGATCCTTGCCCAAGAGCTGGCAGGACTTGTAGAGAGGGCTTTAAACTAGATATGAAGGGGGTAGGGGATAAAACCAGGCCTGCTAGAGATGAGCCTGGGGGAGCGGCAATGGGATTAGGGATGAGGCGAGGGGCTCGGCTGAAGTGCATCTACACCAATGCACGCAGCATGGGCAACAAACAAGAAGAGTTGGAAGCCATGGTGCGGCAGGCAAACTATGACCTAGTCGCCATTACGGAAACATGGTGGGACTGCTCCCATGACTGGAGTGCTGCAATGGATGGCTACAAGCTCTTCAGGAAGGATAGGCAAGAAAGAAGGGGTGGTGGTGTGGCTCTGTATGTTAGGGAGTGTTTTGATGTTACTGAGCTTGTGGCTGGGGATGATAAGGTTGAATCCCTATGGGTAAAGATCAGGGGAAGGGCTGACAAGGCAGATGTATTGGTGGGTGTCTGCTATAGACCGCCGAACCAGGATGAGGAGACAGATGAGGTGTTCTATGAGCAGCTGGCAGAAGCTGCGAGGTCGCCAGCCCTTGTCCTCATGGGGGACTTCAACTTCCCTGACATATGCTGGGAATTCAACGCAGCGCAGAAGAAGCAGTCTAGGAGGTTTCTGGAGTGTATAGAGGATAACTTTCTGATGCAGCTGGTGAGAGAGCCTACGAGAGGAGCTGCCCCGCTAGACCTGCTGTTCACAAACAGAGAAGGTCTGGTGGAAGATGTGGAGGTTGGGGGCTGTCTTGGACAGAGTGACCATGAGATGGTAGAGTTCTCAATTCTTGGTGGAGCCAGGAGGAAGAACAGCAAAACTGTTACCTTGGACTTCCGGAGGGCGGACTTTGAACTGTTTAGAAGACTAGTAGGGGGAGTCCCCTGGGATTCAGTCTTAGAGGGTAAAGGGGTCCAAGACAACTGGTTGCTCTTCAAGAAGGTAGTCTTACAGGCGCAGGAGCGGGCTGTCCCCCTGAGCTGCAAAATGAGCCGGCGGGGAAGGAGACCGGCGTGGATGAATAAGCAACTATTCTTGAAGCTCCGGGAGAAAAAGAGAATCTACCTCCTGTGGAAGAAGGGACGGGCAACTCAGAAAGAATACAGAGAAGTTGTTAAGATATGCAGGGAGAAAATCAGAAAGGCGAAAGCCCAGCTCGAGCTCGACCTGGCCACTGGAATAAAAAGAAACAAGAAATCCTTTTACAAATATATCAACAGTAAGAGGAGGACTAAGGAGAATCTCCATTCTTTACTGGATGAAGCCGGGAATGTGACTACTGAGGATAAAGAAAAGGCAGAGGTCCTGAATGCCTTCTTTACGTCTGTCTTTAAAGGTCAGACCAGTTATCCTCAGGATATTCCACTTTTCGACCAGGTGGTCTCGGCTGGAGACCAGACTAAACCACCCATGATTCAGAAGGAAACGGTCAGAGACCTTCTACTCCAACTGGACTGTCACAAGTCCATGGGGCCGGATGAGATTCACCCGAGAGTGCTGAGGGAACTGGCGGAGGTGATAGCCGAGCCGCTTTCCATCATCTATCAGCGCTCCTTGTTGACTGGTGAGGTACCAGAAGACTGGAGGCTTGCCAATGTGACTCCCATCTACAAGAAGGGCTGTAAGGAGGACCCGGGGAACTACAGGCCTGTTAGCCTGACCTCGGTGCCAGGGAAGGTTATGGAGCAGATTGTCTTGAGGGAGATCACGCGGCAAGTGCGGGACAACTGGAGCATCAGGTCTAGCCAGCATGGGTTCACGAAGGGTAGGTCCTGCTTGACCAACCTGATCTCCTTCTATGATCTAGTGACCCGCCTGGTGGATGAGGGAAAGGCTGTTGATGTAGTCTACCTAGACTTCAGCAAGGCCTTTGACACTGTCTCCCACAGTATTCTCCTGCAGAAGCTGGCAGCCCGTGGCTTGGACAGGTACACTCTTGGCTGGGTAAGGAACTGGCTGGAGGGTCGAGCCCAGAGAGTGGTGGTCAATGGAGCTAAATCCAGCTGGCGACCGGTCACGAGTGGTGTTCCCCAGGGGTCGGTGCTGGGGCCTGTCCTTTTCAATATTTTTATTGATGACCTGGATGAGGGCATTGAGTGCACCCTCAGTAAGTTTGCAGATGACACCAAGTTGGCTGGAAGTGTCGATCTGCCTGGGGGTAGCGAGGCCCTACAGAGAGATCTGGACAGGCTGGAGAGCTGGGCTGAAGCCAATGGGATGAGGTTTAATAAGACCAAATGCCGGGTTCTACACTTTGGCCACAGCAACCCCAAGCAACGCTACAGGCTTGGGGTGGAATGGCTTGAAGACTGTGTAGAGGAAATGGACCTGGGGGTGTTGGTTGACGCTCGGCTAAACATGAGCCAGCAGTGTGCCCGGGTGGCCAAGAAGGCCAATGGCATTCTGGCTTGTATCAGAAGCAGTGTGACCAGCAGGAGTAGGGAAGTAATTGTTCCCCTGTACTCAGCTCTGGTGAGGCCGCACCTTGAGTATTGTGTCCAGTTCTGGGCCCCTCACTGCAAGAAAGACATTGAGGCCCTGGAGCGTGTTCAAAGAAGGGCAACAAAGCTGGTGAGGGGTCTGGAGCACAGGCCTTATGAGGAGCGGCTGAGGGAGCTGGGATTGTTCAGTCTGGAGAAGAGGAGGCTCAGGGGAGACCTTATTGCTCTCTATAACTACCTGAAGGGAGGTTGTAACGAGCTGGGGGTCGGCCTCTTCTCTCGTGTAACTGGTGATAGGACTAGAGGGAATGGTTTCAAGCTTCGCCAGGGAAGATTCAGGCTGGATATTAGGAAATACTACTTCTCTGAAAGGGTGGTCAGGCACTGGAATGGGCTGCCCAGGGAGGTGGTGGAGTCACCGACCCTGGAGGTGTTCAAAGAACGTTTGGATGTTGTGTTGAGGGATATGGTTTAATGAGAACCATTGGTGACAGGTGGATGGTTGGACTGGATGATCTTATAGGTCTTTTCCAACCTTAGTGATTCTGTGATTCTGTGATTTCCTGATGTCCTTCTAGAAGCTGGAACATTTCTCCATCTCAGCAGAAGAGGGCAGGAGGGGTCCAAGGTGAGGGCACACTCTGCTCTTTTTCTGGCACACAAAAAGAAAATAAAAACAAGTTGTGTTTCCCAGCCCATGGCAAACACCAGCCTTTCCATCCTTAAAGTCCTTCCTTACAGCAACACTAATTGAAACAACATCCCACTCACCTTTGCCATGTCTGGCAGAGGTTGCAGCTCTTTCTATTGCATCCCTCTAGCTTTCAAGTCAAGAGCTCCTGTGTCACACAAGGAAAAGCAATCTTTTACCTGCTGTGCCATGCTCATGGCAGCAGCAATGCAGATGCCAGCAGCTGATGCCCACAAGGACAGCCAGCCTGGACTTATTTTCATTACATATCCTTGTCCTGATGTCCTTCTACAAGCTGGAACATTTCTCCATCTCAGCAGAAGAGGGCAGGAGGGGTCCAAGGTTAGGGCACACTCTCCTCTTTATCTGGCACTCAAAGAGAAAGAGAAAGTGAAAACCAGATGTGTTTCCCTGCCCATGGCAAACACCAGACTTTCCATCCTTACAATCTTCCTGACTTCAGGAATAACTGAAACAACATCCCACTCACCTTTGCCACGTCTGGCAGAGGTTGCAGCTCTTTCTACTGCATCCCTCTAGCTTTCAAGACAAGAGCTCCTGTGTCACACAAGGAAAAGCAATCTTTTACCTGCTGTGCCATGCTCATGGCAGCAGCAATGCAGATGCCAGCAGCTGATGCCCACAAGGACAGCCAGCCTGGACTTATTTTCATTACATATCTTTGTCCTGATGTCCTTCTAGAAGCTGGAACATTTCTCCATCTCAGCAGAAGAGGGAAGGAGGGGTCCAAGGTGAGGGCACACTCTCCTCTTTATCTGGCACTCAAAGAGAAAGAGAAAATGAAAACAAGATGTGTTTCCCAGCCCATGGCAAACACCAGCCTTTCCATCCTTACAGTCCTTCCTGACATCAGCACTAACTGAAACAACATCCCACTCACCTTTGCCATGTCTGGCAGAGATTGCAGCTCTTTCTATTGCATCCCTCTAGCTTTCAAGTCAAGAGCTCCTGTGTCACACAAGGAAAAGCAATCTTTTACCTGCTGTGCCATGCTCATGGCAGCAGCAATGCAGATGCCAGCAGCTGATGCCCACAAGGACAGCCAGCCTGGACTTATTTTCATTACATATCCTTGTCCGGATGTCCTTCTACAAGCTGGAACATTTCTCCCTCTGAGAAGCAGAGGGCAGGATGGGTCCAAGGCGAGGGCACACTCTGCTCTTTATCTGGCACACAAAGAGAAAGAGAAAATGAAAACCAGATGTGTTTCCCTGCCCATGGCAAACACCAGACTTTCCATCCTTCCAGTCCTTCCTGACATCAGCAGTAACTGAAACAACATCCCACTCACCTTTGCCATGTCTGGCAGAGGTTGCAGCTCTTTCTATTGCATCCCTCTTGCTTTCAAGTCAAGAGCTCCTGTGTCACACAAGGAAAAGCAATCTTTTACCTGCTGTGCCATGCTCATGGCAGCAGCAATGCAGATGCCAGCAGCTGATGCCCACAAGGACAGCCAGCCTGGACTTATGTTCATTACGCATCTTTGTCCTGATGTCCTTCTAGAAGCTGGAACATTTCTCCCTCTGAGAAGCAGAGGGCAGGATGGGTCCAAGGCGAGGGCACACTCTGCTCTTTATCTGGCACACAAAGAGAAAGAGAAAATGAAAACCAGATGTGTTTCCCTGCCCATGGCAAACACCAGACTTTCCATCCTTACAATCTTCCTGACTTCAGGAATAATTGAAACAACATCCCACTCACCTTTGCCACGTCTGGCAGAGGTTGCAGCTCTTTCTACTGCATCCCTCTAGCTTTCAAGTCAAGAGCTCCTGTGTCACACAAGGAAAAGCAATCTTTTACCTGCTGTGCCATGCTCATGGCAGCAGCAATGCAGATGCCAGCAGCTGATGCCCACAAGGACAGCCAGCCTGGACTTATTTTCATTACATATCTTTGTCCTGATGTCCTTCTAGAAGCTGGAACATTTCTCCATCTCAGCAGAAGAGGGCAGGAGGGGTCCAAGGTGAGGGCACACTCTCCTCTTTATCTGGCACTCAAAGAGAAAGAGAAAATGAAAACAAGATGTGTTTCCCAGCCCATGACAAACACCAGCCTTTCCATCCTTACAGTCCTTCCTGACATCAGCACTAACTGAAACAACATCCCACTCACCTTTGCCATGTCTGGCAGAGGTTGCAGCTCTTTCTATTGCATCCCTCTAGCTGTCAAGTCAAGAGCTCCTGTGTCACACAAGGAAAAGCAATCTTTTACCTGCTGTGCCATGCTCATGGCAGCAGCAATGCAGATGCCAGCAGCTGATGCCCACAAGGACAGCCAGCCTGGACTTATTTTCATTACATATCCTTGTCCTGTTGTCCTTCTACAAGCTGGAACATTTCTCCATCTCAGCAGAAGAGGGCAGGAGGGGTCCAAGGTGAGGGCACACTCTGCTCTTCATCTGGCACTCAAAGAGAAAGAGAAAATGAAAACAAGATGTGTTTCCCAGCCCATGACAAACACCAGACTTTCCATCCTTACAGTCTTCCTGACTTCAGCAATAATTAAAACAACATCCCACTCACCTTTGCCATGTCTGGCAGAGGTTGCAGCCCTTTCCATTGCATCCCTCTATCTTTCAAGTCAAGAGCTCCTGTGTCACACAAGGAAAAGCAATCTTTTACCTGCTTTGCCATGCTCATGGCAGCAGCAATGCAGATGCCAGCAGCTGATGCCCACAAGGACAGCCAGCCTGGACTTATTTTCCTTATACATCTTTGTTCTGATGTCCTTCTACAAGCTGGAACATTTCTCCATCTCAGCAGAAGAGGGCAGGAGGGGTCCAAGGTGAGGGCACACTCTCCTCTTTTTCTGGAACACAAAGAGAAAATGAAAACCAGATGTGTTTCCCTGCCCATGGCAAACATCAGCCTTTCCATCCTTCCAGTCCTTCCTGACGTCAGCACTAATTGAAACAACATCCCACTCACCTTTGCCATGTCTGGCAGAGGTTGCAGCTCTTTCTATTGCATCCCTCTAGCTTTCAAGTCAAGAGCTCCTGTGTCACACAAGGAAACGCAATCTTTTACCTGCTGTGCCATGCTCATGGCAGCAGAAGTCCAGATGCCAGCAGCTGATGCCCACAAGGACAGCCAGCCTGGACTTATTTTCATTACATATCTTTGTCCTGATGTCCTTCTACAAGCTGGAACATTTCTCCCTCTGAGCAGCCGAGGACAGGATGGGTCCAAGGTGAGGGCACACTCTGCTCTTTTTCTGGCACACAAAAAGAAAATAAAAACAAGATGTGTTTCCCAGCCCATGGCAAACACCAGCCTTTCCATCCTTAAAGTCCTTCCTGACAGCAACACTAATTGAAACAACATCCCACTCACCTTTGCCATGTCTGGCAGAGGTTGCAGCTCTTTCTATTGCATCCCTCTAGCTTTCAAGTCAAGAGCTCCTGTGTCACACAAGGAAAAGCAATCTTTTACCTGCTGTGCCATGCTCATGGCAGCAGCAATGCAGATGCCAGCAGCTGATGCCCACAAGGACAGCCAGCCTGGACTTATTTTCATTACATATCCTTGTCCTGTTGTCCTTCTACAAGCTGGAACATTTCTCCATCTCAGCAGAAGAGGGCAGGAGGGGTCCAAGGTGAGGGCACACTCTGCTCTTCATCAGGCACTCAAAGAGAAAGAGAAAATGAAAACCAGATGTGTTTCCCTGCCCATGGCAAACATCAGCCTTTCCATCCTTCCAGTCCTTCCTGACGTCAGCACTTATTGAAACAACATCCCACTCACCTTTGCCATGTCTGGCAGAGGTTGCAGCTCTTTCTATTGCATCCCTCTAGCTGTCAAGTCAAGAGCTCCTGTGTCACACAAGGAAAAGCAATCTTTTACCTGCTGTGCCATGCTCATGGCAGCAGCAATGCAGATGCCAGCAGCTGATGCCCACAAGGACAGCCAGCCTGGACTTATTTTCATTACATATCCTTGTCCTGATGTCCTTCTACAAGCTGGAACATTTCTCCCTCTGAGCAGCAGAGGGCAGGATGGGTCCAAGGTGAGGGCACACTCTGCTCTTTATCTGGCACTCAAAGAGAAAGAGAAAATGAAAACCAGATGTGTTTCCCTGCCCATGGCAAACACCAGCCTTTCCATCCTTACAATCTTCCTGACTTCAGGAATAATTGAAACAACATCCCACTCACCTTTGCCACGTCTGGCAGAGGTTGCAGCTCTTTCTACTGCATCCCTCTAGCTTTCAAGACAAGAGCTCCTGTGTCACACAAGGAAAAGCAATCTTTTACCTGCTGTGCCATGCTCATGGCAGCAGAAGTCCAGATGCCAGCAGCTGATGCCCACAAGGACAGCCAGCCTGGACTTATTTTCATTACATATCTTTGTCCTGATGTCCTTCTAGAAGCTGGAACATTTCTCCATCTCAGCAGAAGAGGGCAGGAGGGGTCCAAGGTGAGGGCACACTCTGCTCTTCATCTGGCACTCAAAGAGAAAGAGAAAATGAAAACAAGATGTGTTTCCCTGCCCATGGCAAACACCGGCCTTTCCATCCTTACAGTCCTTCCTGACATCTGCACTAATTGAAACAACATCCCACTCACCTTTGCCATGTCTGGCAGAGGTTGCAGCTCTTTCGATTGCATCCCTCTAGCTTTCAAGTCAAGAGCTCCTGTGTCACACAAGGAAAAGCAATCTTTTACCTGCTGTGCCATGCTCATGGCAGCAGCAATGCAGATGCCAGCAGCTGATGCCCACAAGGACAGCCAGCCTGGACTTATTTTCATTACATATCCTTGTCCTGATGTCCTTCTACAAGCTGGAACATTTCTCCATCTCAGCAGAAGAGGGCAGGAGGGGTCCAAGGTTAGGGCACACTCTCCTCTTTATCTGGCACTCAAAGAGAAAGAGAAAATGAAGACCAGATGTATTTCCCTGCCCATGGCAAACACCAGCCTTTCCATCCTTACAGTCCTTCCTGACATCAGCACTAATTGAAACAACATCCCACTCACCTTTGCCATGTCTGGCAGAGGTTGCAGCTCTTTCGATTGCATTCCTCTAGCTTTCAAGTCAAGAGCTCCTGTGACACAAGGAAAAGCAATCTTTTACTAGTTTTGCCATGCTCATGGCAGCAGCAATGCAGATGCCAGCAGCTGATGACCACAAGGAAAGCCAGCCTGGACTTATGTTCATTACGCATCTTTTCCTGATGTCCTTCTAGAAGCTGGAACATTTTTCCATCTCAGCAGAAGAGGGCAGGAGGGGTCCAAGTTGAGGGCACACTCTGCTCTTTTTCTGGCACACAAAGAGAAAATAAAAACAAGATGTGTTTCCCAGCCCATGGCAAACACCAGCCTTTCCATCCTTACAGTCCTTCCTGACGTCAGCACTAATTGAAACAACATCCCACTCACCTTTGCCATGTCTGGCAGAGGTTGCAGCTCTTTCTATTGCATCCCTCTAGCTGTCAAGTCAAGAGCTCCTGTGTCACACAAGGAAAAGCAATCTTTTACCTGCTGTGCCATGCTCATGGCAGCAGCAATGCAGATGCCAGCAGCTGATGCCCACAAGGACAGCCAGCCTTGACTTATTTTCATTACATATCCTTGTCCTGATGTCCTTCAAGAAGCTGGAACATTTCTCCATCTCAGCAGAAGAGGGAAGGAGGGGTCCAAGGTTAGGGCACACTCTGCTCTTCATCTGGCACTCAAAGAGAAAGAGAAAATGAAAACAAGATGTGTTTCCCAGCCCATGACAAACACCAGACTTTCCATCCTTACAGTCTTCCTGACTTCAGCAATAATTAAAACAACATCCCACTCACCTTTGCCATGTCTGGCAGAGGTTGCAGCCCTTTCCATTGCATCCCTCTATCTTTCAAGTCAAGAGCTCCTGTGTCACACAAGGAAAAGCAATCTTTTACCTGCTTTGCCATGCTCATGGCAGCAGCAATGCAGATGCCAGCAGCTGATGCCCACAAGGACAGCCAGCCTGGACTTATTTTCCTTATACATCTTTGTTCTGATGTCCTTCTACAAGCTGGAACATTTCTCCATCTCAGCAGAAGAGGGCAGGAGGGGTCCAAGGTGAGGGCACACTCTCCTCTTTTTCTGGAACACAAAGAGAAAATGAAAACCAGATGTGTTTCCCTGCCCATGGCAAACATCAGCCTTTCCATCCTTCCAGTCCTTCCTGACGTCAGCACTAATTGAAACAACATCCCACTCACCTTTGCCATGTCTGGCAGAGGTTGCAGCTCTTTCTATTGCATCCCTCTAGCTTTCAAGTCAAGAGCTCCTGTGTCACACAAGGAAACGCAATCTTTTACCTGCTGTGCCATGCTCATGGCAGCAGAAGTCCAGATGCCAGCAGCTGATGCCCACAAGGACAGCCAGCCTGGACTTATTTTCATTACATATCTTTGTCCTGATGTCCTTCTACAAGCTGGAACATTTCTCCCTCTGAGCAGCCGAGGACAGGATGGGTCCAAGGTGAGGGCACACTCTGCTCTTTTTCTGGCACACAAAAAGAAAATAAAAACAAGATGTGTTTCCCAGCCCATGGCAAACACCAGCCTTTCCATCCTTAAAGTCCTTCCTGACAGCAACACTAATTGAAACAACATCCCACTCACCTTTGCCATGTCTGGCAGAGGTTGCAGCTCTTTCTATTGCATCCCTCTAGCTTTCAAGTCAAGAGCTCCTGTGTCACACAAGGAAAAGCAATCTTTTACCTGCTGTGCCATGCTCATGGCAGCAGCAATGCAGATGCCAGCAGCTGATGCCCACAAGGACAGCCAGCCTGGACTTATTTTCATTACATATCCTTGTCCTGTTGTCCTTCTACAAGCTGGAACATTTCTCCATCTCAGCAGAAGAGGGCAGGAGGGGTCCAAGGTGAGGGCACACTCTGCTCTTCATCAGGCACTCAAAGAGAAAGAGAAAATGAAAACCAGATGTGTTTCCCTGCCCATGGCAAACATCAGCCTTTCCATCCTTCCAGTCCTTCCTGACGTCAGCACTTATTGAAACAACATCCCACTCACCTTTGCCATGTCTGGCAGAGGTTGCAGCTCTTTCTATTGCATCCCTCTAGCTGTCAAGTCAAGAGCTCCTGTGTCACACAAGGAAAAGCAATCTTTTACCTGCTGTGCCATGCTCATGGCAGCAGCAATGCAGATGCCAGCAGCTGATGCCCACAAGGACAGCCAGCCTGGACTTATTTTCATTACATATCCTTGTCCTGATGTCCTTCTACAAGCTGGAACATTTCTCCCTCTGAGCAGCAGAGGGCAGGATGGGTCCAAGGTGAGGGCACACTCTGCTCTTTATCTGGCACTCAAAGAGAAAGAGAAAATGAAAACCAGATGTGTTTCCCTGCCCATGGCAAACACCAGCCTTTCCATCCTTACAATCTTCCTGACTTCAGGAATAATTGAAACAACATCCCACTCACCTTTGCCACGTCTGGCAGAGGTTGCAGCTCTTTCTACTGCATCCCTCTAGCTTTCAAGACAAGAGCTCCTGTGTCACACAAGGAAAAGCAATCTTTTACCTGCTGTGCCATGCTCATGGCAGCAGAAGTCCAGATGCCAGCAGCTGATGCCCACAAGGACAGCCAGCCTGGACTTATTTTCATTACATATCTTTGTCCTGATGTCCTTCTAGAAGCTGGAACATTTCTCCATCTCAGCAGAAGAGGGCAGGAGGGGTCCAAGGTGAGGGCACACTCTGCTCTTCATCTGGCACTCAAAGAGAAAGAGAAAATGAAAACAAGATGTGTTTCCCTGCCCATGGCAAACACCGGCCTTTCCATCCTTACAGTCCTTCCTGACATCTGCACTAATTGAAACAACATCCCACTCACCTTTGCCATGTCTGGCAGAGGTTGCAGCTCTTTCGATTGCATCCCTCTAGCTTTCAAGTCAAGAGCTCCTGTGTCACACAAGGAAAAGCAATCTTTTACCTGCTGTGCCATGCTCATGGCAGCAGCAATGCAGATGCCAGCAGCTGATGCCCACAAGGACAGCCAGCCTGGACTTATTTTCATTACATATCCTTGTCCTGATGTCCTTCTACAAGCTGGAACATTTCTCCATCTCAGCAGAAGAGGGCAGGAGGGGTCCAAGGTTAGGGCACACTCTCCTCTTTATCTGGCACTCAAAGAGAAAGAGAAAATGAAGACCAGATGTATTTCCCTGCCCATGGCAAACACCAGCCTTTCCATCCTTACAGTCCTTCCTGACATCAGCACTAATTGAAACAACATCCCACTCACCTTTGCCATGTCTGGCAGAGGTTGCAGCTCTTTCGATTGCATTCCTCTAGCTTTCAAGTCAAGAGCTCCTGTGACACAAGGAAAAGCAATCTTTTACTAGTTTTGCCATGCTCATGGCAGCAGCAATGCAGATGCCAGCAGCTGATGACCACAAGGAAAGCCAGCCTGGACTTATGTTCATTACGCATCTTTTCCTGATGTCCTTCTAGAAGCTGGAACATTTTTCCATCTCAGCAGAAGAGGGCAGGAGGGGTCCAAGTTGAGGGCACACTCTGCTCTTTTTCTGGCACACAAAGAGAAAATAAAAACAAGATGTGTTTCCCAGCCCATGGCAAACACCAGCCTTTCCATCCTTACAGTCCTTCCTGACGTCAGCACTAATTGAAACAACATCCCACTCACCTTTGCCATGTCTGGCAGAGGTTGCAGCTCTTTCTATTGCATCCCTCTAGCTGTCAAGTCAAGAGCTCCTGTGTCACACAAGGAAAAGCAATCTTTTACCTGCTGTGCCATGCTCATGGCAGCAGCAATGCAGATGCCAGCAGCTGATGCCCACAAGGACAGCCAGCCTTGACTTATTTTCATTACATATCCTTGTCCTGATGTCCTTCAAGAAGCTGGAACATTTCTCCATCTCAGCAGAAGAGGGAAGGAGGGGTCCAAGGTTAGGGCACACTCTGCTCTTTATCTGGCACTCAAAGAGAAAGAGAAAATGAAAACAAGATGTGTTTCCCTGCCCATGGCAAACACCGGCCTTTCCATCCTTACAGTCCTTCCTGACATCTGCACTAATTGAAACAACATCCCACTCACCTTTGCCATGTCTGGCAGAGGTTGCAGCTCTTTCTATTGCATCCCTCTAGCTTTCAAGTCAAGAGCTCCTGTGTCACACAAGGAAAAGCAATCTTTTACCTGCTGTGCCATGCTCATGGCAGCAGCAATGCAGATGCCAGCAGCTGATGCCCACAAGGACAGCCAGCCTGGACTTATTTTCATTACATATCTTTGTCCTGAGGTCCTTTTCGAAGATTGGACATTTCACCCTCTGAGCAGTAGAGGGCAGGATGGGTCCAAGGTGAGGGCACACTCTGCTCTTTATCTGGCACTCAAAGAGAAAGAGAAAATGAAAACCAGATGTATTTCCCTGCCCATGGCAAACACCAGCCTTTCCATCCTTACAGTCCTTCCTGACATCAGCACTAATTGAAACAACATCCCACTCACCTTTGCCATGTCTGGCAGAGGTTGCAGCTCTTTCTATTGCATCCCTCTAGCTGTCAAGTCAAGAGCTCCTGTGTGACACAAGGAAAAGCAATCTTTTACCTGCTGTGCCATGCTCATGGCAGCAGAAGTCCAGATGCCAGCAGCTGATGCCCACAAGGACAGCCAGCCTGGACTTATTTTCGTTACATATCCTTGTCCTGATGTCCTTCTACAAGCTGGAACATTTCTCCATCTCAGCAGAAGAGGGCAGGAGGGGTCCAAGGTGAGGGCACACTCTGCTCTTTTTCTGGCACACAAAAAGAAAATAAAAACAAGATGTGTTTCCCAGCCCATGGCAAACACCAGCCTTTCCATCCTTAAAGTCCTTCCTGACAGCAACACTAATTGAAACAACATCCCACTCACCTTTGCCATGTCTGGCAGAGGTTGCAGCTCTTTCTATTGCATCCCTCTAGCTGTCAAGTCAAGAGCTCCAGTGTCACACAAGGAAAAGCAATCTTTTACCTGCTGTGCCATGCTCATGGCAGCAGCAATGCAGATGCCAGCAGCTGATGCCCACAAGGACAGCCAGCCTGGACTTATTTTCATTACATATCCTTGTCCTGTTGTCCTTCTACAAGCTGGAACATTTCTCCATCTCAGCAGAAGAGGGCAGGAGGGGTCCAAGGTGAGGGCACACTCTGCTCTTCATCAGGCACTCAAAGAGAAAGAGAAAATGAAAACCAGATGTGTTTCCCTGCCCATGGCAAACATCAGCCTTTCCATCCTTCCAGTCCTTCCTGACGTCAGCACTAATTGAAACAACATCCCACTCACCTTTGCCATGTCTGGCAGAGGTTGCAGCTCTTTCTATTGCATCCCTCTAGCTGTCAAGTCAAGAGCTCCTGTGTCACACAAGGAAAAGCAATCTTTTACCTGCTGTGCCATGCTCATGGCAGCAGCAATGCAGATGCCAGCAGCTGATGCCCACAAGGACAGCCAGCCTGGACTTATTTTCATTACATATCCTTGTCCTGATGTCCTTCTACAAGCTGGAACATTTCTCCCTCTGAGCAGCAGAGGGCAGGATGGGTCCAAGGTGAGGGCACACTCTGCTCTTTATCTGGCACTCAAAGAGAAAGAGAAAATGAAAACCAGATGTGTTTCCCTGCCCATGGCAAACACCAGACTTTCCATCCTTACAATCTTCCTGACTTCAGGAATAATTGAAACAACATCCCACTCACCTTTGCCACGTCTGGCAGAGGTTGCAGCTCTTTCTACTGCATCCCTCTAGCTTTCAAGACAAGAGCTCCTGTGTCACACAAGGAAAAGCAATCTTTTACCTGCTGTGCCATGCTCATGGCAGCAGAAGTCCAGATGCCAGCAGCTGATGCCCACAAGGACAGCCAGCCTGGACTTATTTTCATTACATATCTTTGTCCTGATGTCCTTCTAGAAGCTGGAACATTTCTCCATCTCAGCAGAAGAGGGCAGGAGGGGTCCAAGGTGAGGGCACACTCTGCTCTTCATCTGGCACTCAAAGAGAAAGAGAAAATGAAAACAAGATGTGTTTCCCTGCCCATGGCAAACACCGGCCTTTCCATCCTTACAGTCCTTCCTGACATCTGCACTAATTGAAACAACATCCCACTCACCTTTGCCATGTCTGGCAGAGGTTGCAGCTCTTTCGATTGCATCCCTCTAGCTTTCAAGTCAAGAGCTCCTGTGTCACACAAGGAAAAGCAATCTTTTACCTGCTGTGCCATGCTCATGGCAGCAGCAATGCAGATGCCAGCAGCTGATGCCCACAAGGACAGCCAGCCTGGACTTATTTTCATTACATATCCTTGTCCTGATGTCCTTCTACAAGCTGGAACATTTCTCCATCTCAGCAGAAGAGGGCAGGAGGGGTCCAAGGTTAGGGCACACTCTCCTCTTTATCTGGCACTCAAAGAGAAAGAGAAAATGAAGACCAGATGTATTTCCCTGCCCATGGCAAACACCAGCCTTTCCATCCTTACAGTCCTTCCTGACATCAGCACTAATTGAAACAACATCCCACTCACCTTTGCCATGTCTGGCAGAGGTTGCAGCTCTTTCGATTGCATTCCTCTAGCTTTCAAGTCAAGAGCTCCTGTGACACAAGGAAAAGCAATCTTTTACTAGTTTTGCCATGCTCATGGCAGCAGCAATGCAGATGCCAGCAGCTGATGACCACAAGGAAAGCCAGCCTGGACTTATGTTCATTACGCATCTTTTCCTGATGTCCTTCTAGAAGCTGGAACATTTTTCCATCTCAGCAGAAGAGGGCAGGAGGGGTCCAAGTTGAGGGCACACTCTGCTCTTTTTCTGGCACACAAAGAGAAAATAAAAACAAGATGTGTTTCCCAGCCCATGGCAAACACCAGCCTTTCCATCCTTAAAGTCCTTCCTGACATCAACACTAATTGAAACAACATCCCACTCACCTTTGCCATGTCTGGCAGAGGTTGCAGCTCTTTCTATTGCATCCCTCTAGCTGTCAAGTCAAGAGCTCCTGTGTGACACAAGGAAAAGCAATCTTTTACCTGCTGTGCCATGCTCATGGCAGCAGAAGTCCAGATGCCAGCAGCTGATGCCCACAAGGACAGCCAGCCTGGACTTATTTTCGTTACATATCCTTGTCCTGATGTCCTTCTACAAGCTGGAACATTTCTCCATCTCAGCAGAAGAGGGCAGGAGGGGTCCAAGGTGAGGGCACACTCTGCTCTTTTTCTGGCACTCAAAGAGAAAGAGAAAATGAAAACCAGCTGTGTTTCCCTGCCCATGGCAAACACCAGCCTTTCCATCCTTACAGTCCTTCCTGACGTCAGCACTAATTGAAACAACATCCCACTCACCTTTGCCATGTCTGGCAGAGGTTGCAGCTCTTTCTATTGCATCCCTCTAGCTGTCAAGTCAAGAGCTCCTGTGTCACACAAGGAAAAGCAATCTTTTACCTGCTGTGCCATGCTCATGGCAGCAGCAATGCAGATGCCAGCAGCTGATGCCCACAAGGACAGCCAGCCTTGACTTATTTTCATTACATATCCTTGTCCTGATGTCCTTCTAGAAGCTGGAACATTTCTCCATCTCAGCAGAAGAGGGAAGGAGGGGTCCAAGGTTAGGGCACACTCTGCTCTTTATCTGGCACTCAAAGAGAAAGAGAAAATGAAAACAAGATGTGTTTCCCTGCCCATGGCAAACACCGGCCTTTCCATCCTTACAGTCCTTCCTGACATCTGCACTAATTGAAACAACATCCCACTCACCTTTGCCATGTCTGGCAGAGGTTGCAGCTCTTTCTATTGCATCCCTCTAGCTTTCAAGTCAAGAGCTCCTATGTCACACAAGGAAAAGCAATCTTTTACCTGCTGTGCCATGCTCATGGCAGCAGCAATGCAGATGCCAGCAGCTGATGCCCACAAGGACAGCCAGCCTGGACTTATTTTCATTACATATCCTTGTCCTGATGTCCTTCTACAAGCTGGAACATTTCTCCATCTCAGCAGAAGAGGGCAGGAGAGTTCCAAGGTGAGGGCACACTCTGCTCTTTTTCTGGCACACAAAGACAAAGAGAAAATGAAAACAAGATGTGTTTCCCAGCCCATGGCAAACACCAGCCTTTCCATCCTTACAGTCCTTCCTGACATCAGCAGCAACTGAAACAACATCCCACTCACCTTTGCCATGTCTAGCAGAGGTTGCAGCTCTTTCTATTGCATCCCTCTAGCTTTCAAGTCAAGAGCTCCTGTGTCACACAAGGAAAAGCAATCTTTTACCTGCTGTGCCATGCTCATGGCAGCAGAAGTCCAGATGCCAGCAGCTGATGCCCACAAGGACAGCCAGCCTGGACTTATTTTCATTACATATCTTTGTCCTGATGTCCTTCTAGAAGCTGGAACATTTCTCCATCTCAGCAGAAGAGGGCAGGAGGGGTCCAAGGTGAGGGCACACTCTCCTCTTTATATGGCACTCAAAGAGAAAGAGAAAATGAAAACAAGATGTGTTTCCCAGCCCATGACAAACACCAGCCTTTCCATCCTTACAGTCCTTCCTGACATCAGCACTAACTGAAACAACATCCCACTCACCTTTGCCATGTCTGGCAGAGGTTGCAGCTCTTTCTATTGCATCCCTCTAGCTGTCAAGTCAAGAGCTCCTGTGTCACACAAGGAAAAGCAATCTTTTACCTGCTGTGCCATGCTCATGGCAGCAGCAATGCAGATGCCAGCAGCTGATGCCCACAAGGACAGCCAGCCTGGACTTATTTTCATTACATATCCTTGTCCTGTTGTCCTTCTAGAAGCTGGAACATTTCTCCATCTCAGCAGAAGAGGGCAGGAGGGGTCCAAGGTGAGGGCACACTCTGCTCTTCATCTGGCACTCAAAGAGAAAGAGAAAATGAAAACCAGCTGTGTTTCCCTGCCCATGGCAAACATCAGCCTTTCCATCCTTCCAGTCCTTCCTGACGTCAGCACTAATTGAAACAACATCCCACTCACCTTTGCCATGTCTGGCAGAGGTTGCAGCTCTTTCTATTGCATCCCTCTAGCTGTCAAGTCAAGAGCTCCTGTGTCACACAAGGAAAAGCAATCTTTTACCTGCTGTGCCATGCTCATGGCAGCAGCAATGCAGATGCCAGCAGCTGATGCCCACAAGGACAGCCAGCCTTGACTTATTTTCATTACATATCCTTGTCCTGATGTCCTTCTAGAAGCTGGAACATTTCTCCATCTCAGCAGAAGAGGGAAGGAGGGGTCCAAGGTTAGGGCACACTCTCCTCTTTATCTGGCACTCAAAGAGAAAGAGAAAATGAAAACCAGATGTGTTTCCCAGCCCATGGCAAACACCAGCCTTTCCATCCTTCCAGTCCTTCCTGACATCAGCAGCAACTGAAACAACATCCCACTCACCTTTGCCATGTCTGGCAGAGGTTGCAGCTCTTTCTATTGCATCCCTCTAGCTTTCAAGTCAAGAGCTCCTGTGTCACACAAGGAAAAGCAATCTTTTACCTGCTGTGCCATGCTCATGGCAGCAGCAATGCAGATGCCAGCAGCTGATGCCCACAAGGACAGCCAGCCTGGACTTATTTTCATTACATATCTTTGTCCTGATGTCCTTCTAGAAGCTGGAACATTTCTCCCGCTTAGCAGCAGAGAGCAGGATGCGTCCAAGGTGAGGGCACACTCTGCTCTTTATATGGCCCTCAAAGAGAAAGAGAAAATGAAAACCAGATGTGTTTCCCTGCCCATGGCAAACACCAGACTTTCCATCCTTACAGTCCTCCTGACATCAGCAGCAACTGAAACAACATCCCACTCACCTTTGCCATGTCTGGCAGAGGTTGCAGCTCTTTCTATTGCATCCCTCCAGCTTTCAAGTCAAGAGCTCCTGTGTCACACAAGGAAAAGCAATCTTTTACCTGCTGTGCCATGCTCATGGCAGCAGCAATGCAGATGCCAGCAGCTGATGCCCACAAGGACAGCCAGCCTGGACTTATTTTCATTACATATCTTTGTCCTGATGTCCTTCTAGAAGCTTGGACATTTCTCCCTCTGAGCAGCAGAGAGCTGGATGGGTCCAAGGTGAGGGCACACTCTGCTCTTTATCTGGCACTCAAAGAGAAATAGAAAATGAAAATAAGATGTGTTTCCCAGCCCATGGCAAACACCAGACTTTCCATCCTTACAATCTTCCTGACTTCAGGAATAATTGAAACAACATCCCACTCACCTTTGCCACGTCTGGCAGAGGTTGCAGCTCTTTCTACTGCATCCCTCTAGCTTTCAAGTCAAGAGCTCCTGTGTCACACAAGGAAAAACAATCTTTTACCTGCTGTGCCATGCTCATGGCAGCAGCAATGCAGATGCCAGCAGCTGATGCCCACAAGGACAGCCAGCCTGGACTTATTTTCATTACATATCTTTGTCCTGATTTCCTTCTAGAAGCTTGGACATTTCTCCCTCTGAGCAGCAGAGAGCAGGATGCGTCCAAGGTGAGGGCACACTCTGCTCTTTATATGGCACTCAAAGAGAAAGAGAAAATGAAAACCAGATGTGTTTCCCTGCCCATGGCAAACACCAGACTTTCCATCCTTACAGTCCTCCTGACATCAGCAGCAACTGAAACAACATCCCACTCACCTTTGCCACGTCTGGCAGAGGTTGCAGCTCTTTCTATTGCATCCCTCTAGCTTTCAAGTCAAGAGCTCCTGTGTCACACAAGGAAAAGCAATCTTTTACCTGCTGTGCCATGCTCATGGCAGCAGAAGTCCAGATGCCAGCAGCTGATGCCCACAAGGACAGCCAGCCTGGACTTATGTTCATTACGCATCTTTGTCCTGATGTCCTTCTAGAAGCTGGAACATTTCTCCATCTCAGCAGAAGAGGGCAGGAGGGGTCCAAGGTGAGGGCACACTCTGCTCTTTATCTGGCACTCAAAGAGAAAGAGAAAATGAAAACAAGATGTATTTCCCTGCCCATGACAAACACCAGCCTTTCCATAATTACAGTCCTTCCTGACATCAGCACTAACTGAAACAACATCCCACTCACCTTTGCCATGTCTGGCAGAGGTTGCAGCTCTTTCTATTGCATCCCTCTAGCTTTCAAGTCAAGAGCTTCTGTGACACAAGGAAAAGCAATCTTTTACCTGCTGTGCTATGCTCATGGCAGCAGCAATGCAAATGCCAGCAGCTAATGCCCACAAGGACAGCCAGCCTGGACTTATTTTCATTACATATCCTTGTCCTGATGTCCTTCTACAAGCTGGAACATTTCTCCCTCTCAGCAGAAGAGGGCAGGAGGGGTCCAAGGTGAGGGCACACTCTGCTCTTTTTCTGGCACACAAAAAGAAAATGAAAACCAGATGTGTTTCCCTGCCCATGGCAAACACCAGCCTTTCCATCCTTACAGTCCTTCCTGACATCAGCAGCAATGGAAACTACATCCCACTCACCTTTGCCATGTCTGGCAGAGGTTGCAGCTCTTTCTATTGCATCCCTCTTGCTTTCAAGTCAAGAGGTCCTGTGACACAAGGAAAAGCAACCTTTTACCTGCTTTGCCATGCTCATGGCAGCAGCAATGCAGATGCCAGCAGCTGATGCCCACAAGGACAGCCAGCCTGGACTTATTTACATTACATATCTTTGTCCTGATGTCCTTCTAGAAGCTGGAACATTTCACCCTCTGAGCAGCAGAGGGCAGGATGGGTCCAAGGTGAGGGCACACTCTCCTCTTTTTCTGGAATACAAAGGGAAGATGAAAACAAGATGTGTTTCCCAGCCCATGGCAAACACCAGCCTTTCCATCCTTACAGTCTTCCTGACTTCAGTAATAATTGAAACAACATCCCACTCACCTTTGCCATGTCTGGCAGAGGTTGCAGCTCTTTCTATTGCATCCCTCTAGCTGTCAAGTCAAGAGCTCCTGTGTCACACAAGGAAAAGCAATCTTTTACCTGCTTTGCCATGCTCATGGCTGCAGACGTCCAGATGCCAGCAGCTGATGCCCACAAGTACAGCCAGCCTGGACTTATTTTCATTACATATCTTTGTCCTGATGTCCTTCTACAAGCTTGGCCATTCTCCCTCTGAGGAGCAGGGGGCAGGAGAGTTCCAATGTGAGGGCACACTCTCCCCTGTTTATCTGGCACTCAAAGAGAAAGAGAAAATGAAAACAAGATGTGTTTCCCTGCCCATGGCAAACACCAGCCTTTCCATCCTTACAGTCTTCCTGACATCAGCACTAATTGAAACAACATCCCACTCACCTTTGCCTAATCTGGAAGGGAGGTGATGCTCTTTCTATTATACCCCTCTTGCTTTGAATTCACCAGTGCTTGTGTCACACAAGGAAATGCAACATTCCAGCTGTTCTGCCATTCCCATAGCAACAACTATGCAGATGCGAGCAGCTGATGCCCACAAGGACAGCCAACCTGGACTTATTTTCATTACATATCTTTGTCCTGAAGTCCTTCTAGAAGGTTGAACACTTCTCCATCTCTGCTGCAATGGTCAAAAAGGGTCCAAGTTTAGGGCACACTCTCCTCATGGCCTCTTGCACTCAAAGACAAAGGGCACATGAAAATCAGAAGTGTTTCTTTGCCCATGGCAGACACTAGCCTTTCCATCCTGACAGTCCTTCCTACAATCAGCTGGAATTGAAACATCATCCCCCACATCTCTTTTTTGAACTTATTCATGCATGAATAATAATAATGACAATTTTTCTGTAAATCTTATTTCTGCATGGAAACGATCAGATAACCGGAGCTTTTTTCTCTAAAACAATCCAGCGAATTTGCATTGCTTATCTATGTGCGCAAAATGTTTTTGCCATTCATCTCAAATATCAATTCATCTGGCAAAATAAGATAGAAAAAGTATTTACAGACATTTTTGGACATTGATTACTCCTGGTCAAGTGGGAAAGAATCCCTAAGCTGCAATCATGAAATTCTTTTATCACTTTCTCTGATTTAGCCAGTGTTACCAAAAGGGAAAAAAGACACAGGCTTTTGATAGCAGCTGCCAATTTAAGAATGATAATACGGTTTATTTTTCTTGGCTAAGATCAAAGTCCCGCATTTCAGGATTATCTCCAGCTCATCAAGTATAATTAACAGTTTTGGATAGCCACATTATTATATAGCAATATTGTCTTCCTGCAAGGAATTTCATTGTTTTGACACGTGCCACAGGTTGAAAATAGATTGCCTAATCACCATTTATTTTTTTTATTGGCTTATGATGACCACAGAAAATTATACAGCAGCACCATAAAAACTTTAAATCCTATCCCATGTATCTGCACTCATACGAAAATAATATTGGAAAGCATTGGTGAAACTAAGATTACAAAATAAAGCAGAGGACAATTTCAGTGAAAGCCTGCAGGTTTCACAGCTCTGCCCATTTCAACCCCCTGAAGACATCCACGGGTTTCCTGCTGTGGGACACAGGCACTCACCTGCAGCTCAGCACTGCCTGCTCATGCCTGCGCACACCTTCAGGCTGGAACCAAGGAAATCCTCAGCAGAGACATCAGTACACTTTTGTTATGATGACTTTCATAAAGAAGCATCAAATATTTCTTCACGAGAAATACTGCAAGTCCCTTTGACACTAGCCCTTATTTTAAATGTTTAGATTTATGCTTCATTCAGGCGTGCTGTCACTCCCAAAAAGATTTTTATTCCTTTTCATTCTGAGGAACACAGTGATTTCTGCCTTGTTTACTGACTGTAGGCACAGCAATACTCCTGCACCTTCAGGGAAACAGCAAATCCATCTCTTTCACACCCTACTTCTATCAAGCTCATTCACCTTACAAGGTATTTATTGCAAGCAGCTCTTCCAAAAATGGAGATTAACAGAGCCTGCAACCCAGGACACCTCAGTAAGCCAGTACTTTTCATCTCCTGAAGGTGTAGGTAGACACAGAGCTGGAACATCTTTTCCAGAGCTGTGTGATGCTATCTCATCTGTGTTCCCTTACTGTTGACTCAGTGTCACTTCTTATCTAACCTGGTTGCATCCCAGCATTTCTGGTGCCAAAAATAAACTGACAGCTTTCATCACTAGTTAAAAGGAAACTGCAATAGGAAAAGCAATTTTTCTGATTTCTCTGTTGATCAAAGATGCTTCATGCAAGCCTGATGCGGTAGAAACAATATCAGCTTTAGAATGACAGTCATTAGAGCAGAATCCTTTCACTGATGAAATCCCACAGTCCTGATTCATACAACACTGACACTGGAGGACTCAGTAGTTTAGATGAGAGCGCATTAAAAATGACTAAGTTAAGGTCTCAGCAAAGAGTGACAAGTATGAAAAAAAGAGGTTGCAGAAACTGCTTCAGTTTGGCACTCTGGCATAAAGTATGACAACACACAACCTGCCTGTGCAGTTCCAGAAGCAGAAGAAAGCCGTCAACCAAGACTTGTTCTCATCTGCTCTGAAAGTCCACTGGGACAAGGCCACTTTTCTCTGACGTGCTTCCAGAAGTATCACTTCTGAGCACTGTGCCAGGGAGTTACAAGATACTGTTTGTGTGTACAGAGGAGAAAAAGACGTCTGTCTGGAAACAGACTTGGTGAAGGAGAAGCAGCATTTTCCAGAGTACTTCAGAAAGAACTGAGCACTGCCCCAAGAGCTTCAGAGCGGCAGGCTGTCACAGTGTGCCAACCAGCTCAGCTGTGAGTTGGCACTGAAGCTGCACCACAGGGAGAACAAAGCCCCCTGTGCACCCTTGGAGAGCCAAGGGTTGGAGATTCATGAACCTTGAGCTCCTTTCCAACCCGGGCCATGCTGTGATTCTGGGATTCTCACCTTTGCCTCATCTGGCAGAGGGAGGCAGCTCTTTCTCTTGTCTCCCTCTGGCTGTCAGGTCACCAGGGCCAGTGTCACACAGGGAACTGCAAACACTGTGTGTGCTGTGCCCTGCCCATGGCAGCACAGAGGCAGCTGCCAGCAGCTGATGCCCACAAGGACAGCCAGCCTGGACTTCCTTTGATTCCTTCCCTTTGGATCAGCGTCCTTCAGGAAGGCGGAACATCTCTCCAGCTGAGCAGCAGAGGACAGCAGGGCTTCGTTGTCTGGGCATGTTCTCTTCTGGCCCTCTGGCCCTCACAGACACAGGAGGAGGACACAGAGGCTGCTGTAACACAGCCAGCCCTGCCTCTCAGGTCAGCTCTCAGGCCATCCTCTCTCCCCTCAGCAGCAGCTCACTGTTCTGCACTCCTCTGGCCTGGGCTGGCAGAGGTGTGCAGCAGTTCTGCTGATCTCCCAGTGCTGGCCATGTCTGCAGTGCCTGTGTGAAAGACACAGGAAGCTGCCAGCATTGCACTGCTCTGCTGTGCCCCTGCCATCACCGAGTTTGCTGTCAGCAGCTGCTGCTACACGTCCATTCAGGCACAGGCCTTTCCTTCCTGGCCCTCTTTCCCCCCCTCTCTCCTCTGCTCTCTCTCGTGCTCCCCTTTGGCCTGGGCTGGCTGAGCAGTGCAGGCCTTGTTGTTGCTCCCTGGGCCAACTACGTCACGGTTCCCCGTGACTCTGCCAGCTGCTCTGACACAGCGACTGCGTCCTCAGTGTGGATTCCAGAATGCGACAGACGTCCAGAGAAGACTTCCAGGGCTGATTGGAACATGCTGCCATCAAGAACTGCCATGGCTCAGGCCCCCTGGGAATCTGCTCACAGCGAAAGCTGCTGTCACTCTGTGTGGGCACAGCCTTGTCTGTGTAGGCCTGCTCACACTGCAGCCCCTGTCTGCACCAGAACCGTGCCGATCCACCTTCTCTTGGCCTCCTTGCCTGCATGGAAAAGGGCAGCTTGGGCTGAAGTCCCTCAACTTTCCGATGGCCGAGTGAAGTCTCTGAGCCCTGGTGACCCACGCAGCTCTTCAGCCTGCTGACCTGCTCTGCTGGGGCTGTCTTAACAGGCAGAGGGCACGTTATCCTAATGTCCCCACATCCATCCCTCTTAGCATACTGTAGGCCAGTTCCTAAAAGGACACCTGCACAATCTCTCTGAATGTTAATCAACACGTAGTTGGTCTGTGCACTGCAGAAATTGCACCTAGGTTTTCAGTGGTGATTAGCTATGTGTTTAGTCAGAGGTGCAATGGTTCTAATGGTGAGAGAAAGACATTCCCAGTTGTCACCAGGTGGAACACACTTCAGACTGGAATCCTCAAGCAGACTGCAGTCAAGCTTTCTTAATTATTCGTTGTTGTTATCAATTCAGACACATCTCTTAATTCCTGCCTGAATGAACATTCTGTAATAATCTGCTGAGACAGTGCAAGGCTTGACAATGAGACTACAGTTTATGAAAGGAGCACTTTTTACTTCCTTTACAAGTTCTTATCTGAATGCTAAATGCAACATCAATTCACTTCTCACTGGGTTGAACGTTTTAAATATTTGGTAAACATAATGGTTCTAATTCTAACATTTAATATGAAAATATTAAAATTCCTTGTAAGTACTTTTTTGTTAGAATGCCAGATGCTAAAGGGATGAAGTGGCACAAGAAAGCAAAATATCTCTGCTGATGGCAGGAAGGACTGTAAGGATGGAAAGGCTGGTGTTTGCCATGGGCAGGGAAACACATCTGGTTTTCTTGTTCCCTTTGTCTTTGAGTGCCAGAAAAATAGAGGAGAGCGTGCCCTCACCTTGGACCCCTCCTGCCCTCTGCTGCTGAGATGGAGAAATGTCCCACCTCCTACAAGGACATCAGGACAAAGGTAAGTATTGGAAATAAGTCCAGGCTGGCTGTACTTGTGGGCATCTGTTGCTGGAAAATTTAATGGCAGTAAACTGCCTAGATAATGACAGAATGAGGGTGACAATAGAATGGTACGTAATCACAGTGCAATGAAAAAAGTATGCAGGGTGCAGGAAGGGAGGTGTGGACATTCTGAGTTGCAACTCTTTATTTGCTCCAGAAAGCTCTATCAGAATGGAAGACTGAAGGAAATACTTTGAGGGGTTTTTTAATGTGACTGGATAAAAGATCCATGTGGCAAATTGAATAACTGAGTGGTAAAGGGACATAGATACCTCACTGTTTCATGGAACCTTTCAATTAAGCATCTGAGCACTGTGTACAGGACTTGGGAATATAAGTATTAGAGGATCATGGAATATCTGTATTTGGAAGGGACCTCGAGGATCATGTATTCCACCTCCTGGTTCCACACCGGACCTCCTATGGGTCAAGCCCTGTGTCTGAGAGCATTGTGCAAATGCTCTTTGGCCTTTGTCAGCTCAGTGCCAAACCACTGCCCTGGGGAGCCAGTGCCAAATTCCATGTATCTAGTTCATCCTACAGAATGATGCCAAGAACAGTTATAGAGATCGACTTACAAACAAAATTCTTGTCTTGAATTAATGGTACACTCACCATTTAAAAAAAAAAAAGAAAAAAAAAATATCAAAGCCACATTCTTACGCTGGCATTTTACAGTATTGTCAGATTTTTGTAATTCTGTTTTGTCATATAAGATTCTCTCATCGTGAAATAATGACCAAGTTCTCTTTTCAGATCTAAACATACAAATGCTGAAGGCAGCAGTGCTGTTCAAGAGTACATTACCAGCTCAAACACTGCTTTGGCTATAAAACTGAAGGCAGTCAGGAATTTTATCAAGGAGTTAGCATGTAAGTGTAGATGTAAAAGCAACCTGTATTGTTACTTAGAGTTTGATATAGTGTAATCCAATGCACAGTACTTGTAACGTGTGTTTTACAAAATGCTTTGCAATGTAGGCATCTATTAAGAAAAATGCTGCAAGTTCTAATATGTCCATGACCTTTTCAAACAGTTCCTTACTCCTACACATCACTACGAGTAGTTCTTCTGTCAGGAAGGATCACATGAGTAATTAACCTGTGACCTTAAGTTTGGAATTAACTGCATACAGTGGAAGTAAGAGCTGTGGGTTATTTTGCTCTTTCAGTGTTGAACAGCCGAGGTGTTTTGTTTTGGAGGGTGGACAGTGATGGGACACGTGGGGAATGGCTTTAAACTGAGACGAGGGGTGTTGAGGTTTAGGTTGGATGTGAGGAGGAAGTTTTTCAGCCAGAGGGTGGTGAGGCACTGGAACAGGTTGCCCAGGGAGGCTGTGGATGCCCCATCCCTGCAGGCATCCACGGCCAGGCTGGATGTGGCTCTGGGCAGCCTGGGCTGCTGGTGGGCAGGTTAGAAAGCCCACAGGACTTTATTGCAGCCCTGGGTGCAGGGGGATCACTGCTCCTAGCATGCACACAGAAGAGCTGGAGCACACAGGTGATGTACATTCCACTTGTGAACATTCCTGCAATTGCAGAGAGCGTGCGCCTGTTCCAATCTCTGCTGCACAGATTAAAAACTGATTGCAGATGAGCTGTTTTGGTATGGGGTTCTTGCCAACGGTCTGCAGTGGCTGTGTGATTCCTCGGGGAGTTGCTCTCCAGCCCAAAGGTCATGTCCTAAGTCGACCAGATCCCGTTTGTGTCCAGAAATGGCTGACAACAGATCAGCTGCTGGTCAAGTTTCTAACATCACACTGGCCTTGCTCCAGTGTCTGTGTCATCAGCCCCAGCACATACGGTGCACCTCTTCAAGGCTTTGCAACACTGAGACTCTGCACTTGGGCTCCAGACATCCTGCTGCACCAAGAGGTTATTCTAGCTTTGGTATCTTGCAACTTTGTATATAACTACATCACTGTAATCATAAATGTCTAGGAGAATGGAGATGGAGAAATTAATCTCCCTGTAATTCTCTGTACTGCAGCCCCGTGGTTGTCAACACCTAATGCAATATTGAAATTTCAGTTGAGAAATTGAAAGCTGCCCTTAACAAAAAAGCATCTGGATTTGTTACTGAAATCACACTGAGGATCAATAAATCCAAATGCTTCTAGCATAACCACGATTATAGGCAGTGTTTAGACAAGCTCTTACAGGAAAACCATGAACACAAGGCTAAAGAGAGACTAAGTGATGCACTCTGCAGGAATACTCATGGAATTCTTCACAGTGCAGGAGTCTGATCTGATTACAGATGCTGTGCTTTAAGTACCCCTTATCATATCTTTTTTTTCACTGTTGTGCAGGGGTTGGACTCAGTGATCTCTGGAGGCTGGAGATGCTGTTTGCTAATGGAAGATGGAGATAGGAAAAGCAAGTAAAAGGCATGCTGTGCATAGCCACCACATGGCATCTGCACCATTTCCCCCTGCACCAAGGAGGAGCAGCTCACAAGCTTGGCCTGGGCCAGGGAAGGGAGCAGACAAACATCTGGACCGACCCCAAACGAGCTGGTTCTGCAGGTTGGGTGTCTTCTGCTGCTTGTCTCACATCCTGCTGCTCAGCAGTAGATTTGTTCCTGCTCAGTGCTAACAGGAAACTCACACAGCATTTCTGTTTCAGCTGTGCCAACGCTTTGATCCCTTGCTGCTTGGATGGGGCGTTTGAAGAATGATGCCTGTGCTGATGTCCAGCCAGGCTTTGGGGATGAGTCTCCACACCAGGGTCCGTCTGACAGGACTGAGGGTTGGGGATCCAGCCAGGTCGAGTCCAGTGTGCTTTGCTCTTGTTCTTAGTGCTTGTTTTTGCTCAGGAGGGCAGGAGGTGAACCTCGTGAACCAATGCCTGCAGACGGGGTTTGCAGAGAAAGAGGTCCTGCAGGCCTTGTGTGACAGCCACGGAGCTGCAGCGAGGCTGCATCAGTGTAAAACACCAGAGATCCACGGAGGTGTGAAGGGGAGCTGTGGGCTGCAGTCACGCAGGAAGGGATGTGCATGCTCGGGGTTTGGTTGTTGTGTGTGTGTTAAGTGACTGTGATACCACTGCTGGGTCAGTGTGAGTGTACGGAACAAGTGTGACAGCCTTTTTGATGGAGCCCTGTGAAAGGAGTCCTATGGACTTGAGATCCAACTATCAGCCCGTGGGCATCATCCAGGAGTTGGGGTAGGGGATGAGGCAAGGGAAGTTGGGCTAAGAAAGGGATAAAGCAGTCTGGCAGTAGTTCTGTGTTTCTCCCATCTCCTGCTTTATTTCCTTCCAGGTGAAATAGATGGGTGCTGCAACATGCCCTTGAATGTAACAAAACCCACTCTAGTGTGGATTTGACATGGGCCCAGCACTGCAAGGTACGCTGCTGGGAGGAAGCGTCCATCTGGCTGAGGGCAGGAAGGCCCTCCAGAGGGATGCACTGAGGCCAGTTGTGCGAGGCTCAACAAGAGCAAGCGCCAGGTCCTGCGCTTTGGTCATGACGACCCCGTGCCAGCTTCTCCAGGATTTGGCTGGGGTAGAATTCCAAGCAGCCCCTGATTCCAGAACGTTGGGCTGGGCTGTTGGAATCTTCTGCCCTTGTGACTGGTCTTGCCTCCCCACCCTGTCCGTCGTGGTGGAGCAGCCTGGTGGCCCTCAGTGATGTCATAAGGGCTAGAATGAGGGGAGGAGCAGTGCGTGCTGCGTCCCTTCATTGGAGCGCTGGAGCTCTGACTGAGCAGCTCGCTTGTTGCACTTGTGCACCGACTGCGTCTCTTTGTCTTCACACCGTCCTGTGCAGCACCTTGTAGGTAAGCTGAGACAGTGTGGGAGAGACGGGGGGACAGTGAGTGCTGAGAACTGCTGGCTGGCGGAGCTCATAGGATCACATTATCTCCATCAGCAGAGGGGTGGCCATGAGGGACAGGGAGGTGATCGTCCCCCCCTGCTCTGCTCTTGTGAGGCCCCAGCTGCAGTACAGTGTCCAGAAAGACAGGGAGCTGTTGGAGAGGGTCCAGAGGCGAGCCACAGAGATGATCAGGGGACTGGAGCACCTCCCCTGCAAAGACAGGCTGAGGGAGCTGGGCTTGTTCAGCCTGGAGAAAAGAAGGCAGTGGGGTGACCTCATGGCAGCCTTCAGTACCTAAAGGGAGCCTAAAAAGAGGAGGGGAATCAACTCTTTGAAAGGGTAGATAACTGCAGGACAAGGGGAAATGGTTTTAAGTTGAAAACTTAAGTTTTTAAGTTGAGGGAGGGCAGATTTTGGTTTTTCCCTCGTAGTCTTTGCTAAACCGTGGAAGCAAACTGACCTGCTCTTTCTCTCTCCTCTCTCCACCCTCTGCCTGCTTCCCTGCTGCAGCTTTTGCTCGTGGAAGATCAGAGCAAAGTGACAAGGAAAGGCTGCGGATTCGTGAGATTTCTCTCCCTCGTTCTGATCTCTTGCCAGGTACCTGCCATGCTTTGTCCCCCCACATGCTTTAGCAGCCCGTGACGCCCCGTGTTTAGTAACACAGCCTCATCCAGCTTTGATGGGACGCTGGTCACGTGTGGGTTTTCTCCACGTGCTCTGCAGCTCAGCCCTCAGAAGGATGCTGTCTGTGGTGCTGTGACCAGCTGGTTTTATGGAAAGCAATCCCTTAGGCAAAGAGTCCCAGCCCCAGCTTGTGCAGAGCTGCACAGCATCACCAGGGACACCAGCAGGCGTGCTTGGGCTGTGTGAGTGTGCCCGACAGCTGTAGGGAGCACAGCAGAGATGTGAACAGAGAAAATAAAAGTGTGTTTCTTTTCAGTTCCAGCTTGTCACACCTACGCTGATGGCTGTGGCGTGCAGCGAGATCAGCTGTGGGCCTGACCTGGCATGGACAGAGGTAGAGTATGAAGCTCTGATTGGTCTTTGTTCCCTGACTGCAGCCAGCAGAGTGAGCCGCAGATGTGCTCTCCTGCTTTCCAAGAGAGCTCCTCTGTGGCAAGACAGTAGTGCAAGCGTGGCAAGTTTTTAAAAGTACCAGAGCCATCTCGGCTGTGGTGTTTGTCCTCTACTGACTTTTCCCTTGAAATGGCTGCAGAAACAACAATCATTCTCTGCTCTGTTTGGCCTCGCTGTTGGTTGGACTGCTCAAGAGAGCTGCTTGGTGCTTGCAATGGCACTGTTTGCACCTTGTAACTGCAGCCGTAGCTTTGGTTTCCCTCTTCACGGTCTCCTAGCATCTTAAACAGTCAGCCTTCCTGCACAAAGAGCGCAGGAAAGGATGTGGCAAAATACACAAGGCCACCTGTCTGCGTCAGTGCCATTGCTGATTAGTCTGGATGGGGAGAGATGCATCTTTGCTGGCGTTTGCCTGCTGCACACCTGGGAGAGAAACAGCCGTTATTAGACTTGCAGTTCCTTCTGAAGTGCCCACGATAAGGACCGAGTGCATTTCCTGCAGCTTTCTCTGCAGATGTGCTCCTCACCTTGAAATCCTCCTTGTTGGTTCCCAGCTCCTCACCGTGGCCTGTGCTCTCTGTTTCAGACTGAGAACAAGGGGAAGCCCCTGCTGGACCATGAGGTGGCACCTGTGAACATTCCAGCTATTGCTGCTGCCCATGCTATTAAGAGACACATTGCCCAGGCAGCGGATGAACTCTCCTTTGAGGTAAGCAGTTCAAGGCGTTCCTTGTTGTTCAATTTTACAATGGCAAATGCCTTCACAGCTGCACTGGTGCAAGTGCTCTCACGCTCGGCGATGTTTGGCAGTGCAGAAGAATGCAGTCATTTGAGCTGTGCTTTCCTCCCAGCCGTGCTGAAGCTGGGATTGACGTTGCAATCTCTTGCAGGTGGGAGACATCATCTGTGTCATCGACATGCCACCAAAGGAGCTGACCCCCTGGTGGAGAGGCAAGCTCGGCTTCCAGGTAGGCACAAGCTTCAGACTGGAGAGTGCAACTTCAGTAAAGGCAGGAATCTCAGCTTAGAGCTGCTCTGCCTGCACAGGATGCCTAGTGGACATAAACAGTTTCCCTGTGTCGGTGTCAAGGGACCTTGCCTTTGGCTGCTAATGTTGAAAAATTATTACCTTTATGCTGTGAACTATGGCCATTTTCTGCTGGATAGTCTTATGGAACGTCAGGCAAGCACGTTCCGAGGGAAATGTTACGTGGCTTTTGGTTTAACAGTTCAGACCTGAGAAGTTCTGCATGCAATAGTTGGCCTCTCTTCTTGTTACAGGTTGGATTTTTCCCAGGGGAGTGTGTGGAACTCATTAATAAGAACATTCCTGAGGCACTCATCAATTCTGTGCCAAAGCCAGGTATGGATGTTACATTTGATGGTGTGGGAAAGCAAAATGAAGTCTTTTTGGGGGTATGTTCCATGTTTAGTACCTCCTTTATCCATCCCACATTGTCCTCTGGGTTGATGATTCTTCATGCACACCATGGGGCAGAGATTTGGCCCAATCCTCCTGGGTTTATGACTGGACTTGGGGAAACTATAGAATACTCATGGAATGGCTTGGGATGGAAAGGAACCTCAGGGATCATCATGCTCCAACCCTCCTGCCTCAGGATGGTCTCCCAGCCCCCACATTTAATGTGAGACTAGATCAGGCTGCCCAGGGCCCCATCCAGCCTGGCCTTGGGCTCCTCCAGAGATGGGGAAAATCCCTTTTTGTATGTACTGGTTGGTAATGTTCTTCCCGTTCTGACGTGCCCTGTAGAATGTGCTGTGCTCGGCCTCGTCCAACGGAGCCAGACCTGAAATGACCTGGTTTCTTCCTTTTGTTGTGCAGTGCCCAAGAAACGCAGCAAGATCCTCACCTTCCTTCGTTCCTTGGTGAAGGCCCGCCCAAAGAAACCGACCGAGCGGGAGGTGGAGAAGGAAAGGGTGTTTGGCTGTGACCTGGGAGAGCATCTTCTCCACTCCGGTCGTGATGGTAAGGAGCTGCCCATTCCTGAGATCTTCCCCTGCTGGGCATCTAAAGAAGATGAAAGGGAGCTCATATCTAGCAGGGGGCAGGCTGATAGCCGTGGAGACACGTCTAATGGGAGTTGATGGCTGAAGGATCAAGTGAGGCGGATGCTCCTAAGAGACAAGCACATCTGTATTTGCTTCAGCCAAGCCTGGCTGGGCTTAGTGGATGGGATGTGAAGCACAGCCTGCAGCAGGACTTGAATCAGGAGCTCCACTGACGGCTGGCACGTGTTCTTCAGTCCCCCAGGTCCTCCAGAGCTGCGCTGAGTTCATTGAGCAGCACGGCGTGGTGCAGGGGATATACCGCCTGTCCGGCGTCGCGTCCAACATCCAGAGACTGCGGTAAGAGTGCTGCGACTGACACAGCCTGAGTGCATCTGGTGTGGCTTTGGGCTTGCCTTCCTCTCGCTCAACCGGGTTTGCGTCCCTCTCTCCAGGCAGGAATTTGAGTCGGAGCAGATTCCTGAGCTCACCGTCCGTGACATTCACAGCGTGAGCTCCCTCTGCAAGATGTATTTCAGGGAGCTCCCGAACCCTCTGCTCACCCACCAGCTGTACGGCAAGTTCTCGGTAAGCACAAGGCCACGTCTTTCATTTCCCTCTTCCTGGGCCTCTTGGCAGATGGCTGCAGCAGTGCCCCAGCTCGGAGGCCCTTTTGCTGTCAGCCCCACGAGGTTTACTCGCAGTGCTGTACTAGCCTGATTGGTGTCTCGCTCCCTTTCTGCACTACTCCAGGATGCTGTTGGTGCCGCTACAGAGGAGGAGCGGCTGCTCAGAATGCAGGCCGTCATCCAGCAGCTGCCCGCTCCTCACTACAGGTCAGTGCTGCCCTCAGCCTGCTGAGCTCAGCCCTGCTGCATTGCAGAGGGCAACGATGCGGTTCCAGCCTTTGTCTTTCTGAATTCCAGCACGGCATGCTCGTTGGTGCTGAACGTTTGCCTCTCTTGTTTTCCAGGACTCTGGAGTATCTGATGAGACACTTGGCGTGTCTGGCTGGGAGCTCCAGTATAACAAACATGCATGCCAAGAACCTAGCCATTGTGTGGGCTCCAAACCTCTTAAGGTAAACTTCTGGTTCTGTTTCAACACAACACTTACATCTGTTCTCCATTAAAAAAAAAAACAGTGCTCCCTTTTTCTCCATCAAATGTGCTCTTCTTCTGTAAAATCTGTGGCTGACAGAAGAGCAGGAGCCTGAGCTGTTCTCCATCCCCACGGGCACAATGTCTAGGTGACAATTTCTGCAGTCTTGTTGAGATGGGACTGACGTGTCCTTGATCATCCAGGGGAATTTCTGCAGTGGCATCACTGATTGCCCACTGCGGAAGTCTCCAGAGCCTCAGCTGACAGCTTTTGGCTGCAACAATTCAGACTCGGGGAAACGGTCTTGGAGAAATGACTTCTAAAATCTGCCTTTTCTACAGATCACAGCAGAACGAGTCTGCCTGCGCCAGCGGAAGAGCTGCCTGCATGGAGCTGCAGACGCAGTCGGATGTGGTGGAATTCATCATCAACCACACCGACGTCCTCTTCGGCTCCAAATCCGGAGCAGACATTGCAGATGCAGCAGGTGAGTGTCTTCCTCCATTAGCTTGATCTTGACCTGACACCTTGACCAAATGCAGGCCTTCTCCGGGACCTTTGAGATACTCTTTTACCATCAAGGGGACAGCAGACCTCTGGACTTCCATTAGGGTATGGCATCCTGTTGCTGGATGCTGAGAATGTCCAAGCCCAAACTTCACAAGGAGGAAACCGTCATTATTATGGTTTGCACGCAGGAAAAGCTTGATGCAAGTGTGGCAGCGAAGCTTTCTCAGTTCCCTGCCCCCATTTCCTTGGGTTTTTCCTTGCCTATTTTGATACAGTAAGCTGCTCTTAATGATGACCATGTCCTTTGCCATAAACACACCTCTTCCCACATGGTTATTTTGGGCTCCTCTTCTTCCAGTGGCTCGGATAAGCAAGCCTGAGAAAAATACAGCACCTCCCCCAGAACTGTGGTGGCTGTGCTGCTGCTTTCTGATCCTCGCTCTTACCTGTGGTTTTCCCTGACAGGGCACAATTCTCTCCCAGGGCCCAAGTCTGTGGGAGTCTCTTCTGCTGCCACAAAGCTGCTCAGCCTGGAGGAGGCACAGGCACAGAGGCGAGGCCACAGCACCTCTTCTGTGGTAACAGAGAGCAGCAGGGACATTGAAGTGGAAGAAAGCCCTGCAGCTGGGCAGGGCAAATTCCACACCGTCGTTGACTTTCCATCTGACAGGTAAAGAGGACTTTCTTTTCCAGCACCTAGCATCATTGTTTGGGTGGGTTTTTGTGTTTTCCTGCAGAAACCAGGCAGTGCTAGGAACAAGCAACTGCTGCCAAGAGCTCAGTGCTGCTCTTCCCTCACCCTGCACCACGCACGACTCACAGCATTGGCTGTTTTCTCTCTCCAGACAAAATCCACCCAGCAAGACTGAGGAATCACCAGCTAGCAGTTGGTGTTGCTGCTTCAGCCTCAGGAAGCCATCCTCTGGCAGCAAACGCCAACTGCAGCGCAATGCCAGGCAGCCCTCAGAAACAGCAGTGGTAGTCCTGGCAGGTAAGGGTGCAAATGCAGCTTCCAAATCCCTGCTTTTCAGGAACATACAATTCAAGCTTGCTCTGCACATGTATCTCTTTCTAGCGTTCAATCCCGTGCCTAAATCTTCACCCCTGATCAAGTACCACTGTCGTAATTCAGCTTGTGAAAGTTTGACACTAACCCCTGTGTATCCTTTCTAGGTGAATCGAGCCCTTGCCAAGCCATAAGATCCAGGGCAAGTAGCGAGGATGCTCTGTGTGCTTCCATCAGTGGAGAGCTCTTAGGAAGCACAAATTGCTGCAGTTCTAATAGCAGCCTTCCATCTAACAACATTAATGGAGAGAAGGAGCTCATCGAAGTCCATGCTCTCATTACACCTGGCTCTGCTGAAGTTGCTGACCTGAGCCTCCCAGACACCACAGTCACAAGTGTGGATTTTAACCCAGAGTCTCTGCAGTGCAGCCCATCTGAAGCACAGTGTGAGTGCCCCGACAGCAGCACCTCCATGCAGGAGCAGGTCAGCATCAGTGAAGAGGAGCAGAGCCTCTTGCAGGGGGACTTTCAATCAGGCCTCCAGTCCCAGGCACCGGACAGCAGCACTGAGAGCTCTGAGCCACTCTCGCCATGACAAGACAGGATGAGTCCCATCTTCACCGTGGACCTCTCACACCCTCCTGTCCTTTATATAATAATAAAAGCACACTCGTGCTCAACCAACGCCTTGACTGCCTCCAGAGTCTTCATTCACACGGACTGGGATGAATGCAGCACACAGCAAGGCACCCCAGCTTGCAATGCTGTGGCTGTGGGGTGCATGCAGCACAGCTCCGGGTTTGTTCCTGTTTTGTCTGGCTTTGGGATGTCTGCAGGGGGAGCTCTGCTACCATTTGGCATGGTAGCAAATAATCTCTCGCATCCTGGATGCTGCTCATGATACTCCCAAGCTTCCTGGCTGTGGCTTTGTGATGCTTTTCAGGGCCTTCTGATGCATTTTGATGCCTTGGATGTTGCTTAACACCTCCCTCCTCCCATCATGTCCTTTCCTGGCTCCCATCTACGAACTGGCCCTGCAGATCATCTCCAGACCTGTCATCAGCACACTGCGGCAGGAGAAGCTCCCCTGGCCAACGTCAGGCAGTACTGCTTGGTCTGCAGCTCAGTGGCCATTTCCCTTTTAGGCGGCTCCTGCAGAAGAATCAAGCAGCAGAACCTTTTGCTCACCCTGCACCACACAAATGCTGCAAAAGCAGAAACAACCTGGGAATCTCTGGTTTGCAAGACTTCACAGACACTTATTGACTGTGTCTGATGGTTCCCTCCCATCCTTGATTTCCTTCTCCCCTTCTCCTCGTCTGATCCCACTGCTGAGCCATGATCAAGCTGCCCAGTGTGGCAGAGCATCATGCAGAGCCGTGCTGGCACCTCCTCCCCTTCCTCTCCTGCAGCTCAGCCTGCAACCTGAGCAAGTTTTTTTCTGAGAAAGTGACCAGCTCTTTTCCATCCCTTTGCCCCTACAAACAGTTGTCCAGAGGATCTCGTCCAAGAATTCCTGGAACAGCCTGCAGCTGGCTCTCCTGAAGTTCAGGCTCCTGCCTTTGCTTCCTGCCAGGCCCGCATTCCTTGAGATCACCAACTCAAGGAGGGCATGGTCACTGCAGCCCTGACCGCCTCCTGTCGTAACCCCTGGTGTGCACCATGTCCAGCCATGCTTCCCTTCTGCTTGCTGTGCCCAATGCCTGCACCACAGAGTGATTCTCACTGCACTCCAGGAGTCTGTCAGATTGCTTGCAGCCAGCCATGCTGATTTCCCAGACTGACTGGAATCCCCCATCAGGATGAGAGTCAGTGAGTGCGATGCTTCTGCTGGCTGCAGTAAGCAGCTCCCACCAACAGGCTCTCTTTCCAGGCGGCTGTAGCAGACCCTCACCTCCAGAAGCCCTGCACTGCTGCACTTCCTAATTTTACCCACAAGTTCACAACCTGCTCATGGCTCTTCTGAGTTCTTTGCACTCAACTTCTCATCATAGGGGGCAAATCCCTTGCCTTCCAGAATTCCATAGTATCAATTGTGTCTGCTAATGTCAGGATTTTTTTTCTTTCTTTTCTTTTTCCATTTTCTAGGTAGGAAAATGAATTTCTGAGCCAGGAGAAGCAGAAGTGAAACAGTCTTCCTGGCACTGCTCAGGTTGCAGGAGTTGCCAAGTGCTCCTCAGGTAATGTGTGCTGAAGAGCTGACCTTGGTGGCAGGGGCTGTGGCTGCATTTTGTGCCTGTCATGCGGGAATCCAAGAAAGCCTATTCAGAGCAGGAGCTGCAGAGCGAGATAAACATCACGAGAAGGTAAGGCTGAGAAGCAAGGACACCTCCAGAAAGAAGAGAAAAACTGAGTCAAGTGAGCTGCGTGACGGCCGTGTGATGCTGACCATGATTGGAGGAAGAGCGCATGGCTGGGAATGACTGATGGCTCTGGTTGGATGGGTGCCTGTGTGCACAGAGTTAAGGAGTGTTTGTGGGATGTTTTGCTGGCATCTAACGGCTGTAAGGGGAAGTCAAGAGAGAAAACTTGTGAATGCATAGAAGGGATGTTAAAATCTGGAACAGACTGTTTGGATCAGTCACAGCTGAGTCCAGATTGCCACACTGTCAGAACCTGGGGCCTAGGATTTTCCTTTAAGAGTGCCAACTGCTCATTTTAAATGATAAAAAGTAACATTGAAAAAAGCTTCCCTCCTTGCATTAGAATAAGGCATTGATATTTGATGTTTCTGTCTTTCCATTCCTTTAGCAGCCTGGGTGTTGATGCAGCTGTATGCATCTGCTGCCCTCTCCTTCTGTTTTGTGTAAAAGAACAGTAAAATATGCAATCAGTGTGAGATCTTTCTGAAGTATTTTACTTTATTTGCCCCTAGGCTGCAATGGCTGGGAAATGGCAGTGTCACCCAGGAGCCCACACGGCAACCTGATGTCTCATTGTTGGGGTCTATTGGAAACCACCACGATGACAAAAGAATGCCTGGGATTCCTCCGGCCCAAATGCCAAACCTTGCACTTGGCTGTGCTGAACCTCATGAGGTTCACCCAGGCCCACCTCTCAAGTCTGCTGAGCTCAAACAGATGTCCTTTTTCTCGTGTCCTTCCATTCCGAGTCCATCTGTTCCCCAAAGCAAAAGAATTTGGAGGGAACCACCGACAGTTATGTGAGCGATTTCAGCGTCTATTTCTGATCATGGCAACAACTTCAGAGGTCACACTTAATTTACGGTGCCCGTTGTAATTCTGACCAAGGCTGCAGTTGCAGCTGACTTCCCAAGGCTGCAAGACGTGGTGGTGACACAGCCTTGTGCTTCTGCATTAGTGCTCATCCCACGTTTCCTTTCTCTGTCTCGCAGGTCAGCTCCTGCTGGAAGCAGATGGTATCCCAGTGTGAATGAAGGTCAGTGCAGGAGCAGCTGCTGACGGGAGGAAGGAAGTCCATGCTGAAGAGCTCTGAAGCATCTGCAGGTATGGTTCTGGAGGAGGCAGCAGTGATGTCGGAGGGCTCCCAGCAGGAAGCTGTCTCATCCAAATGCTTGCTGAGTGGTTGGAAGGGAGCTTTCTGCATGACAGCAGCACCAGTTGCTTGCTTCAAATGCTGCAAAGACAAGGATTAGCACGAGTTCCAGTATCTACAGTATCATCACGAATCACGATAGGATTACAATGTGTCCTCATACAAACGCAGCCATTTCTCTCTGAGTCCAAAGGCTGTCCGGAAAGCATCTTTGAGGTCTCTCACACCAAACCACTGCTGTCCGTGTGGGATCTGACTCATTAGGGTATAGGGGTTAGGAACCACAGGCTGTCTTTTGAGAATGGGTTCAGTCATTTCCTTACATCTTGCACCAGCCGATACGTGCCGTCTGCCTTTCGTGCCGACAGGATTGGGGTGTTATAAGGCCACAGACAAGGTTCCAGAAGACCATCCTTAACCACTGTCTGTGTTACAGCTTTTAGACCCACTCTCCCTTCTAAGGCTATGGGATATTGTTGCTGTTTCACAGCTCCACTCCCTCCTTGGGCAGTTCTTTGTAAGGGAAAATTGTGAGTCCACCCCGATTTCCTTCCCCTGCCCACACCTTTGGATTCATTTCTTCTTCATCACAGCTGATAACACATTCATTGACACCTGATATCTGTTTCACAGACTTGCAGCTGTAATCCTCATTTAACTGTTAAATCTCTCCCCCATAAATCGGTCCCTGCTTCAGGCACACAGAACAATTGCCCTGCAACTATTTTATCTTTCCATTTTAGTTCTGTGGTCTCCAAGAGTGGAGCTGTCACTTCTGATCCCTCAGCCCCACTTATGCACAACAGCCACATCCAGATACACGTCTGGTACCTCTGAACTAGCTAATGCTGTAGGATGGAATGTTGTTTCTGCACTGGCTATCAAATGTGGGATTGCTCTGAAGCAGTACAGCACGATGTGTTTTGTAATTTGCCCTTAGAAACAGTTTGAAAAAGTAGAAAGACTTTATTAGTATTAGTATTAGTAAAAAGAAGTTATTTCATAACATATTTTAGAAATACAGTTGTTCAATCATGTGATCAATTCTCACTTACAGAACTGTAATAGTTACAAATTGCATGGGTTTAGTATTAAGGACCAGAAAGCATGTTGTAAGGCCATTCTGTTTGGATAGGAGAAGCTCAGCAAAAGAAAAACAGACTCCAAAGAAGCCAGGGCCTCCACACAACGCCAAACTGACTCACTCTGTGGGCAGGTTGGGATGCAACAGGCAGGCATCAAGAGACTCCCCTCTGTCCTCCTTCCAAACTTCTCTCTCTTCAGGGATGAGCAGGTGTCCAGAAATAGTGGCCAAGTGTTGATAAGCAGCTGTCAGGCGTTCAATAATTAGCAGTATACCTGCTGAGCTAGCAACAATTGGTGTTTAGCCAGTCACACACACACACACAGAATGGCCCGGGTTGGAAGGGACCTCAAGGATCACGAATCTCCAACCCCCTGCCACAGGCAGGACCACCAACATCTGTAGCACTGCACATATGCACACTGCTGGATAGAAACACCAGTGTGGAAAAAAACTGTATGCTGTGGATGCAAAGGGTGAATCAGAATGGCATAACAGCTGTCATACAAGGAAAAGCAATCCTTTACCTGCTGTGACATGCTCATGGCAACACCAATGCAGATGCCAGCAGCTGATGCCCACAAGGACAGCCAGCCTGGACTTATTTTCATTACATATCTTTGTCCTGATGTCCTTCTACAAGCTGGAACATTTCACCATCTCAGCAGAAGAGTGCAGGAGGGGTCCAAGTTACAGGCACACTCTCCTCTTTTTCTGGCACACAAAGAGAAAATGAAAACCAGATGTGTTTAACCGCCTATGGCAAACACCAGACTTTCCATCCTTACAGTCTTCCTGACTTCAGCAATAATTGAAACAACATCCCACTCACCTTTGCCATGTCTGGCAGAGGTTGCAGCTCTTTCTATTGCATCCCTCTAGCTTTCAAGTCAAGAGCTCCTGTGTCACACAAGGAAAAGCAATCTTTTACCTGCTGTGCCATGCTCATGGCAGCAGCAATGCAGATGCCAGCAGCTGATGCCCACAAGGACAGCCAGCCTGGACTTATTTTCATTACATATCTTTGTCCTGATGTCCTTCTAGAAGCTGGGACATTTCTCCCTCTGAGCAGCAGAGGCCAGGAGGGGTCCAAGGTGAGGGCACACTCTGCTCTTTATCTGGCACTCAAAGAGAAAGAGAAAATGAAAACCAGATGTGTTTCCCTGCCCATGGCAAACACCAGCCTTTCCATCCTTACAGTCCTTCCTGACATCAGCAGCAACTGAAACAACATCCCACTCACCTTTGCCATGTCTGGCAGAGGTTGCAGCTCTTTCTATTGCATCCCTCTAGCTTTCAAGTCAAGAGCTCCTGTGTCACACAAGGAAAAGCAATCTTTTACGTCCTGTGCCATGCTCATGGCAGCAGCAATGCAGATGCCAGCAGCTGATGCCCACAAGGACTGCCAGCCTGGACTTATTTTCATTACATATCCTTGTCCTGATGTCCTTCTAGAAGCTGGAACATTTTTCCATCTCAGCAGCAGAGGGCAGGAGGGGTCCAAGGTGAGGGCACACTCTGCTCTTTTTCTGGCACACAAAGAGAAAATGAAAACCAGATGTGTTTCCCTGCCCATGGCAAACACCAGCCTTTCCATCCTTAAAGTCCTCCTGACATCAGCACTAATTGAAACAACATCCCACTCACCTTTGCAATGTCTGGCAGAGGTTGCAGCTCTTTCTATTGCATCCCTCTAGCTTTCAAGTCAAGAGCTCCTGTGTCACACAAGGAAAAGCAATCTTTTACCTTCTTTGCCATGCTCATGGCAGCAGCAATGCAGATGCCAGCAGCTGATGCCCACAAGGACAGCCAGCCTGGACTTATTTTCATTACATATCTTTGTCCTGATGTCCTTCTAGAAGCTGGAACATTTCTCCCTCTGAGCAGCAGAGGACAGGATGGGTCCAAGGTGAGGGCACACTCTGCTCTTTATCTGGCACTCAAAGAGAAAGAGAAAATGAAAACCAGCTGTGTTTCCCTGCCCATGGCAAACATCAGACTTTCCATCCTTACAGTCCTTCCTGCAATCATCAGCAATGGAAGCAACATCCGACTCACCTTTGCCATGTCTGGCAGAGGTTGCAGCTCTTTCTATTGCATCCCTCTTGCTTTCAAGTCAAGAGCTCCTGTGTCACACAAGGGAACGCCATCTTTTACCTGCTTTGCCATGCTCATGGCAGCAGAAGTCCAGATGCCAGCAGCTGATGCCCACAAGGACATCCAGCCTGGACTTATTTTCATTACATATCTTTGTCCTGATGTCCTTCTAGAAGCTCTAACATTTCTCAGCAGCAGCAGAGGAGGGCAGGAGGGGTCCAAGGTGAGGGCACACTCTGCTCTTTTTCTGGCACACAAAGAGAAAATAAAAACAAGATGAGTTTCCCTGCCCATGGGAAACACCAGACGTACCATCCTTAAAGTCCTCCTGACATCAGCACTAATCGAAACAACATCCCACTCACCTTTGCCATGTCTGGCAGAGGTTGCAGCTCTTTCTATTGCATCCCTCTAGCTTTCAAGTCAAGAGCTCCTGTGTCACACAAGGAAACGCAATCTTTTACCTGCTGTGCCATGCTCATGGCAGCAGCAATGCAGATGCCAGCAGCTGATGCCCACAAGGACAGCCAGCCTGGACTTATTTTCATTACATATCTTTGTCCTGATGTCCTTCTACAAGCTGGAACATTTCTCCATCTCAGTAGAAGAGGGCAGGAGGGATCCAAGGTGAGGGCACACTCTGCTCTTTATCTGGCACTCAAAGAGAAAGAGAAAATGAAAACCAGATGTGTTTCCCTGCCCATGGCAAACACCAGCCTTTCCATCCTTACAGTCCTTCCTGACATCTGCAATAATTGAAACAACATCCCACTCACCTTTGCCATGTCTGGCAGAGGTTGCAGCTCTTTCTATTGCATCCCTCTAGCTGTCAAGTCAAGAGCTCCTGTGTCACACAAGGAAAAGCAATCTTTTACCTGCTGTGCCATGCTCATGGCAGCAGCAATGCAGATGCCAGCAGCTGATGCCCACAAGGACAGCCAGCCTGGACTTATTTTCATTACATATCCTTGTCCTGATGTCCTTCTACAAGCTGGAACATTTCTCCATCTCAGCAGAAGAGGGCAGGAGGGGTCCAAGGTGAGGGCACACTCTGCTCTTTTTCTGGCACACAAAGGGAAAATGAAAACCAGATGTCTTTCCCTGCCCATGGCAAACACCAGCCTTTCCATCCTTAAAGTCCTTCCTGACATCAGCAGCAACTGAAACAACATCCCACTCACCTTTGCCATGTCTGGCAGAGGTTGCAGCTCTTTCTATTGCATCCCTCTAGCTGTCAAGTCAAGTGCTCCTGTGTCACACAAGGAAAAGCAATCTTTTACCTGCTGTGCCATGCTCATGGCAGCAGCAATGCAGATGCCAGCAGCTGATGCCCACAAGGACAGCCAGCCTGGACTTATTTTCATCACATATCCTTGTCCTGATGTCCTTCTACAAGCTGGAACATTTCTCCATCTCAGCAGAAGAGGGCAGGAGGGGTCCAAGGCGAGGGCACACTCTGCTTTTTGTCTGGCACTCAAAGAGAAAGAGAAAATGAAAACCAGATGTGTTTCCCAGCCCATGGCAAACACCAGCCTTTCCATCCTTACAGTCCTTCCTGCAATCAGCAGCAATGGAAACAACTTCCCACTCACCTTTGCCATGTCTGGCAGAGGTTGCAGCTCTTTCTATTGCATCCCTCTAGCTTTCAATCAAGAGCTGCTGTGTCACACAAGGAAAAGCAATCTTTTACCTGCTGTGCCATGCTCATGGCAGCAGACATGCAGATGCCAGCAGCTGATGCCCACAAGGACAGCCAGCCTGGACTTATTTTCATTACATATCTTTGTCCTGATGTCCTTCTAGAAGCTGGGACATTTCTCACTCTGAGCAGCAGAGGGCAGGATGGGTCCAAGGTGAGGGCACACTCTGCTCTTTAACTGGCACTCAAAGAGAAAGAGAAAATGAAAACCAGATGTGTTTCCCAGCCCATGGCAAACACCAGCCTTTCCATCCTTACAGTCCTTCCTGACATCTGCAATAATTGAAACAACATCCCACTCACCTTTGCCATGTCTGGCAGAGGTTGCAGCTCTTTCTATTGCATCCCTCTAGCTGTCAAGTCAAGAGCTCCTGTGTCACACAAGGAAAAGCAATCTTTTACCTGCTGTGCCATGCTCATGGCAGCAGCAATGCAGATGCCAGCAGCTGATGCCCACAAGGACAGCCAGCCTGGACTTATTTTCATTACATATCCTTGTCCTGATGTCCTTCTACAAGCTGGAACATTTCTCCATCTCAGCAGAAGAGGGCAGGAGGGGTCCAAGGTGAGGGCACACTCTGCTCTTTTTCTGGCACACAAAGGGAAAATGAAAACCAGATGTCTTTCCCTGCCCATGGCAAACACCAGCCTTTCCATCCTTACAGTCCTTCCTGACATCAGCAGCAACTGAAACAACATCCCACTCACCTTTGCCATGTCTGGCAGAGGTTGCAGCTCTTTCTATTGCATCCCTCTAGCTGTCAAGTCAAGTGCTCCTGTGTCACACAAGGAAAAGCAATCTTTTACCTGCTGTGCCATGCTCATGGCAGCAGCAATGCAGATGCCAGCAGCTGATGCCCACAAGGACAGCCAGCCTGGACTTATTTTCATCACATATCCTTGTCCTGATGTCCTTCTACAAGCTGGAACATTTCTCCATCTCAGCAGAAGAGGGCAGGAGGTGTCCAAGGCGAGGGCACACTCTGCTTTTTGTCTGGCACTCAAAGAGAAAGAGAAAATGAAAACCAGATGTGTTTCCCAGCCCATGGCAAACACCAGCCTTTCCATCCTTACAGTCCTTCCTGCAATCATCATCAATGGAAACAACTTCCCACTCACCTTTGCCATGTCTGGCAGAGGTTGCAGCTCTTTCTATTGCATCCCTCTAGCTTTCAATCAAGAGCTGCTGTGTCACACAAGGAAAAGCAATCTTTTACCTGCTGTGCCATGCTCATGGCAGCAGCAATGCAGATGCCAGCAGCTGATGCCCACAAGGACAGCCAGCCTGGACTTATTTTCATTACATATCTTTGTCCTGATGTCCTTCTAGAAGCTGGGACATTTCTCACTCTGAGCAGCCGAGGGCAGGATGGGTCCAAGGTGAGGGCACACTCTGCTCTTTAACTGGCACTCAAAGAGAAAGAGAAAATGAAAACCAGATGTGTTTCCCTGCCCATGGCAAACACCAGCCTTTCCATCCTTACAGTCCTTCCTGACATCTGCACTAATTGAAACAACATCCCACTCACCTTTGCCATGTCTGGCAGAGGTTGCAGCTCTTTCTATTGCATCCCTCTAGCTTTCAAGTCAAGAGCTCCTGTGTCACACAAGGAAAAGCAATCTTTTACCTGCTTTGCCATGCTCATGGCAGCAGCAATGCAGATGCCAGCAGCTGATGCCCACAAGGACAGCCAGCCTGGACTTATTTTCATTACATATCTTTGTCCTGATGTCCTTCTAGAAGCTTGGACATTTCTCCCTCTGAGCAGCAGAGGGCAAGAGAGTTCCAAGTTGATGGCAAACTATCCCATGTTTATCTGGCACTCAAAGAGAAAGAGAAAATGAAAACCAGATGTGTTTCCCTGCCCATGGCAAACACCAGCCTTTCCATCCTTACAGTCCTCCTGACATCAGCACTAATTGAAACAACATCCCACTCACCCTTGCCATGTCTGCCAGAGGTTGCAGCTCTTTCTATTGCATCCCTCTAGCTTTCAAGTCAAGAGCTCCTGTGTCACACAAGGAAAAGCAATCTTTTACCTGCTGTGCCATGCTCATGGCAGCAGCAATGCAGATGCCAGCAGCTGATGCCCACAAGGACAGCCAGCCTGGACTTATTTTCATTACATATATTTGTCCTGATGTCCTTCTACAAGCTGGAACATTTCTCCATCTCAACAGAAGAGGGCAGGAGGGGTCCAAGGTGAGGGCACACTCTGCTCTTTATCTGGCACTCAAAGAGAAAGAGAAAATGAAAACCAGATGTGTTTCCCAGCCCATGGCAAACACCAGCCTTTCCATCCTTACAGTCCTTCCTGACATCAGCAGCAATGGAAACAACATCCCACTCACCTTTGCCTTGTCTGGCAGAGGTTGCAGCTCTTTCTATTGCATCCCTCTAGCTTTCAAGTCAAGAGCTCCTGTGTCACACAAGGAAAAGCAATCTTTTACCTGCTTTGCCATGCTCATGGCAGCAGCAATGCAGATGCCAGCAGCTGATGCCCACAAGGACAGACAGCCTGGACTTATTTTCATTACATATCCTTGTCCTGATGTCCTTCTAGAAGCTTGGACATTTCTCCATCTCAGCAGAAGTGGGCAGGAGGGGTCCAAGGTAAGGGCACACTCTGCTCTTTATCTGGCACTCAAAGAGAAAGAGAAAATGAAAACCAGATGTGTTTCCCTGCCCATGGCAAACACCAGCCTTTCCATCCTTACAGTCCTCCTGACATCAGCACTAACTGAAACAACATCCCACTCACCTTTGCCATGTCTGGCAGAGGTTGCAACTCTTTCTATTGCATCCCTCTAGCTTTCAAGTCAAGAGCTCCTGTGTCACACAAGGAAAAGCAATCTTTTACCTGCTGTGCCATGCTCATGGCAGCAGACATGCAGATGCCAGCAGCTGATGCCCACAAGGACAGCCAGCCTGCACTTATTTTCATTACTTATCTTTGTCCTGATGTCCTTCTACAAGCTGGAACATTTCTCCATCTCAGCAGAAGAGGGCAGGAGGGGTCCAAGGTGAGGGCACACTCTCCTCTTTATCTGGCACTCAAAGAGAAAGAGAAAATGAAAACAAGATGTGTTTCCCAGCCCATGGCAAACACCAGCCTTTCCATCCTTACAGTCCTTCCTGACATCAGCACTAATTGAAACAACATCCCACTCACCCTTGCCATGTCTGCCAGAGGTTGCAGCTCTTTCTATTGCATCCCTCTAGCTTTCAAGTCAAGAGCTCCTGTGTCACACAAGGAAAAGCAATCTTTTACCTGCTTTGCCATGCTCATGGCAGCAGCAATGCAGATGCCAGCAGCTGATGCCCACAAGGACTGCCAGCCTGGACTTATTTTCATTACATATCTTTGTCCTGATGTCCTTCCAGAAGATGGAACATTTCTCCATCTCAGCAGCAGAGGGCAGGATGGGTCCAAGGTGAGGGCACACTCTGCTCTTTATCTGGCACTCAAAGAGAAAGAGAAAATGAAAACCAGATGTGTTTCCCTGCCCATGGCAAACACCAGCCTTTCCATCCTTACAGTCCTTCCTGACATCTGCAATAATTGAAACAACATCCCACTCACCTTTGCCATGTCTGGCAGAGGTTGCAGCTCTTTCTATTGCATCCCTCTAGCTGTCAAGTCAAGAGCTCCTGTGTCACACAAGGAAAAGCAATCTTTTACCTGCTGTGCCATGCTCATGGCAGCAGCAATGCAGATGCCAGCAGCTGATGCCCACAAGGACAGCCAGCCTGGACTTATTTTCATTACATATCCTTGTCCTGATGTCCTTCTACAAGCTGGAACATTTCTCCATCTCAGCAGAAGAGGGCAGGAGGGGTCCAAGGTGAGGGCACACTCTGCTCTTTTTCTGGCACACAAAGGGAAAATGAAAACCAGATGTCTTTCCCTGCCCATGGCAAACACCAGCCTTTCCATCCTTACAGTCCTTCGTGACATCAGCAGCAATGGAAACAACATCCCACTCACCTTTGCCATGTCTGGCTGAGGTTGCAGCTCTTTCTATTGCATCCCTCTAGCTTTCAAGTCAAGAGCTCCTGTGTCACACAAGGAAAAGCAATCTTTTACCTGCTTTGCCATGCTCATGGCAGCAGCAATGCAGATGCCAGCAGCTGATGCCCACCAGGACAGCCAGCCTGGACTTATTTTCATTACATATTTTTGTCCTGATGTCCTTCTAGAAGCTTGGACATTTCTCCATCTCAGCAGAAGTGGGCAGGAGGGGTCCAAGGTGAGGGCACACTCTGCTCTTTATCTGGCACTCAAAGAGAAAGAGAAAATGAAAACCAGATGTGTTTCCCTGCCCATGGCAAACACCAGCCTTTCCATCCTTACAGTCCTCCTGACATCACCACTAACTGAAACAACATCCCACTCACCCTTGCCATGTCTGCCAGAGGTTGCAGCTCTTTCTATTGCATCCCTCTAGCTTTCAAGTCAAGAGCTCCTGTGTCACACAAGGAAAAGCAATCTTTTACCTGCTGTGCCATGCTCATGGCAGCAGACATGCAGATGCCAGCAGCAGATGCCCACAAGGACAGCCAGCCTGGACTTATTTTCATTACATATCTTTGTCTTGATGTCCTTCTAGAAGCTTGGACATTTCTCCATCTCAGCAGAAGTGGGCAGGAGGGGTCCAAGGTGAGGGCACACTCTGCTCTTTATCTGGCACTCAAAGAGAAAGAGAAAATGAAAACCAGATGTGTTTCCCTGCCCATGGCAAACACCAGCCTTTCCATCCTTACAGTCCTTCCTGACATCAGCAGCAATGGAAACAACATCCCACTCACCTTTGCCTTGTCTGGCAGAGGTTGCAGCTCTTTCTATTGCATCCCTCTAGCTTTCAAGTCAAGAGCTCCTGTGTCACACAAGGAAAAGCAATCTTTTACCTGCTTTGCCATGCTCATGGCAGCAGACATGCAGATGCCAGCAGCTGATGCCCACAAGGACAGACAGCCTGGACTTATTTTCATTACATATCTTTGTCCTGATGTCCTTCTAGAAGCTTGGACATTTCTCCATCTCAGCAGAAGTGGGCAGGAGGGGTCCAAGGTAAGGGCACACTCTGCTCTTTATCTGGCACTCAAAGAGAAAGAGAAAATGAAAACCAGATGTGTTTCCCTGCCCATGGCAAACACCAGCCTTTCCATCCTTACAGTCCTCCTGACATCAGCAGCAATGGAAACAACATCCCACTCACCCTTGCCATGTCTGCCAGAGGTTGCAGCTCTTTCTATTGCATCCCTCTAGCTTTCAAGTCAAGAGCTCCTGTGTCACACAAGGAAAAGCAACCTTTTACCTGCTTTGCCATGCTCATGGCAGCAGACATGCAGATGCCAGCAGCTGATGCCCACAAGGACAGCCAGCCTGCACTTATTTTCATTACTTATCTTTGTCCTGATGTCCTTCTAGAAGCTTGGACATTTCTCCCTCTCAGCAGCAGAGGGCAAGAGAGTTCCAAGTTGAGGGCAAACTATCCCATGTTTATCTGGCACTCAAAGAGAAAGAGAAAATGGAAACCAGATGTGTTTCCCTGCCCATGGCAAACACCAGCCTTTCCATCCTTACAGTCCTTCCTGACATCAGCACTAATTGAAACAACATCCCACTCACCTTTGCCATGTCTGGCAGAGGTTGCAGCTCTTTCTATTGCATCCCTCTAGCTTTCAACTCAAGAGCTCCTGTGTCACACAAGGAAAAGCAATCTTTTACCTGCTGTGCCATGCTCATGGCAGCAGATATGCAGATGCCAGCAGCTGATGCCCACAAGCACAGCCAGCCTGGACTTATTTTCATTACATATCTTTGCCCTGATGTCCTTCTAGAAGCTTGGACATTTCTCCATCTCAGCAGAAGTGGGCAGGAGGGGTCCAAGGTGAGGGCACACTCTGCTCTTTATCTGGCACTCAAAGAGAAAATGAAAACCAGATGTGTTTCCCTGCCCATGGCAAACACCAGCCTTTCCATCCTTACAGTCCTCCTGACATCAGAACTAACTAAAACAACATCCCACTCACCCTTGCCATGTCTGTCAGAGGTTGCAGCTCTTTCTTTTGCATCCCTCTAGCTTTCAAGTCAAGAGCTCCTGTGTCACACAAGGAAAAGCAATATTTTACCTGCTGTGCCATGCTCATGGCAGCAGACATGCAGATGCCAGCAGCTGATGCCCACAAGGACAGCCAGCCTGCACTTATTTTCATTACGTATCTTTGTCCTGATGTCCTTCTACAAGCTGGAACATTTCTCCATCTCAGCAGAAGAGGGCAGGATGGGTCCAAGGTGAGGGCACACTCTCCTCTTTATCTGGCACTCAAAGAGAAAGAGAAAATGAAAACCAGATGTGTTTCCCAGCCCATGGCAAACACCAGCCTTTCCATCCTTACAGTCCTTCCTGACATCAGCAGCAATGGAAACAACATCCCACTCACCTTTGCCATGTCTGGCAGAGGTTGCAGCTCTTTCTATTGCATCCCTCTAGCTTTCAAGTCAAGAGCTCCTGTGTCACACAAGGAAAAGCAATCTTTTACCTGCTGTGCCATGCTCATGGCAGCAGCAATGCAGATGCCAGCAGCTGATGCCCACAAGGACAGCCAGCCTGGACTTATTTTCATTACATATCTTTGTCCTGATGTCCTTCTAGAAGCTGGGACATTTCTCCCTCTGAGCAGCAGAGGCCAGGAGGGGTCCAAGGTGAGGGCACACTCTGCTCTTTATCTGGCACTCAAAGAGAAAGAGAAAATGAAAACCAGATGTGTTTCCCTGCCCATGGCAAACACCAGCCTTTCCATCCTTACAGTCCTTCCTGACATCAGCAGCAACTGAAACAACATCCCACTCACCTTTGCCATGTCTGGCAGAGGTTGCAGCTCTTTCTATTGCATCCCTCTAGCTTTCAAGTCAAGAGCTCCTGTGTCACACAAGGAAAAGCAATCTTTTACGTCCTGTGCCATGCTCATGGCAGCAGCAATGCAGATGCCAGCAGCTGATGCCCACAAGGACTGCCAGCCTGGACTTATTTTCATTACATATCCTTGTCCTGATGTCCTTCTAGAAGCTGGAACATTTTTCCATCTCAGCAGCAGAGGGCAGGAGGGGTCCAAGGTGAGGGCACACTCTGCTCTTTTTCTGGCACACAAAGAGAAAATGAAAACCAGATGTGTTTCCCTGCCCATGGCAAACACCAGCCTTTCCATCCTTAAAGTCCTCCTGACATCAGCACTAATTGAAACAACATCCCACTCACCTTTGCCATGTCTGGCAGAGGTTGCAGCTCTTTCTATTGCATCCCTCTAGCTTTCAAGTCAAGAGCTCCTGTGTCACACAAGGAAAAGCAATCTTTTACCTTCTTTGCCATGCTCATGGCAGCAGCAATGCAGATGCCAGCAGCTGATGCCCACAAGGACAGCCAGCCTGGACTTATTTTCATTACATATCTTTGTCCTGATGTCCTTCTAGAAGCTGGAACATTTCTCCCTCTGAGCAGCAGAGGACAGGATGGGTCCAAGGTGAGGGCACACTCTGCTCTTTATCTGGCACTCAAAGAGAAAGAGAAAATGAAAACCAGCTGTGTTTCCCTGCCCATGGCAAACATCAGACTTTCCATCCTTACAGTCCTTCCTGCAATCATCAGCAATGGAAGCAACATCCGACTCACCTTTGCCATGTCTGGCAGAGGTTGCAGCTCTTTCTATTGCATCCCTCTTGCTTTCAAGTCAAGAGCTCCTGTGTCACACAAGGGAACGCCATCTTTTACCTGCTTTGCCATGCTCATGGCAGCAGAAGTCCAGATGCCAGCAGCTGATGCCCACAAGGACATCCAGCCTGGACTTATTTTCATTACATATCTTTGTCCTGATGTCCTTCTAGAAGCTCTAACATTTCTCAGCAGCAGCAGAGGAGGGCAGGAGGGGTCCAAGGTGAGGGCACACTCTGCTCTTTTTCTGGCACACAAAGAGAAAATAAAAACAAGATGAGTTTCCCTGCCCATGGGAAACACCAGACGTACCATCCTTAAAGTCCTCCTGACATCAGCACTAATCGAAACAACATCCCACTCACCTTTGCCATGTCTGGCAGAGGTTGCAGCTCTTTCTATTGCATCCCTCTAGCTTTCAAGTCAAGAGCTCCTGTGTCACACAAGGAAACGCAATCTTTTACCTGCTGTGCCATGCTCATGGCAGCAGCAATGCAGATGCCAGCAGCTGATGCCCACAAGGACAGCCAGCCTGGACTTATTTTCATTACATATCTTTGTCCTGATGTCCTTCTAGAAGCTGGGACATTTCTCACTCTGAGCAGCAGAGGGCAGGATGGGTCCAAGGTGAGGGCACACTCTGCTCTTTAACTGGCACTCAAAGAGAAAGAGAAAATGAAAACCAGATGTGTTTCCCAGCCCATGGCAAACACCAGCCTTTCCATCCTTACAGTCCTTCCTGACATCTGCAATAATTGAAACAACATCCCACTCACCTTTGCCATGTCTGGCAGAGGTTGCAGCTCTTTCTATTGCATCCCTCTAGCTGTCAAGTCAAGAGCTCCTGTGTCACACAAGGAAAAGCAATCTTTTACCTGCTGTGCCATGCTCATGGCAGCAGCAATGCAGATGCCAGCAGCTGATGCCCACAAGGACAGCCAGCCTGGACTTATTTTCATTACATATCCTTGTCCTGATGTCCTTCTACAAGCTGGAACATTTCTCCATCTCAGCAGAAGAGGGCAGGAGGGGTCCAAGGTGAGGGCACACTCTGCTCTTTTTCTGGCACACAAAGGGAAAATGAAAACCAGATGTCTTTCCCTGCCCATGGCAAACACCAGCCTTTCCATCCTTACAGTCCTTCCTGACATCAGCAGCAACTGAAACAACATCCCACTCACCTTTGCCATGTCTGGCAGAGGTTGCAGCTCTTTCTTTTGCATCCCTCTAGCTGTCAAGTCAAGTGCTCCTGTGTCACACAAGGAAAAGCAATCTTTTACCTGCTGTGCCATGCTCATGGCAGCAGCAATGCAGATGCCAGCAGCTGATGCCCACAAGGACAGCCAGCCTGGACTTATTTTCATCACATATCCTTGTCCTGATGTCCTTCTACAAGCTGGAACATTTCTCCATCTCAGCAGAAGAGGGCAGGAGGTGTCCAAGGCGAGGGCACACTCTGCTTTTTGTCTGGCACTCAAAGAGAAAGAGAAAATGAAAACCAGATGTGTTTCCCAGCCCATGGCAAACACCAGCCTTTCCATCCTTACAGTCCTTCCTGCAATCATCATCAATGGAAACAACTTCCCACTCACCTTTGCCATGTCTGGCAGAGGTTGCAGCTCTTTCTATTGCATCCCTCTAGCTTTCAATCAAGAGCTGCTGTGTCACACAAGGAAAAGCAATCTTTTACCTGCTGTGCCATGCTCATGGCAGCAGCAATGCAGATGCCAGCAGCTGATGCCCACAAGGACAGCCAGCCTGGACTTATTTTCATTACATATCTTTGTCCTGATGTCCTTCTAGAAGCTGGGACATTTCTCACTCTGAGCAGCCGAGGGCAGGATGGGTCCAAGGTGAGGGCACACTCTGCTCTTTAACTGGCACTCAAAGAGAAAGAGAAAATGAAAACCAGATGTGTTTCCCTGCCCATGGCAAACACCAGCCTTTCCATCCTTACAGTCCTTCCTGACATCTGCACTAATTGAAACAACATCCCACTCACCTTTGCCATGTCTGGCAGAGGTTGCAGCTCTTTCTATTGCATCCCTCTAGCTTTCAAGTCAAGAGCTCCTGTGTCACACAAGGAAAAGCAATCTTTTACCTGCTTTGCCATGCTCATGGCAGCAGCAATGCAGATGCCAGCAGCTGATGCCCACAAGGACAGCCAGCCTGGACTTATTTTCATTACATATCTTTGTCCTGATGTCCTTCTAGAAGCTTGGACATTTCTCCCTCTCAGCAGCAGAGGGCAAGAGAGTTCCAAGTTGATGGCAAACTATCCCATGTTTATCTGGCACTCAAAGAGAAAGAGAAAATGAAAACCAGATGTGTTTCCCTGCCCATGGCAAACACCAGCCTTTCCATCCTTACAGTCCTCCTGACATCAGCACTAATTGAAACAACATCCCACTCACCCTTGCCATGTCTGCCAGAGGTTGCAGCTCTTTCTATTGCATCCCTCTAGCTTTCAAGTCAAGAGCTCCTGTGTCACACAAGGAAAAGCAATCTTTTACCTGCTGTGCCATGCTCATGGCAGCAGCAATGCAGATGCCAGCAGCTGATGCCCACAAGGACAGCCAGCCTGGACTTATTTTCATTACATATATTTGTCCTGATGTCCTTCTACAAGCTGGAACATTTCTCCATCTCAACAGAAGAGGGCAGGAGGGGTCCAAGGTGAGGGCACACTCTGCTCTTTATCTGGCACTCAAAGAGAAAGAGAAAATGAAAACCAGATGTGTTTCCCTGCCCATGGCAAACACCAGCCTTTCCATCCTTACAGTCCTTCGTGACATCAGCAGCAATGGAAACAACATCCCACTCACCTTTGCCTTGTCTGGCAGAGGTTGCAGCTCTTTCTATTGCATCCCTCTAGCTTTCAAGTCAAGAGCTCCTGTGTCACACAAGGAAAAGCAATCTTTTACCTGCTTTGCCATGCTCATGGCAGCAGCAATGCAGATGCCAGCAGCTGATGCCCACAAGGACAGACAGCCTGGACTTATTTTCATTACATATCTTTGTCCTGATGTCCTTCTAGAAGCTTGGACATTTCTCCATCTCAGCAGAAGTGGGCAGGAGGGGTCCAAGGTAAGGGCACACTCTGCTCTTTATCTGGCACTCAAAGAGAAAGAGAAAATGAAAACCAGATGTGTTTCCCTGCCCATGGCAAACACCAGCCTTTCCATCCTTACAGTCCTCCTGACATCAGCACTAACTGAAACAACATCCCACTCACCTTTGCCATGTCTGGCAGAGGTTGCAACTCTTTCTATTGCATCCCTCTAGCTTTCAAGTCAAGAGCTCCTGTGTCACACAAGGAAAAGCAATCTTTTACCTGCTGTGCCATGCTCATGGCAGCAGACATGCAGATGCCAGCAGCTGATGCCCACAAGGACAGCCAGCCTGCACTTATTTTCATTACTTATCTTTGTCCTGATGTCCTTCTACAAGCTGGAACATTTCTCCATCTCAGCAGCAGAGGGCAGGAGGGGTCCAAGGTGAGGGCACACTCTCCTCTTTATCTGGCACTCAAAGAGAAAGAGAAAATGAAAACAAGATGTGTTTCCCAGCCCATGGCAAACACCAGCCTTTCCATCCTTACAGTCCTTCCTGACATCAGCACTAATTGAAACAACATCCCACTCACCCTTGCCATGTCTGCCAGAGGTTGCAGCTCTTTCTATTGCATCCCTCTAGCTTTCAAGTCAAGAGCTCCTGTGTCACACAAGGAAAAGCAATCTTTTACCTGCTTTGCCATGCTCATGGCAGCAGCAATGCAGATGCCAGCAGCTGATGCCCACAAGGACTGCCAGCCTGGACTTATTTTCATTACATATCTTTGTCCTGATGTCCTTCCAGAAGATGGAACATTTCTCACTCTGAGCAGCCGAGGGCAGGATGGGTCCAAGGTGAGGGCACACTCTGCTCTTTATCTGGCACTCAAAGAGAAAGAGAAAATGAAAACCAGATGTGTTTCCCTGCCCATGGCAAACACCAGCCTTTCCATCCTTACAGTCCTTCCTGACATCTGCAATAATTGAAACAACATCCCACTCACCTTTGCCATGTCTGGCAGAGGTTGCAGCTCTTTCTATTGCATCCCTCTAGCTGTCAAGTCAAGAGCTCCTGTGTCACACAAGGAAAAGCAATCTTTTACCTGCTGTGCCATGCTCATGGCAGCAGCAATGCAGATGCCAGCAGCTGATGCCCACAAGGACAGCCAGCCTGGACTTATTTTCATTACATATCCTTGTCCTGATGTCCTTCTACAAGCTGGAACATTTCTCCATCTCAGCAGAAGAGGGCAGGAGGGGTCCAAGGTGAGGGCACACTCTGCTCTTTTTCTGGCACACAAAGGGAAAATGAAAACCAGATGTCTTTCCCTGCCCATGGCAAACACCAGCCTTTCCATCCTTACAGTCCTTCGTGACATCAGCAGCAATGGAAACAACATCCCACTCACCTTTGCCATGTCTGGCTGAGGTTGCAGCTCTTTCTATTGCATCCCTCTAGCTTTCAAGTCAAGAGCTCCTGTGTCACACAAGGAAAAGCAATCTTTTACCTGCTTTGCCATGCTCATGGCAGCAGCAATGCAGATGCCAGCAGCTGATGCCCACCAGGACAGCCAGCCTGGACTTATTTTCATTACATATTTTTGTCCTGATGTCCTTCTAGAAGCTTGGACATTTCTCCATCTCAGCAGAAGTGGGCAGGAGGGGTCCAAGGTGAGGGCACACTCTGCTCTTTATCTGGCACTCAAAGAGAAAGAGAAAATGAAAACCAGATGTGTTTCCCTGCCCATGGCAAACACCAGCCTTTCCATCCTTACAGTCCTTCCTGACATCAGCAGCAATGGAAACAACATCCCACTCACCTTTGCCTTGTCTGGCAGAGGTTGCAGCTCTTTCTATTGCATCCCTCTAGCTTTCAAGTCAAGAGCTCCTGTGTCACACAAGGAAAAGCAATCTTTTACCTGCTTTGCCATGCTCATGGCAGCAGCAATGCAGATGCCAGCAGCTGATGCCCACAAGGACAGACAGCCTGGACTTATTTTCATTACATATCTTTGTCCTGATGTCCTTCTAGAAGCTTGGACATTTCTCCATCTCAGCAGAAGTGGGCAGGAGGGGTCCAAGGTAAGGGCACACTCTGCTCTTTATCTGGCACTCAAAGAGAAAGAGAAAATGAAAACCAGATGTGTTTCCCTGCCCATGGCAAACACCAGCCTTTCCATCCTTACAGTCCTTCCTGACATCAGCAGCAATGGAAACAACATCCCACTCACTTTTGCCATGTCTGGCAGAGGTTGCAGCTCTTTCTATTGCATCCCTCTAGCTTTCAAGTCAAGAGCTCCTGTGTCACACAAGGAAAAGCAATCTTTTACCTGCTGTGCCATGCTCATGGCAGCAGATATGCAGATGCCAGCAGCTGATGCCCACAAGCACAGCCAGCCTGGACTTATTTTCATTACATATCTTTGTCCTGATGTCCTTCTACAAGCTGGAACATTTCTCCATCTCAGCAGAAGTGGGCAGGAGGGGTCCAAGGTGAGGGCACACTCTGCTCTTTATCTGGCACTCAAAGAGAAAGAGAAAATGAAAACCAGATGTGTTTCCCTGCCCATGGCAAACACCAGCCTTTCCATCCTTACAGTCCTCCTGACATCAGCACTAATTGAAACAACATCCCACTCACCCTTGCCATGTCTGCCAGAGGTTGCAGCTCTTTCTATTGCATCCCTCTAGCTTTCAAGTCAAGAGCTCCTGTGTCACACAAGGAAAAGCAACCTTTTACCTGCTTTGCCATGCTCATGGCAGCAGACATGCAGATGCCAGCAGCTGATGCCCACAAGGACAGCCAGCCTGCACTTATTTTCATTACATATCTTTGCCCTGATGTCCTTCTAGAAGCTTGGACATTTCTCCCTCTCAGCAGCAGAGGGCAAGAGAGTTCCAAGTTGAGGGCAAACTATCCCATGTTTATCTGGCACTCAAAGAGAAAGAGAAAATGGAAACCAGATGTGTTTCCCTGCCCATGGCAAACACCAGCCTTTCCATCCTTACAGTCCTTCCTGACATCAGCACTAATTGAAACAACATCCCACTCACCTTTGCCATGTCTGGCAGAGGTTGCAGCTCTTTCTATTGCATCCCTCTAGCTTTCAACTCAAGAGCTCCTGTGTCACACAAGGAAAAGCAATCTTTTACCTGCTGTGCCATGCTCATGGCAGCAGATATGCAGATGCCAGCAGCTGATGCCCACAAGCACAGCCAGCCTGGACTTATTTTCATTACATATCTTTGCCCTGATGTCCTTCTAGAAGCTTGGACATTTCTCCATCTCAGCAGAAGTGGGCAGGAGGGGTCCAAGGTGAGGGCACACTCTGCTCTTTATCTGGCACTCAAAGAGAAAATGAAAACCAGATGTGTTTCCCTGCCCATGGCAAACACCAGCCTTTCCATCCTTACAGTCCTCCTGACATCAGCACTAACTGAAACAACATCCCACTCACCCTTGCCATGTCTGGCAGAGGTTGCAGCTCTTTCTTTTGCATCCCTCTAGCTTTCAAGTCAAGAGCTCCTGTGTCACACAAGGAAAAGCAATATTTTACCTGCTGTGCCATGCTCATGGCAGCAGACATGCAGATGCCAGCAGCTGATGCCCACAAGGACAGCCAGCCTGCACTTATTTTCATTACGTATCTTTGTCCTGATGTCCTTCTACAAGCTGGAACATTTCTCCATCTCAGCAGAAGAGGGCAGGATGGGTCCAAGGTGAGGGCACACTCTCCTCTTTATCTGGCACTCAAAGAGAAAGAGAAAATGAAAACCAGATGTGTTTCCCAGCCCATGGCAAACACCAGCCTTTCCATCCTTACAGTCCTTCCTGACATCAGCAGCAATGGAAACAACATCCCACTCACCTTTGCCATGTCTGGCAGAGGTTGCAGCTCTTTCTATTGCATCCCTCTAGCTTTCAAGTCAAGAGCTCCTGTGTCACACAAGGAAAAGCAATCTTTTACCTGCTGTGCCATGCTCATGGCAGCAGACATGCAGATGCCAGCAGCTGATGCCCACAAGGACAGCCAGCCTGGACTTATTTTCATTACATATCTTTGTCTTGATGTCCTTCTAGAAGCTTGGACATTTCTCCCTCTCAGCAGCAGAGGGCAAGAGAGTTCCAAGATGATGGCAAACTATCCCATGTTTATCTGGCACTCAAAGAGAAAGAGAAAATGAAAACCAGATGTGTTTCCCTGCCCATGGCAAACACCAGCCTTTCCATCCTTACAGTCTTCCTGACTTCAGCAATAATTGAAACAACATCCCACTCACCTTTGCCATGTCTGGCAGAGGTTGCAGCTCTTTCTATTGCATCCCTCTAGCTATCAAGTCAAGAGATCCTGTGTCACACAAGGAAAAGCAATCTTTTACCTGCTTTGCCATGCTCATGGCAGCAGACATGCAGATGCCAGCAGCTGATGCCCACAAGGACAGACAGCCTGGACTTATTTTCATTACATATCTTTGTCCTGATGTCCTTCTAGAAGCTTGGACATTTCTCCATCTCAGAAGAAGTGGGCAGGAGGGGTCGAAGGTGAGGGCACACTCTGCTCTTTATCTGGCACTCAAAGAGAAAGAGAAAATGAAAACCAGATGTGTTTCCCGGCCCATGGCAAACACCAGCCTTTCCATCCTTACAGTCCTCCTGACATCAGCACTAACTGAAACAACATCCCACTCACCCTTGCCATGTCTGCCAGAGGTTGCAGCTCTTTCTATTGCATCCCTCTAGCTTTCAAGTAAAGAGCTCCTGTGTCACACAAGGAAAAGCAATCTTTTACCTGCTGTGCCATGCTCATGGCAGCAGACATGCAGATGCCAGCAGCTGATGCCCACAAGTACAGCCAGCCTGCACTTATTTTCATTACATATCTTTGTCCTGATGTCCTTCTACAAGCTGGAACATTTCTCCATCTCAGCAGAAGAGGGCAGGATGGGTCCAAGGTGAGGGCACACTCTCCCCTGTTTATCTGGCACTCAAAGAGAAAGAGAAAATGAAAACCAGATGTGTTTCCCTGCCCATGGCAAACACCAGCCTTTCCATCCTTACAGTCCTTCCTGCCATCAGCACTAATTGAAACAACATCCCACTCACCTTTGCCTAATCTGGCAGGGAGGTGATGCTCTTTCTAATATACCCCTCTTGCTTTGAATTCACCAGTGCTTGTGTCACACAAGGAAATGCAACATTCCAGCTGTTCTGCCATTCCCATAGCAACAACTATGCAGATGCGAGCAGCTGATGCCCACAAGGACAGCCAACCTGGACTTATTTTCATTACATATCTTTGTCCTGAAGTCCTTCTAGAAGGTTGAACACTTCTCCATCTCTGCTGCAATGGTCAAAAAGGGTCCAAGTTTAGGGCACGCTCTCCTCATGGCCTCTTCCACTCAAAGACAAAGGGAACATGAAAACCAGAAGTGTTTCTTTGCCCATGGCAGACACTAGCCTTTCCATCCTGACAGTCCTTCCTACAATCAGCTTGAATTGAAACAATATCCCCCACATCTCTTTTTTGAACTTATTCATGCATGAGTAATAATAATGAGAATTTTTCTGTAAATCTTATTTCTGCATGGAAACGATCTGATAACCAGAGCTTTTTTCTCTAAAACAATCCAGCGAATTTGCATTGCTTATCTATGTACGCAAAATGTTTTTGCCATTCATCTCAAATATCAATACATCTGGCAAAATAAGATAGAAAAAGTATTTACAGACATTTTTGGACATAGATTACTTCTGGTCAAGTGGGAAAGAATCCCTAAGCTGCAATCATGAAATACTTTTATCACTTTCTCTGATTTAGCCAGTGTTACTAAAAGGGAAATAAGACACAGGCTTTTTAAAGCAGCTGCCAATTTAAGAATGATAATAAGTTTTATTATTCTTGGCTAAGATCAAAGTCCCCCATTTCAGGATTATCTCCAGCTCATCAAGTATAATTAACAGTTTTGGATAGCCACATTATTATATAGCAATATTGTCTTCCTGCAAGGAATTTCATTGTTTTGGCACGTGCCACAGGTTGTTAATAGATTGCCTGATTACCATTTATTTTTTTTATTGGCTTATGATGACCACAGAAAATTATACAGCAGCACCATAAAAACTTTAAATCCTATCCCATGTATCTGCACTCATACGAAAATAATATTGGAAAGCATTGGTGAAACTAAGATTACAAAATAAAGCAGAGGACAATTTCAGTGAAAGCCTGCAGTTTTACAGCTCTGCCCATTTCAAACCCCTGAAGACATCCACGGGTTTCCTGCTGTGGGACACAGGCACTCACCTGCAGCTCAGCACTGCCTGCTCATGCCTGCGCACACCTTCAGGCTGGAACCAAGGAAATCCTCAGCAAAGACATCAGTACACTTTTGTTAGGATGACTTTCATGAAGAAGCATCAAATATTTCTTCACGAGAAATACTGCAAGTCCCTTTGACACTAGCCCTTATTTTAAATGTTTAGATTTGTGCTTCATTCAGGCGTGCTGTCACTCCCCAAAAGATTTTTATTCTTTTGCTTTTCATTCTGAGGAACACAGTGATTTCTGCCTTGTTTACTGACTGTAGGCACAGCAATACTCCTGCACCTTCAGGGAAACAGCAAATCCATCTCTTTCACACCCTACTTCTATCAAGCTCATTCACCTTACAAGGTATTTATTGCAAGCAGCTCTTCCAAAAATGGAGATTAACAGAACCTGCAACCCAGGACACCTCAGTAAGCCAGTACTTTTCATCTCCTGAAGGTGTAGGTAGACACAGAGCTGGAACATCTTTTCCAGAGCTGTGTGATGCTGTCTCATCTGTGTTCCCTTACTGTTGACTCAGTGTCACTTCTTATCTAACCTGGTTGCATCCCAGGATTTCTGGTGCCAAAAATAAACTGACAGCTTTCATCACTAGTTAAAAGGAAACTGCAATAGGAAAAGCAATTTTTCTGATTTCTCTGTTGATCAAAGATGCTTCATGCAAGCCTGATGCGGTAGAAACAATATCAGCTTTAGAATGACAGTCATTAGAGCAGAATCCTTTCACTGATGAAATCCCACAGTCCTGATTCATACAACACTGACACTGGAGGACTCAGTAGTTTAGATGAGAGCGCATTAAAAATGACTAAGTTAAGGTCTCAGCAAAGAGTGACAAGTATGAAAAAAAGAGGTTGCAGAAACTGCTTCAGTTTGGCACTTTGGCATAAAGTATGACAACACACAACCTGCCTGTGCAGTTCCAGAAGCAGAAGAAAGCCGTCAACCAAGACTTGTTCTCATCTGCTCTGAAAGTCCACTGGGACAAGGCCACTTTTCTCTGACGTGCTTCCAGAAGTATCACTTCTGAGCACTGTGCCAGGGAGTTACAAGATCCTGTTTGTGTGTACAGAGGAGAAAAAGACGTCTGTCTGGAAACAGACTTGGTGAAGGAGAAGCAGCATTTTCCAGAGTACTTCAGAAAGAACTGAGCACTGCCCCAAGAGCTTCAGAGCGGCAGGCTGTCACAGTGTGCCAACCAGCTCAGCTGTGAGTTGGCACTGAAGCTGCACCACAGGGAGAACAAAGCCCCCTGTGCACCCTTGGAGAGCCAAGGGTTGGAGATTGATGAACCTTGAGCTCCTTTCCAACCCGGGCCATGCTGTGATTCTGGGATTCTCACCTTTGCCTCATCTGGCAGAGGGAGGCAGCTCTTTCTCTTGTCTCCCTATGGCTGTCAGGTCACCAGGGCCAGTGTCACACAGGGAACTGCAAACACTGTGTGTGCTGTGCCCTGCCCATGGCAGCACAGAGGCAGCTGCCAGCAGCTGATGCCCACAAGGACAGCCAGCCTGGACTTCCTTTGATTCCTTCCCTTTGGATCAGCGTCCTTCAGGAAGGCGGAACATCTCTCCAGCTGAGCAGCAGAGGACAGCAGGGCTTCGTTGTCTGGGCATGTTCTCTTCTGGCCCTCTGGCCCTCACAGACACAGGAGGAGGACACAGAGGCTGCTGTCACACAGCCAGCCCTGCCTCTCAGGTCAGCTCTCAGGCCATCCTCTCTCCCCTCAGCAGCAGCTCACTGTTCTGCACTCCTCTGGCCTGGGCTGGCAGAGGTGTGCAGCAGTTCTGCTGATCTCCCAGTGCTGGCCATGTCTGCAGTGCCTGTGTGAAAGACACAGGAAGCTGCCAGCATTGCACTGCTCTGCTGTGCCCCTGCCATCACCGAGTTTGCTGTCAGCAGCTGCTGCTACACGTCCATTCAGGCACAGGCCTTTCCTTCCTGGCCCTCTTTCCCCCCCTCTCTCCTCTGCTCTCTCTCGTGCTCCCCTTTGGCCTGGGCTGGCTGAGCAGTGCAGGCCTTGTTGTTGCTCCCTGGGCCAACTACGTCACGGTTCCCCGTGACTCTGCCAGCTGCTCTGACACAGCGACTGCGTCCTCAGTGTGGATTCCAGAATGCGACAGACGTCCAGAGAAGACTTCCAGGGCTGATTGGAACATGCTGCCATCAAGAACTGCCATGGCTCAGGCCCCCTGGGAATCTGCTCACAGCGAAAGCTGCTGTCACTCTGTGTGGGCACAGCCTTGTCTGTGTAGGCCTGCTCACACTGCAGCCCCTGTCTGCACCAGAACCGTGCCGATCCACCTTCTCTTGGCCTCCTTGCCTGCATGGAAAAGGGCAGCTTGGGCTGAAGTCCCTCAACTTTCAGATGGCCGAGTGAAGTCTCTGAGCCCTGGTGACCCACTCAGCTCTTCAGCCTGCTGACCTGCTCTGCTGGGGCTGTCTTAACAGGCAGAGGGCACGTTATCCTAATGTCCCCACATCCATCCCTCTTAGCATACTGTAGGCCAGTTCCTAAAAGGACACCTGCACAATCTCTCTGAATGTTAATCAACACGTAGTTGGTCTGTGCACTGCAGAAATTGCACCTAGGTTTTCAGTGGTGATTAGCTATGTGTTTAGCCAGAGGTGCAATGCTTCTAATGGTGAGAGAAATACATTCCCAGTTGTCATCAGGTGGAACACACTTCAGACTGGAATCCTCAAGCAGACTGCAGTCAAGCTTTCTTAATTATTCGTTGTTGTTATCAATTCAGACGCATCTCTGAATTCCTGCTTGAATGAACATTCTGTAATAATCTGCTGAGAAAGTGCAAGGCTTGACAATGAGACCATAGTTTATGAAAGCAGCACTTTTTACTTCCTTTACAAGTTCTTATCTGAATGCTAAATACCACATCAATTCACTTCTCACTGGGTTGAACGTTTTAAATATTTGGTAAACATAATGGTTCTAATTCTGACATTTAATATGAAAATATTAAAATTCCTTGTAAGTACTTTTTTGTTAGAATGCCAGATGCTAAAGGGATGAAGTGGCACAAGAAAGCAAAATGTCTCTGCTGATGGCAGGAAGGACTGTAAGGATGGAAAGGCTGGTGTTTGCCATGGGCAGGGAAACACATCTGGTTTTCTTGTTCCCTTTGTCTTTGAGTGCCAGAAAAATAGAGGAGAGCGTGCCCTCACCTTGGACCCCTCCTGCCCTCTGCTGCTGAGATGGAGAAACGTCCCACCTCCTACAAGGACATCAGGACAAAGGTAAGGATTGGAAATAAGTCCAGGCTGGCTGCACTTGTGGGCATCTGTTGCTGGAAAATTTAATGTCAGTAAACTGCCTAGATAATGACAGAATGAGGGTGACAATAGAATGGTACGTAATCACAGTACAATTAAAAAAGTATGCAGGGTGCAGGAAGGGAGGTGTGGACATTCTGAGTTGCAACTCTTTATTTGCTCCAGAAAGCTCTATCAGAATGGAAGACTGAAGGAAATACTTTGAGGGGTTTTTTAATGTGACTGGATAAAAGATCCACGTGGCAAATTGAATAACTGGGTGGTAAAGGGACATAGATACCTCACTGTTTCATGGAACCTTTCAATTAAGCATCTGAGCACTGTGTACAGGACTTGGGAATATAAGTATTAGAGGATCATGGAATATCTTTATTTGGAAGGGACCTCGAGGATCATGTATTCCACCTCCTGGTTCCACACCGGACCTCCTATGGGTCAAGCCCTGTGTCTGAGAGCATTGTGCAAATGCTCTTTGGCCTTTGTCAGCTCAGTGCCAAACCACTGCCCTGGGGAGCCAGTGCCAAATTCCATGTATCTAGTTCATCCTACAGAATGATGCCAAGAACAGTTATAGAGATCGACTTACAAACAAAATTCTTGTCTTGAATTAATGGTACACTCACCATTTAAAAAAAAAAAAAGGAGTTAGAAGAAAACATGTAAGTGTAGATTCAAAAGCAACCTGTATTGTTGCTTAGAGTTTGATATAGTGTAATCCAGTGCACAGTACTTGTAACGTGTGTTTTACAAAATGCTTTGCAATGTAGGGATCTATTAAGATAAATGCTGCAAGTTCTAATATGTCCATGACCTTTTCAAACTGTTCCTTACTCCTACACATCACTACGAGTAGTTCTTCTGTCAGGAAGGATCACATGAGTAATTAACCTGTGACCTTAAGTTTGGAATTAACTGCATACAGTGGAAGTAAGAGCTGTGGGTTATTTTGCTCTTTCAGTGTTGAACAGCCGAGGTGTTTTGTTTTGGAGGGTGGACAGTGATGGGACACATGGGGAATGGCTTTAAACTGAGACGGGGGGTGTTGAGGTTTAGGTTGGATGTGAGGAGGAAGTTTTTCAGCCAGAGGGTGGTGAGGCACTGGAACAGGTTGCCCAGGGAGGCTGTGGATGCCCCATCCCTGCAGGCATCCACGGCCAGGCTGGATGTGGCTCTGGGCAGCCTGGGCTGCTGGTTGGCAGGTTAGAAAGCCCACAGGACTTTATTGCAGCCCTGGGTGCAGGGGGATCACTGCTCCTAGCATGCACACAGAAGAGCTGGAGCACACAGGTGATGTACATTCCACTTGTGAACATTCCTGCAATTGCAGAGAGCGTGCGCCTGTTCCAATCACTGCTGCACAGATTAAAAACTGATTGCAGATGAGCTGTTTTGGTATGGGGTTCTTGCCAACGGTCTGCAGTGGCTGTGTGATTCCTCGGGGAGTTGCTCTCCAGCCCAAAGGTCATGTCCTAAGTCGACCAGATCCCGTTTGTGTCCAGAAATGGCTGACAGCAGATCAGCTGCTGGTCAAGTTTCTAACAGCACACTGGCCTTGCTCCAGTGTCTGTGTCATCAGCCCCAGCACATACGGTGCACCTCTTCAAGGCTTTGCAACACTGAGACTCTGCTCTTGGGCTCCAGACATCCTGCTGCACCAAGAGGTTATTCTAGCTTTGGTATCTTGCAACTTTGTATATAACTACATCACTGTAATCATAAATGTCTAGGAGCATGGAGATGGAGAAATTCATCTTCCTGTAATTCTCTGTACTGCAGCCCCGTGGTTGTCAACAACTAATGCAATATTGAAATTTCAGTTGAGAAATTGAAAGCTGTCCCTAACAAAAAAACATCTGCATTTGTTATTGAAATCACACTAAGGATCAAGAAATCCAAATGCTTCCAGCATAACCACGATTATAGGCAGTGTTTAGACAAGCTCTTACAGGAAAACCATGAACACAAGGCTAAAGAGAGACTAAGTGATGCACTCTGCAGGAATACTCATGGAAGTCTTCACAGTGCAGGAGTCTGATCTGATTACAGATGCTGTACTTTAAGTACCCCTTATCATATCTTTTTTTTCACTGTTGTGCAGGGGTTGGACTCAGTGATCTCTGCAGGCTGGAGATGCTGTTTGCTAATGGCAGATGGAGAGAGGAAAAGCAAGTCCAAGGCATGCTGTGCATAGCCACCACATGGCATCTGCACCATTTCCCCCTGCACAAAGGAGGAGCAGCTCACAAGCTTGGCCTGGGCCAGGGAAGGGAGCAGACAAACATCTGGACCGACCGCAAAGGAGCTGGTTCTGCAGGTTGGGTGTCTTCTGCTGCTTGTCTCACATCCTGCTGCTCAGCGGTAGATTTGTTCCTGCTCAGTGCTAACAGGAAACTCACACAGCATTTCTGTTTCAGCTGTGCCAACGCTTTGATCCCTTGCTGCTTGGATGGGGCGTTTGAAGAAGGATGCCTGTGCTGATGTCCAGCCAGGCTTTGGGGATGAGTCTCCACACCAGGGTCCGTCTGACAGGACTGAGGGTTGGGGATCCAGCCAGGTCGAGTCCAGTGTGCTTTGCTCTTGTTCTTAGTGCTTGTTTTTGCTCAGGAGGGCAGGAGATGAAACTCGTGAACCAATGCCTGCAGACGGGGTTTGCAGAGAAAGAGGTCCTGCAGGCTTTCTGTGACAGCCACAGAGCTGCAGCGAGGCTGCATCAGTGTAAAACACCAGAGATCCACGGAGGTGTGAAGGGGAGCTGTGGGCTGCAGTCACGCAGGAAGGGATGTGCATGCTCGGGGTTTGGTTGTTGTGTGTGTGTTAAGTGACTGTGATACCACTGCTGGGTCAGTGTGAGTGTACGGAACAAGTGTGACAGCCTTTTTGATGGAGCCCTGTGAAAGGAGTCCTATGGACTTGAGATCCAACTGTCAGCCTGTGGGCATCATCCAGGAGTTGGGGTAGGGGATGAGGCAAGGGAAGTTGGGCTGAGAAAGGGATAAAGCAGTCTGGCAGTAGTTCTGTGTTTCTCCCATCTCCTGCTTTATTTCCTTCCAGGTGAAATAGATGGGTGCTGCAACATGCCCTTGAATGTAACAAAAGCCACTCTAGTGTGGATTTGACATGGGCCCAGCACTGCAAGGTACGCTGCTGGGAGGAAGCGTCCATCTGGCTGAGGGCAGGAAGGCCCTCCAGAGGGATGCACTGAGGCCAGTTGTGCGAGGCTCAACAAGAGCAAGCGCCAGGTCCTGTGCTTTGGTCATGACGACCCCGTGCCAGCTTCTCCAGGATTTGGCTGGGGTAGAATTCCAAGCAGCCCCTGATTCCAGAACGTTGGGCTGGGCTGTTGGAATCTTCTGCCCTTGTGACTGGTCTTGCCTCCCCACCCTGTCCGTCGTGGTGGAGCAGCCTGGTGGCCCTCAGTGATGTCATAAGGGCTAGAATGAGGGGAGGAGCAGTGCGTGCTGCGTCCCTTCATTGGAGCGCTGGAGCTCTGACTGAGCACTTGTGCACTTGTGCACCGACTGCGTCCCTTTGTCTTCACACCGTCCTGTGCAGCACCTTGTAGGTAAGCTGAGACAGTGTGGGAGAGACGGGGGGACAGTGAGTGCTGAGAACTGCTGGCTGGCGGAGCTCATAGGCTCACATTATCTCCATCAGCAGAGGGGTGGCCATGAGGGACAGGGAGGTGATCGTCCCCCCCTGCTCTGCTCTTGTGAGGCCCCAGCTGCAGTACAGTGTCCAGAAAGACAGGGAGCTGTTGGAGAGAGTCCAGAGGCGAGCCACAGAGATGATCAGGGGACAGGAGCACCTCCCCTGCAAAGACAGGCTGAGGGAGCTGGGCTTGTTCAGCCTGGAGAAATGAAGGCAGTGGGGTGACCTCATGGCAGCCTTCAGTACCTAAAGGGAGCCTAAAAAGAGGAGGGGAATCACCTCTTTGAAAGGGTAGATAACAGCAGGACAAGGGGAAATGGTTTTAAGTTGAAAACTTAAGTTTTTAAGTTGAGGGAGGGCAGATTTTGGATTTTCCCTCGTAGTCTTTGCTAAACCGTGGAAGCAAACTGACCTGCTCTTTCTCTCTCCTCTCTCCACCCTCTGCCTGCTACCCTGCTGCAGCTTTTGCTCGTGGAAGATCAGAGCAAAGTGACAAGGAACGGCTGCGGATTCGTGAGATTTCTCTCCCTCGTTCTGATCTCTTGCCAGGTACCTGCCATGCTTTGTCCCCCCACATGCTTTAGCAGCCCGTGACGCCCCGTGTTTAGTAACACAGCCTCATCCAGCTTTGATGGGACGCTGGTCACGTGTGGGTTTTCTCCACGTGCTCTGCAGCTCAGCCCTCATAAGGATGCTGTCTGTGGTGCTGTGACCAGCTGGTTTTATGGAAAGCAATCCCTTAGGCAAAGAGTCCCAGCCCCAGCTTGTGCAGAGCTGCACAGCATCACCAGGGACACCAGCAGGCGTGCTTGGGCTGTGTGAGTGTGCCCGACAGCTGTAGGGAGCACAGCAGAGATGTGAACAGAGAAAATAAAAGTGTGTTTCTTTTCAGTTCCAGCTTGTCACACCTACGCTGATGGCTGTGGCGTGCAGCGAGATCAGCTGTGGGCCTGATGTGGCATGGACAGAGGTAGAGTATGAAGCTCTGATTGGTCTTTGTTCCCTGACTGCAGCCAGCAGAGTGAGCCGCAGATGTGCTCTCCTGCTTTCCAAGAGAGCTCCTCTGTGGCAAGACAGTAGTGCAAGAGTGGCAAGTTTATAAAAGTACCAGAGCCATCTCGGGTGTTGTGTTTGTCCTCTACTGACTTTTCCCTTGAAATGGCTGCAGAAACAACAATCATTCTCTGCTCTGTTTGGCCTCGCTGTTGGTTGGACTGCTCAAGAGAGCTGCTTGGTGCTTGCAATGGCACTGTTTGCACCTTGTAACTGCAGCCGTAGCTTTGGTTTCCCTCTTCACGGTCTCCTAGCATCTTAAACAGCCAGCCTTCCTGCACAAAGAGCGCAGGAAAGGTGGGGGCAAAAAGGACAAGGCCACCTGTCTGCGTCAGTGCCATTGCTGATTAGTCTGGGTGGGGAGAGATGCATCTTTGCATTGCCTGGCGTGTGCCTGCTGCACACCAGGGAGAGAAACAGCCGTTATTAGACTTGCAGTTCCTTCTGAAGTGCCCACGATAAGGACCGAGTGCATTTCCTGCAGCTTTCTCTGCACATGTGCTCCTCACCTTGAAGTCCTCCTTGTTGGTTCCCAGCTCCTCACCGTGGCCTGTGCTCTCTGTTTCAGACTGAGAACAAGGGGAAGCCCCTGCTGGACAATGAGGTGGCACCTGTGAATGTTCCAGCTATTGCTGCTGCCCATGCTATTAAGAGATACGTTGCCCAGGCAGCGGATGAACTCTCCTTTGAGGTAAGCAGTTCAAGGCGTTCCTTGTTGTTCAATTTTACAGTGGCAAATGCCTTCAGAGCTGCACTGGTGCAAGTGCTCTCATGCTCGGCGATGTTTGGCAGTGCAGAAGAATGCAGTCATTTGAGCTGTGCTTTCCTCCCAGCCGTGCTGAAGCTGGGATTGACGCTGCAATCTCTTGCAGGTGGGAGACATCGTGTGTGTCATCGACATGCCACCAAAGGAGCTGACCCCCTGGTGGAGAGGCAAGCTCGGCTTCCAGGTAGGCACAAGCTTCAGACTGGAGAGTGCAACTTCAGTAAAGGCAGGAATATCAGCTTAGAGCTGCTCTGCCTGCTCAGGATGCCTAAAGGACATAAACAGTTTCCCTGTGTCGGTATCAGAGGACCTTGCCTTTGGCTGCAAATGTTGAAAAATTATTACCTTTATGCTGTGAACTATGGCCATTTTCTGCTGGATAGTCTTATGGAACGTCAGGCAAGCACGTTCCGAGGGAAATGTTATGTGGCTTTTGGTTTAACAGTTCAGATCTGAGAAGTGCTGCATGCAATAGTTGGCCTCTCTTTTCTTCTTGTTACAGGTTGGATTTTTCCCAGGGGAGTGTGTGGAACTCATTAATAAGAACATTCCTGAGGCACTCATCAACTCAGTGCCAAAGCCAGGTAGGGATGTTACATTTGATGGTGTGGGGAAGCAAAATGAAGTCTTTTTTGGGGTGTGTTCCATGTTTAGTACCTCCTTTATCCATCCCACATTGTCCTCTGTGTTGATGATTCTTCATGCACACCATGGGGCAGAGATTTGGCCCAATCCTCCTGTGTTTATGATTGGACTTGGGGAAACTATAGAATCTTCATAGAATGGCTTGGGATGGAAGGGACCTCAGGGATCATCATGCTCCAACCCTCCCGCCTCAGGATGGTCTCCCAGCCCCCACATTTAATGTGAGACTAGATCAGGCTGCCCAGGGCCCCATCCAGCCTGGCCTTGGGCTCCTCCAGAGACGGGGAAAATCCCTTTTTGTATGTACTGGTTGGTAATGTTCTTCCCGTTCTGACGTGCTCTGTAGAATGTGCTGTGCTCGGCCTCGTCCAACGGAGCCAGACCTGAAATGACCTGGTTTCTTCCTTTTGTTGTGCAGTGCCCAAGAAACGCAGCAAGATCCTCACCTTCCTTCGTTCCTTGGTGAAGGCCCGCCCAAAGAAACCGACCGAGCGGGAGGTGGAGAAGGAAAGGGTGTTTGGCTGTGACCTGGGAGAGCATCTTCTCCACTCCGGTCGTGATGGTAAGGAGCTGCCCATTCCTGAGATCTTCCCCTGCTGGGCATCTAAAGAAGATGAAAGGGAGCTCATATCTAGCAGGGGGCAGGCTGATAGCCGTGGAGACACGTCTAATGGGAGTTGATGGCTGAAGGATCAAGTGAGGCGGATGCTCCTAAGAGACAAGCACATCTGTATTTGCTTCAGCCAAGCCTGGCTGGGCTTAGTGGATGGGATGTGAAGCACAGCCTGCAGCAGGACTTGAATCAGGAGCTCCACTGACGGCTGGCACGTGTTCTTCAGTCCCCCAGGTCCTCCAGAGCTGCGCTGAGTTCATTGAGCAGCACGGCGTGGTGCAGGGGATATACCGCCTGTCCGGCGTCGCGTCCAACATCCAGAGACTGCGGTAAGAGTGCTGCGACTGACACAGCCTGAGTGCATCTGGTGTGGCTTTGGGCTTGCCTTCCTCTCGCTCAACCGGGTTTGCGTCCCTCTCTCCAGGCAGGAATTTGAGTCGGAGCAGATTCCTGAGCTCACCGTCCGTGACATTCACAGCGTGAGCTCCCTCTGCAAGATGTATTTCAGGGAGCTCCCGAACCCTCTGCTCACCCACCAGCTGTACGGCAAGTTCTCGGTAAGCACAAGGCCACGTCTTTCATTTCCCTCTTCCTGGGCCTCTTGGCAGATGGCTGCAGCAGTGCCCCAGCTCGGAGGCCCTTTTGCTGTCAGCCCCACGAGGTTTACTCGCAGTGCTGTACTAGCCTGATTGGTGTCTCGCTCCCTTTCTGCACTACTCCAGGATGCTGTTGGTGCCGCTACAGAGGAGGAGCGGCTGCTCAGAATGCAGGCCGTCATCCAGCAGCTGCCCGCTCCTCACTACAGGTCAGTGCTGCCCTCAGCCTGCTGAGCTCAGCCCTGCTGCATTGCAGAGGGCAACGATGCGGTTCCAGCCTTTGTCTTTCTGAATTCCAGCACGGCATGCTCGTTGGTGCTGAACGTTTGCCTCTCTTGTTTTCCAGGACTCTGGAGTATCTGATGAGACACTTGGCGTGTCTGGCTGGGAGCTCCAGTATAACAAACATGCATGCCAAGAACCTAGCCATTGTGTGGGCTCCAAACCTCTTAAGGTAAACTTCTGGTTCTGTTTCAACACAACACTTACATCTGTTCTCCATTAAAAAAAAAAACAGTGCTCCCTTTTTCTCCATCAAATGTGCTCTTCTTCTGTAAAATCTGTGGCTGACAGAAGAGCAGGAGCCTGAGCTGTTCTCCATCCCCACGGGCACAATGTCTAGGTGACAATTTCTGCAGTCTTGTTGAGATGGGACTGACGTGTCCTTGATCATCCAGGGGAATTTCTGCAGTGGCATCACTGATTGCCCACTGCGGAAGTCTCCAGAGCCTCAGCTGACAGCTTTTGGCTGCAACAATTCAGACTCGGGGAAACGGTCTTGGAGAAATGACTTCTAAAATCTGCCTTTTCTACAGATCACAGCAGAACGAGTCTGCCTGCGCCAGCGGAAGAGCTGCCTGCATGGAGCTGCAGACGCAGTCGGATGTGGTGGAATTCATCATCAACCACACCGACGTCCTCTTCGGCTCCAAATCCGGAGCAGACATTGCAGATGCAGCAGGTGAGTGTCTTCCTCCATTAGCTTGATCTTGACCTGACACCTTGACCAAATGCAGGCCTTCTCCAGGATGTTTGAGATACTCTTTTACCATCAAGGGGACAGCAGACCTCTGGACTTCCATTAGGGTATGGCATCCTGTTGCTGGATGCTGAGAATGTCCAAGCTCAAACTTCACAAGGAGGAAACCGTCATTATTATGGTTTGCACGCAGGAAAAGCTTGATGCAAGTGTGGCAGCGAAGCTTTCTCAGTTCCCTGCCCCCATTTCCTTGGGTTTTTCCTTGCCTATTTTGATACAGTAAGCTGCTCTTAATGATGACCATGTCCTTTGCCATAAACACACCTCTTCCCACATGGTTATTTTGGGCTCCTCTTCTTCCAGTGGCTCGGATAAGCAAGCCTGAGAAAAATACAGCACCTCCCCCAGAACTGTGGTGGCTGTGCTGCTGCTTTCTGATCCTCGCTCTTACCTGTGGTTTTCCCTGACAGGGCACAATTCTCTCCCAGGGCCCAAGTCTGTGGGAGTCTCTTCTGCTGCCACAAAGCTGCTCAGCCTGGAGGAGGCACAGGCACAGAGGCGAGGCCACAGCACCTCTTCTGTGGTAACAGAGAGCAGCAGGGACATTGAAGTGGAAGAAAGCCCTGCAGCTGGGCAGGGCAAATTCCACACCGTCGTTGACTTTCCATCTGACAGGTAAAGAGGACTTTCTTTTCCAGCACCTAGCATCATTGTTTGGGTGGGTTTTTGTGTTTTCCTGCAGAAACCAGGCAGTGCTAGGAACAAGCAACTGCTGCCAAGAGCTCAGTGCTGCTCTTCCCTCACCCTGCACCACGCACGACTCACAGCATTGGCTGTTTTCTCTCTCCAGACAAAATCCACCCAGCAAGACTGAGGAATCACCAGCTAGCAGTTGGTGTTGCTGCTTCAGCCTCAGGAAGCCATCCTCTGGCAGCAAACGCCAACTGCAGCGCAATGCCAGGCAGCCCTCAGAAACAGCAGTGGTAGTCCTGGCAGGTAAGGGTGCAAATGCAGCTTCCAAATCCCTGCTTTTCAGGAACATACAATTCAAGCTTGCTCTGCACATGTATCTCTTTCTAGCGTTCAATCCCGTGCCTAAATCTTCACCCCTGATCAAGTACCACTGTCGTAATTCAGCTTGTGAAAGTTTGACACTAACCCCTGTGTATCCTTTCTAGGTGAATCGAGCCCTTGCCAAGCCATAAGATCCAGGGCAAGTAGCGAGGATGCTCTGTGTGCTTCCATCAGTGGAGAGCTCATAGGAAGCACAAATTGCTGCAGTTCTAATAGCAGCCTTCCATCTAACAACATTAATGGAGAGAAGGAGCTCATCGAAGTCCATGCTCTCATTACACCTGGCTCTGCTGAAGTTGCTGACCTGAGCCTCCCAGACACCACAGTCACAAGTGTGGATTTTAACCCAGAGTCTCTGCAGTGCAGCCCATCTGAAGCACAGTGTGAGTGCCCCGACAGCAGCACCTCCATGCAGGAGCAGGTCAGCATCAGTGAAGAGGAGCAGAGCCTCTTGCAGGGGGACTTTCAATCAGGCCTCCAGTCCCAGGCACCGGACAGCAGCACTGAGAGCTCTGAGCCACTCTCGCCATGACAAGACAGGATGAGTCTCATCTTCACCGTGGACCTCTCACACCCTCCTGTCCTTTATATAATAATAAAAGCACACTCGTGCTCAACCAACGCCTTGACTGCCTCCAGAGTCTTCATTCACACGGACTGGGATGAATGCAGCACACAGCAAGGCACCCCAGCTTGCAATGCTGTGGCTGTGGGGTGCATGCAGCACAGCTCCGGGTTTGTTCCTGTTTTGTCTGGCTTTGGGATGTCTGCAGGGGGAGCTCTGCTACCATTTGGCATGGTAGCAAATAATCTCTCGCATCCTGGATGCTGCTCATGATACTCCCAAGCTTCCTGGCTGTGGCTTTGTGATGCTTTTCAGGGCCTTCTGATGCATTTTGATGCCTTGGATGTTGCTTAACACCTCCCTCCTCCCATCATGTCCTTTCCTGGCTCCCATCTACGAACTGGCCCTGCAGATCATCTCCAGACCTGTCATCAGCACACTGCGGCAGGAGAAGCTCCCCTGGCCAACGTCAGGCAGTACTGCTTGGTCTGCAGCTCAGTGGCCATTTCCCTTTTAGGCGGCTCCTGCAGAAGAATCAAGCAGCAGAACCTTTTGCTCACCCTGCACCACACAAATGCTGCAAAAGCAGAAACAACCTGGGAATCTCTGGTTTGCAAGACTTCACAGACACTTATTGACTGTGTCTGATGGTTCCCTCCCATCCTTGATTTCCTTCTCCCCTTCTCCTCGTCTGATCCCACTGCTGAGCCATGATCAAGCTGCCCAGTGTGGCAGAGCATCATGCAGAGCCGTGCTGGCACCTCCTCCCCTTCCTCTCCTGCAGCTCAGCCTGCAACCTGAGCAAGTTTTTTTCTGAGAAAGTGACCAGCTCTTTTCCATCCCTTTGCCCCTACAAACAGTTGTCCAGAGGATCTCGTCCAAGAATTCCTGGAACAGCCTGCAGCTGGCTCTCCTGAAGTTCAGGCTCCTGCCTTTGCTTCCTGCCAGGCCCGCATTCCTTGAGATCACCAACTCAAGGAGGGCATGGTCACTGCAGCCCTGACCGCCTCCTGTCGTAACCCCTGGTGTGCACCATGTCCAGCAATGCTTCCCTTCTGCTTGCTGTGCCCAATGCCTGCACCACAGAGTGATTCTCACTGCACTCCAGGAGTCTGTCAGATTGCTTGCAGCCAGCCATGCTGATTTCCCAGACTGACTGGAATCCCCCATCAGGATGAGAGTCAGTGAGTGCGATGCTTCTGCTGGCTGCAGTAAGCAGCTCCCACCAACAGGCTCTCTTTCCAGGCGGCTGTAGCAGACCCTCACCTCCAGAAGCCCTGCACTGCTGCACTTCCTAATTTTACCCACAAGTTCACAACCTGCTCATGGCTCTTCTGAGTTCTTTGCAGTCAACTTCTCATCATAGAGGGCAAATCCCTTGCCTTCCAGAATTCCATAGTATCAATTGTGTCTGCTAATGTCAGGATTTTTTTTCTTTCTTTTCTTTTTCCATTTTCTAGGTAGGAAAATGAATTTCTGAGCCAGGAGAAGCAGAAGTGAAACAGTCTTCCTGGCACTGCTCAGGTTGCAGGAGTTGCCAAGTGCTCCTCAGGTAATGTGTGCTGAAGAGCTGACCTTGGTGGCAGGGGCTGTGGCTGCATTTTGTGCCTGTCATGCGGGAATCCAAGAAAGCCTATTCAGAGCAGGAGCTGCAGAGCGAGATAAACATCACGAGAAGGTAAGGCTGAGAAGCAAGGACACCTCCAGAAAGAAGAGAAAAACTGAGTCAAGTGAGCTGCGTGACGGCCGTGTGATGCTGACCATGATTGGAGGAAGAGCGCATGGCTGGGAATGACTGATGGCTCTGGTTGGATGGGTGCCTGTGTGCACAGAGTTAAGGAGTGTTTGTGGGATGTTTTGCTGGCATCTAACGGCTGTAAGGGGAAGTCAAGAGAGAAAACTTGTGAATGCATAGAAGGGATGTTAAAATCTGGAACAGACTGTTTGGATCAGTCACAGCTGAGTCCAGATTGCCACACTGTCAGAACCTGGGGCCTAGGATTTTCCTTTAAGAGTGCCAACTGCTCATTTTAAATGATAAAAAGTAACATTGAAAAAAGCTTCCCTCCTTGCATTAGAATAAGGCATTGATATTTGATGTTTCTGTCTTTCCATTCCTTTAGCAGCCTGGGTGTTGATGCAGCTGTATGCATCTGCTGCCCTCTCCTTCTGTTTTGTGTAAAAGAACAGTAAAATATGCAATCAGTGTGAGATCTTTCTGAAGTATTTTACTTTATTTGCCCCTAGGCTGCAATGGCTGGGAAATGGCAGTGTCACCCAGGAGCCCACACGGCAACCTGATGTCTCATTGTTGGGGTCTATTGGAAACCACCACGATGACAAAAGAATGCCTGGGATTCCTCCGGCCCAAATGCCAAACCTTGCACTTGGCTGTGCTGAACCTCATGAGGTTCACCCAGGCCCACCTCTCAAGTCTGCTGAGCTCAAACAGATGTCATTTTTCTCGTGTCCTTCCATTCCGAGTCCATCTGTTCCCCAAAGCAAAAGAATTTGGAGGGAACCACCGACAGTTATGTGAGCGATTTGAGCGTCTATTTCTGATCATGGCAACAACTTCAGAGGTCACACTTAATTTACGGTGCCCGTTGTAATTCTGACCAAGGCTGCAGTTGCAGCTGACTTCCCAAGGCTGCAAGACGTGGTGGTGACACAGCCTTGTGCTTCTGCATTTGTGCTCATCCCACGTTTCCTTTCTCTGTCTCGCAGGTCAGCTCCTGCTGGAAGCAGATGGTATCCCAGTGTGAATGAAGGTCAGTGCAGGAGCAGCTGCTGATGGGAGGAAGGAAGTCCATGCTGAAGAGCTCTGAAGCATCTGCAGGTATGGTTCTGGAGGAGGCAGCAGTGATGTCGGAGGGCTCCCCAGCAGGAAGCTGTCTCATCCAAATGCTTGCTGAGTGGTTGGAAGGGAGCTTTCTGCATGACAGCAGCACCAGTTGCTTGCTTCAAATGCTGCCAAGACAAGGATTAGCACGAGTTCCAGTATCTACAGTATCATCACGAATCACGATAGGATTACAATGTGTCCTCATACAAACGCAGCCATTTCTCTCTGAGTCCAAAGGCTGTCCGGAAAGCATCTGTGAGGTCTCTCACACCAAACCACTGCTGTCCGTGTGGGATCTGACTCATTAGGGTATAGGGGTTAGGAGCCGCAGGCTGTCTTTTGAGAACGGGTTCAGTCATTTCCTTACATCTTGCACCAGCCGATACGTGCCGTCTGCCTTCCGTGCCGACAGGATTGGGGTGTTATAAGGCCACAGACAAGGTTCCAGAAGACCATCCTTAACCACTGTCTGTGTTACAGCTTTTAGACCCACTCTCCCTTCTAAGGCTATGGGATATTGTTGCTGTTTCACAGCTCCACTCCCTCCTTGGGCAGTTATTTGTAAGGGAAAATTGTGAGTCCACCCCGATTTCCTTCCCCTGCCCACACCTTTGGATTCATTTCTTCTTCATCACAGCTGTTAACACATTCATTGACCCCTGATATCTGTTTCACAGACTTGCAGCTGTAATCCTCATTTAACTGTTAAATCTCTCCCCGATAAATCGGTCCCTGCTTCAGGCACAGAGAACAATTGCCCTGCAACTATTTTATCTTTCCATTTTAGTTCTGTGGTCTCCAAGAGTGGAGCTGTCACTTCTGATCCCTCAGCCCCAGTTATGCACAACAGCCACATCCAGATACACGTCTGGTACCTCTGAACTAGCTAATGCTGTAGGATGGAATGTTGTTTCTGCACTGGCTATCAAATGTGGGATTGCTCTGAAGCAGTACAGCACCATGTGTTTAGTAATTTGCCCTTAGAAACAGTTTGAAAAAGTAGAAAGACTTTATTAGTATTAGTAAAAAGAAGTTATTTCATAACATATTTTAGAAATACAGTTGTTCAATCATGTGATCAATTCTCACTTACAGAACTGTAATAGTTACAAACTGCATGGGTATAGCATTAAGGACCAGAAAGCATGTTGTAAGGCCATTCTGTTTGGATAGGAGAAGCTCAGCAAAAGAAAAACAGACTCCAAAGAAGCCAGGGCCTCCACACAAGGCCGAATTGACTCATTCTGTGGGCAGGTTGGGATGCAACAGGCAGGCATCAAGAGACCCCCTCTGTCCTCGTTCCAAACTTCTCTCTCTTCAGGGATGAGCAGGTGTCCAGAAATAGTGGCCAAGTGTTGATAAGCAGCTGTCAGGCGTTCAATAATTAGCAGTATACCTGCTGAGCTAGCAACAATTGGTGTTTAGCCAGACACACACACACACACACAGAATGGCCCGGGTTGGAAGGCACCACAAGGATAAGGAATCTCCAACTCCCTGCCAGAGGCAGGGCCACCAACCTCTGTACCACTGCACATATGCACATTGCTGGATAGAAAGAGCAGTGTGGGAAAAAACTGTATGTTGTGGATGCAAAGGGTGAATCAGAATGGCTTAACAGATATCCCACAGGGAAAAGCAATTTTTACCTGCTTTGCCATGCTCATGGCAACACCAATGCAGATGCCAGCAGCTGATGCCCACAAGGACAGCCAGCCTGGACTTATTTTCATTACATATCTTTGTCCTGATGTCCTTCTAGAAGCTGGAACATTTCTCCACCTCAGCAGAAGAGGGCAGGAGGGGTCAAAGGTGAGGGCACATTCTGCTCTTTATCTGGCACTCAAAGAGAAAGAGAAAATGAAAACCAGATGTGTTACCCTGCCCATGGCAAACACCAGCCTTTCCATCCTTACTGTCCTCCTAACATCAGCACTAATTGAAACAACATCCCACTCACCCTTGCCATTTCTGGAAGAGGTTGCAGCTCTTTCTATTGCATCCCTCTAGCTTTCAAGTCAAGAGCTCCTGTGTCACTCAAAGAAAAGCAATCTTTTACCTGCTGTGCAATGCTCATGGCAGCAGCAATGCAGATGCCAGCAGCTGATGCCCACAAGGACAGCCAGCCTGGACTTATTTTCATTACATATCCTTGTCCTGATGTCCTTCTACAAGCTGGAACATTTCTCCCTCTCAACAGCAGAGGGAAGGAGAGTTCCAAGGTGAGGGCAAACTCTCCTCTTTTTCTGGCACTCAAAGAGAAAGAGAAGATGAAATCCAGATGTGTTTCCCTGCCCATGGCAAACACCAGCCTTTCCATCCTTACAGTCCTTCCTGACATCAGCAGCAACTGAAACAACATCCCACTCACCTTTGCCATGTCTGGCAGAGGTTGCAGCTCTTTCTATTGCATCCCTCTAGCTTTCAAGTCAAGAGCTCCTGTGTCACACAAGGAAAAGCAATCTTTTAACTGCTGTGCCATGCTCATGGCAGCAGCAATGCAGATGCCAGCAGCTGATGCCCACAAGGACAGCCAGCGTGCTCTTATTTTCATTACATATCTTTGTCCTGATGTCCTTCTAGAAGCTGGGACATTTCTCCCTCTGAGCAGCAGTAAGCAGGAGAGTTCGAAGGTGAGGGCACACTCTCCCCTGTTTATCTGGCAGTCAAAGAGAAAGAGAAAATGAAATCCAGATGTGTTTCCCTGCCCATGGCAAACACCAGCCTTTCCATCCCTACAGTCCTTCCTGACATCAGCACTAATTGAAACAACATCCCACTCACCTTTGCCATGTCTGGCAGAGGTTGCAGCTCTTTCTATTGCATCCCTCTAGCTTTCAACTCAAGAGCTCCTGTGTCACACAAGGAAAAGCAATATTTTACCTGCTTTGCCATGCTCATGGCAACACCAATGCAGATGCCAGCAGCTGATGCCCACAAGGACAGCCAGCCTGGACTTATTTTCATTACATATCTTTGTCCTGGTGTCCTTTTGGAAGCTGGAACATTTCTCCCTCTGAGCAGCAGAGGGCAGGAGGGGTGCATGTTGCTGGCACACTCTCCACTTTTTCTGGCATACAAAGAGAAGATGAAAACCAGATGTGTTTCCCTGCCCATGGCAAACACCAGCCTTTCCATCCTTACAGTCCTTCCTGACATCAGCAGCAACTGAAACAACATCCCTCTCACCTTTGCCATGTCTGCCAGAGGTTGCAGCTCTTTCTATTGCATCCCTCCTGCTTTCAAGTGAAGAGCTCCTGTGTCACACAAGGAAAAGCAACCTTTTACCTGCTGTGCCATGCTCATGGCAGCAGCAATGCAGATGCCAGCAGCTGATGCCCACAAGGACAGCCAGCCTGGACTTATTTTCATTACATATCTTTGTCCTGATGTCCTTCTAGAAGCTGGGACAATTCTCCATCTCAGCAGAAGAAGGCAGGAGAGTTCCAAGGTGAGGGCACACTCTCCTCTTTTTCTGGCACACAAAGAGAAAGAGAAGATGAAAACCAGATGTGTTTCCCTGCCCATGGCAAACACCAGCCTTTCCATCCTTACAGTCCTTCCTGACATGAGCCGCAACTGAAACAACATCCCACTCAAGTTTGCCATGTCTGGCACATGTTGCAGCACGTTCTATTACATCCCTCTAGCTTTCAACTCAAGAGCTCCTGTGTCACACAAGGAAAAGCAATCTTTTACCTGCTGTGCCATGCTCATGGCAGCAGCAATGCAGATGCCAGCAGCTGATGCCCACAAGGACAGCCAGCCTGGACTTATTTACATTACACATCTTTGTCCTGATGTCCTTCTAGAAGCTGGAACATTTCTCCACCTCAGCAGAAGAGGGCAGGAGGGGTCAAAGGTGAGGGCACATTCTGCTCTTTATCTGGCACTCAAAGAGAAAGAGAAAATGAAAACCAGATGTGTTACCCTGCCCATGGCAAACACCAGCCTTTCCATCCTTACTGTCCTCCTAACATCAGCACTAATTGAAACAACATCCCACTCACCCTTGCCATTTCTGGAAGAGGTTGCAGCTCTTTCTATTGCATCCCTCTAGCTTTCAAGTCAAGAGCTCCTGTGTCACTCAAAGAAAAGCAATCTTTTACCTGCTGTGCAATGCTCATGGCAGCAGCAATGCAGATGCCAGCAGCTGATGCCCACAAGGACAGCCAGCCTGGACTTATTTTCATTACATATCCTTGTCCTGATGTCCTTCTACAAGCTGGAACATTTCTCCCTCTCAACAGCAGAGGGAAGGAGAGTTCCAAGGTGAGGGCAAACTATCCCATGTTTATCTGGCACTCAAAGAGAAAGAGAAAATGAAAACCAGATGTGTTTCCCTGCCCATGGCAAACACCAGCCTTTCCATCCTTACAGTCTTCCTGACTTCAGCAATAATTGAAAAAACATCCCACTCACCTTTGCCATGTCTGGCAGAGGTTGCAGCTCTTTCTATTGCATCCCTCTAGCTTTCAAGTCAAGAGCTCCTGTGTCACACAAGGAGAAGCAACCTTTTACCTGCTTTGCCATGCTCATGGCAGCAGCAATGCAGATGCCTGCAGCTGATGCCACAAGGAAAGCCAGCCTGGACTTAATTTCATTACATATCTTTGTCCTGATGTCCTTTTCGAAGCTGGGACATTTCACACTCTGAGCAGCAGAGGGCAGGATGGGTCCCAGGTGAGGGCACACTCTGCTCTTTATATGGCACTCAAAGAGAAAGAGAAAATGAAATCCAGATGTGTTTCCCTGCCCATGGCAAACACCAGCCTTTCCATCCTTCCAGTCTTCCTGACATCAGCACTAATTGAAACAACATCCCACTCACCTTTGCCTAATTTGGCAGGGAGGTGATGCTCTTTCTATTATACCCCTCTGGCTTTGAATTCACCAGTGCTTGTGTCACACAAGGAAATGCAACATTCCAGCTGTTCTGCCATTCCCATAGCAACAACTATGCAGATGTCAGCAGCTGATGCCCACAAGGACAGCCAGCCTGGACTTATTTTCATTACATATCTTCGTCCTGAAGTCCTTCTAGAAGGTTGAACACTTCTCCATCTCAGATGCAATGGTCAAAAAATGTCCAAGTTTAGGGCACACTCTCCTCATGGCCTCTTGCACTCAAAGACAAAGGGAACATGAAAACCAGAAGTGTTTCTTTGCCCATGGCAGACACTAGCCTTTCCATCCTGACAGTCCTTCCTACAATCACCTGGAATTGAAACAACATCCCCCACATCTCTTTTTTGTACTTATTCATGCGTGAATAATAATAAGGAGAATTTTTCTGTAAATCTTATTTCTGCATGGAAACGATCAGATAACCGGAGCTTTTTTCTCTAAAACAATCCTGCAAATTTGCATTGCTTATCTATGTACACAAAATGTTTTTGCCATTCATCTCAAATATCAATACATCTGGCAAAATAAGATAGAAAAAGTATTTACAGACATTTTTGGACATTGATTACTTCTGGTCAAGTGGGAAAGAATCCCTAAGCTGCAATCATGTTATTCTTTTATCAGTTTCTCTGATTTAGCCAGTGTTACTAAAAGGGAAATAAGACACAGGCTTTTGATAGCAGTTGCCAATTTAAGAATGATAATAAGTTTTATTATTCTTGGCTAAGATCAAACTCCTGCATTCCAGGTTTATCTCCAGGTCCTAAAGTATAATTAACAGTTTTGGATAGCCACATTATTATATGGCAATATTGTCTTCCTGCAAGGAATTTCATTGTTTTGACACGTGCCACAGGTTGTTAATAGATTGCCTGATTACCATTTTTTTTTTTTATTGGCTTATGATGACTGCAGAAAATTATACAGCAGCACCATAAAAACTTTAAATCCTATCCCATGTATCTGCACTCATACGAAAATAATATTGGAAAGCATTGGTGAAACTAAGATTACAAATTAAAGCAGAGGACAATTTCAGTGAAAGCCTGCAGGTTTTACAGCTCTGCCCATTTCAAACCCCTGAAGACATCCACGGGTTTCCTGCTGTGGGACACAGGCACTCACCTGCAGCTCAGCACTGCCTGCTCATGCCTGCGCACACCTTCAGGCTGGAACCAAGGAAATCCTCAGCAAAGACATCAGTACACTTTTGTTATGATGACTTTCATAAAGAAGCATCAAATATTTCTTCACGAGAAATACTGCAAGTCCCTTTGACACTAACCCTTATTTTAAATGTTTAGATTTATGCTTCATTCAGGCGTGCTGTCACTCCAAAAAAGATTTTTATTCCTTTTCATTCTGAGGAACACAGTGATTTCTGCCTTGTTTACTGACTGTAGGCACAGCAATACTCCTGCACCTTCAGGGAAACAGCAAATCCATCTCTTTCACACCCTACTTCTATCAAGCTCATTCACCTTACAAGGTATTTATTGCAAGCAGCTCTTCCAAAAACGGAGACTAACAGAACCTGCAACCCAGGACACCTCAGTAAGCCAGTACTTTTCATCTCCTGAAGGTGTAGGTAGGCACAGAGCTGGAACATCTTTTCCAGAGCTGTGTGATGCTATCTCATCTATGTTCCTTTACTGTTGACTCAGTTTCACTTCTTATCTAACCTGGTTGCATCCCAGGATTTCTGGTGCCAAAAATAAACTGACAGCTTTCATCACTAGTTAAAAGGAAACTGCAATAGGAAAAGCAATTTTTCTGATTTCTCTGTTGATCAAAGATGCTCAATGCAAGCCTGATGCGGTAGAAACAATATCAGCTTTAGAATGACAGTCATTAGAGCAGAATCCTTTCACTGATGAAATCCCACAGTCCTGATTCATACAACACTGACACTGGAGGACACAGTAGTTTAGATGAGAGCGCATTAAAAATGACTCAGAACTCAGAAATAGCAAAGAGTGACAAGTATGAAAAAAAGAGGTTGCAGAAACTGCTTCAGTTTGGCACTCTGGCATAAAGTATGACAACACACAACCTGCCTGTGCAGTTCCAGAAGCAGAAGAAAGCCGTCAACCAAGACTTGTTCTCATCTGCTCTGAAAGTCCACTGGGACAAGGCCACTTTTCTCTGACGTGCTTCCAGAAGTATCACTTCTGAGCACTGTGCCAGGGAGTTACAAGATACTGTTTGTGTGTACAGAGGAGAAAAAGACGTCTGTCTGGAAACAGACATTGACTTGAAGGAGAAGCAGCATTTTCCAGAGTACTTCAGAAAGAACTGAGCACTGCCCCAAGAGCTTCAGAGCGGCAGGCTGTCACAGTGTGCCAACCAGCTCAGCTGTGAGTTGGCACTGAAGCTGCACCACAGGGAGAACAAAGCCCCCTGTGCACCCTTGGAGAGCCAAGGGTTGGAGATTGATGAACCTTGAGCTCCTTTCCAACCCGGGCCATGCTGTGATTCTGGGATTCTCACCTTTGCCTCATCTGGCAGAGGGAGGCAGCTCTTTCTCTTGTCTCCCTATGGCTGTCAGGTCACCAGGGCCAGTGTCACACAGGGAACTGCAAACACTGTGTGTGCTGTGCCCTGCCCATGGCAGCACAGAGGCAGCTGCCAGCAGCTGATGCCCACAAGGACAGCCAGCCTGGACTTCCTTTGATTCCTTCCCTTTGGATCAGCGTCCTTCAGGAAGGCGGAACATCTCTCCAGCTGAGCAGCAGAGGACAGCAGGGCTTCGTTGTCTGGGCATGTTCTCTTCTGGCCCTCTGGCCCTCACAGACACAGGAGGAGGACACAGAGGCTGCTGTCACACAGCCAGCCCTGCCTCTCAGGTCAGCTCTCAGGCCATCCTCTCTCCCCTCAGCAGCAGCTCACTGTTCTGCACTCCTCTGGCCTGGGCTGGCAGAGGTGTGCAGCAGTTCTGCTGATCTCCCAGTGCTGGCCATGTCTGCAGTGCCTGTGTGAAAGACACAGGAAGCTGCCAGCATTGCACTGCTCTGCTGTGCCCCTGCCATCACCGAGTTTGCTGTCAGCAGCTGCTGCTACACGTCCATTCAGGCACAGGCCTTTCCTTCCTGGCCCTCTTTCCCCCCCTCTCTCCTCTGCTCTCTCTCGTGCTCCCCTTTGGCCTGGGCTGGCTGAGCAGTGCAGGCCTTGTTGTTGCTCCCTGGGCCAACTACGTCACGGTTCCCCGTGACTCTGCCAGCTGCTCTGACACAGCGACTGCGTCCTCAGTGTGGATTCCAGAATGCGACAGACGTCCAGAGAAGACTTCCAGGGCTGATTGGAACATGCTGCCATCAAGAACTGCCATGGCTCAGGCCCCCTGGGAATCTGCTCACAGCGAAAGCTGCTGTCACTCTGTGTGGGCACAGCCTTGTCTGTGTAGGCCTGCTCACACTGCAGCCCCTGTCTGCACCAGAACCGTGCCGATCCACCTTCTCTTGGCCTCCTTGCCTGCATGGAAAAGGGCAGCTTGGGCTGAAGTCCCTCAACTTGCAGATGGCCGAGTGAAGTCTCTGAGCCCTGGTGACCCACTCAGCTCTTCAGCCTGCTGACCTGCTCTGCTGGGGCTGTCTTAAAAGGCAGAGGGCACGTGATCCTAATGTCCCCACATCCATCCCTCTTAGCATACTGTAGGCCAGTTCCTAAAAGGACACCTGCACAATCTCTCTGAATGTTAATCAACACGTAGTTGGTCTGTGCACTGCAGAAATTGCACCTAGGTTTTCAGTGGTGATTAGCTATGTGTTTAGTCAGAGGTGCAATGGTTCTAATGGTGAGAGAAAGACATTCCCAGTTGTCATCTGGTGGAACACACTTCAGACTGGAATTGTACATGTGGGCATCTGTTGCTGGAAAATTTAATGGCAGTAAACTGCCTAGATAATCACAGAATCACAGAATCACAGAATTGCCAGGGTTGGAAGGGACCTCAAGGATCATGAATCTCCAACCCCCCTGCCACATGCAGGGCCACCACCATTCCACCTAATGCTAGACCAGACTGCCCAGGGCCCCATCCAATCTGGCTTTGAACACCTCCAGGGACGGGGCATCCACAACCTCCCTGGGCAGCCTGTTCCAGTACCTCACCACTCTCTCCGTAAAGAATTTCCCCCTGACATCCAACCTATATCTCCCTTCCCTCAGCTTAAAACCATTTCCCCTTGTCCTGCTGTCACTCACCCTTTCAAAGAGTTGATTCCCCTCCTCTTTGTAGGCTCCCTTTATGTACTGAAAGAATGAATGTAATGACAGAAGAGGGTGACAATAGAATGGTACGTAATCACAGTGCAATGAAAAAAGTATGCAGGGTGCAGGAAGGGAGGTGTGGACATTCTGAGTTGCAACTCTTTATTTGCTCCAGAAAGCTCTATCAGAATGGAAGACTGAAGGAAATACTTTGAGTGTTTTTTTAATGTGACTGGATGAAAGATCCATGTGGCAAATTGAATTACTGAGTGGTAAAGGGACATAGATACCTCACTGTTTCATGGAACCTTTCAATTAAGCGTCTGAGCACTGCGTACAGGACTTGGGAATATAAGTATTGGAGGATGATGGAATATCTTTATTTGGAAGGGACCTCGAGGATCATGTATTCCACCTCCTGGTTCCACACCGGACCTCCTATGGGTCAAGCCCTGTGTCTGAGAGCATTGTGCAAATGCTCTTTGGCCTTTGTCAGCTCAGTGCCAAACCACTGCCCCGGGGAGCCAGTGCCAAATTCCATGTATCTAGTTCATCCTACAGAATGATGCCAAGAACAGTTATAGAGATCGACTTACAAACAAAATTCTTGTCTTGAATTAATGGTACACTCACCATTTAAAAAAAAAAAAAGAAAAAAAAAAATATCAAAGCCACATTCTTACGCTGGCATTTTACAGTATTGTCAGATTTTTGTAATTCTGTTTTGTCATATAAGATTCTCTCATCGTGAAATAATGACCAAGTTCTCTTTTCAGATCTAAACATACAAATGCTGAAGGCAGCAGTGCTGTTCAAGAGTACATTACCAGCTCAAACACTGCTTTGGCTATAAAACTGAAGGCAGTCAGGAATTTTATCAAGGAGTTAGCATGTAAGTGTAGATGTAAAAGCAACCTGTATTGTTACTTAGAGTTTGATATAGTGTAATCCAATGCACAGTACTTGTAACGTGTGTTTTACAAAATGCTTTGCAATGTAGGCATCTATTAAGATAAATGCTGCAAGTTCTAATATGTCCATGACCTTTTCAAACTGTTCCTTACTCCTACACATCACTACGAGTAGTTCTTCTGTCAGGAAGGATCACCTGAGTAATTAACCTGTGACCTTAAGTTTGGAATTAAATGCATACAGTGGAAGTAAGAGCTGTGGGTTATTTTGCTCTTTCAGTGTTGAACAGCCGAGGTGTTTTGTTTTGGAGGGTGGACAGTGATGGGACACGTGGGGAATGGCTTTAAACTGAGACGAGGGGTGTTGAGGTTTAGGTTGGATGTGAGGAGGAAGTTTTTCAGCCAGAGGGTGGTGAGGCACTGGAACAGGTTGCCCAGGGAGGCTGTGGATGCCCCATCCCTGCAGGCATCCACGGCCAGGCTGGATGTGGCTCTGGGCAGCCTGGGCTGCTGGTGGGCAGGTTAGAAAGCCCACAGGACTTTATTGCAGCCCTGGGTGCAGGGGGATCACTGCTCCTAGCATGCACACAGAAGAGCTGGAGCACACAGGTGATGTACATTCCACTTGTGAACATTCCTGCAATTGCAGAGAGCATGCGCCTGTTCCAATCACTGCTGCACAGATTAAAAACTGATTGCAGATGAGCTGTTTTGGTATGGGGTTCTTGCCAACGGTCTGCAGTGGCTGTGTGATTCCTCGGGGAGTTGCTCTCCAGCCCAAAGGTCATGTCCTAAGTCGACCAGATCCCATTTGTGTCCAGAAATGGCTTACAACAGATCAGCTGCTGGTCAAGTTTCTAACATCACACTGGCCTTGCTCCAGTGTCTGTGTCATCAGCCCCAGCACATACGGTGCACCTCTTCAAGGCTTTGCAACACTGACACTCTGCACTTGGGCTCCAGACATCCTGCTGCACCAAGAGGTTATTCTAGCTTTGGTATCTTGCAACTTTGTATATAACTACATCACTGTAATCATAAATGTCTAGGAGCATGGAGATGGAGAAATCAATCTTCCTGTAATTCTCTGTACTGTACCCCCGTGGTTGTCAACACCTAATGCAATATTGAAATTTCAGTTGAGAAATTGAAAGCTGTCCCTAACAAAAAAACATCTGAATTTGTTATTGAAATCACACTGAGGATCAATAAATCCAAATGCTTCTAGCATAACCACGATTATAGGCAGTGTTTAGACAAGCTCTTACAGGAAAACCATGAACACAAGGCTAAAGAGAGACTAAGTGATGCACTCTGCAGGAATACTCATGGAAGTCTTCACAGTGCAGGAGTCTGATCTGATTACAGATGCTGTGCTTTAAGTACCCCTTATCATATCTTTTTTTTCACTGTTGTGCAGGGGTTGGACTCAGTGATCTCTGGAGGCTGGAGATGCTGTTTGCTAATGGCAGATGGAGAGAGGAAAAGCAAGTGCAAGGCATGCTGTGCATAGCCACCACATGGCATCTGCACCATTTCCCCCTGCACCAAGGAGGAGCAGCTCACAAGCTTGGCCTGGGCCAGGGAAGGGAGCAGACAAACATCTGGACCGACCCCAAACGAGCTGGTTCTGCAGGTTGGGTGTCTTCTGCTGCTTGTCTCACATCCTGCTGCTCAGCGGTAGATTTGTTCCTGCTCAGTGCTAACAGGAAACTCACACAGCATTTCTGTTTCAGCTGTGCCAACGCTTTGATCCCTTGCTGCTTGGATGGGGCGTTTGAAGAATGATGCCTGTGCTGATGTCCAGCCAGGCTTTGGGGATGAGTCTCCACACCAGGGTACGACTGACAGGACTGAGGGTTGGGGATCCAGCCAGGTCGAGTCCAGCGTGCTTTGCTCTTGCTCTTAGTGCTTGTTTTTGCTCAGGAGGGCAGGAGGTGAACCTCGTGAACCAATGCCTGCAGACGGGGTTTGCAGAGAAAGAGGTCCTGCAGGCCTTGTGTGACAGCCACGGAGCTGCAGCGAGGCTGCATCAGTGTAAAACACCAGAGATCCACGGAGGTGTGAAGGGGAGCTGTGGGCTGCAGTCACGCAGGAAGGGATGTGCATGCTCGGGGTTTGGTTGTTGTGTGTGTGTTAAGTGACTGTGATACCACTGCTGGGTCAGTGTGAGTGTACGGAACAAGTGTGACAGCCTTTTTGATGGAGCCCTGTGAAAGGAGTCCTATGGACTTGAGATTCAACTATCAGCCTGTGGGCATCATCCAGGAGTTGGGGTAGGGGATGAGGCAAGGGAAGTTGGGCTAAGAAAGGGATAAAGCAGTCTGGCAGTAGTTCTGTGTTTCTCCCATCTCCTGCTTTATTTCCTTCCAGGTGAAATAGATGGGTGCTGCAACATGCCCTTGAATGTAACAAAACCCACTCTAGTGTGGATTTGACATGGGCCCAGCACTGCAAGGTACGCTGCTGGGAGGAAGCGTCCATCTGGCTGAGGGCAGGAAGGCCCTCCAGAGGGATGCACTGAGGCCAGTTGTGCGAGGCTCAACAAGAGCAAGCGCCAGGTCCTGCGCTTTGGTCATGACGACCCCGTGCCAGCTTCTCCAGGATTTGGCTGGGGTAGAATTCCAAGCAGCCCCTGATTCCAGAACGTTGGGCTGGGCTGTTGGAATCTTCTGCCCTTGTGACTGGTCTTGCCTCCCCACCCTGTCCGTCGTGGTGGAGCAGCCTGGTGGCCCTCAGTGATGTCATAAGGGCTAGAATGAGGGGAGGAGCAGTGCGTGCTGCGTCCCTTCATTGGAGCGCTGGAGCTCTGACTGAGCAGCTCGCTTGTTGCACTTGTGCACCGACTGCGTCCCTTTGTCTTCACACCGTCCTGTGCAGCACCTTGTAGGTAAGCTGAGACAGTGTGGGAGAGACGGGGGGACAGTGAGTGCTGAGAACTGCTGGCTGGCGGAGCTCATAGGATCACATTATCTCCATCAGCAGAGGGGTGGCCATGAGGGACAGGGAGGTGATCGTCCCCCCCTGCTCTGCTCTTGTGAGGCCCCATCTGCAGTACAGTGTCCAGAAAGACAGGGAGCTGTTGGAGAGGGTCCAGAGGCGAGCCACAGAGATGATCAGGGGACTGGAGCACCTCCCCTGCAAAGACAGGCTGAGGGAGCTGGGCTTGTTCAGCCTGGAGAAAAGAAGGCAGTGGGGTGACCTCATGGCAGCCTTCAGTACCTAAAGGGAGCCTAAAAAGAGGAGGGGAATCAACTCTTTGAAAGGGTAGATAACTGCAGGACAAGGGGAAATGGTTTTAAGTTGAAAACTTAAGTTTTTAAGTTGAGGGAGGGCAGATTTTGGTTTTTCCCTTGTAGTCTTTGCTAAACCGTGGAAGCAAACTGACCTGCTCTTTCTCTCTCCTCTCTCCACCCTCTGCCTGCTTCCCTGCTGCAGCTTTTGCTCGTGGAAGATCAGAGCAAAGTGACAAGGAACGGCTGCGGATTCGAGAGATTTCTCTCCCTCGTTCTGATCTCTTGCCAGGTACCTGCCATGGTTTGTCCCCCCACATGCTTTAGCAGCCCGTGACGCCCCGTGTTTAGTAACACAGCCTCATCCAGCTTTGATGGGACGCTGGTCACGTGTGGGTTTTCTCCACATGCTCTGCAGCTCAGCCCTCAGAAGGATGCTGTCTGTGGTGCTGTGACCAGCTGGTCTACAGGAAACCAATCCCTTAGGCAAAGAGTCCCAGCCCCAGCTTGTGCAGAGCTGCACAGCATCACCAGGGACACCAGCAGGCGTGCTTGGGCTGTGTGAGTGTGCCCGACAGCTGTAGGGAGCACAGCAGAGATGTGAACAGAGAACATAAAAGTGTGTTTCTTTTCAGTTCCAGCTTGTCACACCTACGCTGATGGCCGTGGCGTGCAGCGAGATCAGCTGTGGGCCTGACCTGGCATGGACAGAGGTAGAGTCTGAAGCTCTGATTGGTCTTTGTTCCCTGACTGCAGCCAGCAGAGTGAGCCGCAGATGTGCTCTCCTGCTTTCCAAGAGAGCTCCTCTGTGGCAAGACAGTAGTGCAAGCGTGGCAAGTTTATAAAAGTACCAGAGCCATCTCGGCTGTGGGGTTTGTCCTCTACTGACTTTTCCCTTGAAATGGCTGCAGAAACAACAATCATTCTCTGCTCTGTTTGGCCTCGCTGTTGGTTGGACTGCTCAAGAGAGCTGCTTGGTGCTTGCAATGGCACTGTTTGCACCTTGTAACTGCAGCCGTAGCTTTGGTTTCCCTCTTCACGGTCTCCTAGCATCTTAAAGAGTCAGCCTTCCTGCACAAAGAGCGCAGGAAAGGAGGGGGCAAAATGGACAAGGCCACCTGTCTGCGTCAGTGCCATTGCTGATTAGTCTGGGTGGGGAGAGATGCATCTTTGCTGGCGTGTGCCTGCTGCACACCAGGGAGAGAAACAGCCGTTATTAGACTTGCAGTTCCTTCTGAAGTGCCCACGATAAGGACCGAGTGCATTTCCTGCAGCTTTCTCTGCAGATGTGCTCCTCACCTTGAAATCCTCCTTGTTGGTTCCCAGCTCCTCACCGTGGCCTGTGCTCTCTGTTTCAGGCTGAGAACAAGGGGAAGCCCCTGCTGGACCATGAGGTGGCACCTGTGAACATTCCAGCTATTGCTGCTGCCCATGCTATTAAGAGATACGTTGCCCAGGCAGCGGATGAACTCTCCATTGAGGTAAGCAGTTCAAGGCGTTCCTTGTTGCTCAATTTTACAATGGCAAATGCCTTCAGAGCTGCACTGGTGCAAGTGCTCTCATGCTTGGCGATGTTTGGCAGTGCAGAAGAATGCAGTCATTTGAGCTGTGCTTTCCTCCCAGCCGTGCTGAAGCTGGGATTGACGTTGCAATCTCTTGCAGGTGGGAGACATCGTGTGTGTCATCGACATGCCACCAAAGGAGCTGACCCCCTGGTGGAGAGGCAAGCTCGGCTTCCAGGTAGGCACAAGCTTCAGACTGGAGAGTGCAACTTCAGTAGAGGCAGGAATCTCAGCTTAGAGCTGCTCTGCCTGCACAGGATGCCTAGTGGACATAAACAGTTTCCCTGTGTCGGTGTCAGAGGACCTTGCCTTTGGCTGCTAATGTTGAAAAATTGTTACCTTTATGCTGTGAACTATGGCCATTTTCTGCTGGATAGTCTTATGGAACGTCAGGCAAGCACGTTCCGAGGGAAATGTTATCTGGCTTTTGGTTTAACAGTTCAGATCTGAGAAGTGCTGCATGCAATAGTTGGCCTCTCTTCTTGTTACAGGTTGGATTTTTCCCAGGGGAGTGTGTGGAACTGATTAATAAGAACATTCCTGAGGCACTCATCAACTCAGTGCCAAAGCCAGGTATGGATGATACATTTGATGGTGCGGGGAAGCAAAATGAAGTCTTTTTTGGGGTGTGTTCCATGTTTAGTACCTCCTTTATCCATGCCACATTGTCCTCTGGGTTGATGATTCTTCATGCACACCATGGGGCAGAGATTTGGCCCAATCCTCCTGTGTTTATGATTGGACTTGGGGAAAGTACAGAATCTTAGAATGGCTTGGGATGGAAGGGACCTCAGGGATCATCATGCTCCAACCCTCCCGCCTCGGGATGGTCTCCCAGCCCCCACATTTAATGTGAGACTAGATCAGGCTGCCCAGGGCCCCATCCAACCTGGCCTTGGGCTCCTCCAGGCATGGGGAAAATCCCTTTTTGTATGTACTGGTTGGTAACGTTCTTCCCGTTCTGACGTGCTCTGTAGAATGTGCTGTGCTTGGCCTCGTCCAACGGAGCCAGACCTGAAATGACCTGGTTTCTTCCTTTTGTTGTGCAGTGCCCAAGAAACGCAGCAAGATCCTCACCTTCCTTCGTTCCTTGGTGAAGGCCCGCCCAAAGAAACCGACCGAGCGGGAGGTGGAGAAGGAAAGGGTGTTTGGAGGTGACCTGGGAGAGCATCTTCTCCACTCCGGTCGTGATGGTAAGGAGCTGCCCATTCCTGAGATCTTCCTCTGCTGGGCATCTAAAGAAGATGAAAGGGAGCTCATATCTAGCAGGGGGCAGGCTGATAGCAGTGGAGGCGCGTGTAATGGGAGTTGATGGCTGAAGGATAAAGTGAGGCGGATGCTCCTAAGAGACAAGCACATCTGTATTTGCTTCAGCCAAGCCTGGCTGGGCTTAGTGGATGGGATGTGAAGCACAGCCTGCAGCAGGACTTGAATCAGGAGCTCCACTGACGGCTGGCACGTGTTCTTCAGTCCCCCAGGTCCTCCAGAGCTGCGCTGAGTTCATTGAGCAGCACGGCGTGGTGCAGGGGATATACCGCCTGTCCGGCGTCGCGTCCAACATCCAGAGGCTGCGGTAAGAGTGCTGCGACTGACACAGCCTGAGTGCATCTGGTGTGGCTTTGGGCTTGCCTTCCTCTCGCTCAACCGGGTTTGCGTCCCTCTCTCCAGGCAGGAATTTGAGTCGGAGCAGATTCCTGAGCTCACCGTCCGTGACATTCACAGCGTGAGCTCCCTCTGCAAGATGTACTTCAGGGAGCTCCCGAACCCTCTGCTCACCCACCAGCTGTACGGCAAGTTCTCGGTAAGCACAAGGCCACGTCTTTCATTTCCCTCTTCCTGGGCCTCTTGGCAGATGGCTGCAGCAGTGCCCCAGCTCGGAGGCCCTTTTGCTGTCAGCCCCACGAGGTTTACTCGCAGTGGTGTACTAGCCTGATTGGTGTCTCGCTCCCTTTCTGCACTACTCCAGGATGCTGTTGGTGCCGCTACAGAGGAGGAGCGGCTGCTCAGAATGCAGGACGTCATCCAGCAGCTGCCCGCTCCTCACTACAGGTCAGTGCTGCCCTCAGCCTGCTGAGCTCAGCCCTGCTGCATTGCAGAGGGCAACGATGCGGTTCCAGGCTCTGTCTCACGCCGGCAACACGATGCCTGTGTATGCTGAAGGGTTGAAGGCTCCATGGGCTTACTTTATGGGGTCAGTTCCTGGGCACGGGGGCACGCTTGGTGCAGCTGATGGCTGCGGCTGTGCTGTGCTGGGGCTTGGTGCTGCAGCGTGGCACTCAGTCAGGTTGGATCTACTTCATCTTCGGTGACAGTAGCAATCACAAGAAGTAGCATGAATGGAGGTTTGCTTTCTGAATTGCAGCACGGCATGCTCGTTGGTGCTGAACGTTTTCCTCTCTTGTTTTCCAGGACACTGGAGTTCCTGATGAGACACTTGGCGTGTCTGGCTGGGAGCTCCACCATCACAAACATGCATGCCAAGAACCTAGCCATAGTGTGGGCTCCAAACCTCTTAAGGTAAACTGCTGGTTCTGTTTCAACACAACGCTTACATCTGTTCTCCATTAAAAAAAAAAACAGTGCTCCCTTTTTCTCCATCAAATGTGCTCTTCTCCTGTAAAATCTGTGGCTGACAGAAGAGCAGGAGCCTGAGCTGTTCTCCATCCCCACGGGCACAATGTCTAGGTGACAATTTCTGCAGTCTTGTTGAGATGGGACTGACGTGTCCTTGATCATCCAGGGGAATTTCTGCAGTGGCATCACTGATTGCCCACTGCGGAAGTCTCCAGAGCCTCAGCTGACAGCTTTTGGCTGCAACAATTCAGACTCGGGGAAACGGTCTTGGAGAAATGACTTCTAAAATCTGCCTTTTCTACAGATCACAGCAGAACGAGTCTGCCTGCGCCAGCGGAAGAGCTGCCTGCATGGAGCTGCAGACGCAGTCGGATGTGGTGGAATTCATCATCAACCACACAGACGTCCTCTTCGGCTCCAAATCCGGAGCAGACATTGCAGATGCAGCAGGTGAGTGTCTTCCTCCATTAGCTTGATCTTGACCTGACACCTTGACCAAATGCAGGCCTTCTCCAGGATGTCTGAGATACTCTTTTACCATCAAGGGGACAGCAGACCTCTGGACTTCCATTAGGGTATGGCATCCTGTTGCTGGATGCTGAGAATGTCCAAGCCCAAATTTGACAAGGAGGAAACTGTCATTATTATGGTTTGCACGCAGGAAAAGCTTGATGCAAGTGTGGCAGCGAAGCTTTCTCAGTTCCCTGCCCCCATTTCCTTGGGTTTTTCCTTGCCTATTTTGATACAGTAAGCTGCTCTTAATGATGACCGTGTCCTTTGCCATAAACACACCTCTTCCCACATGGTTATTTTGGGCTCCTCTTCTTCCAGTGGCTCGGATAAGCAAGCCTGAGAAAAATACAGCACCTCCCCCAGAACTGTGGTGGCTGTGCTGCTGCTTTCTGATCCTCGCTCTTACCTGTGGTTTTCCCTGACAGGGCACAATTCTCTCCCAGGGCCCAAGTCTGTGGGGGTCTCTTCTGCTGCCACAAAGCTGCTCAGCCTGGAGGAGGCACAGGCACAGAGGCGAGGCCACAGCACCTCTTCTGTGGTAACAGAGAGCAGCAGGGACATTGAAGTGGAAGAAAGCCCTGCAGCTGGGCAGGGCAAATTCCACACCGTCGTTGACTTTCCATCTGACAGGTAAAGAGGACTTTCTTTTCCAGCACCTAGCATCATTGTTTGGGTGGGTTTTTGTGTTTTCCTGCAGAAACCAGGCAGTGCTAGGAACAAGCAACTGCTGCCAAGAGCTCAGTGCTGCTCTTCCCTCACCCTGCACCACGCACGACTCACAGCATTGGCTGTTTTCTCTCTCCAGGCAAAATCCACCCAGCAAGAAGGAGGAATCACCAGCTAGCAGTTGGTGTTGCTGCTTCAGCCTCAGGAAGCCATCCTCTGGCAGCAAACGCCAACTGCAGCGCAATGCCAGGCAGCCCTCAGAAACAGCAGTGGTAGTCCTGGCAGGTAAGGGTGCAAATGCAGCTTCCAAATCCCTGCTTTTCAGGAACATAGAATTCAAGCTTGCTCTGCACTTGTATCTCCTTCTGGCGTTCAATCCCGTGCCTAAATCTTCACCCCTGATCAAGTACCACTGTCGTAATTCAGCTTGTGAAAGTTTGACACTAACCCCTGTGTATCCTTTCTAGGTGAATCGAGCCCTTGCCAAGCCATAAGATCCAGGGCAAGTAGCAAGGATGCTCTGTGTGCTTCCATCAGTGGAGAGCTCATAGGAAGCACAAATTGCTGCAGTTCTAATAGCAGCCTTCCATCTAACAACATTAATGGAGAGAAGGAGCTCATCGAAGTCCATGCTCTCATTACACCTGGCTCTGCTGAAGTTGCTGACCTGAGCCTCCCAGACACCACAGTCACAAGTGTGGATTTTAACCCAGAGTCTCTGCAGTGCAGCCCATCTGAAGCACAGTGTGAGTGCCCCGACAGCAGCACCTCCATGCAGGAGCAGGTCAGCATCAGTGAAGAGGAGCAGAGCCTCTTGCAGGGGGACTTTCAATCAGGCCTCCAGTCCCAGGCACCGGACAGCAGCACTGAGAGCTCTGAGCCACTCTCTCCATGACAAGACAGGATGAGTCCCATCTTCACCGTGGACCTCTCACACCCTCCTGTCCTTTATATAATAATAAAAGCACACTCGTGCTCAATCAACGCCTTGACTGCCTCCAGAGTCTTCATTCACACGGACTGGGATGAATGCAGCACACAGCAAGGCACCCCAGCTTGCAATGCTGTGGCTGTGGGGTGCGTGCAGCACAGCTCCGGGTTTGTTCCTGTTTTGTCTGGCTTTGGGATGTCTGCAGGGGGAGCTCTGCTACCATTTGGCATGGTAGCAAATAATCTCTCGCATCCTGGATGCTGCTCATGATACTCCCAAGCTTCCTGGCTGTGGCTTTGTGACGCTTTTCAGGGCCTTCTGATGCATTTTGATGCCTTGGATGTTGCTTAACACCTCCCTCCTCCCATCATGTCCTTTCCTGGCTCCCATCTACGAACTGGCCCTGCAGATCATCTCCAGACCTGTCATCAGCACACTGCGGCAGGAGAAGCTCCCCCTGGCCAACGTCAGGCAGTACTGCTTGGTCTGCAGCTCAGTGGCCATTTCCCTTTTAGGCGGCAATCAAGCAGCAGAACCTTTTGCTCACCCTGCACCACACAAATGCTGCAAAAGCAGAAACAACCTGGGAATCTCTGGTTTGCAAGACTTCACAGACACTTATTGACTGTGTCTGATGGTTCCCTCCCATCCTTGATTTCCTTCTCCCCTTCTCCTCGTCTGATCCCACTGCTGAGCCATGATCAAGCTGCCCAGTGTGGCAGAGCATCGTGCAGAGCCGTGCTGGCACCTCCTCCCCTTCCTCTCCTGCAGCTCAGCCTGCAACCTGAGCAAGTTTTTTTCTGAGAAAGTGACCAGCTCTTTGCCATCCCTTTGCCCCTACAAACAGTTGTCCAGAGGATCTCGTCCAAGAATTCCTGGAACAGCCTGCAGCTGGCTCTCCTGAAGTTCAGGCTCCTGCCTTTGCTTCCTGCCAGGCCCGCATTCCTTGAGATCACCAACTCAAGGAGGGCATGGTCACTGCAGCCCTGACCGCCTCCTGTCGTAACCCCTGGTGTGCACCATGTCCAGCAATGCTTCCCTTCTGCTTGCTGTGCCCAATGCCTGCACCACAGAGTGATTCTCACTGCACTCCAGGAGTCTGTCAGATTGCTTGCAGCCAGCCATGCTGATTTCCCAGACTGACTGGAATCCCCCATCAGGATGAGAGTCAGTGAGTGCGATGCTTCTGCTGGCTGCAGTAAGCAGCTCCCACCAACAGGCTCTCTTTCCAGGCGGCTGTAGCAGACCCTCACCTCCAGAAGCCCTGCACTGCTGCACTTCCTAATTTTACCCACAAGTTCACAACCTGCTCATGGCTCTTCTTAGTTCTTTGCAGTCAACTTCTCATCATAGAGGGCAAATCCCTTGCCTTCCAGAATTCCATAGTATCAATTGTGTCTGCTAATGTCAGGATTTTTTTTCTTTCTTTTCTTTTTCCATTTTCTAGGTAGGAAAATGAATTTCTGAGCCAGGAGAAGCAGAAGTGAAACAGTCTTCCTGGCACTGCTCAGGTTGCAGGAGTTGCCAAGTGCTCCTCAGGTAATGTGTGCTGAAGAGCTGACCTTGGTGGCAGGGGCTGTGGCTGCATTTTGTGCCTGTCATGCGGGAATCCAAGAAAGCCTATTCAGAGCAGGAGCTGCAGAGCGAGATAAACATCACGAGAAGGTAAGGCTGAGAAGCAAGGACACCTCCAGAAAGAAGAGAAAAACTGAGTCAAGTGAGCTGCGTGACAGCCGTGTGATGCTGACCATGATTGGAGGAAGAGCGCATGGCTGGGAATGACTGATGGCTCTGGTTGGATGGGTGCCTGTGTGCACAGAGTTAAGGAGTGTTTGTGGGATGTTTTGCTGGCATCTAACGGCTGTAAGGGGAAGTCAAGAGAGAAAACTTGTGAATGCATAGAAGGGATGTTAAAATCTGGAACAGACTGTTTGGATCAGTCACAGCTGAGTCCAGATTGCCACACTGTCAGAACCTGGGGCCTAGGATTTTCCTTTAAGAGTGCCAACTGCTCATTTTAAATGATAAAAAGTAACATTGATAGAAGCTTCCCTCCTTGCATTAGAATAAGGCATTGATATTTGATGTTTCTGTCTTTCCATTCCTTTAGCAGCCTGGGTGTTGATGCAGCTGTATGCATCTGCTGCCCTCTCCTTCTGTTTTGTGTAAAAGAACAGTAAAATATGCAATCAGTGTGAGATCTTTCTGAAGTATTTTACTTTATTTGCCCCTAGGCTGCAATGGCTGGGAAATGGCAGTGTCACCCAGGAGCCCACACGGCAACCTGATGTCTCATTGTTGGGGTCTATTGGAAACCACCACGATGACAAAAGAATGCCTGGGATTCCTCCGGCCCAAATGCCAAACCTTGCACTTGGCTGTGCTGAACCTCATGAGGTTCACCCAGGCCCACCTCTCAAGTCTGCTGAGCTCAAACAGATGTCATTTTTCTCGTGTCCTTCCATTCCGAGTCCATCTGTTCCCCAAAGCAAAAGAATTTGGAGGGAACCACCGACAGTTATGTGAGCGATTTGAGCGTCTATTTCTGATCATGGCAACAACTTCAGAGGTCACACTTAATTTACGGTGCCCGTTGTAATTCTGACCAAGGCTGCAGTTGCAGCTGACTTCCCAAGGCTGCAAGACGTGGTGGTGACACAGCCTTGTGCTTCTGCATTGGTGCTCATCCCACGTTTCCTTTCTCTGTCTCGCAGGTCAGCTCCTGCTGGAAGCAGATGGTATCCCAGTGTGAATGAAGGTCAGTGCAGGAGCAGCTGCTGATGGGAGGAAGGAAGTCCATGCTGAAGAGCTCTGAAGCATCTGCAGGTATGGTTCTGGAGGAGGCAGCAGTGATGTCGGAGGGCTCCCCAGCAGGAAGCTGTCTCATCCAAATGCTTGCTGAGTGGTTGGAAGGGAGCTTTCTGCATGACAGCAGCATCAGCTGCTTGCTTCAAATGCTGCCAAGACAAGGATTAGCACGAGTTCCAGTATCTACAGTATCATCACGAATCACGATAGGATTACAATGTGTCCTCATACAAACGCAGCCATTTCTCTCTGAGTCCAAAGGCTGTCCGGAAAGCATCTGTGAGGTCTCTCACACCAAACCACTGCTGTCCGTGTGGGATCTGACTCATTAGGGTATAGGGGTTAGGAGCCGCAGGCTGTCTTTTGAGAACGGGTTCAGTCATTTCCTTACATCTTGCACCAGCCGATACGTGCCGTCTGCCTTCCGTGCCGACAGGATTGGGGTGTTATAAGGCCACAGACAAGGTTCCAGAAGACCATCCTTAACCACTGTCTGTGTTACAGCTTTTAGACCCACTCTCCCTTCTAAGGCTATGGGATATTGTTGCTGTTTCACAGCTCCACTCCCTCCTTGGGCAGTTATTTGTAAGGGAAAATTGTGAGTCCACCCCGATTTCCTTCCCCTGCCCACACCTTTGGATTCATTTCTTCTTCATCACAGCTGTTAACACATTCATTGACCCCTGATATCTGTTTCACAGACTTGCAGCTGTAATCCTCATTTAACTGTTAAATCTCTCCCCGATAAATCGGTCCCTGCTTCAGGCACAGAGAACAATTGCCCTGCAACTATTTTATCTTTCCATTTTAGTTCTGTGGTCTCCAAGAGTGGAGCTGTCACTTCTGATCCCTCAGCCCCAGTTATGCACAACAGCCACATCCAGATACACGTCTGGTACCTCTGAACTAGCTAATGCTGTAGGATGGAATGTTGTTTCTGCACTGGCTATCAAATGTGGGATTGCTCTGAAGTAGTACAGCACCATGTGTTTAGTAATTTGCCCTTAGAAACAGTTTGAAAAAGTAGAAAGACTTTATTAGTATTAGTAAAAAGAAGTTATTTCATAACATATTTTAGAAATACAGTTGTTCAATCATGTGATCAATTCTCACTTACAGAACTGTAATAGTTACAAACTGCATGGGTATAGCATTAAGGACCAGAAAGCATGTTGTAAGGCCATTCTGTTTGGATAGGAGAAGCTCAGCAAAAGAAAAACAGACTCCAAAGAAGCCAGGGCCTCCACACAAGGCCGAATTGACTCACTCTGTGGGCAGGTTGGGATGCAACAGGCAGGCATCAAGAGACCCCCTCTGTCCTCGTTCCAAACTTCTCTCTCTTCAGGGATGAGCAGGTGTCCAGAAATAGTGGCCAAGTGTTGATAAGCAGCTGTCAGGCGTTCAATAATTAGCAGTATACCTGCTGAGCTAGCAACAATTGGTGTTTAGCCAGTCACACACACACACACAGAATGGCCCGGGTTGGAAGGGACCTCAAGGATCACGAATCTCCAACCCCCTGCCACAGGCAGGGCCACCAACCTCTGTACCACTGCACATATGCACATTGCTGGATAGAAACAGCAGTGTGGGAAAAAACTGTATGCTGTGGATGCAAAGGGTGAATCAGAATGGCTTAACAGCTGTCCCACAAGGAAAAGCAATCCCTTACCTGCTGTGCCATGCTCATGGCAACACCAATGCAGAAGCTAGCAGCTGATGCCCACAAGGACAGCCAGCCTGGACTTATTTTCACTACATATCTTTGTCCTGATGTCCTTGTAGAACCTGGGACATTCTCCATCTCAGCAGAAGAGGGCAAGAGGGGTAGAAAGCATGCACACTCTCCTCTATTTTTCTGGCACTCAAAGAGAAAGAGAAGATGAAAACCAGCATTGTTTCCCTGCCCATGGCAAACACCAGCCTTTCCATCCTTACAGTCTTCCTGACATCAGCACTAATTGAAACAACATCCCACTCACCTTTGCCTTGTCTGCCAGAGGTTGCAGCTCTTTCTATTGCATCCCTCTAGCTTTCAAGTCAAGAGCTCCTGTGTCACACAAGGAAACGCAATCTTTTACCTGCTTTGCCATACTCATGGCTGCAGCAATGCAGATGCCAGCAGCTGATGCCCACAAGGACAGCCAGCCTGGACTTATTTTCATTACATATCCTTGTCCTGATGTCCTTCTACAAGCTGGAACATTTCTCCCTCTGAGCAGCAGAGGGCAGGATGGGTCCAAGGTGAGAGCACACTCTGCTCTTTATCTGGCACTCAAAGAGAAAGAGAAAATGACAAGCAGATGTGTTTCCCTCCCCATGGCAAACACCAGAATTTCCATCCTTACAGTCCTTCCTGACATCAGCACTAATTGAAACAAGATCCCACTCACCTTTGCCATGTCTGGCAGAGGTTGCAGCTCTTTCTATTGCATCCCACTAGCTGTCAAGTCAAGAGCTCCTGTGTCACACAAGGAAACGCAATCTTTTACTTGCTGTGCCATGCTCATGGCAGCAGCAATGCAGATGCCAGCAGCTGATGCCCACAAGGACAGCCAGCCTGGACTTATTTTCATTACATATCCTTGTCCTGATGTCCTTCTACAAGCTGGAACATTTCTCCATCTCAGCAGAAGAGGGCAGGAGGGGTCCAAGGTGAGGGCACACTCTGCTCTTTTTCTGGCACACAAAGAGAAAATAAAAACAAGATGTGTTTCCCTGCCCATGGCAAACACCAGACTTTCCATCCTTAAAGTCCTCCTGACATCAGCACTAATTGAAACAACATCCCACTCACCTTTGCCATGTCTGGCAGAGGTTGCAGCTCTTTCTATTGCATCCCTCTAGCTTTCAAGTCAAGAGCTCCTGTGTCACACAAGGAAAAGCAATCTTTTACCTGCTGTGCCATGCTCATGGCAGCAGCAATGCAGATGCCAGCAGCTGATGCCCACAAGGACAGCCAGCCTGGACTTATTTTCATTACATATCTTTGTTCTGATTTCCTTCTAGAAGCTTGGACATTTCTCCCTCTGAGCAGCAGAGAGCAGGATGCGTCCAAGGTGAGGGCACACTCTGCTCTTTATATGGCCCTCAAAGAGAAAGAGAAAATGAAAACCAGATGTGTTTCCCAGCCCATGGCAAACAGCAGCCTTTCCATCCTTACAGTCCTTCCTGACATCAGCACTAATTGAAACAACATCCCACTCACCTTTGCCATGTCTGGCAGAGGTTGCAGCTCTTTCTATTGCATCCCTCTGGCTTTCAAGTCAAGAGCTCCTGTGTCACACAAGGAAAAGCAACCTTTTACCTGCTGTGCCATGCTCATGGCAGCAGCAATGCAGATGCCAGCAGCTGATGCCCACAAGTACAGCCAGCCTGGACTTATTTTCATTACATATCTTTGTCCTGATGTCCTTCTACAAGCTGGAACATTTTTCCATCTCAGCAGAAGAGGGCAGGAGGGGTCCAAGGTGAGGGCACACTCTGCTCTTTTTCTGGCACACAAAGAGAAAATAAAAACAAGATGTGTTTCCCTGCCCATGGCAAACACCAGACTTTCCATCCTTAAAGTCCTCCTGACATCAGCACTAATTGAAACAACATCCCACTCACCTTTGCCATGTCTGGCAGAGGTTGCAGCTCTTTCTATTGCATCCCTCTAGCTTTCAAGTCAAGAGCTCCTGTGTCACACAAGGAAAAGCAATCTTTTACCTGCTGTGCCATGCTCATGGCAGCAGCAATGCAGATGCCAGCAGCTGATGCCCACAAGGACAGCCAGTCTGGACTTACTTTCATTACATATCCCTGTCCGGATGTCCTTCTAGAAGCTGGAACATTTCTCCATCTCAGCAGAGGAGGGCAGGAGGGGTCCAAGGTGAGGGCACACTCTGCTCTTTATCTGGCACTCAAAGAGAAAGAGAAAATGAAAACCAGATGTGTTTCCCTCCCCATGGCAAACACCAGACTTTCCATCTTTACAGTCCTTCCTGACATCAGCACTAATTGAAACAACATCCCACTCACCTTTGCCATGTCTGGCAGAGGTTGCAGCTCTTTCTATTGCATCCCTCTAGCTGTCAAGTCAAGAGCTCCTGTCACACAAGGAAAAGCAATCTTTTACCTGCTGTGCCATGCTCATGGCAGCAGCAATGCAGATGCCAGCAGCTGATGCCCACAAGGACAGCCAGCCTGGACTTATTTTCATTACATATCCTTATCCTGATGTCCTTCTACAAGCTGGAATATTTCTCCCTCTGAGCAGCAGAGGGCAGGATGGGTCCAAGGCGAGGGCACACTCTGCTCTTTATCTGGCACACAAAGAGAAAGAGAAAATGAAAACCAGATGTGTTTCCCTGCCCATGGCAAACACCAGCCTTTCCATCCTTACAGTCTTCCTGACTTCAGCAATAATTGAAACAACATCCCACTCACCTTTGCCATGTCTGGCAGAGGTTGAAGCTCTTTCTATTGCATCCCTCTAGCTTTCAAGTCAAGAGCTCCTGTGTCACACAAGGAAAAGCAACCTTTTACCTGCTTTGCCATGCTCATGGCAGCAGCAATGCAGATGCCAGCAGCTGATGCCCACAAGGAAAGCCAGCCTGGACTTATGTTCATTACACATCTTTGTCCTGATGTCCTTCTAGAAGCTGGAACATTTCTCCATCTCAGCAGAAGAGGGCAGGAGGGGTCCAAGGTGAGGGCACACTCTGCTCTTTATCTGGCACTCAAAGAGAAAGAGAAAATGATAACAAGATGTGTTTCCCAGCCCATGGCAAATACCAGCCTTTCCATCCTTACAATCTTCCTTACTTCAGCAATAATTGAAACAACATCCCACTCACCTTTGCCATGTCTGGCAGAGGTTGCAGCTCTTTCTATTGCATCCCTCTAGCTTTCAAGTCAAGAGCTCCTGTCACACAAGGAAAAGCAATCTTTTACCTGCTTTGCCATGCTCATGGCAGCAGCAATGCAGATGCCAGCAGCTGATGCCCACAAGGACAGCCAGCCTGGACTTATTTTCATTACATATCATTGTCCTGATGTCCTTCTACAAGCTGGAACATTTCTCCCTCTCAGCAGCAGAGGGAAGGAGAGTTGCAAGGTGAGGGCAAACTATCCCATGTTTATCTGGCAGTCAAAGAGAAAGAGAAAATGAAAACCAGATGTGTTTCCCTCCCCATGGCAAACACCAGACTTTCCATCCTTACAGTCCTTCCTGACATCAGCACTAATTGAAACAAGATCCCACTCACCTTTGCCATGTCTGGCAGAGGTTGCAGCTCTTTCTATTGCATCCCTCTAGCTGTCAAGTCAAGAGCTCCTGTGTCACACAAGGAAAAGCAATCTTTTACCTGCTGTGCCATGCTCATGGCAGCAGCAATGCAGATGCGAGCAGCTGATGCCCACAAGGACAGCCAGCCTGGACTTATTTTCATCACATATCCTTGTCCTGATGTCCTTCTACAAGCTGGAACAATTCTCCATCTCAGCAGAAGAGGGCAGGAGGGGTCCAAGGTGAGGGCACACTCTGCTTTTTGTCTGGCACTCAAAGAGAAAGATAAAATGAAAACCAGATGTGTTTCCCTGCCCATGGCAAACACCAGCCTTTCCATCCTTACAGTCCTTCCTGACATCAGCACTAATTCAAACAACATCCCACTCACCTTTGCCTAATCTGGAAGGGAGGTGATGCTCTTTCTATTATACCCCTCTGGCTTTGAATTCACCAGTGCTTGTGTCACACAAGGAAATGCAACATTCCAGCTGTTCTGCCATTCCCATAGCAACAACTATGCAGATGCGAGCAGCTGATGCCCACAAGGACAGCCAACCTGGACTTATTTTCATTACATATCTTTGTCCTGAAGTCCTTCTAGAAGGTTGAACACTTCTCCATCTCTGCTGCAATGGTCAAAAAGGGTCCAAGTTTAGGGCACACTCTCCTCATGGCCTCTTGCACTCAAAGGCAAAGAGAAGATGAAAACCAGAAGTGTTTCTTTGCCCATGGCAGACACTAGCCTTTCCATCCCGACAGTCCTTCCTACAATCAGCTTGAATTGAAACAACATCCCCCACATCTCTTTTTTGTACTTATTCATGCGTGAATAATAATAAGGAGAATTTTTCTGTAAATCTTATTTCTGCATGGAAACGGTCTGATAACCGGAGCTTTTTTCTCTAAAACAATCCTGCAAATTTGCACTGCTTATCTATGTACGCAAAATGTTTTTGCCATTCATCTCAAATATCAATACATCTGGCAAAATAAGATAGAAAAAGTATTTACAGACATTTTTGGACATTGATTACTTCTGGTCAAGTGGGAAAGAATCCCTAAGCTGCAATCATGAAATTCTTTTATCAGTTTCTCTGATTTAGCCAGTGTTACTAAAAGGGAAATAAGACACAGGCTTTTGATAGCAGCTGCCAATTTAAGAATGATAATAAGTTTTATTATTCTTGGCTAAGATCAAAGTCCTGCATTTCAGGTTTATCTCCAGCTCATCAAGTATAATTAACAGTTTTGGATAGCCACATTATTATATGGCAATATTGTCTTCCTGCAAGGAATTTCATTGTTTTACACGTGCCACAGGTTGTTAATAGATTGCCTGATTACCATTTATTTTTTTTATTGGCTTATGATGACCTCAGAAAACTATACAGCAGCACCATAAAAACTTTAAATCCTATCCCATGTATCTGCATTCATACGAAAATTATATTGGAAAGCATTGGTGAAACTAAGATTACAAAATAAAGCAGGGGACAATTTCAGTGAAAGCCTGCAGGTTTTACTGCTCTGCCCATTTCAAACCCCTGAAGACATCCACGGGTTTCCTGCTGTGGGACACAGGCACTCACCTGCAGCTCAGCACTGCCTGCTCATGCCTGCGCACACCTTCAGGCTGGAACCAAGGAAATCCTCAGCAAAGACATCAGTACACTTTTGTTAGGATGACTTTCGTGAAGAAGCATCAAATATTTCTTCACGAGAAATACTGCAAGTCCCTTTGACACTAGCCCTTATTTTAAATGTTTAGATTTATGCTTCATTCAGGCGTGCTGTCACTCCCAAAAAGATTTTTATTCTTTTGCTTTTCATTCTGAGGAACACAGTGATTTCTGCCTTGTTTACTGACTGTAGGCACAGCAATACTCCTGCACCTTCAGGGAAACAGCAAATCCATCTCTTTCACACCCTACTTCTATCAAGCTCATTCACCTTACAAGGTATTTATTGCAAGCAGCTCTTCCAAAAATGGAGATTAACAGAACCTGCAACCCAGGACACCTCAGTAAGCCAGTACTTTTCATCTCCTGAAGGTGTAGGTAGACACAGAGCTGGAACATCTTTTCCAGAGCTGTGTGATGCTATCTCATCTATGTTCCTTTACTGTGCACTCAGTTTCACTTCTTATCTAACCTGGTTGCATCCCAGGATTTCTGGTGCCAAAAATAAACTGACAGCTTTCATCACTAGTTAAAAGGAAACTGCAATAGGAACAGCAATTTTTCTGATTTCTGTCTTGATCAGAGATGCTTCATGCAAGCCTGATGCGGTAGAAACAATATCAGCTTTAGAATGACAGTCATGACAGCAGCATTTTCCAGAGTACTTCAGAAAGAACTGAGCACTGCCCCAAGAGCTTCAGAGCGGCAGGCTGTCACAGTGTGCCAACCAGCTCAGCTGTGAGTTGGCACTGAAGCTGCACCACAGGGAGAACAAAGCCCCCTGTGCACCCTTGGAGAGCCAAGGGTTGGAGATTCATGAACCTTGAGCTCCTTTCCAAGCCGGGCCATGCTGTGATTCTGGGATTCTCACCTTTGCCTCATCTGGCAGAGGGAGGCAGCTCTTTCTCTTGTCTCCCTATGGCTGTCAGGTCACCAGGGCCAGTGTCACACAGGGAACTGCAAACACTGTGTGTGCTGTGCCCTGCCCATGGCAGCACAGAGGCAGCTGCCAGCAGCTGATGCCCACAAGGACAGCCAGCCTGGACTTCCTTTGATTCCTTCCCTTTGGATCAGCGTCCTTCAGGAAGGCGGAACATCTCTCCAGCTGAGCAGCAGAGGACAGCAGGGCTTCGTTGTCTGGGCATGTTCTCTTCTGGCCCTCTGGCCCTCACAGACACAGGAGGAGGACACAGAGGCTGCTGTCACACAGCCAGCCCTGCCTCTCAGGTCAGCTCTCAGGCCATCCTCTCTCCCCTCAGCAGCAGCTCACTGTTCTGCACTCCTCTGGCCTGGGCTGGCAGAGGTGTGCAGCAGTTCTGCTGATCTCCCAGTGCTGGCCATGTCTGCAGTGCCTGTGTGAAAGACACAGGAAGCTGCCAGCATTGCACTGCTCTGCTGTGCCCCTGCCATCACCGAGTTTGCTGTCAGCAGCTGCTGCTACACGTCCATTCAGGCACAGGCCTTTCCTTCCTGGCCCTCTTTCCCCCCTCTCTCCTCTGCTCTCTCTCGTGCTCCCCTTTGGCCTGGGCTGGCTGAGCAGTGCAGGCCTTGTTGTTGCTCCCTGGGCCAACTACGTCACGGTTCCCCGTGACTCTGCCAGCTGCTCTGACACAGCGACTGCGTCCTCAGTGTGGATTCCAGAATGCGACAGACGTCCAGAGAAGACTTCCAGGGCTGATTGGAACATGCTGCCATCAAGAACTGCCATGGCTCAGGCCCCCTGGGAATCTGCTCACAGCGAAAGCTGCTGTCACTCTGTGTGGGCACAGCCTTGTCTGTGTAGGCCTGCTCACACTGCAGCCCCTGTCTGCACCAGAACCGTGCCGATCCACCTTCTCTTGGCCTCCTTGCCTGCATGGAAAAGGGCAGCTTGGGCTGAAGGCCCTCAACTTTCAGATGGCCGAGTGAAGTCTCTGAGCCCTGGTGACCCACGCAGCTCTTCAGCCTGCTGACCTGCTCTGCTGGGGCTGTCTTAACAGGCAGAGGGCACGTTATCCTAATGTCCCCACATCCATCCCTCTTAGCATACTGTAGGCCAGTTCCTAAAAGGACACCTGCACAATCTCTCTGAATGTTAATCAACACGTAGTTGGTCTGTGCACTGCAGAAATTGCATCTAGGTTTTCAGTGGTGATTAGCTATGTGTTTAGTCAGAGGTGCAATGGTTCTAATGGTGAGAGAAAGACATTCCCAGTTGTCATCAGGTGGAACACACTTCAGACTGGAATCCTCAAGCAGACTGCAGTCAAGCTTTCTTAATTATTCGTTGTTGTTATCAATTCAGACGCATCTCTCAATTCCTGCTTGAATGAACATTCTGTAATAATCTGCTGAGACAGTGCAAGGCTTGACAATGAGACTATAGTTTATGAAAGCAGCACTTTTTACTTCCTTTACAAGTTCTTATCTGAATGCTAAATACAACATCAATTCACCTCTCACTGGGTTGAACGTTTTAAATATTTGGTAAACATAATGGTTCTAATTCTGACATTTAATATGAAAATATTAAAATTCCTTCTAAGTACTTTTTTGTTAGAATGCCAGATGCTAAAGGGATGAAGTGGCACAAGAAAGCAAAATATCTCTGCTGATGGCAGGAAGGACTGTAAGGATGGAAAGGCTGGTGTTTGCCATGGGCAGGGAAACACAGCTGGTTTTCATGTTCTCTTTGTCTTTGAGTGCCAGAAAAATAGAGGAGAGTATGCCCTCACCTTGGACCCCTTCTGCCCTCTTCTGCTGAGATGGAGAAATGTCCCAGCTTCTGGAAGGACAGCAGGACAAAGATATGTAATGAAAATAAGTCCAGGCTGGCTGTCCTTGAGGGCATCAGCTGCTGGCGTCTGTGGGCATCAGGAAGGATGGAAAGGCAGGTGTTTGCCATGGGCAGGGAAACACATCTGGTTTTCCTGTTCTCTTTGTCTTTGAGTGCCAGAGGCCAGGAGGATTCCTGTTTCCATGGACTATCAGCAAATTGTCTTTCACTTTGGCAATCACACATTCTTCTGGACCCTGAGGATCCACCTGACAGTTTGCCCATAGTTCAGACTAGACAAACACAGATTGAAGAATCTCTCAGTTTTCAGCAGGTCCTCATCAGGTGTCACTTTGGTCCTCTCCTCCCGGCTGCATGACATCTCTGGAATATTACCAGAAAGTGAAAACCCAAGTAAGTTGTGGATGCCCCACTCCTGTATGCATTCAAGGCCAGGCTGGATTTGGCTCTGGGCAGCCTGGTCTAGTGGTTGGCTGCCCTGCACAGAGCAGGGGGTTGAAACTAGATGATCATTGTGGTCTTTTTCAACCCCGGCCATTCTGTGATTCTATGATTTAATCAGAATGTAAATGCTGTAGTATCTCCTCATAGGAAGCCAAAAATCAGTCAAGTCCTGCAGTACTCCAGAATAAACACTGCAAATACACTGCAGTTCATTTAATCCATCCAGTTATTCAGTGCACTCTTTTTCTAGCCAGGCTACTCGGTCCTCTACAGCTCCTGGTCTTCTGAAAAACATCAGTGTTTTGTTATTCATTTGGAAGCTCTGTGTTACGTCCTGTGACCTCTCTAGATTTCTCCATGAGAATATGTAGAAATCTGTAAAGCTCTGATGTCCCTCAGTTCACTACACAAAATTTAAGGGCAGTGCCAAATTCCGTATATCTAGTTCATCCTGCAGAATGATGCCATTTTTTTATCTCAGTGAAAAGTATAGCAGTCAAAACAGGACTGGATTTTTGTTCCAGCGCAGACCAAATTTCCTGCCTACCTTCAAGAAAAGCTCATCGTGTGTAGCTACAGTTACGTACAGATGCAGCTCCTCTGTTAAAATGTACAGAGAGAATGTTCTCTAACCTTGATATGAGATATTTACTGATCTTGTATCATGAGTGACCTCCTGATTCTTCATGCCTGACAATTTTTAAATAATGAGAAATAAAAACACATATTTTTCAAAACAGGTATAGAGATTGACTTACAAAAAAATGTTTATCTTGAATCAATCATACACTCACCACTGCAATTAAAAAAAAAAAATAAGAAAGAAAGAAAAAAAAAAGAAAGAAGAAAAGCCACATTCTTACAGTGGCATTTTACAGTATTGTAATTCTGTTGTGTGAAATCAAGGTTCTCTCATCGTGAAATAATGACGAAGTTCTCTTTTCATATCTAATCATACAAATGCTAAAGGCAGCAGTGCTGTTCAAGAATACATTACCAGCTCAAACACTGCTTTGGCTATACAACTGAAGGTAGTAAGGAATTTTATCAAGGAATCACAGAATCACAGAACTGCCAGGGTTGGAAGGGACCTCAAGGATCATGAATCTCCACCCCCCCTGCCACACTCAGGGCCACCAACCATCCCACCTAATGCTAGACCAGGCTGCCCAGGGCCCCATCCAATCTGGCCTTGAACACCTCCAGGGACGGGGCATCCACAACCTCCCTGGGCAGCTGTTCCAGTACCTCACCACTCTCTCTGTAAAGAACTTCCCCCTGACGTCCAACCTAAATCTCCCTTCCCTCAGCTTAAAACCATTTCCCCTTGTCCTGCTGTCACTCACCCTTTCAAAGAGTTGATTTCCCTCCTGTTTGTAGGTTCCCTTTAGGTACTGAAAGGCTGCAATGAGGTCACCCCGCAGCCTTCTTTTCTCCAGGCTGAACAAGCCCAGCTCTTTCAGCCTGTCCTCATAGGGGAGGTGCTCCAGTCCCCTGATCATCTTTGTGGCCCTCCTCTGGACCCTCTCCAACAGCTCCCTGTCTTTCTTGTACTGGGGGCTCCAGACCTGGACGCAGTATTCCAGATGGGGCCTCACAAGAGCAGAGTAGAGGGGAACAATCACCTCTCTGTCCCTGCTGGCCACCCCTCTGCTGATGGAGCCCAGGATCCCATTTGCCTTCCGAGCCACAAGGGCACACTGCTGGCTCATGTTAAGTTTTTCGTCTACCAAGACCCCCAGGTCCTTCTCCACAGGGCTGCTCTCAAGGACCGCTCCTTCCAGTCTGTAGGGATGCTTGGGATTCCTCCGGCCCAAGTGCAAAACTCTGCACTTTGCCATGTTGAACCTCATCAGGTTCACCCGGGCCCACCTTTCCAGCCTCTCGAGGTCCCTCTGAATGGCATCCCGTCCTTCAACCATGTCAACCACACCACTCAGCTTGGTGTCGTCAGCAAATTGCTGAGGGTGCACTCGATTCCGTCATCGATGTCATTGATAAAGGTGTTAAAGAGCACCGGTCCCAACACAGACCCCTGGGGGACGCCGCTCGTTACCAGCCTCCACCTGGACATGGAGCCATTGATGACCACCCTCTGTCTGCGGCCTTTCAACCAGTTTCTTATCCATCGAGTGGTCCACCCATCAAATCCACATCCCTCCATTTTGGAGAGAAGGATGTGGTGGGGGACCATGTCAAAGGCCTTGCTCAAGTCCAGGTAAAATAATTTGTATCAGTAATTAAAAGTACTTGCTTACTGCTTACAAAGAAGTACATAACTTACAAAGTACACTCGCCAGATGAAAAACAAGGCATCAATACATCTGCATTACTAGAAGCAAATATATTGCACTGACACTTGTAAACCATTTTACCTGTCTCACAGTGGTTTTCCAATAAGAAAACAAAGGAAGAAGAAGTACAAAGGCTCCTTGTGCTGCTGGTATGTAAATCACCCAAGCAATCACAAGTGAAGATGAGAATGGTGAAAGCTCACTGCTGATGTACCGAAATCTTCATGTGCTATATCAAACCTGCAAGGAATGCAATGGACAAATGACAAGCTCACGTCTCTCTTCTGACAAGGTTTTGGCTGCAGTGACAGCCTTCTTTCTCAGTCAAATCTTACCATCCTCCCAGCAACAAGCTCTACCTGCTGAATGGCATATTGCTGGGAGCATCCTTCCACAATCCAGTAATGGTCGGAACAGAACTGTGAGCTTGATTTCTTGGAAAATCAGGCTGTGTCTGAATGTATTCCAGCACAGAGCAGGAGAAGAGACGGCACTGAGCAGCATGGCAGCAGGTAAACAAGGCATCGTGTGCACTTTAGAAAGTAGAGCTTTCCTGTGACGGACAAGGGAGCAAGATGGGGGAAGATGGAGAGAATCAAAGACTGCAGCCGTTCGTGGGAAGGGAAAAGCTAACTTCAGTGTGGGACACAAGAAATAAGGACAGGATTTGGACAGTTTTCTGCTTTCTATTGAGGTGTTCAGCACCTCACCACTCTTAGAATTTTTCTCCTAGTATCGGATCTGACTGTGTGGGTTCCAAATGCCCCAGGCAGAGGAAGAACTCAGTTTGGATTCTTCTCACATGTAGTAGAAGAGGGCAAAGGAAAGGCAATCTGCAGACACCATCTCCTCCAGCAATCTGTAAACCTAGCAGATCTGCCCCATGCTTTATTTATGAGTGAGTGCAATAGAACATTTGGCCTTGTGTCAGCTGGAGGAGCTGACTGCTGAACTGAATGGAAGATTTCAGTTTTTCCTTTCAGCCACAGAGATAAGCAAGCAGTCTGAGTCAGAACACGCTGGTCTTCCTTTACACTTAAACAGTTTGGGCCCTGATGACTTCAGCTGTTGAAAATAATGCAGCCTAGTCACCTCCTTGGATGGTGACAGCAGTGGAAATGTGAAATTGCTGCCTTCCCTTTTCTTTTTCATGGTTTAGATTCTAAGGTTAGTGTTGCTAGCTAGGTTTGTCATGTTTCTAATGTTATTAGAAATGTAGCATCAGAGCTCCAGATAGCAACCAAAAGATGTGAAGCTTCTATCTTCATGTGGGCTGAACTCTTAACATTAAACTTTTCAATAAAGGAGATTATTTTGTATGCCAGCATTTTCTACAATAGAGATTTGACATGTTCCCACATTGCGTCCTTATCTCTGAGGTGGAGAGGGATGGATTTGAAGGCTGAATCATTCTGTGGGTAAATAATTGGTCTGATGGTCACAGCCAGAGGTTGTTATCACCGGTTCTGAGTCCGGGTGGAGGCCAGTCGTGAGTGGTGTCCCCTAAGGGTCCATCCTGGGGCTGGTGCTCTTCAGCGTTTTCATCAATGTCACAGGCAGTGGAAACAACACACGGAGGGTGGTGAGGCACTGGAACAGGTTGCCCAAGGAGGCTGTGGATGCCCCATCCCTGCAGGCATGCAAGGCCAGGCTGGATGTGGCTCTGGGCAGCCTGGGCTGCTGGTTGTGACTGCACACAGCAGGGGGATTAAAACTATGTGATCATGGTGTCCTTTTCAACCCAGGCCATTCCAAGATTCTATGATTCCATGACACAAGTGTACCCTCAGCAAATTTGCTGATGATACCCAGTGAGGTGGTACAGCTGGCAGAGTAGAAGGGAGGGATGCGATCCAGAGGGACCTCCCGGCATGGAGTCCCCAGTCACTGAGACAGTGCCGGGCAGCGGTGCCCAGCAGCTGCTCCCTGGCAGGGGCTCTCCCTCAGCTGAGGTCATTCCCTGCTTGGAATTCCGCATGGAACCAGAACCCCAGAGCCGAGTGCATCACAGAACATGCTGCGTTTGGGGGCCTGCAGGGCTGCCCTGCGTGCTGCCTGGTCCCCAGCCATTCCCTGTGAGGTGACACTGCGCTGTGATGTCACAGTGGTACCTCGTGCGCCCTCGTGGCAGCGGTGGGAGCGGTGGCTCAGTCCGCTTGTGGGACCCGCAGGAAGCGGAACCAGAGAGAGCGTTGCGTCTACCTGGAGATTTCCTGCTGTCATGGAGCGGCTGAGAGCCCTTCGAGGTGAGTCCCTCCACCTCTCCGCACGCCGTGACGCCGCCCGAGCGCACGTGTGCCTCCAGAGTCAGTTCAGGCCGCGCCGGCAGCACCGTCCTCGCTCTGCTGAGCGCAGCTGCCCGCCGTGGTTTCCCCGGCACCCCAGCAAGGGGAAAGCTCCCTCCCCCGTCCCCGCCAACCGTGGGGCTGGAGGAGCGTTCCTCCCAGAGCCGGCCGGATGCTCGGCCCTGGCTCCGAGCGACACCGGCGGCAGCTGCTCCGCTCTTTGCTTCCAGGTCTCTTTGCCTGTGTGGGCTGCGTGCCCAGACGTACGCGTCGCAGGGAGAGAAGCAGGGTGCCGAGCCCTGTCCCTGTCTCCGCTGTGACTGTGCTGCAACAGCGCCTGCAAGACCGGGAGGTGAGCTGGGGACGTCCGGCCGTGAATCCTTGCCGTGGCGCAGTGCCGTGGTCCTGTGGGTGCCGGGCCGCGGCACCACACCGGCACGGTGATGGGTGGCAGTGGGCGGCTCCCCGAGAGCAAGGGCAAAGCAAAGCATGACTGGTCCCTGTCCCCAGGGTGATCGAGCACAGGTGTACCGCGAGCTGGAGGGCGCCCTGTGGGAAGACGACAGCCGCCCGCCGTGCGGAGTGGTGAACCGGCTGCTGGCAGAGGTGTCCCGGGACCTGACGGCAGCCCAGGTGAGGGGTTACAGCCAAAGGCAAAGGGAGCCGCTGCCCGTGCTGGTGTTGTGCTGGTGGACGGCGGTGGCTCAGCCCTTCCCAGGGTCTCAGGCAGTCTCCTGGACGGTGTGTCACCAGTGACTCCTTTTCAGGGTGTCAGGGACAACGTGAGGATGGCTGCCAGCAACGTCCTGGTGGCTCTGGCCCGGATGCATTTCAGCTTGGTGATGGCTGAGCTCCAGGGCCAGCTGAAGGCCATCGGGGAGAAACCCAAGGATTTTGTGCTCATCACCCTCAGCAAACTGTTCGGCATCTACGGTAGAGTGCTCTCAGCCACCCTACACCTATGACAACTGGGGAAAGGGGTCTTTCCTCTCTGGGGGATGCAGGGCTTCGCCCCCTCCTCTGTTGCTGCCAGGGCTCTGACTGTGGACCTCTCCTTCTCCTCTGCAGCTCCACAGTGCATCCCCTTCACGTGGCTGATGCTGGCTGGCCTGCGCAGTGTGGTGGGCCAGGTGAGGAGCGGCCGGACCCTGCGCCTCGCTTGTGCTGGTGAGTGCCGGACCAGAGCAGGGGGCCTCGGGACAGCCCTTGCACCTCGCCCTGCTGCAGGCTCTCACAGGCTGCCTTTTCTCTCACTCTCTTTAAACACAGAAAATAACAATTACTATTCATATGTGTTTCTTTAATTTTGTTTTTTCAGTTGTGAAACAGTGGCTGGACGGAGTGAAGACTCACTTGTCCTCTGGATCCCAATGCCCCTGGCCTGCCATGGAGAAAGAGCAGATCTATGAGAACCTTCAGGAGCTGCTCTTCTCTATGCTGAGGAACTGGCAGGACTGCCAGGAGGAGGAGGTGAGCCTTGCTGCGCTCCCAGCCCAGGGTGGCAGCAGAGCACCCATGTGGCAGCTCTGTCTGTGCCCAGTGGGCTGGCAGCTGAGCAGTGATGGGAGGGAGTGGGCTGGCTCTGCAAAGGGCCCCGAAGTGGCTCTGTGGCAGGGAGCAGCTGCATGTCACAGCACTGTGGCAGGAAGAGCTGGGGATGAGGGTCTGGGGAAAACCTGCCTGCCCTCCAGAGCGAGCCCATCCCCTGCTGGGCGTGGGGGTTGGGGAAGGGGAAGGGAAAGAGAAAGCCTTCTCTGTAGGAAGGGCAGACCTTCGGTCTTTGATGCCGGGCCTCTGCCATCCCTCTCCAGGACAAACAGGCCATCCTCGGGGCCGTGGCTGCCATGCTGGATGTTCTCCTGCAAGAGGAGCTGCACCAAGAGCACGTCTGGGAGCAGCTCCTCTGGCTCGTGCACCCGTGTCAGGAGATCCAAGACACCTGCAGGGTGGCCAAGGTGAGACGCTGTGCAGGGCTCAGGGTGGACGTGGGGCCAGTGCAAGTGCCACGAGGGGTCGGGGGGTGCAGGGAGGAGGTGGGGAGCCCTTGGAAAAAGGAGGAATGGGTGCCTGAGAGCCTGAGGAGCTCTGTGCTAGCAACTGGGGGGACCACATCCAGTTGCATCTGATGGGGGAGAAGAGGGCTGCTGGGTGGGAAATGCCTGCAAATGATGCCCAAACACAGCTTGTTTGAGAGCAGAGAGACTCTCGGTGCTGCTGGGAGGTGGGGGATAAAAAGCCTGTGCAGGAGCTTCTCTCTGCAGAGAAACAATTGGGAAAGAGTTTTTCCACTCCCAAGTGGCTAGATGTGTCTTCATCCCTTTCTTCCTCTCCTTGTCTCTTGCAGAGCCTCACTGTCTTCCTGGAGGCCTTAGAGGGCATTGAGTCTGTCATCCAGAAGGACAAGTTTCTGGACGTCACGAGTGCCGTGTTCTACCAGGTAAGGGGAGCCTATCCCTGTGCCCACAGCAGTTTCCCTCTTACCTAAGTCTCAGGAGGAGTGCAAAGGTCTGAGCCCCTGACTAATGCAGCTGAGCCTTGGCTTCTGCATGCTCAAGGCTGTTCCAGAGCCGTGCCTGTCCCCCTGGGGATGCTGTGAGGCAGGCTGGGTTTGGTCTGCCTGTCCTCTTCCTGAGAATGCCCAGGGAAACGAGAGCAGCAGCACAGCGTCTTTTCCGTCCTCAGTGCTGATGTGATTTTCTCATATGGACTTTGTTCCCACAGCTCTATGACAACACCAAGCAGCACAGCGAGGCTGATCGTGCACAGCTGACCCACTGCATCCTGCTGCAGGGTAAGGAGAGGAGCTTTGGCAATGCTTGGCGGTGCCCTTGCCAGAAGGGCCTCTCTCACAAACCTCAGGAATGGGCATGAGTTTCTTGCTAACACAGCGTGGGATTTCCTCCCTGCAGCCCGGATCTGCCCAGAGGAAATGGTCCTGTTTCTGCAGTCACAGCTGGGCGAGGACTGGGAGGCTGGACGCGTGGCAGCACTGGGTCTGCTCGGTGCTCTGGCTCGCTCTGATGGTCAGTACCACAGGGTGGGACATCCAGGGATCCCCTCTGCCATCGGGGTTGTGGCTCCGCTCATGCTTCTGTGCATCTCTTGCAGAGCCCGTGATGATGGAGAAGCTGCCCCAGGTGGTTGAGGCTGTGCAGTGTCTGTGCAGCGACCTCAGGATCCGGGTGAGCTGCTTTGGGAAAGGAAAGCTCTTTTGGGGTGGTGATGCTGCTGCCAACACGGGCAGGGCTGGGGTGACTAGAGAGGTGCTGGGGCATTGACCACACGGTCGCGATGGCTCCTGTGGGAGAGCAGGCAGAGTGGAGCGGGCAGGTCCCTGTGCTGTGCTTGGAAAGTGCACAGCCTGGTGCTACAGCCTGGCCCTCACCTCAGGAGCCAAGGCTCCTCCTCTGCTCCTGTTGTCTCTGCTCGTGCCCAAAGGCTGCCCCGATGAGCAGGTGGCTTCCCTTTGCCTTCTGACCTGAAAAATCACACCCACAATTGACCCCTGGCAGGTGAGGACGGCAGTTCTGCACTTCATCAAGGACCTGCTCAGTTCGAACACCCGGAGCTGCTCAGCCTGGGATGTGGTGGGGCACATCTTCACTGAGTTCAGCCGCACCGCTGGAAGAAGGGTAAGGACAGTGGGCAGCATCTTCTTTGGGAAGACCTGTGCTGCTCAGAGGGTGGCACAGAAGCACCGCTGGGGCCGCACCTGAGCCTCCTGAGAGGCTCCTGAGAACTGAGGTAACCGGGTTTCAACACCGTTGTTGTGCAGGCAGCTGGAGACCTTTCTGCCCGGGAAGCCCAGGAAGAAGGAGCTCTCCAGGAGCTGTGCATGGACATCCTGGGGTCTCTGGACGTCTCTGCGACAGGGATGTCCAAAGTAAGTCACATCTGCCCTGCTGCTGCTCCTTGCCTTCGCACCACCTGTTCCTCATCCCACCACCCCAGGTCTCTCCTCCAGCGTGCTCTGAAGCACGCAAGACTCAGGGAAATTCACAGAGTCCTCTTCGTCTCTGAGCGGAGGCAGGAATGCTGACACGCTCAACTGCCTCGTTCCCGACAGCTCCTGTGGCCACGGCTGCTGCTGTTCGTGGTGCCAGCCCAGCACACCGGCATGCTGATCCCGGTCTCGCGCTGTGTCCGAGCCCTGGCCGAGAGAGAGGATCTGACAGGACGGCGAGTAGAGGAGCTGGATCCCCATTTCCTCAGCTCCATGTTTCAAGGTAGGAGCAGAGACTCCGCCAGTGAGCTCTGCTGACCTGTGCTACCACCCAGAAGGGACAGCGGAGCTGCGCGTGGCTGGGCACGGAGCGTCTTGGAGTCTGACTCAGCACTTTTTTCTCCTCACAGGCCCACGACTGACTCCCCAGACACTGCTGGCGCGCCTGCTGGTGAGTAGATGCTCCAGAGCCCAGTGCCACCAGCCCCCGGGAGGAAGCAGCACGGCCACGGGCAGAGCTGTTGGCTGCTCCTTGCCCGCCAGGGCAGAGCCACGCTGCTTCCATCCTGGGGGGAAGCCGCTGCTCTTGCTGCAGAAGTGACCCTGCTTCTCCTTGCTCTCGCTCAGGTGGTGGCAGGGAGCCCTGTTGCAGGCAGCGAACTCCAGGCCGCTGCCTTACAGCTGATGCAAAACCTCCACAGCAGGTTCCACAGAGCTGTGGGGGCCATGTGGGCCGCTGAGATCCCCCTGCTGCTGCAGTGTCTCCAAGGTAAAGTGCTGGTGGGGTGGGAGAGGCGGAGGCAGGGAAGGGCAGGAGTGAAAATGCAGCTCTCTCTGCAGGGTGGCAGAGGGGAAGCATTGCCTGCAGCCCAGTGCTTGCTCTGCTGCTGTTCCCATTCCAGGGAGACAGCGCTGAGGCCCGGGGATCTTTCCCCGCGGGGATCTGCCCCTTCCAGGACACGGATGGGCCCTTCACGTCCCCTCAGTTAGTTCTGTGTTCCTGCGGGGACAGTGTTTGTGGGGAGGGACAAGTCAGTTTGTGGAGGGGGTGCGGGTCCCAGCTTGGCAGTGTCAAGTGCCCAGGCCAAGCCAGGTTTGCAGCAGCTCTTCTTCTGTGCCTTGATCCCAAGTAAGGGTCTTTTTCTTCCTGTTGCTGTGCAGGGAAAGACGAGAGCTTCCTGGACGCTGCAGGGTGGGAGCGCCGTCTGCTGAAGGTACAGCACTGCTGGGTGCAGAGAAGTGCTTGCCTGCCCCAAGTAGCCCCGCTCCCATATGAGCCACCACGGGACAGGAACAGCCTCTCCAGTGCTGCTGAGGAGCCTTTGAGGCGCTGCCTCTTCCGCTCTGTCCCAAGCCCAAGGGGGGTCTTAGGAGAAGGGGGGCAGGCGGCTTTAATGGAGGGAATGCTGGGGGAGCTGGGAGAGGAACTGTTCTTCCAGACACCTCTCCCCAGAGGGCTGCAGCAATTGGGAGTGAGGGAAGAGGCAAAGGGCAAGGGAACATCGTCTTCTCCTGTTCTCCAACAGTTCCTCGGGGCGTCAATGGACACCATACGGGATGAGGCCTGGATCGAGGCCCTGAGCTGTGAGCTGAGCCGGTGGCTGAGCAGCTCTGCCAGCAGCTCTGCAGAAAAGGTGAGTTCCCCCCGGCTCCACGCAGCGGTGCAGCTGCAGGTGTCCAACTGGGGCTGGGGCTGCGGCTGGTGCTCTGCCCACGCGGGATGCTGGTGCTGCTTCCCCAGTCTGTGCCCCCAGAGGGCCTTTCCCTGCAAGCTGCCCAGGGATGGATAAAGCTCGGCCCTGCAGCTGCTCTCAGCGACTCCTGGGGAGCGTGGCTCCTTCCACCTGGCCCTCCCCCAACAGGTTAAGCTGCTGCCACATCTCAACTTCTTCCTTCCCTTCCCCTGCAGTCTTTCCTGTACAAGGCTCTGGGCACAGTGCTGGGAGCCTGTAAGGGAGTCCTCCACGTCCAGGAGAAGCTGCTGCAGCACCTGGAGGAAGCAAACGCAGAGGACCCATGTGAGGCCCAGGTGAGCCCTGCTCTCCTCCAGCTCCTGCGAGCATCCCCGCTCCGTCCCTGGGGCAGAGGGCTTCTCCTGGCCCTGCTCCGCGCCTTTCCATCTCCTCCCTGCTGCCCTTTTCCTCAGGAGAGGATCTGTAGATTCAGGCCTGTGCCAACTGCCCCTTGTTCCTTTGTGCAGGGAATGGTCTCTCTTCTCAGCCACGCGGCTGAGAGTAACTTCCAAGCAGTCCTGGCCACGCTCACCACGTTTGCGTCCAGGCTGTGCAAAGGCCGCAACGCGAGGATTTCCAGGCGCAAGAAGGTAAAGCGTTACGGGTTTCCATCTTGGCATTCTTCTGCCTTATTTTCTGCCCTGGAGCCCAGGTGCATCGCGGGGCACTGGGGGCCGTTGAGCGAGTGTCTCAAGGCATTTCTTCCCACACAGATGGAGCTGGACAGCACGAGAGCTCAGGCCACACGCAGCGCTCTCGTGCTCGCCCACGGCAGCTTGGCACTGCGTGCCTCCAAGGAACAGCTGCTCGCCCACCTGGAGGGAGACATCGTGGGCAACATCCTGATGCTCTACAGCTGCAGCTGCCGGGTGAGAGCTCAAAGCGTGCCAGGGTGTCTGAGCGCCCAGCTGCAGCCCCTCCACAAGGGGGGATGCTGAGAGGGATCTTCCCTTTCCAAAGGTCCCCCGGGGAATGGTTTTTGCCCAGATGAAGACCCAAGCCCTTCCCTTAGCGTTGCCCCCACGTGTCCCCCTTGCAGCCCTTGTCCCATCCCGCAGTTCAAAGAATGTTCTTCTCTCTTGGGTCTCAGGACCTGCAGAACAACCTCGCACTGGTGCAGAGCATCACCGACTTCAGCTCTGCCTTCCAAGCAGTCGTGGGTGATTCTGCATGCTTTAATCCCTCCTTGAAGGGAAAGCTTCTGGAGATCCTGATGGTGAGTGCCTAGAGGCAGGGCTGCCTGCAGAGTTCTGGGCTGCGCCACGCGGCCCGCTTCCCTGGGGGCACACAGGTCTCCATCAGCCACACGTCTCCAGCTGGTGGGGACTTTGGGTGCTGGAGGCAGCTGCTGGGCAGCGGGCTAGGTGCACCAGCTGTCGAGCTGCTGCATCCTGCAGTGCTTCCATGGGAAACATGGGAGTGATGGGGCTGATGTGTGGCAGTTGTGTCTGTCTCAGGGCTGGGTAGAACAGCTCTCGTGTGCCCCCTGCCCACCTTGACAGTGTCTCTCTGGGATTTGCAGGACCTGCTGAAGAAATATTATTTGGGCATCCCTGTCTCCCCAGTGCCCCTCAAGGTGGTTCTGGCCCTGGAGCAGTTGAGGTAAGGTCCCCATTTTGGGTAGCTCCTGAAGGCCTGCAGGGGGTAGGGGGCGAGGAGCCGCATCTATAGGAGTGAAGACTGGGCTGTTGTGCCCAGCGGAGCTGAGGTTCTGGGCAGGGAGAAAGGCCCTGGTGCTCCTGTCCCCTGGCAGGGAAGAGAAAGGAAGAGTTGGGGTCTCCTTCCCTTCAGAGCAGGAGCTGGTTCAGTGCTGCTGGGGAGGAGGTGGGCGCTGCTGGAACTGAAGACAGTGCTCAGCAGCAGGAGCTGGGGGTATTGGCTTGGTAGCTGTCGATTAGGAGAAAGTCAGATGTTGTCTGAACCAGTCTGGAGAGCACTGCTAAAGGCCCTTTCTGATTTCTCTTCCTTTCTTCCTCCTGTCAGCAAGCTGAAGCCCACTTTCGAAAGCAAGGACATGCGGGAGATGTTGGTCCTGTGCTGCAAGAACATCGTGACGCACCCTTCAGCAGAGATGATGCTGAAGATCAGGAAGTCACAGCACGCAGCGCAGTACCTGCAGGTAACCTGCCGTAACTTTCCCGGCCACCTCTCGGTCAAACCTGACCTCAGCACACACAGCCTATGCTCTGGCAGCAGCCGTGATGCTAAACCTCACTGCCCTCTTCTGCTTTCAGCTTCAGCAAACGTCCCTGAAAGCTCTGGGCCGGCTCATGGCGGTTCTGCTCCAGACAGAGCCCAGCGGCGGCTTCTTTCAGAACATAGTGCATGTGAGTATGTGTGGGGCAAGGGAGAAAGCATGGTGCCTGTCGGCAGTGGGGGCAGATCTGGGGACTGAGAGGGTGATCAGAGGGGAGCAATCTCCTGCTGACGTGCCAGCTCACTGCGAGCTCGGAAATGGGCAGAGCGATGGGCCCTGCAGGGGAAAGGCAGGAGCCAGCCCCTGGCAGGCCACAGCCGAGGAAAAGCTCCCGGGTTGGCAGGCAGGATGACTGCAGAGAGCGGGGGCAGCAGTGCCGGTGCTCAGTGAGGCTGGAGGCCACGTGGAGCCACAGGGCAGCCTTGGGGGAAAGTGCTGGGGAAGGAGGGACAGGGAGAGGGGCGGCAGGAGGGAAAGCAAAGACGTCCTCAGTGAGACAGATGCTCTACCCCAGGTCCTGCAGAAATCCATGGTCTCAGACAACGTGTGGGAGCGCAAGAGGGCCCTGCAGACCTGCTCCCAGCTGCTGGCTGTTTGCGAAGAGCTTCGAGTGAGTAAAGAGCCCCACCGCATGCCCCCTGCTCCCTCCCCAGAGCCCCTGAGCTGGAAGGCGAGCTCTGCCCAGCTGTGCATGCTGTGCCACGGCGTGAGGAAGGCACAGGCGGAGAAGGCAGGGAGAGCCGGGGCTGCCTACAGCTTTCTTCCTGCCTCTCACCCCTGCAGAGAGCAGATGCCTGCGAGCACTTTGGCTCCCTGGTGGGATTGCTGGCGCCTCTGACGTGCGACCCCATGCCCGCATCCCGCCAGTTGGCTGTCTCCTGTCTGAGCTCCCTTCTCCGAATCCAAGGTGAGCAGAGCAGGTTGCACCAGCCCTCTGCCCTCCTCCGTGGCACTGCCAGAGCCCCACGGGCTGGGCCCTGTTTACAGGAGGGAGAGGCACCGTGCACAGCTCTCTTCTCGTCCCCACCCTGTCCTCTGTCTCTGCCCCGTGGAGAGCGGTTCCATTTCCAGAAGCATGACTTCCCTTTTCTCCCTGGGCTCTTTCCAGCCAAAGCAGCCAACAGGGAGCCAGGAGACATCGGGAGCCTGTCTGAGGGACTGCATGCCTGCAGCACTGTCTCTCAGCTCCAGACCACGTCCAAAATGGCCATGGTAAGTGGACCCAGAAAGGGGTGGTGGGATCTCTGTGCGGAGGCTTCTGCACGACTCTGTGCTGCTCCCAGCCTTTCACACCGTTTCCAAAATGAGCTGTCGCCCTGAGACCGCTGTTCTCAGCAAGCAGCAGGAGGCTCTGAGCTATGGCTGGCCTTCAGGCACGCAGTGCAAGGGGCTGACTCCATGATGTGCGTGTGTGTGTGTGTGTGTGTGTGCACTTGCGTGCATGTGTGACTGTGGCTGCTGGGAGGTAGGCTTTGCATGTCAGCAGACACCATGGGTGCAGAAGCTGAGCGAAGGCTCAGCCGCCTTCCGTGTAAATAGCAGGGTACGGACAGCAGGAGCGTTGTGAATGGCCGGCAAGCCACTGAGCTAAGAATGCCCTCCAGCCTGCTTTGTGCTCTGAAGAGCTGCGCAGAGCAGTGATGGGATCTCTCCTGCTTCTCATCTCTCTGCAGATCGTGTGCAGAAACTTCCCCGTCGAACGCACCGTCGACTTCATGATGGCCACCAAGGAGACCATCCGGAAAGCCACAGGAGTGCGCGTGCGTGCTGCTGGGAAGTGGGTGACCACCTTTCTGCAGATGCACGGGAAGGACATCTGTTGGAACGTAAGAGACTTTCTTTCTTCCACGTGTCTTGGTTTGTTTCTGGCTGTTGCACCATGCCCTGTGCCGTCTGCCTCTGGAACTAAAGCAGCACAGCCTGAGCGCAGAGCCAGGGCTTGGACAGGGGGGCTGGTTTGAAATTTAGGCTTAGGCGTTGCAGCATGTCAAGGGAGCAGGCACTGCTCACGCGCTGAATGTCCGTGGTTAGGCCCTGCAGAGTCCAGGATGCAGCAAGTCATTCCTTCTCCCCTTCTTCTTCCAGGTGCCACCCATCCTCTACATCCTGCGCAGCTGCGCGTCATCTACGCAGCAGAGCACGTTCGTGCCCTTCCTGTGCCAGGCGGTGGTCATCCTCACCCGCTGTCACACTGAGGCCGTGATGAACAACTTCTCCCGGCCGCCTGGACCCACAGACAGGTACTGGCACTCCTGCCTTTGCTGTTGTTGTAGCTTGCCTCTGCCAGAGGGATCCAGGGAGGAGGCAGCTTCTCTTTTTTCCTCTCAAAGTCTGTGTGAGGTGGAAATTACTCAGTCACAACTTGAGACTCTCCATTTTCTAGTGAGACGTGGAAGAGAATAAGAGAGTTCTGCCTTCAACGGTGGAGCCAGTAGAAGAAAAAGGAAGAAAAAGAAAAGGAAATGAAAGGAAAAAGAGAAAACGAAAGGAGAGAAGAGAAAAAAGAAAAAAAGAGAAGAAGGAGAGAAGGGGAGTAGAAGGGAGAGGAGGGAAAAGGGAAAGGAGAGGGAATGAGGAGGAATGAGAGGAAAGGGGAGGGAAGAAAAAGGGAATGAAAAAGAGAAATTTAAAATGAGGAGAGGAGAGGAGAGGAGAGGAGAGGAGAGGAGAGGAGAGGAGAGGAGAGGAGAGGAGAGGAGAGGAGAGGAGAGGAGAGGAGAGGAGAGGAGAGGAGAGGAGAGGAGAGGAGAGGAGAGGAGAGGAGAGGAGAGGAGAGGAGAGGAGAGGAAAAAGAGAAGGAAAAAGGGAAGGAAAAAGGGAAGGAGGGGAAAGGAGGAGAGAAAAGAGAAGACGAGAGGAGAGGAGAGGAAAAAGCGAAGGAAAAAGGGAAGGAGGGGAAAGGTGGCGAGAAGAGAAGAGAAGAGAAGAGAAGAGAAGAGAAGAGAAGAGAAGAGAAGAGAAGAGAAGAGAAGAGAAGAGAAGAGAAGAGAAGAGAAGAGAAGAGAAGAGAAGAGAAGAGAAGAGAAGAGAAGAGAAGAAAGGGAGGAGACGGGAGGAGAGGGGAGGAGAGGGGAGGAGAGGGGAGGAGAGGGGAGGAGTGGGGAGGGGAGGAGAGGAGAGGAAAGAAAATGAAAAGAGAGAAGGGGAGGAGAAGGGAGAGGAGGGAAAAGGGAAAGGAGAGGGGATGAGGAGGAAACAGAGAGGGAAGGAAAAAGGGAATGAAAAAGAAATTTAAAATGAGAGGAGTAGAAGAAAAAGGGAAGGGAAAATGGAAGGAGAAAGGGAAAGGAAAAGGGAAGGAAAAAGGGAAGGGAAAATGGAAGGAGAAAGGGAAAGGAAAAGGGAAGGAAAAAGGGAAGGAGGGGAAAGAAGAAGAGAGGGGAAGAGAGAAGAGAGGAGAAAGAAGAGAGGAGAGAGAAGAGAGAAGAGAAGAGAAGAGAAGAGAAGAGAAGAGAAGAGAAGAGAAGAGAAGAGAAGAGAAGAGAAGAGAAGAGAAGAGAAGAGAAGAGAAGAGAAGAGAAGAGAAGAGAAGAAAGAGAAAATTGTATCATTTATTAAAAATAAATAAATGCGAGAATCCTGGCTGAGATGTGAAAAGGGTATTTTTTTAGCAGTCTTCCTATTTATAGCTGAAGGAACCTGGGAAGCTCATCTAGTGCAATCCCCTGCCTTAGCAGAACTCCTAGATTAGGTCACTCAGGAACGCATCCAGGCAGGCTTTGAGTAATGTCTCCAGAGAAGGAGACCCCACAGCCTCTCTGGGCAACCTGCTCCAGTGCTGCATCACCCTTACTGAAGGGTCTGAAAGTCTGAATGGCCTTCAGAATTGAAAAACGAGTTGAGTTATGAACTGTAAAAGTTTACCTCAGCAGTCTAAGTGCATGTGTCTCTCATGAAACTAGGACACATCTACACGTCTCTTTTTCCCCCTTAAATTCCTCACATCCCTAGCATCTATGACAAAATGTGTCATAATATGTTGGCAGACAGTGCTTGGTGGCAGGCTTTAATTTTAACAGTCTTTCAGACCAGAAGCTGTGTAGCTCAGCTCTAGATTCAACACTTACATTTAGACACTCAAATGTAGTTGCTGCAGACGCCTTAAATTTGGAGGCTCCTCAGTTGTGCAGTCAGACATGAGTACCACTGAGAGAATCTGGTCCATGTTGGAGCTGTGGGTGGTTCCTCACTGAGTGGCTGACGCTCGTTCAAAGCTCAGCAATGTCTCTTGGCAACTCAGATGCCAAACAGGTATTTATCTGCTAGCTCTGCTTATCTTGGCAGCAAATCTGGAAATATTCACACAATAATTTGCATTATTTTGGCAACAGCATGAAATGTGAACCAACAGTAATAGAAGCCACTCTCAGCAGTGGCAGATGGGCTGCACAGCTAAGGGTGGAATTAGGCTGCAAGTTCACACATCTCTCACAACTACGCTGTGCTCCTAGTTAGATTCAGTGGGTTTACAGACTTCCAGAAGCAAAAGCAGCTGTCAGCCACGCTCAATTAGACAGGTTGGCAGATGTTTGGCCTCACTAGAACATCTTGAGGACACAGAACAAACTCAAAGGTAGCCCAGCAATAGCATTTCTCACACTGGAGAAGAGTAAGGAGGCTGTGGATGCCCATCCCTGGAGGTATTCGAGGCCAGGCTGGATGTGGCTCTGGGCAGCCTGGTTGAGTGCTTGGTGCCCTGCACACAGCAGGGGCGTTGAAACTGTGTGATCATTGTTCCTTTCAACCCAGGCTATCCTGTGATTCTATGATTCTCTGATACATTTTATTCACAGACAAAGGTCGCATGTCTTAAAGCATAATAAAGCTATGTTTTAATTTATGCACTGAAAGAAACACTACAACAGCAAAAATGCACAACTTGGTTTTGATTTTGATTTCTTTTTATTTTCTTTTTTTTTTTTCTCTCTCTCTCCTTTTTAACCTTAGAATATCATATAGGGAAGAACCACTGGTGTCCCCACACAATATGACATAACCCCACTGACACAGCAGTACTGGTTAATGTCTTTTTTTTAAGGCTGCTAAATATGCAAACAGAAACAGGCTAGACTTCTAATGTGGCCGAATATTTCCCTTTCCAGGTAACAACTCCATTAATCACGTACCTTCATCTACCTGTCCACCAGTTCATTGTTTTTCTGCTGAAGGAGACTTTGCAATTAAAATCGTACTGAAATGAGAGCCATAGTTTTCCAGCATGAAGACTCAGAATGCCCTCAGTGAAAAACAACCTATTTCTTTTAAAAAAGATTTCTCATTTGCACCATGGCTTATTATACATGTAGAAGTATGTTCATTTTGTGTGTGTCTCAAGTTTACCACCAACATGCAGCATAAAAAATGCACACATTTTTTATTCTAAATGAAGTTGAAACAAATTTATTTTCAAAGATTTCTTAATACAATCCTTGTGAAATGTTCTGTATTTACGAATCTCTATTTTCTCACTGAAGGTGGTTCCATAGTGCTGCTCACTGGACAAGAGGAATAATTTATTGCATTATTTGGTGGCTGTTTTTCACAGCCTGATGTTAAAACAGCTGGTCTTGTCCTACTGCCTCTTCCTCCCTGAAAAGCAAACTAAACAAATCAACAAATAAAGAAAAGGGAATGTACAGACAGAAACTTAATTCACACCATTAGCTTATCCAGCTATCAAACTCCATTCAGACGAGGTGATTTTAAGAGTAGTTCCTCCCATGAACTACAACTCTGACTCTCAACAGAAATTATTTCTGTTTTCAACAATTTCAGTGCCTGTAAGTGCAGCCTTGCCTTACCTTATCAGAGAGTTCTAATGAAATCTTAGGAAAACTTGCCTCCCTCGCTTTCAAGATCTCCAATCTTTAAGTCCGTGTCAGCATTCACTTTTTGGCTACCGCCTATTCAGTGACAGAAAGCCAGCATGCATGTTTCAGTTTGTTTTCCAAGCTTGCCCTTTGACAACAGAATGATGAAAAGACACCACGTTTCTCCAGCCGGTTGCTGATTTGAACACAAGCTGAAGTGGTGTGAGCGGTTTCCCATGAAGTAACTTGGCAGTTTAATTATCAAATGCATTAGTTGTGTTTTCTAGTTTCAATTAGTAGGGGAGAGAAAGCTGAAACTTCAAGTAAGCTTCATGTGCTGTTAAGAAAGACCCTGGATAACGGTGCTTCTCATTAGTACAAGGTGTCACCGCCTGGGAGTTAAGTTTTTGTGTAGCGAAAACCACCAGCAGAAAAGTCAGTCTGCCCTTCATATTCATTTCCTTTATTGCCACATTCCAGCATTTTTTCCTGTAAATACCACGGCCAAAGGAATATTTAAGGCAGTTTCGGCATATGTGGGGAGATTGAAGTCATCGTTCCATCAATCAGTGTCTCTTATTCTGCCAGCATCTGACAGGTGACAAACTGGTCTTCTGTTTTTCTAGGGTAGACATCACTGAGCAATGATAAAGAGGAATCAATCCTATACAATTAAGGAGGAAGTAAAGAAGAAATTAAGAAGAAAAGAATTGAGAAGAAAAATGTATAAGATCTGCTCATTCTGGGAGTGAAGCAAGTCTTGTGGTCAGTAGATGAAAAGATGATTCAGAAACATGGAAGACATATTTTTAAAGCAAGTAAGTTCTGTATATCAGGAGTATAATTAACAGGAAGATACATGAGTTAAGTGACAGGTAACCATAACTTCAGTGTTAAAATGTCCGTTTGGATCGTTGTTAATTTGTTTAATGTACTTAGCAGTGTATTAGCAGAAGATATTTTAGGGTACATATTTTAGTGTCTCTGTGGCAGATGCTTGGTTTTCATAAACCACACATATATTTTACTTTTAAAATAAAAGCAGGGTGCCTCATCCAGAGACTAATTATACTGCAAAGCAAAACCAGCATGTTGCTCTGCACAGGTTACCAAAGCCATCCTCCTTCAGCTAGATCTGGCTACTTAATAGCTTTCATTAGCTGGGAACAGTTTCCAAAGCGCTCTGTTAAAGCCATTTCCAAACCATTCTGTCCTAGGGCAGGAAGAAAAATTAGCACATGTCCAAACAAAAATTGCTACAACTTTTTTTGTTCCCAAAAGAGAGATGAAATGGACAAGTTTGTATTTTCTCATTCCTGACATGAGAATACAGTACAACTAAAGAGAACAGGTAGTCAGAGCCTCACTGACCATAAACCATTTTGTAATGAATAAGTCCTTTATTTTTTTTGTTCTATCAGATAGCAAACCCCAGAATAACAACTGTCCCACTGACTCTGTGTCAATGTGAGGATTAGAGGGAAGAGTGGAGAAAAGTGGTTTAATTGTATTTGTATGAATGAAGGAGATTAAATCATTTCATCAGTGTTTGTAACACAGTTTACCTGCTTTCAGGTAACATAAGCAATCTCCATTTTAAGCAGTACCTCCTGACCTGGGGAAAGAACATCCAGCAGTTCTGGAGGCTAACATACACTATATAAGTGCTCTCACAAAAAGCACTGGTGCTGTGATGAGCTCAACCTTCCCCTCTTTCACGTCACCAGTGCTGTAGAGCAAGGGGCAAGTTCTCAGAGCAAACACGGTAAGAACAATCCATGCACTGAAAGGCACACTCATACAGTGCTATACAATGCAAAATAGTTTTCTTACTAACAGTGATGGTGAAGATAAGGGCCAACTGACCTACAATCTACAGAACATTTCTACCAATACATCCATGTGAACCTCCCTTCTCCACTCTTTGCCCTCTCCTTTCAGACACAGGACACTCACCTGAGACGCAGTGTAGACAGGAATCTTTCAAATAAGCACAGGACATCTAACACCAATTAAGCCTCCCCAGCTTTTCTCTTGGCCTGTAACTTTCTCTCCAAAAGGATACACATCTTCTGTAGGATCCATGGCATATCTGCAGGCTTCTGAATGTTTCAGGTGTCCCAAAGCACCTAAAACAGTTGTAGCCATTCATGCATAAGCACCTGAATTCTACTCAGCGATCTGCAAGGTGAAAATCTCAAGAGTAACATGAGCGTACTTTGTTTGCAAGAACATCATCTGCAGGTTTCTGTTCCTTCCGTTACTGTTTCCTACTTTCACACTGCCAAGAAAAAGCACAGCAACAGAAAAAGGGCACAGGAATATACATCCTTCATTTCTAAGCCCTTGGTGAACTGAATTTCCCACACTGTCTGGAGATGCCTCGGCAAACTTCTTTCTAAATCACACCCAGCTGCACAGTGCCAAAGGGCTGCCGTCCTGTAACCAAGTGCTGTCAGAATATGGAAGCATGACTTTCTACATCTACTACATGTACTTTCTTTCCATTGAGCCAGAAATGTCGTACCTTCCAAATCATGATGCTGGTAGAGACCACAGACAGTGCCAACAGCTTCCAGGAGAAGCCATGTAACAGCAACTTCAATCAAGGAGCAAAAATTACAAGAGAAAGGAAGTGCAGCTGATGGTTCCCTCATACTGTAAATAATCTAGAAATGGGAACAAAACACAGCTTTTAGCAGTATTAGATGTCGCACAAGGAAAACTGTATTGAAATGTTTTTCAGAGTTTGCAAGGAGCAAAATCTGCAGATAGGACAACTCTTGTGCTGCCATTTTTCTTCCTGCAGATGAAGCTGCTAAAGAGAGAAATAATATATGCAGGAATTGCAATCAGAGGTACATAAAAGTGTGAATAAATGATAGCCCAGAATCCACAATACAGCATAATATCTTTTCAATATTGGGAAAAAAAAAAAAAAAGTAAAATATTTTTTAAACTTAAATAGACATTCTATGTAAAATATGTGCTCCAGTGACAACTGTAACATGCAATCTTACCTGTATCCTTCAATAAGCCAAAATGTAACAAAAGAAATGCACCATGTTTCTAGAGAACTGATTTTCTAGGTCTCATCTGCACTATGTTCATCCTAAAATATTGAATTATGAAAACATTTAGCTTTGTACTTGAAACTCATTTGCTCAAACTATGTACTGCTATGAATGCACATAATATCAATCAAGTATCCATGAAGCAGCAGACTGTCAAGAAAGAGGTAATCACAGTGTTTTTTGCTAAACATACTCCTATGATTTCATCACAGTTTTCAAATTACACTGGCTTTGAAATTTGGAGAATTTGCTGGTTTTGAGTCATCAGTGTCAGAGCACTCTTTCTTTCTATTTCATGCTGCTTTGTCAACTCTATTGTATCATTATTTTCATTACATATCTTTGTCCTGAAGTCCTTCTAGAAGATTGGATATTTCTCCCTTTGAGCAGAAGAGGGCAGGAGAGTTCCAAGGTGAGGGCACACTCTCCCCTGCTTATCTGGCACTCAAAGAGAAAGAGAAGATGAAAACCAGATGTGTTTCCCTGAGCAGGGCAAACACCAGACTTTCCATCCTTACAGTCATGCCTGACATCAGCAATAATTGAAACAACATCCCACTCACCTTTGCCATGTCTGGCAGAGGTTGCAGCTCTTTCTATTACATCCCTCTAGCTGTCAAGTCAAGAGCTCCTGTGTCACACAAGGAAAAGCAATCTTTTACCTGCTTTGCCATGCTCATGGCAACACGAATGCAGATGCCAGCAGCTGATGCCCACAAGGACAGCCAGCCTGGACTTATTTTCATTACATATCTTTGTCCTGATGTCCTTCTAGAAGCTGGGACATTTCTCCATCTCAGCAGAAGAGGGCAGGAGGGGTCCAAGGTGAGGGCACACTCTCCTCTGTTTATCTGGCACAAAAAGAGAAAGAGAAGATGAAAACCAGATGTGTTTCCCTGCCCATGGCAAACACCAGCCTTTCCATCCTTACAGCCCTTCCTGACATCAGCACTAATAGAAACAACATCCCACTCACCCTTGCCATGTCTGGCAGAGGTTGCAGCTCTTTCTATTGCATCCCTCTTGCTTTCAAGTCAACAGAACCTGTGTCACTCAAGGAAAAGCAATCTTTTACCTGCTGTGCCATGCTCATGGCAGCAGCAATGCAGATGCCAGCAGCTGATGCCCACAAGGACAGCCAGCCTGGACTTCTTTTCATTACATATCTTTGTCCTGATGTCCTTCTAGAAGCTGGAACATTTCTCCATCTCAGCAGAAGAGGGCAGGAGAGTTCCAAGTTGCAGGCACACTCTCCCCTGTTTATCTGGCACTCAAAGAGAAACAGAAAATGAAAACCAGATGTGTTTAAATGCCCAGGGCAAACAGCAGCCTTTCCATCCTTACAGTCCTTCCTGACATCAGCACTAATTGAAACAACATCCCACTCACCTTTGCCATGTCTGGCAGAGGTTGCAGCTCTTTCTATTGCATCCCTCTAGCTGTCAAGTCAAGAGCTCCTCTGTCACACAAGGAAAAGCAATCTTTTACCTGCTTTGCCATGCTCATGGCAGCAGCAATGCAGATGCCAGCAGCTGATGCCCACAAGGACAGCCAGCCTGGACTTATTTTCATTACATATCTTTGTCCTGATGTCCTTCTAGAAGCTGGAACATTTCTCCATCTCAGCAGAAGAGGGCAGGAGGGGTCCAAGGTGAGGGCACACTCTCCTCTTTTTCTGGCACACGAAGACAAAGAGAACATGAATACCAGATGTGGTTCCCTGCCCATGGCAAACACCAGCCTTTCCATCCTTACAGTCCTTCCTGACATCAGCACTAATTGAAACAACATCCCACTCACCTTTGCCATGTCTGGCAGAGGTTGCAGCTCTTTCTATTGCATCCCTCTAGCTGTCAAGTCAAGAGCTCCTGTGTCACACAAGGAAAAGCAATTTTTACCTGCTTTGCCATGCTCATGGCAGCAGCAATGCAGATGCCAGCAGCTGATGCCCACAAGGACAGCCAGCCTGGACTTATTTTCATTACATATGTTTGTCCTGATGTCCTTCTAGAAGCTGGAACATTTCTCCATCTCACCAGAAGAGGGCAGGAGGGGTCCAAGTTGAGGGCACACTCTCCTTTTTTTCTGGCATAAGAAGACAAAGAGAAGATGAAAACCAGCTGTGTTTCCCTGCCCATGGCAAACACCAGCCTTTCCATCCTTACTGTCATGCCTGACATCAGCACTAATTGAAACAACATCCCACTCACCTTTGCCATGTCTGGCAGAGGTTGCAGCTCTTTCTATTGCATCCCTCTAGCTGTCAAGTCAACAGAACCTGTGTCACTCAAGGAAAAGTAATCTTTTACCTGCTTTGCCATGCTCATGGCAGCAGCAATGCAGATGCCAGCAGCTGATGCCCACAAGGACAGCCAGCCTGGACTTCTTTTCATTACATATCTTTGTCCTGATGTCCTTCTAGAAGCTGGAACATTTCTCCATCTCACCAGAAGAGGGCAGGAGGGGTCCAAGTTGAGGGCACACTCTCCTTTTTTTCTGGCATAAGAAGACAAAGAGAAGATGAAAACCAGCTGTGTTTCCCTGCCCATGGCAAACACCAGCCTTTCCATCCTTACTGTCATGCCTGACATCAGCACTAATTGAAACAACATCCCACTCACCTTTGCCATGTCTGGCAGAGGTTGCAGCTCTTTCTATTGCATCCCTCTAGCTGTCAAGTCAACAGAACCTGTGTCACTCAAGGAAAAGTAATCTTTTACCTGCTTTGCCATGCTCATGGCAGCAGCAATGCAGATGCCAGCAGCTGATGCCCACAAGGACAGCCAGCCTGGACTTCTTTTCATTACATATCTTTGTCCTGATGTCCTTCTAGAAGCTTGGACATTTCTCCATCTCAGCAGAAGAGGGCAGGAGAGTTCCAAGTTGCAGGCACACTCTCCCCTGTTTATCTGGCACTCAAAGAGAAACAGAAAATGAAAACCAGATGTGTTTCAATGCCCAGGGCAAACAGCAGCCTTTCCATCCTTACAGTCCTCCTGACATCAGTAGCAACTGAAACAACATCCCACTCACCTTTGCCATGTCTGGCAGAGGTTGCAGCTCTTTCTATTGCATCCCTCTAGCTTTCAAGACAAGAGCTCCTCTGTCACACAAGGAAAAGCAATTTTTACCTGCTGTGCCATGCTCATGGCAGCAGCAATGCAGATGCCAGCAGCTGATGCCCACAAGGACAGACAGCCTGGACTTATTTTCATTACATATCTTTGTCCTGATGTCCTTCTAGAAGCTTGGACATTTCTCCCTCTGAGTAGCAGAGGGCAGGAGAGTTCCAAGGTGAGGGCACACTCTCCCCTGTTTATCTGGCACACGAAGACAAAGAGAACATGAAAACCAGATGTGGTTCCCTGCCCATGGCAAACACCAGCCTTTCCATCCTTACAGTCCTTCCTGACATCAGCACTAATTGAAACAACATCCCACTCACCTTTGCCATGTCTGGCAGAGGTTGCAGCTCTTTCTATTGCATCCCTCTAGCTGTCAAGTCAAAAGCTCCTATGTCACACAAGGAAAAGCAATCTTTTACATGCTTTGCCATGCTCATGGCAGCAGCAATGCAGATGCCAGCAGCTGATGCCCACAAGGACAGCCAGCCCGCACTTATCTTCATTACATATCTTTGTCCTGATGTCCTTCTAGAAGCTTGGACATTTCTCCCTCTGAGTAGCAGAGGGCAGGAGAGTTCCAAGGTGAGGGCACACTCTCCTCTTTTTCTGGCACACAAAGAGAAGATGAAAACAAGCTGTGTTTCCCTGCCCATGGCAAACACCAGCCTTTCCATCCTTACAGTCCTTCCTGACATCAGCACTAATTGAAACAACATCCCACTCACCTTTGCCATGTCTGGCAGAGGTTGCAGCTCTTTCTATTGCATCCCTCTAGCTGTCAAGTCAAGAGCTCCTCTGTCACACAAGGAAAAGCAATCTTTTACCTCCTTTGCCATGCTCATGGCATCAGCAATGCAGATGCCAGCAGCTGATGCCCACAAGGACAGCCAGCCTGGACTTCTTTTCATTACATATCTTTGTCCTGATGTCCTTCTAGAAGCTGGAACATTTCTCCATCTCAGCAGAAGAGGGCATGAGGGGTTCCAAGTTGCAGGCACACTCTCCTCTTTTTCTGGCACACAAAGAGAAGATGAAAACCAGATGTGTTTCCCTGCCCATGGCAAACACCAGCCTTTCCATCCTTACAGTCATGCCTGACATCAGCACTAATTGAAACAACATCCCACTCACCTTTGCCATGTCTGGCAGAGGTTGCAGCTCTTTCTATTGCATCCCTCTAGCTGTCAAGTCAAGAGCTCCTGTGTCACACAAGGAAAAGCAATTTTTACCTGCTTTGCCATGCTCATGGCAGCAGCAATGCAGATGCCAGCAGCTGATGCCCACAAGGACAGCCAGCCTGGACTTCTTTTCATTACATATCTTTGTCCTGATGTCCTTCTAGAAGCTGGAACATTTCTCCATCTCAGCAGAAGAGGGCAGGAGGGGTCCAAAGTGAGGGCAAACTCTCCTCTTTTTCTGGCACACGAAGACAAAGAGAACATGAAAACCAGATGTGGTTCCCTGCCCATGGCAAACACCAGCCTTTCAATCCTTACAGTCCTTCCTGACATCAGCACTAATTGAAACAACATCCCACTCACCTTTGCCATGTCTGGCAGGGGTTGCAGCTCTTTCTATTGCATCCCTCTAGCTGTCAAGTCAAGAGCTCCTCTGTCACACAAGGAAAAGCAATCTTTTACCTGCTTTGCCATGCTCATGGCAGCAGCAATGCAGATGCCAGCAGCTGATGCCCACAAGGACAGCCAGCCTGGACTTATTTTCATTACATATCTTTGTCCTGATGTCCTTCTAGAAGCTGGAACATTTCTCCATCTCAGCAGAAGAGGGCAGGAGGGGTCCAAGGTGAGGGCACACTCTCCTCTTTTTCTGGCACACGAAGACAAAGAGAACATGAATACCAGATGTGGTTCCCTGCCCATGGCAAACACCAGCCTTTCCATCCTTACAGTCCTTCCTGACATCAGCACTAATTGAAACAACATCCCACTCACCTTTGCCATGTCTGGCAGAGGTTGCAGCTCTTTCTATTGCATCCCTCTAGCTGTCAAGTGAAAAGAGCCAGTGTCACTCAAGGAAAAGTAATCTTTTACCTGCTTTGCCATGCTCATGGCAGCAGCAATGCAGATGCCAGCAGCTGATGCCCACAAGGACAGCCAGCCTGGACTTCTTTTCATTACATATCTTTGTCCTGATGTCCTTCTAGAAGCTGGAACATTTCTCCATCTCAGCAGAAGAGGGCAGGAGGGGTCCAAGGTGAGGGCACACTCTCCTCTTTTTCTGGCACAAAAAGAGAAGATGAAAACCAGATGTGTTTCCCTGCCCATGGCAAACACCAGCCTTTCCATCCTTACAGTCCTTCCTGACATCAGCACTAATTGAAACAACATCCCACTCACCTTTGCCATGTCTGGCAGAGGTTGCAGCTCTTTCTATTGCATCCCTCTAGCTGTCAAGTCAAAAGCTCCTATGTCACACAAGGAAAAGCAATCTTTTACAAGCTTTGCCATGCTCATGGCAGCAGCAATGCAGATGCCAGCAGCTGATGCCCACAAGGACAGCCAGCCTGGACTTATTTTCATTACATATCTTTTTCCTGATGTCCTTCTAGAAGCTTGGACATTTCTCCATCTCAGCAGAAGAGGGCAGGAGAGTTCCAAGGTGAGGGCACACTCTCCTCTTTTTCTGGCACAAAAAGAGAAGATGAAAACCAGATGTGTTTCCCTGCCCATGGCAAACACCAGCCTTTCCATCCTTACAGTCCTTCCTGACATCAGCACTAATTGAAACAACATCCCACTCACCTTTGCCATGTCTGGCAGAGGTTGCAGCTCTTTCTATTGCATCCCTCTAGCTGTCAAGTCAAGAGCTCCTCTGTCACACAAGGAAAAGCAATCTTTTACCTGCTTTGCCATGCTCATGGCAGCAGCAATGCAGATGCCAGCAGCTGATGCCCACAAGGACAGCCAGCCTGGACTTCTTTTCATTACATATCTTTGTCCTGATGTCCTTCTAGAAGCTGGAACATTTCTCCATCTCAGCAGAAGAGGGCATGAGGGGTTCCAAGTTGCAGGCACACTCTCCTCTTTTTCTGGCACACAAAGAGAAGATGAAAACCAGATGTGTTTCCCTGCCCATGGCAAACACCAGCCTTTCCATCCTTACAGTCCTTCCTGACATCAGCACTAATTGAAACAACATCCCACTCACCTTTGCCATGTCTGGCAGAGGTTGCAGCTCTTTCTATTGCATCCCTCTAGCTGTCAAGTCAAGAGCTCCTGTGTCACACAAGGAAAAGCAATTTTTACCTGCTTTGCCATGCTCATGGCAGCAGCAATGCAGATGCCAGCAGCTGATGCCCACAAGGACAGCCAGCCTGGACTTATTTTCATTACATATGTTTGTCCTGATGTCCTTCTAGAAGCTGGAACATTTCTCCATCTCACCAGAAGAGGGCAGGAGGGGTCCAAGTTGAGGGCACACTCTCCTTTTTTTCTGGCATAAGAAGACAAAGAGAAGATGAAAACCAGCTGTGTTTCCCTGCCCATGGCAAACACCAGCCTTTCCATCCTTACTGTCATGCCTGACATCAGCACTAATTGAAACAACATCCCACTCACCTTTGCCATGTCTGGCAGAGGTTGCAGCTCTTTCTATTGCATCCCTCTTGCTTTCAAGTCAACAGAACCTGTGTCACTCAAGGAAAAGTAATCTTTTACCTGCTTTGCCATGCTCATGGCAGCAGCAATGCAGATGCCAGCAGCTGATGCCCACAAGGACAGCCAGCCTGGACTTCTTTTCATTACATATCTTTGTCCTGATGTCCTTCTAGAAGCTGGAACATTTCTCCATCTCAGCAGAAGAGGGCAGGAGGGGTCCAAAGTGAGGGCAAACTCTCCTCTTTTTCTGGCACACGAAGACAAAGAGAACATGAAAACCAGATGTGGTTCCCTGCCCATGGCAAACACCAGCCTTTCCATCCTTACAGTCCTTCCTGACATCAGCACTAATTGAAACAACATCCCACTCACCTTTGCCATGTCTGGCAGAGGTTGCAGCTCTTTCTATTGCATCCCTCTACCTGTCAAGTCAAGAGCTCCTCTGTCACACAAGGAAAAGCAATCTTTTACCTGCTTTGCCATGCTCATGGCAGCAGCAATGCAGATGCCAGCAGCTGATGCCCACAAGGACAGCCAGCCTGGTCTTATTTTCATTACATATCTTTGTCCTGATGTCCTTCTAGAAGCTGGAACATTTCTCCATCTCAGCAGAAGAGGGCAGGAGGGGTCCAAGGTGAGGGCACACTCTCCTCTTTTTCTGGCACACGAAGACAAAGAGAACATGAATACCAGATGTGGTTCCCTGCCCATGGCAAACACCAGCCTTTCCATCCTTACAGTCATGCCTGACATCAGCACTAATTGAAACAACATCCCACTCACCTTTGCCATGTCTGGCAGAGGTTGCATCTCTTTCTATTGCATCCCTCTACCTGTCAAGTGAAAAGAACCAGTGTCACTCAAGGAAAAGTAATCTTTTACCTGCTTTGCCATGCTCATGGCAGCAGCAATGCAGATGCCAGCAGCTGATGCCCACAAGGACAGCCAGCCTGGACTTATTTTCATTACATATCTTTGTCCTGATGTCCTTCTAGAAGCTGGAACATTTCTCCATCTCACCAGAAGAGGGCAGGAGGGGTCCAAGGTGAGGGCACACTCTCCTCTTTTTCTGGCACAAAAAGAGAAGATGAAAACCAGATGTGTTTCCCTGCCCATGGCAAACACCAGCCTTTCCATCCTTACAGTCCTTCCTGACATCAGCACTAATTGAAACAACATCCCACTCACCTTTGCCATGTCTGGCAGAGGTTGCAGCTCTTTCTATTGCATCCCTCTAGCTGTCAAGTCAAAAGCTCCTATGTCACACAAGTAAAAGCAAACTTTTACAAGCTTTGCCATACTCATGGCAGCAGCAATGCAGATGCCAGCAGCTGATGCCCACAAGGACAGCCAGCCTGGACTTATTTTCATTACATATCCTTGTCCTGATGTCCTTCTAGAAGCTTGGACATTTCTCCATCTCAGCAGAAGAGGGCAGGAGAGTTCCAAGGTGAGGGCACACTCTCCTCTTTTTCTGGCACACGAAGACAAAGAGAAGATGAAAACCAGATGTGTTTCCCTGCCCATGGCAAACACCAGCCTTTCCATCCTTACAGTCCTTCCTGACATCAGCACTAATTGAAACAACATCCCACTCACCTTTGCCATGTCTGGCAGAGGTTGCAGCTCTTTCTATTGCATCCCTCTAGCTGTCAAGTCAAGAGCTCCTCTGTCACACAAGGAAAAGCAATCTTTTACCTCCTTTGCCATGCTCATGGCAGCAGCAATGCAGATGCCAGCAGCTGATGCCCACAAGGACAGCCAGCCTGGACTTCTTTTCATTACATATCTTTGTCCTGATGTCCTTCTAGAAGCTGGAACATTTCTCCATCTCAGCAGAAGAGGGCAGGAGGGGTCCAAGGTGAGGGCACACTATCCTCTTTTTCTGGCACACGAAGACAAAGAGAACATGAATACCAGCTGTGGTTCCCTGCCCATGGCAAACACCAGCCTTTCCATCCTTACAGTACTTCCTGACATCAGCACTAATTGAAACAACATCCCACTCACCTTTGCCATGTCTGGCAGAGGTTGCAGCTCTTTCTATTGCATCCCTCTAGCTGTCAAGTCAACAGAACCAGTGTCACTCAAGGAAAAGCAATCTTTTACCTGCTGTGCCATGCTCATGGCAGCAGCAATGCAGATGCCAGCAGCTGATGCCCACAAGGACAGCCAGCCTGGACTTCTTTTCATTACATATCTTTGTCCTGATGTCCTTCTAGAAGCTGGAACATTTCTCCATCTCAGCAGAAGAGGGCAGGAGGGGTCCAAGGTGAGGGCACACTCTCCTCTTTTTCTGGCACACGAAGACAAAGAGAACATGAAAACCAGATGTGGTTCCCTGCCCATGGCAAACACCAGCCTTTCCATCCTTACAGTCATGCCTGACATCAGCACTAATTGAAACAACATCCCACTCACCTTTGCCATGTCTGGCAGAGGTTGCAGCTCTTTCTATTGCATCCCTCTAGCTGTCAAGTCAACAGGACCTGTGTCACTCAAGGAAAAGCAATCTTTTACCTGCTTTGCCATGCTCATGGCAGCAGCAATGCAGATGCCAGCAGCTGATGCCCACAAGGACAGCCAGCCTGGACTTCTTTTCATTACATATCTTTGTCCTGATGTCCTTCTAGAAGCTGGAACATTTCTCCATCTCAGCAGAAGAGGGCAGGAGGGGTCCAAGGTGAGGGCACACTCTCCTCTTTTTCTGGCACACGAAGACAAAGAGAACATGAAAACCAGATGTGGTTCCCTGCCCATGGCAAACACCAGCCTTTCCATCCTTACAATCTTCCTGACTTCAGCAATAATTGAAACAACATCCCACTCACCTTTGCCATGTCTGGCAGAGGTTGCAGCTCTTTCTATTGCATCCCTCTAGCTGTCAAGTCAAGAGCTCCTGTGTCACACAAGGAAAAGCAATCTTTTACCTGCTTTGCCATGCTCATGGCAGCAGCAATGCAGATGCCAGCAGCTGATGCCCACAAGGACAGCCAGCCTGGACTTATTTTCATTACATATCTTTGTCCTGATTGACCTTCTACAAGCTGGAACATTTCTCCATCTCAGCAGAAGAGGGCAGGAGGGGTCCAAGGTGAGGGCACACTCTGCTCTTTATCTGGCACTCAAAGAGAAAGAGAAAATGAAAACCAGATGTGTTTCCCTGCCCATGGCAAACACCAGCCTTTCCATCCTTACAGTCCTTCCTGACATCAGCACTAATTGAAACACCATCCCACTCACCATTGCCATGTCTGGCAGAGGTTGCAGCTCTTTCTATTGCATCCCTCTAGCTTTCAAGTCAAGAGCTCCTGTGTCACACAAGGAAAAGCAATCTTTTACCTGCTTTGCCATGCTCATGGCAGCAGCAATGCAGATGCCAGCAGCTGATGCCCACAAGGACAGCCAGCCTGGACTTATTTTCATTACACATCTTTGTCCTGATGTCCTTCTAGAAGATTGGACATTTCTCCCTCTCAGCAGCAGAGGGCAAGTGAGTTCCAAGTTGAGGGCAAACTATCCCATGTTTATCTGGCACTCAAAGAGAAAGGGAAAATGAAAACCAGATGTGTTTCCCTGCCCATGGCAAACACCAGCCTTTCAATCCTTACAATCTTCCTGACTTCAGCAATAATTGAAACAACATCCCACTCACCTTTGCCACGTCTGGCAGAGGTTGCAGCTCTTTCTATTGCATCCCTCTAGCTTTCAAGTCAAGAGCTCCTGTGTCACACAAGGAAAAGCTATCTTTTACCTGCTTTGCCATGCTCATGGCAGCAGCAATGCAGATGCCAGCAGCTGATGCCCACAAGGACAGCCAGCCTGGACTTATTTTCATTACATATCTTTGTCCTGATGTCCTTCTAGAAGCTTGGACATTTCTCCATCTCAGCAGAAGTGGGCAGGAGGGGTCCAAGGTGAGGGCACACTCTGCTCTTTATCTGGCCCTCAAAGAGAAAGAGAAAATGAAAACCAGATGTGTTTCCCTGCCCATGGCAAACACCAGCCTTTCCATCCTTACAGTCCTCCTGACATCAGCAATAACTGAAACAACATCCCACTCACCTTTGCCATGTCTGGCAGAGGTTGCAGCTCTTTCTATTGCATCCCTCTAGCTTTCAAGTCAAGAGCTCCTGTGTCACACAAGGAAAAGCAATCTTTTACCTGCTTTGCCATGCTCATGGCAGCAGCAATGCAGATGCCAGCAGCTGATGCCCACAAGGACAGCCAGCCTGGACTTATTTTCATTACACATCTTTCTCCTGATGTCCTTCTAGAAGATTGGACATTTCTCCCTCTCAGCAGCAGAGGGCAAGTGAGTTCCAAGTTGAGGGCAAACTATCCCATGTTTATCTGGCACTCAAAGAGAAAGAGAAAATGAAAACCAGATGTGTTTCCCTGCCCATGGCAAACACCAGCCTTTCAATCCTTACAATCTTCCTGACTTCAGCAATAATTGAAACAACATCCCACTCACCTTTGCCATGTCTGGCAGAGGTTGCAGCTCTTTCTATTGCATCCCTCTAGCTGTCAAGTCAAGAGCTCCTCTGTCACACAAGGAAAAGCAATCTTTTACCTGCTGTGCCATGCTCATGGCAGCAGCAATGCAGATGCCAGCAGCTGATGCCCACAAGGACAGCCAGCCTGGACTTATTTTCATTACATATCTTTGTCCTGATGTCCTTCTAGAAGCTGGAACATTTCTCCATCTCAGCAGAAGAGGGCAGGAGGGGTCCAATGTGAGGGCACACTCTCCTCTTTTTCTGGCACACGAAGACAAAGAGAACATGAAAACCAGATGTGGTTCCCTGCCCATGGCAAACACCAGCCTTTCCATCCTTACAGTCATGCCTGACATCAGCACTAATTGAAACAACATCCCACTCACCTTTCCCATGTCTGGCAGAGGTTGCAGCTCTTTCTATTGCATCCCTCTAGCTTTCAAGTCAAGAGCTCCTGTGTCACACAAGGAAAAGCAATCTTTTACCTGCTTTGCCATGCTCATGGCAGCAGCAATGCAGATGCCAGCAGCTGATGCCCACAAGGACAGCCAGCCTGGACTTATTTTCATTACACATCTTTCTCCTGATGTCCTTCTAGAAGATTGGACATTTCTCCCTCTCAGCAGCAGAGGGCAAGTGAGTTCCAAGTTGAGGGCAAACTATCCCATGTTTATCTGGCACTCAAAGAGAAAGAGAAAATGAAAACCAGATGTGTTTCCCTGCCCATGGCAAACACCAGCCTTTCAATCCTTACAATCTTCCTGACTTCAGCAATAATTGAAACAACATCCCACTCACCTTTGCCATGTCTGGCAGAGGTTGCAGCTCTTTCTATTGCATCCCTCTAGCTGTCAAGTCAAGAGCTCCTGTGTCACACAAGGAAAAGCAATCTTTTACCTGCTGTGCCATGCTCATGGCAGCAGCAATGCAGATGCCAGCAGCTGATGCCCACAAGGACAGCCAGCCTGGACTTATTTTCATTACATATCTTTGTCCTGATGTCCTTCTAGAAGCTGGAACATTTCTCCATCTCAGCAGAAGAGGGCAGGAGGGGTCCAAGGTGAGGGCACACTCTCCTCTTTTTCTGGCACACGAAGACAAAGAGAACATGAAAACCAGATGTGGTTCCCTGCCCATGGCAAACACCAGCCTTTCCATCCTTACAGTCATGCCTGACATCAGCACTAATTGAAACAACATCCCACTCACCTTTCCCATGTCTGGCAGAGGTTGCAGCTCTTTCTATTGCATCCCTCTAGCTTTCAAGTCAAGAGCTCCTGTGTCACACAAGGAAAAGCAATCTTTTACCTGCTGTGCCATGCTCATGGCAACACCAATGCAGATGCCAGCAGCTGATGCCCACAAGGACAGCCAGCCTGGACTTATTTTCATTACATACCTCTGTCCTGATGTCCTTCTACAAGCTGGAACATTTCTCCATCTCAGCAGAAGTGGGCAGGAGGGGTCCAAGGTGAGGGCACACTCTGCTCTTTATCTGGCACTCAAAGAGAAAGAGAAAATGAAAACCAGATGTGTTTTCCTGCCCATGGCAAACACCAGCCTTTCCATCCTTACAGTCCTTCCTGACATCAGCACTAATTGAAACAACATCCCACTCACCTTTCCCATGTCTGGCAGAGGTTGCAGCTCTTTCTATTGCATCCCTCTAGCTTTCAAGTCAAGAGCTCCTGTGTCACACAAGGAAAAGCAATCTTTTACCTGCTGTGCCATGCTCATGGCAGCAGCAATGCAGATGCCAGCAGCTGATGCCCACAAGGACAGCCAGCCTGGACTTATTTTCATTACATATCTTTGTCCTGATGTCCTTCTACAAGCTGGGACATTTCTCACTCTGAGCAGCAGAGGGCAGGATGGGTCCAAGGTGAGGGCACACTCTGCTCTTTATCTGGCACTCAAAGAGAAAGAGAAAATGAAAACAAGATGTGTTTCCCTGCCCATGGCAAACACCAGCCTTTCCATCCTTACAGTCCTTCCTGACATCAGCACTAATTGAAACAACATCCCACTCACCTTTGCCATGTCTGGCAGAGGTTGCAGCTCTTTCTATTGCATCCCTCTAGCTTTCAAGTCAAGAGCTCCTGTGTCACACAAGGAAAAGCAATCTTTTACCTGCTTTGCCATGCTCATGGCAGCAGCAATGCAGATGCCAGCAGCTGATGCCCACAAGGACAGCCAGCCTGGACTTATTTTCATTACATATCTTTGTCCTGATGTCCTTCTAGAAGCTTGGACATTTCTCCATCTCAGCAGAAGTGGGCAGGAGGGGTCCAAGGTGAGGGCACACTCTGCTCTTTATCTGGCACTCAAAGAGAAAGAGAAAATGAAAACCAGATGTGTTTCCCTGCCCATGGCAAACACCAGCCTTTCCATCCTTACAGTCCTTCCTGACATCAGCAATAATTGAAACAACATCCCACTCACCTTTCCCATGTCTGGCAGAGGCTGCAGCACTTTCTATTGCATCCCTCTAGCTGTCAAGTCAAGAGCTCCTCTGTCACACAAGGAAAAGCAATCTTTTACCTGCTTTGCCATGCTCATGGCAGCAGCAATGCAGATGCCAGCAGCTGATGCCCACAAGGACAGCCAGCCTGGACTTATTTTCATTACATATCTCTGTCCTGATGTCCGTCTAAAAGCTGGAACATTTCTCCATCTCAGCAGAAGAGGGCAGGAGGGGTCCAAGGTGAGGGCACACTCTGCTCTTTATCTGGCACTCAAAGAGAAAGAGAAAATGAAAACCAGATGTGTTTCCCTGCCCATGGCAAACACCAGCCTTTCCATCCTTACAGTCCTCCTGAAATCAGCAGCAACTGAAACAACATCCCACTCACCTTTGCCATGTCTGGCAGAGGTTGCAGCTCTTTCTATTGCATCCCTCTAGCTTTCAAGTCAAGAGCTCCTGTGTCACACAAGGAAAAGCAATCTTTTACCTGCTTTGCCATGCTCATGGCAGCAGCAATGCAGATGCCAGCAGCTGATGCCCACAAGGACAGCTAGCCTGGACTTATTTTCATTACACATCTTTGTCCTGATGTCCTTCTACAAGCTGGAACATTTCTCCATCTCAGCAGAAGTGGGCAGGAGGGGTCCAAGGTGAGGGCACACTCTGCTCTTTATCTGGCACTCAAAGAGAAAGAGAAAATGAAAACCAGATGTGTTTCCCTGCCCATGGCAAACACCAGCCTTTCCATCCTTACAGTCCTTCCTGACATCATCAGCAACTGGAAAAACATCCTACTCACCTTTGCCATGTCTGGCAGAGGTTGCAGCTCTTTCTATTGCATCCCTCTAGCTGTCAAGTCAAGAGCTCCTGTGTCACACAAGGAAAAGCAATCTTTTACTTGCTGTGCCATACTCATGGCAGCAGCAATGCAGATGCCAGCAGCTGATGCCCACAAGGACAGCCAGCCTGGACTTATTTTCATTACATATCTTTGTCCTGATTACCTTCTAGAAGCTTGGACATTTCTCCCTCTGAGCAGCAGAGGGCAGGATGGGTCCAAGGTGAGGGCACACTCTGCTCTTTATCTGGCACTCAAAGAAAAAGAGAAAATGAAAACCAGCTGTGTTTCCCTGCCCATGGCAAACACCAGCCTTTCCATCCTTCCAGTCCTTCCTGACATCAGCACTAATTGAAACAACATCCCACTCACCTTTGCCATGTCTGGCAGAGGTTGCAGCTCTTTCTATTGCATCCCTCTAGCTTTCAAGTCAAGAGCTCCTGTGTCACACAAGGAAAAGCAATCTTTTACCGGCTGTGCCATGCTCATGGCAGCAGCAATGCAGATGCCAGCAGCTGATGCCCACAAGGACAGCCAGCCTGGACTTATTTACATTACATATCTTTGTCCTGATTTCCTTCTAGAAGCTAGAACATTTTTCCATCTCAGCAGAAGAGGGCAGGAGGGGTCCAAGGTGAGGGCACACTCTCCTCTTTTTCTGGAACACAAAGAGAAAATGAAAACCAGATGTGTTTCCCAGCCCATGGCAAACACCAGAGTTTCCATCCTTAAAGTCCTCCTGACATCAGCACTAATTGAAACAACATCCCACTCACCTTTCCCATGTCTGGCAGAGGTTGCAGCTCTTTCTATTGCATCCCTCTAGCTTTCAAGTCAAGAGCTCCTGTGTCACACAAGGAAAAGCAATCTTTTACCTCCTGTGCCATGCTCATGGCAGCAGCAATGCAGATGCCAGCAGCTGATGCCCGCAAGGACAGCCAGCCTGGACTTCCTTTGATTCCTTCCCTTTGGATCAGCGTCCTTCAGGAAGGCGGAACATCTCTCCAGCTGAGCAGCAGAGGACAGCAGGGCTTCGTTGTCTGGGCATGTTCTCTTCTGGCCCTCTGGCCCTCACAGACACAGGAGGAGGACACAGAGGCTGCTGTCACACAGCCAGCCCTGCCTCTCAGGTCAGCTCTCAGGCCATCCTCTCTCCCCTCAGCAGCAGCTCACTGTTCTGCACTCCTCTGGCCTGGGCTGGCAGAGGTGTGCAGCAGTTCTGCTGATCTCCCAGTGCTGGCCATGTCTGCAGTGCCTGTGTGAAAGACACAGGAAGCTGCCAGCATTGCACTGCTCTGCTGTGCCCCTGCCATCACCGAGTTTGCTGTCAGCAGCTGCTGCTACACGTCCATTCAGGCACAGGCCTTTCCTTCCTGGCCCTCTTTCCCCCCCTCTCTCCTCTGCTCTCTCTCGTGCTCCCCTTTGGCCTGGGCTGGCTGAGCAGTGCAGGCCTTGTTGTTGCTCCCTGGGCCAACTACGTCACGGTTCCCCGTGACTCTGCCAGCTGCTCTGACACAGCGACTGCGTCCTCAGTGTGGATTCCAGAATGCGACAGACGTCCAGAGAAGACTTCCAGGGCTGATTGGAACATGCTGCCATCAAGAACTGCCATGGCTCAGGCCCCCTGGGAATCTGCTCACAGCGAAAGCTGCTGTCACTCTGTGTGGGCACAGCCTTGTCTGTGTAGGCCTGCTCACACTGCAGCCCCTGTCTGCACCAGAACCGTGCCGATCCACCTTCTCTTGGCCTCCTTGCCTGCATGGAAAAGGGCAGCTTGGGCTGAAGTCCCTCAACTTTCAGATGGCCGAGTGAAGTCTCTGAGCCCTGGTGACCCACTCAGCTCTTCAGCCTGCTGACCTGCTCTGCTGGGGCTGTCTTAACAGGCAGAGGGCACGTTATCCTAATGTCCCCACATCCATCCCTCTTAGCATACTGTAGGCCAGTTCCTAAAAGGACACCTGCACAATCTCTCTGAATGTTAATCAACATGTAGTTAGTCTTCAGTGGTGATTAGCTATGTGTTTAGTCAGAGGTGCAATGATACTAATGGTGAGAGAAAGACATTCCCAGTTGTCACCAGGTGGAACACACTTCAGACTGGAATCCTCAAGCAGACTGCAGTCAAGCTTTCTTAATTATTCGTTGTTCTTATCAATTCAGACGCATCTCTTAATTCCTGCTTGAATGAACATTCTGTAATAATCTGCTGAGACAGCGCAAGGCTTGACAATGAGACTATAGTTTATGAAAGCAGCACTTTTTACTTCCTTTACAAGTTCTTATCTGAATGCTAAATACAACATCAATTCACTTCTCACTGGGTTGAACGTTTTAAATATTTGGTAAACATAATGGTTCTAATTCTGACATTTAATATGAAAATATTAAAACTCCTTGTAAGTACTTTTTTGTTAGAATGCCAGATGCTAAAGGGATGAAGTGGCACAAGAAAGCAAAATATCTCTGCTGATGGCAGGAAGGACTGTAAGGATGGAAAGGCTGGTGTTTGCCATGGGCAGGGAAACACATCTGGTTTTCTTGTTCCCTTTGTCTTTGAGTGCCAGAAAAATAGAGGAGAGCGTGCCCTCACCTTGGACCCCTCCTGCCCTCTTCTGCTGAGATGGAGAAATGTCCCAGCTTCTACAAGGACATCAGGACAAAGGTAAGTATTGGAAATAAGTCCAGGCTGGCTGTACTTGTGGGCATCTGTTGCTGGAAAATTTAATGGCAGTAAACTGCCTAGATAATGACAGAATGAGGGTGACAATAGAATGGTACGTAATCACAGTACAATGAAAAAAGTATGCAGGGTGCAGGAAGGGAGGTGTGGACATTCTGAGGTGCAACTCTTTATTTGCTCCAGAAAGCTCTATCAGAATGGAAGACTGAAGGAAATACTTTGAGGGGTTTTTTAATGTGACTGGATAAAAGATCCACGTGGCAAATTGAATAACTGGGTGGTAAAGGGACATAGATACCTCACTGTTTCATGGAACCTTTCAATTAAGCACCTGAGCACTGTGTACAGGACTTGGGAATATAAGTATTAGAGGATGATGGAATATCTTTATTTGGAAGGGACCTCGAGGATCATGTATTCCACCTCCTGGTTCCACACCGGACCTCCTATGGGTCAAGCCCTGTGTCTGAGAGCATTGTGCAAATGCTCTTTGGCCTTTGTCAGCTCAGTGCCAAACCACTGCCCTGGGGAGCCAGTGCCAAATTCCATGTATCTAGTTCATCCTACAGAATGATGCCAAGAACAGTTATAGAGATCGACTTACAAACAAAATTCTTGTCTTGAATTAATGGTACACTCACCATTTAAAAAAAAAAAAAAGGAGTTAGAAGAAAACATGTAAGTGTAGATTTAAAAGCAACCTGTATTGTTACTTAGAGTTTGATATAGTGTAATCCAGTGCACAGTACTTGTAACGTGTGTTTTACAAAATGCTTTGCAATGTAGGGATCTATTAAGATAAATGCTGCAAGTTCTAATATGTCCATGACCTTTTCAAACTGTTCCTTACTGCTACACATCACTACGAGTAGTTCTTCTGTCAGGAAGGATCACATGAGTAATTAACCTGTGACCTTAAGTTTGGAATTAAATGCATACAGTGGAAGTAAGAGCTGTGGGTTATTTTGCTCTTTCAGTGTTGAACAGCCGAGGTGTTTTGTTTTGGAGGGTGGATAGTGATGGGACAAGTGGGGAATGGCTTTAAACTGAGACGGGGGGTGTTGAGGTTTAGGTTGGATGTGAGGAGGAAGTTTTTCAGCCAGAGGGTGGTGAGGCACTGGAACAGGTTGCCCAAGGAGGCTGTGGATGCCCCATCCCTGCAGGCATCCAAGGCCAGGCTGGATGTGGCTCTGGGCAGCCTGGGCTGCTGGTGGGCAGGTTAGAAACCCAACATGACTTTATTGCAGCCCTGGGTGCAGGGGGATCACTGCTCCTAGCATGCACACAGAAGAGCTGGAGCACACAGGTGATGTACATTCCACTTGTGAACATTCCTGCAATTGCAGAGAGCGTGCGCCTGTTCCAATCACTGCTGCACAGATTAAAAACTGATTGCAGATGAGCTGTTTTGGTATGGGGTTCTTGCCAACGGTCTGCAGTGGCTGTGTGATTCCTCGGGGAGTTGCTCTCCAGCCCAAAGGTCATGTCCTAAGTCGACCAGATCCCGTTTGTGTCCAGAAATGGCTGACAACAGATCAGCTGCTGGTCAAGTTTCTAACAGCACACTGGCCTTGCTCCAGTGTCTGTGTCATCAGCCCCAGCACATACGGTGCACCTCTTCAAGGCTTTGCAACACTGAGACTCTGCACTTGGGCTCCAGACATCCTGCTGCACCAAGAGGTTATTCTAGCTTTGGTATCTTGCAACTTTGTATATAACTACATCACTGTAATCATAAATGTCTAGGAGCATGGAGATGGAGAAATTAATCTTCCTGTAATTCTCTGTACTGCAGCCCCGTGGTTGTCAACACCTAATGCAATATTGAAATTTCAGTTGAGAAATTGAAAGCTGTCCCTAACAAAAAAACATCTGCATTTGTTATTGAAATCACACTAAGGATCAATAAATCCAAATGCTTCCAGCATAACCACGATTATAGGCAGTGTTTAGACAAGCTCTTACAGGAAAACCATGAACACAAGGCTAGAGAGAGACTAAGTGATGCACTCTGCAGGAATACTCATGGAAGTATTCACAGTGCAGGAGTCTGATCTGATTACAGATGCTGTGCTTTAAGTACCCCTTATCATATCTTTTTTTTCACTGTTGTGCAGGGGTTGGACTCAGTGATCTCTGCAGGCTGGAGATGCTGTTTGCTAATGGCAGATGGAGAGAGGAAAAGCAAGTGCAAGGCATGCTGTGCATAGCCACCACATGGCATCTGCACCATTTCCCCCTGCACCAAGGAGGAGCAGCTCACAAGCTTGGCCTGGGCCAGGGAAGGGAGCAGACAAACATCTGGACCGACCCCAAACGAGCTGGTTCTGCAGGTTGGGTGTCTTCTGCTGCTTGTCTCACATCCTGCTGCTCAGCGGTAGATTTGTTCCTGCTCAGTGCTAACAGGAAACTCACACAGCATTTCTGTTTCAGCTGTGCCAACGCTTTGATCCCTTGCTGCTTGGATGGGGCGTTTGAAGAATGATGCCTGTGCTGATGTCCAGCCAGGCTTTGGGGATGAGTCTCCACACCAGGGTCCGTCTGACAGGACTGAGGGTTGGGGATCCAGCCAGGTCGAGTCCAGCGTGCTTTGCTCTTGTTCTTAGTGCTTGTTTTTGCTCAGGAGGGCAGGAGGTGAACCTCGTGAACCAATGCCTGCAGACGGGGTTTGCAGAGAAAGAGGTCCTGCAGGCCTTGTGTGACAGCCACGGAGCTGCAGCGAGGCTGCATCCGTGTAAAACACCAGAGATCCACGGAGGTGTGAAGGGGAGCTGTGGGCTGCAGTCACGCAGGAAGGGATGTGCATGCTCGGGGTTTGGTTGTTGTGTGTGTGTTAAGTGACTGTGATACCACTGCTGGGTCAGTGTGAGCGTACGGAACAAGTGTGACAGCCTTTTTGATGGAGCCCTGTGAAAGGAGTCCTATGGACTTGAGATCCAACTATCAGCCTGTGGGCATCATTTAGGAGTTGGGGTAGGGGATGAGGCAAGGGAAGTTGGGCTGAGAAAGGGATAAAGCAGTCTGGCAGTAGTTCTGTGTTTCTCCCATCTCCTGCTTTATTTCCTTCCAGGTGAAATAGATGGGTGCTGCAACATGCCCTTGAATGTAACAAAACCCACTCTAGTGTGGATTTGACATGGGCCCAGCACTGCAAGGTACGCTGCTGGGAGGAAGCGTCCATCTGGCTGAGGGCAGGAAGGCCCTCCAGAGGGATGCACTGAGGCCAGTTGTGCGAGGCTCAACAAGAGCAAGCGCCAGGTCCTGCGCTTTGGTCATGACGACCCCGTGCCAGCTTCTCCAGGATTTGGCTGGGGTAGAATTCCAAGCAGCCCCTGATTCCAGAACGTTGGGCTGGGCTGTTGGAATCTTCTGCCCTTGTGACTGGTCTTGCCTCCCCACCCTGTCCGTCGTGGTGGAGCAGCCTGGTGGCCCTCAGTGATGTCATAAGGGCTAGAATGAGGGGAGGAGCAGTGCGTGCTGCGTCCCTTCATTGGAGCGCTGGAGCTCTGACTGAGCAGCTCGCTTGTTGCACTTGTGCACCGACTGCGTCCCTTTGTCTTCACACCGTGCTGTGCAGCACCTTGTAGGTAAGCTGAGACAGTGTGGGAGAGACGGGGGGACAGTGAGTGCTGAGAACTGCTGGCTGGCGGAGCTCATAGGATCACATTATCTCCATCAGCAGAGGGGTGGCCATGAGGGACAGGGAGGTGATCGTCCCCCCCTGCTCTGCTCTTGTGAGGCCCCAGCTGCACTACAGTGTCCAGAAAGACAGGGAGCTGCTGGAGAGGGTCCAGAGGCGAGCCACAGAGATGATCAGGGGACAGGAGCACGTCCCCTGCAAAGACAGGCTGAGGGAGCTGGGCTTGTTCAGCCTGGAGAAATGAAGGCTGTGGGTTGAACCCATGGCAGCCTTCAGTACCTAAAGGGAGCCTAAAAAGAGGAGGGGAATCAACTCTTTGAAAGGGTAGATAACAGCAGGACAAAGGGAAATGGTTTTAAGTTGAAAACTTAAGTATTAAAGTTGAGGGAGGGCAGATTTTGGTTTTTCCCTCGTATTCTTTGCTAAACCGTGGAAGCAAACTGACCTGCTCTTTCTCTCTCCTCTCTCCACCCTCTGCCTGCTTCCCTGCTGCAGCTTTTGCTCGTGGAAGATCAGAGCATAGTGACAAGGAACGGCTGCGGATTCGTGAGATTTGTCTCCCTCGTTCTGATCTCTTGCCAGGTACCTGCCATGGTTTGTCCCCCCACATGCTTTAGCAGCCCGTGACGCCCCGTGTTTAGTAACACAGCCTCATCCAGCTTTGATGGGACGCTGGTCACGTGTGGGTTTTCTCCACGTGCTCTGCAGCTCAGCCCTCAGAAGGATGCTGTCTGTGGTGCTGTGACCAGCTGGTTTTATGGAAAGCAATCCCTTAGGCAAAGAGTCCCAGCCCCAGCTTGTGCAGAGCTGCACAGCATCACCAGGGACACCAGCAGGCGTGCTTGGGCTGTGTGAGTGTGCCCGACAGCTGTAGGGAGCACAGCAGAGATGTGAACAGAGAAAATAAAAGTGTGTTTCTTTTCAGTTCCAGCTTGTCACACCTACGCTGATGGCTGTGGCGTGCAGCGAGATCAGCTGTGGGCCTGACCTGGCATGGACAGAGGTAGAGTATGAAGCTCTGATTGGTCTTTGTTCCCTGACTGCAGCCAGCAGAGTGAGCCGCAGATGTGCTCTCCTGCTTTCCAAGAGAGCTCCTCTGTGGCAAGACAGCAGTGCAAGGGTGGCAAGTTTATAAAAGTACGAGAGCCATCTCGGCTGTTGTGTTTGTCCTCTACTGACTTTTCCCTTGAAATGGCTGCAGAAACAACAATCATTCTCTGCTCTGTTTGGCCTTGCTGTTGGTTGGACTGCTCAAGAGAGCTGCTTGGTGCTTGCAATGGCACTGTTTGCACCTTGTAACTGCAGCCGTAGCTTTGGTTTCCCTCTTCACGGTCTCCTAGCATCTGAAACAGTCAGCCTTCCTGCACAAAGAGCGCAGGAAAGGAGGGGGCAAAATGGACAAGGCCACCTGTCTGCGTCAGTGCCATTGCTGATTAGTCTGGGTGGGGAGAGATGCATCTTTGCATTGCCTGGCGTGTGCCTGCTGCACACCAGGGAGAGAAACAGCCGTTATTAGACTTGCAGTTCCTTCTGAAGTGCCCATGATAAGGACCGAGTGCATTTCCTGCAGCTTTCTCTGCAGATGTGCTCCTCACCTTGAAGTCCTCCTTGTTGGTTCCCAGCTCCTCACTGTGGCCTGTGCTCTCTGTTTCAGGCTGAGAACAAGGGGAAGCCCCTGCTGGACCATGAGGTGGCACCTGTGAATGTTCCAGCTATTGCTGCTGCCCATGCTATTAAGAGATACGTTGCCCAGGCAGCGGATGAACTCTCCTTTGAGGTAAGCAGTTCAAGGCGTTCCTTGTTGTTCAATTTTACAGTGGCAAATGCCTTCAGAGCTGCACTGGTGCAAGTGCTCTCAAGCTCGGCGATGTTGGGCAGTGCAGAAGAATGCAGTCATTTGAGCTGTGCTTTCCTCCCAGCCGTGCTGAAGCTGGGACTGACACTGCAATCTCTTGCAGGTGGGAGACATCGTGTGTGTCATCGACATGCCACCAAAGGAGCTGACCCCCTGGTGGAGAGGCAAGCTCGGCTTCCAGGTAGGCACAAGATTCAGACTGGAGAGTGCAACTGCAGTAAAGGCAGGAATCTCAGCTTAGAGCTGCTCTGCCTGCTCAGGATGCCTAATGGACATAAACAGTTTCCCTGTGTCGGTGTCAGGGGACCTTGTCTTTGGCTGCAAATGTTGAAAAATTGTTACCTTTATGCTGTGAACTATGGCCATTTTCTTCTGGATAGTCTTATGGAACGTCAGGCAAGCACGTTCCGAGGGAAATGTTACGTGGCTTTTGGTTTAACAGTTCAGATCTGAGAAGTGCTGCATGCAATAGTTGGCCTCTCTTTTCTTCTTGTTACAGGTTGGATTTTTCCCAGGGGAGTGTGTGGAACTCATTAATAAGAACATTCCTGAGGCACTCATCAATTCTGTGCCAAAGCCAGGTAGGGATGTTACATTTGATGGTGTGGGGAAGCAAAATGAAGTCTTTTTGGGGGTGTGTTCCATGTTTAGTACCTCCTTTATCCATCCCACATTGTCCTCTGGGTTGATGATCCTTCATGCACACCATGGGGCAGAGATTTGGCCCAATCCTCCTGATTTTATGATTGGACTTGGCAAAACTATAGAATCTTCATAGAATGGCTTGGGATGGAAGGGACCTCAGGGATCATCATGCTCCAACCCTCCTGCCTCAGGATGGTCTCCCAGCCCCCACATTTAATGTCAGATTAGACCAGGCTGCCCAGGGCCCCATCCAACCTGGCCTTGGGCTTTTCCAGAGATGGGGAAAATCCCTTTTTGTATGTACTGGTTGGTAATGTTCTTCCCGTTCTGACGTGCTCTGTAGAATGTGCTGTGCTCGGCCTCGTCCAACGGAGCCAGACCTGAAATGACCTGGTTTCTTCCTTTTGTTGTGCAGTGCCCAAGAAACGCAGCAAGATCCTCACCTTCCTTCGTTCCTTGGTGAAGGCCCGCCCAAAGAAACCGACCGAGCGGGAGGTGGAGAAGGAAAGGGTGTTTGGCTGTGACCTGGGAGAGCATCTTCTCCACTCCGGTCGTGATGGTAAGGAGCTGCCCATTCCTGAGATCTTCCTCTGCTGGGCATCTAAAGAAGATGAAAGGGAGCTCGTATCTAGCAGGGGGCAGGCTGACAGCAGTGGAGACACGTGTAATGGGAGTTGATGGCTGAAGGATCAAGTGAGGCGGATGCTCCTAAGAGACAAGCACATCTGTATTTGCTTCAGCCAAGCCTGGCTGGGCTTAGTGGATGGGATGTGACTCCCGGGAGCACAGCCTGCAGCACGATTGAATCAGGAGCTCCACTGACGGCTGGCACGTGTTCTTCAGTCCCCCAGGTCCTCCAGAGCTGCGCTGAGTTCATTGAGCAGCACGGCGTGGTGCAGGGGATATACCGCCTGTCCGGCGTCGCGTCCAACATCCAGAGGCTGCGGTAAGAGTGCTGCGACTGACACAGCCTGAGTGCATCTGGTGTGGCTTTGGGCTTGCCTTCCTCTCGCTCAACCGGGTTTGCGTCCCTCTCTCCAGGCAGGAATTTGAGTCGGAGCAGATTCCTGAGCTCACCGTCCGTGACATTCACAGCGTGAGCTCCCTCTGCAAGATGTACTTCAGGGAGCTCCCGAACCCTCTGCTCACCCACCAGCTGTACGGCAAGTTCTCGGTAAGCACAAGGCCACGTCTTTCATTTCCCTCTTCCTGGGCCTCTTGGCAGATGGCTGCAGCAGTGCCCCAGCTCGGAGGCCCTTTTGCTGTCAGCCCCACGAGGTTTACTCGCAGTGGTGTACTAGCCTGATTGGTGTCTCGCTCCCTTTCTGCACTACTCCAGGATGCTGTTGGTGCCGCTACAGAGGAGGAGCGGCTGCTCAGAATGCAGGACGTCATCCAGCAGCTGCCCGCTCCTCACTACAGGTCAGTGCTGCCCTCAGCCTGCTGAGCTCAGCCCTGCTGCATTGCAGAGGGCAACGATGCGGTTCCAGGCTCTGTCTCACGCCGGCAACACGATGCCTGTGTATGCTGAAGGGTTGAAGGCTCCATGGGCTTACTTTATGGGGTCAGTTCCTGGGCACGGGGGCACGCTTGGTGCAGCTGATGGCTGCGGCTGTGCTGTGCTGGGGCTTGGTGCTGCAGCGTGGCACTCAGTCAAGTTGGATCTACTTCAACTTCGGTGACAGTAGCAATCACAAGAAGTAGCATGAATGGAGGTTTGCTTTCTGAATTGCAGCACGGCATGCTCGTTGGTGCTGAACGTTTGCCTCTCTTGTTTTCCAGGACACTGGAGTTCCTGATGAGACACTTGGCGTGTCTGGCTGGGAGCTCCACCATCACAAACATGCATGCCAAGAACCTAGCCATTGTGTGGGCTCCAAACCTCTTAAGGTAAACTGCTGGTTCTGTTTCAACACTTCCTCTGTTCTCCAGTTAAGAAAAACTGTCCTCTTTTTTCTCCATCAAATGTGCTCTTCTCCTGTAAAATCTGTGGCTGACAGAAGAGCAGGAGCCTGAGCTGTTCTCCATCCCCACGGGCACAATGTCTAGGTGACAATTTCTGCAGTCTTGTTGAGATGGGACTGACGTGTCCTTGATCATCCAGGGGAATTTCTGCAGTGGCATCACTGATTGCCCACTGTGGAAGTCTCCAGAGCCTCAGCTGACAGCTTTTGGCTGCAACAATTCAGACTCGGGGAAACGGTCTTGGAGAAATGACTTCTAAAATCTGCCTTTTCTACAGATCACAGCAGAACGAGTCTGCCTGCGCCAGCGGAAGAGCTGCCTGCATGGAGCTGCAGACGCAGTCGGATGTGGTGGAATTTCTCATCAACCACACAGACGTCCTCTTCGGCTCCAAATCCAGAGCAGACATCGCAGATGCAGCAGGTGAGTGTCTTCCTCCATTAGCTTGATCTTGACCTGACACCTTGATCAAATGCAGGCCTTCTCCGGGACCTTTGAAATTCTCTTTTACCATCAAGGGGACTGCAGACCTCTGGGCTTCCATTAGGGTGTGGCATCCTGTTGCTGGATGCTGAGAATGTCCAAGCCCAAACTTCACAAGGAGGAAACTGTCATTATTATGGTTTGCATGCAGGAGAAGCTTGATGCGAGTGTGGCAGCGAAGCTTTCTCAGTTCCCTGCCCCCATTTCCTTGGGTTTTTCCTTGCCTATTTTGATAGAGTAAGCTGCTCTTAATGATGACCGTGTCCTTTGCCATAAACACACCTATGCCCACATGGTTATTTTGGGCTCCTCTTCTTCCAGTGGCTGGGATAAGCAAGCCTGAGAAAAATACAGCACCTCCCCCAGAACCGTGGTGGCTGTGCTGCTGCTTTCTGATCCTCGCTCTTACCTGTGGTTTTCCCTGACAGGGCACAATTCTCTCCCAGGGCCCAAGTCTGTGGGAGTCTCTTCTGCTGCCACAAAGCTGCTAAGCCTGGAGGAGGCACAGGCACAGAGGCGAGGCCACAGCAGCTCTCCCCCTGTGACAGAGAGCAGCAGGGACATTGAAGTGGAAGAAAGCCCTGCAGCTGGACAGGGCAGATTCCACACTGTCATCGACTTTCCATCTGAAAGGTAAAGAGGACTTTCTTTTCCAGCACCGAGCATCATTGTTTGGGTGGGTTTTTCTGTTTTCCTGCAGAAACCAGGCAGTGCTAGGAACAAGCAACTGCTGCCAAGAGCTCAGTGCAGCTCTTCCCTCACCCTGCACCATGCACGACTCACAGCGTTGGCTGTTTTCTCTCTCCAGGCAAAATCCACGCAGCAAGAATGAGGAATCACCAGCTAGCAGTTGGTGTTGCTGCTTCAGGCTCAGAAAGCCATCCTCTGGCAGCAAACGCCAACTGCAGCGCAATGCCAGGCAGCCCTCAGAAACAGCAGTGGTAGTCCTGGCAGGTAAGGGTGCAAATGCAGCTTCTAAATCCCTGCTTTTCAGGAGCATAGAATTCAAGCTTGCTCTGCACTTGTATCTCTTTCTGGCGTTCCAGCCCCTGCCCAACATCTTCAGTTCACCCCTGATCAAGAACCACTGTCATAATTCAGCTTGTGAAAGTTTGACACTAACCCCTGTGTATCCTTTCTAGGTGAATCAAGCCCTTGCCAACCCACAAGATCCAGGGCAAGTAGCGAGGATGCTCTCTGTGCTTCGATCAGTGGAGAGCTCTTAGGAAGCACAAATTGCTGCAGTTCCAACAGCAGCCTTACACATGACAACAGTGATGGAGAGAAGGAGCTCATTCAAGTTCATGCCCTCATTACACCTGGCTCTGCTGAAAATGCTGACCTGGGCCTGCCAGAAACCACAGTCAGCAGCCTGGATTGTAACCAGGAGTCTCTGCAGTGCAGGCCATCCCAAGAGCAGTGTGAGTGCCCCAACAGCAGCACCTCCATGCCGGAACAGGTCAGCATCAGTGAAGAGGAGCAGAGCCTCTTGCAGGGGGACTTTCAATCAGGCCTCCAGTCCCAGGCACCGGACAGCAGCACTGAGAGCTCTGAGCCACTCTCTCCATGACAAGACAGGATGAGTCCCATCTTCACCGTGGACCTCTCACACCCTCCTGTCCTTTATATAATAATAAAAGCACACTCATGCTCAATCAACGCCTTGACTGCATCTGGAGTCTTCATTCACACGGACTGGGATGAATGCAGCACACAGCAAAGCACCCCAGCTTGCAATGCTGTGGCTGTGGGGTGCGTGCAGCACAGCTCCGGGTTTGTTCCTGTTTTGTCTGGCTTTGGGATGTCTGCAGGGGGAGCTCTGCTACCATTTGGCATGGTAGCAAATAATCTCTCGCATCCTGGATGCTGCTCATGATACTCCCAAGCTTCCTGGCTGTGGCTTTGTGACGCTTTTCAGGGCCTTCTGATGCATTTTGATGCCTTGGATGTTGCTTAACACCTCCCTCCTCGCATCATGTCCTTTCCTGGCTCCCAGCTACGAGCTGGCCCTGCAGATCATCTCCAGACCTGTCATCAGCACACTGCGGCAGGAGAAGCTCCCCCTGGCCAACATCAGGCAGTACTGCTTGGTCTGCAGCTCAGTGGCCATTTCCCTTTTAGGCGGCTCCTGCAGAAGAATCAAGCAGCAGAACCTTTTGCTCACCCTGCAGCACACAAATGCTACAAAAGCAGAAACAACATGGGAATCTCTGGGTCTGCAAGACTTCACAGACACTCACCGGCTGTGTCTGATGGTTCCCTCCCATCCTTGATTTCCTTCTCCCCTTCTCCACGTCGGATCCCACTGCTGAGCCATGATCAAGCTGCCCAGTGTGGCAGAGCATCGTGCAGAGCCGTGCTGGCACCTCCTCCCCTTCCTCTCCTGCAGCTCAGCGTGCAACCTGAGCAAGTTTTCTTCTGAGAAAGTGACCAGCTCTTTTCCATCCCTTTGCCCCTACAAACAGTTGTCCAGAGGATCTCGTCCAAGAATTCCTGGAACAGCCTGCAGCTGGCTCTCCTGAAGTTCAGGCTCCTGCCTTTGCTTCCTGCCAGGCCCGCATTCCTTGAGATCACCAACTCAAGGAGGGCATGGTCACTGCAGCCCTGACCGCCTCCTGTCGTAACCCCTGGTGTGCACCATGTCCAGCCATGCTTCCCTTCTGCTTGCTGTGCCCAATGCCTGCACCACAGAGTGATTCTCACTGCACTCCAGGAGTCTGTCAGATTGCTTGCAGCCAGCCATGCTGATTTCCCAGACTGACTGGAATCCCCCATCAGGATGAGAGTCAGTGAGTGCGATGCTTCTGCTGGCTGCAGTAAGCAGCTCCCACCAACAGGCTCTCTTTCCAGGCGGCTGTAGCAGACCCTCACCTCCAGAAGCCCTGCACTGCTGCACTTCCTGATTTTACCCACAAGTTCACAACCTGGTCATGGCTCTTCTTAGTTCTTTGCACTCAACTTCTCATCATAGAGGGCAAATCCCTTGCCTTCCAGAATTCCATAGTATCAATTGTGTCTGCTTTATGTCAGGATTTTTTTTCTTTCCTTTCTTTTTCCATTTTCTAGGTAGGAAAATGAATTTCTGAGCCAGGAGAAGCAGAAGTGAAACAGTCTTCCTGGCACTGCTCAGGTTGCAGGAGTTGCCAAGTGCTCCTCAGGTAATGTGTGCTGAAGAGCTGACCTTGGTGGCAGGGGCTGTGGCTGCATTTTGTGCCTGTCATGCGGGAATCCAAGAAAGCCTATTCAGAGCAGGAGCTGCAGAGCGAGATAAACATCACGAGAAGGTAAGGCTGAGAAGCAAGGACACCTCCAGAAAGAAGAGAAAAACTGAGTCAAGTGAGCTGCGTGACGGCCGTGTGATGCTGACCATGATTGGAGGAAGAGCGCATGGCTGGGAATGACTGATGGCTCTGGTTGGATGGGTGCCTGTGTGCACAGAGGTAAGGAGTGTTTGTGGGATGTTTTGCTGGCATCTAACGGCTGTAAGGGGAAGTCAAGAGAGAAAACTTGTGAATGCATAAAAGGGATGTTAAAATCTGGAACAGACTGTTTGGATCATTCACAGCTGAGTCCAGATTGCCACACTGCCAGAACCTGGGGCCTAGGATTTTCCTTTAAGAGTGCCAACTGCTTATTTTAAATGATAAAAAGTAACATTGAAAAAAGCTTCCCTCCTTGCATTAGAATAACATATTTGATGTTTCTGTCTTTCCATTCCTTTAGCAGCCTGGGGGTTGATGCAGCTGCATGCATCTGCTGCCCTCCCCTTCTGTTTTGTGTAAAAGAACAGTAAAATATGCGATCAGTGTGAGATCTTTCTGAAGTATTTTACTTTATTTGCCCCTAGGCTGCAATGGCTGGGAAATGGCAGTGTCACCCAGGAGCCCACATGGCGACCTGATGTCTCATTGTTGGGGTCTATTGGAAACCACCACGATGACAAAAGAATGCCTGGGATTCCTCCGGCCCAAATGCCAAACCTTGCACTTGGCTGTGCTGAACCTCATGAGGTTCACCCAGGCCCACCTCTCAAGTCTGCTGAGCTCAATCAGATGTCATTTTTCTCGTGTCCTTCCATTCCGAGTCCATCTGTTCCCCAAAGCAAAAGAATTTGGAGGGAACCACCAACAGTTATGTGAGCGATTTCAGCGTCTATTTCTGATCATGGCAACAACTTCAGAGGTCACACTTAATTTACGGTGCCCGTTGTAATTCTGACCAAGGCTGCAGTTGCAGCTGACTTCCCAAGGCTGCAAGACGTGGTGGTGACACAGCCTTGTGCTTCTGCATTGGTGCTCATCCCACGTTTCCTTTCTCTGTCTCGCAGGTCAGCTCCTGCTGGAAGCAGATGGTATCCCAGTGTGAATGAAGGTCAGTGCAGGAGCAGCTGCTGATGGGAGGAAGGAAGTCCATGCTGAAGAGCTCTGAAGCATCTGCAGGTATGGTTCTGGAGGAGGCAGCAGTGATGTCGGAGGGCTCCCAGCAGGAAGCTGTCTCATCCAAATGCTTGCTGAGTGGTTGGAAGGGAGCTTTCTGCATGACAGCAGCACCAGTTGCTTGCTTCAAATGCTGCCAAGACAAGGATTAGCAGGAGTTCCAGTATCTACAGTATCATCACGAATCATGATAGGATTACAATGTGTCCTCATACAAACGCAGCCATTTCTCTCTGAGTCCAGAGGCTGTCCGGAAAGCATCTTTGAGGTCTCTCACACCAAACCACTGCTGTCCGTGTGGGATCTGACTCATTAGGGTATAGGGGTTAGGAACCACAGGCTGTCTTTTGAGAACGGGTTCAGTCATTTCCTTACATCTTGCACCAGCCGATACGTGCCGTCTGCCTTCCGTGCCGACAGGATTGGGGTGTTATAAGGCCACAGACAAGGTTCCAGAAGACCATCCTTAACCACTGTCTGTGTTACAGCTTTTAGACCCACTCTCCCTTCTAAGGCTATGGGATATTGTTGCTGTTTCACAGCTCCACTCCCTCCTTGGGCAGTTCTTTGTAAGGGAAAATTGTGAGTCCACCCCGATTTCCTTCCCCTGCCCACAGCTTTGGATTCATTTCTTTTCATCACCAGCTGTTAACACATTCATTGACACCTGATATCTGTTTCACAGACTTGCAGCTGTAATCCTCATTTAACTATTAAATCTCTCCCCCATAAATCGGTCCCTGCTTCAGGCACAGAGAACAATTGCCCTGCAACTATTTTATCTTTCCATTTCAGTTCTGTGGTCTCCAAGAGTGGAGCTGTCATTTCTGATCCCTCAGCCCCAGTTATGCACAACAGCCACATCCAGATACACGCCTGGTACCTCTGAACTAGCTAATGCTGTAGGATGGAATATTGTTTCTCCACTGGCTATCAAATGTGGGATTGCTCTGAAGTAGTACAGCACCATGTGTTTAGTAATTAGCCCTTAGAAACAGTTTGAAAAAGTAGAAAGACTTTATTAGTATTAGTAAAAAGAAGTTATTTCATAACATATTTTAGAAATACAGTTGTTCAATCGTGTGATCAATTCTCCCTTACAGAACTGTAATAGTTACAAATTGCATGGGTATAGCATTGAGGACCAGAAAGCATGTTGTAAGGCCATTCTGTTTGGATAGGAGAAGCTCAGCAAAAGAAAAACAGACTCCAAAGAAGCCAGGGCCTCCACACAAGGCCGAACTGACTGACTCTGTGGGCAGGTTGGGATGCAACAGGCAGGCATCAAGAGACTCCCCTCTGTCCTCCTTCCAAACTTCTCTCTATTCAGGGATGAGCAGCTGTCCAGAAATAGTGGCCAAGTGTTGATAAGCAGCTGTCAGACGTTCAATAATTAGCAGTATACCTGCTGAGCTAGCAACAATTGGTGTTTAGCCAGTCACACACACACACAGAATGGCCCGGGTTGGAAGGGACCTCAAGGATCAGGAATCTCCAACCCCCTGCCACAGGCAGGGCCACCAACCTCTGTACCACTGCACATATGCACACTGCTGGATAGAAACAGCAGTGTGGGAAAAAACTGTATGCTGTGGATGCAAAGGGTGAATCAGAATGGCTTAACAGCTGTCCCACAAGGAAAAGCAATCTTTTACCTGCTGTGCCATGCTCATGGCAGCAGCAATGCAGATGCCAGCAGCTGATGCCCACAAGGACTGCCAGCCTGGACTTATTTTCATTACATATCTTTGTCCTGATATCCTTCTAGAAGCTGGGACATTTCTCCATCTCAGCAGAAGAGGGCAGGAGGGGTCCAAGGTGAGGGCACACTCTACCCTGTTTATCTGGCACTCAAAGAGAAAGAGAAAATGAAAACCAGATGTGTTTCCCTGCCCATGGCAAACACCAGCCTTTCCATCCTTACAGTCCTCCTGACATCAGCAGCAACTGAAACAACATCCCACTCACCTTTGCCATGTCTGGCAGAGGTTGCAGCTCTTTCTATTGCATCCCTCTAGCTTTCAAGTCAAGAGCTCTTGTGTCACACAAGGAAAAGCAATCTTTTACCTGCTGTGCCATGCTCATGGCAGCAGCAGTGCAGATGCCAGCAGCTGATGCCCACAAGGACAGCCAGCCTGCACTTATTTTCATTACATATCTTTGTCCTGATGTCCTTCTACAAGCTGGAACATTTCTCCATCTCAGCAGAAGACGGCAGGAGGGGTCCAAGGTTAGGGCACACTCTCCTCTTTTTCTGGCACACAAAGAGAAAGGGAAGATGAAAACCAGATGTGTTTCCCTGCCCATTTGAAAAACCAGCCTTTCCATCCTTACAGTCCTCCTGACATCAGCACTAATTGAAACAACATCCCTCTCACCTTTGCCATGTCTGGCAGAGGTTGCAGCTCTGTCTATTGCATCCCTCTACCTGTCAAGTCAAGAGCTCCTGTGTCACACAAGGAAAAGCAATCTTTTACCTGCTTTGCATGCTCACGGCAGCAGCAATGCAGATGCCAGCAGCTGATGCCCACAAGGACAGCCAGCCTGGACTTATTTTCATTACATATCTTTGTCCTGATGTCCTTCTAGAAGCTGGAACATTTCTCCCTCTGAGCAGCAGAGGGCAGGAGAGTTCCAAGGTGAGGGCACACTCTCCCCTGTTTATTTGGCACTCAAAAAGGAAGAGAAGATGAAAACCAGATGTGTTTCCCTACCCATGGCAAACACCAGCCTTTCCATCCTTACAGTCCTTCCTGCCATCAGCAGCAACTGAAACAAAATCCCACTCAACCTTTGCCATGTCTGGCAGAGGTTGCAGCTCTTTCTATTGCATCCCTCTAGCTTTCAAGTCAAGAGCTCTTGTGTTACACAAGGAAAAGCAATCTTTTACCTGCTGTACCATGCTCATGGCAGCAGCAATGCAGATGTCAGCAGCTGATGCCCACAAGGACAGCCAGCCTGGACTGATTTTCATTACATATCTTTGTCCTGATGTCCTTCCAGAAGCTGGAACATTTCTCCATCTCATCAGAAGTGGGCAGGGGAGTTAAAAGGTGAGGGCACCCTCTCCCCTGTTTATCTGGCACTCAAAGAGAAAGAGAACATGAAAACCAGATGTGTTTCCCTGCCCATGGCAAACACCAGCCTTTCCATCCTTACAGTCCTTCCTGACATCAGCACTAATTGAAACAACATCCCACTCACCTTTGCCATGTCTGGCAGAGGTTGCAGCTCTGTCTATTGCATCCCTCTACCTGTCAAGTCAAGAGCTCCTGTGTCACACAAGGAAAAGCAACCTTTTACCTGCTTTGCCATGCTCATGGCAACACCAATGCAGATGCCAGCAGCTGATGCCCACAAGGACAGCCAGCCTGGACTTATTTTCATTACATATCTTTGTCCTGATGTCCTTCTACAAGCTGGGACATTTCACCATCTCAGCAGAAGAGGGCAGGGGAGTTAAAAGGTGAGGGCACACTCTCCTTTATTTATCTGGCACTCAAAGAGAAAGAGAAAATGAAAACCAGATGTGTTTCCCTGCCCATGGCAAACACCAGACTTTCCATCCTTACAGTCCTTCCTGACATCAGCACTAATTGAAACAACATCCAACTCACCTTTGCCATGTCTGGCAGAGGTTGCAACTCTGTCTATTGCATCCCTCTAGCTGTCAAGTCAAGAGCTCCTGTGTCACACAAGGAAAAGCAATCTTTTACCTGCTTTGCCATGCTCATGGCATCAGCAATGCAGATGCCAGCAGCTGATGCCCACAAGGACAGCCAGCCTGGACTTATTTTCATTACATACCTTTGTCCTGATGTCCTTCCAGAAGCTGGGACATTTCTCCCTCTCAGCAGAAGAGGGCAGGAGAGTTCCAAGTTGCAGGCACACTCTCCTCTTTTTCTTGCACACAAAGAAATAGAGAAGATGAAAACCAGATGTGTTTCCCTGCCCATGGCAAACACCAGCCTTTCCATCCTTACAGTCCTTCCTGACATCAGCACTAATTGAAACAACATCCCACTCACCTTTGCCTAATCTGGCAGGGAGGTGATGCTCTTTCTATTATACCCCTCTGGCTTTGAATTCACCAGTGCTTGTGTCACACAAGGAAATGCAACATTCCAGCTGTTCTGCCATTCCCATAGCAACAACTATGCAGATGCCAGCAGCTGATGCCCACAAGGACAGCCAACCTGGACTTATTTTCATTACATATCTTTGTCCTGATGTCCTTCTAGAAGGTTGAACACTTCTCCATCTCTGCTGCAATGTTCAAAAAAGGTCCAAGTTTAGGGCACACTCTCCTCATGGCCTCTTGCACTCAAATACAAAGGGAACATGAAAACCAGAAGTGTTTCTTTGCCCATGGCAGACACTAGCCTTTCCATCCTGACAGTCCTTCCTACAATCACCTGGAATTGAAGCAACATCCCCCACATCTCTTTTTTGAACTTATTCATGCATGAATAATAATAATGAGAATTTTTCTGTAAATCTTATTTCTGCATGGAATCGATCTGATAACCGGAGCTTTTTTCTCTAAAACAATCCTGCAAATTTGCACTGCTTATCTATGTACGCAAAATGTTTTTGCCATTCATCTCAAGTATCAATACATCTTGCAAAATAAGATAGAAAAAGTATTTACAGACATTTTTGGACATAGATTACTTCTGGTCAAGTGGGAAAGAATCCCTAAGCTGCAATCATGAAATTCTTTTATCACTTTCTCTGATTTAGCCAGTGTTACTAAAAGGGAAATAAGACACAGGCTTTTGATAGCAGCTGCCAATTTAAGAACGATAATAAGTTTTATTATTCTTGGCTACGATCAAAGTGCTGCATTTCAGGATTATCTCCAGCTCATCAAGTATAATTAACAGTTTTGGATAGCCACATTATTGTATAGCAATATTGTCTTCCTGCAAGGAATTTCATTGTTTTGACACGTGCCACAGGTTGTTAATAGATTGCCTGATTACCATTTATTTTTTTTTATTGGCTTATGATGACCACAGAAAATTATACAGCAGCACCATAAAAACTTTAAATCCTATCCCATGTATCTGCATTCATACGAAAATAATATTGGAAAGCATTGGTGAAACTAAGATTACAAATTAAAGCAGAGGACAATTTCAGTGAAAGCCTACAGGTTTCTCAGCTCTGCCCATTTCAAACCCCTGAAGACATCCACGGGTTTCCTGCTGTGGGACACAGGCACTCACCTGCAGCTCAGCACTGCCTGCTCATGCCTGCGCACACCTTCAGGCTGGAACCAAGGAAATCCTCAGCAAAGACATCAGTACACTTTTGTTATGATGACTTTCCTAAAGAAGCATCAAATATTTCTTCACGAGAAATACTGCAAGTCCCTTTGACACTAGCCCTTATTTTAAATGTTTAGATTTGTGCTTCATTCAGGCGTGCTGTCACTCACAAAAAGATTTTTATTCTTTTGCTTTTCATTCTGAGGAACAGAGTGATTTCTGCCTTGTTTACTGACTGTAGGCACAGCAATACTCCTGCACCTTCAGGGAAACAGCAAATCCATCTCTTTCACACCCTACTTCTATCAAGCTCACTCACCTTACAAGGTATTTATTGCAAGCAGCTCTTCCAAAAATGGAGATTAACAGAACCTGCAACCCAGGACACCTCAGTAAGCCAGTACTTTTCATCTCCTGAAGGTGTAGGTAGACACAGAGCTGGAACATCTTTTCCAGAGCTGTGTGATGCTATCTCATCTATGTTCCTTTACTGTGCACTCAGTGTCACTTCTTATCTAACCTGGTTGCATCCCAGGATTTCTGGTGCCAAAAATAAACTGACAGCTTTCATCACTAGTTAAAAGGAAATTGCAATAGGAAAAGCAATTTTTCTGATTTCTCTGTTGATCAGAGATGCTTCATGCAAGCCTGATGCGGTAGAAACAATATCAGCTTTAGATTACAGTCATGACAGCAGCATTTTGCAGAGTACTTCAGAAAGAACTGAGCACTGCCCCAAGAGCTTCAGAGCGGCAGGCTGTCACAGTGTGCCAACCAGCTCAGCTGTGAGTTGGCACTGAAGCTGCACCACAGGGAGAACAAAGCCCCCTGTGCACCCTTGGAGAGCCAAGGGTTGGAGATTCATGAACCTTGAGCTCCTTTCCAACCCGGGCCATGCTGTGATTCTGGGATTCTCACCTTTGCCTCATCTGGCAGAGGGAGGCAGCTCTTTCTGTTGTCTCCCTATGGCTGTCAGGTCACCAGGGCCAGTGTCACACAGGGAACTGCAAACACTGTGTGTGCTGTGCCCTGCCCATGGCAGCACAGAGGCAGCTGCCAGCAGCTGATGCCCACAAGGACAGCCAGCCTGGACTTCCTTTGATTCCTTCCCTTTGGATCAGCGTCCTTCAGGAAGGCGGAACATCTCTCCAGCTGAGCAGCAGAGGACAGCAGGGCTTCGTTGTCTGGGCATGTTCTCTTCTGGCCCTCTGGCCCTCACAGACACAGGAGGAGGACACAGAGGCTGCTGTAACACAGCCAGCCCTGCCTCTCAGGTCAGCTCTCAGGCCATCCTCTCTCCCCTCAGCAGCAGCTCACTGTTCTGCACTCCTCTGGCCTGGGCTGCGTCCTCAGTGTGGATTCCAGAATGCGACAGACGTCCAGAGAAGACTTCCAGGGCTGATTGGAACATGCTGCCATCAAGAACTGCCATGGCTCAGGCCCCCTGGGAATCTGCTCACAGCGAAAGCTGCTGTCACTCTGTGTGGGCACAGCCTTGTCTGTGTAGGCCTGCTCACACTGCAGCCCCTGTCTGCACCAGAACCGTGCCGATCCACCTTCTCTTGGCCTCCTTGCCTGCATGGAAAAGGGCAGCTTGGGCTGAAGTCCCTCAACTTTCAGATGGCCGAGTGAAGTCTCTGAGCCCTGGTGACCCACGCAGCTCTTCAGCCTGCTGACCTGCTCTGCTGGGGCTGTCTTAAAAGGCAGAGGGCACGTTATCCTAATGTCCCCACATCCATCCCTCTTAGCATACTGTAGGCCAGTTCCTAAAAGGACACCTGCACAATCTCTCTGAATGTTAATCAACACGTAGTTGGTCTGTGCACTGCAGAAATTGCACCTAGGTTTTCAGTGGTGATTAGCTATGTGTTTAGTCAGAGGTGCAATGGTTCTAATGGTGAGAGAAAGACATTCCCAGTTGTCATCAGGTGGAACACACTTCAGACTGGAATCCTCAAGCAGACTGCAGTCAAGCTTTCTTAATTACTCGTTGTTGTTATCAATTCAGACGCATCTCTTAATTCCTGCTTGAATGAACATTCTGTAATAAGCTGCTGAGACAGTGCAAGGCTTGACAAGGAGACTATAGTTTATGAAAGCAGCACTTTTTACTTCCTTTACAAGTTCTTATCTGAATGCTAAATGCAACATCAATTCACTTCTCACTGGGTTGAACGTTTTAAATATTTGGTAAACATAATGGTTCTAATTCTGACATTTAATATGAAAATATTAAAACTCCTTGTAAGTACTTTTTTTGTTAGCATGCCAGATGCTAAAGGGATGAAGTGGCACAAGAAAGCAAAATATCTCTGCTGATGGCAGGAAGGACTGTAAGTGTTTGCCATGGGCAGGGAAACACATCTGGTTTTCTTGTTCCCTTTGTCTTTGAGTGCCAGAAAAATAGAGGAGAGCGTGCCCTCAGCTTGGACCCCTCCTGCCCTCTGCTGCTGAGATGGAGAAATGTCCCACCTCCTACAAGGACATCAGGACAAAGGTAAGTATTGGAAATGAGTCCAGGCTGGCTGTACTTGTGGGCATCTGTTGCTGGAAAATTTAACGTCAGTAAGCTGCCTAGATAATGACAGAATGAGGGTGACAATAGAATGGTACGTAATCACAGTACAATGAAAAAAGTGTGCAGGGTGCAGGAAGGGAGGTGTGGACATTCTGAGTTGCAACTCTTTATTTGCTCCAGAAAGCTCTATCAGAATGGAAGACTGAAGGAAATACTTTGAGTGTTTTTTTAATGTGACTGGATGAAAGATCCATGTGGCAAATTGAATAACTGAGTGGTAAAGGGACATAGATACCTCACTGTTTCATGGAACCTTTCAATTCAGCACCTGAGCACTGCGTACAGGACCTGGGAATATAAGTATTAGAGGATGATGGAATATCTTTATTTGGAAGGGACCTCGAGGATCATGTATTCCACCTCCTGGTTCCACACCGGACCTCCTATGGGTCAAGCCCTGTGTCTGAGAGCATTGTGCAAATGCTCTTTGGCCTTTGTCAGCTCAGTGCCAAACCACTGCCCTGGGGAGCCAGTGCCAAATTCCATGTATCTAGTTCATCCTACAGAATGATGCCAAGAACAGTTATAGAGATCGACTTACAAACAAAATTCTTGTCTTGAATTAATGTTAATTAATTAATTAATTAACTGCCTCCTCCAGAAAAGAAAGGAGGGTAATAGTCATAGGAGACTCCCTTCTAGAAGGAACAGAAGGCCCAATATGTCGGCCTGCCCCCACCCGCAGGGAAGTGTGCTGCCTCCCTGGGGCCCGAGTCAGGGATATTTCCAGGAAACTTCCTAGTTTGATTCGCAACTCCGATTATTATCCCTTATTGATAGTCCAGGCTGGCAGTGATGAGGTCACTGACGGAAGCCTGAGAACTATGAAAAATGACTTCAGGAGACTGGGGAGGTTAGTTGAAGGAACAGGCGTACAGGTAGTATTTGCCTGTATTCCTACAGTGGCAGGGAAGGACGCTGAGACGACCAGAAGAACACACCTTATAAACACATGGCTGAAAGGATGGTGCAAAAGTAAGAATTTTGGGTTCTTTGATCATGGGGCGGTCTACTCGGCTCCTGGCCTGGGGTCTGCTGATGGGTCTCACCTGTCTCGAAGGGGGAAACGGATCCTTGCCCAAGAGCTGGCAGGACTTGTAGAGAGGGCTTTAAACTAGATATGAAGGGGGTAGGGGATAAAACCAGGCCTGCTAGAGATGAGCCTGGGGGAGCGGCAATGGGATTAGGGATGAGGCGAGGGGCTCGGCTGAAGTGCATCTACACCAATGCACGCAGCATGGGCAACAAACAAGAAGAGTTGGAAGCCATGGTGCGGCAGGCAAACTATGACCTAGTCGCCATTACGGAAACATGGTGGGACTGCTCCCATGACTGGAGTGCTGCAATGGATGGCTACAAGCTCTTCAGGAAGGATAGGCAAGAAAGAAGGGGTGGTGGTGTGGCTCTGTATGTTAGGGAGTGTTTTGATGTTACTGAGCTTGTGGCTGGGGATGATAAGGTTGAATCCCTATGGGTAAAGATCAGGGGAAGGGCTGACAAGGCAGATGTATTGGTGGGTGTCTGCTATAGACCGCCGAACCAGGATGAGGAGACAGATGAGGTGTTCTATGAGCAGCTGGCAGAAGCTGCGAGGTCGCCAGCCCTTGTCCTCATGGGGGACTTCAACTTCCCTGACATATGCTGGGAATTCAACGCAGCGCAGAAGAAGCAGTCTAGGAGGTTTCTGGAGTGTATAGAGGATAACTTTCTGATGCAGCTGGTGAGAGAGCCTACGAGAGGAGCTGCCCCGCTAGACCTGCTGTTCACAAACAGAGAAGGTCTGGTGGAAGATGTGGAGGTTGGGGGCTGTCTTGGACAGAGTGACCATGAGATGGTAGAGTTCTCAATTCTTGGTGGAGCCAGGAGGAAGAACAGCAAAACTGTTACCTTGGACTTCCGGAGGGCGGACTTTGAACTGTTTAGAAGACTAGTAGGGGGAGTCCCCTGGGATTCAGTCTTAGAGGGTAAAGGGGTCCAAGACAACTGGTTGCTCTTCAAGAAGGTAGTCTTACAGGCGCAGGAGCGGGCTGTCCCCCTGAGCTGCAAAATGAGCCGGCGGGGAAGGAGACCGGCGTGGATGAATAAGCAACTATTCTTGAAGCTCCGGGAGAAAAAGAGAATCTACCTCCTGTGGAAGAAGGGACGGGCAACTCAGAAAGAATACAGAGAAGTTGTTAAGATATGCAGGGAGAAAATCAGAAAGGCGAAAGCCCAGCTCGAGCTCGACCTGGCCACTGGAATAAAAAGAAACAAGAAATCCTTTTACAAATATATCAACAGTAAGAGGAGGACTAAGGAGAATCTCCATTCTTTACTGGATGAAGCCGGGAATGTGACTACTGAGGATAAAGAAAAGGCAGAGGTCCTGAATGCCTTCTTTACGTCTGTCTTTAAAGGTCAGACCAGTTATCCTCAGGATATTCCACTTTTCGACCAGGTGGTCTCGGCTGGAGACCAGACTAAACCACCCATGATTCAGAAGGAAACGGTCAGAGACCTTCTACTCCAACTGGACTGTCACAAGTCCATGGGGCCGGATGAGATTCACCCGAGAGTGCTGAGGGAACTGGCGGAGGTGATAGCCGAGCCGCTTTCCATCATCTATCAGCGCTCCTTGTTGACTGGTGAGGTACCAGAAGACTGGAGGCTTGCCAATGTGACTCCCATCTACAAGAAGGGCTGTAAGGAGGACCCGGGGAACTACAGGCCTGTTAGCCTGACCTCGGTGCCAGGGAAGGTTATGGAGCAGATTGTCTTGAGGGAGATCACGCGGCAAGTGCGGGACAACTGGAGCATCAGGTCTAGCCAGCATGGGTTCACGAAGGGTAGGTCCTGCTTGACCAACCTGATCTCCTTCTATGATCTAGTGACCCGCCTGGTGGATGAGGGAAAGGCTGTTGATGTAGTCTACCTAGACTTCAGCAAGGCCTTTGACACTGTCTCCCACAGTATTCTCCTGCAGAAGCTGGCAGCCCGTGGCTTGGACAGGTACACTCTTGGCTGGGTAAGGAACTGGCTGGAGGGTCGAGCCCAGAGAGTGGTGGTCAATGGAGCTAAATCCAGCTGGCGACCGGTCACGAGTGGTGTTCCCCAGGGGTCGGTGCTGGGGCCTGTCCTTTTCAATATTTTTATTGATGACCTGGATGAGGGCATTGAGTGCACCCTCAGTAAGTTTGCAGATGACACCAAGTTGGCTGGAAGTGTCGATCTGCCTGGGGGTAGCGAGGCCCTACAGAGAGATCTGGACAGGCTGGAGAGCTGGGCTGAAGCCAATGGGATGAGGTTTAATAAGACCAAATGCCGGGTTCTACACTTTGGCCACAGCAACCCCAAGCAACGCTACAGGCTTGGGGTGGAATGGCTTGAAGACTGTGTAGAGGAAATGGACCTGGGGGTGTTGGTTGACGCTCGGCTAAACATGAGCCAGCAGTGTGCCCGGGTGGCCAAGAAGGCCAATGGCATTCTGGCTTGTATCAGAAGCAGTGTGACCAGCAGGAGTAGGGAAGTAATTGTTCCCCTGTACTCAGCTCTGGTGAGGCCGCACCTTGAGTATTGTGTCCAGTTCTGGGCCCCTCACTGCAAGAAAGACATTGAGGCCCTGGAGCGTGTTCAAAGAAGGGCAACAAAGCTGGTGAGGGGTCTGGAGCACAGGCCTTATGAGGAGCGGCTGAGGGAGCTGGGATTGTTCAGTCTGGAGAAGAGGAGGCTCAGGGGAGACCTTATTGCTCTCTATAACTACCTGAAGGGAGGTTGTAACGAGCTGGGGGTCGGCCTCTTCTCTCGTGTAACTGGTGATAGGACTAGAGGGAATGGTTTCAAGCTTCGCCAGGGAAGATTCAGGCTGGATATTAGGAAATACTACTTCTCTGAAAGGGTGGTCAGGCACTGGAATGGGCTGCCCAGGGAGGTGGTGGAGTCACCGACCCTGGAGGTGTTCAAAGAACGTTTGGATGTTGTGTTGAGGGATATGGTTTAATGAGAACCATTGGTGACAGGTGGATGGTTGGACTGGATGATCTTATAGGTCTTTTCCAACCTTAGTGATTCTGTGATTCTGTGATTCTGTGATTTCCTGATGTCCTTCTAGAAGCTGGAACATTTCTCCATCTCAGCAGAAGAGGGCAGGAGGGGTCCAAGGTGAGGGCACACTCTGCTCTTTTTCTGGCACACAAAAAGAAAATAAAAACAAGTTGTGTTTCCCAGCCCATGGCAAACACCAGCCTTTCCATCCTTAAAGTCCTTCCTTACAGCAACACTAATTGAAACAACATCCCACTCACCTTTGCCATGTCTGGCAGAGGTTGCAGCTCTTTCTATTGCATCCCTCTAGCTTTCAAGTCAAGAGCTCCTGTGTCACACAAGGAAAAGCAATCTTTTACCTGCTGTGCCATGCTCATGGCAGCAGCAATGCAGATGCCAGCAGCTGATGCCCACAAGGACAGCCAGCCTGGACTTATTTTCATTACATATCCTTGTCCTGATGTCCTTCTACAAGCTGGAACATTTCTCCATCTCAGCAGAAGAGGGCAGGAGGGGTCCAAGGTTAGGGCACACTCTCCTCTTTATCTGGCACTCAAAGAGAAAGAGAAAGTGAAAACCAGATGTGTTTCCCTGCCCATGGCAAACACCAGACTTTCCATCCTTACAATCTTCCTGACTTCAGGAATAACTGAAACAACATCCCACTCACCTTTGCCACGTCTGGCAGAGGTTGCAGCTCTTTCTACTGCATCCCTCTAGCTTTCAAGACAAGAGCTCCTGTGTCACACAAGGAAAAGCAATCTTTTACCTGCTGTGCCATGCTCATGGCAGCAGCAATGCAGATGCCAGCAGCTGATGCCCACAAGGACAGCCAGCCTGGACTTATTTTCATTACATATCTTTGTCCTGATGTCCTTCTAGAAGCTGGAACATTTCTCCATCTCAGCAGAAGAGGGAAGGAGGGGTCCAAGGTGAGGGCACACTCTCCTCTTTATCTGGCACTCAAAGAGAAAGAGAAAATGAAAACAAGATGTGTTTCCCAGCCCATGGCAAACACCAGCCTTTCCATCCTTACAGTCCTTCCTGACATCAGCACTAACTGAAACAACATCCCACTCACCTTTGCCATGTCTGGCAGAGATTGCAGCTCTTTCTATTGCATCCCTCTAGCTTTCAAGTCAAGAGCTCCTGTGTCACACAAGGAAAAGCAATCTTTTACCTGCTGTGCCATGCTCATGGCAGCAGCAATGCAGATGCCAGCAGCTGATGCCCACAAGGACAGCCAGCCTGGACTTATTTTCATTACATATCCTTGTCCGGATGTCCTTCTACAAGCTGGAACATTTCTCCCTCTGAGAAGCAGAGGGCAGGATGGGTCCAAGGCGAGGGCACACTCTGCTCTTTATCTGGCACACAAAGAGAAAGAGAAAATGAAAACCAGATGTGTTTCCCTGCCCATGGCAAACACCAGACTTTCCATCCTTCCAGTCCTTCCTGACATCAGAAGTAACTGAAACAACATCCCACTCACCTTTGCCATGTCTGGCAGAGGTTGCAGCTCTTTCTATTGCATCCCTCTTGCTTTCAAGTCAAGAGCTCCTGTGTCACACAAGGAAAAGCAATCTTTTACCTGCTGTGCCATGCTCATGGCAGCAGCAATGCAGATGCCAGCAGCTGATGCCCACAAGGACAGCCAGCCTGGACTTATGTTCATTACGCATCTTTGTCCTGATGTCCTTCTAGAAGCTGGAACATTTCTCCCTCTGAGAAGCAGAGGGCAGGATGGGTCCAAGGCGAGGGCACACTCTGCTCTTTATCTGGCACTCAAAGAGAAAGAGAAAATGAAAACCAGATGTGTTTCCCTGCCCATGGCAAACACCAGACTTTCCATCCTTACAATCTTCCTGACTTCAGGAATAATTGAAACAACATCCCACTCACCTTTGCCACGTCTGGCAGAGGTTGCAGCTCTTTCTACTGCATCCCTCTAGCTTTCAAGTCAAGAGCTCCTGTGTCACACAAGGAAAAGCAATCTTTTACCTGCTGTGCCATGCTCATGGCAGCAGCAATGCAGATGCCAGCAGCTGATGCCCACAAGGACAGCCAGCCTGGACTTATTTTCATTACATATCTTTGTCCTGATGTCCTTCTAGAAGCTGGAACATTTCTCCATCTCAGCAGAAGAGGGCAGGAGGGGTCCAAGGTGAGGGCACACTCTCCTCTTTATCTGGCACTCAAAGAGAAAGAGAAAATGAAAACAAGATGTGTTTCCCAGCCCATGACAAACACCAGCCTTTCCATCCTTACAGTCCTTCCTGACATCAGCACTAACTGAAACAACATCCCACTCACCTTTGCCATGTCTGGCAGAGGTTGCAGCTCTTTCTATTGCATCCCTCTAGCTGTCAAGTCAAGAGCTCCTGTGTCACACAAGGAAAAGCAATCTTTTACCTGCTGTGCCATGCTCATGGCAGCAGCAATGCAGATGCCAGCAGCTGATGCCCACAAGGACAGCCAGCCTGGACTTATTTTCATTACATATCCTTGTCCTGTTGTCCTTCTACAAGCTGGAACATTTCTCCATCTCAGCAGAAGAGGGCAGGAGGGGTCCAAGGTGAGGGCACACTCTGCTCTTCATCTGGCACTCAAAGAGAAAGAGAAAATGAAAACAAGATGTGTTTCCCAGCCCATGACAAACACCAGACTTTCCATCCTTACAGTCTTCCTGACTTCAGCAATAATTAAAACAACATCCCACTCACCTTTGCCATGTCTGGCAGAGGTTGCAGCCCTTTCCATTGCATCCCTCTATCTTTCAAGTCAAGAGCTCCTGTGTCACACAAGGAAAAGCAATCTTTTACCTGCTTTGCCATGCTCATGGCAGCAGCAATGCAGATGCCAGCAGCTGATGCCCACAAGGACAGCCAGCCTGGACTTATTTTCCTTATACATCTTTGTTCTGATGTCCTTCTACAAGCTGGAACATTTCTCCATCTCAGCAGAAGAGGGCAGGAGGGGTCCAAGGTGAGGGCACACTCTCCTCTTTTTCTGGAACACAAAGAGAAAATGAAAACCAGATGTGTTTCCCTGCCCATGGCAAACATCAGCCTTTCCATCCTTCCAGTCCTTCCTGACGTCAGCACTAATTGAAACAACATCCCACTCACCTTTGCCATGTCTGGCAGAGGTTGCAGCTCTTTCTATTGCATCCCTCTAGCTTTCAAGTCAAGAGCTCCTGTGTCACACAAGGAAACGCAATCTTTTACCTGCTGTGCCATGCTCATGGCAGCAGAAGTCCAGATGCCAGCAGCTGATGCCCACAAGGACAGCCAGCCTGGACTTATTTTCATTACATATCTTTGTCCTGATGTCCTTCTACAAGCTGGAACATTTCTCCCTCTGAGCAGCCGAGGACAGGATGGGTCCAAGGTGAGGGCACACTCTGCTCTTTTTCTGGCACACAAAAAGAAAATAAAAACAAGATGTGTTTCCCAGCCCATGGCAAACACCAGCCTTTCCATCCTTAAAGTCCTTCCTGACAGCAACACTAATTGAAACAACATCCCACTCACCTTTGCCATGTCTGGCAGAGGTTGCAGCTCTTTCTATTGCATCCCTCTAGCTTTCAAGTCAAGAGCTCCTGTGTCACACAAGGAAAAGCAATCTTTTACCTGCTGTGCCATGCTCATGGCAGCAGCAATGCAGATGCCAGCAGCTGATGCCCACAAGGACAGCCAGCCTGGACTTATTTTCATTACATATCTTTGTCCTGATGTCCTTTTCGAAGATTGGACATTTCACCCTCTGAGCAGTAGAGGGCAGGATGGGTCCAAGGTGAGGGCACACTCTGCTCTTTATCTGGCACTCAAAGAGAAAGAGAAAATGAAAACCAGATGTATTTCCCTGCCCATGGCAAACACCAGCCTTTCCATCCTTACAGTCCTTCCTGACATCAGCACTAATTGAAACAACATCCCACTCACCTTTGCCATGTCTGGCAGAGGTTGCAGCTCTTTCTATTGCATCCCTCTAGCTGTCAAGTCAAGAGCTCCTGTGTGACACAAGGAAAAGCAATCTTTTACCTGCTGTGCCATGCTCATGGCAGCAGAAGTCCAGATGCCAGCAGCTGATGCCCACAAGGACAGCCAGCCTGGACTTATTTTCGTTACATATCCTTGTCCTGATGTCCTTCTACAAGCTGGAACATTTCTCCATCTCAGCAGAAGAGGGCAGGAGGGGTCCAAGGTGAGGGCACACTCTGCTCTTTTTCTGGCACACAAAAAGAAAATAAAAACAAGATGTGTTTCCCAGCCCATGGCAAACACCAGCCTTTCCATCCTTAAAGTCCTTCCTGACAGCAACACTAATTGAAACAACATCCCACTCACCTTTGCCATGTCTGGCAGAGGTTGCAGCTCTTTCTATTGCATCCCTCTAGCTGTCAAGTCAAGAGCTCCTGTGTCACACAAGGAAAAGCAATCTTTTACCTGCTGTGCCATGCTCATGGCAGCAGCAATGCAGATGCCAGCAGCTGATGCCCACAAGGACAGCCAGCCTGGACTTATTTTCATTACATATCCTTGTCCTGTTGTCCTTCTACAAGCTGGAACATTTCTCCATCTCAGCAGAAGAGGGCAGGAGGGGTCCAAGGTGAGGGCACACTCTGCTCTTCATCAGGCACTCAAAGAGAAAGAGAAAATGAAAACCAGATGTGTTTCCCTGCCCATGGCAAACATCAGCCTTTCCATCCTTCCAGTCCTTCCTGACGTCAGCACTAATTGAAACAACATCCCACTCACCTTTGCCATGTCTGGCAGAGGTTGCAGCTCTTTCTATTGCATCCCTCTAGCTGTCAAGTCAAGAGCTCCTGTGTCACACAAGGAAAAGCAATCTTTTACCTGCTGTGCCATGCTCATGGCAGCAGCAATGCAGATGCCAGCAGCTGATGCCCACAAGGACAGCCAGCCTGGACTTATTTTCATTACATATCCTTGTCCTGATGTCCTTCTACAAGCTGGAACATTTCTCCCTCTGAGCAGCAGAGGGCAGGATGGGTCCAAGGTGAGGGCACACTCTGCTCTTTATCTGGCACTCAAAGAGAAAGAGAAAATGAAAACCAGATGTGTTTCCCTGCCCATGGCAAACACCAGACTTTCCATCCTTACAATCTTCCTGACTTCAGGAATAATTGAAACAACATCCCACTCACCTTTGCCACGTCTGGCAGAGGTTGCAGCTCTTTCTACTGCATCCCTCTAGCTTTCAAGACAAGAGCTCCTGTGTCACACAAGGAAAAGCAATCTTTTACCTGCTGTGCCATGCTCATGGCAGCAGAAGTCCAGATGCCAGCAGCTGATGCCCACAAGGACAGCCAGCCTGGACTTATTTTCATTACATATCTTTGTCCTGATGTCCTTCTAGAAGCTGGAACATTTCTCCATCTCAGCAGAAGAGGGCAGGAGGGGTCCAAGGTGAGGGCACACTCTGCTCTTCATCTGGCACTCAAAGAGAAAGAGAAAATGAAAACAAGATGTGTTTCCCTGCCCATGGCAAACACCGGCCTTTCCATCTTTACAGTCCTTCCTGACATCTGCACTAATTGAAACAACATCCCACTCACCTTTGCCATGTCTGGCAGAGGTTGCAGCTCTTTCGATTGCATCCCTCTAGCTTTCAAGTCAAGAGCTCCTGTGTCACACAAGGAAAAGCAATCTTTTACCTGCTGTGCCATGCTCATGGCAGCAGCAATGCAGATGCCAGCAGCTGATGCCCACAAGGACAGCCAGCCTGGACTTATTTTCATTACATATCCTTGTCCTGATGTCCTTCTACAAGCTGGAACATTTCTCCATCTCAGCAGAAGAGGGCAGGAGGGGTCCAAGGTTAGGGCACACTCTCCTCTTTATCTGGCACTCAAAGAGAAAGAGAAAATGAAGACCAGATGTATTTCCCTGCCCATGGCAAACACCAGCCTTTCCATCCTTACAGTCCTTCCTGACATCAGCACTAATTGAAACAACATCCCACTCACCTTTGCCATGTCTGGCAGAGGTTGCAGCTCTTTCGATTGCATTCCTCTAGCTTTCAAGTCAAGAGCTCCTGTGACACAAGGAAAAGCAATCTTTTACTAGTTTTGCCATGCTCATGGCAGCAGCAATGCAGATGCCAGCAGCTGATGACCACAAGGAAAGCCAGCCTGGACTTATGTTCATTACGCATCTTTTCCTGATGTCCTTCTAGAAGCTGGAACATTTTTCCATCTCAGCAGAAGAGGGCAGGAGGGGTCCAAGTTGAGGGCACACTCTGCTCTTTTTCTGGCACACAAAGAGAAAATAAAAACAAGATGTGTTTCCCAGCCCATGGCAAACACCAGCCTTTCCATCCTTACAGTCCTTCCTGACGTCAGCACTAATTGAAACAACATCCCACTCACCTTTGCCATGTCTGGCAGAGGTTGCAGCTCTTTCTATTGCATCCCTCTAGCTGTCAAGTCAAGAGCTCCTGTGTCACACAAGGAAAAGCAATCTTTTACCTGCTGTGCCATGCTCATGGCAGCAGCAATGCAGATGCCAGCAGCTGATGCCCACAAGGACAGCCAGCCTTGACTTATTTTCATTACATATCCTTGTCCTGATGTCCTTCTAGAAGCTGGAACATTTCTCCATCTCAGCAGAAGAGGGAAGGAGGGGTCCAAGGTTAGGGCACACTCTGCTCTTTATCTGGCACTCAAAGAGAAAGAGAAAATGAAAACAAGATGTGTTTCCCTGCCCATGGCAAACACCGGCCTTTCCATCCTTACAGTCCTTCCTGACATCTGCACTAATTGAAACAACATCCCACTCACCTTTGCCATGTCTGGCAGAGGTTGCAGCTCTTTCTATTGCATCCCTCTAGCTTTCAAGTCAAGAGCTCCTGTGTCACACAAGGAAAAGCAATCTTTTACCTGCTGTGCCATGCTCATGGCAGCAGCAATGCAGATGCCAGCAGCTGATGCCCACAAGGACAGCCAGCCTGGACTTATTTTCATTACATATCTTTGTCCTGATGTCCTTTTCGAAGATTGGACATTTCACCCTCTGAGCAGTAGAGGGCAGGATGGGTCCAAGGTGAGGGCACACTCTGCTCTTTATCTGGCACTCAAAGAGAAAGAGAAAATGAAAACCAGATGTATTTCCCTGCCCATGGCAAACACCAGCCTTTCCATCCTTACAGTCCTTCCTGACATCAGCACTAATTGAAACAACATCCCACTCACCTTTGCCATGTCTGGCAGAGGTTGCAGCTCTTTCTATTGCATCCCTCTAGCTGTCAAGTCAAGAGCTCCTGTGTGACACAAGGAAAAGCAATCTTTTACCTGCTGTGCCATGCTCATGGCAGCAGAAGTCCAGATGCCAGCAGCTGATGCCCACAAGGACAGCCAGCCTGGACTTATTTTCGTTACATATCCTTGTCCTGATGTCCTTCTACAAGCTGGAACATTTCTCCATCTCAGCAGAAGAGGGCAGGAGGGGTCCAAGGTGAGGGCACACTCTGCTCTTTTTCTGGCACACAAAAAGAAAATAAAAACAAGATGTGTTTCCCAGCCCATGGCAAACACCAGCCTTTCCATCCTTAAAGTCCTTCCTGACAGCAACACTAATTGAAACAACATCCCACTCACCTTTGCCATGTCTGGCAGAGGTTGCAGCTCTTTCTATTGCATCCCTCTAGCTGTCAAGTCAAGAGCTCCTGTGTCACACAAGGAAAAGCAATCTTTTACCTGCTGTGCCATGCTCATGGCAGCAGCAATGCAGATGCCAGCAGCTGATGCCCACAAGGACAGCCAGCCTTGACTTATTTTCATTACATATCCTTGTCCTGATGTCCTTCTAGAAGCTGGAACATTTCTCCATCTCAGCAGAAGAGGGAAGGAGGGGTCCAAGGTTAGGGCACACTCTGCTCTTTATCTGGCACTCAAAGAGAAAGAGAAAATGAAAACAAGATGTGTTTCCCTGCCCATGGCAAACACCGGCCTTTCCATCCTTACAGTCCTTCCTGACATCTGCACTAATTGAAACAACATCCCACTCACCTTTGCCATGTCTGGCAGAGGTTGCAGCTCTTTCTATTGCATCCCTCTAGCTTTCAAGTCAAGAGCTCCTGTGTCACACAAGGAAAAGCAATCTTTTACCTGCTGTGCCATGCTCATGGCAGCAGCAATGCAGATGCCAGCAGCTGATGCCCACAAGGACAGCCAGCCTGGACTTATTTTCATTACATATCTTTGTCCTGATGTCCTTTTCGAAGATTGGACATTTCACCCTCTGAGCAGTAGAGGGCAGGATGGGTCCAAGGTGAGGGCACACTCTGCTCTTTATCTGGCACTCAAAGAGAAAGAGAAAATGAAAACCAGATGTATTTCCCTGCCCATGGCAAACACCAGCCTTTCCATCCTTACAGTCCTTCCTGACATCAGCACTAATTGAAACAACATCCCACTCACCTTTGCCATGTCTGGCAGAGGTTGCAGCTCTTTCTATTGCATCCCTCTAGCTGTCAAGTCAAGAGCTCCTGTGTGACACAAGGAAAAGCAATCTTTTACCTGCTGTGCCATGCTCATGGCAGCAGAAGTCCAGATGCCAGCAGCTGATGCCCACAAGGACAGCCAGCCTGGACTTATTTTCGTTACATATCCTTGTCCTGATGTCCTTCTACAAGCTGGAACATTTCTCCATCTCAGCAGAAGAGGGCAGGAGGGGTCCAAGGTGAGGGCACACTCTGCTCTTTTTCTGGCACACAAAAAGAAAATAAAAACAAGATGTGTTTCCCAGCCCATGGCAAACACCAGCCTTTCCATCCTTAAAGTCCTTCCTGACAGCAACACTAATTGAAACAACATCCCACTCACCTTTGCCATGTCTGGCAGAGGTTGCAGCTCTTTCTATTGCATCCCTCTAGCTGTCAAGTCAAGAGCTCCTGTGTCACACAAGGAAAAGCAATCTTTTACCTGCTGTGCCATGCTCATGGCAGCAGCAATGCAGATGCCAGCAGCTGATGCCCACAAGGACAGCCAGCCTGGACTTATTTTCATTACATATCCTTGTCCTGTTGTCCTTCTACAAGCTGGAACATTTCTCCATCTCAGCAGAAGAGGGCAGGAGGGGTCCAAGGTGAGGGCACACTCTGCTCTTCATCAGGCACTCAAAGAGAAAGAGAAAATGAAAACCAGATGTGTTTCCCTGCCCATGGCAAACATCAGCCTTTCCATCCTTCCAGTCCTTCCTGACGTCAGCACTAATTGAAACAACATCCCACTCACCTTTGCCATGTCTGGCAGAGGTTGCAGCTCTTTCTATTGCATCCCTCTAGCTGTCAAGTCAAGAGCTCCTGTGTCACACAAGGAAAAGCAATCTTTTACCTGCTGTGCCATGCTCATGGCAGCAGCAATGCAGATGCCAGCAGCTGATGCCCACAAGGACAGCCAGCCTGGACTTATTTTCATTACATATCCTTGTCCTGATGTCCTTCTACAAGCTGGAACATTTCTCCCTCTGAGCAGCAGAGGGCAGGATGGGTCCAAGGTGAGGGCACACTCTGCTCTTTATCTGGCACTCAAAGAGAAAGAGAAAATGAAAACCAGATGTGTTTCCCTGCCCATGGCAAACACCAGACTTTCCATCCTTACAATCTTCCTGACTTCAGGAATAATTGAAACAACATCCCACTCACCTTTGCCACGTCTGGCAGAGGTTGCAGCTCTTTCTACTGCATCCCTCTAGCTTTCAAGACAAGAGCTCCTGTGTCACACAAGGAAAAGCAATCTTTTACCTGCTGTGCCATGCTCATGGCAGCAGAAGTCCAGATGCCAGCAGCTGATGCCCACAAGGACAGCCAGCCTGGACTTATTTTCATTACATATCTTTGTCCTGATGTCCTTCTAGAAGCTGGAACATTTCTCCATCTCAGCAGAAGAGGGCAGGAGGGGTCCAAGGTGAGGGCACACTCTGCTCTTCATCTGGCACTCAAAGAGAAAGAGAAAATGAAAACAAGATGTGTTTCCCTGCCCATGGCAAACACCGGCCTTTCCATCCTTACAGTCCTTCCTGACATCTGCACTAATTGAAACAACATCCCACTCACCTTTGCCATGTCTGGCAGAGGTTGCAGCTCTTTCGATTGCATCCCTCTAGCTTTCAAGTCAAGAGCTCCTGTGTCACACAAGGAAAAGCAATCTTTTACCTGCTGTGCCATGCTCATGGCAGCAGCAATGCAGATGCCAGCAGCTGATGCCCACAAGGACAGCCAGCCTGGACTTATTTTCATTACATATCCTTGTCCTGATGTCCTTCTACAAGCTGGAACATTTCTCCATCTCAGCAGAAGAGGGCAGGAGGGGTCCAAGGTTAGGGCACACTCTCCTCTTTATCTGGCACTCAAAGAGAAAGAGAAAATGAAGACCAGATGTATTTCCCTGCCCATGGCAAACACCAGCCTTTCCATCCTTACAGTCCTTCCTGACATCAGCACTAATTGAAACAACATCCCACTCACCTTTGCCATGTCTGGCAGAGGTTGCAGCTCTTTCGATTGCATTCCTCTAGCTTTCAAGTCAAGAGCTCCTGTGACACAAGGAAAAGCAATCTTTTACTAGTTTTGCCATGCTCATGGCAGCAGCAATGCAGATGCCAGCAGCTGATGACCACAAGGAAAGCCAGCCTGGACTTATGTTCATTACGCATCTTTTCCTGATGTCCTTCTAGAAGCTGGAACATTTTTCCATCTCAGCAGAAGAGGGCAGGAGGGGTCCAAGTTGAGGGCACACTCTGCTCTTTTTCTGGCACACAAAGAGAAAATAAAAACAAGATGTGTTTCCCAGCCCATGGCAAACACCAGCCTTTCCATCCTTAAAGTCCTTCCTGACATCAACACTAATTGAAACAACATCCCACTCACCTTTGCCATGTCTGGCAGAGGTTGCAGCTCTTTCTATTGCATCCCTCTAGCTGTCAAGTCAAGAGCTCCTGTGTGACACAAGGAAAAGCAATCTTTTACCTGCTGTGCCATGCTCATGGCAGCAGAAGTCCAGATGCCAGCAGCTGATGCCCACAAGGACAGCCAGCCTGGACTTATTTTCGTTACATATCCTTGTCCTGATGTCCTTCTACAAGCTGGAACATTTCTCCATCTCAGCAGAAGAGGGCAGGAGGGGTCCAAGGTGAGGGCACACTCTGCTCTTTTTCTGGCACTCAAAGAGAAAGAGAAAATGAAAACCAGCTGTGTTTCCCTGCCCATGGCAAACACCAGCCTTTCCATCCTTACAGTCCTTCCTGACGTCAGCACTAATTGAAACAACATCCCACTCACCTTTGCCATGTCTGGCAGAGGTTGCAGCTCTTTCTATTGCATCCCTCTAGCTGTCAAGTCAAGAGCTCCTGTGTCACACAAGGAAAAGCAATCTTTTACCTGCTGTGCCATGCTCATGGCAGCAGCAATGCAGATGCCAGCAGCTGATGCCCACAAGGACAGCCAGCCTTGACTTATTTTCATTACATATCCTTGTCCTGATGTCCTTCTAGAAGCTGGAACATTTCTCCATCTCAGCAGAAGAGGGAAGGAGGGGTCCAAGGTTAGGGCACACTCTGCTCTTTATCTGGCACTCAAAGAGAAAGAGAAAATGAAAACAAGATGTGTTTCCCTGCCCATGGCAAACACCGGCCTTTCCATCCTTACAGTCCTTCCTGACATCTGCACTAATTGAAACAACATCCCACTCACCTTTGCCATGTCTGGCAGAGGTTGCAGCTCTTTCTATTGCATCCCTCTAGCTTTCAAGTCAAGAGCTCCTATGTCACACAAGGAAAAGCAATCTTTTACCTGCTGTGCCATGCTCATGGCAGCAGCAATGCAGATGCCAGCAGCTGATGCCCACAAGGACAGCCAGCCTGGACTTATTTTCATTACATATCCTTGTCCTGATGTCCTTCTACAAGCTGGAACATTTCTCCATCTCAGCAGAAGAGGGCAGGAGAGTTCCAAGGTGAGGGCACACTCTGCTCTTTTTCTGGCACACAAAGACAAAGAGAAAATGAAAACAAGATGTGTTTCCCAGCCCATGGCAAACACCAGCCTTTCCATCCTTACAGTCCTTCCTGACATCAGCAGCAACTGAAACAACATCCCACTCACCTTTGCCATGTCTAGCAGAGGTTGCAGCTCTTTCTATTGCATCCCTCTAGCTTTCAAGTCAAGAGCTCCTGTGTCACACAAGGAAAAGCAATCTTTTACCTGCTGTGCCATGCTCATGGCAGCAGAAGTCCAGATGCCAGCAGCTGATGCCCACAAGGACAGCCAGCCTGGACTTATTTTCATTACATATCTTTGTCCTGATGTCCTTCTAGAAGCTGGAACATTTCTCCATCTCAGCAGAAGAGGGCAGGAGGGGTCCAAGGTGAGGGCACACTCTCCTCTTTATATGGCACTCAAAGAGAAAGAGAAAATGAAAACAAGATGTGTTTCCCAGCCCATGACAAACACCAGCCTTTCCATCCTTACAGTCCTTCCTGACATCAGCACTAACTGAAACAACATCCCACTCACCTTTGCCATGTCTGGCAGAGGTTGCAGCTCTTTCTATTGCATCCCTCTAGCTGTCAAGTCAAGAGCTCCTGTGTCACACAAGGAAAAGCAATCTTTTACCTGCTGTGCCATGCTCATGGCAGCAGCAATGCAGATGCCAGCAGCTGATGCCCACAAGGACAGCCAGCCTGGACTTATTTTCATTACATATCCTTGTCCTGTTGTCCTTCTAGAAGCTGGAACATTTCTCCATCTCAGCAGAAGAGGGCAGGAGGGGTCCAAGGTGAGGGCACACTCTGCTCTTCATCTGGCACTCAAAGAGAAAGAGAAAATGAAAACCAGCTGTGTTTCCCTGCCCATGGCAAACATCAGCCTTTCCATCCTTCCAGTCCTTCCTGACGTCAGCACTAATTGAAACAACATCCCACTCACCTTTGCCATGTCTGGCAGAGGTTGCAGCTCTTTCTATTGCATCCCTCTAGCTGTCAAGTCAAGAGCTCCTGTGTCACACAAGGAAAAGCAATCTTTTACCTGCTGTGCCATGCTCATGGCAGCAGCAATGCAGATGCCAGCAGCTGATGCCCACAAGGACAGCCAGCCTTGACTTATTTTCATTACATATCCTTGTCCTGATGTCCTTCTAGAAGCTGGAACATTTCTCCATCTCAGCAGAAGAGGGAAGGAGGGGTCCAAGGTTAGGGCACACTCTCCTCTTTATCTGGCACTCAAAGAGAAAGAGAAAATGAAAACCAGATGTGTTTCCCAGCCCATGGCAAACACCAGCCTTTCCATCCTTCCAGTCCTTCCTGACATCAGCAGCAACTGAAACAACATCCCACTCACCTTTGCCATGTCTGGCAGAGGTTGCAGCTCTTTCTATTGCATCCCTCTAGCTTTCAAGTCAAGAGCTCCTGTGTCACACAAGGAAAAGCAATCTTTTACCTGCTGTGCCATGCTCATGGCAGCAGCAATGCAGATGCCAGCAGCTGATGCCCACAAGGACAGCCAGCCTGGACTTATTTTCATTACATATCTTTGTCCTGATGTCCTTCTAGAAGCTGGAACATTTCTCCCGCTTAGCAGCAGAGAGCAGGATGCGTCCAAGGTGAGGGCACACTCTGCTCTTTATATGGCCCTCAAAGAGAAAGAGAAAATGAAAACCAGATGTGTTTCCCTGCCCATGGCAAACACCAGACTTTCCATCCTTACAGTCCTCCTGACATCAGCAGCAACTGAAACAACATCCCACTCACCTTTGCCATGTCTGGCAGAGGTTGCAGCTCTTTCTATTGCATCCCTCCAGCTTTCAAGTCAAGAGCTCCTGTGTCACACAAGGAAAAGCAATCTTTTACCTGCTGTGCCATGCTCATGGCAGCAGCAATGCAGATGCCAGCAGCTGATGCCCACAAGGACAGCCAGCCTGGACTTATTTTCATTACATATCTTTGTCCTGATGTCCTTCTAGAAGCTTGGACATTTCTCCCTCTGAGCAGCAGAGAGCTGGATGGGTCCAAGGTGAGGGCACACTCTGCTCTTTATCTGGCACTCAAAGAGAAATAGAAAATGAAAATAAGATGTGTTTCCCAGCCCATGGCAAACACCAGACTTTCCATCCTTACAATCTTCCTGACTTCAGGAATAATTGAAACAACATCCCACTCACCTTTGCCACGTCTGGCAGAGGTTGCAGCTCTTTCTACTGCAACCCTCTAGCTTTCAAGTCAAGAGCTCCTGTGTCACACAAGGAAAAACAATCTTTTACCTGCTGTGCCATGCTCATGGCAGCAGCAATGCAGATGCCAGCAGCTGATGCCCACAAGGACAGCCAGCCTGGACTTATTTTCATTACATATCTTTGTCCTGATTTCCTTCTAGAAGCTTGGACATTTCTCCCTCTGAGCAGCAGAGAGCAGGATGCGTCCAAGGTGAGGGCACACTCTGCTCTTTATATGGCACTCAAAGAGAAAGAGAAAATGAAAACCAGATGTGTTTCCCTGCCCATGGCAAACACCAGACTTTCCATCCTTACAGTCCTCCTGACATCAGCAGCAACTGAAACAACATCCCACTCACCTTTGCCACGTCTGGCAGAGGTTGCAGCTCTTTCTATTGCATCCCTCTAGCTTTCAAGTCAAGAGCTCCTGTGTCACACAAGGAAAAGCAATCTTTTACCTGCTGTGCCATGCTCATGGCAGCAGAAGTCCAGATGCCAGCAGCTGATGCCCACAAGGACAGCCAGCCTGGACTTATGTTCATTACGCATCTTTGTCCTGATGTCCTTCTAGAAGCTGGAACATTTCTCCATCTCAGCAGAAGAGGGCAGGAGGGGTCCAAGGTGAGGGCACACTCTCCTCTTTATCTGGCACTCAAAGAGAAAGAGAAAATGAAAACAAGATGTATTTCCCTGCCCATGACAAACACCAGCCTTTCCATAATTACAGTCCTTCCTGACATCAGCACTAACTGAAACAACATCCCACTCACCTTTGCCATGTCTGGCAGAGGTTGCAGCTCTTTCTATTGCATCCCTCTAGCTTTCAAGTCAAGAGCTTCTGTGACACAAGGAAAAGCAATCTTTTACCTGCTGTGCTATGCTCATGGCAGCAGCAATGCAAATGCCAGCAGCTAATGCCCACAAGGACAGCCAGCCTGGACTTATTTTCATTACATATCCTTGTCCTGATGTCCTTCTACAAGCTGGAACATTTCTCCCTCTCAGCAGAAGAGGGCAGGAGGGGTCCAAGGTGAGGGCACACTCTGCTCTTTTTCTGGCACACAAAAAGAAAATGAAAACCAGATGTGTTTCCCTGCCCATGGCAAACACCAGCCTTTCCATCCTTACAGTCCTTCCTGACATCAGCAGCAATGGAAACTACATCCCACTCACCTTTGCCATGTCTGGCAGAGGTTGCAGCTCTTTCTATTGCATCCCTCTTGCTTTCAAGTCAAGAGGTCCTGTGACACAAGGAAAAGCAACCTTTTACCTGCTTTGCCATGCTCATGGCAGCAGCAATGCAGATGCCAGCAGCTGATGCCCACAAGGACAGCCAGCCTGGACTTATTTACATTACATATCTTTGTCCTGATGTCCTTCTAGAAGCTGGAACATTTCACCCTCTGAGCAGCAGAGGGCAGGATGGGTCCAAGGTGAGGGCACACTCTCCTCTTTTTCTGGAATACAAAGGGAAGATGAAAACAAGATGTGTTTCCCAGCCCATGGCAAACACCAGCCTTTCCATCCTTACAGTCTTCCTGACTTCAGTAATAATTGAAACAACATCCCACTCACCTTTGCCATGTCTGGCAGAGGTTGCAGCTCTTTCTATTGCATCCCTCTAGCTGTCAAGTCAAGAGCTCCTGTGTCACACAAGGAAAAGCAATCTTTTACCTGCTTTGCCATGCTCATGGCTGCAGACGTCCAGATGCCAGCAGCTGATGCCCACAAGTACAGCCAGCCTGGACTTATTTTCATTACATATCTTTGTCCTGATGTCCTTCTACAAGCTTGGCCATTCTCCCTCTGAGGAGCAGGGGGCAGGAGAGTTCCAATGTGAGGGCACACTCTCCCCTGTTTATCTGGCACTCAAAGAGAAAGAGAAAATGAAAACAAGATGTGTTTCCCTGCCCATGGCAAACACCAGCCTTTCCATCCTTACAGTCTTCCTGACATCAGCACTAATTGAAACAACATCCCACTCACCTTTGCCTAATCTGGAAGGGAGGTGATGCTCTTTCTATTATACCCCTCTGGCTTTGAATTCACCAGTGCTTGTGTCACACAAGGAAATGCAACATTCCAGCTGTTCTGCCATTCCCATAGCAACAACTATGCAGATGTCAGCAGCTGATGCCCACAAGGACAGCCAACCTGGACTTATTTTCATTACATATCTTTGTCCTGAAGTCCTTCTAGAAGGTTGAACACTTCTCCATCTCTGCTGCAATGGTCAAAAAGGGTCCAAGTTTAGGGCACACTCTCCTCATGGCCTCTTGTACTCATAGACAAAGGGAACATGAAAACCAGAAGTTTTTCTTTGCCCATGGCAGACACTAGCCTTTCCATCCTGACAGTCCTTCCTACAATCAGACGGAATTGAAACAACATCCCCCACGTCTCTTTTTTGAACTTATTCATGCATGAATAATAATAAGGAGAATTTTACTGTAAATCTTATTTCTGCATGGAAACGATCAGATAACCGGAGCTTTTTTCTCTAAAACAACCCAGGAAATTTGCATTGTTTATCTTTGTACGCAAAATGTTTTTGCCATTCATCTCAAATATCAATACATCTGGCCAAAGAATATAGAAAAAGTATTTACAGACATTTTTGGACATAGATTACTTCTTGTCAAGTGGGAAAGAATCCCTAAGCTGCAATCATGATATTCTTTTATCACTTTCTCTGATTTAGCCAGTGTTACTAAAAGGGAAATAAGACACAGGCTTTTGATAGCAGCTGCCAATTTAAGAACGATAATAAGTTTTATTATTCTTGGCTAAGATCAAAGTCCTGCATTTCAGGTTTATCTCCAGCTCATCAAGTATAATTAACAGTTTTGGATAGCCACATTATTATATGGCAATATTGTCTTCCTGCAAGGAATTTCATTGTTTTACACGTGCCACAGGTTGTTAATAGATTGCCTGATTACCATTTATTTTTTTTATTGGCTTATGATGACCACAGAAAACTATACAGCAGCACCATAAAAACTTTAAATCCTATCCCATGTATCTGCATTCATACGAAAATTATATTGGAAAGCATTGGTGAAACTAAGATTACAAAATAAAGCAGGGGACAATTTCAGTGAAAGCCTGCAGGTTTTACTGCTCTGCCCATTTCAAACCCCTGAAGACATCCACGGGTTTCCTGCTGTGGGACACAGGCACTCACCTGCAGCTCAGCACTGCCTGCTCATGCCTGCGCACACCTTCAGGCTGGAACCAAGGAAATCCTCAGCAAAGACATCAGTACACTTTTGTTAGGATGACTTTCGTGAAGAAGCATCAAATATTTCTTCACGAGAAATACTGCAAGTCCCTTTGACACTAGCCCTTATTTTAAATGTTTAGATTTATGCTTCATTCAGGCGTGCTGTCACTCCCAAAAAGATTTTTATTCTTTTGCTTTTCATTCTGAGGAACACAGTGATTTCTGCCTTGTTTACTGACTGTAGGCACAGCAATACTCCTGCACCTTCAGGGAAACAGCAAATCCATCTCTTTCACACCCTACTTCTATCAAGCTCATTCACCTTACAAGGTATTTATTGCAAGCAGCTCTTCCAAAAATGGAGATTAACAGAACCTGCAACCCAGGACACCTCAGTAAGCCAGTACTTTTCATCTCCTGAAGGTGTAGGTAGACACAGAGCTGGAACATCTTTTCCAGAGCTGTGTGATGCTATCTCATCTATGTTCCTTTACTGTGCACTCAGTTTCACTTCTTATCTAACCTGGTTGCATCCCAGGATTTCTGGTGCCAAAAATAAACTGACAGCTTTCATCACTAGTTAAAAGGAAACTGCAATAGGAACAGCAATTTTTCTGATTTCTGTCTTGATCAGAGATGCTTCATGCAAGCCTGATGCGGTAGAAACAATATCAGCTTTAGAATGACAGTCATTAGAGCAGAATCCTTTCACTGATGAAATCCCACAGTCCTGATTCATACAACACTGACACTGGAGGACACAGTAGTTTAGATGAGAGCGCATTAAAAATGACTTAGTTAAGGTCTCAGCAAAGAGTGACAAGAATGAAAAAAAGAGGTTGCAGAAACTGCTTCAGTTTGGCACTCTGGCATAAAGTATGACAACACACAACCTGCCTGTGCAGTTCCAGAAGCAGAAGAAAGCCGTCAACCAAGACTTGTTCTCATCTGCTCTGAAAGTCCACTGGGACAAGGCCACTTTTCTCTGACGTGCTTCCAGAAGTATCACTTCTGAGCACTGTGCCAGGGAGTTACAAGATACTGTTTGTGTGTACAGAGGAGAAAAAGACGTCTGTCTGGAAACAGACTTGGTGAAGGAGAAGCAGCATTTTCCAGAGTACTTCAGAAAGAACTGAGCACTGCCCCAAGAGCTTCAGAGCGGCAGGCTGTCACAGTGTGCCAACCAGCTCAGCTGTGAGTTGGCACTGAAGCTGCACCACAGGGAGAACAAAGCCCCCTGTGCACCCTTGGAGAGCCAAGGGTTGGAGATTCATGAACCTTGAGCTCCTTTCCAACCCGGGCCATGCTGTGATTCTGGGATTCTCACCTTTGCCTCATCTGGCAGAGGGAGGCAGCTCTTTCTCTTGTCTCCCTCTGGCTGTCAGGTCACCAGGGCCAGTGTCACACAGGGAACTGCAAACACTGTGTGTGCTGTGCCCTGCCCATGGCAGCACAGAGGCAGCTGCCAGCAGCTGATGCCCACAAGGACAGCCAGCCTGGACTTCCTTTGATTCCTTCCCTTTGGATCAGCGTCCTTCAGGAAGGCGGAACATCTCTCCAGCTGAGCAGCAGAGGACAGCAGGGCTTCGTTGTCTGGGCATGTTCTCTTCTGGCCCTCTGGCCCTCACAGACACAGGAGGAGGACACAGAGGCTGCTGTAACACAGCCAGCCCTGCCTCTCAGGTCAGCTCTCAGGCCATCCTCTCTCCCCTCAGCAGCAGCTCACTGTTCTGCACTCCTCTGGCCTGGGCTGGCAGAGGTGTGCAGCAGTTCTGCTGATCTCCCAGTGCTGGCCATGTCTGCAGTGCCTGTGTGAAAGACACAGGAAGCTGCCAGCATTGCACTGCTCTGCTGTGCCCCTGCCATCACCGAGTTTGCTGTCAGCAGCTGCTGCTACACGTCCATTCAGGCACAGGCCTTTCCTTCCTGGCCCTCTTTCCCCCCTCTCTCCTCTGCTCTCTCTCGTGCTCCCCTTTGGCCTGGGCTGGCTGAGCAGTGCAGGCCTTGTTGTTGCTCCCTGGGCCAACTACGTCACGGTTCCCCGTGACTCTGCCAGCTGCTCTGACACAGCGACTGCGTCCTCAGTGTGGATTCCAGAATGCGACAGACGTCCAGAGAAGACTTCCAGGGCTGATTGGAACATGCTGCCATCAAGAACTGCCATGGCTCAGGCCCCCTGGGAATCTGCTCACAGCGAAAGCTGCTGTCACTCTGTGTGGGCACAGCCTTGTCTGTGTAGGCCTGCTCACACTGCAGCCCCTGTCTGCACCAGAACCGTGCCGATCCACCTTCTCTTGGCCTCCTTGCCTGCATGGAAAAGGGCAGCTTGGGCTGAAGTCCCTCAACTTTCCGATGGCCGAGTGAAGTCTCTGAGCCCTGGTGACCCACGCAGCTCTTCAGCCTGCTGACCTGCTCTGCTGGGGCTGTCTTAACAGGCAGAGGGCACGTTATCCTAATGTCCCCACATCCATCCCTCTTAGCATACTGTAGGCCAGTTCCTAAAAGGACACCTGCACAATCTCTCTGAATGTTAATCAACACGTAGTTGGTCTGTGCACTGCAGAAATTGCACCTAGGTTTTCAGTGGTGATTAGCTATGTGTTTAGTCAGAGGTGCAATGGTTCTAATGGTGAGAGAAAGACATTCCCAGTTGTCACCAGGTGGAACACACTTCAGACTGGAATCCTCAAGCAGACTGCAGTCAAGCTTTCTTAATTATTCGTTGTTGTTATCAATTCAGACACATCTCTTAATTCCTGCCTGAATGAACATTCTGTAATAATCTGCTGAGACAGTGCAAGGCTTGACAATGAGACTACAGTTTATGAAAGGAGCACTTTTTACTTCCTTTACAAGTTCTTATCTGAATGCTAAATGCAACATCAATTCACTTCTCACTGGGTTGAACGTTTTAAATATTTGGTAAACATAATGGTTCTAATTCTAACATTTAATATGAAAATATTAAAATTCCTTGTAAGTACTTTTTTGTTAGAATGCCAGATGCTAAAGGGATGAAGTGGCACAAGAAAGCAAAATATCTCTGCTGATGGCAGGAAGGACTGTAAGGATGGAAAGGCTGGTGTTTGCCATGGGCAGGGAAACACATCTGGTTTTCTTGTTCCCTTTGTCTTTGAGTGCCAGAAAAATAGAGGAGAGCGTGCCCTCACCTTGGACCCCTCCTGCCCTCTGCTGCTGAGATGGAGAAATGTCCCACCTCCTACAAGGACATCAGGACAAAGGTAAGTATTGGAAATAAGTCCAGGCTGGCTGTACTTGTGGGCATCTGTTGCTGGAAAATTTAATGGCAGTAAACTGCCTAGATAATGACAGAATGAGGGTGACAATAGAATGGTACGTAATCACAGTGCAATGAAAAAAGTATGCAGGGTGCAGGAAGGGAGGTGTGGACATTCTGAGTTGCAACTCTTTATTTGCTCCAGAAAGCTCTATCAGAATGGAAGACTGAAGGAAATACTTTGAGGGGTTTTTTAATGTGACTGGATAAAAGATCCATGTGGCAAATTGAATAACTGAGTGGTAAAGGGACATAGATACCTCACTGTTTCATGGAACCTTTCAATTAAGCATCTGAGCACTGTGTACAGGACTTGGGAATATAAGTATTAGAGGATCATGGAATATCTGTATTTGGAAGGGACCTCGAGGATCATGTATTCCACCTCCTGGTTCCACACCGGACCTCCTATGGGTCAAGCCCTGTGTCTGAGAGCATTGTGCAAATGCTCTTTGGCCTTTGTCAGCTCAGTGCCAAACCACTGCCCTGGGGAGCCAGTGCCAAATTCCATGTATCTAGTTCATCCTACAGAATGATGCCAAGAACAGTTATAGAGATCGACTTACAAACAAAATTCTTGTCTTGAATTAATGGTACACTCACCATTTAAAAAAAAAAAAAGAAAAAAAAAAATCAAAGCCACATTCTTACGCTGGCATTTTACAGTATTGTCAGATTTTTGTAATTCTGTTTTGTCATATAAGATTCTCTCATCGTGAAATAATGACCAAGTTCTCTTTTCAGATCTAAACATACAAATGCTGAAGGCAGCAGTGCTGTTCAAGAGTACATTACCAGCTCAAACACTGCTTTGGCTATAAAACTGAAGGCAGTCAGGAATTTTATCAAGGAGTTAGCATGTAAGTGTAGATGTAAAAGCAACCTGTATTGTTACTTAGAGTTTGATATAGTGTAATCCAATGCACAGTACTTGTAACGTGTGTTTTACAAAATGCTTTGCAATGTAGGCATCTATTAAGAAAAATGCTGCAAGTTCTAATATGTCCATGACCTTTTCAAACAGTTCCTTACTCCTACACATCACTACGAGTAGTTCTTCTGTCAGGAAGGATCACATGAGTAATTAACCTGTGACCTTAAGTTTGGAATTAACTGCATACAGTGGAAGTAAGAGCTGTGGGTTATTTTGCTCTTTCAGTGTTGAACAGCCGAGGTGTTTTGTTTTGGAGGGTGGACAGTGATGGGACACGTGGGGAATGGCTTTAAACTGAGACGAGGGGTGTTGAGGTTTAGGTTGGATGTGAGGAGGAAGTTTTTCAGCCAGAGGGTGGTGAGGCACTGGAACAGGTTGCCCAGGGAGGCTGTGGATGCCCCATCCCTGCAGGCATCCACGGCCAGGCTGGATGTGGCTCTGGGCAGCCTGGGCTGCTGGTGGGCAGGTTAGAAAGCCCACAGGACTTTATTGCAGCCCTGGGTGCAGGGGGATCACTGCTCCTAGCATGCACACAGAAGAGCTGGAGCACACAGGTGATGTACATTCCACTTGTGAACATTCCTGCAATTGCAGAGAGCGTGCGCCTGTTCCAATCTCTGCTGCACAGATTAAAAACTGATTGCAGATGAGCTGTTTTGGTATGGGGTTCTTGCCAACGGTCTGCAGTGGCTGTGTGATTCCTCGGGGAGTTGCTCTCCAGCCCAAAGGTCATGTCCTAAGTCGACCAGATCCCGTTTGTGTCCAGAAATGGCTGACAACAGATCAGCTGCTGGTCAAGTTTCTAACATCACACTGGCCTTGCTCCAGTGTCTGTGTCATCAGCCCCAGCACATACGGTGCACCTCTTCAAGGCTTTGCAACACTGAGACTCTGCACTTGGGCTCCAGACATCCTGCTGCACCAAGAGGTTATTCTAGCTTTGGTATCTTGCAACTTTGTATATAACTACATCACTGTAATCATAAATGTCTAGGAGAATGGAGATGGAGAAATTAATCTCCCTGTAATTCTCTGTACTGCAGCCCCGTGGTTGTCAACACCTAATGCAATATTGAAATTTCAGTTGAGAAATTGAAAGCTGCCCTTAACAAAAAAGCATCTGGATTTGTTACTGAAATCACACTGAGGATCAATAAATCCAAATGCTTCTAGCATAACCACGATTATAGGCAGTGTTTAGACAAGCTCTTACAGGAAAACCATGAACACAAGGCTAAAGAGAGACTAAGTGATGCACTCTGCAGGAATACTCATGGAATTCTTCACAGTGCAGGAGTCTGATCTGATTACAGATGCTGTGCTTTAAGTACCCCTTATCATATCTTTTTTTTCACTGTTGTGCAGGGGTTGGACTCAGTGATCTCTGGAGGCTGGAGATGCTGTTTGCTAATGGAAGATGGAGATAGGAAAAGCAAGTAAAAGGCATGCTGTGCATAGCCACCACATGGCATCTGCACCATTTCCCCCTGCACCAAGGAGGAGCAGCTCACAAGCTTGGCCTGGGCCAGGGAAGGGAGCAGACAAACATCTGGACCGACCCCAAACGAGCTGGTTCTGCAGGTTGGGTGTCTTCTGCTGCTTGTCTCACATCCTGCTGCTCAGCAGTAGATTTGTTCCTGCTCAGTGCTAACAGGAAACTCACACAGCATTTCTGTTTCAGCTGTGCCAACGCTTTGATCCCTTGCTGCTTGGATGGGGCGTTTGAAGAATGATGCCTGTGCTGATGTCCAGCCAGGCTTTGGGGATGAGTCTCCACACCAGGGTCCGTCTGACAGGACTGAGGGTTGGGGATCCAGCCAGGTCGAGTCCAGTGTGCTTTGCTCTTGTTCTTAGTGCTTGTTTTTGCTCAGGAGGGCAGGAGGTGAACCTCGTGAACCAATGCCTGCAGACGGGGTTTGCAGAGAAAGAGGTCCTGCAGGCCTTGTGTGACAGCCACGGAGCTGCAGCGAGGCTGCATCAGTGTAAAACACCAGAGATCCACGGAGGTGTGAAGGGGAGCTGTGGGCTGCAGTCACGCAGGAAGGGATGTGCATGCTCGGGGTTTGGTTGTTGTGTGTGTGTTAAGTGACTGTGATACCACTGCTGGGTCAGTGTGAGTGTACGGAACAAGTGTGACAGCCTTTTTGATGGAGCCCTGTGAAAGGAGTCCTATGGACTTGAGATCCAACTATCAGCCCGTGGGCATCATCCAGGAGTTGGGGTAGGGGATGAGGCAAGGGAAGTTGGGCTAAGAAAGGGATAAAGCAGTCTGGCAGTAGTTCTGTGTTTCTCCCATCTCCTGCTTTATTTCCTTCCAGGTGAAATAGATGGGTGCTGCAACATGCCCTTGAATGTAACAAAACCCACTCTAGTGTGGATTTGACATGGGCCCAGCACTGCAAGGTACGCTGCTGGGAGGAAGCGTCCATCTGGCTGAGGGCAGGAAGGCCCTCCAGAGGGATGCACTGAGGCCAGTTGTGCGAGGCTCAACAAGAGCAAGCGCCAGGTCCTGCGCTTTGGTCATGACGACCCCGTGCCAGCTTCTCCAGGATTTGGCTGGGGTAGAATTCCAAGCAGCCCCTGATTCCAGAACGTTGGGCTGGGCTGTTGGAATCTTCTGCCCTTGTGACTGGTCTTGCCTCCCCACCCTGTCCGTCGTGGTGGAGCAGCCTGGTGGCCCTCAGTGATGTCATAAGGGCTAGAATGAGGGGAGGAGCAGTGCGTGCTGCGTCCCTTCATTGGAGCGCTGGAGCTCTGACTGAGCAGCTCGCTTGTTGCACTTGTGCACCGACTGCGTCTCTTTGTCTTCACACCGTCCTGTGCAGCACCTTGTAGGTAAGCTGAGACAGTGTGGGAGAGACGGGGGGACAGTGAGTGCTGAGAACTGCTGGCTGGCGGAGCTCATAGGATCACATTATCTCCATCAGCAGAGGGGTGGCCATGAGGGACAGGGAGGTGATCGTCCCCCCCTGCTCTGCTCTTGTGAGGCCCCAGCTGCAGTACAGTGTCCAGAAAGACAGGGAGCTGTTGGAGAGGGTCCAGAGGCGAGCCACAGAGATGATCAGGGGACTGGAGCACCTCCCCTGCAAAGACAGGCTGAGGGAGCTGGGCTTGTTCAGCCTGGAGAAAAGAAGGCAGTGGGGTGACCTCATGGCAGCCTTCAGTACCTAAAGGGAGCCTAAAAAGAGGAGGGGAATCAACTCTTTGAAAGGGTAGATAACTGCAGGACAAGGGGAAATGGTTTTAAGTTGAAAACTTAAGTTTTTAAGTTGAGGGAGGGCAGATTTTGGTTTTTCCCTCGTAGTCTTTGCTAAACCGTGGAAGCAAACTGACCTGCTCTTTCTCTCTCCTCTCTCCACCCTCTGCCTGCTTCCCTGCTGCAGCTTTTGCTCGTGGAAGATCAGAGCAAAGTGACAAGGAAAGGCTGCGGATTCGTGAGATTTCTCTCCCTCGTTCTGATCTCTTGCCAGGTACCTGCCATGGTTTGTCCCCCCACATGCTTTAGCAGCCCGTGACGCCCCGTGTTTAGTAACACAGCCTCATCCAGCTTTGATGGGACGCTGGTCACGTGTGGGTTTTCTCCACGTGCTCTGCAGCTCAGCCCTCAGAAGGATGCTGTCTGTGGTGCTGTGACCAGCTGGTTTTATGGAAAGCAATCCCTTAGGCAAAGAGTCCCAGCCCCAGCTTGTGCAGAGCTGCACAGCATCACCAGGGACACCAGCAGGCGTGCTTGGGCTGTGTGAGTGTGCCCGACAGCTGTAGGGAGCACAGCAGAGATGTGAACAGAGAAAATAAAAGTGTGTTTCTTTTCAGTTCCAGCTTGTCACACCTACGCTGATGGCTGTGGCGTGCAGCGAGATCAGCTGTGGGCCTGACCTGGCATGGACAGAGGTAGAGTATGAAGCTCTGATTGGTCTTTGTTCCCTGACTGCAGCCAGCAGAGTGAGCCGCAGATGTGCTCTCCTGCTTTCCAAGAGAGCTCCTCTGTGGCAAGACAGTAGTGCAAGCGTGGCAAGTTTTTAAAAGTACCAGAGCCATCTCGGCTGTGGGGTTTGTCCTCTACTGACTTTTCCCTTGAAATGGCTGCAGAAACAACAATCATTCTCTGCTCTGTTTGGCCTCGCTGTTGGTTGGACTGCTCAAGAGAGCTGCTTGGTGCTTGCAATGGCACTGTTTGCACCTTGTAACTGCAGCCGTAGCTTTGGTTTCCCTCTTCACGGTCTCCTAGCATCTTAAACAGTCAGCCTTCCTGCACAAAGAGCGCAGGAAAGGATGTGGCAAAATACACAAGGCCACCTGTCTGCGTCAGTGCCATTGCTGATTAGTCTGGATGGGGAGAGATGCATCTTTGCTGGCGTTTGCCTGCTGCACACCTGGGAGAGAAACAGCCGTTATTAGACTTGCAGTTCCTTCTGAAGTGCCCACGATAAGGACCGAGTGCATTTCCTGCAGCTTTCTCTGCAGATGTGCTCCTCACCTTGAAATCCTCCTTGTTGGTTCCCAGCTCCTCACCGTGGCCTGTGCTCTCTGTTTCAGACTGAGAACAAGGGGAAGCCCCTGCTGGACCATGAGGTGGCACCTGTGAACATTCCAGCTATTGCTGCTGCCCATGCTATTAAGAGACACATTGCCCAGGCAGCGGATGAACTCTCCTTTGAGGTAAGCAGTTCAAGGCGTTCCTTGTTGTTCAATTTTACAATGGCAAATGCCTTCACAGCTGCGCTGGTGCAAGTGCTCTCACGCTCGGCGATGTTTGGCAGTGCAGAAGAATGCAGTCATTTGAGCTGTGCTTTCCTCCCAGCCGTGCTGAAGCTGGGATTGACGTTGCAATCTCTTGCAGGTGGGAGACATCATCTGTGTCATCGACATGCCACCAAAGGAGCTGACCCCCTGGTGGAGAGGCAAGCTCGGCTTCCAGGTAGGCACAAGCTTCAGACTGGAGAGTGCAACTTCAGTAAAGGCAGGAATCTCAGCTTAGAGCTGCTCTGCCTGCACAGGATGCCTAGTGGACATAAACAGTTTCCCTGTGTCGGTGTCAAGGGACCTTGCCTTTGGCTGCTAATGTTGAAAAATTATTACCTTTATGCTGTGAACTATGGCCATTTTCTGCTGGATAGTCTTATGGAACGTCAGGCAAGCACGTTCCGAGGGAAATGTTACGTGGCTTTTGGTTTAACAGTTCAGACCTGAGAAGTTCTGCATGCAATAGTTGGCCTCTCTTCTTGTTACAGGTTGGATTTTTCCCAGGGGAGTGTGTGGAACTCATTAATAAGAACATTCCTGAGGCACTCATCAATTCTGTGCCAAAGCCAGGTATGGATGTTACATTTGATGGTGTGGGAAAGCAAAATGAAGTCTTTTTGGGGGTATGTTCCATGTTTAGTACCTCCTTTATCCATCCCACATTGTCCTCTGGGTTGATGATTCTTCATGCACACCATGGGGCAGAGATTTGGCCCAATCCTCCTGGGTTTATGACTGGACTTGGGGAAACTATAGAATACTCATGGAATGGCTTGGGATGGAAAGGAACCTCAGGGATCATCATGCTCCAACCCTCCTGCCTCAGGATGGTCTCCCAGCCCCCACATTTAATGTGAGACTAGATCAGGCTGCCCAGGGCCCCATCCAGCCTGGCCTTGGGCTCCTCCAGAGATGGGGAAAATCCCTTTTTGTATGTACTGGTTGGTAATGTTCTTCCCGTTCTGACGTGCCCTGTAGAATGTGCTGTGCTCGGCCTCGTCCAACGGAGCCAGACCTGAAATGACCTGGTTTCTTCCTTTTGTTGTGCAGTGCCCAAGAAACGCAGCAAGATCCTCACCTTCCTTCGTTCCTTGGTGAAGGCCCGCCCAAAGAAACCGACCGAGCGGGAGGTGGAGAAGGAAAGGGTGTTTGGCTGTGACCTGGGAGAGCATCTTCTCCACTCCGGTCGTGATGGTAAGGAGCTGCCCATTCCTGAGATCTTCCCCTGCTGGGCATCTAAAGAAGATGAAAGGGAGCTCATATCTAGCAGGGGGCAGGCTGATAGCCGTGGAGACACGTCTAATGGGAGTTGATGGCTGAAGGATCAAGTGAGGCGGATGCTCCTAAGAGACAAGCACATCTGTATTTGCTTCAGCCAAGCCTGGCTGGGCTTAGTGGATGGGATGTGAAGCACAGCCTGCAGCAGGACTTGAATCAGGAGCTCCACTGACGGCTGGCACGTGTTCTTCAGTCCCCCAGGTCCTCCAGAGCTGCGCTGAGTTCATTGAGCAGCACGGCGTGGTGCAGGGGATATACCGCCTGTCCGGCGTCGCGTCCAACATCCAGAGACTGCGGTAAGAGTGCTGCGACTGACACAGCCTGAGTGCATCTGGTGTGGCTTTGGGCTTGCCTTCCTCTCGCTCAACCGGGTTTGCGTCCCTCTCTCCAGGCAGGAATTTGAGTCGGAGCAGATTCCTGAGCTCACCGTCCGTGACATTCACAGCGTGAGCTCCCTCTGCAAGATGTATTTCAGGGAGCTCCCGAACCCTCTGCTCACCCACCAGCTGTACGGCAAGTTCTCGGTAAGCACAAGGCCACGTCTTTCATTTCCCTCTTCCTGGGCCTCTTGGCAGATGGCTGCAGCAGTGCCCCAGCTCGGAGGCCCTTTTGCTGTCAGCCCCACGAGGTTTACTCGCAGTGCTGTACTAGCCTGATTGGTGTCTCGCTCCCTTTCTGCACTACTCCAGGATGCTGTTGGTGCCGCTACAGAGGAGGAGCGGCTGCTCAGAATGCAGGCCGTCATCCAGCAGCTGCCCGCTCCTCACTACAGGTCAGTGCTGCCCTCAGCCTGCTGAGCTCAGCCCTGCTGCATTGCAGAGGGCAACGATGCGGTTCCAGCCTTTGTCTTTCTGAATTCCAGCACGGCATGCTCGTTGGTGCTGAACGTTTGCCTCTCTTGTTTTCCAGGACTCTGGAGTATCTGATGAGACACTTGGCGTGTCTGGCTGGGAGCTCCAGTATAACAAACATGCATGCCAAGAACCTAGCCATTGTGTGGGCTCCAAACCTCTTAAGGTAAACTTCTGGTTCTGTTTCAACACAACACTTACATCTGTTCTCCATTAAAAAAAAAAACAGTGCTCCCTTTTTCTCCATCAAATGTGCTCTTCTTCTGTAAAATCTGTGGCTGACAGAAGAGCAGGAGCCTGAGCTGTTCTCCATCCCCACGGGCACAATGTCTAGGTGACAATTTCTGCAGTCTTGTTGAGATGGGACTGACGTGTCCTTGATCATCCAGGGGAATTTCTGCAGTGGCATCACTGATTGCCCACTGCGGAAGTCTCCAGAGCCTCAGCTGACAGCTTTTGGCTGCAACAATTCAGACTCGGGGAAACGGTCTTGGAGAAATGACTTCTAAAATCTGCCTTTTCTACAGATCACAGCAGAACGAGTCTGCCTGCGCCAGCGGAAGAGCTGCCTGCATGGAGCTGCAGACGCAGTCGGATGTGGTGGAATTCATCATCAACCACACCGACGTCCTCTTCGGCTCCAAATCCGGAGCAGACATTGCAGATGCAGCAGGTGAGTGTCTTCCTCCATTAGCTTGATCTTGACCTGACACCTTGACCAAATGCAGGCCTTCTCCGGGACCTTTGAGATACTCTTTTACCATCAAGGGGACAGCAGACCTCTGGACTTCCATTAGGGTATGGCATCCTGTTGCTGGATGCTGAGAATGTCCAAGCCCAAACTTCACAAGGAGGAAACCGTCATTATTATGGTTTGCACGCAGGAAAAGCTTGATGCAAGTGTGGCAGCGAAGCTTTCTCAGTTCCCTGCCCCCATTTCCTTGGGTTTTTCCTTGCCTATTTTGATACAGTAAGCTGCTCTTAATGATGACCATGTCCTTTGCCATAAACACACCTCTTCCCACATGGTTATTTTGGGCTCCTCTTCTTCCAGTGGCTCGGATAAGCAAGCCTGAGAAAAATACAGCACCTCCCCCAGAACTGTGGTGGCTGTGCTGCTGCTTTCTGATCCTCGCTCTTACCTGTGGTTTTCCCTGACAGGGCACAATTCTCTCCCAGGGCCCAAGTCTGTGGGAGTCTCTTCTGCTGCCACAAAGCTGCTCAGCCTGGAGGAGGCACAGGCACAGAGGCGAGGCCACAGCACCTCTTCTGTGGTAACAGAGAGCAGCAGGGACATTGAAGTGGAAGAAAGCCCTGCAGCTGGGCAGGGCAAATTCCACACCGTCGTTGACTTTCCATCTGACAGGTAAAGAGGACTTTCTTTTCCAGCACCTAGCATCATTGTTTGGGTGGGTTTTTGTGTTTTCCTGCAGAAACCAGGCAGTGCTAGGAACAAGCAACTGCTGCCAAGAGCTCAGTGCTGCTCTTCCCTCACCCTGCACCACGCACGACTCACAGCATTGGCTGTTTTCTCTCTCCAGACAAAATCCACCCAGCAAGACTGAGGAATCACCAGCTAGCAGTTGGTGTTGCTGCTTCAGCCTCAGGAAGCCATCCTCTGGCAGCAAACGCCAACTGCAGCGCAATGCCAGGCAGCCCTCAGAAACAGCAGTGGTAGTCCTGGCAGGTAAGGGTGCAAATGCAGCTTCCAAATCCCTGCTTTTCAGGAACATACAATTCAAGCTTGCTCTGCACATGTATCTCTTTCTAGCGTTCAATCCCGTGCCTAAATCTTCACCCCTGATCAAGTACCACTGTCGTAATTCAGCTTGTGAAAGTTTGACACTAACCCCTGTGTATCCTTTCTAGGTGAATCGAGCCCTTGCCAAGCCATAAGATCCAGGGCAAGTAGCGAGGATGCTCTGTGTGCTTCCATCAGTGGAGAGCTCATAGGAAGCACAGATTGCTGCAGTTCTAATAGCAGCCTTCCATCTAACAACATTAATGGAGAGAAGGAGCTCATCGAAGTCCATGCTCTCATTACACCTGGCTCTGCTGAAGTTGCTGACCTGAGCCTCCCAGACACCACAGTCACAAGTGTGGATTTTAACCCAGAGTCTCTGCAGTGCAGCCCATCTGAAGCACAGTGTGAGTGCCCCGACAGCAGCACCTCCATGCAGGAGCAGGTCAGCATCAGTGAAGAGGAGCAGAGCCTCTTGCAGGGGGACTTTCAATCAGGCCTCCAGTCCCAGGCACCGGACAGCAGCACTGAGAGCTCTGAGCCACTCTCGCCATGACAAGACAGGATGAGTCCCATCTTCACCGTGGACCTCTCACACCCTCCTGTCCTTTATATAATAATAAAAGCACACTCGTGCTCAACCAACGCCTTGACTGCCTCCAGAGTCTTCATTCACACGGACTGGGATGAATGCAGCACACAGCAAGGCACCCCAGCTTGCAATGCTGTGGCTGTGGGGTGCATGCAGCACAGCTCCGGGTTTGTTCCTGTTTTGTCTGGCTTTGGGATGTCTGCAGGGGGAGCTCTGCTACCATTTGGCATGGTAGCAAATAATCTCTCGCATCCTGGATGCTGCTCATGATACTCCCAAGCTTCCTGGCTGTGGCTTTGTGATGCTTTTCAGGGCCTTCTGATGCATTTTGATGCCTTGGATGTTGCTTAACACCTCCCTCCTCCCATCATGTCCTTTCCTGGCTCCCATCTACGAACTGGCCCTGCAGATCATCTCCAGACCTGTCATCAGCACACTGCGGCAGGAGAAGCTCCCCTGGCCAACGTCAGGCAGTACTGCTTGGTCTGCAGCTCAGTGGCCATTTCCCTTTTAGGCGGCTCCTGCAGAAGAATCAAGCAGCAGAACCTTTTGCTCACCCTGCACCACACAAATGCTGCAAAAGCAGAAACAACCTGGGAATCTCTGGTTTGCAAGACTTCACAGACACTTATTGACTGTGTCTGATGGTTCCCTCCCATCCTTGATTTCCTTCTCCCCTTCTCCTCGTCTGATCCCACTGCTGAGCCATGATCAAGCTGCCCAGTGTGGCAGAGCATCATGCAGAGCCGTGCTGGCACCTCCTCCCCTTCCTCTCCTGCAGCTCAGCCTGCAACCTGAGCAAGTTTTTTTCTGAGAAAGTGACCAGCTCTTTTCCATCCCTTTGCCCCTACAAACAGTTGTCCAGAGGATCTCGTCCAAGAATTCCTGGAACAGCCTGCAGCTGGCTCTCCTGAAGTTCAGGCTCCTGCCTTTGCTTCCTGCCAGGCCCGCATTCCTTGAGATCACCAACTCAAGGAGGGCATGGTCACTGCAGCCCTGACCGCCTCCTGTCGTAACCCCTGGTGTGCACCATGTCCAGCCATGCTTCCCTTCTGCTTGCTGTGCCCAATGCCTGCACCACAGAGTGATTCTCACTGCACTCCAGGAGTCTGTCAGATTGCTTGCAGCCAGCCATGCTGATTTCCCAGACTGACTGGAATCCCCCATCAGGATGAGAGTCAGTGAGTGCGATGCTTCTGCTGGCTGCAGTAAGCAGCTCCCACCAACAGGCTCTCTTTCCAGGCGGCTGTAGCAGACCCTCACCTCCAGAAGCCCTGCACTGCTGCACTTCCTAATTTTACCCACAAGTTCACAACCTGCTCATGGCTCTTCTGAGTTCTTTGCACTCAACTTCTCATCATAGGGGGCAAATCCCTTGCCTTCCAGAATTCCATAGTATCAATTGTGTCTGCTAATGTCAGGATTTTTTTTCTTTCTTTTCTTTTTCCATTTTCTAGGTAGGAAAATGAATTTCTGAGCCAGGAGAAGCAGAAGTGAAACAGTCTTCCTGGCACTGCTCAGGTTGCAGGAGTTGCCAAGTGCTCCTCAGGTAATGTGTGCTGAAGAGCTGACCTTGGTGGCAGGGGCTGTGGCTGCATTTTGTGCCTGTCATGCGGGAATCCAAGAAAGCCTATTCAGAGCAGGAGCTGCAGAGCGAGATAAACATCACGAGAAGGTAAGGCTGAGAAGCAAGGACACCTCCAGAAAGAAGAGAAAAACTGAGTCAAGTGAGCTGCGTGACGGCCGTGTGATGCTGACCATGATTGGAGGAAGAGCGCATGGCTGGGAATGACTGATGGCTCTGGTTGGATGGGTGCCTGTGTGCACAGAGTTAAGGAGTGTTTGTGGGATGTTTTGCTGGCATCTAACGGCTGTAAGGGGAAGTCAAGAGAGAAAACTTGTGAATGCATAGAAGGGATGTTAAAATCTGGAACAGACTGTTTGGATCAGTCACAGCTGAGTCCAGATTGCCACACTGTCAGAACCTGGGGCCTAGGATTTTCCTTTAAGAGTGCCAACTGCTCATTTTAAATGATAAAAAGTAACATTGAAAAAAGCTTCCCTCCTTGCATTAGAATAAGGCATTGATATTTGATGTTTCTGTCTTTCCATTCCTTTAGCAGCCTGGGTGTTGATGCAGCTGTATGCATCTGCTGCCCTCTCCTTCTGTTTTGTGTAAAAGAACAGTAAAATATGCAATCAGTGTGAGATCTTTCTGAAGTATTTTACTTTATTTGCCCCTAGGCTGCAATGGCTGGGAAATGGCAGTGTCACCCAGGAGCCCACACGGCAACCTGATGTCTCATTGTTGGGGTCTATTGGAAACCACCACGATGACAAAAGAATGCCTGGGATTCCTCCGGCCCAAATGCCAAACCTTGCACTTGGCTGTGCTGAACCTCATGAGGTTCACCCAGGCCCACCTCTCAAGTCTGCTGAGCTCAAACAGATGTCATTTTTCTCGTGTCCTTCCATTCCGAGTCCATCTGTTCCCCAAAGCAAAAGAATTTGGAGGGAACCACCGACAGTTATGTGAGCGATTTCAGCGTCTATTTCTGATCATGGCAACAACTTCAGAGGTCACACTTAATTTACGGTGCCCGTTGTAATTCTGACCAAGGCTGCAGTTGCAGCTGACTTCCCAAGGCTGCAAGACGTGGTGGTGACACAGCCTTGTGCTTCTGCATTAGTGCTCATCCCACGTTTCCTTTCTCTGTCTCGCAGGTCAGCTCCTGCTGGAAGCAGATGGTATCCCAGTGTGAATGAAGGTCAGTGCAGGAGCAGCTGCTGACGGGAGGAAGGAAGTCCATGCTGAAGAGCTCTGAAGCATCTGCAGGTATGGTTCTGGAGGAGGCAGCAGTGATGTCGGAGGGCTCCCAGCAGGAAGCTGTCTCATCCAAATGCTTGCTGAGTGGTTGGAAGGGAGCTTTCTGCATGACAGCAGCACCAGTTGCTTGCTTCAAATGCTGCAAAGACAAGGATTAGCACGAGTTCCAGTATCTACAGTATCATCACGAATCACGATAGGATTACAATGTGTCCTCATACAAACGCAGCCATTTCTCTCTGAGTCCAAAGGCTGTCCGGAAAGCATCTTTGAGGTCTCTCACACCAAACCACTGCTGTCCGTGTGGGATCTGACTCATTAGGGTATAGGGGTTAGGAACCACAGGCTGTCTTTTGAGAATGGGTTCAGTCATTTCCTTACATCTTGCACCAGCCGATACGTGCCGTCTGCCTTTCGTGCCGACAGGATTGGGGTGTTATAAGGCCACAGACAAGGTTCCAGAAGACCATCCTTAACCACTGTCTGTGTTACAGCTTTTAGACCCACTCTCCCTTCTAAGGCTATGGGATATTGTTGCTGTTTCACAGCTCCACTCCCTCCTTGGGCAGTTCTTTGTAAGGGAAAATTGTGAGTCCACCCCGATTTCCTTCCCCTGCCCACACCTTTGGATTCATTTCTTCTTCATCACAGCTGATAACACATTCATTGACACCTGATATCTGTTTCACAGACTTGCAGCTGTAATCCTCATTTAACTGTTAAATCTCTCCCCCATAAATCGGTCCCTGCTTCAGGCACACAGAACAATTGCCCTGCAACTATTTTATCTTTCCATTTTAGTTCTGTGGTCTCCAAGAGTGGAGCTGTCACTTCTGATCCCTCAGCCCCACTTATGCACAACAGCCACATCCAGATACACGTCTGGTACCTCTGAACTAGCTAATGCTGTAGGATGGAATGTTGTTTCTGCACTGGCTATCAAATGTGGGATTGCTCTGAAGCAGTACAGCACGATGTGTTTTGTAATTTGCCCTTAGAAACAGTTTGAAAAAGTAGAAAGACTTTATTAGTATTAGTATTAGTAAAAAGAAGTTATTTCATAACATATTTTAGAAATACAGTTGTTCAATCATGTGATCAATTCTCACTTACAGAACTGTAATAGTTACAAATTGCATGGGTTTAGTATTAAGGACCAGAAAGCATGTTGTAAGGCCATTCTGTTTGGATAGGAGAAGCTCAGCAAAAGAAAAACAGACTCCAAAGAAGCCAGGGCCTCCACACAACGCCAAACTGACTCACTCTGTGGGCAGGTTGGGATGCAACAGGCAGGCATCAAGAGACTCCCCTCTGTCCTCCTTCCAAACTTCTCTCTCTTCAGGGATGAGCAGGTGTCCAGAAATAGTGGCCAAGTGTTGATAAGCAGCTGTCAGGCGTTCAATAATTAGCAGTATACCTGCTGAGCTAGCAACAATTGGTGTTTAGCCAGTCACACACACACACACAGAATGGCCCGGGTTGGAAGGGACCTCAAGGATCACGAATCTCCAACCCCCTGCCACAGGCAGGACCACCAACATCTGTAGCACTGCACATATGCACACTGCTGGATAGAAACACCAGTGTGGAAAAAAACTGTATGCTGTGGATGCAAAGGGTGAATCAGAATGGCATAACAGCTGTCATACAAGGAAAAGCAATCCTTTACCTGCTGTGACATGCTCATGGCAACACCAATGCAGATGCCAGCAGCTGATGCCCACAAGGACAGCCAGCCTGGACTTATTTTCATTACATATCTTTGTCCTGATGTCCTTCTACAAGCTGGAACATTTCACCATCTCAGCAGAAGAGTGCAGGAGGGGTCCAAGTTACAGGCACACTCTCCTCTTTTTCTGGCACACAAAGAGAAAATGAAAACCAGATGTGTTTAACCGCCTATGGCAAACACCAGACTTTCCATCCTTACAGTCTTCCTGACTTCAGCAATAATTGAAACAACATCCCACTCACCTTTGCCATGTCTGGCAGAGGTTGCAGCTCTTTCTATTGCATCCCTCTAGCTTTCAAGTCAAGAGCTCCTGTGTCACACAAGGAAAAGCAATCTTTTACCTGCTGTGCCATGCTCATGGCAGCAGCAATGCAGATGCCAGCAGCTGATGCCCACAAGGACAGCCAGCCTGGACTTATTTTCATTACATATCTTTGTCCTGATGTCCTTCTAGAAGCTGGGACATTTCTCCCTCTGAGCAGCAGAGGCCAGGAGGGGTCCAAGGTGAGGGCACACTCTGCTCTTTATCTGGCACTCAAAGAGAAAGAGAAAATGAAAACCAGATGTGTTTCCCTGCCCATGGCAAACACCAGCCTTTCCATCCTTACAGTCCTTCCTGACATCAGCAGCAACTGAAACAACATCCCACTCACCTTTGCCATGTCTGGCAGAGGTTGCAGCTCTTTCTATTGCATCCCTCTAGCTTTCAAGTCAAGAGCTCCTGTGTCACACAAGGAAAAGCAATCTTTTACGTCCTGTGCCATGCTCATGGCAGCAGCAATGCAGATGCCAGCAGCTGATGCCCACAAGGACTGCCAGCCTGGACTTATTTTCATTACATATCCTTGTCCTGATGTCCTTCTAGAAGCTGGAACATTTTTCCATCTCAGCAGCAGAGGGCAGGAGGGGTCCAAGGTGAGGGCACACTCTGCTCTTTTTCTGGCACACAAAGAGAAAATGAAAACCAGATGTGTTTCCCTGCCCATGGCAAACACCAGCCTTTCCATCCTTAAAGTCCTCCTGACATCAGCACTAATTGAAACAACATCCCACTCACCTTTGCAATGTCTGGCAGAGGTTGCAGCTCTTTCTATTGCATCCCTCTAGCTTTCAAGTCAAGAGCTCCTGTGTCACACAAGGAAAAGCAATCTTTTACCTTCTTTGCCATGCTCATGGCAGCAGCAATGCAGATGCCAGCAGCTGATGCCCACAAGGACAGCCAGCCTGGACTTATTTTCATTACATATCTTTGTCCTGATGTCCTTCTAGAAGCTGGAACATTTCTCCCTCTGAGCAGCAGAGGACAGGATGGGTCCAAGGTGAGGGCACACTCTGCTCTTTATCTGGCACTCAAAGAGAAAGAGAAAATGAAAACCAGCTGTGTTTCCCTGCCCATGGCAAACATCAGACTTTCCATCCTTACAGTCCTTCCTGCAATCATCAGCAATGGAAGCAACATCCGACTCACCTTTGCCATGTCTGGCAGAGGTTGCAGCTCTTTCTATTGCATCCCTCTTGCTTTCAAGTCAAGAGCTCCTGTGTCACACAAGGGAACGCCATCTTTTACCTGCTTTGCCATGCTCATGGCAGCAGAAGTCCAGATGCCAGCAGCTGATGCCCACAAGGACATCCAGCCTGGACTTATTTTCATTACATATCTTTGTCCTGATGTCCTTCTAGAAGCTCTAACATTTCTCAGCAGCAGCAGAGGAGGGCAGGAGGGGTCCAAGGTGAGGGCACACTCTGCTCTTTTTCTGGCACACAAAGAGAAAATAAAAACAAGATGAGTTTCCCTGCCCATGGGAAACACCAGACGTACCATCCTTAAAGTCCTCCTGACATCAGCACTAATCGAAACAACATCCCACTCACCTTTGCCATGTCTGGCAGAGGTTGCAGCTCTTTCTATTGCATCCCTCTAGCTTTCAAGTCAAGAGCTCCTGTGTCACACAAGGAAACGCAATCTTTTACCTGCTGTGCCATGCTCATGGCAGCAGCAATGCAGATGCCAGCAGCTGATGCCCACAAGGACAGCCAGCCTGGACTTATTTTCATTACATATCTTTGTCCTGATGTCCTTCTACAAGCTGGAACATTTCTCCATCTCAGTAGAAGAGGGCAGGAGGGATCCAAGGTGAGGGCACACTCTGCTCTTTATCTGGCACTCAAAGAGAAAGAGAAAATGAAAACCAGATGTGTTTCCCTGCCCATGGCAAACACCAGCCTTTCCATCCTTACAGTCCTTCCTGACATCTGCAATAATTGAAACAACATCCCACTCACCTTTGCCATGTCTGGCAGAGGTTGCAGCTCTTTCTATTGCATCCCTCTAGCTGTCAAGTCAAGAGCTCCTGTGTCACACAAGGAAAAGCAATCTTTTACCTGCTGTGCCATGCTCATGGCAGCAGCAATGCAGATGCCAGCAGCTGATGCCCACAAGGACAGCCAGCCTGGACTTATTTTCATTACATATCCTTGTCCTGATGTCCTTCTACAAGCTGGAACATTTCTCCATCTCAGCAGAAGAGGGCAGGAGGGGTCCAAGGTGAGGGCACACTCTGCTCTTTTTCTGGCACACAAAGGGAAAATGAAAACCAGATGTCTTTCCCTGCCCATGGCAAACACCAGCCTTTCCATCCTTACAGTCCTTCCTGACATCAGCAGCAACTGAAACAACATCCCACTCACCTTTGCCATGTCTGGCAGAGGTTGCAGCTCTTTCTATTGCATCCCTCTAGCTGTCAAGTCAAGTGCTCCTGTGTCACACAAGGAAAAGCAATCTTTTACCTGCTGTGCCATGCTCATGGCAGCAGCAATGCAGATGCCAGCAGCTGATGCCCACAAGGACAGCCAGCCTGGACTTATTTTCATCACATATCCTTGTCCTGATGTCCTTCTACAAGCTGGAACATTTCTCCATCTCAGCAGAAGAGGGCAGGAGGGGTCCAAGGCGAGGGCACACTCTGCTTTTTGTCTGGCACTCAAAGAGAAAGAGAAAATGAAAACCAGATGTGTTTCCCAGCCCATGGCAAACACCAGCCTTTCCATCCTTACAGTCCTTCCTGCAATCAGCAGCAATGGAAACAACTTCCCACTCACCTTTGCCATGTCTGGCAGAGGTTGCAGCTCTTTCTATTGCATCCCTCTAGCTTTCAATCAAGAGCTGCTGTGTCACACAAGGAAAAGCAATCTTTTACCTGCTGTGCCATGCTCATGGCAGCAGACATGCAGATGCCAGCAGCTGATGCCCACAAGGACAGCCAGCCTGGACTTATTTTCATTACATATCTTTGTCCTGATGTCCTTCTAGAAGCTGGGACATTTCTCACTCTGAGCAGCAGAGGGCAGGATGGGTCCAAGGTGAGGGCACACTCTGCTCTTTAACTGGCACTCAAAGAGAAAGAGAAAATGAAAACCAGATGTGTTTCCCAGCCCATGGCAAACACCAGCCTTTCCATCCTTACAGTCCTTCCTGACATCTGCAATAATTGAAACAACATCCCACTCACCTTTGCCATGTCTGGCAGAGGTTGCAGCTCTTTCTATTGCATCCCTCTAGCTGTCAAGTCAAGAGCTCCTGTGTCACACAAGGAAAAGCAATCTTTTACCTGCTGTGCCATGCTCATGGCAGCAGCAATGCAGATGCCAGCAGCTGATGCCCACAAGGACAGCCAGCCTGGACTTATTTTCATTACATATCCTTGTCCTGATGTCCTTCTACAAGCTGGAACATTTCTCCATCTCAGCAGAAGAGGGCAGGAGGGGTCCAAGGTGAGGGCACACTCTGCTCTTTTTCTGGCACACAAAGGGAAAATGAAAACCAGATGTGTTTCCCTGCCCATGGCAAACACCAGCCTTTCCATCCTTACAGTCCTTCCTGACATCAGCAGCAACTGAAACAACATCCCACTCACCTTTGCCATGTCTGGCAGAGGTTGCAGCTCTTTCTATTGCATCCCTCTAGCTGTCAAGTCAAGTGCTCCTGTGTCACACAAGGAAAAGCAATCTTTTACCTGCTGTGCCATGCTCATGGCAGCAGCAATGCAGATGCCAGCAGCTGATGCCCACAAGGACAGCCAGCCTGGACTTATTTTCATCACATATCCTTGTCCTGATGTCCTTCTACAAGCTGGAACATTTCTCCATCTCAGCAGCCGAGGGCAGGATGGGTCCAAGGTGAGGGCACACTCTGCTCTTTAACTGGCACTCAAAGAGAAAGAGAAAATGAAAACCAGATGTGTTTCCCTGCCCATGGCAAACACCAGCCTTTCCATCCTTACAGTCCTTCCTGACATCTGCACTAATTGAAACAACATCCCACTCACCTTTGCCATGTCTGGCAGAGGTTGCAGCTCTTTCTATTGCATCCCTCTAGCTTTCAAGTCAAGAGCTCCTGTGTCACACAAGGAAAAGCAATCTTTTACCTGCTTTGCCATGCTCATGGCAGCAGCAATGCAGATGCCAGCAGCTGATGCCCACAAGGACAGCCAGCCTGGACTTATTTTCATTACATATCTTTGTCCTGATGTCCTTCTAGAAGCTTGGACATTTCTCCCTCTGAGCAGCAGAGGGCAAGAGAGTTCCAAGTTGATGGCAAACTATCCCATGTTTATCTGGCACTCAAAGAGAAAGAGAAAATGAAAACCAGATGTGTTTCCCTGCCCATGGCAAACACCAGCCTTTCCATCCTTACAGTCCTCCTGACATCAGCACTAATTGAAACAACATCCCACTCACCCTTGCCATGTCTGCCAGAGGTTGCAGCTCTTTCTATTGCATCCCTCTAGCTTTCAAGTCAAGAGCTCCTGTGTCACACAAGGAAAAGCAATCTTTTACCTGCTGTGCCATGCTCATGGCAGCAGCAATGCAGATGCCAGCAGCTGATGCCCACAAGGACAGCCAGCCTGGACTTATTTTCATTACATATATTTGTCCTGATGTCCTTCTACAAGCTGGAACATTTCTCCATCTCAACAGAAGAGGGCAGGAGGGGTCCAAGGTGAGGGCACACTCTGCTCTTTATCTGGCACTCAAAGAGAAAGAGAAAATGAAAACCAGATGTGTTTCCCAGCCCATGGCAAACACCAGCCTTTCCATCCTTACAGTCCTTCCTGACATCAGCAGCAATGGAAACAACATCCCACTCACCTTTGCCTTGTCTGGCAGAGGTTGCAGCTCTTTCTATTGCATCCCTCTAGCTTTCAAGTCAAGAGCTCCTGTGTCACACAAGGAAAAGCAATCTTTTACCTGCTTTGCCATGCTCATGGCAGCAGCAATGCAGATGCCAGCAGCTGATGCCCACAAGGACAGACAGCCTGGACTTATTTTCATTACATATCTTTGTCCTGATGTCCTTCTAGAAGCTTGGACATTTCTCCATCTCAGCAGAAGTGGGCAGGAGGGGTCCAAGGTAAGGGCACACTCTGCTCTTTATCTGGCACTCAAAGAGAAAGAGAAAATGAAAACCAGATGTGTTTCCCTGCCCATGGCAAACACCAGCCTTTCCATCCTTACAGTCCTCCTGACATCAGCACTAACTGAAACAACATCCCACTCACCTTTGCCATGTCTGGCAGAGGTTGCAACTCTTTCTATTGCATCCCTCTAGCTTTCAAGTCAAGAGCTCCTGTGTCACACAAGGAAAAGCAATCTTTTACCTGCTGTGCCATGCTCATGGCAGCAGACATGCAGATGCCAGCAGCTGATGCCCACAAGGACAGCCAGCCTGCACTTATTTTCATTACTTATCTTTGTCCTGATGTCCTTCTACAAGCTGGAACATTTCTCCATCTCAGCAGAAGAGGGCAGGAGGGGTCCAAGGTGAGGGCACACTCTCCTCTTTATCTGGCACTCAAAGAGAAAGAGAAAATGAAAACAAGATGTGTTTCCCAGCCCATGGCAAACACCAGCCTTTCCATCCTTACAGTCCTTCCTGACATCAGCACTAATTGAAACAACATCCCACTCACCCTTGCCATGTCTGCCAGAGGTTGCAGCTCTTTCTATTGCATCCCTCTAGCTTTCAAGTCAAGAGCTCCTGTGTCACACAAGGAAAAGCAATCTTTTACCTGCTTTGCCATGCTCATGGCAGCAGCAATGCAGATGCCAGCAGCTGATGCCCACAAGGACTGCCAGCCTGGACTTATTTTCATTACATATCTTTGTCCTGATGTCCTTCCAGAAGATGGAACATTTCTCCATCTCAGCAGCAGAGGGCAGGATGGGTCCAAGGTGAGGGCACACTCTGCTCTTTATCTGGCACTCAAAGAGAAAGAGAAAATGAAAACCAGATGTGTTTCCCTGCCCATGGCAAACACCAGCCTTTCCATCCTTACAGTCCTTCCTGACATCTGCAATAATTGAAACAACATCCCACTCACCTTTGCCATGTCTGGCAGAGGTTGCAGCTCTTTCTATTGCATCCCTCTAGCTGTCAAGTCAAGAGCTCCTGTGTCACACAAGGAAAAGCAATCTTTTACCTGCTGTGCCATGCTCATGGCAGCAGCAATGCAGATGCCAGCAGCTGATGCCCACAAGGACAGCCAGCCTGGACTTATTTTCATTACATATCCTTGTCCTGATGTCCTTCTACAAGCTGGAACATTTCTCCATCTCAGCAGAAGAGGGCAGGAGGGGTCCAAGGTGAGGGCACACTCTGCTCTTTTTCTGGCACACAAAGGGAAAATGAAAACCAGATGTCTTTCCCTGCCCATGGCAAACACCAGCCTTTCCATCCTTACAGTCCTTCGTGACATCAGCAGCAATGGAAACAACATCCCACTCACCTTTGCCATGTCTGGCTGAGGTTGCAGCTCTTTCTATTGCATCCCTCTAGCTTTCAAGTCAAGAGCTCCTGTGTCACACAAGGAAAAGCAATCTTTTACCTGCTTTGCCATGCTCATGGCAGCAGCAATGCAGATGCCAGCAGCTGATGCCCACCAGGACAGCCAGCCTGGACTTATTTTCATTACATATTTTTGTCCTGATGTCCTTCTAGAAGCTTGGACATTTCTCCATCTCAGCAGAAGTGGGCAGGAGGGGTCCAAGGTGAGGGCACACTCTGCTCTTTATCTGGCACTCAAAGAGAAAGAGAAAATGAAAACCAGATGTGTTTCCCTGCCCATGGCAAACACCAGCCTTTCCATCCTTACAGTCCTCCTGACATCAGCACTAACTGAAACAACATCCCACTCACCCTTGCCATGTCTGCCAGAGGTTGCAGCTCTTTCTATTGCATCCCTCTAGCTTTCAAGTCAAGAGCTCCTGTGTCACACAAGGAAAAGCAATCTTTTACCTGCTGTGCCATGCTCATGGCAGCAGCAATGCAGATGCCAGCAGCAGATGCCCACAAGGACAGCCAGCCTGGACTTATTTTCATTACATATCTTTGTCTTGATGTCCTTCTAGAAGCTTGGACATTTCTCCATCTCAGCAGAAGTGGGCAGGAGGGGTCCAAGGTGAGGGCACACTCTGCTCTTTATCTGGCACTCAAAGAGAAAGAGAAAATGAAAACCAGATGTGTTTCCCTGCCCATGGCAAACACCAGCCTTTCCATCCTTACAGTCCTTCCTGACATCTGCAATAATTGAAACAACATCCCACTCACCTTTGCCATGTCTGGCAGAGGTTGCAGCTCTTTCTATTGCATCCCTCTAGCTGTCAAGTCAAGAGCTCCTGTGTCACACAAGGAAAAGCAATCTTTTACCTGCTGTGCCATGCTCATGGCAGCAGCAATGCAGATGCCAGCAGCTGATGCCCACAAGGACAGCCAGCCTGGACTTATTTTCATTACATATCCTTGTCCTGATGTCCTTCTACAAGCTGGAACATTTCTCCATCTCAGCAGAAGAGGGCAGGAGGGGTCCAAGGTGAGGGCACACTCTGCTCTTTTTCTGGCACACAAAGGGAAAATGAAAACCAGATGTCTTTCCCTGCCCATGGCAAACACCAGCCTTTCCATCCTTACAGTCCTTCGTGACATCAGCAGCAATGGAAACAACATCCCACTCACCTTTGCCATGTCTGGCTGAGGTTGCAGCTCTTTCTATTGCATCCCTCTAGCTTTCAAGTCAAGAGCTCCTGTGTCACACAAGGAAAAGCAATCTTTTACCTGCTTTGCCATGCTCATGGCAGCAGCAATGCAGATGCCAGCAGCTGATGCCCACCAGGACAGCCAGCCTGGACTTATTTTCATTACATATTTTTGTCCTGATGTCCTTCTAGAAGCTTGGACATTTCTCCATCTCAGCAGAAGTGGGCAGGAGGGGTCCAAGGTGAGGGCACACTCTGCTCTTTATCTGGCACTCAAAGAGAAAGAGAAAATGAAAACCAGATGTGTTTCCCTGCCCATGGCAAACACCAGCCTTTCCATCCTTACAGTCCTCCTGACATCTGCACTAACTGAAACAACATCCCACTCACCCTTGCCATGTCTGCCAGAGGTTGCAGCTCTTTCTATTGCATCCCTCTAGCTTTCAAGTCAAGAGCTCCTGTGTCACACAAGGAAAAGCAATCTTTTACCTGCTGTGCCATGCTCATGGCAGCAGCAATGCAGATGCCAGCAGCAGATGCCCACAAGGACAGCCAGCCTGGACTTATTTTCATTACATATCTTTGTCTTGATGTCCTTCTAGAAGCTTGGACATTTCTCCATCTCAGCAGAAGTGGGCAGGAGGGGTCCAAGGTGAGGGCACACTCTGCTCTTTATCTGGCACTCAAAGAGAAAGAGAAAATGAAAACCAGATGTGTTTCCCTGCCCATGGCAAACACCAGCCTTTCCATCCTTACAGTCCTTCCTGACATCAGCACTAATTGAAACAACATCCCACTCACCTTTGCCATGTCTGGCAGAGGTTGCAGCTCTTTCTATTGCATCCCTCTAGCTTTCAAGTCAAGAGCTCCTGTGTCACACAAGGAAAAGCAATCTTTTACCTGCTGTGCCATGCTCATGGCAGCAGATATGCAGATGCCAGCAGCTGATGCCCACAAGCACAGCCAGCCTGGACTTATTTTCATTACATATCTTTGCCCTGATGTCCTTCTAGAAGCTTGGACATTTCTCCATCTCAGCAGAAGTGGGCAGGAGGGGTCCAAGGTGAGGGCACACTCTGCTCTTTATCTGGCACTCAAAGAGAAAATGAAAACCAGATGTGTTTCCCTGCCCATGGCAAACACCAGCCTTTCCATCCTTACAGTCCTCCTGACATCAGAACTAACTAAAACAACATCCCACTCACCCTTGCCATGTCTGTCAGAGGTTGCAGCTCTTTCTTTTGCATCCCTCTAGCTTTCAAGTCAAGAGCTCCTGTGTCACACAAGGAAAAGCAATATTTTACCTGCTGTGCCATGCTCATGGCAGCAGACATGCAGATGCCAGCAGCTGATGCCCACAAGGACAGCCAGCCTGCACTTATTTTCATTACGTATCTTTGTCCTGATGTCCTTCTACAAGCTGGAACATTTCTCCATCTCAGCAGAAGAGGGCAGGATGGGTCCAAGGTGAGGGCACACTCTCCTCTTTATCTGGCACTCAAAGAGAAAGAGAAAATGAAAACCAGATGTGTTTCCCAGCCCATGGCAAACACCAGCCTTTCCATCCTTACAGTCCTTCCTGACATCAGCAGCAATGGAAACAACATCCCACTCACCTTTGCCATGTCTGGCAGAGGTTGCAGCTCTTTCTATTGCATCCCTCTAGCTTTCAAGTCAAGAGCTCCTGTGTCACACAAGGAAAAGCAATCTTTTACCTGCTGTGCCATGCTCATGGCAGCAGCAATGCAGATGCCAGCAGCTGATGCCCACAAGGACAGCCAGCCTGGACTTATTTTCATTACATATCTTTGTCCTGATGTCCTTCTAGAAGCTGGGACATTTCTCCCTCTGAGCAGCAGAGGCCAGGAGGGGTCCAAGGTGAGGGCACACTCTGCTCTTTATCTGGCACTCAAAGAGAAAGAGAAAATGAAAACCAGATGTGTTTCCCTGCCCATGGCAAACACCAGCCTTTCCATCCTTACAGTCCTTCCTGACATCAGCAGCAACTGAAACAACATCCCACTCACCTTTGCCATGTCTGGCAGAGGTTGCAGCTCTTTCTATTGCATCCCTCTAGCTTTCAAGTCAAGAGCTCCTGTGTCACACAAGGAAAAGCAATCTTTTACGTCCTGTGCCATGCTCATGGCAGCAGCAATGCAGATGCCAGCAGCTGATGCCCACAAGGACTGCCAGCCTGGACTTATTTTCATTACATATCCTTGTCCTGATGTCCTTCTAGAAGCTGGAACATTTTTCCATCTCAGCAGCAGAGGGCAGGAGGGGTCCAAGGTGAGGGCACACTCTGCTCTTTTTCTGGCACACAAAGAGAAAATGAAAACCAGATGTGTTTCCCTGCCCATGGCAAACACCAGCCTTTCCATCCTTAAAGTCCTCCTGACATCAGCACTAATTGAAACAACATCCCACTCACCTTTGCCATGTCTGGCAGAGGTTGCAGCTCTTTCTATTGCATCCCTCTAGCTTTCAAGTCAAGAGCTCCTGTGTCACACAAGGAAAAGCAATCTTTTACCTTCTTTGCCATGCTCATGGCAGCAGCAATGCAGATGCCAGCAGCTGATGCCCACAAGGACAGCCAGCCTGGACTTATTTTCATTACATATCTTTGTCCTGATGTCCTTCTAGAAGCTGGAACATTTCTCCCTCTGAGCAGCAGAGGACAGGATGGGTCCAAGGTGAGGGCACACTCTGCTCTTTATCTGGCACTCAAAGAGAAAGAGAAAATGAAAACCAGCTGTGTTTCCCTGCCCATGGCAAACATCAGACTTTCCATCCTTACAGTCCTTCCTGCAATCATCAGCAATGGAAGCAACATCCGACTCACCTTTGCCATGTCTGGCAGAGGTTGCAGCTCTTTCTATTGCATCCCTCTTGCTTTCAAGTCAAGAGCTCCTGTGTCACACAAGGGAACGCCATCTTTTACCTGCTTTGCCATGCTCATGGCAGCAGAAGTCCAGATGCCAGCAGCTGATGCCCACAAGGACATCCAGCCTGGACTTATTTTCATTACATATCTTTGTCCTGATGTCCTTCTAGAAGCTCTAACATTTCTCAGCAGCAGCAGAGGAGGGCAGGAGGGGTCCAAGGTGAGGGCACACTCTGCTCTTTTTCTGGCACACAAAGAGAAAATAAAAACAAGATGAGTTTCCCTGCCCATGGGAAACACCAGACGTACCATCCTTAAAGTCCTCCTGACATCAGCACTAATCGAAACAACATCCCACTCACCTTTGCCATGTCTGGCAGAGGTTGCAGCTCTTTCTATTGCATCCCTCTAGCTTTCAAGTCAAGAGCTCCTGTGTCACACAAGGAAACGCAATCTTTTACCTGCTGTGCCATGCTCATGGCAGCAGCAATGCAGATGCCAGCAGCTGATGCCCACAAGGACAGCCAGCCTGGACTTATTTTCATTACATATCTTTGTCCTGATGTCCTTCTACAAGCTGGAACATTTCTCCATCTCAGTAGAAGAGGGCAGGAGGGATCCAAGGTGAGGGCACACTCTGCTCTTTATCTGGCACTCAAAGAGAAAGAGAAAATGAAAACCAGATGTGTTTCCCTGCCCATGGCAAACACCAGCCTTTCCATCCTTACAGTCCTTCCTGACATCTGCAATAATTGAAACAACATCCCACTCACCTTTGCCATGTCTGGCAGAGGTTGCAGCTCTTTCTATTGCATCCCTCTAGCTGTCAAGTCAAGAGCTCCTGTGTCACACAAGGAAAAGCAATCTTTTACCTGCTGTGCCATGCTCATGGCAGCAGCAATGCAGATGCCAGCAGCTGATGCCCACAAGGACAGCCAGCCTGGACTTATTTTCATTACATATCCTTGTCCTGATGTCCTTCTACAAGCTGGAACATTTCTCCATCTCAGCAGAAGAGGGCAGGAGGGGTCCAAGGTGAGGGCACACTCTGCTCTTTTTCTGGCACACAAAGGGAAAATGAAAACCAGATGTCTTTCCCTGCCCATGGCAAACACCAGCCTTTCCATCCTTACAGTCCTTCCTGACATCAGCAGCAACTGAAACAACATCCCACTCACCTTTGCCATGTCTGGCAGAGGTTGCAGCTCTTTCTATTGCATCCCTCTAGCTGTCAAGTCAAGTGCTCCTGTGTCACACAAGGAAAAGCAATCTTTTACCTGCTGTGCCATGCTCATGGCAGCAGCAATGCAGATGCCAGCAGCTGATGCCCACAAGGACAGCCAGCCTGGACTTATTTTCATCACATATCCTTGTCCTGATGTCCTTCTGCAAGCTGGAACATTTCTCCATCTCAGCAGAAGAGGGCAGGAGGGGTCCAAGGCGAGGGCACACTCTGCTTTTTGTCTGGCACTCAAAGAGAAAGAGAAAATGAAAACCAGATGTGTTTCCCAGCCCATGGCAAACACCAGCCTTTCCATCCTTACAGTCCTTCCTGCAATCAGCAGCAATGGAAACAACTTCCCACTCACCTTTGCCATGTCTGGCAGAGGTTGCAGCTCTTTCTATTGCATCCCTCTAGCTTTCAATCAAGAGCTGCTGTGTCACACAAGGAAAAGCAATCTTTTACCTGCTGTGCCATGCTCATGGCAGCAGACATGCAGATGCCAGCAGCTGATGCCCACAAGGACAGCCAGCCTGGACTTATTTTCATTACATATCTTTGTCCTGATGTCCTTCTAGAAGCTGGGACATTTCTCACTCTGAGCAGCAGAGGGCAGGATGGGTCCAAGGTGAGGGCACACTCTGCTCTTTAACTGGCACTCAAAGAGAAAGAGAAAATGAAAACCAGATGTGTTTCCCAGCCCATGGCAAACACCAGCCTTTCCATCCTTACAGTCCTTCCTGACATCTGCAATAATTGAAACAACATCCCACTCACCTTTGCCATGTCTGGCAGAGGTTGCAGCTCTTTCTATTGCATCCCTCTAGCTGTCAAGTCAAGAGCTCCTGTGTCACACAAGGAAAAGCAATCTTTTACCTGCTGTGCCATGCTCATGGCAGCAGCAATGCAGATGCCAGCAGCTGATGCCCACAAGGACAGCCAGCCTGGACTTATTTTCATTACATATCCTTGTCCTGATGTCCTTCTACAAGCTGGAACATTTCTCCATCTCAGTAGAAGAGGGCAGGAGGGATCCAAGGTGAGGGCACACTCTGCTCTTTATCTGCCACTCAAAGAGAAAGAGAAAATGAAAACCAGATGTGTTTCCCTGCCCATGGCAAACACCAGCCTTTCCATCCTTACAGTCCTTCCTGACATCTGCAATAATTGAAACAACATCCCACTCACCTTTGCCATGTCTGGCAGAGGTTGCAGCTCTTTCTATTGCATCCCTCTAGCTGTCAAGTCAAGAGCTCCTGTGTCACACAAGGAAAAGCAATCTTTTACCTGCTGTGCCATGCTCATGGCAGCAGCAATGCAGATGCCAGCAGCTGATGCCCACAAGGACAGCCAGCCTGGACTTATTTTCATTACATATCCTTGTCCTGATGTCCTTCTACAAGCTGGAACATTTCTCCATCTCAGCAGAAGAGGGCAGGAGGGGTCCAAGGTGAGGGCACACTCTGCTCTTTTTCTGGCACACAAAGGGAAAATGAAAACCAGATGTCTTTCCCTGCCCATGGCAAACACCAGCCTTTCCATCCTTACAGTCCTTCCTGACATCAGCAGCAACTGAAACAACATCCCACTCACCTTTGCCATGTCTGGCAGAGGTTGCAGCTCTTTCTATTGCATCCCTCTAGCTGTCAAGTCAAGTGCTCCTGTGTCACACAAGGAAAAGCAATCTTTTACCTGCTGTGCCATGCTCATGGCAGCAGCAATGCAGATGCCAGCAGCTGATGCCCACAAGGACAGCCAGCCTGGACTTATTTTCATCACATATCCTTGTCCTGATGTCCTTCTGCAAGCTGGAACATTTCTCCATCTCAGCAGAAGAGGGCAGGAGGGGTCCAAGGCGAGGGCACACTCTGCTTTTTGTCTGGCACTCAAAGAGAAAGAGAAAATGAAAACCAGATGTGTTTCCCAGCCCATGGCAAACACCAGCCTTTCCATCCTTACAGTCCTTCCTGCAATCAGCAGCAATGGAAACAACTTCCCACTCACCTTTGCCATGTCTGGCAGAGGTTGCAGCTCTTTCTATTGCATCCCTCTAGCTTTCAATCAAGAGCTGCTGTGTCACACAAGGAAAAGCAATCTTTTACCTGCTGTGCCATGCTCATGGCAGCAGACATGCAGATGCCAGCAGCTGATGCCCACAAGGACAGCCAGCCTGGACTTATTTTCATTACATATCTTTGTCCTGATGTCCTTCTAGAAGCTGGGACATTTCTCACTCTGAGCAGCAGAGGGCAGGATGGGTCCAAGGTGAGGGCACACTCTGCTCTTTAACTGGCACTCAAAGAGAAAGAGAAAATGAAAACCAGATGTGTTTCCCAGCCCATGGCAAACACCAGCCTTTCCATCCTTACAGTCCTTCCTGACATCTGCAATAATTGAAACAACATCCCACTCACCTTTGCCATGTCTGGCAGAGGTTGCAGCTCTTTCTATTGCATCCCTCTAGCTGTCAAGTCAAGAGCTCCTGTGTCACACAAGGAAAAGCAATCTTTTACCTGCTGTGCCATGCTCATGGCAGCAGCAATGCAGATGCCAGCAGCTGATGCCCACAAGGACAGCCAGCCTGGACTTATTTTCATTACATATCCTTGTCCTGATGTCCTTCTACAAGCTGGAACATTTCTCCATCTCAGCAGCAGAGGGCAGGAGGGGTCCAAGGTGAGGGCACACTCTGCTCTTTTTCTGGCACACAAAGGGAAAATGAAAACCAGATGTCTTTCCCTGCCCATGGCAAACACCAGCCTTTCCATCCTTACAGTCCTTCCTGACATCAGCAGCAACTGAAACAACATCCCACTCACCTTTGCCATGTCTGGCAGAGGTTGCAGCTCTTTCTATTGCATCCCTCTAGCTGTCAAGTCAAGTGCTCCTGTGTCACACAAGGAAAAGCAATCTTTTACCTGCTGTGCCATGCTCATGGCAGCAGCAATGCAGATGCCAGCAGCTGATGCCCACAAGGACAGCCAGCCTGGACTTATTTTCATCACATATCCTTGTCCTGATGTCCTTCTACAAGCTGGAACATTTCTCCATCTCAGCAGAAGAGGGCAGGAGGTGTCCAAGGCGAGGGCACACTCTGCTTTTTGTCTGGCACTCAAAGAGAAAGAGAAAATGAAAACCAGATGTGTTTCCCAGCCCATGGCAAACACCAGCCTTTCCATCCTTACAGTCCTTCCTGCAATCATCATCAATGGAAACAACTTCCCACTCACCTTTGCCATGTCTGGCAGAGGTTGCAGCTCTTTCTATTGCATCCCTCTAGCTTTCAATCAAGAGCTGCTGTGTCACACAAGGAAAAGCAATCTTTTACCTGCTGTGCCATGCTCATGGCAGCAGCAATGCAGATGCCAGCAGCTGATGCCCACAAGGACAGCCAGCCTGGACTTATTTTCATTACATATCTTTGTCCTGATGTCCTTCTAGAAGCTGGGACATTTCTCACTCTGAGCAGCCGAGGGCAGGATGGGTCCAAGGTGAGGGCACACTCTGCTCTTTAACTGGCACTCAAAGAGAAAGAGAAAATGAAAACCAGATGTGTTTCCCTGCCCATGGCAAACACCAGCCTTTCCATCCTTACAGTCCTTCCTGACATCTGCACTAATTGAAACAACATCCCACTCACCTTTGCCATGTCTGGCAGAGGTTGCAGCTCTTTCTATTGCATCCCTCTAGCTTTCAAGTCAAGAGCTCCTGTGTCACACAAGGAAAAGCAATCTTTTACCTGCTTTGCCATGCTCATGGCAGCAGCAATGCAGATGCCAGCAGCTGATGCCCACAAGGACAGCCAGCCTGGACTTATTTTCATTACATATCTTTGTCCTGATGTCCTTCTAGAAGCTTGGACATTTCTCCCTCTCAGCAGCAGAGGGCAAGAGAGTTCCAAGTTGATGGCAAACTATCCCATGTTTATCTGGCACTCAAAGAGAAAGAGAAAATGAAAACCAGATGTGTTTCCCTGCCCATGGCAAACACCAGCCTTTCCATCCTTACAGTCCTCCTGACATCAGCACTAATTGAAACAACATCCCACTCACCCTTGCCATGTCTGCCAGAGGTTGCAGCTCTTTCTATTGCATCCCTCTAGCTTTCAAGTCAAGAGCTCCTGTGTCACACAAGGAAAAGCAATCTTTTACCTGCTGTGCCATGCTCATGGCAGCAGCAATGCAGATGCCAGCAGCTGATGCCCACAAGGACAGCCAGCCTGGACTTATTTTCATTACATATATTTGTCCTGATGTCCTTCTACAAGCTGGAACATTTCTCCATCTCAACAGAAGAGGGCAGGAGGGGTCCAAGGTGAGGGCACACTCTGCTCTTTATCTGGCACTCAAAGAGAAAGAGAAAATGAAAACCAGATGTGTTTCCCTGCCCATGGCAAACACCAGCCTTTCCATCCTTACAGTCCTTCCTGACATCAGCAGCAATGGAAACAACATCCCACTCACCTTTGCCTTGTCTGGCAGAGGTTGCAGCTCTTTCTATTGCATCCCTCTAGCTTTCAAGTCAAGAGCTCCTGTGTCACACAAGGAAAAGCAATCTTTTACCTGCTTTGCCATGCTCATGGCAGCAGCAATGCAGATGCCAGCAGCTGATGCCCACAAGGACAGACAGCCTGGACTTATTTTCATTACATATCTTTGTCCTGATGTCCTTCTAGAAGCTTGGACATTTCTCCATCTCAGCAGAAGTGGGCAGGAGGGGTCCAAGGTAAGGGCACACTCTGCTCTTTATCTGGCACTCAAAGAGAAAGAGAAAATGAAAACCAGATGTGTTTCCCTGCCCATGGCAAACACCAGCCTTTCCATCCTTACAGTCCTCCTGACATCAGCACTAACTGAAACAACATCCCACTCACCTTTGCCATGTCTGGCAGAGGTTGCAACTCTTTCTATTGCATCCCTCTAGCTTTCAAGTCAAGAGCTCCTGTGTCACACAAGGAAAAGCAATCTTTTACCTGCTGTGCCATGCTCATGGCAGCAGACATGCAGATGCCAGCAGCTGATGCCCACAAGGACAGCCAGCCTGCACTTATTTTCATTACTTATCTTTGTCCTGATGTCCTTCTACAAGCTGGAACATTTCTCCATCTCAGCAGAAGAGGGCAGGAGGGGTCCAAGGTGAGGGCACACTCTCCTCTTTATCTGGCACTCAAAGAGAAAGAGAAAATGAAAACAAGATGTGTTTCCCAGCCCATGGCAAACACCAGCCTTTCCATCCTTACAGTCCTTCCTGACATCAGCACTAATTGAAACAACATCCCACTCACCCTTGCCATGTCTGCCAGAGGTTGCAGCTCTTTCTATTGCATCCCTCTAGCTTTCAAGTCAAGAGCTCCTGTGTCACACAAGGAAAAGCAATCTTTTACCTGCTTTGCCATGCTCATGGCAGCAGCAATGCAGATGCCAGCAGCTGATGCCCACAAGGACTGCCAGCCTGGACTTATTTTCATTACATATCTTTGTCCTGATGTCCTTCCAGAAGATGGAACATTTCTCACTCTGAGCAGCCGAGGGCAGGATGGGTCCAAGGTGAGGGCACACTCTGCTCTTTATCTGGCACTCAAAGAGAAAGAGAAAATGAAAACCAGATGTGTTTCCCTGCCCATGGCAAACACCAGCCTTTCCATCCTTACAGTCCTTCCTGACATCTGCAATAATTGAAACAACATCCCACTCACCTTTGCCATGTCTGGCAGAGGTTGCAGCTCTTTCTATTGCATCCCTCTAGCTGTCAAGTCAAGAGCTCCTGTGTCACACAAGGAAAAGCAATCTTTTACCTGCTGTGCCATGCTCATGGCAGCAGCAATGCAGATGCCAGCAGCTGATGCCCACAAGGACAGCCAGCCTGGACTTATTTTCATTACATATCCTTGTCCTGATGTCCTTCTACAAGCTGGAACATTTCTCCATCTCAGCAGAAGAGGGCAGGAGGGGTCCAAGGTGAGGGCACACTCTGCTCTTTTTCTGGCACACAAAGGGAAAATGAAAACCAGATGTCTTTCCCTGCCCATGGCAAACACCAGCCTTTCCATCCTTACAGTCCTTCCTGACATCAGCAGCAATGGAAACAACATCCCACTCACCTTTGCCATGTCTGGCTGAGGTTGCAGCTCTTTCTATTGCATCCCTCTAGCTTTCAAGTCAAGAGCTCCTGTGTCACACAAGGAAAAGCAATCTTTTACCTGCTTTGCCATGCTCATGGCAGCAGCAATGCAGATGCCAGCAGCTGATGCCCACCAGGACAGCCAGCCTGGACTTATTTTCATTACATATTTTTGTCCTGATGTCCTTCTAGAAGCTTGGACATTTCTCCATCTCAGCAGAAGTGGGCAGGAGGGGTCCAAGGTGAGGGCACACTCTGCTCTTTATCTGGCACTCAAAGAGAAAGAGAAAATGAAAACCAGATGTGTTTCCCTGCCCATGGCAAACACCAGCCTTTCCATCCTTACAGTCCTTCCTGACATCAGCAGCAATGGAAACAACATCCCACTCACCTTTGCCTTGTCTGGCAGAGGTTGCAGCTCTTTCTATTGCATCCCTCTAGCTTTCAAGTCAAGAGCTCCTGTGTCACACAAGGAAAAGCAATCTTTTACCTGCTTTGCCATGCTCATGGCAGCAGCAATGCAGATGCCAGCAGCTGATGCCCACAAGGACAGACAGCCTGGACTTATTTTCATTACATATCTTTGTCCTGATGTCCTTCTAGAAGCTTGGACATTTCTCCATCTCAGCAGAAGTGGGCAGGAGGGGTCCAAGGTAAGGGCACACTCTGCTCTTTATCTGGCACTCAAAGAGAAAGAGAAAATGAAAACCAGATGTGTTTCCCTGCCCATGGCAAACACCAGCCTTTCAATCCTTACAGTCCTCCTGACATCAGCACTAACTGAAACAACATCCCACTCACCTTTGCCATGTCTGGCAGAGGTTGCAACTCTTTCTATTGCATCCCTCTAGCTTTCAAGTCAAGAGCTCCTGTGTCACACAAGGAAAAGCAATCTTTTACCTGCTGTGCCATGCTCATGGCAGCAGACATGCAGATGCCAGCAGCTGATGCCCACAAGGACAGCCAGCCTGCACTTATTTTCATTACTTATCTTTGTCCTGATGTCCTTCTACAAGCTGGAACATTTCTCCATCTCAGCAGAAGAGGGCAGGAGGGGTCCAAGGCGAGGGCACACTCTGCTTTTTGTCTGGCACTCAAAGAGAAAGAGAAAATGAAAACCAGATGTGTTTCCCAGCCCATGGCAAACACCAGCCTTTCCATCCTTACAGTCCTTCCTGCAATCAGCAGCAATGGAAACAACTTCCCACTCACCTTTGCCATGTCTGGCAGAGGTTGCAGCTCTTTCTATTGCATCCCTCTAGCTTTCAATCAAGAGCTGCTGTGTCACACAAGGAAAAGCAATCTTTTACCTGCTGTGCCATGCTCATGGCAGCAGACATGCAGATGCCAGCAGCTGATGCCCACAAGGACAGCCAGCCTGGACTTATTTTCATTACATATCTTTGTCCTGATGTCCTTCTAGAAGCTGGGACATTTCTCACTCTGAGCAGCAGAGGGCAGGATGGGTCCAAGGTGAGGGCACACTCTGCTCTTTAACTGGCACTCAAAGAGAAAGAGAAAATGAAAACCAGATGTGTTTCCCAGCCCATGGCAAACACCAGCCTTTCCATCCTTACAGTCCTTCCTGACATCTGCAATAATTGAAACAACATCCCACTCACCTTTGCCATGTCTGGCAGAGGTTGCAGCTCTTTCTATTGCATCCCTCTAGCTGTCAAGTCAAGAGCTCCTGTGTCACACAAGGAAAAGCAATCTTTTACCTGCTGTGCCATGCTCATGGCAGCAGCAATGCAGATGCCAGCAGCTGATGCCCACAAGGACAGCCAGCCTGGACTTATTTTCATTACATATCCTTGTCCTGATGTCCTTCTACAAGCTGGAACATTTCTCCATCTCAGCAGCAGAGGGCAGGAGGGGTCCAAGGTGAGGGCACACTCTGCTCTTTTTCTGGCACACAAAGGGAAAATGAAAACCAGATGTCTTTCCCTGCCCATGGCAAACACCAGCCTTTCCATCCTTACAGTCCTTCCTGACATCAGCAGCAACTGAAACAACATCCCACTCACCTTTGCCATGTCTGGCAGAGGTTGCAGCTCTTTCTATTGCATCCCTCTAGCTGTCAAGTCAAGTGCTCCTGTGTCACACAAGGAAAAGCAATCTTTTACCTGCTGTGCCATGCTCATGGCAGCAGCAATGCAGATGCCAGCAGCTGATGCCCACAAGGACAGCCAGCCTGGACTTATTTTCATCACATATCCTTGTCCTGATGTCCTTCTACAAGCTGGAACATTTCTCCATCTCAGCAGAAGAGGGCAGGAGGTGTCCAAGGCGAGGGCACACTCTGCTTTTTGTCTGGCACTCAAAGAGAAAGAGAAAATGAAAACCAGATGTGTTTCCCAGCCCATGGCAAACACCAGCCTTTCCATCCTTACAGTCCTTCCTGCAATCATCATCAATGGAAACAACTTCCCACTCACCTTTGCCATGTCTGGCAGAGGTTGCAGCTCTTTCTATTGCATCCCTCTAGCTTTCAATCAAGAGCTGCTGTGTCACACAAGGAAAAGCAATCTTTTACCTGCTGTGCCATGCTCATGGCAGCAGCAATGCAGATGCCAGCAGCTGATGCCCACAAGGACAGCCAGCCTGGACTTATTTTCATTACATATCTTTGTCCTGATGTCCTTCTAGAAGCTGGGACATTTCTCACTCTGAGCAGCCGAGGGCAGGATGGGTCCAAGGTGAGGGCACACTCTGCTCTTTAACTGGCACTCAAAGAGAAAGAGAAAATGAAAACCAGATGTGTTTCCCTGCCCATGGCAAACACCAGCCTTTCCATCCTTACAGTCCTTCCTGACATCTGCACTAATTGAAACAACATCCCACTCACCTTTGCCATGTCTGGCAGAGGTTGCAGCTCTTTCTATTGCATCCCTCTAGCTTTCAAGTCAAGAGCTCCTGTGTCACACAAGGAAAAGCAATCTTTTACCTGCTTTGCCATGCTCATGGCAGCAGCAATGCAGATGCCAGCAGCTGATGCCCACAAGGACAGCCAGCCTGGACTTATTTTCATTACATATCTTTGTCCTGATGTCCTTCTAGAAGCTTGGACATTTCTCCCTCTCAGCAGCAGAGGGCAAGAGAGTTCCAAGTTGATGGCAAACTATCCCATGTTTATCTGGCACTCAAAGAGAAAGAGAAAATGAAAACCAGATGTGTTTCCCTGCCCATGGCAAACACCAGCCTTTCCATCCTTACAGTCCTCCTGACATCAGCACTAATTGAAACAACATCCCACTCACCCTTGCCATGTCTGCCAGAGGTTGCAGCTCTTTCTATTGCATCCCTCTAGCTTTCAAGTCAAGAGCTCCTGTGTCACACAAGGAAAAGCAATCTTTTACCTGCTTTGCCATGCTCATGGCAGCAGCAATGCAGATGCCAGCAGCTGATGCCCACCAGGACAGCCAGCCTGGACTTATTTTCATTACATATTTTTGTCCTGATGTCCTTCTAGAAGCTTGGACATTTCTCCATCTCAGCAGAAGTGGGCAGGAGGGGTCCAAGGTGAGGGCACACTCTGCTCTTTATCTGGCACTCAAAGAGAAAGAGAAAATGAAAACCAGATGTGTTTCCCTGCCCATGGCAAACACCAGCCTTTCCATCCTTACAGTCCTTCCTGACATCAGCAGCAATGGAAACAACATCCCACTCACCTTTGCCTTGTCTGGCAGAGGTTGCAGCTCTTTCTATTGCATCCCTCTAGCTTTCAAGTCAAGAGCTCCTGTGTCACACAAGGAAAAGCAATCTTTTACCTGCTTTGCCATGCTCATGGCAGCAGCAATGCAGATGCCAGCAGCTGATGCCCACAAGGACAGACAGCCTGGACTTATTTTCATTACATATCTTTGTCCTGATGTCCTTCTAGAAGCTTGGACATTTCTCCATCTCAGCAGAAGTGGGCAGGAGGGGTCCAAGGTAAGGGCACACTCTGCTCTTTATCTGGCACTCAAAGAGAAAGAGAAAATGAAAACCAGATGTGTTTCCCTGCCCATGGCAAACACCAGCCTTTCCATCCTTACAGTCCTCCTGACATCAGCACTAACTGAAACAACATCCCACTCACCTTTGCCATGTCTGGCAGAGGTTGCAACTCTTTCTATTGCATCCCTCTAGCTTTCAAGTCAAGAGCTCCTGTGTCACACAAGGAAAAGCAATCTTTTACCTGCTGTGCCATGCTCATGGCAGCAGACATGCAGATGCCAGCAGCTGATGCCCACAAGGACAGCCAGCCTGCACTTATTTTCATTACTTATCTTTGTCCTGATGTCCTTCTACAAGCTGGAACATTTCTCCATCTCAGCAGAAGAGGGCAGGAGGGGTCCAAGGTGAGGGCACACTCTCCTCTTTATCTGGCACTCAAAGAGAAAGAGAAAATGAAAACAAGATGTGTTTCCCAGCCCATGGCAAACACCAGCCTTTCCATCCTTACAGTCCTTCCTGACATCAGCAGCAATGGAAACAACATCCCACTCACTTTTGCCATGTCTGGCAGAGGTTGCAGCTCTTTCTATTGCATCCCTCTAGCTTTCAAGTCAAGAGCTCCTGTGTCACACAAGGAAAAGCAATCTTTTACCTGCTGTGCCATGCTCATGGCAGCAGATATGCAGATGCCAGCAGCTGATGCCCACAAGCACAGCCAGCCTGGACTTATTTTCATTACATATCTTTGTCCTGATGTCCTTCTACAAGCTGGAACATTTCTCCATCTCAGCAGAAGTGGGCAGGAGGGGTCCAAGGTGAGGGCACACTCTGCTCTTTATCTGGCACTCAAAGAGAAAGAGAAAATGAAAACCAGATGTGTTTCCCTGCCCATGGCAAACACCAGCCTTTCCATCCTTACAGTCCTCCTGACATCAGCACTAATTGAAACAACATCCCACTCACCCTTGCCATGTCTGCCAGAGGTTGCAGCTCTTTCTATTGCATCCCTCTAGCTTTCAAGTCAAGAGCTCCTGTGTCACACAAGGAAAAGCAACCTTTTACCTGCTTTGCCATGCTCATGGCAGCAGACATGCAGATGCCAGCAGCTGATGCCCACAAGGACAGCCAGCCTGCACTTATTTTCATTACGTATCTTTGTCCTGATGTCCTTCTACAAGCTGGAACATTTCTCCATCTCAGCAGAAGAGGGCAGGATGGGTCCAAGGTGAGGGCACACTCTCCTCTTTATCTGGCACTCAAAGAGAAAGAGAAAATGGAAACCAGATGTGTTTCCCTGCCCATGGCAAACACCAGCCTTTCCATCCTTACAGTCCTTCCTGACATCAGCACTAATTGAAACAACATCCCACTCACCTTTGCCATGTCTGGCAGAGGTTGCAGCTCTTTCTATTGCATCCCTCTAGCTTTCAAGTCAAGAGCTCCTGTGTCACACAAGGAAAAGCAATCTTTTACCTGCTGTGCCATGCTCATGGCAGCAGATATGCAGATGCCAGCAGCTGATGCCCACAAGCACAGCCAGCCTGGACTTATTTTCATTACATATCTTTGCCCTGATGTCCTTCTAGAAGCTTGGACATTTCTCCATCTCAGCAGAAGTGGGCAGGAGGGGTCCAAGGTGAGGGCACACTCTGCTCTTTATCTGGCACTCAAAGAGAAAATGAAAACCAGATGTGTTTCCCTGCCCATGGCAAACACCAGCCTTTCCATCCTTACAGTCCTCCTGACATCAGCACTAACTGAAACAACATCCCACTCACCCTTGCCATGTCTGGCAGAGGTTGCAGCTCTTTCTTTTGCATCCCTCTAGCTTTCAAGTCAAGAGCTCCTGTGTCACACAAGGAAAAGCAATATTTTACCTGCTGTGCCATGCTCATGGCAGCAGACATGCAGATGCCAGCAGCTGATGCCCACAAGGACAGCCAGCCTGCACTTATTTTCATTACGTATCTTTGTCCTGATGTCCTTCTACAAGCTGGAACATTTCTCCATCTCAGCAGAAGAGGGCAGGATGGGTCCAAGGTGAGGGCACACTCTCCTCTTTATCTGGCACTCAAAGAGAAAGAGAAAATGAAAACCAGATGTGTTTCCCAGCCCATGGCAAACACCAGCCTTTCCATCCTTACAGTCCTTCCTGACATCAGCAGCAATGGAAACAACATCCCACTCACCTTTGCCATGTCTGGCAGAGGTTGCAGCTCTTTCTATTGCATCCCTCTAGCTTTCAAGTCAAGAGCTCCTGTGTCACACAAGGAAAAGCAATCTTTTACCTGCTGTGCCATGCTCATGGCAGCAGACATGCAGATGCCAGCAGCTGATGCCCACAAGGACAGCCAGCCTGGACTTATTTTCATTACATATCTTTGTCTTGATGTCCTTCTAGAAGCTTGGACATTTCTCCCTCTCAGCAGCAGAGGGCAAGAGAGTTCCAAGATGATGGCAAACTATCCCATGTTTATCTGGCACTCAAAGAGAAAGAGAAAATGAAAACCAGATGTGTTTCCCTGCCCATGGCAAACACCAGCCTTTCCATCCTTACAGTCTTCCTGACTTCAGCAATAATTGAAACAACATCCCACTCACCTTTGCCATGTCTGGCAGAGGTTGCAGCTCTTTCTATTGCATCCCTCTAGCTATCAAGTCAAGAGATCCTGTGTCACACAAGGAAAAGCAATCTTTTACCTGCTTTGCCATGCTCATGGCAGCAGACATGCAGATGCCAGCAGCTGATGCCCACAAGGACAGACAGCCTGGACTTATTTTCATTACATATCTTTGTCCTGATGTCCTTCTAGAAGCTTGGACATTTCTCCATCTCAGAAGAAGTGGGCAGGAGGGGTCGAAGGTGAGGGCACACTCTGCTCTTTATCTGGCACTCAAAGAGAAAGAGAAAATGAAAACCAGATGTGTTTCCCGGCCCATGGCAAACACCAGCCTTTCCATCCTTACAGTCCTCCTGACATCAGCACTAACTGAAACAACATCCCACTCACCCTTGCCATGTCTGCCAGAGGTTGCAGCTCTTTCTATTGCATCCCTCTAGCTTTCAAGTAAAGAGCTCCTGTGTCACACAAGGAAAAGCAATCTTTTACCTGCTGTGCCATGCTCATGGCAGCAGACATGCAGATGCCAGCAGCTGATGCCCACAAGTACAGCCAGCCTGCACTTATTTTCATTACATATCTTTGTCCTGATGTCCTTCTACAAGCTGGAACATTTCTCCATCTCAGCAGAAGAGGGCAGGATGGGTCCAAGGTGAGGGCACACTCTCCCCTGTTTATCTGGCACTCAAAGAGAAAGAGAAAATGAAAACCAGATGTGTTTCCCTGCCCATGGCAAACACCAGCCTTTCCATCCTTACAGTCCTTCCTGCCATCAGCACTAATTGAAACAACATCCCACTCACCTTTGCCTAATCTGGCAGGGAGGTGATGCTCTTTCTAATATACCCCTCTTGCTTTGAATTCACCAGTGCTTGTGTCACACAAGGAAATGCAACATTCCAGCTGTTCTGCCATTCCCATAGCAACAACTATGCAGATGCGAGCAGCTGATGCCCACAAGGACAGCCAACCTGGACTTATTTTCATTACATATCTTTGTCCTGAAGTCCTTCTAGAAGGTTGAACACTTCTCCATCTCTGCTGCAATGGTCAAAAAGGGTCCAAGTTTAGGGCACGCTCTCCTCATGGCCTCTTCCACTCAAAGACAAAGGGAACATGAAAACCAGAAGTGTTTCTTTGCCCATGGCAGACACTAGCCTTTCCATCCTGACAGTCCTTCCTACAATCAGCTTGAATTGAAACAATATCCCCCACATCTCTTTTTTGAACTTATTCATGCATGAGTAATAATAATGAGAATTTTTCTGTAAATCTTATTTCTGCATGGAAACGATCTGATAACCAGAGCTTTTTTCTCTAAAACAATCCAGCGAATTTGCATTGCTTATCTATGTACGCAAAATGTTTTTGCCATTCATCTCAAATATCAATACATCTGGCAAAATAAGATAGAAAAAGTATTTACAGACATTTTTGGACATAGATTACTTCTGGTCAAGTGGGAAAGAATCCCTAAGCTGCAATCATGAAATACTTTTATCACTTTCTCTGATTTAGCCAGTGTTACTAAAAGGGAAATAAGACACAGGCTTTTTAAAGCAGCTGCCAATTTAAGAATGATAATAAGTTTTATTATTCTTGGCTAAGATCAAAGTCCCCCATTTCAGGATTATCTCCAGCTCATCAAGTATAATTAACAGTTTTGGATAGCCACATTATTATATAGCAATATTGTCTTCCTGCAAGGAATTTCATTGTTTTGGCACGTGCCACAGGTTGTTAATAGATTGCCTGATTACCATTTATTTTTTTTATTGGCTTATGATGACCACAGAAAATTATACAGCAGCACCATAAAAACTTTAAATCCTATCCCATGTATCTGCACTCATACGAAAATAATATTGGAAAGCATTGGTGAAACTAAGATTACAAAATAAAGCAGAGGACAATTTCAGTGAAAGCCTGCAGTTTTACAGCTCTGCCCATTTCAAACCCCTGAAGACACCCACGGGTTTCCTGCTGTGGGACACAGGCACTCACCTGCAGCTCAGCACTGCCTGCTCATGCCTGCGCACACCTTCAGGCTGGAACCAAGGAAATCCTCAGCAAAGACATCAGTACACTTTTGTTAGGATGACTTTCATGAAGAAGCATCAAATATTTCTTCACGAGAAATACTGCAAGTCCCTTTGACACTAGCCCTTATTTTAAATGTTTAGATTTGTGCTTCATTCAGGCGTGCTGTCACTCCCCAAAAGATTTTTATTCTTTTGCTTTTCATTCTGAGGAACACAGTGATTTCTGCCTTGTTTACTGACTGTAGGCACAGCAATACTCCTGCACCTTCAGGGAAACAGCAAATCCATCTCTTTCACACCCTACTTCTATCAAGCTCATTCACCTTACAAGGTATTTATTGCAAGCAGCTCTTCCAAAAATGGAGATTAACAGAACCTGCAACCCAGGACACCTCAGTAAGCCAGTACTTTTCATCTCCTGAAGGTGTAGGTAGACACAGAGCTGGAACATCTTTTCCAGAGCTGTGTGATGCTGTCTCATCTGTGTTCCCTTACTGTTGACTCAGTGTCACTTCTTATCTAACCTGGTTGCATCCCAGGATTTCTGGTGCCAAAAATAAACTGACAGCTTTCATCACTAGTTAAAAGGAAACTGCAATAGGAAAAGCAATTTTTCTGATTTCTCTGTTGATCAAAGATGCTTCATGCAAGCCTGATGCGGTAGAAACAATATCAGCTTTAGAATGACAGTCATTAGAGCAGAATCCTTTCACTGATGAAATCCCACAGTCCTGATTCATACAACACTGACACTGGAGGACTCAGTAGTTTAGATGAGAGCGCATTAAAAATGACTAAGTTAAGGTCTCAGCAAAGAGTGACAAGTATGAAAAAAAGAGGTTGCAGAAACTGCTTCAGTTTGGCACTTTGGCATAAAGTATGACAACACACAACCTGCCTGTGCAGTTCCAGAAGCAGAAGAAAGCCGTCAACCAAGACTTGTTCTCATCTGCTCTGAAAGTCCACTGGGACAAGGCCACTTTTCTCTGACGTGCTTCCAGAAGTATCACTTCTGAGCACTGTGCCAGGGAGTTACAAGATCCTGTTTGTGTGTACAGAGGAGAAAAAGACGTCTGTCTGGAAACAGACTTGGTGAAGGAGAAGCAGCATTTTCCAGAGTACTTCAGAAAGAACTGAGCACTGCCCCAAGAGCTTCAGAGCGGCAGGCTGTCACAGTGTGCCAACCAGCTCAGCTGTGAGTTGGCACTGAAGCTGCACCACAGGGAGAACAAAGCCCCCTGTGCACCCTTGGAGAGCCAAGGGTTGGAGATTGATGAACCTTGAGCTCCTTTCCAACCCGGGCCATGCTGTGATTCTGGGATTCTCACCTTTGCCTCATCTGGCAGAGGGAGGCAGCTCTTTCTCTTGTCTCCCTATGGCTGTCAGGTCACCAGGGCCAGTGTCACACAGGGAACTGCAAACACTGTGTGTGCTGTGCCCTGCCCATGGCAGCACAGAGGCAGCTGCCAGCAGCTGATGCCCACAAGGACAGCCAGCCTGGACTTCCTTTGATTCCTTCCCTTTGGATCAGCGTCCTTCAGGAAGGCGGAACATCTCTCCAGCTGAGCAGCAGAGGACAGCAGGGCTTCGTTGTCTGGGCATGTTCTCTTCTGGCCCTCTGGCCCTCACAGACACAGGAGGAGGACACAGAGGCTGCTGTAACACAGCCAGCCCTGCCTCTCAGGTCAGCTCTCAGGCCATCCTCTCTCCCCTCAGCAGCAGCTCACTGTTCTGCACTCCTCTGGCCTGGGCTGGCAGAGGTGTGCAGCAGTTCTGCTGATCTCCCAGTGCTGGCCATGTCTGCAGTGCCTGTGTGAAAGACACAGGAAGCTGCCAGCATTGCACTGCTCTGCTGTGCCCCTGCCATCACCGAGTTTGCTGTCAGCAGCTGCTGCTACACGTCCATTCAGGCACAGGCCTTTCCTTCCTGGCCCTCTTTCCCCCCCTCTCTCCTCTGCTCTCTCTCGTGCTCCCCTTTGGCCTGGGCTGGCTGAGCAGTGCAGGCCTTGTTGTTGCTCCCTGGGCCAACTACGTCACGGTTCCCCGTGACTCTGCCAGCTGCTCTGACACAGCGACTGCGTCCTCAGTGTGGATTCCAGAATGCGACAGACGTCCAGAGAAGACTTCCAGGGCTGATTGGAACATGCTGCCATCAAGAACTGCCATGGCTCAGGCCCCCTGGGAATCTGCTCACAGCGAAAGCTGCTGTCACTCTGTGTGGGCACAGCCTTGTCTGTGTAGGCCTGCTCACACTGCAGCCCCTGTCTGCACCAGAACCGTGCCGATCCACCTTCTCTTGGCCTCCTTGCCTGCATGGAAAAGGGCAGCTTGGGCTGAAGTCCCTCAACTTTCAGATGGCCGAGTGAAGTCTCTGAGCCCTGGTGACCCACTCAGCTCTTCAGCCTGCTGACCTGCTCTGCTGGGGCTGTCTTAACAGGCAGAGGGCACGTTATCCTAATGTCCCCACATCCATCCCTCTTAGCATACTGTAGGCCAGTTCCTAAAAGGACACCTGCACAATCTCTCTGAATGTTAATCAACACGTAGTTGGTCTGTGCACTGCAGAAATTGCACCTAGGTTTTCAGTGGTGATTAGCTATGTGTTTAGCCAGAGGTGCAATGCTTCTAATGGTGAGAGAAATACATTCCCAGTTGTCATCAGGTGGAACACACTTCAGACTGGAATCCTCAAGCAGACTGCAGTCAAGCTTTCTTAATTATTCGTTGTTGTTATCAATTCAGACGCATCTCTGAATTCCTGCTTGAATGAACATTCTGTAATAATCTGCTGAGAAAGTGCAAGGCTTGACAATGAGACCATAGTTTATGAAAGCAGCACTTTTTACTTCCTTTACAAGTTCTTATCTGAATGCTAAATACCACATCAATTCACTTCTCACTGGGTTGAACGTTTTAAATATTTGGTAAACATAATGGTTCTAATTCTGACATTTAATATGAAAATATTAAAATTCCTTGTAAGTACTTTTTTGTTAGAATGCCAGATGCTAAAGGGATGAAGTGGCACAAGAAAGCAAAATGTCTCTGCTGATGGCAGGAAGGACTGTAAGGATGGAAAGGCTGGTGTTTGCCATGGGCAGGGAAACACATCTGGTTTTCTTGTTCCCTTTGTCTTTGAGTGCCAGAAAAATAGAGGAGAGCGTGCCCTCACCTTGGACCCCTCCTGCCCTCTGCTGCTGAGATGGAGAAACGTCCCACCTCCTACAAGGACATCAGGACAAAGGTAAGGATTGGAAATAAGTCCAGGCTGGCTGCACTTGTGGGCATCTGTTGCTGGAAAATTTAATGTCAGTAAACTGCCTAGATAATGACAGAATGAGGGTGACAATAGAATGGTACGTAATCACAGTACAATTAAAAAAGTATGCAGGGTGCAGGAAGGGAGGTGTGGACATTCTGAGTTGCAACTCTTTATTTGCTCCAGAAAGCTCTATCAGAATGGAAGACTGAAGGAAATACTTTGAGGGGTTTTTTAATGTGACTGGATAAAAGATCCACGTGGCAAATTGAATAACTGGGTGGTAAAGGGACATAGATACCTCACTGTTTCATGGAACCTTTCAATTAAGCATCTGAGCACTGTGTACAGGACTTGGGAATATAAGTATTAGAGGATCATGGAATATCTTTATTTGGAAGGGACCTCGAGGATCATGTATTCCACCTCCTGGTTCCACACCGGACCTCCTATGGGTCAAGCCCTGTGTCTGAGAGCATTGTGCAAATGCTCTTTGGCCTTTGTCAGCTCAGTGCCAAACCACTGCCCTGGGGAGCCAGTGCCAAATTCCATGTATCTAGTTCATCCTACAGAATGATGCCAAGAACAGTTATAGAGATCGACTTACAAACAAAATTCTTGTCTTGAATTAATGGTACACTCACCATTTAAAAAAAAAAAAAGGAGTTAGAAGAAAACATGTAAGTGTAGATTCAAAAGCAACCTGTATTGTTGCTTAGAGTTTGATATAGTGTAATCCAGTGCACAGTACTTGTAACGTGTGTTTTACAAAATGCTTTGCAATGTAGGGATCTATTAAGATAAATGCTGCAAGTTCTAATATGTCCATGACCTTTTCAAACTGTTCCTTACTCCTACACATCACTACGAGTAGTTCTTCTGTCAGGAAGGATCACATGAGTAATTAACCTGTGACCTTAAGTTTGGAATTAACTGCATACAGTGGAAGTAAGAGCTGTGGGTTATTTTGCTCTTTCAGTGTTGAACAGCCGAGGTGTTTTGTTTTGGAGGGTGGACAGTGATGGGACACATGGGGAATGGCTTTAAACTGAGACGGGGGGTGTTGAGGTTTAGGTTGGATGTGAGGAGGAAGTTTTTCAGCCAGAGGGTGGTGAGGCACTGGAACAGGTTGCCCAGGGAGGCTGTGGATGCCCCATCCCTGCAGGCATCCACGGCCAGGCTGGATGTGGCTCTGGGCAGCCTGGGCTGCTGGTTGGCAGGTTAGAAAGCCCACAGGACTTTATTGCAGCCCTGGGTGCAGGGGGATCACTGCTCCTAGCATGCACACAGAAGAGCTGGAGCACACAGGTGATGTACATTCCACTTGTGAACATTCCTGCAATTGCAGAGAGCGTGCGCCTGTTCCAATCACTGCTGCACAGATTAAAAACTGATTGCAGATGAGCTGTTTTGGTATGGGGTTCTTGCCAACGGTCTGCAGTGGCTGTGTGATTCCTCGGGGAGTTGCTCTCCAGCCCAAAGGTCATGTCCTAAGTCGACCAGATCCCGTTTGTGTCCAGAAATGGCTGACAGCAGATCAGCTGCTGGTCAAGTTTCTAACAGCACACTGGCCTTGCTCCAGTGTCTGTGTCATCAGCCCCAGCACATACGGTGCACCTCTTCAAGGCTTTGCAACACTGAGACTCTGCTCTTGGGCTCCAGACATCCTGCTGCACCAAGAGGTTATTCTAGCTTTGGTATCTTGCAACTTTGTATATAACTACATCACTGTAATCATAAATGTCTAGGAGCATGGAGATGGAGAAATTCATCTTCCTGTAATTCTCTGTACTGCAGCCCCGTGGTTGTCAACAACTAATGCAATATTGAAATTTCAGTTGAGAAATTGAAAGCTGTCCCTAACAAAAAAACATCTGCATTTGTTATTGAAATCACACTAAGGATCAAGAAATCCAAATGCTTCCAGCATAACCACGATTATAGGCAGTGTTTAGACAAGCTCTTACAGGAAAACCATGAACACAAGGCTAAAGAGAGACTAAGTGATGCACTCTGCAGGAATACTCATGGAAGTCTTCACAGTGCAGGAGTCTGATCTGATTACAGATGCTGTACTTTAAGTACCCCTTATCATATCTTTTTTTTCACTGTTGTGCAGGGGTTGGACTCAGTGATCTCTGCAGGCTGGAGATGCTGTTTGCTAATGGCAGATGGAGAGAGGAAAAGCAAGTCCAAGGCATGCTGTGCATAGCCACCACATGGCATCTGCACCATTTCCCCCTGCACAAAGGAGGAGCAGCTCACAAGCTTGGCCTGGGCCAGGGAAGGGAGCAGACAAACATCTGGACCGACCGCAAAGGAGCTGGTTCTGCAGGTTGGGTGTCTTCTGCTGCTTGTCTCACATCCTGCTGCTCAGCGGTAGATTTGTTCCTGCTCAGTGCTAACAGGAAACTCACACAGCATTTCTGTTTCAGCTGTGCCAACGCTTTGATCCCTTGCTGCTTGGATGGGGCGTTTGAAGAAGGATGCCTGTGCTGATGTCCAGCCAGGCTTTGGGGATGAGTCTCCACACCAGGGTCCGTCTGACAGGACTGAGGGTTGGGGATCCAGCCAGGTCGAGTCCAGTGTGCTTTGCTCTTGTTCTTAGTGCTTGTTTTTGCTCAGGAGGGCAGGAGATGAAACTCGTGAACCAATGCCTGCAGACGGGGTTTGCAGAGAAAGAGGTCCTGCAGGCTTTCTGTGACAGCCACAGAGCTGCAGCGAGGCTGCATCAGTGTAAAACACCAGAGATCCACGGAGGTGTGAAGGGGAGCTGTGGGCTGCAGTCACGCAGGAAGGGATGTGCATGCTCGGGGTTTGGTTGTTGTGTGTGTGTTAAGTGACTGTGATACCACTGCTGGGTCAGTGTGAGTGTACGGAACAAGTGTGACAGCCTTTTTGATGGAGCCCTGTGAAAGGAGTCCTATGGACTTGAGATCCAACTGTCAGCCTGTGGGCATCATCCAGGAGTTGGGGTAGGGGATGAGGCAAGGGAAGTTGGGCTGAGAAAGGGATAAAGCAGTCTGGCAGTAGTTCTGTGTTTCTCCCATCTCCTGCTTTATTTCCTTCCAGGTGAAATAGATGGGTGCTGCAACATGCCCTTGAATGTAACAAAAGCCACTCTAGTGTGGATTTGACATGGGCCCAGCACTGCAAGGTACGCTGCTGGGAGGAAGCGTCCATCTGGCTGAGGGCAGGAAGGCCCTCCAGAGGGATGCACTGAGGCCAGTTGTGCGAGGCTCAACAAGAGCAAGCGCCAGGTCCTGCGCTTTGGTCATGACGACCCCGTGCCAGCTTCTCCAGGATTTGGCTGGGGTAGAATTCCAAGCAGCCCCTGATTCCAGAACGTTGGGCTGGGCTGTTGGAATCTTCTGCCCTTGTGACTGGTCTTGCCTCCCCACCCTGTCCGTCGTGGTGGAGCAGCCTGGTGGCCCTCAGTGATGTCATAAGGGCTAGAATGAGGGGAGGAGCAGTGCGTGCTGCGTCCCTTCATTGGAGCGCTGGAGCTCTGACTGAGCACTTGTGCACTTGTGCACCGACTGCGTCCCTTTGTCTTCACACCGTCCTGTGCAGCACCTTGTAGGTAAGCTGAGACAGTGTGGGAGAGACGGGGGGACAGTGAGTGCTGAGAACTGCTGGCTGGCGGAGCTCATAGGCTCACATTATCTCCATCAGCAGAGGGGTGGCCATGAGGGACAGGGAGGTGATCGTCCCCCCCTGCTCTGCTCTTGTGAGGCCCCAGCTGCAGTACAGTGTCCAGAAAGACAGGGAGCTGTTGGAGAGAGTCCAGAGGCGAGCCACAGAGATGATCAGGGGACAGGAGCACCTCCCCTGCAAAGACAGGCTGAGGGAGCTGGGCTTGTTCAGCCTGGAGAAATGAAGGCAGTGGGGTGACCTCATGGCAGCCTTCAGTACCTCAAGGGAGCCTAAAAAGAGGAGGGGAATCACCTCTTTGAAAGGGTAGATAACAGCAGGACAAGGGGAAATGGTTTTAAGTTGAAAACTTAAGTTTTTAAGTTGAGGGAGGGCAGATTTTGGATTTTCCCTCGTAGTCTTTGCTAAACCGTGGAAGCAAACTGACCTGCTCTTTCTCTCTCCTCTCTCCACCCTCTGCCTGCTACCCTGCTGCAGCTTTTGCTCGTGGAAGATCAGAGCAAAGTGACAAGGAACGGCTGCGGATTCGTGAGATTTCTCTCCCTCGTTCTGATCTCTTGCCAGGTACCTGCCATGCTTTGTCCCCCCACATGCTTTAGCAGCCCGTGACGCCCCGTGTTTAGTAACACAGCCTCATCCAGCTTTGATGGGACGCTGGTCACGTGTGGGTTTTCTCCACGTGCTCTGCAGCTCAGCCCTCATAAGGATGCTGTCTGTGGTGCTGTGACCAGCTGGTTTTATGGAAAGCAATCCCTTAGGCAAAGAGTCCCAGCCCCAGCTTGTGCAGAGCTGCACAGCATCACCAGGGACACCAGCAGGCGTGCTTGGGCTGTGTGAGTGTGCCCGACAGCTGTAGGGAGCACAGCAGAGATGTGAACAGAGAAAATAAAAGTGTGTTTCTTTTCAGTTCCAGCTTGTCACACCTACGCTGATGGCTGTGGCGTGCAGCGAGATCAGCTGTGGGCCTGATGTGGCATGGACAGAGGTAGAGTATGAAGCTCTGATTGGTCTTTGTTCCCTGACTGCAGCCAGCAGAGTGAGCCGCAGATGTGCTCTCCTGCTTTCCAAGAGAGCTCCTCTGTGGCAAGACAGTAGTGCAAGAGTGGCAAGTTTATAAAAGTACCAGAGCCATCTCGGGTGTTGTGTTTGTCCTCTACTGACTTTTCCCTTGAAATGGCTGCAGAAACAACAATCATTCTCTGCTCTGTTTGGCCTCGCTGTTGGTTGGACTGCTCAAGAGAGCTGCTTGGTGCTTGCAATGGCACTGTTTGCACCTTGTAACTGCAGCCGTAGCTTTGGTTTCCCTCTTCACGGTCTCCTAGCATCTTAAACAGCCAGCCTTCCTGCACAAAGAGCGCAGGAAAGGTGGGGGCAAAATGGACAAGGCCACCTGTCTGCGTCAGTGCCATTGCTGATTAGTCTGGGTGGGGAGAGATGCATCTTTGCATTGCCTGGCGTGTGCCTGCTGCACACCAGGGAGAGAAACAGCCGTTATTAGACTTGCAGTTCCTTCTGAAGTGCCCACGATAAGGACCGAGTGCATTTCCTGCAGCTTTCTCTGCACATGTGCTCCTCACCTTGAAGTCCTCCTTGTTGGTTCCCAGCTCCTCACCGTGGCCTGTGCTCTCTGTTTCAGACTGAGAACAAGGGGAAGCCCCTGCTGGACAATGAGGTGGCACCTGTGAATGTTCCAGCTATTGCTGCTGCCCATGCTATTAAGAGATACGTTGCCCAGGCAGCGGATGAACTCTCCTTTGAGGTAAGCAGTTCAAGGCGTTCCTTGTTGTTCAATTTTACAGTGGCAAATGCCTTCAGAGCTGCACTGGTGCAAGTGCTCTCATGCTCGGCGATGTTTGGCAGTGCAGAAGAATGCTGTCATTTGAGCTGTGCTTTCCTCCCAGCCGTGCTGAAGCTGGGATTGACGCTGCAATCTCTTGCAGGTGGGAGACATCGTGTGTGTCATCGACATGCCACCAAAGGAGCTGACCCCCTGGTGGAGAGGCAAGCTCGGCTTCCAGGTAGGCACAAGCTTCAGACTGGAGAGTGCAACTTCAGTAAAGGCAGGAATATCAGCTTAGAGCTGCTCTGCCTGCTCAGGATGCCTAAAGGACATAAACAGTTTCCCTGTGTCGGTATCAGAGGACCTTGCCTTTGGCTGCAAATGTTGAAAAATTATTACCTTTATGCTGTGAACTATGGCCATTTTCTGCTGGATAGTCTTATGGAACGTCAGGCAAGCACGTTCCGAGGGAAATGTTATGTGGCCTTTGGTTTAACAGTTCAGATCTGAGAAGTGCTGCATGCAATAGTTGGCCTCTCTTTTCTTCTTGTTACAGGTTGGATTTTTCCCAGGGGAGTGTGTGGAACTCATTAATAAGAACATTCCTGAGGCACTCATCAACTCAGTGCCAAAGCCAGGTAGGGATGTTACATTTGATGGTGTGGGGAAGCAAAATGAAGTCTTTTTTGGGGTGTGTTCCATGTTTAGTACCTCCTTTATCCATCCCACATTGTCCTCTGTGTTGATGATTCTTCATGCACACCATGGGGCAGAGATTTGGCCCAATCCTCCTGTGTTTATGATTGGACTTGGGGAAACTATAGAATCTTCATAGAATGGCTTGGGATGGAAGGGACCTCAGGGATCATCATGCTCCAACCCTCCCGCCTCAGGATGGTCTCCCAGCCCCCACATTTAATGTGAGACTAGATCAGGCTGCCCAGGGCCCCATCCAGCCTGGCCTTGGGCTCCTCCAGAGACGGGGAAAATCCCTTTTTGTATGTACTGGTTGGTAATGTTCTTCCCGTTCTGACGTGCTCTGTAGAATGTGCTGTGCTCGGCCTCGTCCAACGGAGCCAGACCTGAAATGACCTGGTTTCTTCCTTTTGTTGTGCAGTGCCCAAGAAACGCAGCAAGATCCTCACCTTCCTTCGTTCCTTGGTGAAGGCCCGCCCAAAGAAACCGACCGAGCGGGAGGTGGAGAAGGAAAGGGTGTTTGGCTGTGACCTGGGAGAGCATCTTCTCCACTCCGGTCGTGATGGTAAGGAGCTGCCCATTCCTGAGATCTTCCCCTGCTGGGCATCTAAAGAAGATGAAAGGGAGCTCATATCTAGCAGGGGGCAGGCTGATAGCCGTGGAGACACGTCTAATGGGAGTTGATGGCTGAAGGATCAAGTGAGGCGGATGCTCCTAAGAGACAAGCACATCTGTATTTGCTTCAGCCAAGCCTGGCTGGGCTTAGTGGATGGGATGTGAAGCACAGCCTGCAGCAGGACTTGAATCAGGAGCTCCACTGACGGCTGGCACGTGTTCTTCAGTCCCCCAGGTCCTCCAGAGCTGCGCTGAGTTCATTGAGCAGCACGGCGTGGTGCAGGGGATATACCGCCTGTCCGGCGTCGCGTCCAACATCCAGAGACTGCGGTAAGAGTGCTGCGACTGACACAGCCTGAGTGCATCTGGTGTGGCTTTGGGCTTGCCTTCCTCTCGCTCAACCGGGTTTGCGTCCCTCTCTCCAGGCAGGAATTTGAGTCGGAGCAGATTCCTGAGCTCACCGTCCGTGACATTCACAGCGTGAGCTCCCTCTGCAAGATGTATTTCAGGGAGCTCCCGAACCCTCTGCTCACCCACCAGCTGTACGGCAAGTTCTCGGTAAGCACAAGGCCACGTCTTTCATTTCCCTCTTCCTGGGCCTCTTGGCAGATGGCTGCAGCAGTGCCCCAGCTCGGAGGCCCTTTTGCTGTCAGCCCCACGAGGTTTACTCGCAGTGCTGTACTAGCCTGATTGGTGTCTCGCTCCCTTTCTGCACTACTCCAGGATGCTGTTGGTGCCGCTACAGAGGAGGAGCGGCTGCTCAGAATGCAGGCCGTCATCCAGCAGCTGCCCGCTCCTCACTACAGGTCAGTGCTGCCCTCAGCCTGCTGAGCTCAGCCCTGCTGCATTGCAGAGGGCAACGATGCGGTTCCAGCCTTTGTCTTTCTGAATTCCAGCACGGCATGCTCGTTGGTGCTGAACGTTTGCCTCTCTTGTTTTCCAGGACTCTGGAGTATCTGATGAGACACTTGGCGTGTCTGGCTGGGAGCTCCAGTATAACAAACATGCATGCCAAGAACCTAGCCATTGTGTGGGCTCCAAACCTCTTAAGGTAAACTTCTGGTTCTGTTTCAACACAACACTTACATCTGTTCTCCATTAAAAAAAAAAACAGTGCTCCCTTTTTCTCCATCAAATGTGCTCTTCTTCTGTAAAATCTGTGGCTGACAGAAGAGCAGGAGCCTGAGCTGTTCTCCATCCCCACGGGCACAATGTCTAGGTGACAATTTCTGCAGTCTTGTTGAGATGGGACTGACGTGTCCTTGATCATCCAGGGGAATTTCTGCAGTGGCATCACTGATTGCCCACTGCGGAAGTCTCCAGAGCCTCAGCTGACAGCTTTTGGCTGCAACAATTCAGACTCGGGGAAACGGTCTTGGAGAAATGACTTCTAAAATCTGCCTTTTCTACAGATCACAGCAGAACGAGTCTGCCTGCGCCAGCGGAAGAGCTGCCTGCATGGAGCTGCAGACGCAGTCGGATGTGGTGGAATTCATCATCAACCACACCGACGTCCTCTTCGGCTCCAAATCCGGAGCAGACATTGCAGATGCAGCAGGTGAGTGTCTTCCTCCATTAGCTTGATCTTGACCTGACACCTTGACCAAATGCAGGCCTTCTCCAGGATGTTTGAGATACTCTTTTACCATCAAGGGGACAGCAGACCTCTGGACTTCCATTAGGGTATGGCATCCTGTTGCTGGATGCTGAGAATGTCCAAGCTCAAACTTCACAAGGAGGAAACCGTCATTATTATGGTTTGCACGCAGGAAAAGCTTGATGCAAGTGTGGCAGCGAAGCTTTCTCAGTTCCCTGCCCCCATTTCCTTGGGTTTTTCCTTGCCTATTTTGATACAGTAAGCTGCTCTTAATGATGACCATGTCCTTTGCCATAAACACACCTCTTCCCACATGGTTATTTTGGGCTCCTCTTCTTCCAGTGGCTCGGATAAGCAAGCCTGAGAAAAATACAGCACCTCCCCCAGAACTGTGGTGGCTGTGCTGCTGCTTTCTGATCCTCGCTCTTACCTGTGGTTTTCCCTGACAGGGCACAATTCTCTCCCAGGGCCCAAGTCTGTGGGAGTCTCTTCTGCTGCCACAAAGCTGCTCAGCCTGGAGGAGGCACAGGCACAGAGGCGAGGCCACAGCACCTCTTCTGTGGTAACAGAGAGCAGCAGGGACATTGAAGTGGAAGAAAGCCCTGCAGCTGGGCAGGGCAAATTCCACACCGTCGTTGACTTTCCATCTGACAGGTAAAGAGGACTTTCTTTTCCAGCACCTAGCATCATTGTTTGGGTGGGTTTTTGTGTTTTCCTGCAGAAACCAGGCAGTGCTAGGAACAAGCAACTGCTGCCAAGAGCTCAGTGCTGCTCTTCCCTCACCCTGCACCACGCACGACTCACAGCATTGGCTGTTTTCTCTCTCCAGACAAAATCCACCCAGCAAGACTGAGGAATCACCAGCTAGCAGTTGGTGTTGCTGCTTCAGCCTCAGGAAGCCATCCTCTGGCAGCAAACGCCAACTGCAGCGCAATGCCAGGCAGCCCTCAGAAACAGCAGTGGTAGTCCTGGCAGGTAAGGGTGCAAATGCAGCTTCCAAATCCCTGCTTTTCAGGAACATACAATTCAAGCTTGCTCTGCACATGTATCTCTTTCTAGCGTTCAATCCCGTGCCTAAATCTTCACCCCTGATCAAGTACCACTGTCGTAATTCAGCTTGTGAAAGTTTGACACTAACCCCTGTGTATCCTTTCTAGGTGAATCGAGCCCTTGCCAAGCCATAAGATCCAGGGCAAGTAGCGAGGATGCTCTGTGTGCTTCCATCAGTGGAGAGCTCATAGGAAGCACAAATTGCTGCAGTTCTAATAGCAGCCTTCCATCTAACAACATTAATGGAGAGAAGGAGCTCATCGAAGTCCATGCTCTCATTACACCTGGCTCTGCTGAAGTTGCTGACCTGAGCCTCCCAGACACCACAGTCACAAGTGTGGATTTTAACCCAGAGTCTCTGCAGTGCAGCCCATCTGAAGCACAGTGTGAGTGCCCCGACAGCAGCACCTCCATGCAGGAGCAGGTCAGCATCAGTGAAGAGGAGCAGAGCCTCTTGCAGGGGGACTTTCAATCAGGCCTCCAGTCCCAGGCACCGGACAGCAGCACTGAGAGCTCTGAGCCACTCTCGCCATGACAAGACAGGATGAGTCCCATCTTCACCGTGGACCTCTCACACCCTCCTGTCCTTTATATAATAATAAAAGCACACTCGTGCTCAACCAACGCCTTGACTGCCTCCAGAGTCTTCATTCACACGGACTGGGATGAATGCAGCACACAGCAAGGCACCCCAGCTTGCAATGCTGTGGCTGTGGGGTGCATGCAGCACAGCTCCGGGTTTGTTCCTGTTTTGTCTGGCTTTGGGATGTCTGCAGGGGGAGCTCTGCTACCATTTGGCATGGTAGCAAATAATCTCTCGCATCCTGGATGCTGCTCATGATACTCCCAAGCTTCCTGGCTGTGGCTTTGTGATGCTTTTCAGGGCCTTCTGATGCATTTTGATGCCTTGGATGTTGCTTAACACCTCCCTCCTCCCATCATGTCCTTTCCTGGCTCCCATCTACGAACTGGCCCTGCAGATCATCTCCAGACCTGTCATCAGCACACTGCGGCAGGAGAAGCTCCCCTGGCCAACGTCAGGCAGTACTGCTTGGTCTGCAGCTCAGTGGCCATTTCCCTTTTAGGCGGCTCCTGCAGAAGAATCAAGCAGCAGAACCTTTTGCTCACCCTGCACCACACAAATGCTGCAAAAGCAGAAACAACCTGGGAATCTCTGGTTTGCAAGACTTCACAGACACTTATTGACTGTGTCTGATGGTTCCCTCCCATCCTTGATTTCCTTCTCCCCTTCTCCTCGTCTGATCCCACTGCTGAGCCATGATCAAGCTGCCCAGTGTGGCAGAGCATCATGCAGAGCCGTGCTGGCACCTCCTCCCCTTCCTCTCCTGCAGCTCAGCCTGCAACCTGAGCAAGTTTTTTTCTGAGAAAGTGACCAGCTCTTTTCCATCCCTTTGCCCCTACAAACAGTTGTCCAGAGGATCTCGTCCAAGAATTCCTGGAACAGCCTGCAGCTGGCTCTCCTGAAGTTCAGGCTCCTGCCTTTGCTTCCTGCCAGGCCCGCATTCCTTGAGATCACCAACTCAAGGAGGGCATGGTCACTGCAGCCCTGACCGCCTCCTGTCGTAACCCCTGGTGTGCACCATGTCCAGCAATGCTTCCCTTCTGCTTGCTGTGCCCAATGCCTGCACCACAGAGTGATTCTCACTGCACTCCAGGAGTCTGTCAGATTGCTTGCAGCCAGCCATGCTGATTTCCCAGACTGACTGGAATCCCCCATCAGGATGAGAGTCAGTGAGTGCGATGCTTCTGCTGGCTGCAGTAAGCAGCTCCCACCAACAGGCTCTCTTTCCAGGCGGCTGTAGCAGACCCTCAGCTCCAGAAGCCCTGCACTGCTGCACTTCCTAATTTTACCCACAAGTTCACAACCTGCTCATGGCTCTTCTGAGTTCTTTGCAGTCAACTTCTCATCATAGAGGGCAAATCCCTTGCCTTCCAGAATTCCATAGTATCAATTGTGTCTGCTAATGTCAGGATTTTTTTTCTTTCTTTTCTTTTTCCATTTTCTAGGTAGGAAAATGAATTTCTGAGCCAGGAGAAGCAGAAGTGAAACAGTCTTCCTGGCACTGCTCAGGTTGCAGGAGTTGCCAAGTGCTCCTCAGGTAATGTGTGCTGAAGAGCTGACCTTGGTGGCAGGGGCTGTGGCTGCATTTTGTGCCTGTCATGCGGGAATCCAAGAAAGCCTATTCAGAGCAGGAGCTGCAGAGCGAGATAAACATCACGAGAAGGTAAGGCTGAGAAGCAAGGACACCTCCAGAAAGAAGAGAAAAACTGAGTCAAGTGAGCTGCGTGACGGCCGTGTGATGCTGACCATGATTGGAGGAAGAGCGCATGGCTGGGAATGACTGATGGCTCTGGTTGGATGGGTGCCTGTGTGCACAGAGTTAAGGAGTGTTTGTGGGATGTTTTGCTGGCATCTAACGGCTGTAAGGGGAAGTCAAGAGAGAAAACTTGTGAATGCATAGAAGGGATGTTAAAATCTGGAACAGACTGTTTGGATCAGTCACAGCTGAGTCCAGATTGCCACACTGTCAGAACCTGGGGCCTAGGATTTTCCTTTAAGAGTGCCAACTGCTCATTTTAAATGATAAAAAGTAACATTGATAGAAGCTTCCCTCCTTGCATTAGAATAAGGCATTGATATTTGATGTTTCTGTCTTTCCATTCCTTTAGCAGCCTGGGTGTTGATGCAGCTGTATGCATCTGCTGCCCTCTCCTTCTGTTTTGTGTAAAAGAACAGTAAAATATGCAATCAGTGTGAGATCTTTCTGAAGTATTTTACTTTATTTGCCCCTAGGCTGCAATGGCTGGGAAATGGCAGTGTCACCCAGGAGCCCACACGGCAACCTGATGTCTCATTGTTGGGGTCTATTGGAAACCACCACGATGACAAAAGAATGCCTGGGATTCCTCCGGCCCAAATGCCAAACCTTGCACTTGGCTGTGCTGAACCTCATGAGGTTCACCCAGGCCCACCTCTCAAGTCTGCTGAGCTCAAACAGATGTCATTTTTCTCGTGTCCTTCCATTCCGAGTCCATCTGTTCCCCAAAGCAAAAGAATTTGGAGGGAACCACCGACAGTTATGTGAGCGATTTGAGCGTCTATTTCTGATCATGGCAACAACTTCAGAGGTCACACTTAATTTACGGTGCCCGTTGTAATTCTGACCAAGGCTGCAGTTGCAGCTGACTTCCCAAGGCTGCAAGACGTGGTGGTGACACAGCCTTGTGCTTCTGCATTTGTGCTCATCCCACGTTTCCTTTCTCTGTCTCGCAGGTCAGCTCCTGCTGGAAGCAGATGGTATCCCAGTGTGAATGAAGGTCAGTGCAGGAGCAGCTGCTGATGGGAGGAAGGAAGTCCATGCTGAAGAGCTCTGAAGCATCTGCAGGTATGGTTCTGGAGGAGGCAGCAGTGATGTCGGAGGGCTCCCCAGCAGGAAGCTGTCTCATCCAAATGCTTGCTGAGTGGTTGGAAGGGAGCTTTCTGCATGACAGCAGCACCAGTTGCTTGCTTCAAATGCTGCCAAGACAAGGATTAGCACGAGTTCCAGTATCTACAGTATCATCACGAATCACGATAGGATTACAATGTGTCCTCATACAAACGCAGCCATTTCTCTCTGAGTCCAAAGGCTGTCCGGAAAGCATCTGTGAGGTCTCTCACACCAAACCACTGCTGTCCGTGTGGGATCTGACTCATTAGGGTATAGGGGTTAGGAGCCGCAGGCTGTCTTTTGAGAACGGGTTCAGTCATTTCCTTACATCTTGCACCAGCCGATACGTGCCGTCTGCCTTCCGTGCCGACAGGATTGGGGTGTTATAAGGCCACAGACAAGGTTCCAGAAGACCATCCTTAACCACTGTCTGTGTTACAGCTTTTAGACCCACTCTCCCTTCTAAGGCTATGGGATATTGTTGCTGTTTCACAGCTCCACTCCCTCCTTGGGCAGTTATTTGTAAGGGAAAATTGTGAGTCCACCCCGATTTCCTTCCCCTGCCCACACCTTTGGATTCATTTCTTCTTCATCACAGCTGTTAACACATTCATTGACCCCTGATATCTGTTTCACAGACTTGCAGCTGTAATCCTCATTTAACTGTTAAATCTCTCCCCGATAAATCGGTCCCTGCTTCAGGCACAGAGAACAATTGCCCTGCAACTATTTTATCTTTCCATTTTAGTTCTGTGGTCTCCAAGAGTGGAGCTGTCACTTCTGATCCCTCAGCCCCAGTTATGCACAACAGCCACATCCAGATACACGTCTGGTACCTCTGAACTAGCTAATGCTGTAGGATGGAATGTTGTTTCTGCACTGGCTATCAAATGTGGGATTGCTCTGAAGCAGTACAGCACCATGTGTTTAGTAATTTGCCCTTAGAAACAGTTTGAAAAAGTAGAAAGACTTTATTAGTATTAGTAAAAAGAAGTTATTTCATAACATATTTTAGAAATACAGTTGTTCAATCATGTGATCAATTCTCACTTACAGAACTGTAATAGTTACAAACTGCATGGGTATAGCATTAAGGACCAGAAAGCATGTTGTAAGGCCATTCTGTTTGGATAGGAGAAGCTCAGCAAAAGAAAAACAGACTCCAAAGAAGCCAGGGCCTCCACACAAGGCCGAATTGACTCACTCTGTGGGCAGGTTGGGATGCAACAGGCAGGCATCAAGAGACCCCCTCTGTCCTCGTTCCAAACTTCTCTCTCTTCAGGGATGAGCAGGTGTCCAGAAATAGTGGCCAAGTGTTGATAAGCAGCTGTCAGGCGTTCAATAATTAGCAGTATACCTGCTGAGCTAGCAACAATTGGTGTTTAGCCAGACACACACACACACACACAGAATGGCCCGGGTTGGAAGGCACCACAAGGATAAGGAATCTCCAACTCCCTGCCAGAGGCAGGGCCACCAACCTCTGTACCACTGCACATATGCACATTGCTGGATAGAAAGAGCAGTGTGGGAAAAAACTGTATGTTGTGGATGCAAAGGGTGAATCAGAATGGCTTAACAGATATCCCACAGGGAAAAGCAATTTTTACCTGCTTTGCCATGCTCATGGCAACACCAATGCAGATGCCAGCAGCTGATGCCCACAAGGACAGCCAGCCTGGACTTATTTTCATTACATATCTTTGTCCTGATGTCCTTCTAGAAGCTGGGACATTTCTCCCTCTGAGCAGCAGAGGGCAGGAGAGTTCCAAGGTGAGGGCAGACTCTCCCCTGCTTATCTAGCACTGAAAGATTAAGACAAAATGAAAACCAGATGTGTTTCCCTGCACATGGCAAACACCAGCCTTTAAAACCTTACAGTCCTTCCTGACATCAGCACTAATTGAAACAACATCCCACTCACCTTTGCCATGTCTGGCAGAGGTTGCAGCTCTTTCTATTGCATCCCTCTAGTTGTCAAGTCAAGATCTCCTGTGTCACACAAGGAAAAGCAATCTTTTACCTGCTTTGCCATGCTCATGGCAGCACCAATGCAGATGCCAGCAGCTGATGCCCTCAAGGACAGCCAGCCTGGACTTATTTTCATTACATATCTTTGTCCTGATGTCCTTCTACAAGCTGGAAAATTTCTCCCTCTCAGCAGATGCGTGCAGGAGGGGTAGAAGGTGAGGGGACACACTCCTCTTTTTCTGGCACTCAAAGAGAAAGAGAAGATGAAAACCAGATGTCTTTCCCTGCCCATGGCAAACACCAGCCTTTCCATCCTTACAGTCCTCCCTCCCTTCAGCAGCAACTGAAACAACATCCCACTCACCTTTGCCATGTCTGCCAGAGGTTGCAGCTCTTTCTATTGCATCCCTCTAGCTTTCAAGTCAAGAGCTCCTGTTTCACACAAGGAAAAGCAATCTTTTACCTGCTTTGCCATGCTCATGGCAGCAGCAATGCAGATGCCAGCAGCTGATGCCCACAAGGACAACCAACCTTGACTTATTTTCATTACATATCTTTGTTCTGATGTCCTTCTTGAAGCTGGGACATTTCTCCATCTCAGCAGAAGAGGGCAGGAGAGTTCCAAGGTGAGGGCACACTCTCCTCTTTTTCTGGCACTCAAAGAGAAAGAGAAGATGAAATCCAGATGTGTTTCCCTGCCCATGGCAAACACCAGCCTTTCCATCCTTACAGTCCTTCCTGACATCAGCAGCAACTGAAACAACATCCCACTCACCTTTGCCATGTCTGGCAGAGGTTGCAGCTCTTTCTATTGCATCCCTCTAGCTTTCAAGTCAAGAGCTCCTGTGTCACACAAGGAAAAGCAATCTTTTAACTGCTGTGCCATGCTCATGGCAGCAGCAATGCAGATGCCAGCAGCTGATGCCCACAAGGACAGCCAGCGTGCTCTTATTTTCATTACATATCTTTGTCCTGATGTCCTTCTAGAAGCTGGGACATTTCTCCCTCTGAGCAGCAGTAAGCAGGAGAGTTCGAAGGTGAGGGCACACTCTCCCCTGTTTATCTGGCAGTCAAAGAGAAAGAGAAAATGAAATCCAGATGTGTTTCCCTGCCCATGGCAAACACCAGCCTTTCCATCCCTACAGTCCTTCCTGACATCAGCACTAATTGAAACAACATCCCACTCACCTTTGCCATGTCTGGCAGAGGTTGCAGCTCTTTCTATTGCATCCCTCTAGCTTTCAACTCAAGAGCTCCTGTGTCACACAAGGAAAAGCAATATTTTACCTGCTTTGCCATGCTCATGGCAACACCAATGCAGATGCCAGCAGCTGATGCCCACAAGGACAGCCAGCCTGGACTTATTTTCATTACATATCTTTGTCCTGGTGTCCTTTTGGAAGCTGGAACATTTCTCCCTCTGAGCAGCAGAGGGCAGGAGGGGTGCATGTTGCTGGCACACTCTCCACTTTTTCTGGCATACAAAGAGAAGATGAAAACCAGATGTGTTTCCCTGCCCATGGCAAACACCAGCCTTTCCATCCTTACAGTCCTTCCTGACATCAGCAGCAACTGAAACAACATCCCTCTCACCTTTGCCATGTCTGCCAGAGGTTGCAGCTCTTTCTATTGCATCCCTCCTGCTTTCAAGTGAAGAGCTCCTGTGTCACACAAGGAAAAGCAACCTTTTACCTGCTGTGCCATGCTCATGGCAGCAGCAATGCAGATGCCAGCAGCTGATGCCCACAAGGACAGCCAGCCTGGACTTATTTTCATTACATATCTTTGTCCTGATGTCCTTCTAGAAGCTGGGACAATTCTCCATCTCAGCAGAAGAAGGCAGGAGAGTTCCAAGGTGAGGGCACACTCTCCTCTTTTTCTGGCACACAAAGAGAAAGAGAAGATGAAATCCAGATGTGTTTCCCAGCCCATGGCAAACACCAGCCTTTCCATCCTTACAGTCCTTCCTGACATGAGCCGCAACTGAAACAACATCCCACTCAAGTTTGCCATGTCTGGCAGATGTTGCAGCACGTTCTATTACATCCCTCTAGCTTTCAACTCAAGAGCTCCTGTGTCACACAAGGAAAAGCAATCTTTTACCTGCTGTGCCATGCTCATGGCAGCAGCAATGCAGATGCCAGCAGCTGATGCCCACAAGGACAGCCAGCCTGGACTTATTTACATTACACATCTTTGTCCTGATGTCCTTCTAGAAGCTGGAACATTTCTCCACCTCAGCAGAAGAGGGCAGGAGGGGTCAAAGGTGAGGGCACATTCTGCTCTTTATCTGGCACTCAAAGAGAAAGAGAAAATGAAAACCAGATGTGTTACCCTGCCCATGGCAAACACCAGCCTTTCCATCCTTACTGTCCTCCTAACATCAGCACTAATTGAAACAACATCCCACTCACCCTTGCCATTTCTGGAAGAGGTTGCAGCTCTTTCTATTGCATCCCTCTAGCTTTCAAGTCAAGAGCTCCTGTGTCACTCAAAGAAAAGCAATCTTTTACCTGCTGTGCAATGCTCATGGCAGCAGCAATGCAGATGCCAGCAGCTGATGCCCACAAGGACAGCCAGCCTGGACTTATTTTCATTACATATCCTTGTCCTGATGTCCTTCTACAAGCTGGAACATTTCTCCCTCTCAACAGCAGAGGGAAGGAGAGTTCCAAGGTGAGGGCAAACTCTCCTCTTTTTCTGGCACTCAAAGAGAAAGAGAAGATGAAATCCAGATGTGTTTCCCTGCCCATGGCAAACACCAGCCTTTCCATCCTTACAGTCCTTCCTGACATCAGCAGCAACTGAAACAACATCCCACTCACCTTTGCCATGTCTGGCAGAGGTTGCAGCTCTTTCTATTGCATCCCTCTAGCTTTCAAGTCAAGAGCTCCTGTGTCACACAAGGAAAAGCAATCTTTTAACTGCTGTGCCATGCTCATGGCAGCAGCAATGCAGATGCCAGCAGCTGATGCCCACAAGGACAGCCAGCGTGCTCTTATTTTCATTACATATCTTTGTCCTGATGTCCTTCTAGAAGCTGGGACATTTCTCCCTCTGAGCAGCAGTAAGCAGGAGAGTTCGAAGGTGAGGGCACACTCTCCCCTGTTTATCTGGCAGTCAAAGAGAAAGAGAAAATGAAATCCAGATGTGTTTCCCTGCCCATGGCAAACACCAGCCTTTCCATCCCTACAGTCCTTCCTGACATCAGCACTAATTGAAACAACATCCCACTCACCTTTGCCATGTCTGGCAGAGGTTGCAGCTCTTTCTATTGCATCCCTCTAGCTTTCAACTCAAGAGCTCCTGTGTCACACAAGGAAAAGCAATATTTTACCTGCTTTGCCATGCTCATGGCAACACCAATGCAGATGCCAGCAGCTGATGCCCACAAGGACAGCCAGCCTGGACTTATTTTCATTACATATCTTTGTCCTGGTGTCCTTTTGGAAGCTGGAACATTTCTCCCTCTGAGCAGCAGAGGGCAGGAGGGGTGCATGTTGCTGGCACACTCTCCACTTTTTCTGGCATACAAAGAGAAGATGAAAACCAGATGTGTTTCCCTGCCCATGGCAAACACCAGCCTTTCCATCCTTACAGTCCTTCCTGACATCAGCAGCAACTGAAACAACATCCCTCTCACCTTTGCCATGTCTGCCAGAGGTTGCAGCTCTTTCTATTGCATCCCTCCTGCTTTCAAGTGAAGAGCTCCTGTGTCACACAAGGAAAAGCAACCTTTTACCTGCTGTGCCATGCTCATGGCAGCAGCAATGCAGATGCCAGCAGCTGATGCCCACAAGGACAGCCAGCCTGGACTTATTTTCATTACATATCTTTGTCCTGATGTCCTTCTAGAAGCTGGGACAATTCTCCATCTCAGCAGAAGAAGGCAGGAGAGTTCCAAGGTGAGGGCACACTCTCCTCTTTTTCTGGCACACAAAGAGAAAGAGAAGATGAAATCCAGATGTGTTTCCCAGCCCATGGCAAACACCAGCCTTTCCATCCTTACAGTCCTTCCTGACATGAGCCGCAACTGAAACAACATCCCACTCAAGTTTGCCATGTCTGGCACATGTTGCAGCACGTTCTATTACATCCCTCTAGCTTTCAACTCAAGAGCTCCTGTGTCACACAAGGAAAAGCAATCTTTTACCTGCTGTGCCATGCTCATGGCAGCAGCAATGCAGATGCCAGCAGCTGATGCCCACAAGGACAGCCAGCCTGGACTTATTTACATTACACATCTTTGTCCTGATGTCCTTCTAGAAGCTGGAACATTTCTCCACCTCAGCAGAAGAGGGCAGGAGGGGTCAAAGGTGAGGGCACATTCTGCTCTTTATCTGGCACTCAAAGAGAAAGAGAAAATGAAAACCAGATGTGTTACCCTGCCCATGGCAAACACCAGCCTTTCCATCCTTACTGTCCTCCTAACATCAGCACTAATTGAAACAACATCCCACTCACCCTTGCCATTTCTGGAAGAGGTTGCAGCTCTTTCTATTGCATCCCTCTAGCTTTCAAGTCAAGAGCTCCTGTGTCACTCAAAGAAAAGCAATCTTTTACCTGCTGTGCAATGCTCATGGCAGCAGCAATGCAGATGCCAGCAGCTGATGCCCACAAGGACAGCCAGCCTGGACTTATTTTCATTACATATCCTTGTCCTGATGTCCTTCTACAAGCTGGAACATTTCTCCCTCTCAACAGCAGAGGGAAGGAGAGTTCCAAGGTGAGGGCAAACTCTCCTCTTTTTCTGGCACTCAAAGAGAAAGAGAAGATGAAATCCAGATGTGTTTCCCTGCCCATGGCAAACACCAGCCTTTCCATCCTTACAGTCCTTCCTGACATCAGCAGCAACTGAAACAACATCCCACTCACCTTTGCCATGTCTGGCAGAGGTTGCAGCTCTTTCTATTGCATCCCTCTAGCTTTCAAGTCAAGAGCTCCTGTGTCACACAAGGAAAAGCAATCTTTTAACTGCTGTGCCATGCTCATGGCAGCAGCAATGCAGATGCCAGCAGCTGATGCCCACAAGGACAGCCAGCGTGCTCTTATTTTCATTACATATCTTTGTCCTGATGTCCTTCTAGAAGCTGGGACATTTCTCCCTCTGAGCAGCAGTAAGCAGGAGAGTTCGAAGGTGAGGGCACACTCTCCCCTGTTTATCTGGCAGTCAAAGAGAAAGAGAAAATGAAATCCAGATGTGTTTCCCTGCCCATGGCAAACACCAGCCTTTCCATCCCTACAGTCCTTCCTGACATCAGCACTAATTGAAACAACATCCCACTCACCTTTGCCATGTCTGGCAGAGGTTGCAGCTCTTTCTATTGCATCCCTCTAGCTTTCAACTCAAGAGCTCCTGTGTCACACAAGGAAAAGCAATATTTTACCTGCTTTGCCATGCTCATGGCAACACCAATGCAGATGCCAGCAGCTGATGCCCACAAGGACAGCCAGCCTGGACTTATTTTCATTACATATCTTTGTCCTGGTGTCCTTTTGGAAGCTGGAACATTTCTCCCTCTGAGCAGCAGAGGGCAGGAGGGGTGCATGTTGCTGGCACACTCTCCACTTTTTCTGGCATACAAAGAGAAGATGAAAACCAGATGTGTTTCCCTGCCCATGGCAAACACCAGCCTTTCCATCCTTACAGTCCTTCCTGACATCAGCAGCAACTGAAACAACATCCCTCTCACCTTTGCCATGTCTGCCAGAGGTTGCAGCTCTTTCTATTGCATCCCTCCTGCTTTCAAGTGAAGAGCTCCTGTGTCACACAAGGAAAAGCAACCTTTTACCTGCTGTGCCATGCTCATGGCAGCAGCAATGCAGATGCCAGCAGCTGATGCCCACAAGGACAGCCAGCCTGGACTTATTTTCATTACATATCTTTGTCCTGATGTCCTTCTAGAAGCTGGGACAATTCTCCATCTCAGCAGAAGAAGGCAGGAGAGTTCCAAGGTGAGGGCACACTCTCCTCTTTTTCTGGCACACAAAGAGAAAGAGAAGATGAAATCCAGATGTGTTTCCCAGCCCATGGCAAACACCAGCCTTTCCATCCTTACAGTCCTTCCTGACATGAGCCGCAACTGAAACAACATCCCACTCAAGTTTGCCATGTCTGGCACATGTTGCAGCACGTTCTATTACATCCCTCTAGCTTTCAACTCAAGAGCTCCTGTGTCACACAAGGAAAAGCAATCTTTTACCTGCTGTGCCATGCTCATGGCAGCAGCAATGCAGATGCCAGCAGCTGATGCCCACAAGGACAGCCAGCCTGGACTTATTTACATTACACATCTTTGTCCTGATGTCCTTCTAGAAGCTGGAACATTTCTCCACCTCAGCAGAAGAGGGCAGGAGGGGTCAAAGGTGAGGGCACATTCTGCTCTTTATCTGGCACTCAAAGAGAAAGAGAAGATGAAATCCAGATGTGTTTCCCTGCCCATGGCAAACACCAGCCTTTCCATCCTTACAGTCCTTCCTGACATCAGCAGCAACTGAAACAACATCCCACTCACCTTTGCCATGTCTGGCAGAGGTTGCAGCTCTTTCTATTGCATCCCTCTAGCTTTCAAGTCAAGAGCTCCTGTGTCACACAAGGAAAAGCAATCTTTTAACTGCTGTGCCATGCTCATGGCAGCAGCAATGCAGATGCCAGCAGCTGATGCCCACAAGGACAGCCAGCGTGCTCTTATTTTCATTACATATCTTTGTCCTGATGTCCTTCTAGAAGCTGGGACATTTCTCCCTCTGAGCAGCAGTAAGCAGGAGAGTTCGAAGGTGAGGGCACACTCTCCCCTGTTTATCTGGCAGTCAAAGAGAAAGAGAAAATGAAATCCAGATGTGTTTCCCTGCCCATGGCAAACACCAGCCTTTCCATCCTTCCAGTCTTCCTGACATCAGCACTAATTGAAACAACATCCCACTCACCTTTGCCTAATTTGGCAGGGAGGTGATGCTCTTTCTATTATACCCCTCTGGCTTTGAATTCACCAGTGCTTGTGTCACACAAGGAAATGCAACATTCCAGCTGTTCTGCCATTCCCATAGCAACAACTATGCAGATGTCAGCAGCTGATGCCCACAAGGACAGCCAGCCTGGACTTATTTTCATTACATATCTTCGTCCTGAAGTCCTTCTAGAAGGTTGAACACTTCTCCATCTCAGATGCAATGGTCAAAAAATGTCCAAGTTTAGGGCACACTCTCCTCATGGCCTCTTGCACTCAAAGACAAAGGGAACATGAAAACCAGAAGTGTTTCTTTGCCCATGGCAGACACTAGCCTTTCCATCCTGACAGTCCTTCCTACAATCACCTGGAATTGAAACAACATCCCCCACATCTCTTTTTTGTACTTATTCATGCGTGAATAATAATAAGGAGAATTTTTCTGTAAATCTTATTTCTGCATGGAAACGATCAGATAACCGGAGCTTTTTTCTCTAAAACAATCCTGCAAATTTGCATTGCTTATCTATGTACACAAAATGTTTTTGCCATTCATCTCAAATATCAATACATCTGGCAAAATAAGATAGAAAAAGTATTTACAGACATTTTTGGACATTGATTACTTCTGGTCAAGTGGGAAAGAATCCCTAAGCTGCAATCATGTTATTCTTTTATCAGTTTCTCTGATTTAGCCAGTGTTACTAAAAGGGAAATAAGACACAGGCTTTTGATAGCAGTTGCCAATTTAAGAATGATAATAAGTTTTATTATTCTTGGCTAAGATCAAACTCCTGCATTCCAGGTTTATCTCCAGGTCCTAAAGTATAATTAACAGTTTTGGATAGCCACATTATTATATGGCAATATTGTCTTCCTGCAAGGAATTTCATTGTTTTGACACGTGCCACAGGTTGTTAATAGATTGCCTGATTACCATTTTTTTTTTTTATTGGCTTATGATGACTGCAGAAAATTATACAGCAGCACCATAAAAACTTTAAATCCTATCCCATGTATCTGCACTCATACGAAAATAATATTGGAAAGCATTGGTGAAACTAAGATTACAAATTAAAGCAGAGGACAATTTCAGTGAAAGCCTGCAGGTTTTACAGCTCTGCCCATTTCAAACCCCTGAAGACATCCACGGGTTTCCTGCTGTGGGACACAGGCACTCACCTGCAGCTCAGCACTGCCTGCTCATGCCTGCGCACACCTTCAGGCTGGAACCAAGGAAATCCTCAGCAAAGACATCAGTACACTTTTGTTATGATGACTTTCATAAAGAAGCATCAAATATTTCTTCACGAGAAATACTGCAAGTCCCTTTGACACTAACCCTTATTTTAAATGTTTAGATTTATGCTTCATTCAGGCGTGCTGTCACTCCAAAAAAGATTTTTATTCCTTTTCATTCTGAGGAACACAGTGATTTCTGCCTTGTTTACTGACTGTAGGCACAGCAATACTCCTGCACCTTCAGGGAAACAGCAAATCCATCTCTTTCACACCCTACTTCTATCAAGCTCATTCACCTTACAAGGTATTTATTGCAAGCAGCTCTTCCAAAAACGGAGACTAACAGAACCTGCAACCCAGGACACCTCAGTAAGCCAGTACTTTTCATCTCCTGAAGGTGTAGGTAGGCACAGAGCTGGAACATCTTTTCCAGAGCTGTGTGATGCTATCTCATCTATGTTCCTTTACTGTTGACTCAGTTTCACTTCTTATCTAACCTGGTTGCATCCCAGGATTTCTGGTGCCAAAAATAAACTGACAGCTTTCATCACTAGTTAAAAGGAAACTGCAATAGGAAAAGCAATTTTTCTGATTTCTCTGTTGATCAAAGATGCTCAATGCAAGCCTGATGCGGTAGAAACAATATCAGCTTTAGAATGACAGTCATTAGAGCAGAATCCTTTCACTGATGAAATCCCACAGTCCTGATTCATACAACACTGACACTGGAGGACACAGTAGTTTAGATGAGAGCGCATTAAAAATGACTCAGAACTCAGAAATAGCAAAGAGTGACAAGTATGAAAAAAAGAGGTTGCAGAAACTGCTTCAGTTTGGCACTCTGGCATAAAGTATGACAACACACAACCTGCCTGTGCAGTTCCAGAAGCAGAAGAAAGCCGTCAACCAAGACTTGTTCTCATCTGCTCTGAAAGTCCACTGGGACAAGGCCACTTTTCTCTGACGTGCTTCCAGAAGTATCACTTCTGAGCACTGTGCCAGGGAGTTACAAGATACTGTTTGTGTGTACAGAGGAGAAAAAGACGTCTGTCTGGAAACAGACATTGACTTGAAGGAGAAGCAGCATTTTCCAGAGTACTTCAGAAAGAACTGAGCACTGCCCCAAGAGCTTCAGAGCGGCAGGCTGTCACAGTGTGCCAACCAGCTCAGCTGTGAGTTGGCACTGAAGCTGCACCACAGGGAGAACAAAGCCCCCTGTGCACCCTTGGAGAGCCAAGGGTTGGAGATTGATGAACCTTGAGCTCCTTTCCAACCCGGGCCATGCTGTGATTCTGGGATTCTCACCTTTGCCTCATCTGGCAGAGGGAGGCAGCTCTTTCTCTTGTCTCCCTATGGCTGTCAGGTCACCAGGGCCAGTGTCACACAGGGAACTGCAAACACTGTGTGTGCTGTGCCCTGCCCATGGCAGCACAGAGGCAGCTGCCAGCAGCTGATGCCCACAAGGACAGCCAGCCTGGACTTCCTTTGATTCCTTCCCTTTGGATCAGCGTCCTTCAGGAAGGCGGAACATCTCTCCAGCTGAGCAGCAGAGGACAGCAGGGCTTCGTTGTCTGGGCATGTTCTCTTCTGGCCCTCTGGCCCTCACAGACACAGGAGGAGGACACAGAGGCTGCTGTAACACAGCCAGCCCTGCCTCTCAGGTCAGCTCTCAGGCCATCCTCTCTCCCCTCAGCAGCAGCTCACTGTTCTGCACTCCTCTGGCCTGGGCTGGCAGAGGTGTGCAGCAGTTCTGCTGATCTCCCAGTGCTGGCCATGTCTGCAGTGCCTGTGTGAAAGACACAGGAAGCTGCCAGCATTGCACTGCTCTGCTGTGCCCCTGCCATCACCGAGTTTGCTGTCAGCAGCTGCTGCTACACGTCCATTCAGGCACAGGCCTTTCCTTCCTGGCCCTCTTTCCCCCCCTCTCTCCTCTGCTCTCTCTCGTGCTCCCCTTTGGCCTGGGCTGGCTGAGCAGTGCAGGCCTTGTTGTTGCTCCCTGGGCCAACTACGTCACGGTTCCCCGTGACTCTGCCAGCTGCTCTGACACAGCGACTGCGTCCTCAGTGTGGATTCCAGAATGCGACAGACGTCCAGAGAAGACTTCCAGGGCTGATTGGAACATGCTGCCATCAAGAACTGCCATGGCTCAGGCCCCCTGGGAATCTGCTCACAGCGAAAGCTGCTGTCACTCTGTGTGGGCACAGCCTTGTCTGTGTAGGCCTGCTCACACTGCAGCCCCTGTCTGCACCAGAACCGTGCCGATCCACCTTCTCTTGGCCTCCTTGCCTGCATGGAAAAGGGCAGCTTGGGCTGAAGTCCCTCAACTTGCAGATGGCCGAGTGAAGTCTCTGAGCCCTGGTGACCCACTCAGCTCTTCAGCCTGCTGACCTGCTCTGCTGGGGCTGTCTTAAAAGGCAGAGGGCACGTGATCCTAATGTCCCCACATCCATCCCTCTTAGCATACTGTAGGCCAGTTCCTAAAAGGACACCTGCACAATCTCTCTGAATGTTAATCAACACGTAGTTGGTCTGTGCACTGCAGAAATTGCACCTAGGTTTTCAGTGGTGATTAGCTATGTGTTTAGTCAGAGGTGCAATGGTTCTAATGGTGAGAGAAAGACATTCCCAGTTGTCATCTGGTGGAACACACTTCAGACTGGAATTGTACATGTGGGCATCTGTTGCTGGAAAATTTAATGGCAGTAAACTGCCTAGATAATCACAGAATCACAGAATCACAGAATTGCCAGGGTTGGAAGGGACCTCAAGGATCATGAATCTCCAACCCCCCTGCCACATGCAGGGCCACCACCATTCCACCTAATGCTAGACCAGACTGCCCAGGGCCCCATCCAATCTGGCTTTGAACACCTCCAGGGACGGGGCATCCACAACCTCCCTGGGCAGCCTGTTCCAGTACCTCACCACTCTCTCCGTAAAGAATTTCCCCCTGACATCCAACCTATATCTCCCTTCCCTCAGCTTAAAACCATTTCCCCTTGTCCTGCTGTCACTCACCCTTTCAAAGAGTTGATTCCCCTCCTCTTTGTAGGCTCCCTTTATGTACTGAAAGAATGAATGTAATGACAGAAGAGGGTGACAATAGAATGGTACGTAATCACAGTGCAATGAAAAAAGTATGCAGGGTGCAGGAAGGGAGGTGTGGACATTCTGAGTTGCAACTCTTTATTTGCTCCAGAAAGCTCTATCAGAATGGAAGACTGAAGGAAATACTTTGAGTGTTTTTTTAATGTGACTGGATGAAAGATCCATGTGGCAAATTGAATAACTGAGTGGTAAAGGGACATAGATACCTCACTGTTTCATGGAACCTTTCAATTAAGCGTCTGAGCACTGCGTACAGGACTTGGGAATATAAGTATTGGAGGATGATGGAATATCTTTATTTGGAAGGGACCTCGAGGATCATGTATTCCACCTCCTGGTTCCACACCGGACCTCCTATGGGTCAAGCCCTGTGTCTGAGAGCATTGTGCAAATGCTCTTTGGCCTTTGTCAGCTCAGTGCCAAACCACTGCCCCGGGGAGCCAGTGCCAAATTCCATGTATCTAGTTCATCCTACAGAATGATGCCAAGAACAGTTATAGAGATCGACTTACAAACAAAATTCTTGTCTTGAATTAATGGTACACTCACCATTTAAAAAAAAAAAAAGAAAAAAAAAAATATCAAAGCCACATTCTTACGCTGGCATTTTACAGTATTGTCAGATTTTTGTAATTCTGTTTTGTCATATAAGATTCTCTCATCGTGAAATAATGACCAAGTTCTCTTTTCAGATCTAAACATACAAATGCTGAAGGCAGCAGTGCTGTTCAAGAGTACATTACCAGCTCAAACACTGCTTTGGCTATAAAACTGAAGGCAGTCAGGAATTTTATCAAGGAGTTAGCATGTAAGTGTAGATGTAAAAGCAACCTGTATTGTTACTTAGAGTTTGATATAGTGTAATCCAATGCACAGTACTTGTAACGTGTGTTTTACAAAATGCTTTGCAATGTAGGCATCTATTAAGATAAATGCTGCAAGTTCTAATATGTCCATGACCTTTTCAAACTGTTCCTTACTCCTACACATCACTACGAGTAGTTCTTCTGTCAGGAAGGATCACCTGAGTAATTAACCTGTGACCTTAAGTTTGGAATTAAATGCATACAGTGGAAGTAAGAGCTGTGGGTTATTTTGCTCTTTCAGTGTTGAACAGCCGAGGTGTTTTGTTTTGGAGGGTGGACAGTGATGGGACACGTGGGGAATGGCTTTAAACTGAGACGAGGGGTGTTGAGGTTTAGGTTGGATGTGAGGAGGAAGTTTTTCAGCCAGAGGGTGGTGAGGCACTGGAACAGGTTGCCCAGGGAGGCTGTGGATGCCCCATCCCTGCAGGCATCCACGGCCAGGCTGGATGTGGCTCTGGGCAGCCTGGGCTGCTGGTGGGCAGGTTAGAAAGCCCACAGGACTTTATTGCAGCCCTGGGTGCAGGGGGATCACTGCTCCTAGCATGCACACAGAAGAGCTGGAGCACACAGGTGATGTACATTCCACTTGTGAACATTCCTGCAATTGCAGAGAGCATGCGCCTGTTCCAATCACTGCTGCACAGATTAAAAACTGATTGCAGATGAGCTGTTTTGGTATGGGGTTCTTGCCAACGGTCTGCAGTGGCTGTGTGATTCCTCGGGGAGTTGCTCTCCAGCCCAAAGGTCATGTCCTAAGTCGACCAGATCCCATTTGTGTCCAGAAATGGCTTACAACAGATCAGCTGCTGGTCAAGTTTCTAACATCACACTGGCCTTGCTCCAGTGTCTGTGTCATCAGCCCCAGCACATACGGTGCACCTCTTCAAGGCTTTGCAACACTGACACTCTGCACTTGGGCTCCAGACATCCTGCTGCACCAAGAGGTTATTCTAGCTTTGGTATCTTGCAACTTTGTATATAACTACATCACTGTAATCATAAATGTCTAGGAGCATGGAGATGGAGAAATCAATCTTCCTGTAATTCTCTGTACTGTACCCCCGTGGTTGTCAACACCTAATGCAATATTGAAATTTCAGTTGAGAAATTGAAAGCTGTCCCTAACAAAAAAACATCTGAATTTGTTATTGAAATCACACTGAGGATCAATAAATCCAAATGCTTCTAGCATAACCACGATTATAGGCAGTGTTTAGACAAGCTCTTACAGGAAAACCATGAACACAAGGCTAAAGAGAGACTAAGTGATGCACTCTGCAGGAATACTCATGGAAGTCTTCACAGTGCAGGAGTCTGATCTGATTACAGATGCTGTGCTTTAAGTACCCCTTATCATATCTTTTTTTTCACTGTTGTGCAGGGGTTGGACTCAGTGATCTCTGGAGGCTGGAGATGCTGTTTGCTAATGGCAGATGGAGAGAGGAAAAGCAAGTGCAAGGCATGCTGTGCATAGCCACCACATGGCATCTGCACCATTTCCCCCTGCACCAAGGAGGAGCAGCTCACAAGCTTGGCCTGGGCCAGGGAAGGGAGCAGACAAACATCTGGACCGACCCCAAACGAGCTGGTTCTGCAGGTTGGGTGTCTTCTGCTGCTTGTCTCACATCCTGCTGCTCAGCGGTAGATTTGTTCCTGCTCAGTGCTAACAGGAAACTCACACAGCATTTCTGTTTCAGCTGTGCCAACGCTTTGATCCCTTGCTGCTTGGATGGGGCGTTTGAAGAATGATGCCTGTGCTGATGTCCAGCCAGGCTTTGGGGATGAGTCTCCACACCAGGGTCCGTCTGACAGGACTGAGGGTTGGGGATCCAGCCAGGTCGAGTCCAGCGTGCTTTGCTCTTGCTCTTAGTGCTTGTTTTTGCTCAGGAGGGCAGGAGGTGAACCTCGTGAACCAATGCCTGCAGACGGGGTTTGCAGAGAAAGAGGTCCTGCAGGCCTTGTGTGACAGCCACGGAGCTGCAGCGAGGCTGCATCAGTGTAAAACACCAGAGATCCACGGAGGTGTGAAGGGGAGCTGTGGGCTGCAGTCACGCAGGAAGGGATGTGCATGCTCGGGGTTTGGTTGTTGTGTGTGTGTTAAGTGACTGTGATACCACTGCTGGGTCAGTGTGAGTGTACGGAACAAGTGTGACAGCCTTTTTGATGGAGCCCTGTGAAAGGAGTCCTATGGACTTGAGATTCAACTATCAGCCTGTGGGCATCATCCAGGAGTTGGGGTAGGGGATGAGGCAAGGGAAGTTGGGCTAAGAAAGGGATAAAGCAGTCTGGCAGTAGTTCTGTGTTTCTCCCATCTCCTGCTTTATTTCCTTCCAGGTGAAATAGATGGGTGCTGCAACATGCCCTTGAATGTAACAAAAGCCACTCTAGTGTGGATTTGACATGGGCCCAGCACTGCAAGGTACGCTGCTGGGAGGAAGCGTCCATCTGGCTGAGGGCAGGAAGGCCCTCCAGAGGGATGCACTGAGGCCAGTTGTGCGAGGCTCAACAAGAGCAAGCGCCAGGTCCTGCGCTTTGGTCATGACGACCCCGTGCCAGCTTCTCCAGGATTTGGCTGGGGTAGAATTCCAAGCAGCCCCTGATTCCAGAACGTTGGGCTGGGCTGTTGGAATCTTCTGCCCTTGTGACTGGTCTTGCCTCCCCACCCTGTCCGTCGTGGTGGAGCAGCCTGGTGGCCCTCAGTGATGTCATCAGGGCTAGAATGAGGGGAGGAGCAGTGCGTGCTGCGTCCCTTCATTGGAGCGCTGGAGCTCTGACTGAGCAGCTCGCTTGTTGCACTTGTGCACCGACTGCGTCCCTTTGTCTTCACACCGTCCTGTGCAGCACCTTGTAGGTAAGCTGAGACAGTGTGGGAGAGACGGGGGGACAGTGAGTGCTGAGAACTGCTGGCTGGCGGAGCTCATAGGATCACATTATCTCCATCAGCAGAGGGGTGGCCATGAGGGACAGGGAGGTGATCGTCCCCCCCTGCTCTGCTCTTGTGAGGCCCCATCTGCAGTACAGTGTCCAGAAAGACAGGGAGCTGTTGGAGAGGGTCCAGAGGCGAGCCACAGAGATGATCAGGGGACTGGAGCACCTCCCCTGCAAAGACAGGCTGAGGGAGCTGGGCTTGTTCAGCCTGGAGAAAAGAAGGCAGTGGGGTGACCTCATGGCAGCCTTCAGTACCTAAAGGGAGCCTAAAAAGAGGAGGGGAATCAACTCTTTGAAAGGGTAGATAACTGCAGGACAAGGGGAAATGGTTTTAAGTTGAAAACTTAAGTTTTTAAGTTGAGGGAGGGCAGATTTTGGTTTTTCCCTTGTAGTCTTTGCTAAACCGTGGAAGCAAACTGACCTGCTCTTTCTCTCTCCTCTCTCCACCCTCTGCCTGCTTCCCTGCTGCAGCTTTTGCTCGTGGAAGATCAGAGCAAAGTGACAAGGAACGGCTGCGGATTCGAGAGATTTCTCTCCCTCGTTCTGATCTCTTGCCAGGTACCTGCCATGGTTTGTCCCCCCACATGCTTTAGCAGCCCGTGACGCCCCGTGTTTAGTAACACAGCCTCATCCAGCTTTGATGGGACGCTGGTCACGTGTGGGTTTTCTCCACATGCTCTGCAGCTCAGCCCTCAGAAGGATGCTGTCTGTGGTGCTGTGACCAGCTGGTCTACAGGAAACCAATCCCTTAGGCAAAGAGTCCCAGCCCCAGCTTGTGCAGAGCTGCACAGCATCACCAGGGACACCAGCAGGCGTGCTTGGGCTGTGTGAGTGTGCCCGACAGCTGTAGGGAGCACAGCAGAGATGTGAACAGAGAACATAAAAGTGTGTTTCTTTTCAGTTCCAGCTTGTCACACCTACGCTGATGGCCGTGGCGTGCAGCGAGATCAGCTGTGGGCCTGACCTGGCATGGACAGAGGTAGAGTCTGAAGCTCTGATTGGTCTTTGTTCCCTGACTGCAGCCAGCAGAGTGAGCCGCAGATGTGCTCTCCTGCTTTCCAAGAGAGCTCCTCTGTGGCAAGACAGTAGTGCAAGCGTGGCAAGTTTATAAAAGTACCAGAGCCATCTCGGCTGTGGGGTTTGTCCTCTACTGACTTTTCCCTTGAAATGGCTGCAGAAACAACAATCATTCTCTGCTCTGTTTGGCCTCGCTGTTGGTTGGACTGCTCAAGAGAGCTGCTTGGTGCTTGCAATGGCACTGTTTGCACCTTGTAACTGCAGCCGTAGCTTTGGTTTCCCTCTTCACGGTCTCCTAGCATCTTAAAGAGTCAGCCTTCCTGCACAAAGAGCGCAGGAAAGGAGGGGGCAAAATGGACAAGGCCACCTGTCTGCGTCAGTGCCATTGCTGATTAGTCTGGGTGGGGAGAGATGCATCTTTGCTGGCGTGTGCCTGCTGCACACCAGGGAGAGAAACAGCCGTTATTAGACTTGCAGTTCCTTCTGAAGTGCCCACGATAAGGACCGAGTGCATTTCCTGCAGCTTTCTCTGCAGATGTGCTCCTCACCTTGAAATCCTCCTTGTTGGTTCCCAGCTCCTCACCGTGGCCTGTGCTCTCTGTTTCAGGCTGAGAACAAGGGGAAGCCCCTGCTGGACCATGAGGTGGCACCTGTGAACATTCCAGCTATTGCTGCTGCCCATGCTATTAAGAGATACGTTGCCCAGGCAGCGGATGAACTCTCCATTGAGGTAAGCAGTTCAAGGCGTTCCTTGTTGCTCAATTTTACAATGGCAAATGCCTTCAGAGCTGCACTGGTGCAAGTGCTCTCATGCTTGGCGATGTTTGGCAGTGCAGAAGAATGCAGTCATTTGAGCTGTGCTTTCCTCCCAGCCGTGCTGAAGCTGGGATTGACGTTGCAATCTCTTGCAGGTGGGAGACATCGTGTGTGTCATCGACATGCCACCAAAGGAGCTGACCCCCTGGTGGAGAGGCAAGCTCGGCTTCCAGGTAGGCACAAGCTTCAGACTGGAGAGTGCAACTTCAGTAGAGGCAGGAATCTCAGCTTAGAGCTGCTCTGCCTGCACAGGATGCCTAGTGGACATAAACAGTTTCCCTGTGTCGGTGTCAGAGGACCTTGCCTTTGGCTGCTAATGTTGAAAAATTGTTACCTTTATGCTGTGAACTATGGCCATTTTCTGCTGGATAGTCTTATGGAACGTCAGGCAAGCACGTTCCGAGGGAAATGTTATCTGGCTTTTGGTTTAACAGTTCAGATCTGAGAAGTGCTGCATGCAATAGTTGGCCTCTCTTCTTGTTACAGGTTGGATTTTTCCCAGGGGAGTGTGTGGAACTGATTAATAAGAACATTCCTGAGGCACTCATCAACTCAGTGCCAAAGCCAGGTATGGATGATACATTTGATGGTGCGGGGAAGCAAAATGAAGTCTTTTTTGGGGTGTGTTCCATGTTTAGTACCTCCTTTATCCATGCCACATTGTCCTCTGGGTTGATGATTCTTCATGCACACCATGGGGCAGAGATTTGGCCCAATCCTCCTGTGTTTATGATTGGACTTGGGGAAAGTACAGAATCTTAGAATGGCTTGGGATGGAAGGGACCTCAGGGATCATCATGCTCCAACCCTCCCGCCTCGGGATGGTCTCCCAGCCCCCACATTTAATGTGAGACTAGATCAGGCTGCCCAGGGCCCCATCCAACCTGGCCTTGGGCTCCTCCAGGCATGGGGAAAATCCCTTTTTGTATGTACTGGTTGGTAACGTTCTTCCCGTTCTGACGTGCTCTGTAGAATGTGCTGTGCTTGGCCTCGTCCAACGGAGCCAGACCTGAAATGACCTGGTTTCTTCCTTTTGTTGTGCAGTGCCCAAGAAACGCAGCAAGATCCTCACCTTCCTTCGTTCCTTGGTGAAGGCCCGCCCAAAGAAACCGACCGAGCGGGAGGTGGAGAAGGAAAGGGTGTTTGGAGGTGACCTGGGAGAGCATCTTCTCCACTCCGGTCGTGATGGTAAGGAGCTGCCCATTCCTGAGATCTTCCTCTGCTGGGCGTCTAAAGAAGATGAAAGGGAGCTCATATCTAGCAGGGGGCAGGCTGATAGCAGTGGAGGCGCGTGTAATGGGAGTTGATGGCTGAAGGATAAAGTGAGGCGGATGCTCCTAAGAGACAAGCACATCTGTATTTGCTTCAGCCAAGCCTGGCTGGGCTTAGTGGATGGGATGTGAAGCACAGCCTGCAGCAGGACTTGAATCAGGAGCTCCACTGACGGCTGGCACGTGTTCTTCAGTCCCCCAGGTCCTCCAGAGCTGCGCTGAGTTCATTGAGCAGCACGGCGTGGTGCAGGGGATATACCGCCTGTCCGGCGTCGCGTCCAACATCCAGAGGCTGCGGTAAGAGTGCTGCGACTGACACAGCCTGAGTGCATCTGGTGTGGCTTTGGGCTTGCCTTCCTCTCGCTCAACCGGGTTTGCGTCCCTCTCTCCAGGCAGGAATTTGAGTCGGAGCAGATTCCTGAGCTCACCGTCCACGACATTCACAGCGTGAGCTCCCTCTGCAAGATGTACTTCAGGGAGCTCCCGAACCCTCTGCTCACCCACCAGCTGTACGGCAAGTTCTCGGTAAGCACAAGGCCACGTCTTTCATTTCCCTCTTCCTGGGCCTCTTGGCAGATGGCTGCAGCAGTGCCCCAGCTCGGAGGCCCTTTTGCTGTCAGCCCCACGAGGTTTACTCGCAGTGGTGTACTAGCCTGATTGGTGTCTCGCTCCCTTTCTGCACTACTCCAGGATGCTGTTGGTGCCGCTACAGAGGAGGAGCGGCTGCTCAGAATGCAGGACGTCATCCAGCAGCTGCCCGCTCCTCACTACAGGTCAGTGCTGCCCTCAGCCTGCTGAGCTCAGCCCTGCTGCATTGCAGAGGGCAACGATGCGGTTCCAGGCTCTGTCTCACGCCGGCAACACGATGCCTGTGTATGCTGAAGGGTTGAAGGCTCCATGGGCTTACTTTATGGGGTCAGTTCCTGGGCACGGGGGCACGCTTGGTGCAGCTGATGGCTGCGGCTGTGCTGTGCTGGGGCTTGGTGCTGCAGCGTGGCACTCAGTCAGGTTGGATCTACTTCATCTTCGGTGACAGTAGCAATCACAAGAAGTAGCATGAATGGAGGTTTGCTTTCTGAATTGCAGCACGGCATGCTCGTTGGTGCTGAACGTTTTCCTCTCTTGTTTTCCAGGACACTGGAGTTCCTGATGAGACACTTGGCGTGTCTGGCTGGGAGCTCCACCATCACAAACATGCATGCCAAGAACCTAGCCATAGTGTGGGCTCCAAACCTCTTAAGGTAAACTGCTGGTTCTGTTTCAACACAACGCTTACATCTGTTCTCCATTAAAAAAAAAAACAGTGCTCCCTTTTTCTCCATCAAATGTGCTCTTCTCCTGTAAAATCTGTGGCTGACAGAAGAGCAGGAGCCTGAGCTGTTCTCCATCCCCACGGGCACAATGTCTAGGTGACAATTTCTGCAGTCTTGTTGAGATGGGACTGACGTGTCCTTGATCATCCAGGGGAATTTCTGCAGTGGCATCACTGATTGCCCACTGCGGAAGTCTCCAGAGCCTCAGCTGACAGCTTTTGGCTGCAACAATTCAGACTCGGGGAAACGGTCTTGGAGAAATGACTTCTAAAATCTGCCTTTTCTACAGATCACAGCAGAACGAGTCTGCCTGCGCCAGCGGAAGAGCTGCCTGCATGGAGCTGCAGACGCAGTCGGATGTGGTGGAATTCATCATCAACCACACAGACGTCCTCTTCGGCTCCAAATCCGGAGCAGACATTGCAGATGCAGCAGGTGAGTGTCTTCCTCCATTAGCTTGATCTTGACCTGACACCTTGACCAAATGCAGGCCTTCTCCAGGATGTCTGAGATACTCTTTTACCATCAAGGGGACAGCAGACCTCTGGACTTCCATTAGGGTATGGCATCCTGTTGCTGGATGCTGAGAATGTCCAAGCCCAAATTTGACAAGGAGGAAACTGTCATTATTATGGTTTGCACGCAGGAAAAGCTTGATGCAAGTGTGGCAGCGAAGCTTTCTCAGTTCCCTGCCCCCATTTCCTTGGGTTTTTCCTTGCCTATTTTGATACAGTAAGCTGCTCTTAATGATGACCGTGTCCTTTGCCATAAACACACCTCTTCCCACATGGTTATTTTGGGCTCCTCTTCTTCCAGTGGCTCGGATAAGCAAGCCTGAGAAAAATACAGCACCTCCCCCAGAACTGTGGTGGCTGTGCTGCTGCTTTCTGATCCTCGCTCTTACCTGTGGTTTTCCCTGACAGGGCACAATTCTCTCCCAGGGCCCAAGTCTGTGGGGGTCTCTTCTGCTGCCACAAAGCTGCTCAGCCTGGAGGAGGCACAGGCACAGAGGCGAGGCCACAGCACCTCTTCTGTGGTAACAGAGAGCAGCAGGGACATTGAAGTGGAAGAAAGCCCTGCAGCTGGGCAGGGCAAATTCCACACCGTCGTTGACTTTCCATCTGACAGGTAAAGAGGACTTTCTTTTCCAGCACCTAGCATCATTGTTTGGGTGGGTTTTTGTGTTTTCCTGCAGAAACCAGGCAGTGCTAGGAACAAGCAACTGCTGCCAAGAGCTCAGTGCTGCTCTTCCCTCACCCTGCACCACGCACGACTCACAGCATTGGCTGTTTTCTCTCTCCAGGCAAAATCCACCCAGCAAGAAGGAGGAATCACCAGCTAGCAGTTGGTGTTGCTGCTTCAGCCTCAGGAAGCCATCCTCTGGCAGCAAACGCCAACTGCAGCGCAATGCCAGGCAGCCCTCAGAAACAGCAGTGGTAGTCCTGGCAGGTAAGGGTGCAAATGCAGCTTCCAAATCCCTGCTTTTCAGGAACATAGAATTCAAGCTTGCTCTGCACTTGTATCTCCTTCTGGCGTTCAATCCCGTGCCTAAATCTTCACCCCTGATCAAGTACCACTGTCGTAATTCAGCTTGTGAAAGTTTGACACTAACCCCTGTGTATCCTTTCTAGGTGAATCGAGCCCTTGCCAAGCCATAAGATCCAGGGCAAGTAGCAAGGATGCTCTGTGTGCTTCCATCAGTGGAGAGCTCATAGGAAGCACAGATTGCTGCAGTTCTAATAGCAGCCTTCCATCTAACAACATTAATGGAGAGAAGGAGCTCATCGAAGTCCATGCTCTCATTACACCTGGCTCTGCTGAAGTTGCTGACCTGAGCCTCCCAGACACCACAGTCACAAGTGTGGATTTTAACCCAGAGTCTCTGCAGTGCAGCCCATCTGAAGCACAGTGTGAGTGCCCCGACAGCAGCACCTCCATGCAGGAGCAGGTCAGCATCAGTGAAGAGGAGCAGAGCCTCTTGCAGGGGGACTTTCAATCAGGCCTCCAGTCCCAGGCACCGGACAGCAGCACTGAGAGCTCTGAGCCACTCTCTCCATGACAAGACAGGATGAGTCCCATCTTCACCGTGGACCTCTCACACCCTCCTGTCCTTTATATAATAATAAAAGCACACTCGTGCTCAATCAACGCCTTGACTGCCTCCAGAGTCTTCATTCACACGGACTGGGATGAATGCAGCACACAGCAAGGCACCCCAGCTTGCAATGCTGTGGCTGTGGGGTGCGTGCAGCACAGCTCCGGGTTTGTTCCTGTTTTGTCTGGCTTTGGGATGTCTGCAGGGGGAGCTCTGCTACCATTTGGCATGGTAGCAAATAATCTCTCGCATCCTGGATGCTGCTCATGATACTCCCAAGCTTCCTGGCTGTGGCTTTGTGACGCTTTTCAGGGCCTTCTGATGCATTTTGATGCCTTGGATGTTGCTTAACACCTCCCTCCTCCCATCATGTCCTTTCCTGGCTCCCATCTACGAACTGGCCCTGCAGATCATCTCCAGACCTGTCATCAGCACACTGCGGCAGGAGAAGCTCCCCCTGGCCAACGTCAGGCAGTACTGCTTGGTCTGCAGCTCAGTGGCCATTTCCCTTTTAGGCGGCAATCAAGCAGCAGAACCTTTTGCTCACCCTGCACCACACAAATGCTGCAAAAGCAGAAACAACCTGGGAATCTCTGGTTTGCAAGACTTCACAGACACTTATTGACTGTGTCTGATGGTTCCCTCCCATCCTTGATTTCCTTCTCCCCTTCTCCTCGTCTGATCCCACTGCTGAGCCATGATCAAGCTGCCCAGTGTGGCAGAGCATCGTGCAGAGCCGTGCTGGCACCTCCTCCCCTTCCTCTCCTGCAGCTCAGCCTGCAACCTGAGCAAGTTTTTTTCTGAGAAAGTGACCAGCTCTTTGCCATCCCTTTGCCCCTACAAACAGTTGTCCAGAGGATCTCGTCCAAGAATTCCTGGAACAGCCTGCAGCTGGCTCTCCTGAAGTTCAGGCTCCTGCCTTTGCTTCCTGCCAGGCCCGCATTCCTTGAGATCACCAACTCAAGGAGGGCATGGTCACTGCAGCCCTGACCGCCTCCTGTCGTAACCCCTGGTGTGCACCATGTCCAGCAATGCTTCCCTTCTGCTTGCTGTGCCCAATGCCTGCACCACAGAGTGATTCTCACTGCACTCCAGGAGTCTGTCAGATTGCTTGCAGCCAGCCATGCTGATTTCCCAGACTGACTGGAATCCCCCATCAGGATGAGAGTCAGTGAGTGCGATGCTTCTGCTGGCTGCAGTAAGCAGCTCCCACCAACAGGCTCTCTTTCCAGGCGGCTGTAGCAGACCCTCACCTCCAGAAGCCCTGCACTGCTGCACTTCCTAATTTTACCCACAAGTTCACAACCTGCTCATGGCTCTTCTTAGTTCTTTGCAGTCAACTTCTCATCATAGAGGGCAAATCCCTTGCCTTCCAGAATTCCATAGTATCAATTGTGTCTGCTAATGTCAGGATTTTTTTTCTTTCTTTTCTTTTTCCATTTTCTAGGTAGGAAAATGAATTTCTGAGCCAGGAGAAGCAGAAGTGAAACAGTCTTCCTGGCACTGCTCAGGTTGCAGGAGTTGCCAAGTGCTCCTCAGGTAATGTGTGCTGAAGAGCTGACCTTGGTGGCAGGGGCTGTGGCTGCATTTTGTGCCTGTCATGCGGGAATCCAAGAAAGCCTATTCAGAGCAGGAGCTGCAGAGCGAGATAAACATCACGAGAAGGTAAGGCTGAGAAGCAAGGACACCTCCAGAAAGAAGAGAAAAACTGAGTCAAGTGAGCTGCGTGACAGCCGTGTGATGCTGACCATGATTGGAGGAAGAGCGCATGGCTGGGAATGACTGATGGCTCTGGTTGGATGGGTGCCTGTGTGCACAGAGTTAAGGAGTGTTTGTGGGATGTTTTGCTGGCATCTAACGGCTGTAAGGGGAAGTCAAGAGAGAAAACTTGTGAATGCATAGAAGGGATGTTAAAATCTGGAACAGACTGTTTGGATCAGTCACAGCTGAGTCCAGATTGCCACACTGTCAGAACCTGGGGCCTAGGATTTTCCTTTAAGAGTGCCAACTGCTCATTTTAAATGATAAAAAGTAACATTGATAGAAGCTTCCCTCCTTGCATTAGAATAAGGCATTGATATTTGATGTTTCTGTCTTTCCATTCCTTTAGCAGCCTGGGTGTTGATGCAGCTGTATGCATCTGCTGCCCTCTCCTTCTGTTTTGTGTAAAAGAACAGTAAAATATGCAATCAGTGTGAGATCTTTCTGAAGTATTTTACTTTATTTGCCCCTAGGCTGCAATGGCTGGGAAATGGCAGTGTCACCCAGGAGCCCACACGGCAACCTGATGTCTCATTGTTGGGGTCTATTGGAAACCACCACGATGACAAAAGAATGCCTGGGATTCCTCCGGCCCAAATGCCAAACCTTGCACTTGGCTGTGCTGAACCTCATGAGGTTCACCCAGGCCCACCTCTCAAGTCTGCTGAGCTCAAACAGATGTCATTTTTCTCGTGTCCTTCCATTCCGAGTCCATCTGTTCCCCAAAGCAAAAGAATTTGGAGGGAACCACCGACAGTTATGTGAGCGATTTGAGCGTCTATTTCTGATCATGGCAACAACTTCAGAGGTCACACTTAATTTACGGTGCCCGTTGTAATTCTGACCAAGGCTGCAGTTGCAGCTGACTTCCCAAGGCTGCAAGACGTGGTGGTGACACAGCCTTGTGCTTCTGCATTGGTGCTCATCCCACGTTTCCTTTCTCTGTCTCGCAGGTCAGCTCCTGCTGGAAGCAGATGGTATCCCAGTGTGAATGAAGGTCAGTGCAGGAGCAGCTGCTGATGGGAGGAAGGAAGTCCATGCTGAAGAGCTCTGAAGCATCTGCAGGTATGGTTCTGGAGGAGGCAGCAGTGATGTCGGAGGGCTCCCCAGCAGGAAGCTGTCTCATCCAAATGCTTGCTGAGTGGTTGGAAGGGAGCTTTCTGCATGACAGCAGCATCAGCTGCTTGCTTCAAATGCTGCCAAGACAAGGATTAGCACGAGTTCCAGTATCTACAGTATCATCACGAATCACGATAGGATTACAATGTGTCCTCATACAAACGCAGCCATTTCTCTCTGAGTCCAAAGGCTGTCCGGAAAGCATCTGTGAGGTCTCTCACACCAAACCACTGCTGTCCGTGTGGGATCTGACTCATTAGGGTATAGGGGTTAGGAGCCGCAGGCTGTCTTTTGAGAACGGGTTCAGTCATTTCCTTACATCTTGCACCAGCCGATACGTGCCGTCTGCCTTCCGTGCCGACAGGATTGGGGTGTTATAAGGCCACAGACAAGGTTCCAGAAGACCATCCTTAACCACTGTCTGTGTTACAGCTTTTAGACCCACTCTCCCTTCTAAGGCTATGGGATATTGTTGCTGTTTCACAGCTCCACTCCCTCCTTGGGCAGTTATTTGTAAGGGAAAATTGTGAGTCCACCCCGATTTCCTTCCCCTGCCCACACCTTTGGATTCATTTCTTCTTCATCACAGCTGTTAACACATTCATTGACCCCTGATATCTGTTTCACAGACTTGCAGCTGTAATCCTCATTTAACTGTTAAATCTCTCCCCGATAAATCGGTCCCTGCTTCAGGCACAGAGAACAATTGCCCTGCAACTATTTTATCTTTCCATTTTAGTTCTGTGGTCTCCAAGAGTGGAGCTGTCACTTCTGATCCCTCAGCCCCAGTTATGCACAACAGCCACATCCAGATACACGTCTGGTACCTCTGAACTAGCTAATGCTGTAGGATGGAATGTTGTTTCTGCACTGGCTATCAAATGTGGGATTGCTCTGAAGTAGTACAGCACCATGTGTTTAGTAATTTGCCCTTAGAAACAGTTTGAAAAAGTAGAAAGACTTTATTAGTATTAGTAAAAAGAAGTTATTTCATAACATATTTTAGAAATACAGTTGTTCAATCATGTGATCAATTCTCACTTACAGAACTGTAATAGTTACAAACTGCATGGGTATAGCATTAAGGACCAGAAAGCATGTTGTAAGGCCATTCTGTTTGGATAGGAGAAGCTCAGCAAAAGAAAAACAGACTCCAAAGAAGCCAGGGCCTCCACACAAGGCCGAATTGACTCACTCTGTGGGCAGGTTGGGATGCAACAGGCAGGCATCAAGAGACCCCCTCTGTCCTCGTTCCAAACTTCTCTCTCTTCAGGGATGAGCAGGTGTCCAGAAATAGTGGCCAAGTGTTGATAAGCAGCTGTCAGGCGTTCAATAATTAGCAGTATACCTGCTGAGCTAGCAACAATTGGTGTTTAGCCAGTCACACACACACACACAGAATGGCCCGGGTTGGAAGGGACCTCAAGGATCACGAATCTCCAACCCCCTGCCACAGGCAGGGCCACCAACCTCTGTACCACTGCACATATGCACATTGCTGGATAGAAACAGCAGTGTGGGAAAAAACTGTATGCTGTGGATGCAAAGGGTGAATCAGAATGGCTTAACAGCTGTCCCACAAGGAAAAGCAATCCCTTACCTGCTGTGCCATGCTCATGGCAACACCAATGCAGAAGCTAGCAGCTGATGCCCACAAGGACAGCCAGCCTGGACTTATTTTCACTACATATCTTTGTCCTGATGTCCTTGTAGAACCTGGGACATTCTCCATCTCAGCAGAAGAGGGCAAGAGGGGTAGAAAGCATGCACACTCTCCTCTATTTTTCTGGCACTCAAAGAGAAAGAGAAGATGAAAACCAGCATTGTTTCCCTGCCCATGGCAAACACCAGCCTTTCCATCCTTACAGTCTTCCTGACATCAGCACTAATTGAAACAACATCCCACTCACCTTTGCCTTGTCTGCCAGAGGTTGCAGCTCTTTCTATTGCATCCCTCTAGCTTTCAAGTCAAGAGCTCCTGTGTCACACAAGGAAACGCAATCTTTTACCTGCTTTGCCATACTCATGGCTGCAGCAATGCAGATGCCAGCAGCTGATGCCCACAAGGACAGCCAGCCTGGACTTATTTTCATTACATATCCTTGTCCTGATGTCCTTCTACAAGCTGGAACATTTCTCCCTCTGAGCAGCAGAGGGCAGGATGGGTCCAAGGTGAGGGCACACTCTGCTCTTTATCTGGCACTCAAAGAGAAAGAGAAAATGACAAGCAGATGTGTTTCCCTCCCCATGGCAAACACCAGAATTTCCATCCTTACAGTCCTTCCTGACATCAGCACTAATTGAAACAAGATCCCACTCACCTTTGCCATGTCTGGCAGAGGTTGCAGCTCTTTCTATTGCATCCCACTAGCTGTCAAGTCAAGAGCTCCTGTGTCACACAAGGAAACGCAATCTTTTACTTGCTGTGCCATGCTCATGGCAGCAGCAATGCAGATGCCAGCAGCTGATGCCCACAAGGACAGCCAGCCTGGACTTATTTTCATTACATATCCTTGTCCTGATGTCCTTCTACAAGCTGGAACATTTCTCCATCTCAGCAGAAGAGGGCAGGAGGGGTCCAAGGTGAGGGCACACTCTGCTTTTTGTCTGGCACTCAAAGAGAAAGATAAAATGAAAACCAGATGTGTTTCCCTGCCCATGGCAAACACCAGCCTTTCCATCCTTACAGTCCTCCTGACATCAGCACTAATTGAAACAACATCCCACTCACCTTTGCCATGTCTGGCAGAGGTTGCAGCTCTTTCTATTGCATCCCTCTAGCTTTCAAGTCAAGAGCTCCTGTGTCACACAAGGAAAAGCAATCTTTTACCTGCTGTGCCATGCTCATGGCAGCAGCAATGCAGATGCCAGCAGCTGATGCCCACAAGGACAGCCAGCCTGGACTTATTTTCATTACATATCTTTGTTCTGATTTCCTTCTAGAAGCTTGGACATTTCTCCCTCTGAGCAGCAGAGAGCAGGATGCGTCCAAGGTGAGGGCACACTCTGCTCTTTATATGGCCCTCAAAGAGAAAGAGAAAATGAAAACCAGATGTGTTTCCCAGCCCATGGCAAACAGCAGCCTTTCCATCCTTACAGTCCTTCCTGACATCAGCACTAATTGAAACAACATCCCACTCACCTTTGCCATGTCTGGCAGAGGTTGCAGCTCTTTCTATTGCATCCCTCTGGCTTTCAAGTCAAGAGCTCCTGTGTCACACAAGGAAAAGCAACCTTTTACCTGCTGTGCCATGCTCATGGCAGCAGCAATGCAGATGCCAGCAGCTGATGCCCACAAGTACAGCCAGCCTGGACTTATTTTCATTACATATCTTTGTCCTGATGTCCTTCTACAAGCTGGAACATTTTTCCATCTCAGCAGAAGAGGGCAGGAGGGGTCCAAGGTGAGGGCACACTCTGCTCTTTTTCTGGCACACAAAGAGAAAATAAAAACAAGATGTGTTTCCCTGCCCATGGCAAACACCAGACTTTCCATCCTTAAAGTCCTCCTGACATCAGCACTAATTGAAACAACATCCCACTCACCTTTGCCATGTCTGGCAGAGGTTGCAGCTCTTTCTATTGCATCCCTCTAGCTTTCAAGTCAAGAGCTCCTGTGTCACACAAGGAAAAGCAATCTTTTACCTGCTGTGCCATGCTCATGGCAGCAGCAATGCAGATGCCAGCAGCTGATGCCCACAAGGACAGCCAGTCTGGACTTACTTTCATTACATATCCCTGTCCGGATGTCCTTCTAGAAGCTGGAACATTTCTCCATCTCAGCAGAGGAGGGCAGGAGGGGTCCAAGGTGAGGGCACACTCTGCTCTTTATCTGGCACTCAAAGAGAAAGAGAAAATGAAAACCAGATGTGTTTCCCTCCCCATGGCAAACACCAGACTTTCCATCTTTACAGTCCTTCCTGACATCAGCACTAATTGAAACAACATCCCACTCACCTTTGCCATGTCTGGCAGAGGTTGCAGCTCTTTCTATTGCATCCCTCTAGCTGTCAAGTCAAGAGCTCCTGTCACACAAGGAAAAGCAATCTTTTACCTGCTGTGCCATGCTCATGGCAGCAGCAATGCAGATGCCAGCAGCTGATGCCCACAAGGACAGCCAGCCTGGACTTATTTTCATTACATATCCTTATCCTGATGTCCTTCTACAAGCTGGAATATTTCTCCCTCTGAGCAGCAGAGGGCAGGATGGGTCCAAGGCGAGGGCACACTCTGCTCTTTATCTGGCACACAAAGAGAAAGAGAAAATGAAAACCAGATGTGTTTCCCTGCCCATGGCAAACACCAGCCTTTCCATCCTTACAGTCTTCCTGACTTCAGCAATAATTGAAACAACATCCCACTCACCTTTGCCATGTCTGGCAGAGGTTGAAGCTCTTTCTATTGCATCCCTCTAGCTTTCAAGTCAAGAGCTCCTGTGTCACACAAGGAAAAGCAACCTTTTACCTGCTTTGCCATGCTCATGGCAGCAGCAATGCAGATGCCAGCAGCTGATGCCCACAAGGAAAGCCAGCCTGGACTTATGTTCATTACACATCTTTGTCCTGATGTCCTTCTAGAAGCTGGAACATTTCTCCATCTCAGCAGAAGAGGGCAGGAGGGGTCCAAGGTGAGGGCACACTCTGCTCTTTATCTGGCACTCAAAGAGAAAGAGAAAATGATAACAAGATGTGTTTCCCAGCCCATGGCAAATACCAGCCTTTCCATCCTTACAATCTTCCTTACTTCAGCAATAATTGAAACAACATCCCACTCACCTTTGCCATGTCTGGCAGAGGTTGCAGCTCTTTCTATTGCATCCCTCTAGCTTTCAAGTCAAGAGCTCCTGTCACACAAGGAAAAGCAATCTTTTACCTGCTTTGCCATGCTCATGGCAGCAGCAATGCAGATGCCAGCAGCTGATGCCCACAAGGACAGCCAGCCTGGACTTATTTTCATTACATATCATTGTCCTGATGTCCTTCTACAAGCTGGAACATTTCTCCCTCTCAGCAGCAGAGGGAAGGAGAGTTGCAAGGTGAGGGCAAACTATCCCATGTTTATCTGGCAGTCAAAGAGAAAGAGAAAATGAAAACCAGATGTGTTTCCCTCCCCATGGCAAACACCAGACTTTCCATCCTTACAGTCCTTCCTGACATCAGCACTAATTGAAACAAGATCCCACTCACCTTTGCCATGTCTGGCAGAGGTTGCAGCTCTTTCTATTGCATCCCTCTAGCTGTCAAGTCAAGAGCTCCTGTGTCACACAAGGAAAAGCAATCTTTTACCTGCTGTGCCATGCTCATGGCAGCAGCAATGCAGATGCGAGCAGCTGATGCCCACAAGGACAGCCAGCCTGGACTTATTTTCATCACATATCCTTGTCCTGATGTCCTTCTACAAGCTGGAACAATTCTCCATCTCAGCAGAAGAGGGCAGGAGGGGTCCAAGGTGAGGGCACACTCTGCTTTTTGTCTGGCACTCAAAGAGAAAGATAAAATGAAAACCAGATGTGTTTCCCTGCCCATGGCAAACACCAGCCTTTCCATCCTTACAGTCCTTCCTGACATCAGCACTAATTCAAACAACATCCCACTCACCTTTGCCTAATCTGGAAGGGAGGTGATGCTCTTTCTATTATACCCCTCTGGCTTTGAATTCACCAGTGCTTGTGTCACACAAGGAAATGCAACATTCCAGCTGTTCTGCCATTCCCATAGCAACAACTATGCAGATGCCAGCAGCTGATGCCCACAAGGACAGCCAACCTGGACTTATTTTCATTACATATCTTTGTCCTGAAGTCCTTCTAGAAGGTTGAACACTTCTCCATCTCTGCTGCAATGGTCAAAAAGGGTCCAAGTTTAGGGCACACTCTCCTCATGGCCTCTTGCACTCAAAGGCAAAGAGAAGATGAAAACCAGAAGTGTTTCTTTGCCCATGGCAGACACTAGCCTTTCCATCCCGACAGTCCTTCCTACAATCAGCTTGAATTGAAACAACATCCCCCACATCTCTTTTTTGTACTTATTCATGCGTGAATAATAATAAGGAGAATTTTTCTGTAAATCTTATTTCTGCATGGAAACGGTCTGATAACCGGAGCTTTTTTCTCTAAAACAATCCTGCAAATTTGCACTGCTTATCTATGTACGCAAAATGTTTTTGCCATTCATCTCAAATATCAATACATCTGGCAAAATAAGATAGAAAAAGTATTTACAGACATTTTTGGACATTGATTACTTCTGGTCAAGTGGGAAAGAATCCCTAAGCTGCAATCATGAAATTCTTTTATCAGTTTCTCTGATTTAGCCAGTGTTACTAAAAGGGAAATAAGACACAGGCTTTTGATAGCAGCTGCCAATTTAAGAATGATAATAAGTTTTATTATTCTTGGCTAAGATCAAAGTCCTGCATTTCAGGTTTATCTCCAGCTCATCAAGTATAATTAACAGTTTTGGATAGCCACATTATTATATGGCAATATTGTCTTCCTGCAAGGAATTTCATTGTTTTACACGTGCCACAGGTTGTTAATAGATTGCCTGATTACCATTTATTTTTTTTATTGGCTTATGATGACCTCAGAAAACTATACAGCAGCACCATAAAAACTTTAAATCCTATCCCATGTATCTGCATTCATACGAAAATTATATTGGAAAGCATTGGTGAAACTAAGATTACAAAATAAAGCAGGGGACAATTTCAGTGAAAGCCTGCAGGTTTTACTGCTCTGCCCATTTCAAACCCCTGAAGACATCCACGGGTTTCCTGCTGTGGGACACAGGCACTCACCTGCAGCTCAGCACTGCCTGCTCATGCCTGCGCACACCTTCAGGCTGGAACCAAGGAAATCCTCAGCAAAGACATCAGTACACTTTTGTTAGGATGACTTTCGTGAAGAAGCATCAAATATTTCTTCACGAGAAATACTGCAAGTCCCTTTGACACTAGCCCTTATTTTAAATGTTTAGATTTATGCTTCATTCAGGCGTGCTGTCACTCCCAAAAAGATTTTTATTCTTTTGCTTTTCATTCTGAGGAACACAGTGATTTCTGCCTTGTTTACTGACTGTAGGCACAGCAATACTCCTGCACCTTCAGGGAAACAGCAAATCCATCTCTTTCACACCCTACTTCTATCAAGCTCATTCACCTTACAAGGTATTTATTGCAAGCAGCTCTTCCAAAAATGGAGATTAACAGAACCTGCAACCCAGGACACCTCAGTAAGCCAGTACTTTTCATCTCCTGAAGGTGTAGGTAGACACAGAGCTGGAACATCTTTTCCAGAGCTGTGTGATGCTATCTCATCTATGTTCCTTTACTGTGCACTCAGTTTCACTTCTTATCTAACCTGGTTGCATCCCAGGATTTCTGGTGCCAAAAATAAACTGACAGCTTTCATCACTAGTTAAAAGGAAACTGCAATAGGAACAGCAATTTTTCTGATTTCTGTCTTGATCAGAGATGCTTCATGCAAGCCTGATGCGGTAGAAACAATATCAGCTTTAGAATGACAGTCATGACAGCAGCATTTTCCAGAGTACTTCAGAAAGAACTGAGCACTGCCCCAAGAGCTTCAGAGCGGCAGGCTGTCACAGTGTGCCAACCAGCTCAGCTGTGAGTTGGCACTGAAGCTGCACCACAGGGAGAACAAAGCCCCCTGTGCACCCTTGGAGAGCCAAGGGTTGGAGATTCATGAACCTTGAGCTCCTTTCCAAGCCGGGCCATGCTGTGATTCTGGGATTCTCACCTTTGCCTCATCTGGCAGAGGGAGGCAGCTCTTTCTCTTGTCTCCCTATGGCTGTCAGGTCACCAGGGCCAGTGTCACACAGGGAACTGCAAACACTGTGTGTGCTGTGCCCTGCCCATGGCAGCACAGAGGCAGCTGCCAGCAGCTGATGCCCACAAGGACAGCCAGCCTGGACTTCCTTTGATTCCTTCCCTTTGGATCAGCGTCCTTCAGGAAGGCGGAACATCTCTCCAGCTGAGCAGCAGAGGACAGCAGGGCTTCGTTGTCTGGGCATGTTCTCTTCTGGCCCTCTGGCCCTCACAGACACAGGAGGAGGACACAGAGGCTGCTGTCACACAGCCAGCCCTGCCTCTCAGGTCAGCTCTCAGGCCATCCTCTCTCCCCTCAGCAGCAGCTCACTGTTCTGCACTCCTCTGGCCTGGGCTGGCAGAGGTGTGCAGCAGTTCTGCTGATCTCCCAGTGCTGGCCATGTCTGCAGTGCCTGTGTGAAAGACACAGGAAGCTGCCAGCATTGCACTGCTCTGCTGTGCCCCTGCCATCACCGAGTTTGCTGTCAGCAGCTGCTGCTACACGTCCATTCAGGCACAGGCCTTTCCTTCCTGGCCCTCTTTCCCCCCCTCTCTCCTCTGCTCTCTCTCGTGCTCCCCTTTGGCCTGGGCTGGCTGAGCAGTGCAGGCCTTGTTGTTGCTCCCTGGGCCAACTACGTCACGGTTCCCCGTGACTCTGCCAGCTGCTCTGACACAGCGACTGCGTCCTCAGTGTGGATTCCAGAATGCGACAGACGTCCAGAGAAGACTTCCAGGGCTGATTGGAACATGCTGCCATCAAGAACTGCCATGGCTCAGGCCCCCTGGGAATCTGCTCACAGCGAAAGCTGCTGTCACTCTGTGTGGGCACAGCCTTGTCTGTGTAGGCCTGCTCACACTGCAGCCCCTGTCTGCACCAGAACCGTGCCGATCCACCTTCTCTTGGCCTCCTTGCCTGCATGGAAAAGGGCAGCTTGGGCTGAAGGCCCTCAACTTTCAGATGGCCGAGTGAAGTCTCTGAGCCCTGGTGACCCACGCAGCTCTTCAGCCTGCTGACCTGCTCTGCTGGGGCTGTCTTAACAGGCAGAGGGCACGTTATCCTAATGTCCCCACATCCATCCCTCTTAGCATACTGTAGGCCAGTTCCTAAAAGGACACCTGCACAATCTCTCTGAATGTTAATCAACACGTAGTTGGTCTGTGCACTGCAGAAATTGCATCTAGGTTTTCAGTGGTGATTAGCTATGTGTTTAGTCAGAGGTGCAATGGTTCTAATGGTGAGAGAAAGACATTCCCAGTTGTCATCAGGTGGAACACACTTCAGACTGGAATCCTCAAGCAGACTGCAGTCAAGCTTTCTTAATTATTCGTTGTTGTTATCAATTCAGACGCATCTCTGAATTCCTGCTTGAATGAACATTCTGTAATAATCTGCTGAGACAGTGCAAGGCTTGACAATGAGACTATAGTTTATGAAAGCAGCACTTTTTACTTCCTTTACAAGTTCTTATCTGAATGCTAAATACAACATCAATTCACCTCTCACTGGGTTGAACGTTTTAAATATTTGGTAAACATAATGGTTCTAATTCTGACATTTAATATGAAAATATTAAAATTCCTTCTAAGTACTTTTTTGTTAGAATGCCAGATGCTAAAGGGATGAAGTGGCACAAGAAAGCAAAATATCTCTGCTGATGGCAGGAAGGACTGTAAGGATGGAAAGGCTGGTGTTTGCCATGGGCAGGGAAACACAGCTGGTTTTCATGTTCTCTTTGTCTTTGAGTGCCAGAAAAATAGAGGAGAGTATGCCCTCACCTTGGACCCCTTCTGCCCTCTTCTGCTGAGATGGAGAAATGTCCCAGCTTCTGGAAGGACAGCAGGACAAAGATATGTAATGAAAATAAGTCCAGGCTGGCTGTCCTTGAGGGCATCAGCTGCTGGCGTCTGTGGGCATCAGGAAGGATGGAAAGGCAGGTGTTTGCCATGGGCAGGGAAACACATCTGGTTTTCCTGTTCTCTTTGTCTTTGAGTGCCAGAGGCCAGGAGGATTCCTGTTTCCATGGACTATCAGCAAATTGTCTTTCACTTTGGCAATCACACATTCTTCTGGACCCTGAGGATCCACCTGACAGTTTGCCCATAGTTCAGACTAGACAAACACAGATTGAAGAATCTCTCAGTTTTCAGCAGGTCCTCATCAGGTGTCACTTTGGTCCTCTCCTCCCGGCTGCATGACATCTCTGGAATATTACCAGAAAGTGAAAACCCAAGTAAGTTGTGGATGCCCCACTCCTGTATGCATTCAAGGCCAGGCTGGATTTGGCTCTGGGCAGCCTGGTCTAGTGGTTGGCTGCCCTGCACAGAGCAGGGGGTTGAAACTAGATGATCATTGTGGTCTTTTTCAACCCCGGCCATTCTGTGATTCTATGATTTAATCAGAATGTAAATGCTGTAGTATCTCCTCATAGGAAGCCAAAAATCAGTCAAGTCCTGCAGTACTCCAGAATAAACACTGCAAATACACTGCAGTTCATTTAATCCATCCAGTTATTCAGTGCACTCTTTTTCTAGCCAGGCTACTCGGTCCTCTACAGCTCCTGGTCTTCTGAAAAACATCAGTGTTTTGTTATTCATTTGGAAGCTCTGTGTTACGTCCTGTGACCTCTCTAGATTTCTCCATGAGAATATGTAGAAATCTGTAAAGCTCTGATGTCCCTCAGTTCACTACACAAAATTTAAGGGCAGTGCCAAATTCCGTATATCTAGTTCATCCTGCAGAATGATGCCATTTTTTTATCTCAGTGAAAAGTATAGCAGTCAAAACAGGACTGGATTTTTGTTCCAGCGCAGACCAAATTTCCTGCCTACCTTCAAGAAAAGCTCATCGTGTGTAGCTACAGTTACGTACAGATGCAGCTCCTCTGTTAAAATGTACAGAGAGAATGTTCTCTAACCTTGATATGAGATATTTACTGATCTTGTATCATGAGTGACCTCCTGATTCTTCATGCCTGACAATTTTTAAATAATGAGAAATAAAAACACATATTTTTCAAAACAGGTATAGAGATTGACTTACAAAAAAATGTTTATCTTGAATCAATCATACACTCACCACTGCAATTAAAAAAAAAAAATAAGAAAGAAAGAAAAAAAAAAGAAAGAAGAAAAGCCACATTCTTACAGTGGCATTTTACAGTATTGTAATTCTGTTGTGTGAAATCAAGGTTCTCTCATCGTGAAATAATGACGAAGTTCTCTTTTCATATCTAATCATACAAATGCTAAAGGCAGCAGTGCTGTTCAAGAATACATTACCAGCTCAAACACTGCTTTGGCTATACAACTGAAGGTAGTAAGGAATTTTATCAAGGAATCACAGAATCACAGAACTGCCAGGGTTGGAAGGGACCTCAAGGATCATGAATCTCCACCCCCCCTGCCACACTCAGGGCCACCAACCATCCCACCTAATGCTAGACCAGGCTGCCCAGGGCCCCATCCAATCTGGCCTTGAACACCTCCAGGGACGGGGCATCCACAACCTCCCTGGGCAGCTGTTCCAGTACCTCACCACTCTCTCTGTAAAGAACTTCCCCCTGACGTCCAACCTAAATCTCCCTTCCCTCAGCTTAAAACCATTTCCCCTTGTCCTGCTGTCACTCACCCTTTCAAAGAGTTGATTTCCCTCCTGTTTGTAGGTTCCCTTTAGGTACTGAAAGGCTGCAATGAGGTCACCCCGCAGCCTTCTTTTCTCCAGGCTGAACAAGCCCAGCTCTTTCAGCCTGTCCTCATAGGGGAGGTGCTCCAGTCCCCTGATCATCTTTGTGGCCCTCCTCTGGACCCTCTCCAACAGCTCCCTGTCTTTCTTGTACTGGGGGCTCCAGACCTGGACGCAGTATTCCAGATGGGGCCTCACAAGAGCAGAGTAGAGGGGAACAATCACCTCTCTGTCCCTGCTGGCCACCCCTCTGCTGATGGAGCCCAGGATCCCATTTGCCTTCCGAGCCACAAGGGCACACTGCTGGCTCATGTTAAGTTTTTCGTCTACCAAGACCCCCAGGTCCTTCTCCACAGGGCTGCTCTCAAGGACCGCTCCTTCCAGTCTGTAGGGATGCTTGGGATTCCTCCGGCCCAAGTGCAAAACTCTGCACTTTGCCATGTTGAACCTCATCAGGTTCACCCGGGCCCACCTTTCCAGCCTCTCGAGGTCCCTCTGAATGGCATCCCGTCCTTCAACCATGTCAACCACACCACTCAGCTTGGTGTCGTCAGCAAATTGCTGAGGGTGCACTCGATTCCGTCATCGATGTCATTGATAAAGGTGTTAAAGAGCACCGGTCCCAACACAGACCCCTGGGGGACGCCGCTCGTTACCAGCCTCCACCTGGACATGGAGCCATTGATGACCACCCTCTGTCTGCGGCCTTTCAACCAGTTTCTTATCCATCGAGTGGTCCACCCATCAAATCCACATCCCTCCATTTTGGAGAGAAGGATGTGGTGGGGGACCATGTCAAAGGCCTTGCTCAAGTCCAGGTAAAATAATTTGTATCAGTAATTAAAAGTACTTGCTTACTGCTTACAAAGAAGTACATAACTTACAAAGTACACTCGCCAGATGAAAAACAAGGCATCAATACATCTGCATTACTAGAAGCAAATATATTGCACTGACACTTGTAAACCATTTTACCTGTCTCACAGTGGTTTTCCAATAAGAAAACAAAGGAAGAAGAAGTACAAAGGCTCCTTGTGCTGCTGGTATGTAAATCACCCAAGCAATCACAAGTGAAGATGAGAATGGTGAAAGCTCACTGCTGATGTACCGAAATCTTCATGTGCTATATCAAACCTGCAAGGAATGCAATGGACAAATGACAAGCTCACGTCTCTCTTCTGACAAGGTTTTGGCTGCAGTGACAGCCTTCTTTCTCAGTCAAATCTTACCATCCTCCCAGCAACAAGCTCTACCTGCTGAATGGCATATTGCTGGGAGCATCCTTCCACAATCCAGTAATGGTCGGAACAGAACTGTGAGCTTGATTTCTTGGAAAATCAGGCTGTGTCTGAATGTATTCCAGCACAGAGCAGGAGAAGAGACGGCACTGAGCAGCATGGCAGCAGGTAAACAAGGCATCGTGTGCACTTTAGAAAGTAGAGCTTTCCTGTGACGGACAAGGGAGCAAGATGGGGGAAGATGGAGAGAATCAAAGACTGCAGCCGTTCGTGGGAAGGGAAAAGCTAACTTCAGTGTGGGACACAAGAAATAAGGACAGGATTTGGACAGTTTTCTGCTTTCTATTGAGGTGTTCAGCACCTCACCACTCTTAGAATTTTTCTCCTAGTATCGGATCTGACTGTGTGGGTTCCAAATGCCCCAGGCAGAGGAAGAACTCAGTTTGGATTCTTCTCACATGTAGTAGAAGAGGGCAAAGGAAAGGCAATCTGCAGACACCATCTCCTCCAGCAATCTGTAAACCTAGCAGATCTGCCCCATGCTTTATTTATGAGTGAGTGCAATAGAACATTTGGCCTTGTGTCAGCTGGAGGAGCTGACTGCTGAACTGAATGGAAGATTTCAGTTTTTCCTTTCAGCCACAGAGATAAGCAAGCAGTCTGAGTCAGAACACGCTGGTCTTCCTTTACACTTAAACAGTTTGGGCCCTGATGACTTCAGCTGTTGAAAATAATGCAGCCTAGTCACCTCCTTGGATGGTGACAGCAGTGGAAATGTGAAATTGCTGCCTTCCCTTTTCTTTTTCATGGTTTAGATTCTAAGGTTAGTGTTGCTAGCTAGGTTTGTCATGTTTCTAATGTTATTAGAAATGTAGCATCAGAGCTCCAGATAGCAACCAAAAGATGTGAAGCTTCTATCTTCATGTGGGCTGAACTCTTAACATTAAACTTTTCAATAAAGGAGATTATTTTGTATGCCAGCATTTTCTACAATAGAGATTTGACATGTTCCCACATTGCGTCCTTATCTCTGAGGTGGAGAGGGATGGATTTGAAGGCTGAATCATTCTGTGGGTAAATAATTGGTCTGATGGTCACAGCCAGAGGTTGTTATCACCGGTTCTGAGTCCGGGTGGAGGCCAGTCGTGAGTGGTGTCCCCTAAGGGTCCATCCTGGGGCTGGTGCTCTTCAGCGTTTTCATCAATGTCACAGGCAGTGGAAACAACACACGGAGGGTGGTGAGGCACTGGAACAGGTTGCCCAAGGAGGCTGTGGATGCCCCATCCCTGCAGGCATGCAAGGCCAGGCTGGATGTGGCTCTGGGCAGCCTGGGCTGCTGGTTGTGACTGCACACAGCAGGGGGATTAAAACTATGTGATCATGGTGTCCTTTTCAACCCAGGCCATTCCAAGATTCTATGATTCCATGACACAAGTGTACCCTCAGCAAATTTGCTGATGATACCCAGTGAGGTGGTACAGCTGGCAGAGTAGAAGGGAGGGATGCGATCCAGAGGGACCTCCCGGCATGGAGTCCCCAGTCACTGAGACAGTGCCGGGCAGCGGTGCCCAGCAGCTGCTCCCTGGCAGGGGCTCTCCCTCAGCTGAGGTCATTCCCTGCTTGGAATTCCGCATGGAACCAGAACCCCAGAGCCGAGTGCATCACAGAACATGCTGCGTTTGGGGGCCTGCAGGGCTGCCCTGCGTGCTGCCTGGTCCCCAGCCATTCCCTGTGAGGTGACACTGCGCTGTGATGTCACAGTGGTACCTCGTGCGCCCTCGTGGCAGCGGTGGGAGCGGTGGCTCAGTCCGCTTGTGGGACCCGCAGGAAGCGGAACCAGAGAGAGCGTTGCGTCTACCTGGAGATTTCCTGCTGTCATGGAGCGGCTGAGAGCCCTTCGAGGTGAGTCCCTCCACCTCTCCGCACGCCGTGACGCCGCCCGAGCGCACGTGTGCCTCCAGAGTCAGTTCAGGCCGCGCCGGCAGCACCGTCCTCGCTCTGCTGAGCGCAGCTGCCCGCCGTGGTTTCCCCGGCACCCCAGCAAGGGGAAAGCTCCCTCCCCCGTCCCCGCCAACCGTGGGGCTGGAGGAGCGTTCCTCCCAGAGCCGGCCGGATGCTCGGCCCTGGCTCCGAGCGACACCGGCGGCAGCTGCTCCGCTCTTTGCTTCCAGGTCTCTTTGCCTGTGTGGGCTGCGTGCCCAGACGTACGCGTCGCAGGGAGAGAAGCAGGGTGCCGAGCCCTGTCCCTGTCTCCGCTGTGACTGTGCTGCAACAGCGCCTGCAAGACCGGGAGGTGAGCTGGGGACGTCCGGCCGTGAATCCTTGCCGTGGCGCAGTGCCGTGGTCCTGTGGGTGCCGGGCCGCGGCACCACACCGGCACGGTGATGGGTGGCAGTGGGCGGCTCCCCGAGAGCAAGGGCAAAGCAAAGCATGACTGGTCCCTGTCCCCAGGGTGATCGAGCACAGGTGTACCGCGAGCTGGAGGGCGCCCTGTGGGAAGACGACAGCCGCCCGCCGTGCGGAGTGGTGAACCGGCTGCTGGCAGAGGTGTCCCGGGACCTGACGGCAGCCCAGGTGAGGGGTTACAGCCAAAGGCAAAGGGAGCCGCTGCCCGTGCTGGTGTTGTGCTGGTGGACGGCGGTGGCTCAGCCCTTCCCAGGGTCTCAGGCAGTCTCCTGGACGGTGTGTCACCAGTGACTCCTTTTCAGGGTGTCAGGGACAACGTGAGGATGGCTGCCAGCAACGTCCTGGTGGCTCTGGCCCGGATGCATTTCAGCTTGGTGATGGCTGAGCTCCAGGGCCAGCTGAAGGCCATCGGGGAGAAACCCAAGGATTTTGTGCTCATCACCCTCAGCAAACTGTTCGGCATCTACGGTAGAGTGCTCTCAGCCACCCTACACCTATGACAACTGGGGAAAGGGGTCTTTCCTCTCTGGGGGATGCAGGGCTTCGCCCCCTCCTCTGTTGCTGCCAGGGCTCTGACTGTGGACCTCTCCTTCTCCTCTGCAGCTCCACAGTGCATCCCCTTCACGTGGCTGATGCTGGCTGGCCTGCGCAGTGTGGTGGGCCAGGTGAGGAGCGGCCGGACCCTGCGCCTCGCTTGTGCTGGTGAGTGCCGGACCAGAGCAGGGGGCCTCGGGACAGCCCTTGCACCTCGCCCTGCTGCAGGCTCTCACAGGCTGCCTTTTCTCTCACTCTCTTTAAACACAGAAAATAACAATTACTATTCATATGTGTTTCTTTAATTTTGTTTTTTCAGTTGTGAAACAGTGGCTGGACGGAGTGAAGACTCACTTGTCCTCTGGATCCCAATGCCCCTGGCCTGCCATGGAGAAAGAGCAGATCTATGAGAACCTTCAGGAGCTGCTCTTCTCTATGCTGAGGAACTGGCAGGACTGCCAGGAGGAGGAGGTGAGCCTTGCTGCGCTCCCAGCCCAGGGTGGCAGCAGAGCACCCATGTGGCAGCTCTGTCTGTGCCCAGTGGGCTGGCAGCTGAGCAGTGATGGGAGGGAGTGGGCTGGCTCTGCAAAGGGCCCCGAAGTGGCTCTGTGGCAGGGAGCAGCTGCATGTCACAGCACTGTGGCAGGAAGAGCTGGGGATGAGGGTCTGGGGAAAACCTGCCTGCCCTCCAGAGCGAGCCCATCCCCTGCTGGGCGTGGGGGTTGGGGAAGGGGAAGGGAAAGAGAAAGCCTTCTCTGTAGGAAGGGCAGACCTTCGGTCTTTGATGCCGGGCCTCTGCCATCCCTCTCCAGGACAAACAGGCCATCCTCGGGGCCGTGGCTGCCATGCTGGATGTTCTCCTGCAAGAGGAGCTGCACCAAGAGCACGTCTGGGAGCAGCTCCTCTGTCTCGTGCACCCGTGTCAGGAGATCCAAGACACCTGCAGGGTGGCCAAGGTGAGACGCTGTGCAGGGCTCAGGGTGGACGTGGGGCCAGTGCAAGTGCCACGAGGGGTCGGGGGGTGCAGGGAGGAGGTGGGGAGCCCTTGGAAAAAGGAGGAATGGGTGCCTGAGAGCCTGAGGAGCTCTGTGCTAGCAACTGGGGGGACCACATCCAGTTGCATCTGATGGGGGAGAAGAGGGCTGCTGGGTGGGAAATGCCTGCAAATGATGCCCAAACACAGCTTGTTTGAGAGCAGAGAGACTCTCGGTGCTGCTGGGAGGTGGGGGATAAAAAGCCTGTGCAGGAGCTTCTCTCTGCAGAGAAACAATTGGGAAAGAGTTTTTCCACTCCCAAGTGGCTAGATGTGTCTTCATCCCTTTCTTCCTCTCCTTGTCTCTTGCAGAGCCTCACTGTCTTCCTGGAGGCCTTAGAGGGCATTGAGTCTGTCATCCAGAAGGACAAGTTTCTGGACGTCACGAGTGCCGTGTTCTACCAGGTAAGGGGAGCCTATCCCTGTGCCCACAGCAGTTTCCCTCTTACCTAAGTCTCAGGAGGAGTGCAAAGGTCTGAGCCCCTGACTAATGCAGCTGAGCCTTGGCTTCTGCATGCTCAAGGCTGTTCCAGAGCCGTGCCTGTCCCCCTGGGGATGCTGTGAGGCAGGCTGGGTTTTATCTGCCTGTCCTCTTCCTGAGAATGCCCAGGGAAACGAGAGCAGCAGCACAGCGTCTTTTCCGTCCTCAGTGCTGATGTGATTTTCTCATATGGACTTTGTTCCCACAGCTCTATGACAACACCAAGCAGCACAGCGAGGCTGATCGTGCACAGCTGACCCACTGCATCCTGCTGCAGGGTAAGGAGAGGAGCTTTGGCAATGCTTGGCGGTGCCCTTGCCAGAAGGGCCTCTCTCACAAACCTCAGGAATGGGCATGAGTTTCTTGCTAACACAGCGTGGGATTTCCTCCCTGCAGCCCGGATCTGCCCAGAGGAAATGGTCCTGTTTCTGCAGTCACAGCTGGGCGAGGACTGGGAGGCTGGACGCGTGGCAGCACTGGGTCTGCTCGGTGCTCTGGCTCGCTCTGATGGTCAGTACCACAGGGTGGGACATCCAGGGATCCCCTCTGCCATCGGGGTTGTGGCTCCGCTCATGCTTCTGTGCATCTCTTGCAGAGCCCGTGATGATGGAGAAGCTGCCCCAGGTGGTTGAGGCTGTGCAGTGTCTGTGCAGCGACCTCAGGATCCGGGTGAGCTGCTTTGGGAAAGGAAAGCTCTTTTGGGGTGGTGATGCTGCTGCCAACACGGGCAGGGCTGGGGTGACTAGAGAGGTGCTGGGGCATTGACCACACGGTCGCGATGGCTCCTGTGGGAGAGCAGGCAGAGTGGAGCGGGCAGGTCCCTGTGCTGTGCTTGGAAAGTGCACAGCCTGGTGCTACAGCCTGGCCCTCACCTCAGGAGCCAAGGCTCCTCCTCTGCTCCTGTTGTCTCTGCTCGTGCCCAAAGGCTGCCCCGATGAGCAGGTGGCTTCCCTTTGCCTTCTGACCTGAAAAATCACACCCACAATTGACCCCTGGCAGGTGAGGACGGCAGTTCTGCACTTCATCAAGGACCTGCTCAGTTCGAACACCCGGAGCTGCTCAGCCTGGGATGTGGTGGGGCACATCTTCACTGAGTTCAGCCGCACCGCTGGAAGAAGGGTAAGGACAGTGGGCAGCATCTTCTTTGGGAAGACCTGTGCTGCTCAGAGGGTGGCACAGAAGCACCGCTGGGGCCGCACCTGAGCCTCCTGAGAGGCTCCTGAGAACTGAGGTAACCGGGTTTCAACACCGTTGTTGTGCAGGCAGCTGGAGACCTTTCTGCCCGGGAAGCCCAGGAAGAAGGAGCTCTCCAGGAGCTGTGCATGGACATCCTGGGGTCTCTGGACGTCTCTGCGACAGGGATGTCCAAAGTAAGTCACATCTGCCCTGCTGCTGCTCCTTGCCTTCGCACCACCTGTTCCTCATCCCACCACCCCAGGTCTCTCCTCCAGCGTGCTCTGAAGCACGCAAGACTCAGGGAAATTCACAGAGTCCTCTTCGTCTCTGAGCGGAGGCAGGAATGCTGACACGCTCAACTGCCTCGTTCCCGACAGCTCCTGTGGCCACGGCTGCTGCTGTTCGTGGTGCCAGCCCAGCACACCGGCATGCTGATCCCGGTCTCGCGCTGTGTCCGAGCCCTGGCCGAGAGAGAGGATCTGACAGGACGGCGAGTAGAGGAGCTGGATCCCCATTTCCTCAGCTCCATGTTTCAAGGTAGGAGCAGAGACTCCGCCAGTGAGCTCTGCTGACCTGTGCTACCACCCAGAAGGGACAGCGGAGCTGCGCGTGGCTGGGCACGGAGCGTCTTGGAGTCTGACTCAGCACTTTTTTCTCCTCACAGGCCCACGACTGACTCCCCAGACACTGCTGGCGCGCCTGCTGGTGAGTAGATGCTCCAGAGCCCAGTGCCACCAGCCCCCGGGAGGAAGCAGCACGGCCACGGGCAGAGCTGTTGGCTGCTCCTTGCCCGCCAGGGCAGAGCCACGCTGCTTCCATCCTGGGGGGAAGCCGCTGCTCTTGCTGCAGAAGTGACCCTGCTTCTCCTTGCTCTCGCTCAGGTGGTGGCAGGGAGCCCTGTTGCAGGCAGCGAACTCCAGGCCGCTGCCTTACAGCTGATGCAAAACCTCCACAGCAGGTTCCACAGAGCTGTGGGGGCCATGTGGGCCGCTGAGATCCCCCTGCTGCTGCAGTGTCTCCAAGGTAAAGTGCTGGTGGGGTGGGAGAGGCGGAGGCAGGGAAGGGCAGGAGTGAAAATGCAGCTCTCTCTGCAGGGTGGCAGAGGGGAAGCATTGCCTGCAGCCCAGTGCTTGCTCTGCTGCTGTTCCCATTCCAGGGAGACAGCGCTGAGGCCCGGGGATCTTTCCCCGCGGGGATCTGCCCCTTCCAGGACACGGATGGGCCCTTCACGTCCCCTCAGTTAGTTCTGTGTTCCTGCGGGGACAGTGTTTGTGGGGAGGGACAAGTCAGTTTGTGGAGGGGGTGCGGGTCCCAGCTTGGCAGTGTCAAGTGCCCAGGCCAAGCCAGGTTTGCAGCAGCTCTTCTTCTGTGCCTTGATCCCAAGTAAGGGTCTTTTTCTTCCTGTTGCTGTGCAGGGAAAGACGAGAGCTTCCTGGACGCTGCAGGGTGGGAGCGCCGTCTGCTGAAGGTACAGCACTGCTGGGTGCAGAGAAGTGCTTGCCTGCCCCAAGTAGCCCCGCTCCCATATGAGCCACCACGGGACAGGAACAGCCTCTCCAGTGCTGCTGAGGAGCCTTTGAGGCGCTGCCTCTTCCGCTCTGTCCCAAGCCCAAGGGGGGTCTTAGGAGAAGGGGGGCAGGCGGCTTTAATGGAGGGAATGCTGGGGGAGCTGGGAGAGGAACTGTTCTTCCAGACACCTCTCCCCAGAGGGCTGCAGCAATTGGGAGTGAGGGAAGAGGCAAAGGGCAAGGGAACATCGTCTTCTCCTGTTCTCCAACAGTTCCTCGGGGCGTCAATGGACACCATACGGGATGAGGCCTGGATCGAGGCCCTGAGCTGTGAGCTGAGCCGGTGGCTGAGCAGCTCTGCCAGCAGCTCTGCAGAAAAGGTGAGTTCCCCCCGGCTCCACGCAGCGGTGCAGCTGCAGGTGTCCAACTGGGGCTGGGGCTGCGGCTGGTGCTCTGCCCACGCGGGATGCTGGTGCTGCTTCCCCAGTCTGTGCCCCCAGAGGGCCTTTCCCTGCAAGCTGCCCAGGGATGGATAAAGCTCGGCCCTGCAGCTGCTCTCAGCGACTCCTGGGGAGCGTGGCTCCTTCCACCTGGCCCTCCCCCAACAGGTTAAGCTGCTGCCACATCTCAACTTCTTCCTTCCCTTCCCCTGCAGTCTTTCCTGTACAAGGCTCTGGGCACAGTGCTGGGAGCCTGTAAGGGAGTCCTCCACGTCCAGGAGAAGCTGCTGCAGCACCTGGAGGAAGCAAACGCAGAGGACCCATGTGAGGCCCAGGTGAGCCCTGCTCTCCTCCAGCTCCTGCGAGCATCCCCGCTCCGTCCCTGGGGCAGAGGGCTTCTCCTGGCCCTGCTCCGCGCCTTTCCATCTCCTCCCTGCTGCCCTTTTCCTCAGGAGAGGATCTGTAGATTCAGGCCTGTGCCAACTGCCCCTTGTTCCTTTGTGCAGGGAATGGTCTCTCTTCTCAGCCACGCGGCTGAGAGTAACTTCCAAGCAGTCCTGGCCACGCTCACCACGTTTGCGTCCAGGCTGTGCAAAGGCCGCAACGCGAGGATTTCCAGGCGCAAGAAGGTAAAGCGTTACGGGTTTCCATCTTGGCATTCTTCTGCCTTATTTTCTGCCCTGGAGCCCAGGTGCATCGCGGGGCACTGGGGGCCGTTGAGCGAGTGTCTCAAGGCATTTCTTCCCACACAGATGGAGCTGGACAGCACGAGAGCTCAGGCCACACGCAGCGCTCTCGTGCTCGCCCACGGCAGCTTGGCACTGCGTGCCTCCAAGGAACAGCTGCTCGCCCACCTGGAGGGAGACATCGTGGGCAACATCCTGATGCTCTACAGCTGCAGCTGCCGGGTGAGAGCTCAAAGCGTGCCAGGGTGTCTGAGCGCCCAGCTGCAGCCCCTCCACAAGGGGGGATGCTGAGAGGGATCTTCCCTTTCCAAAGGTCCCCCGGGGAATGGTTTTTGCCCAGATGAAGACCCAAGCCCTTCCCTTAGCGTTGCCCCCACGTGTCCCCCTTGCAGCCCTTGTCCCATCCCGCAGTTCAAAGAATGTTCTTCTCTCTTGGGTCTCAGGACCTGCAGAACAACCTCGCACTGGTGCAGAGCATCACCGACTTCAGCTCTGCCTTCCAAGCAGTCGTGGGTGATTCTGCATGCTTTAATCCCTCCTTGAAGGGAAAGCTTCTGGAGATCCTGATGGTGAGTGCCTAGAGGCAGGGCTGCCTGCAGAGTTCTGGGCTGCGCCACGCGGCCCGCTTCCCTGGGGGCACACAGGTCTCCATCAGCCACACGTCTCCAGCTGGTGGGGACTTTGGGTGCTGGAGGCAGCTGCTGGGCAGCGGGCTAGGTGCACCAGCTGTCGAGCTGCTGCATCCTGCAGTGCTTCCATGGGAAACATGGGAGTGATGGGGCTGATGTGTGGCAGTTGTGTCTGTCTCAGGGCTGGGTAGAACAGCTCTCGTGTGCCCCCTGCCCACCTTGACAGTGTCTCTCTGGGATTTGCAGGACCTGCTGAAGAAATATTATTTGGGCATCCCTGTCTCCCCAGTGCCCCTCAAGGTGGTTCTGGCCCTGGAGCAGTTGAGGTAAGGTCCCCATTTTGGGTAGCTCCTGAAGGCCTGCAGGGGGTAGGGGGCGAGGAGCCGCATCTATAGGAGTGAAGACTGGGCTGTTGTGCCCAGCGGAGCTGAGGTTCTGGGCAGGGAGAAAGGCCCTGGTGCTCCTGTCCCCTGGCAGGGAAGAGAAAGGAAGAGTTGGGGTCTCCTTCCCTTCAGAGCAGGAGCTGGTTCAGTGCTGCTGGGGAGGAGGTGGGCGCTGCTGGAACTGAAGACAGTGCTCAGCAGCAGGAGCTGGGGGTATTGGCTTGGTAGCTGTCGATTAGGAGAAAGTCAGATGTTGTCTGAACCAGTCTGGAGAGCACTGCTAAAGGCCCTTTCTGATTTCTCTTCCTTTCTTCCTCCTGTCAGCAAGCTGAAGCCCACTTTCGAAAGCAAGGACATGCGGGAGATGTTGGTCCTGTGCTGCAAGAACATCGTGACGCACCCTTCAGCAGAGATGATGCTGAAGATCAGGAAGTCACAGCACGCAGCGCAGTACCTGCAGGTAACCTGCCGTAACTTTCCCGGCCACCTCTCGGTCAAACCTGACCTCAGCACACACAGCCTATGCTCTGGCAGCAGCCGTGATGCTAAACCTCACTGCCCTCTTCTGCTTTCAGCTTCAGCAAACGTCCCTGAAAGCTCTGGGCCGGCTCATGGCGGTTCTGCTCCAGACAGAGCCCAGCGGCGGCTTCTTTCAGAACATAGTGCATGTGAGTATGTGTGGGGCAAGGGAGAAAGCATGGTGCCTGTCGGCAGTGGGGGCAGATCTGGGGACTGAGAGGGTGATCAGAGGGGAGCAATCTCCTGCTGACGTGCCAGCTCACTGCGAGCTCGGAAATGGGCAGAGCGATGGGCCCTGCAGGGGAAAGGCAGGAGCCAGCCCCTGGCAGGCCACAGCCGAGGAAAAGCTCCCGGGTTGGCAGGCAGGATGACTGCAGAGAGCGGGGGCAGCAGTGCCGGTGCTCAGTGAGGCTGGAGGCCACGTGGAGCCACAGGGCAGCCTTGGGGGAAAGTGCTGGGGAAGGAGGGACAGGGAGAGGGGCGGCAGGAGGGAAAGCAAAGACGTCCTCAGTGAGACAGATGCTCTACCCCAGGTCCTGCAGAAATCCATGGTCTCAGACAACGTGTGGGAGCGCAAGAGGGCCCTGCAGACCTGCTCCCAGCTGCTGGCTGTTTGCGAAGAGCTTCGAGTGAGTAAAGAGCCCCACCGCATGCCCCCTGCTCCCTCCCCAGAGCCCCTGAGCTGGAAGGCGAGCTCTGCCCAGCTGTGCATGCTGTGCCACGGCGTGAGGAAGGCACAGGCGGAGAAGGCAGGGAGAGCCGGGGCTGCCTACAGCTTTCTTCCTGCCTCTCACCCCTGCAGAGAGCAGATGCCTGCGAGCACTTTGGCTCCCTGGTGGGATTGCTGGCGCCTCTGACGTGCGACCCCATGCCCGCATCCCGCCAGTTGGCTGTCTCCTGTCTGAGCTCCCTTCTCCGAATCCAAGGTGAGCAGAGCAGGTTGCACCAGCCCTCTGCCCTCCTCCGTGGCACTGCCAGAGCCCCACGGGCTGGGCCCTGTTTACAGGAGGGAGAGGCACCGTGCACAGCTCTCTTCTCGTCCCCACCCTGTCCTCTGTCTCTGCCCCGTGGAGAGCGGTTCCATTTCCAGAAGCATGACTTCCCTTTTCTCCCTGGGCTCTTTCCAGCCAAAGCAGCCAACAGGGAGCCAGGAGACATCGGGAGCCTGTCTGAGGGACTGCATGCCTGCAGCACTGTCTCTCAGCTCCAGACCACGTCCAAAATGGCCATGGTAAGTGGACCCAGAAAGGGGTGGTGGGATCTCTGTGCGGAGGCTTCTGCACGACTCTGTGCTGCTCCCAGCCTTTCACACCGTTTCCAAAATGAGCTGTCACCCTGAGACCGCTGTTCTCAGCAAGCAGCAGGAGGCTCTGAGCTATGGCTGGCCTTCAGGCACGCAGTGCAAGGGGCTGACTCCATGATGTGCGTGTGTGTGTGTGTGTGTGTGTGCACTTGCGTGCATGTGTGACTGTGGCTGCTGGGAGGTAGGCTTTGCATGTCAGCAGACACCATGGGTGCAGAAGCTGAGCGAAGGCTCAGCCGCCTTCCGTGTAAATAGCAGGGTACGGACAGCAGGAGCGTTGTGAATGGCCGGCAAGCCACTGAGCTAAGAATGCCCTCCAGCCTGCTTTGTGCTCTGAAGAGCTGCGCAGAGCAGTGATGGGATCTCTCCTGCTTCTCATCTCTCTGCAGATCGTGTGCAGAAACTTCCCCGTCGAACGCACCGTCGACTTCATGATGGCCACCAAGGAGACCATCCGGAAAGCCACAGGAGTGCGCGTGCGTGCTGCTGGGAAGTGGGTGACCACCTTTCTGCAGATGCACGGGAAGGACATCTGTTGGAACGTAAGAGACTTTCTTTCTTCCACGTGTCTTGGTTTGTTTCTGGCTGTTGCACCATGCCCTGTGCCGTCTGCCTCTGGAACTAAAGCAGCACAGCCTGAGCGCAGAGCCAGGGCTTGGACAGGGGGGCTGGTTTGAAATTTAGGCTTAGGCGTTGCAGCATGTCAAGGGAGCAGGCACTGCTCACGCGCTGAATGTCCGTGGTTAGGCCCTGCAGAGTCCAGGATGCAGCAAGTCATTCCTTCTCCCCTTCTTCTTCCAGGTGCCACCCATCCTCTACATCCTGCGCAGCTGCGCGTCATCTACGCAGCAGAGCACGTTCGTGCCCTTCCTGTGCCAGGCGGTGGTCATCCTCACCCGCTGTCACACTGAGGCCGTGATGAACAACTTCTCCCGGCCGCCTGGACCCACAGACAGGTACTGGCACTCCTGCCTTTGCTGTTGTTGTAGCTTGCCTCTGCCAGAGGGATCCAGGGAGGAGGCAGCTTCTCTTTTTTCCTCTCAAAGTCTGTGTGAGGTGGAAATTACTCAGTCACAACTTGAGACTCTCCATTTTCTAGTGAGACGTGGAAGAGAATAAGAGAGTTCTGCCTTCAACGGTGGAGCCAGTAGAAGAAAAAGGAAGAAAAAGAAAAGGAAATGAAAGGAAAAAGAGAAAACGAAAGGAGAGAAGAGAAAAAAGAAAAAAAGAGAAGAAGGAGAGAAGGGGAGTAGAAGGGAGAGGAGGGAAAAGGGAAAGGAGAGGGAATGAGGAGGAATGAGAGGAAAGGGGAGGGAAGAAAAAGGGAATGAAAAAGAGAAATTTAAAATGAGGAGAGGAGAGGAGAGGAGAGGAGAGGAGAGGAGAGGAGAGGAGAGGAGAGGAGAGGAGAGGAGAGGAGAGGAGAGGAGAGGAGAGGAGAGGAGAGGAGAGGAGAGGAGAGGAGAGGAGAGGAGAGGAGAGGAGAGGAGAGGAGAGGAAAAAGAGAAGGAAAAAGGGAAGGAAAAAGGGAAGGAGGGGAAAGGAGGAGAGAAAAGAGAAGACGAGAGGAGAGGAGAGGAAAAAGCGAAGGAAAAAGGGAAGGAGGGGAAAGGTGGCGAGAAGAGAAGAGAAGAGAAGAGAAGAGAAGAGAAGAGAAGAGAAGAGAAGAGAAGAGAAGAGAAGAGAAGAGAAGAGAAGAGAAGAGAAGAGAAGAGAAGAGAAGAGAAGAGAAGAGAAGAGAAGAGAAGAGAAGAGAAGAGAAGAGAAGAGAAGAGAAGAGAAGAGAAGAGAAGAGAAGAGAAGAAAGGGAGGAGACGGGAGGAGAGGGGAGGAGAGGGGAGGAGAGGGGAGGAGAGGGGAGGAGTGGGGAGGGGAGGAGAGGAGAGGAAAGAAAATGAAAAGAGAGAAGGGGAGGAGAAGGGAGAGGAGGGAAAAGGGAAAGGAGAGGGGATGAGGAGGAAACAGAGAGGGAAGGAAAAAGGGAATGAAAAAGAAATTTAAAATGAGAGGAGTAGAAGAAAAAGGGAAGGGAAAATGGAAGGAGAAAGGGAAAGGAAAAGGGAAGGAAAAAGGGAAGGGAAAATGGAAGGAGAAAGGGAAAGGAAAAGGGAAGGAAAAAGGGAAGGAGGGGAAAGAAGAAGAGAGGGGAAGAGAGAAGAGAGGAGAAAGAAGAGAGGAGAGAGAAGAGAGAAGAGAAGAGAAGAGAAGAGAAGAGAAGAGAAGAGAAGAGAAGAGAAGAGAAGAGAAGAGAAGAGAAGAGAAGAGAAGAGAAGAGAAGAGAAGAGAAGAGAAGAGAAGAGAAGAGAAGAGAAGAGAAGAAAGAGAAAATTGTATCATTTATTAAAAATAAATAAATGCGAGAATCCTGGCTGAGATGTGAAAAGGGTATTTTTTTAGCAGTCTTCCTATTTATAGCTGAAGGAACCTGGGAAGCTCATCTAGTGCAATCCCCTGCCTTAGCAGAACTCCTAGATTAGGTCACTCAGGAACGCATCCAGGCAGGCTTTGAGTAATGTCTCCAGAGAAGGAGACCCCACAGCCTCTCTGGGCAACCTGCTCCAGTGCTGCATCACCCTTACTGAAGGGTCTGAAAGTCTGAATGGCCTTCAGAATTGAAAAACGAGTTGAGTTATGAACTGTAAAAGTTTACCTCAGCAGTCTAAGTGCATGTGTCTCTCATGAAACTAGGACACATCTACACGTCTCTTTTTCCCCCTTAAATTCCTCACATCCCTAGCATCTATGACAAAATGTGTCATAATATGTTGGCAGACAGTGCTTGGTGGCAGGCTTTAATTTTAACAGTCTTTCAGACCAGAAGCTGTGTAGCTCAGCTCTAGATTCAACACTTACATTTAGACACTCAAATGTAGTTGCTGCAGACGCCTTAAATTTGGAGGCTCCTCAGTTGTGCAGTCAGACATGAGTACCACTGAGAGAATCTGGTCCATGTTGGAGCTGTGGGTGGTTCCTCACTGAGTGGCTGACGCTCGTTCAAAGCTCAGCAATGTCTCTTGGCAACTCAGATGCCAAACAGGTATTTATCTGCTAGCTCTGCTTATCTTGGCAGCAAATCTGGAAATATTCACACAATAATTTGCATTATTTTGGCAACAGCATGAAATGTGAACCAACAGTAATAGAAGCCACTCTCAGCAGTGGCAGATGGGCTGCACAGCTAAGGGTGGAATTAGGCTGCAAGTTCACACATCTCTCACAACTACGCTGTGCTCCTAGTTAGATTCAGTGGGTTTACAGACTTCCAGAAGCAAAAGCAGCTGTCAGCCACGCTCAATTAGACAGGTTGGCAGATGTTTGGCCTCACTAGAACATCTTGAGGACACAGAACAAACTCAAAGGTAGCCCAGCAATAGCATTTCTCACACTGGAGAAGAGTAAGGAGGCTGTGGATGCCCATCCCTGGAGGTATTCGAGGCCAGGCTGGATGTGGCTCTGGGCAGCCTGGTTGAGTGCTTGGTGCCCTGCACACAGCAGGGGCGTTGAAACTGTGTGATCATTGTTCCTTTCAACCCAGGCTATCCTGTGATTCTATGATTCTCTGATACATTTTATTCACAGACAAAGGTCGCATGTCTTAAAGCATAATAAAGCTATGTTTTAATTTATGCACTGAAAGAAACACTACAACAGCAAAAATGCACAACTTGGTTTTGATTTTGATTTCTTTTTATTTTCTTTTTTTTTTTTCTCTCTCTCTCCTTTTTAACCTTAGAATATCATATAGGGAAGAACCACTGGTGTCCCCACACAATATGACATAACCCCACTGACACAGCAGTACTGGTTAATGTCTTTTTTTTAAGGCTGCTAAATATGCAAACAGAAACAGGCTAGACTTCTAATGTGGCCGAATATTTCCCTTTCCAGGTAACAACTCCATTAATCACGTACCTTCATCTACCTGTCCACCAGTTCATTGTTTTTCTGCTGAAGGAGACTTTGCAATTAAAATCGTACTGAAATGAGAGCCATAGTTTTCCAGCATGAAGACTCAGAATGCCCTCAGTGAAAAACAACCTATTTCTTTTAAAAAAGATTTCTCATTTGCACCATGGCTTATTATACATGTAGAAGTATGTTCATTTTGTGTGTGTCTCAAGTTTACCACCAACATGCAGCATAAAAAATGCACACATTTTTTATTCTAAATGAAGTTGAAACAAATTTATTTTCAAAGATTTCTTAATACAATCCTTGTGAAATGTTCTGTATTTACGAATCTCTATTTTCTCACTGAAGGTGGTTCCATAGTGCTGCTCACTGGACAAGAGGAATAATTTATTGCATTATTTGGTGGCTGTTTTTCACAGCCTGATGTTAAAACAGCTGGTCTTGTCCTACTGCCTCTTCCTCCCTGAAAAGCAAACTAAACAAATCAACAAATAAAGAAAAGGGAATGTACAGACAGAAACTTAATTCACACCATTAGCTTATCCAGCTATCAAACTCCATTCAGACGAGGTGATTTTAAGAGTAGTTCCTCCCATGAACTACAACTCTGACTCTCAACAGAAATTATTTCTGTTTTCAACAATTTCAGTGCCTGTAAGTGCAGCCTTGCCTTACCTTATCAGAGAGTTCTAATGAAATCTTAGGAAAACTTGCCTCCCTCGCTTTCAAGATCTCCAATCTTTAAGTCCGTGTCAGCATTCACTTTTTGGCTACCGCCTATTCAGTGACAGAAAGCCAGCATGCATGTTTCAGTTTGTTTTCCAAGCTTGCCCTTTGACAACAGAATGATGAAAAGACACCACGTTTCTCCAGCCGGTTGCTGATTTGAACACAAGCTGAAGTGGTGTGAGCGGTTTCCCATGAAGTAACTTGGCAGTTTAATTATCAAATGCATTAGTTGTGTTTTCTAGTTTCAATTAGTAGGGGAGAGAAAGCTGAAACTTCAAGTAAGCTTCATGTGCTGTTAAGAAAGACCCTGGATAACGGTGCTTCTCATTAGTACAAGGTGTCACCGCCTGGGAGTTAAGTTTTTGTGTAGCGAAAACCACCAGCAGAAAAGTCAGTCTGCCCTTCATATTCATTTCCTTTATTGCCACATTCCAGCATTTTTTCCTGTAAATACCACGGCCAAAGGAATATTTAAGGCAGTTTCGGCATATGTGGGGAGATTGAAGTCATCGTTCCATCAATCAGTGTCTCTTATTCTGCCAGCATCTGACAGGTGACAAACTGGTCTTCTGTTTTTCTAGGGTAGACATCACTGAGCAATGATAAAGAGGAATCAATCCTATACAATTAAGGAGGAAGTAAAGAAGAAATTAAGAAGAAAAGAATTGAGAAGAAAAATGTATAAGATCTGCTCATTCTGGGAGTGAAGCAAGTCTTGTGGTCAGTAGATGAAAAGATGATTCAGAAACATGGAAGACATATTTTTAAAGCAAGTAAGTTCTGTATATCAGGAGTATAATTAACAGGAAGATACATGAGTTAAGTGACAGGTAACCATAACTTCAGTGTTAAAATGTCCGTTTGGATCGTTGTTAATTTGTTTAATGTACTTAGCAGTGTATTAGCAGAAGATATTTTAGGGTACATATTTTAGTGTCTCTGTGGCAGATGCTTGGTTTTCATAAACCACACATATATTTTACTTTTAAAATAAAAGCAGGGTGCCTCATCCAGAGACTAATTATACTGCAAAGCAAAACCAGCATGTTGCTCTGCACAGGTTACCAAAGCCATCCTCCTTCAGCTAGATCTGGCTACTTAATAGCTTTCATTAGCTGGGAACAGTTTCCAAAGCGCTCTGTTAAAGCCATTTCCAAACCATTCTGTCCTAGGGCAGGAAGAAAAATTAGCACATGTCCAAACAAAAATTGCTACAACTTTTTTTGTTCCCAAAAGAGAGATGAAATGGACAAGTTTGTATTTTCTCATTCCTGACATGAGAATACAGTACAACTAAAGAGAACAGGTAGTCAGAGCCTCACTGACCATAAACCATTTTGTAATGAATAAGTCCTTTATTTTTTTTGTTCTATCAGATAGCAAACCCCAGAATAACAACTGTCCCACTGACTCTGTGTCAATGTGAGGATTAGAGGGAAGAGTGGAGAAAAGTGGTTTAATTGTATTTGTATGAATGAAGGAGATTAAATCATTTCATCAGTGTTTGTAACACAGTTTACCTGCTTTCAGGTAACATAAGCAATCTCCATTTTAAGCAGTACCTCCTGACCTGGGGAAAGAACATCCAGCAGTTCTGGAGGCTAACATACACTATATAAGTGCTCTCACAAAAAGCACTGGTGCTGTGATGAGCTCAACCTTCCCCTCTTTCACGTCACCAGTGCTGTAGAGCAAGGGGCAAGTTCTCAGAGCAAACACGGTAAGAACAATCCATGCACTGAAAGGCACACTCATACAGTGCTATACAATGCAAAATAGTTTTCTTACTAACAGTGATGGTGAAGATAAGGGCCAACTGACCTACAATCTACAGAACATTTCTACCAATACATCCATGTGAACCTCCCTTCTCCACTCTTTGCCCTCTCCTTTCAGACACAGGACACTCACCTGAGACGCAGTGTAGACAGGAATCTTTCAAATAAGCACAGGACATCTAACACCAATTAAGCCTCCCCAGCTTTTCTCTTGGCCTGTAACTTTCTCTCCAAAAGGATACACATCTTCTGTAGGATCCATGGCATATCTGCAGGCTTCTGAATGTTTCAGGTGTCCCAAAGCACCTAAAACAGTTGTAGCCATTCATGCATAAGCACCTGAATTCTACTCAGCGATCTGCAAGGTGAAAATCTCAAGAGTAACATGAGCGTACTTTGTTTGCAAGAACATCATCTGCAGGTTTCTGTTCCTTCCGTTACTGTTTCCTACTTTCACACTGCCAAGAAAAAGCACAGCAACAGAAAAAGGGCACAGGAATATACATCCTTCATTTCTAAGCCCTTGGTGAACTGAATTTCCCACACTGTCTGGAGATGCCTCGGCAAACTTCTTTCTAAATCACACCCAGCTGCACAGTGCCAAAGGGCTGCCGTCCTGTAACCAAGTGCTGTCAGAATATGGAAGCATGACTTTCTACATCTACTACATGTACTTTCTTTCCATTGAGCCAGAAATGTCGTACCTTCCAAATCATGATGCTGGTAGAGACCACAGACAGTGCCAACAGCTTCCAGGAGAAGCCATGTAACAGCAACTTCAATCAAGGAGCAAAAATTACAAGAGAAAGGAAGTGCAGCTGATGGTTCCCTCATACTGTAAATAATCTAGAAATGGGAACAAAACACAGCTTTTAGCAGTATTAGATGTCGCACAAGGAAAACTGTATTGAAATGTTTTTCAGAGTTTGCAAGGAGCAAAATCTGCAGATAGGACAACTCTTGTGCTGCCATTTTTCTTCCTGCAGATGAAGCTGCTAAAGAGAGAAATAATATATGCAGGAATTGCAATCAGAGGTACATAAAAGTGTGAATAAATGATAGCCCAGAATCCACAATACAGCATAATATCTTTTCAATATTGGGAAAAAAAAAAAAAAGTAAAATATTTTTTAAACTTAAATAGACATTCTATGTAAAATATGTGCTCCAGTGACAACTGTAACATGCAATCTTACCTGTATCCTTCAATAAGCCAAAATGTAACAAAAGAAATGCACCATGTTTCTAGAGAACTGATTTTCTAGGTCTCATCTGCACTATGTTCATCCTAAAATATTGAATTATGAAAACATTTAGCTTTGTACTTGAAACTCATTTGCTCAAACTATGTACTGCTATGAATGCACATAATATCAATCAAGTATCCATGAAGCAGCAGACTGTCAAGAAAGAGGTAATCACAGTGTTTTTTGCTAAACATACTCCTATGATTTCATCACAGTTTTCAAATTACACTGGCTTTGAAATTTGGAGAATTTGCTGGTTTTGAGTCATCAGTGTCAGAGCACTCTTTCTTTCTATTTCATGCTGCTTTGTCAACTCTATTGTATCATTATTTTCATTACATATCTTTGTCCTGAAGTCCTTCTAGAAGATTGGATATTTCTCCCTTTGAGCAGAAGAGGGCAGGAGAGTTCCAAGGTGAGGGCACACTCTCCCCTGCTTATCTGGCACTCAAAGAGAAAGAGAAGATGAAAACCAGATGTGTTTCCCTGAGCAGGGCAAACACCAGACTTTCCATCCTTACAGTCATGCCTGACATCAGCAATAATTGAAACAACATCCCACTCACCTTTGCCATGTCTGGCAGAGGTTGCAGCTCTTTCTATTACATCCCTCTAGCTGTCAAGTCAAGAGCTCCTGTGTCACACAAGGAAAAGCAATCTTTTACCTGCTTTGCCATGCTCATGGCAACACGAATGCAGATGCCAGCAGCTGATGCCCACAAGGACAGCCAGCCTGGACTTATTTTCATTACATATCTTTGTCCTGATGTCCTTCTAGAAGCTGGGACATTTCTCCATCTCAGCAGAAGAGGGCAGGAGGGGTCCAAGGTGAGGGCACACTCTCCTCTGTTTATCTGGCACAAAAAGAGAAAGAGAAGATGAAAACCAGATGTGTTTCCCTGCCCATGGCAAACACCAGCCTTTCCATCCTTACAGCCCTTCCTGACATCAGCACTAATAGAAACAACATCCCACTCACCCTTGCCATGTCTGGCAGAGGTTGCAGCTCTTTCTATTGCATCCCTCTTGCTTTCAAGTCAACAGAACCTGTGTCACTCAAGGAAAAGCAATCTTTTACCTGCTGTGCCATGCTCATGGCAGCAGCAATGCAGATGCCAGCAGCTGATGCCCACAAGGACAGCCAGCCTGGACTTCTTTTCATTACATATCTTTGTCCTGATGTCCTTCTAGAAGCTGGAACATTTCTCCATCTCAGCAGAAGAGGGCAGGAGAGTTCCAAGTTGCAGGCACACTCTCCCCTGTTTATCTGGCACTCAAAGAGAAACAGAAAATGAAAACCAGATGTGTTTAAATGCCCAGGGCAAACAGCAGCCTTTCCATCCTTACAGTCCTTCCTGACATCAGCACTAATTGAAACAACATCCCACTCACCTTTGCCATGTCTGGCAGAGGTTGCAGCTCTTTCTATTGCATCCCTCTAGCTGTCAAGTCAAGAGCTCCTCTGTCACACAAGGAAAAGCAATCTTTTACCTGCTTTGCCATGCTCATGGCAGCAGCAATGCAGATGCCAGCAGCTGATGCCCACAAGGACAGCCAGCCTGGACTTCTTTTCATTACATATCTTTGTCCTGATGTCCTTCTAGAAGCTGGAACATTTCTCCATCTCAGCAGAAGAGGGCAGGAGGGGTCCAAGGTGAGGGCACACTCTCCTCTTTTTCTGGCACACGAAGACAAAGAGAACATGAATACCAGATGTGGTTCCCTGCCCATGGCAAACACCAGCCTTTCCATCCTTACAGTCCTTCCTGACATCAGCACTAATTGAAACAACATCCCACTCACCTTTGCCATGTCTGGCAGAGGTTGCAGCTCTTTCTATTGCATCCCTCTAGCTGTCAAGTCAAGAGCTCCTGTGTCACACAAGGAAAAGCAATTTTTACCTGCTTTGCCATGCTCATGGCAGCAGCAATGCAGATGCCAGCAGCTGATGCCCACAAGGACAGCCAGCCTGGACTTATTTTCATTACATATGTTTGTCCTGATGTCCTTCTAGAAGCTGGAACATTTCTCCATCTCACCAGAAGAGGGCAGGAGGGGTCCAAGTTGAGGGCACACTCTCCTTTTTTTCTGGCATAAGAAGACAAAGAGAAGATGAAAACCAGCTGTGTTTCCCTGCCCATGGCAAACACCAGCCTTTCCATCCTTACTGTCATGCCTGACATCAGCACTAATTGAAACAACATCCCACTCACCTTTGCCATGTCTGGCAGAGGTTGCAGCTCTTTCTATTGCATCCCTCTAGCTGTCAAGTCAACAGAACCTGTGTCACTCAAGGAAAAGTAATCTTTTACCTGCTTTGCCATGCTCATGGCAGCAGCAATGCAGATGCCAGCAGCTGATGCCCACAAGGACAGCCAGCCTGGACTTCTTTTCATTACATATCTTTGTCCTGATGTCCTTCTAGAACCTGGAACATTTCTCCATCTCACCAGAAGAGGGCAGGAGGGGTCCAAGTTGAGGGCACACTCTCCTTTTTTTCTGGCATAAGAAGACAAAGAGAAGATGAAAACCAGCTGTGTTTCCCTGCCCATGGCAAACACCAGCCTTTCCATCCTTACTGTCATGCCTGACATCAGCACTAATTGAAACAACATCCCACTCACCTTTGCCATGTCTGGCAGAGGTTGCAGCTCTTTCTATTGCATCCCTCTAGCTGTCAAGTCAACAGAACCTGTGTCACTCAAGGAAAAGTAATCTTTTACCTGCTTTGCCATGCTCATGGCAGCAGCAATGCAGATGCCAGCAGCTGATGCCCACAAGGACAGCCAGCCTGGACTTCTTTTCATTACATATCTTTGTCCTGATGTCCTTCTAGAAGCTTGGACATTTCTCCATCTCAGCAGAAGAGGGCAGGAGAGTTCCAAGTTGCAGGCACACTCTCCCCTGTTTATCTGGCACTCAAAGAGAAACAGAAAATGAAAACCAGATGTGTTTCAATGCCCAGGGCAAACAGCAGCCTTTCCATCCTTACAGTCCTCCTGACATCAGTAGCAACTGAAACAACATCCCACTCACCTTTGCCATGTCTGGCAGAGGTTGCAGCTCTTTCTATTGCATCCCTCTAGCTTTCAAGACAAGAGCTCCTCTGTCACACAAGGAAAAGCAATTTTTACCTGCTGTGCCATGCTCATGGCAGCAGCAATGCAGATGCCAGCAGCTGATGCCCACAAGGACAGACAGCCTGGACTTATTTTCATTACATATCTTTGTCCTGATGTCCTTCTAGAAGCTTGGACATTTCTCCCTCTGAGTAGCAGAGGGCAGGAGAGTTCCAAGGTGAGGGCACACTCTCCCCTGTTTATCTGGCACACGAAGACAAAGAGAACATGAAAACCAGATGTGGTTCCCTGCCCATGGCAAACACCAGCCTTTCCATCCTTACAGTCCTTCCTGACATCAGCACTAATTGAAACAACATCCCACTCACCTTTGCCATGTCTGGCAGAGGTTGCAGCTCTTTCTATTGCATCCCTCTAGCTGTCAAGTCAAAAGCTCCTATGTCACACAAGGAAAAGCAATCTTTTACATGCTTTGCCATGCTCATGGCAGCAGCAATGCAGATGCCAGCAGCTGATGCCCACAAGGACAGCCAGCCCGCACTTATCTTCATTACATATCTTTGTCCTGATGTCCTTCTAGAAGCTTGGACATTTCTCCCTCTGAGTAGCAGAGGGCAGGAGAGTTCCAAGGTGAGGGCACACTCTCCTCTTTTTCTGGCACACAAAGAGAAGATGAAAACAAGCTGTGTTTCCCTGCCCATGGCAAACACCAGCCTTTCCATCCTTACAGTCCTTCCTGACATCAGCACTAATTGAAACAACATCCCACTCACCTTTGCCATGTCTGGCAGAGGTTGCAGCTCTTTCTATTGCATCCCTCTAGCTGTCAAGTCAAGAGCTCCTCTGTCACACAAGGAAAAGCAATCTTTTACCTCCTTTGCCATGCTCATGGCATCAGCAATGCAGATGCCAGCAGCTGATGCCCACAAGGACAGCCAGCCTGGACTTCTTTTCATTACATATCTTTGTCCTGATGTCCTTCTAGAAGCTGGAACATTTCTCCATCTCAGCAGAAGAGGGCATGAGGGGTTCCAAGTTGCAGGCACACTCTCCTCTTTTTCTGGCACACAAAGAGAAGATGAAAACCAGATGTGTTTCCCTGCCCATGGCAAACACCAGCCTTTCCATCCTTACAGTCATGCCTGACATCAGCACTAATTGAAACAACATCCCACTCACCTTTGCCATGTCTGGCAGAGGTTGCAGCTCTTTCTATTGCATCCCTCTAGCTGTCAAGTCAAGAGCTCCTGTGTCACACAAGGAAAAGCAATTTTTACCTGCTTTGCCATGCTCATGGCAGCAGCAATGCAGATGCCAGCAGCTGATGCCCACAAGGACAGCCAGCCTGGACTTCTTTTCATTACATATCTTTGTCCTGATGTCCTTCTAGAAGCTGGAACATTTCTCCATCTCAGCAGAAGAGGGCAGGAGGGGTCCAAAGTGAGGGCAAACTCTCCTCTTTTTCTGGCACACGAAGACAAAGAGAACATGAAAACCAGATGTGGTTCCCTGCCCATGGCAAACACCAGCCTTTCAATCCTTACAGTCCTTCCTGACATCAGCACTAATTGAAACAACATCCCACTCACCTTTGCCATGTCTGGCAGAGGTTGCAGCTCTTTCTATTGCATCCCTCTAGCTGTCAAGTCAAGAGCTCCTCTGTCACACAAGGAAAAGCAATCTTTTACCTGCTTTGCCATGCTCATGGCAGCAGCAATGCAGATGCCAGCAGCTGATGCCCACAAGGACAGCCAGCCTGGACTTATTTTCATTACATATCTTTGTCCTGATGTCCTTCTAGAAGCTGGAACATTTCTCCATCTCAGCAGAAGAGGGCAGGAGGGGTCCAAGGTGAGGGCACACTCTCCTCTTTTTCTGGCACACGAAGACAAAGAGAACATGAATACCAGATGTGGTTCCCTGCCCATGGCAAACACCAGCCTTTCCATCCTTACAGTCCTTCCTGACATCAGCACTAATTGAAACAACATCCCACTCACCTTTGCCATGTCTGGCAGAGGTTGCAGCTCTTTCTATTGCATCCCTCTAGCTGTCAAGTGAAAAGAACCAGTGTCACTCAAGGAAAAGTAATCTTTTACCTGCTTTGCCATGCTCATGGCAGCAGCAATGCAGATGCCAGCAGCTGATGCCCACAAGGACAGCCAGCCTGGACTTCTTTTCATTACATATCTTTGTCCTGATGTCCTTCTAGAAGCTGGAACATTTCTCCATCTCAGCAGAAGAGGGCAGGAGGGGTCCAAGGTGAGGGCACACTCTCCTCTTTTTCTGGCACAAAAAGAGAAGATGAAAACCAGATGTGTTTCCCTGCCCATGGCAAACACCAGCCTTTCCATCCTTACAGTCCTTCCTGACATCAGCACTAATTGAAACAACATCCCACTCACCTTTGCCATGTCTGGCAGAGGTTGCAGCTCTTTCTATTGCATCCCTCTACCTGTCAAGTCAAAAGCTCCTATGTCACACAAGGAAAAGCAATCTTTTACAAGCTTTGCCATGCTCATGGCAGCAGCAATGCAGATGCCAGCAGCTGATGCCCACAAGGACAGCCAGCCTGGACTTATTTTCATTACATATCTTTTTCCTGATGTCCTTCTAGAAGCTTGGACATTTCTCCATCTCAGCAGAAGAGGGCAGGAGAGTTCCAAGGTGAGGGCACACTCTCCTCTTTTTCTGGCACAAAAAGAGAAGATGAAAACCAGATGTGTTTCCCTCCCCATGGCAAACACCAGCCTTTCCATCCTTACAGTCCTTCCTGACATCAGCACTAATTGAAACAACATCCCACTCACCTTTGCCATGTCTGGCAGAGGTTGCAGCTCTTTCTATTGCATCCCTCTAGCTGTCAAGTCAAGAGCTCCTCTGTCACACAAGGAAAAGCAATCTTTTACCTGCTTTGCCATGCTCATGGCAGCAGCAATGCAGATGCCAGCAGCTGATGCCCACAAGGACAGCCAGCCTGGACTTCTTTTCATTACATATCTTTGTCCTGATGTCCTTCTAGAAGCTGGAACATTTCTCCATCTCAGCAGAAGAGGGCATGAGGGGTTCCAAGTTGCAGGCACACTCTCCTCTTTTTCTGGCACACAAAGAGAAGATGAAAACCAGATGTGTTTCCCTGCCCATGGCAAACACCAGCCTTTCCATCCTTACAGTCCTTCCTGACATCAGCACTAATTGAAACAACATCCCACTCACCTTTGCCATGTCTGGCAGAGGTTGCAGCTCTTTCTATTGCATCCCTCTAGCTTTCAAGTCAACAGAACCTGTGTCACTCAAGGAAAAGTAATCTTTTACCTGCTTTGCCATGCTCATGGCAGCAGCAATGCAGATGCCAGCAGCTGATGCCCACAAGGACAGCCAGCCTGGACTTCTTTTCATTACATATCTTTGTCCTGATGTCCTTCTAGAAGCTGGAACATTTCTCCATCTCAGCAGAAGAGGGCAGGAGGGGTCCAAAGTGAGGGCAAACTCTCCTCTTTTTCTGGCACACGAAGACAAAGAGAACATGAAAACCAGATGTGGTTCCCTGCCCATGGCAAACACCAGCCTTTCCATCCTTACAGTCCTTCCTGACATCAGCACTAATTGAAACAACATCCCACTCACCTTTGCCATGTCTGGCAGAGGTTGCAGCTCTTTCTATTGCATCCCTCTAGCTGTCAAGTCAAGAGCTCCTCTGTCACACAAGGAAAAGCAATCTTTTACCTGCTTTGCCATGCTCATGGCAGCAGCAATGCAGATGCCAGCAGCTGATGCCCACAAGGACAGCCAGCCTGGACTTCTTTTCATTACATATCTTTGTCCTGATGTCCTTCTAGAAGCTGGAACATTTCTCCATCTCAGCAGAAGAGGGCAGGAGGGGTCCAAGGTGAGGGCACACTCTCCTCTTTTTCTGGCACACGAAGACAAAGAGAACATGAATACCAGATGTGGTTCCCTGCCCATGGCAAACACCAGCCTTTCCATCCTTACAGTCATGCCTGACATCAGCACTAATTGAAACAACATCCCACTCACCTTTGCCATGTCTGGCAGAGGTTGCAGCTCTTTCTATTGCATCCCTCTAGCTGTCAAGTGAAAAGAACCAGTGTCACTCAAGGAAAAGTAATCTTTTACCTGCTTTGCCATGCTCATGGCAGCAGCAATGCAGATGCCAGCAGCTGATGCCCACAAGGACAGCCAGCCTGGACTTATTTTCATTACATATCTTTGTCCTGATGTCCTTCTAGAAGCTGGAACATTTCTCCATCTCAGCAGAAGAGGGCAGGAGAGTTCCAAGGTGAGGGCACACTCTCCTCTTTTTCTGGCACAAAAAGAGAAGATGAAAACCAGATGTGTTTCCCTGCCCATGGCAAACACCAGCCTTTCCATCCTTACAGTCCTTCCTGACATCAGCACTAATTGAAACAACATCCCACTCACCTTTGCCATGTCTGGCAGAGGTTGCAGCTCTTTCTATTGCATCCCTCTAGCTGTCAAGTCAAAAGCTCCTATGTCACACAAGGAAAAGCAATCTTTTACAAGCTTTGCCATGCTCATGGCAGCAGCAATGCAGATGCCAGCAGCTGATGCCCACAAGGACAGCCAGCCTGGACTTATTTTCATTACATATCTTTTTCCTGATGTCCTTCTAGAAGCTTGGACATTTCTCCATCTCAGCAGAAGAGGGCAGGAGAGTTCCAAGGTGAGGGCACACTCTCCTCTTTTTCTGGCACACGAAGACAAAGAGAAGATGAAAACCAGATGTGTTTCCCTGCCCATGGCAAACACCAGCCTTTCCATCCTTACAGTCCTTCCTGACATCAGCACTAATTGAAACAACATCCCACTCACCTTTGCCATGTCTGGCAGAGGTTGCAGCTCTTTCTATTGCATCCCTCTAGCTGTCAAGTCAAGAGCTCCTCTGTCACACAAGGAAAAGCAATCTTTTACCTCCTTTGCCATGCTCATGGCAGCAGCAATGCAGATGCCAGCAGCTGATGCCCACAAGGACAGCCAGCCTGGACTTCTTTTCATTACATATCTTTGTCCTGATGTCCTTCTAGAAGCTGGAACATTTCTCCATCTCAGCAGAAGAGGGCATGAGGGGTTCCAAGTTGCAGGCACACTCTCCTCTTTTTCTGGCACACAAAGAGAAGATGAAAACCAGATGTGTTTCCCTGCCCATGGCAAACACCAGCCTTTCCATCCTTACAGTCCTTCCTGACATCAGCACTAATTGAAACAACATCCCACTCACCTTTGCCATGTCTGGCAGAGGTTGCAGCTCTTTCTATTGCATCCCTCTAGCTGTCAAGTCAAGAGCTCCTGTGTCACACAAGGAAAAGCAATTTTTACCTGCTTTGCCATGCTCATGGCAGCAGCAATGCAGATGCCAGCAGCTGATGCCCACAAGGACAGCCAGCCTGGACTTATTTTCATTACATATGTTTGTCCTGATGTCCTTCTAGAAGCTGGAACATTTCTCCATCTCACCAGAAGAGGGCAGGAGGGGTCCAAGTTGAGGGCACACTCTCCTTTTTTTCTGGCATAAGAAGACAAAGAGAAGATGAAAACCAGCTGTGTTTCCCTGCCCATGGCAAACACCAGCCTTTCCATCCTTACTGTCATGCCTGACATCAGCACTAATTGAAACAACATCCCACTCACCTTTGCCATGTCTGGCAGAGGTTGCAGCTCTTTCTATTGCATCCCTCTTGCTTTCAAGTCAACAGAACCTGTGTCACTCAAGGAAAAGTAATCTTTTACCTGCTTTGCCATGCTCATGGCAGCAGCAATGCAGATGCCAGCAGCTGATGCCCACAAGGACAGCCAGCCTGGACTTCTTTTCATTACATATCTTTGTCCTGATGTCCTTCTAGAAGCTGGAACATTTCTCCATCTCAGCAGAAGAGGGCAGGAGGGGTCCAAAGTGAGGGCAAACTCTCCTCTTTTTCTGGCACACGAAGACAAAGAGAACATGAAAACCAGATGTGGTTCCCTGCCCATGGTAAACACCAGCCTTTCCATCCTTACAGTCCTTCCTGACATCAGCACTAATTGAAACAACATCCCACTCACCTTTGCCATGTCTGGCAGAGGTTGCAGCTCTTTCTATTGCATCCCTCTACCTGTCAAGTCAAGAGCTCCTCTGTCACACAAGGAAAAGCAATCTTTTACCTGCTTTGCCATGCTCATGGCAGCAGCAATGCAGATGCCAGCAGCTGATGCCCACAAGGACAGCCAGCCTGGTCTTATTTTCATTACATATCTTTGTCCTGATGTCCTTCTAGAAGCTGGAACATTTCTCCATCTCAGCAGAAGAGGGCAGGAGGGGTCCAAGGTGAGGGCACACTCTCCTCTTTTTCTGGCACACGAAGACAAAGAGAACATGAATACCAGATGTGGTTCCCTGCCCATGGCAAACACCAGCCTTTCCATCCTTACAGTCATGCCTGACATCAGCACTAATTGAAACAACATCCCACTCACCTTTGCCATGTCTGGCAGAGGTTGCAGCTCTTTCTATTGCATCCCTCTACCTGTCAAGTGAAAAGAACCAGTGTCACTCAAGGAAAAGTAATCTTTTACCTGCTTTGCCATGCTCATGGCAGCAGCAATGCAGATGCCAGCAGCTGATGCCCACAAGGACAGCCAGCCTGGACTTATTTTCATTACATATCTTTGTCCTGATGTCCTTCTAGAAGCTGGAACATTTCTCCATCTCACCAGAAGAGGGCAGGAGGGGTCCAAGGTGAGGGCACACTCTCCTCTTTTTCTGGCACAAAAAGAGAAGATGAAAACCAGATGTGTTTCCCTGCCCATGGCAAACACCAGCCTTTCCATCCTTACAGTCCTTCCTGACATCAGCACTAATTGAAACAACATCCCACTCACCTTTGCCATGTCTGGCAGAGGTTGCAGCTCTTTCTATTGCATCCCTCTAGCTGTCAAGTCAAAAGCTCCTATGTCACACAAGTAAAAGCAAACTTTTACAAGCTTTGCCATACTCATGGCAGCAGCAATGCAGATGCCAGCAGCTGATGCCCACAAGGACAGCCAGCCTGGACTTATTTTCATTACATATCCTTGTCCTGATGTCCTTCTAGAAGCTTGGACATTTCTCCATCTCAGCAGAAGAGGGCAGGAGAGTTCCAAGGTGAGGGCACACTCTCCTCTTTTTCTGGCACACGAAGACAAAGAGAAGATGAAAACCAGATGTGTTTCCCTGCCCATGGCAAACACCAGCCTTTCCATCCTTACAGTCCTTCCTGACATCAGCACTAATTGAAACAACATCCCACTCACCTTTGCCATGTCTGGCAGAGGTTGCAGCTCTTTCTATTGCATCCCTCTAGCTGTCAAGTCAAGAGCTCCTCTGTCACACAAGGAAAAGCAATCTTTTACCTCCTTTGCCATGCTCATGGCAGCAGCAATGCAGATGCCAGCAGCTGATGCCCACAAGGACAGCCAGCCTGGACTTCTTTTCATTACATATCTTTGTCCTGATGTCCTTCTAGAAGCTGGAACATTTCTCCATCTCAGCAGAAGAGGGCAGGAGGGGTCCAAGGTGAGGGCACACTATCCTCTTTTTCTGGCACACGAAGACAAAGAGAACATGAATACCATCTGTGGTTCCCTGCCCATGGCAAACACCAGCCTTTCCATCCTTACAGTACTTCCTGACATCAGCACTAATTGAAACAACATCCCACTCACCTTTGCCATGTCTGGCAGAGGTTGCAGCTCTTTCTATTGCATCCCTCTAGCTGTCAAGTCAACAGAACCAGTGTCACTCAAGGAAAAGCAATCTTTTACCTGCTGTGCCATGCTCATGGCAGCAGCAATGCAGATGCCAGCAGCTGATGCCCACAAGGACAGCCAGCCTGGACTTCTTTTCATTACATATCTTTGTCCTGATGTCCTTCTAGAAGCTGGAACATTTCTCCATCTCAGCAGAAGAGGGCAGGAGGGGTCCAAGGTGAGGGCACACTCTCCTCTTTTTCTGGCACACGAAGACAAAGAGAACATGAAAACCAGATGTGGTTCCCTGCCCATGGCAAACACCAGCCTTTCCATCCTTACAGTCATGCCTGACATCAGCACTAATTGAAACAACATCCCACTCACCTTTGCCATGTCTGGCAGAGGTTGCAGCTCTTTCTATTGCATCCCTCTAGCTGTCAAGTCAACAGGACCTGTGTCACTCAAGGAAAAGCAATCTTTTACCTGCTTTGCCATGCTCATGGCAGCAGCAATGCAGATGCCAGCAGCTGATGCCCACAAGGACAGCCAGCCTGGACTTCTTTTCATTACATATCTTTGTCCTGATGTCCTTCTAGAAGCTGGAACATTTCTCCATCTCAGCAGAAGAGGGCAGGAGGGGTCCAAGGTGAGGGCACACTCTCCTCTTTTTCTGGAACACAAAGACAAAGAGAACATGAAAACCAGATGTGGTTCCCTGCCCATGGCAAACACCAGCCTTTCCATCCTTACAATCTTCCTGACTTCAGCAATAATTGAAACAACATCCCACTCACCTTTGCCATGTCTGGCAGAGGTTGCAGCTCTTTCTATTGCATCCCTCTAGCTGTCAAGTCAAGAGCTCCTGTGTCACACAAGGAAAAGCAATCTTTTACCTGCTTTGCCATGCTCATGGCAGCAGCAATGCAGATGCCAGCAGCTGATGCCCACAAGGACAGCCAGCCTGGACTTATTTTCATTACATATCTTTGTCCTGATTGACCTTCTACAAGCTGGAACATTTCTCCATCTCAGCAGAAGAGGGCAGGAGGGGTCCAAGGTGAGGGCACACTCTGCTCTTTATCTGGCACTCAAAGAGAAAGAGAAAATGAAAACCAGATGTGTTTCCCTGCCCATGGCAAACACCAGCCTTTCCATCCTTACAGTCCTTCCTGACATCAGCACTAATTGAAACACCATCCCACTCACCATTGCCATGTCTGGCAGAGGTTGCAGCTCTTTCTATTGCATCCCTCTAGCTTTCAAGTCAAGAGCTCCTGTGTCACACAAGGAAAAGCAATCTTTTACCTGCTTTGCCATGCTCATGGCAGCAGCAATGCAGATGCCAGCAGCTGATGCCCACAAGGACAGCCAGCCTGGACTTATTTTCATTACACATCTTTGTCCTGATGTCCTTCTAGAAGATTGGACATTTCTCCCTCTCAGCAGCAGAGGGCAAGTGAGTTCCAAGTTGAGGGCAAACTATCCCATGTTTATCTGGCACTCAAAGAGAAAGGGAAAATGAAAACCAGATGTGTTTCCCTGCCCATGGCAAACACCAGCCTTTCAATCCTTACAATCTTCCTGACTTCAGCAATAATTGAAACAACATCCCACTCACCTTTGCCATGTCTGGCAGAGGTTGCAGCTCTTTCTATTGCATCCCTCTAGCTGTCAAGTCAAGAGCTCCTGTGTCACACAAGGAAAAGCAATCTTTTACCTGCTGTGCCATGCTCATGGCAGCAGCAATGCAGATGCCAGCAGCTGATGCCCACAAGGACAGCCAGCCTGGACTTATTTTCATTACATATCTTTGTCCTGATGTCCTTCTAGAAGCTGGAACATTTCTCCATCTCAGCAGAAGAGGGCAGGAGGGGTCCAAGGTGAGGGCACACTCTCCTCTTTTTCTGGCACACGAAGACAAAGAGAACATGAAAACCAGATGTGGTTCCCTGCCCATGGCAAACACCAGCCTTTCCATCCTTACAGTCATGCCTGACATCAGCACTAATTGAAACAACATCCCACTCACCTTTCCCATGTCTGGCAGAGGTTGCAGCTCTTTCTATTGCATCCCTCTAGCTTTCAAGTCAAGAGCTCCTGTGTCACACAAGGAAAAGCAATCTTTTACCTGCTGTGCCATGCTCATGGCAACACCAATGCAGATGCCAGCAGCTGATGCCCACAAGGACAGCCAGCCTGGACTTATTTTCATTACATACCTCTGTCCTGATGTCCTTCTACAAGCTGGAACATTTCTCCATCTCAGCAGAAGTGGGCAGGAGGGGTCCAAGGTGAGGGCACACTCTGCTCTTTATCTGGCACTCAAAGAGAAAGAGAAAATGAAAACCAGATGTGTTTTCCTGCCCATGGCAAACACCAGCCTTTCCATCCTTACAGTCCTTCCTGACATCAGCACTAATTGAAACAACATCCCACTCACCTTTCCCATGTCTGGCAGAGGTTGCAGCTCTTTCTATTGCATCCCTCTAGCTTTCAAGTCAAGAGCTCCTGTGTCACACAAGGAAAAGCAATCTTTTACCTGCTGTGCCATGCTCATGGCAGCAGCAATGCAGATGCCAGCAGCTGATGCCCACAAGGACAGCCAGCCTGGACTTATTTTCATTACATATCTTTGTCCTGATGTCCTTCTACAAGCTGGAACATTTCTCCATCTCAGCAGAAGAGGGCAGGAGGGGTCCAAGGTGAGGGCACACTCTGCTCTTTATCTGGCACTCAAAGAGAAAGAGAAAATGAAAACCAGATGTGTTTCCCTGCCCATGGCAAACACCAGCCTTTCCATCCTTACAGTCCTTCCTGACATCAGCACTAATTGAAACAACATCCCACTCACCTTTGCCATGTCTGGCAGAGGTTGCAGCTCTTTCTATTGCATCCCTCTAGCTTTCAAGTCAAGAGCTCCTGTGTCACACAAGGAAAAGCAATCTTTTACCTGCTTTGCCATGCTCATGGCAGCAGCAATGCAGATGCCAGCAGCTGATGCCCACAAGGACAGCCAGCCTGGACTTATTTTCATTACATATCTTTGTCCTGATGTCCTTCTAGAAGCTTGGACATTTCTCCATCTCAGCAGAAGTGGGCAGGAGGGGTCCAAGGTGAGGGCACACTCTGCTCTTTATCTGGCACTCAAAGAGAAAGAGAAAATGAAAACCAGATGTGTTTCCCTGCCCATGGCAAACACCAGCCTTTCCATCCTTACAGTCCTTCCTGACATCAGCAATAATTGAAACAACATCCCACTCACCTTTCCCATGTCTGGCAGAGGCTGCAGCACTTTCTATTGCATCCCTCTAGCTGTCAAGTCAAGAGCTCCTGTGTCACACAAGGAAAAGCAATCTTTTACCTGCTTTGCCATGCTCATGGCAGCAGCAATGCAGATGCCAGCAGCTGATGCCCACAAGGACAGCCAGCCTGGACTTATTTTCATTACATATCTCTGTCCTGATGTCCGTCTAAAAGCTGGAACATTTCTCCATCTCAGCAGAAGAGGGCAGGAGGGGTCCAAGGTGAGGGCACACTCTGCTCTTTATCTGGCACTCAAAGAGAAAGAGAAAATGAAAACCAGATGTGTTTCCCTGCCCATGGCAAACACCAGCCTTTCCATCCTTACAGTCCTCCTGAAATCAGCAGCAACTGAAACAACATCCCACTCACCTTTGCCATGTCTGGCAGAGGTTGCAGCTCTTTCTATTGCATCCCTCTAGCTTTCAAGTCAAGAGCTCCTGTGTCACACAAGGAAAAGCAATCTTTTACCTGCTTTGCCATGCTCATGGCAGCAGCAATGCAGATGCCAGCAGCTGATGCCCACAAGGACAGCTAGCCTGGACTTATTTTCATTACACATCTTTGTCCTGATGTCCTTCTACAAGCTGGAACATTTCTCCATCTCAGCAGAAGTGGGCAGGAGGGGTCCAAGGTGAGGGCACACTCTGCTCTTTATCTGGCACTCAAAGAGAAAGAGAAAATGAAAACCAGATGTGTTTCCCTGCCCATGGCAAACACCAGCCTTTCCATCCTTACAGTCCTTCCTGACATCATCAGCAACTGGAAAAACATCCTACTCACCTTTGCCATGTCTGGCAGAGGTTGCAGCTCTTTCTATTGCATCCCTCTAGCTGTCAAGTCAAGAGCTCCTGTGTCACACAAGGAAAAGCAATCTTTTACTTGCTGTGCCATACTCATGGCAGCAGCAATGCAGATGCCAGCAGCTGATGCCCACAAGGACAGCCAGCCTGGACTTATTTTCATTACATATCTTTGTCCTGATTACCTTCTAGAAGCTTGGACATTTCTCCCTCTGAGCAGCAGAGGGCAGGATGGGTCCAAGGTGAGGGCACACTCTGCTCTTTATCTGGCACTCAAAGAAAAAGAGAAAATGAAAACCAGCTGTGTTTCCCTGCCCATGGCAAACACCAGCCTTTCCATCCTTCCAGTCCTTCCTGACATCAGCACTAATTGAAACAACATCCCACTCACCTTTGCCATGTCTGGCAGAGGTTGCAGCTCTTTCTATTGCATCCCTCTAGCTTTCAAGTCAAGAGCTCCTGTGTCACACAAGGAAAAGCAATCTTTTACCGGCTGTGCCATGCTCATGGCAGCAGCAATGCAGATGCCAGCAGCTGATGCCCACAAGGACAGCCAGCCTGGACTTATTTACATTACATATCTTTGTCCTGATTTCCTTCTAGAAGCTAGAACATTTTTCCATCTCAGCAGAAGAGGGCAGGAGGGGTCCAAGGTGAGGGCACACTCTCCTCTTTTTCTGGAACACAAAGAGAAAATGAAAACCAGATGTGTTTCCCAGCCCATGGCAAACACCAGAGTTTCCATCCTTAAAGTCCTCCTGACATCAGCACTAATTGAAACAACATCCCACTCACCTTTCCCATGTCTGGCAGAGGTTGCAGCTCTTTCTATTGCATCCCTCTAGCTTTCAAGTCAAGAGCTCCTGTGTCACACAAGGAAAAGCAATCTTTTACCTCCTGTGCCATGCTCATGGCAGCAGCAATGCAGATGCCAGCAGCTGATGCCCGCAAGGACAGCCAGCCTGGACTTCCTTTGATTCCTTCCCTTTGGATCAGCGTCCTTCAGGAAGGCGGAACATCTCTCCAGCTGAGCAGCAGAGGACAGCAGGGCTTCGTTGTCTGGGCATGTTCTCTTCTGGCCCTCTGGCCCTCACAGACACAGGAGGAGGACACAGAGGCTGCTGTCACACAGCCAGCCCTGCCTCTCAGGTCAGCTCTCAGGCCATCCTCTCTCCCCTCAGCAGCAGCTCACTGTTCTGCACTCCTCTGGCCTGGGCTGGCAGAGGTGTGCAGCAGTTCTGCTGATCTCCCAGTGCTGGCCATGTCTGCAGTGCCTGTGTGAAAGACACAGGAAGCTGCCAGCATTGCACTGCTCTGCTGTGCCCCTGCCATCACCGAGTTTGCTGTCAGCAGCTGCTGCTACACGTCCATTCAGGCACAGGCCTTTCCTTCCTGGCCCTCTTTCCCCCCCTCTCTCCTCTGCTCTCTCTCGTGCTCCCCTTTGGCCTGGGCTGGCTGAGCAGTGCAGGCCTTGTTGTTGCTCCCTGGGCCAACTACGTCACGGTTCCCCGTGACTCTGCCAGCTGCTCTGACACAGCGACTGCGTCCTCAGTGTGGATTCCAGAATGCGACAGACGTCCAGAGAAGACTTCCAGGGCTGATTGGAACATGCTGCCATCAAGAACTGCCATGGCTCAGGCCCCCTGGGAATCTGCTCACAGCGAAAGCTGCTGTCACTCTGTGTGGGCACAGCCTTGTCTGTGTAGGCCTGCTCACACTGCAGCCCCTGTCTGCACCAGAACCGTGCCGATCCACCTTCTCTTGGCCTCCTTGCCTGCATGGAAAAGGGCAGCTTGGGCTGAAGTCCCTCAACTTTCAGATGGCCGAGTGAAGTCTCTGAGCCCTGGTGACCCACTCAGCTCTTCAGCCTGCTGACCTGCTCTGCTGGGGCTGTCTTAACAGGCAGAGGGCACGTTATCCTAATGTCCCCACATCCATCCCTCTTAGCATACTGTAGGCCAGTTCCTAAAAGGACACCTGCACAATCTCTCTGAATGTTAATCAACATGTAGTTAGTCTTCAGTGGTGATTAGCTATGTGTTTAGTCAGAGGTGCAATGATACTAATGGTGAGAGAAAGACATTCCCAGTTGTCACCAGGTGGAACACACTTCAGACTGGAATCCTCAAGCAGACTGCAGTCAAGCTTTCTTAATTATTCGTTGTTCTTATCAATTCAGACGCATCTCTTAATTCCTGCTTGAATGAACATTCTGTAATAATCTGCTGAGACAGCGCAAGGCTTGACAATGAGACTATAGTTTATGAAAGCAGCACTTTTTACTTCCTTTACAAGTTCTTATCTGAATGCTAAATACAACATCAATTCACTTCTCACTGGGTTGAACGTTTTAAATATTTGGTAAACATAATGGTTCTAATTCTGACATTTAATATGAAAATATTAAAACTCCTTGTAAGTACTTTTTTGTTAGAATGCCAGATGCTAAAGGGATGAAGTGGCACAAGAAAGCAAAATATCTCTGCTGATGGCAGGAAGGACTGTAAGGATGGAAAGGCTGGTGTTTGCCATGGGCAGGGAAACACATCTGGTTTTCTTGTTCCCTTTGTCTTTGAGTGCCAGAAAAATAGAGGAGAGCGTGCCCTCACCTTGGACCCCTCCTGCCCTCTTCTGCTGAGATGGAGAAATGTCCCAGCTTCTACAAGGACATCAGGACAAAGGTAAGTATTGGAAATAAGTCCAGGCTGGCTGTACTTGTGGGCATCTGTTGCTGGAAAATTTAATGGCAGTAAACTGCCTAGATAATGACAGAATGAGGGTGACAATAGAATGGTACGTAATCACAGTACAATGAAAAAAGTATGCAGGGTGCAGGAAGGGAGGTGTGGACATTCTGAGGTGCAACTCTTTATTTGCTCCAGAAAGCTCTATCAGAATGGAAGACTGAAGGAAATACTTTGAGGGGTTTTTTAATGTGACTGGATAAAAGATCCACGTGGCAAATTGAATAACTGGGTGGTAAAGGGACATAGATACCTCACTGTTTCATGGAACCTTTCAATTAAGCACCTGAGCACTGTGTACAGGACTTGGGAATATAAGTATTAGAGGATGATGGAATATCTTTATTTGGAAGGGACCTCGAGGATCATGTATTCCACCTCCTGGTTCCACACCGGACCTCCTATGGGTCAAGCCCTGTGTCTGAGAGCATTGTGCAAATGCTCTTTGGCCTTTGTCAGCTCAGTGCCAAACCACTGCCCTGGGGAGCCAGTGCCAAATTCCATGTATCTAGTTCATCCTACAGAATGATGCCAAGAACAGTTATAGAGATCGACTTACAAACAAAATTCTTGTCTTGAATTAATGGTACACTCACCATTTAAAAAAAAAAAAAAGGAGTTAGAAGAAAACATGTAAGTGTAGATTTAAAAGCAACCTGTATTGTTACTTAGAGTTTGATATAGTGTAATCCAGTGCACAGTACTTGTAACGTGTGTTTTACAAAATGCTTTGCAATGTAGGGATCTATTAAGATAAATGCTGCAAGTTCTAATATGTCCATGACCTTTTCAAACTGTTCCTTACTGCTACACATCACTACGAGTAGTTCTTCTGTCAGGAAGGATCACATGAGTAATTAACCTGTGACCTTAAGTTTGGAATTAAATGCATACAGTGGAAGTAAGAGCTGTGGGTTATTTTGCTCTTTCAGTGTTGAACAGCCGAGGTGTTTTGTTTTGGAGGGTGGATAGTGATGGGACAAGTGGGGAATGGCTTTAAACTGAGACGGGGGGTGTTGAGGTTTAGGTTGGATGTGAGGAGGAAGTTTTTCAGCCAGAGGGTGGTGAGGCACTGGAACAGGTTGCCCAAGGAGGCTGTGGATGCCCCATCCCTGCAGGCATCCAAGGCCAGGCTGGATGTGGCTCTGGGCAGCCTGGGCTGCTGGTGGGCAGGTTAGAAACCCAACATGACTTTATTGCAGCCCTGGGTGCAGGGGGATCACTGCTCCTAGCATGCACACAGAAGAGCTGGAGCACACAGGTGATGTACATTCCACTTGTGAACATTCCTGCAATTGCAGAGAGCGTGCGCCTGTTCCAATCACTGCTGCACAGATTAAAAACTGATTGCAGATGAGCTGTTTTGGTATGGGGTTCTTGCCAACGGTCTGCAGTGGCTGTGTGATTCCTCGGGGAGTTGCTCTCCAGCCCAAAGGTCATGTCCTAAGTCGACCAGATCCCGTTTGTGTCCAGAAATGGCTGACAACAGATCAGCTGCTGGTCAAGTTTCTAACAGCACACTGGCCTTGCTCCAGTGTCTGTGTCATCAGCCCCAGCACATACGGTGCACCTCTTCAAGGCTTTGCAACACTGAGACTCTGCACTTGGGCTCCAGACATCCTGCTGCACCAAGAGGTTATTCTAGCTTTGGTATCTTGCAACTTTGTATATAACTACATCACTGTAATCATAAATGTCTAGGAGCATGGAGATGGAGAAATTAATCTTCCTGTAATTCTCTGTACTGCAGCCCCGTGGTTGTCAACACCTAATGCAATATTGAAATTTCAGTTGAGAAATTGAAAGCTGTCCCTAACAAAAAAACATCTGCATTTGTTATTGAAATCACACTAAGGATCAATAAATCCAAATGCTTCCAGCATAACCACGATTATAGGCAGTGTTTAGACAAGCTCTTACAGGAAAACCATGAACACAAGGCTAGAGAGAGACTAAGTGATGCACTCTGCAGGAATACTCATGGAAGTATTCACAGTGCAGGAGTCTGATCTGATTACAGATGCTGTGCTTTAAGTACCCCTTATCATATCTTTTTTTTCACTGTTGTGCAGGGGTTGGACTCAGTGATCTCTGCAGGCTGGAGATGCTGTTTGCTAATGGCAGATGGAGAGAGGAAAAGCAAGTGCAAGGCATGCTGTGCATAGCCACCACATGGCATCTGCACCATTTCCCCCTGCACCAAGGAGGAGCAGCTCACAAGCTTGGCCTGGGCCAGGGAAGGGAGCAGACAAACATCTGGACCGACCCCAAACGAGCTGGTTCTGCAGGTTGGGTGTCTTCTGCTGCTTGTCTCACATCCTGCTGCTCAGCGGTAGATTTGTTCCTGCTCAGTGCTAACAGGAAACTCACACAGCATTTCTGTTTCAGCTGTGCCAACGCTTTGATCCCTTGCTGCTTGGATGGGGCGTTTGAAGAATGATGCCTGTGCTGATGTCCAGCCAGGCTTTGGGGATGAGTCTCCACACCAGGGTCCGTCTGACAGGACTGAGGGTTGGGGATCCAGCCAGGTCGAGTCCAGCGTGCTTTGCTCTTGTTCTTAGTGCTTGTTTTTGCTCAGGAGGGCAGGAGGTGAACCTCGTGAACCAATGCCTGCAGACGGGGTTTGCAGAGAAAGAGGTCCTGCAGGCCTTGTGTGACAGCCACGGAGCTGCAGCGAGGCTGCATCCGTGTAAAACACCAGAGATCCACGGAGGTGTGAAGGGGAGCTGTGGGCTGCAGTCACGCAGGAAGGGATGTGCATGCTCGGGGTTTGGTTGTTGTGTGTGTGTTAAGTGACTGTGATACCACTGCTGGGTCAGTGTGAGCGTACGGAACAAGTGTGACAGCCTTTTTGATGGAGCCCTGTGAAAGGAGTCCTATGGACTTGAGATCCAACTATCAGCCTGTGGGCATCATTTAGGAGTTGGGGTAGGGGATGAGGCAAGGGAAGTTGGGCTGAGAAAGGGATAAAGCAGTCTGGCAGTAGTTCTGTGTTTCTCCCATCTCCTGCTTTATTTCCTTCCAGGTGAAATAGATGGGTGCTGCAACATGCCCTTGAATGTAACAAAACCCACTCTAGTGTGGATTTGACATGGGCCCAGCACTGCAAGGTACGCTGCTGGGAGGAAGCGTCCATCTGGCTGAGGGCAGGAAGGCCCTCCAGAGGGATGCACTGAGGCCAGTTGTGCGAGGCTCAACAAGAGCAAGCGCCAGGTCCTGCGCTTTGGTCATGACGACCCCGTGCCAGCTTCTCCAGGATTTGGCTGGGGTAGAATTCCAAGCAGCCCCTGATTCCAGAACGTTGGGCTGGGCTGTTGGAATCTTCTGCCCTTGTGACTGGTCTTGCCTCCCCACCCTGTCCGTCGTGGTGGAGCAGCCTGGTGGCCCTCAGTGATGTCATAAGGGCTAGAATGAGGGGAGGAGCAGTGCGTGCTGCGTCCCTTCATTGGAGCGCTGGAGCTCTGACTGAGCAGCTCGCTTGTTGCACTTGTGCACCGACTGCGTCCCTTTGTCTTCACACCGTGCTGTGCAGCACCTTGTAGGTAAGCTGAGACAGTGTGGGAGAGACGGGGGGACAGTGAGTGCTGAGAACTGCTGGCTGGCGGAGCTCATAGGATCACATTATCTCCATCAGCAGAGGGGTGGCCATGAGGGACAGGGAGGTGATCGTCCCCCCCTGCTCTGCTCTTGTGAGGCCCCAGCTGCACTACAGTGTCCAGAAAGACAGGGAGCTGCTGGAGAGGGTCCAGAGGCGAGCCACAGAGATGATCAGGGGACAGGAGCACGTCCCCTGCAAAGACAGGCTGAGGGAGCTGGGCTTGTTCAGCCTGGAGAAATGAAGGCTGTGGGTTGAACCCATGGCAGCCTTCAGTACCTAAAGGGAGCCTAAAAAGAGGAGGGGAATCAACTCTTTGAAAGGGTAGATAACAGCAGGACAAAGGGAAATGGTTTTAAGTTGAAAACTTAAGTATTAAAGTTGAGGGAGGGCAGATTTTGGTTTTTCCCTCGTATTCTTTGCTAAACCGTGGAAGCAAACTGACCTGCTCTTTCTCTCTCCTCTCTCCACCCTCTGCCTGCTTCCCTGCTGCAGCTTTTGCTCGTGGAAGATCAGAGCATAGTGACAAGGAACGGCTGCGGATTCGTGAGATTTGTCTCCCTCGTTCTGATCTCTTGCCAGGTACCTGCCATGGTTTGTCCCCCCACATGCTTTAGCAGCCCGTGACGCCCCGTGTTTAGTAACACAGCCTCATCCAGCTTTGATGGGACGCTGGTCACGTGTGGGTTTTCTCCACGTGCTCTGCAGCTCAGCCCTCAGAAGGATGCTGTCTGTGGTGCTGTGACCAGCTGGTTTTATGGAAAGCAATCCCTTAGGCAAAGAGTCCCAGCCCCAGCTTGTGCAGAGCTGCACAGCATCACCAGGGACACCAGCAGGCGTGCTTGGGCTGTGTGAGTGTGCCCGACAGCTGTAGGGAGCACAGCAGAGATGTGAACAGAGAAAATAAAAGTGTGTTTCTTTTCAGTTCCAGCTTGTCACACCTACGCTGATGGCTGTGGCGTGCAGCGAGATCAGCTGTGGGCCTGACCTGGCATGGACAGAGGTAGAGTATGAAGCTCTGATTGGTCTTTGTTCCCTGACTGCAGCCAGCAGAGTGAGCCGCAGATGTGCTCTCCTGCTTTCCAAGAGAGCTCCTCTGTGGCAAGACAGCAGTGCAAGGGTGGCAAGTTTATAAAAGTACGAGAGCCATCTCGGCTGTTGTGTTTGTCCTCTACTGACTTTTCCCTTGAAATGGCTGCAGAAACAACAATCATTCTCTGCTCTGTTTGGCCTTGCTGTTGGTTGGACTGCTCAAGAGAGCTGCTTGGTGCTTGCAATGGCACTGTTTGCACCTTGTAACTGCAGCCGTAGCTTTGGTTTCCCTCTTCACGGTCTCCTAGCATCTGAAACAGTCAGCCTTCCTGCACAAAGAGCGCAGGAAAGGAGGGGGCAAAATGGACAAGGCCACCTGTCTGCGTCAGTGCCATTGCTGATTAGTCTGGGTGGGGAGAGATGCATCTTTGCATTGCCTGGCGTGTGCCTGCTGCACACCAGGGAGAGAAACAGCCGTTATTAGACTTGCAGTTCCTTCTGAAGTGCCCATGATAAGGACCGAGTGCATTTCCTGCAGCTTTCTCTGCAGATGTGCTCCTCACCTTGAAGTCCTCCTTGTTGGTTCCCAGCTCCTCACTGTGGCCTGTGCTCTCTGTTTCAGGCTGAGAACAAGGGGAAGCCCCTGCTGGACCATGAGGTGGCACCTGTGAATGTTCCAGCTATTGCTGCTGCCCATGCTATTAAGAGATACGTTGCCCAGGCAGCGGATGAACTCTCCTTTGAGGTAAGCAGTTCAAGGCGTTCCTTGTTGTTCAATTTTACAGTGGCAAATGCCTTCAGAGCTGCACTGGTGCAAGTGCTCTCAAGCTCGGCGATGTTGGGCAGTGCAGAAGAATGCAGTCATTTGAGCTGTGCTTTCCTCCCAGCCGTGCTGAAGCTGGGACTGACACTGCAATCTCTTGCAGGTGGGAGACATCGTGTGTGTCATCGACATGCCACCAAAGGAGCTGACCCCCTGGTGGAGAGGCAAGCTCGGCTTCCAGGTAGGCACAAGATTCAGACTGGAGAGTGCAACTGCAGTAAAGGCAGGAATCTCAGCTTAGAGCTGCTCTGCCTGCTCAGGATGCCTAATGGACATAAACAGTTTCCCTGTGTCGGTGTCAGGGGACCTTGTCTTTGGCTGCAAATGTTGAAAAATTGTTACCTTTATGCTGTGAACTATGGCCATTTTCTTCTGGATAGTCTTATGGAACGTCAGGCAAGCACGTTCCGAGGGAAATGTTACGTGGCTTTTGGTTTAACAGTTCAGATCTGAGAAGTGCTGCATGCAATAGTTGGCCTCTCTTTTCTTCTTGTTACAGGTTGGATTTTTCCCAGGGGAGTGTGTGGAACTCATTAATAAGAACATTCCTGAGGCACTCATCAATTCTGTGCCAAAGCCAGGTAGGGATGTTACATTTGATGGTGTGGGGAAGCAAAATGAAGTCTTTTTGGGGGTGTGTTCCATGTTTAGTACCTCCTTTATCCATCCCACATTGTCCTCTGGGTTGATGATCCTTCATGCACACCATGGGGCAGAGATTTGGCCCAATCCTCCTGATTTTATGATTGGACTTGGCAAAACTATAGAATCTTCATAGAATGGCTTGGGATGGAAGGGACCTCAGGGATCATCATGCTCCAACCCTCCTGCCTCAGGATGGTCTCCCAGCCCCCACATTTAATGTCAGATTAGACCAGGCTGCCCAGGGCCCCATCCAACCTGGCCTTGGGCTTTTCCAGAGATGGGGAAAATCCCTTTTTGTATGTACTGGTTGGTAATGTTCTTCCCGTTCTGACGTGCTCTGTAGAATGTGCTGTGCTCGGCCTCGTCCAACGGAGCCAGACCTGAAATGACCTGGTTTCTTCCTTTTGTTGTGCAGTGCCCAAGAAACGCAGCAAGATCCTCACCTTCCTTCGTTCCTTGGTGAAGGCCCGCCCAAAGAAACCGACCGAGCGGGAGGTGGAGAAGGAAAGGGTGTTTGGCTGTGACCTGGGAGAGCATCTTCTCCACTCCGGTCGTGATGGTAAGGAGCTGCCCATTCCTGAGATCTTCCTCTGCTGGGCATCTAAAGAAGATGAAAGGGAGCTCGTATCTAGCAGGGGGCAGGCTGACAGCAGTGGAGACACGTGTAATGGGAGTTGATGGCTGAAGGATCAAGTGAGGCGGATGCTCCTAAGAGACAAGCACATCTGTATTTGCTTCAGCCAAGCCTGGCTGGGCTTAGTGGATGGGATGTGACTCCCGGGAGCACAGCCTGCAGCACGATTGAATCAGGAGCTCCACTGACGGCTGGCACGTGTTCTTCAGTCCCCCAGGTCCTCCAGAACTGCGCTGAGTTCATTGAGCAGCACGGCGTGGTGCAGGGGATATACCGCCTGTCCGGCGTCGCGTCCAACATCCAGAGGCTGCGGTAAGAGTGCTGCGACTGACACAGCCTGAGTGCATCTGGTGTGGCTTTGGGCTTGCCTTCCTCTCGCTCAACCGGGTTTGCGTCCCTCTCTCCAGGCAGGAATTTGAGTCGGAGCAGATTCCTGAGCTCACCGTCCGTGACATTCACAGCGTGAGCTCCCTCTGCAAGATGTACTTCAGGGAGCTCCCGAACCCTCTGCTCACCCACCAGCTGTACGGCAAGTTCTCGGTAAGCACAAGGCCACGTCTTTCATTTCCCTCTTCCTGGGCCTCTTGGCAGATGGCTGCAGCAGTGCCCCAGCTCGGAGGCCCTTTTGCTGTCAGCCCCACGAGGTTTACTCGCAGTGGTGTACTAGCCTGATTGGTGTCTCGCTCCCTTTCTGCACTACTCCAGGATGCTGTTGGTGCCGCTACAGAGGAGGAGCGGCTGCTCAGAATGCAGGACGTCATCCAGCAGCTGCCCGCTCCTCACTACAGGTCAGTGCTGCCCTCAGCCTGCTGAGCTCAGCCCTGCTGCATTGCAGAGGGCAACGATGCGGTTCCAGGCTCTGTCTCACGCCGGCAACACGATGCCTGTGTATGCTGAAGGGTTGAAGGCTCCATGGGCTTACTTTATGGGGTCAGTTCCTGGGCACGGGGGCACGCTTGGTGCAGCTGATGGCTGCGGCTGTGCTGTGCTGGGGCTTGGTGCTGCAGCGTGGCACTCAGTCAAGTTGGATCTACTTCAACTTCGGTGACAGTAGCAATCACAAGAAGTAGCATGAATGGAGGTTTGCTTTCTGAATTGCAGCACGGCATGCTCGTTGGTGCTGAACGTTTGCCTCTCTTGTTTTCCAGGACACTGGAGTTCCTGATGAGACACTTGGCGTGTCTGGCTGGGAGCTCCACCATCACAAACATGCATGCCAAGAACCTAGCCATTGTGTGGGCTCCAAACCTCTTAAGGTAAACTGCTGGTTCTGTTTCAACACTTCCTCTGTTCTCCAGTTAAGAAAAACTGTCCTCTTTTTTCTCCATCAAATGTGCTCTTCTCCTGTAAAATCTGTGGCTGACAGAAGAGCAGGAGCCTGAGCTGTTCTCCATCCCCACGGGCACAATGTCTAGGTGACAATTTCTGCAGTCTTGTTGAGATGGGACTGACGTGTCCTTGATCATCCAGGGGAATTTCTGCAGTGGCATCACTGATTGCCCACTGTGGAAGTCTCCAGAGCCTCAGCTGACAGCTTTTGGCTGCAACAATTCAGACTCGGGGAAACGGTCTTGGAGAAATGACTTCTAAAATCTGCCTTTTCTACAGATCACAGCAGAACGAGTCTGCCTGCGCCAGCGGAAGAGCTGCCTGCATGGAGCTGCAGACGCAGTCGGATGTGGTGGAATTTCTCATCAACCACACAGACGTCCTCTTCGGCTCCAAATCCAGAGCAGACATCGCAGATGCAGCAGGTGAGTGTCTTCCTCCATTAGCTTGATCTTGACCTGACACCTTGATCAAATGCAGGCCTTCTCCGGGACCTTTGAAATTCTCTTTTACCATCAAGGGGACAGCAGACCTCTGGGCTTCCATTAGGGTGTGGCATCCTGTTGCTGGATGCTGAGAATGTCCAAGCCCAAACTTCACAAGGAGGAAACTGTCATTATTATGGTTTGCATGCAGGAGAAGCTTGATGCGAGTGTGGCAGCGAAGCTTTCTCAGTTCCCTGCCCCCATTTCCTTGGGTTTTTCCTTGCCTATTTTGATAGAGTAAGCTGCTCTTAATGATGACCGTGTCCTTTGCCATAAACACACCTATGCCCACATGGTTATTTTGGGCTCCTCTTCTTCCAGTGGCTGGGATAAGCAAGCCTGAGAAAAATACAGCACCTCCCCCAGAACCGTGGTGGCTGTGCTGCTGCTTTCTGATCCTCGCTCTTACCTGTGGTTTTCCCTGACAGGGCACAATTCTCTCCCAGGGCCCAAGTCTGTGGGAGTCTCTTCTGCTGCCACAAAGCTGCTAAGCCTGGAGGAGGCACAGGCACAGAGGCGAGGCCACAGCAGCTCTCCCCCTGTGACAGAGAGCAGCAGGGACATTGAAGTGGAAGAAAGCCCTGCAGCTGGACAGGGCAGATTCCACACTGTCATCGACTTTCCATCTGAAAGGTAAAGAGGACTTTCTTTTCCAGCACCGAGCATCATTGTTTGGGTGGGTTTTTCTGTTTTTCTGCAGAAACCAGGCAGTGCTAGGAACAAGCAACTGCTGCCAAGAGCTCAGTGCAGCTCTTCCCTCACCCTGCACCATGCACGACTCACAGCGTTGGCTGTTTTCTCTCTCCAGGCAAAATCCACGCAGCAAGAATGAGGAATCACCAGCTAGCAGTTGGTGTTGCTGCTTCAGGCTCAGAAAGCCATCCTCTGGCAGCAAACGCCAACTGCAGCGCAATGCCAGGCAGCCCTCAGAAACAGCAGTGGTAGTCCTGGCAGGTAAGGGTGCAAATGCAGCTTCTAAATCCCTGCTTTTCAGGAGCATAGAATTCAAGCTTGCTCTGCACTTGTATCTCTTTCTGGCGTTCCAGCCCCTGCCCAACATCTTCAGTTCACCCCTGATCAAGAACCACTGTCATAATTCAGCTTGTGAAAGTTTGACACTAACCCCTGTGTATCCTTTCTAGGTGAATCAAGCCCTTGCCAACCCACAAGATCCAGGGCAAGTAGCGAGGATGCTCTCTGTGCTTCGATCAGTGGAGAGCTCTTAGGAAGCACAAATTGCTGCAGTTCCAACAGCAGCCTTACACATGACAACAGTGATGGAGAGAAGGAGCTCATTCAAGTTCATGCCCTCATTACACCTGGCTCTGCTGAAAATGCTGACCTGGGCCTGCCAGAAACCACAGTCAGCAGCCTGGATTGTAACCAGGAGTCTCTGCAGTGCAGGCCATCCCAAGAGCAGTGTGAGTGCCCCAACAGCAGCACCTCCATGCAGGAGCAGGTCAGCATCAGTGAAGAGGAGCAGAGCCTCTTGCAGGGGGACTTTCAATCAGGCCTCCAGTCCCAGGCATCAGAGAGCAGCACTGAGAGCTCTGAGCCACTCTCTCCATGACAAGACAGGATGAGTCCCATCTTCACCGTGGACCTCTCACACCCTCCTGTCCTTTATATAATAATAAAAGCACACTCGTGCTCAATCAACACCTTGACTGCCTCCAGAGTCTTCATTCACACGGACTGGGATGAATGCAGCACACAGCAAGGCACCCCAGCTTGCAATGCTGTGGCTGTGGGGTGCGTGCAGCACAGCTCTGGGTTTGTTCCTGTTTTGTCTGGCTTTGGGATGTCTGCAGGGGGAGCTCTGCAACCATTTGGCATGGTAGCAAATAATCTCTCGCATCCTGGATGCTGCTCATGATACTCCCAAGCTTCCTGGCTGTGGCTTTGTGATGCTTTTCAGGGCTTTCTGATGCATTTTGATGCCTTGGATGTTGCTTAACACCTCCCTCCTCCCATCATGTCCTTTCCTGGCTCCCAGCTACGAACTGGCCCTGCAGATCATCTCCAGACCTGTCATCAGCACACTGCGGAAGGAGAAGCTCCCCCTGGCCAACGTCAGGCAGTACTGCTTGGTCTGCAGCTCAGTGGCCATTTCCCTTTTAGGCGGCTCCTGCAGAAGAATCAAGCAGCAGAACCTTTTGCTCACCCTGCAGCACACAAATGCTACGAAAGCAGAAACAACCTGGGAATCTCTGGGTCTGCAAGACTTCACAGACACTCACCGACTGTGTCTGATGGTTCCCTCCCATCCTTGATTTCCGTCTCCCCTTCTCCACATCGGATCCCACTGCTGAGCCATGATCAAGCTGCCCAGTGTGGCAGAGCATCGTGCAGAACCGTGCTGGCACCTCCTCCCCTTCCTCTCCTGCAACCTCACCCGCTTCTCTGACAGACCTGCTGATCCCACGCGTCCCATCGGGATGCTCTGGCACAGGATGTGCCCCTAACCGAAAGCTCCTTCCCACCCTCCCAAGAAAAAGTAAACAGGTTTTCTGCCTCCTCTGCTTGATTTCATGTGGCAGGGATGGAGAGCTCTTCAGCTCTGAGCAAGTTTTTTTCTGAGAAAGTGACCAGCTCTTTTCCATCCCTTTGCCCCTACAAAGAGTTGTCCAGAGCATCTCGTCCAAGAATTCCTGGAACAGCCTGCAGCTGGCTCTCCTGAAGTTCAGGCTCCTGCCTTTGCTTCCTGCCAGGCCCGCATTCCTTGAGATCACCAACTCAAGGAGGGCATGGTCACTGCAGCCCTGACCGCCTCCTGTCGTAACCCCTGGTGTGCACCATGTCCAGCAATGCTTCCCTTCTGCTTGCTGTGCCCAATGCCTGCACCACAGAGTGATTCTCACTGCACTCCAGGAGTCTGTCAGATTGCTTGCAGCCAGCCATGCTGATTTCCCAGACTGACTGGAATCCCCCATCAGCATGAGAGTCAGTGAGTGCGATGCTTCTGCTGGCTGCAGTAAGCAGCTCCCACCAACAGGCTCTCTTTCCAGGCGGCTGTAGCAGACCCTCACCTCCAGAAGCCCTGCACTGCTGCACTTCCTAATTTTACCCACAAGTTCACAACCTGCTCATGGCTCTTCTTAGTTCTTTGCACTCAACTTCTCATCATAGAAGGCAAATCCCTTGCCTTCCAGAATTCCATAGTATCAATTGTGTCTGCTTTATGTCAGGATTCTTTTTCTTTCTTTTCTTTTTCCATTTTCTAGGTAGGAAAATGAATTTCTGAGCCAGGAGAAGCAGAAGTGAAACAGTCTTCCTGGCACTGCTCAGGTTGCATGAGTTGCCAAGTGCTCCTCAGGTAATGTGTGCTGAAGAGCTGACCTTGGTGGCAGGGGCTGTGGCTGCATTTTGTGCCTGTCATGCGGGAATCCAAGAAAGCCTATTCAGAGCAGGAGCTGCAGAGCGAGATAAACATCACGAGAAGGTAAGGCTGAGAAGCAAGGACACCTCCAGAAAGAAGAGAAAAACTGAGTCAAGTGAGCTGCGTGACGGCCGTGTGATGCTGACCATGATTGGAGGAAGAGCGCATGGCTGGGAATGACTGATGGCTCTGGTTGGATGGGTGCCTGTGTGCACAGAGTTAAGGAGTGTTTGTGGGATGTTTTGCTGGCATCTAACGGCTGTAAGGGGAAGTCAAGAGAGAAAACTTGTGAATGCATAGAAGGGATGTTAAAATCTGGAACAGACTGTTTGGATCATTCACAGCTGAGTCCATGCCAGATTGCCACACTGTCAGAACCTGGGGCCTAGGATTTTCCTTTAAGAGTGCCAACTGCTTATTTTAAGTGATAAAAAGTAACATTGAAAAAAGCTTCCCTCCTTGCATTAGAATAAGGCATTGATATTTGATGTTTCTGTCTTTCCATTCCTTTAGCAGCCTGGGTGTTGATGCAGCTGCATGCATCTGCTGCCCTCCCCTTCTGTTTTGTGTAAAAGAACAGTAAAATATGCAATCAGTGTGAGATCTTTCTGAAGTATTTTACTTTATTTGCCCCTAGGCTGCAATGGCTGGGAAATGGCAGTGTCACCCAGGAGCCCACACGGCGACCTGATGTCTCATTGTTGGGGTCTATTGGAAACCACCACGATGACAAAAGAATGCCTGGGATTCCTCCGGCCCAAATGCCAAACCTTGCACTTGGCTGTGCTGAACCTCATGAGGTTCACCCAGGCCCACCTCTCAAGTCTGCTGAGCTCAAACAGATGTCATTTTTCTCGTGTCCTTCCATTCCGAGTCCATCCGTTCCCCAAAGCAAAAGAATTCTGACCAAGGCTGCAGTTGCAGCTGACTTCCCAAGGCTGCAAGACGTGGTGGTGACACAGCCTTGTGCTTCTGCATTTGTGCTCATCCCACGTTTCCTTTCTCTGTCTCGCAGGTCAGCTCCTGCTGGAAGCAGATGGTATCCCAGTGTGAATGAAGGTCAGTGCAGGAGCAGCTGCTGATGGGAGGAAGGAAGTCCATGCTGAAGAGCTCTGAAGCATCTGCAGGTGACAGCAGCACCAGTTGCTTGCTTCAAATGCTGCCAAGACAAGGATTAGCACGAGTTCCAGTATCTACAGTATCATCACGAATCACGATAGGATTACAATGTGTCCTCATACAAACGCAGCCACTTCTCTCTGAGTCCAAAGGCTGTCCAGAAAGCATCTTTGAGGTCTCTCACACCAAACCACTGCTGCCCGTGTGGGATCTGACTCATTAGGGTATAGGGGTTAGGAACCACAGGCTGTCTTTTGAGAACGGGTTCAGTCATTTCCTTACATCTTGCACCAGCCGATACGTGCCGTCTGCCTTCCATGCCGACAGGACTGGGGTGTTATAAGGCAACAGACAAGGTTCCAGAAGACATCCTTAACCAGTGTCTGTGTTACAGCTTTTAGACCCACTCTCCCTTCTAAGGCTATGGGATATTGTTGCTGTTTCACAGCTCCACTCCCTCCTTGGGCAGTTCTTTGTAAAAGAAAATTGTGAGTCCACCCCGATTTCCTTCCCCTGCCCACACCTTTGGATTCATTTCTTCTCATCACCAGCTGTTAACACATTCATTGACCCCTGATATGTGTTTAACAGACTTGCAGCTGTAATCCTCATTTAACTGTTAAATCTCTCCCCCATAAATCGGTCCCTGCTTCAGGCACAGAGAACAATTGCCCTGCAACTATTTTATCTTTCCATTTTAGTTCTGTGGTCTCCAAGAGTGGAGCTGTCATTTCTGATCCCTCAGCCCCAGTTACGCACAACAGCCACATCCAGATACATGTCTGGTACCTCTGAACTACCTAATGCTGTAGGATGGAATGTTGTTTCTGCACTGGCTATCAAATGTGGGATTGCTCTGAAGCAGTACAGCACCATGTGTTTTGTAATTTGCCCTTAGAAACAGTTTGAAAAAGTAGAAAGACTTTATTAGTATTAGTAAAAAGAAGCTATTTCATAACATGTTTTAGAAATACAGTTGTTCAATCATGTGATCAATTCTCACTTACAGAACTGTAATAGTTACAAATTGCATGGGTATAGTATTAAGGACCAGAAAGCATGTTGTAAGGCCATTCTGTTTGGATAGGAGAAGCTCAGCAAAAGAAAAACAGACTCCAAAGAAGCCAGGGCCTCCACACAAGGCCGAACTGACTCACTCTGTGGGCAGGTTGGGATGCAACAGGCAGGCATCAAGAGACTCCCCTCTGTCCTCCTTCCAAACTTCTCTCTCTTCAGGGATGAGCAGCTGTCCAGAAATAGTGGCCAAGTGTTGATAAGCAGCTGTCAGACGTTCAATAATTAGCAGTATACCTGCTGAGCTAGCAACAATTGGTGTTTAGCCAGTCACACACACACACACAGAATGGCCCGGGTTGGAAGGGACCTCAAGGATCAGGAATCTCCAACTCCCTGCCACAGGCAGGGCCACCAACCTCTGTACCACTGCACATATGCACATTGCTGGACAGAAACAGCAGTGTGGGAAAAATCTGTATGCTGTGGATGAAAAGGGTGAATCAGAATGGCTTAACAGTTGTCCCACAAGGAAAAGCAATCCCTTACCTGCTGTGCCATGCTCATGGCAGCAGAAATGCAGATGCCAGCAGCTGATGCCCACAAGGACAGCCAGCCTGGACTTATTTTCATTACATATCTTTGACCTGATGTCCTTCTAGAAGCTGGGACATTTCTCCCTCTCAGCAGAAGAGGGCAGGGGAGTTACAAGGTGAGGGCACACTCTCCCCTGTTTATCTGGCACTCAAAGAGAAAGAGAAAATGAAAACCAGATGTGTTTCCCTGCCCATGGCAAACACCAGCCTTTCCATCCTTACAGTCCTTCCTGACATCAGCAGCAATGGAAACAACATCCCACTCACCTTTGCCATGTCTGGCAGAGGTTGCAGCTCTGTCTATTGCATCCCTTTAGCTGTCAAGTCAAGAGCACCTGTGTCACACTAGGAGAAGCAATCTGTTACCTGCTGTGCCATGCTCATGGCAGCAGCAATGCAGATGCCAGCAGCTGATGCCCACAAGGACTGCCAGCCTGGACTTATTTTCATTACATACCTTTGTCCAGATGTCCTTCTAGAAGCTGGGACATTTCTCCCTCTCAGCAGCAGAGGGCAGGAGAGTTGCAAGGTGAGGGCACACTCTCCCCTGTTTATCTGGCACTCAAAGAGAAAGAGAAAATGAAAACCAGATGTGTTTCCCTGCCCATGGCGAACACCAGCCTTTCCATCCTTACAGTCCTTCCTGACATCAGCACTAATTGAAACAACATCCCACTCACCTTTCCATGTCTGGCAGAGGTTGCAGCTCTGTCTATTGCATCCCTCTAGCTTTCAAGTCAAGAGCTCCTGTGACACACAAGGAAAAGCAATCTTTTACCTGCTGTGCCATGCCTATGGCAGCAGCAATGCAGATGCCAGCAGCGGATGGCCACAAGGACAGCCAGCCTGGACTTATTTTCATTACATATCTTTGTCCTGAAGTCCTTCTAGAAGCTGGAACATTTCTCCCTCTGAGCAGCAAAGGGCAGGAGAGTTGCAAGGTGAGGGCACACTCTCCCCTGTTTATCTGGCACTCAAAGAGAAAGAGAAAATGAAAACCAGATGTGTTTCCCTGCCCATGGCAAACACCAGCCTTTCCATCCTTACAGTCCTTCCTGACATCAGCACTAATTGAAACAACATCCCACTCACCTTTGCCATGTCTGGCAGAGGTTGCAGCTCTGTCTATTGCATCCCTCTAGCTGTCAAGTCAAGAGCTCCTGTGTCACACTAGGAGAAGCAATCTGTTACCTGCTGTGCCATGCTCATGTCAGCAGCAATGCAGATGCCAGCAGCTGATGCCCACAAGGACAGCCAGCCTGGACTTATTTTCATTACATACCTTTGTCCTGATGTGCTTCTAGAAGCTGGGACATTTCACCATCTCAGCAGAAGAAGGCAGGGGAGTTACAAGGTGAGTGCACACTCTCCCCTGTTTATCTGGCACTCAAAGAGAAAGAGAAAATGAAAACCAGATGTGTTTCCCTGCCCATGGCAAACACCAGCCTTTCCATCCTTACAGTCCTTCCTGACATCAGCAGCAACTGAAACAACATCCAACTCACCTTTGCCATGTCTGGCAGAGGTTGCAGCTCTTTCTATTGCATCCCTCTAGCTTTCAAGTCAAGAGCTCCTGTGTCACACAAGGAAAAGCAATCTTTTACCTGCTGTGCCATGCTCATGGCAGCAGCAATGCAGATGCCAGCAGCTGATGCCCACAAGGACAGCCAGCCTGGACTTATTTTCATTACATATATTTGTCCTGATGTCCTTCTAGAAGCTGGAACATTTCTCCCTCTGAGCAGCAGAGGGCAGGATGGGTCCAAGTTGAGGGCAAACTCTGCTCTTTTTCTGGAACACAAAGAGAAAATGAAAACAAGATGTGTTTCCCAGCCCATGGCAAGCACCAGCCTTTCCATCCTTACAGTCCTTCCTGAAATCAGCAGCAATGGAAACAACATCCCACTCACCTTTGCCATGTCTGGCAGAGGTTGCAGCTCTTTCTATTGCATCCCTCTAGCTTTCAAGTCAAGAGCTCCTGTGTCACACAAGGAAAAGCAATGTTTTACCTGCTTTGCCATGCTCATGGCAGCAGCAATGCAGATGGCAGCAGCTGATGCCCACAAGGACAGCCAGCCTGGACTTATTTACATTACATATCTTTGTCCTGATGTCCTTCTACAAGCTGGAACATTTCTCCCTCTGATCAGCAGAGGGCAGGAGAGTTAGAAGTTGCAGGCAAACTCTCCTCTTTTTCTGGCACACAAAGAGAAAATGAAAACCAGATGTGTTTCCCTGCCCATGGCAAACACCAGCCTTTCCATCCTTACAGTCCTCCTGAAATCAGCACTAATTGAAACAACATCCCACTCACCTTTGCCATGTCTGGCAGAGGTTGCAGCTCTTTCTATTGCATCCCTCTAGCTTTCAAGTCAAGAGCTCCTGTGTCACACAAGGAAAAGCAATCTTTTACCTGCTTTGCCATGCCTATGGCAGCAGCAATGCAGATGCCAGCAGCGGATGGCCACAAGGACAGCCAGCCTGGACTTATTTTCATTACATATCTTTGTCCTGAAGTCCTTCTAGAAGCTGGAACATTTCTCCCTCTGAGCAGCAAAGGGCAGGAGGGGTCCAAGGTGAGGGCACGCTCTCCCCTGTTTATCTGGCACAAAAGGAGAAAGAGAAAATGAAAACCAGATGTGTTTCCCAGCCCATGGCAAACACCAGCCTTTCCATCCTTACAGTCCTCCTGACATCAGCACTAATTGAAACAACATCCCACTCACCTTTGCCATGTCTGGCAGAGGTTGCAGCTCTTTCTATTGCATCCCTCTAGCTTTCAAGTCAAGAGCTCCTGTGTCACACAAGGAAAAGCAATCTTTTACCTGCTTTGCCATGCTCATGGCAGCAGCAATGCAGATGCCAGCAGCGGATGGCCACAAGGACAGCCAGCCTGGACTTATTTTCATTACATATCTTTGTCCTAATGTCCTTCTAGTAGCTGGGACATTTCTCCATCTCAGCAGAAGAGGGCAGGATGGGTCCAAGGTGAGGGCACACTCTGCTCTTTTTCTGGCACACAAAGAGAAAATGAAAACCAGATGTGTTTCCCTGCCCATGGCAAACACCAGCCTTTCCATCCTTACAGTCCTTCTTGAAATCAGCAGCAATGGAAACAACATCCCACTCACCTTTGCCATGTCTGGCTGAGGTTGCAGCTCTTTCTATTGCATCCCTCTAGCTTTCAAGTCAAGAGCTCCTGTATCACACAAGGAAAAGCAATCTTTTACCTGCTTTGCCATGCTCATGGCATAAGCAATGCAGTTTCCAGCAGCTGATGCCCACAAGGACAGCCAGTCTGGACTTATTTTCATTACATATCTTTGTCCTGATGTCCTTCTAGAAGCTGGAACATTTCTCCCTCTGATCAGCAGAGGGCAGGAGAGTTAGAACAAGCAGGAACACTCTGCTCTTTTTCTGGCACACAAAGATAAAATGAAAACCAGATGTGTTTCCCAGCCCATGGCAAACACCAGCCTTTCCATCCTTACAGTCTTCCTGACTTCAGCACTATTGAAACAACATCCCACTCACCTTTGCCATGTCTGGCTGAGGTTGCAGCTCTTTCTATTGCATCCCTCTAGCTTTCAAGTCAAGAGCTCCTGTGTCACACAAGGAAAAGCAATCTTTTACCTGCTGTGCCAAGCTCATGGCAGCAGCAATGCAGATGCCAGCAGCTGATGCCCACAAGGACTGCCAGCCTGGACTTATTTTCATTACATATCTTTGTCCTGATGTCCTTCTAGAAGGTTGAACACTTCTCCATCTCTGCTGCAATGGTCAAAAAGGGTCCAAGTTTAGGGCACACTCTCTTCATGGCCTCTTGTACTCATAGACAAAGGGAACATGAAAACCAGAAGTTTTTCTTTGCCCATGGCAGACACTAGCCTTTCCATCCTGACAGTCCTTCCTACAATCAGACGGAATTGAAACAACATCCCCCATGTCTCTTTTTTGAACTTATTCATGCATGAATAATAATAAGGAGAATTTTACTGTAAATCTTATTTCTGCATGGAAACGATCAGATAACCGGAGCTTTTTTCTCTAAAACAACCCAGGAAATTTGCATTGCTTATCTATGTACGCAAAATGTTTTTGCCATTCATCTCAAATATCAATACATCTGGCCAAAGAATATAGAAAAAGTATTTACAGACATTTTTGGACATAGATTACTTCTTGTCAAGTGGGAAAGAATCCCTAAGCTGCAATCATGGAATTCTTTTATCAGTTTCTCTGATTTAGCCAGTGTTACTAAAAGGGAAATAAGACACAGGCTTTTGATAGCAGCTGCCAATTTAAGAACGATAATAAGTTTTATTATTCTTGGCTAAGATCAAAGTCCTGCATTTCAGGTTTATCTCCAGCTCATCAATTATAATTAACAGTTTTGGATAGCCACATTATTATATGGCAATATTGTCTTCCTGCAAGGAATTTCATTGTTTTACACGTGCCACAGGTTGTTAATAGATTGCCTGATTACCATTTATTTTTTTTATTGGCTTATGATGACCACAGAAAACTATACAGCAGCACCATAAAAACTTTAAATCCTATCCCATGTATCTGCATTCATACGAAAATCATATTGGAAAGCATCGGTGAAACTAAGATTACAAAATAAAGCAGGGGACAATTTCAGTGAAAGCCTGCAGGTTTCACAGCTCTGCCCATTTCAACCCCCTGAAGACATCCACGGGTTTCCTGCTGTGGGACACAGGCACTCACCTGCAGCTCAGCACTGCCTGCTCATGCCTGCGCACACCTTCAGGCTGGAACCAAGGAAATCCTCAGCAAAGACATCAGTACACTTTTGTTATGATGACTTTCACAAAGAAGCATCAAATATTTCTTCTCGAGAAATACTGCAAGTCCCTTTGACACTAGCCCTTATTTTAAATGTTTAGATTTATGCTTCATTCAGGCGTGCTGTCACTCCCAAAAAGATTTTTATTCCTTTTCATTCTGAGGAACACAGTGATTTCTGCCTTGTTTACTAACTGTAGGCACAGCAATACTCCTGCACCTTCAGGGAAACAGCAAATCCATCTCTTTCACACCCTACTTCTATCAAGCTCATTCACCTTACAAGGTATTTATTGCAAGCAGCTCTTCCAGAAATGGAGATTAACAGAACCTGCAACCCAGGACACCTCAGTAAGCCAGTACTTTTCATCTCCTGAAGGTGTAGGTAGACACAGAGCTGGAACATCTTTTCCAGAGCTGTGTGATGCTATCTCATCTGTGTTCCCTTACTGTTGACTCAGTGTCACTTCTTATCTAACCTGGTTGCATCCCAGGATTTCTGGTGCCAAAAATAAACTGACAGCTTTCATCACTAGTTAAAAGGAAACTGCAATAGGAAAAGCAATTTTTCTGATTTCTCTGTTGATCAAAGATGCTTCATGCAAGCCTGATGCGGTAGAAACAATATCAGCTTTAGAATGACAGTCATTAGAGCAGAATCCTTTCACTGATGAAATCCCACAGTCCTGATTCATACAACACTGACACTGGAGGACACAGTAGTTTAGATGAGAGCGCATTAAAAATGACTAAGTTAAGGTCTCAGAAATAGCAAAGAGTGACAGGTATGAAAAAAAGAAGTTGCAGAAACTGCTTCAGTTTGGCACTCTGGCATAAAGTATGACAACACACAACCTGCCTGTGCAGTTCCAGAAGCAGAGGAAAGCCGTCAACCAAGACTTGTTCTCATCTGCTCTGAAAGTCCACTGGGACAAGGCCACTTTTCTCTGACGTGCTTCCAGAAGTATCACTTCTGAGCACTGTGCCAGGGAGTTACAAGATACTGTTTGTGTGTACAGAGGAGAAAAAGACGTCTGTCTGGAAACAGACTTGGTGAAGGAGAAGCAGCATTTCCAGAGTACTTCAGAAAGAACTGAGCACTGCCCCAAGAGCTTCAGAGCGGCAGGCTGTCACAGTGTGCCAACCAGCTCAGCTGTGAGTTGGCACTGAAGCTGCACCACAGGGAGAACAAAGCCCCCTGTGCACCCTTGGAGAGCCAAGGGTTGGAGATTCATGAACCTTGAGCTCCTTTCCAACCCGGGCCATGCTGTGATTCTGGGATTCTCACCTTTGCCTCATCTGGCAGAGGGAGGCAGCTCTTTCTCTTGTCTCCCTATGGCTGTCAGGTCACCAGGGCCAGTGTCACACAGGGAACTGCAAACACTGTGTGTGCTGTGCCCTGCCCATGGCAGCACAGAGGCAGCTGCCAGCAGCTGATGCCCACAAGGACAGCCAGCCTGGACTTCCTTTGATTCCTTCCCTTTGGATCAGCGTCCTTCAGGAAGGCGGAACATCTCTCCAGCTGAGCAGCAGAGGACAGCAGGGCTTCGTTGTCTGGGCATGTTCTCTTCTGGCCCTCTGGCCCTCACAGACACAGGAGGAGGACACAGAGGCTGCTGTCACACAGCCAGCCCTGCCTCTCAGGTCAGCTCTCAGGCCATCCTCTCTCCCCTCAGCAGCAGCTCACTGTTCTGCACTCCTCTGGCCTGGGCTGGCAGAGGTGTGCAGCAGTTCTGCTGATCTCCCAGTGCTGGCCATGTCTGCAGTGCCTGTGTGAAAGACACAGGAAGCTGCCAGCATTGCACTGCTCTGCTGTGCCCCTGCCATCACCGAGTTTGCTGTCAGCAGCTGCTGCTACACGTCCATTCAGGCACAGGCCTTTCCTTCCTGGCCCTCTTTCCCCCCCTCTCTCCTCTGCTCTCTCTCGTGCTCCCCTTTGGCCTGGGCTGGCTGAGCAGTGCAGGCCTTGTTGTTGCTCCCTGGGCCAACTACGTCACGGTTCCCCGTGACTCTGCCAGCTGCTCTGACACAGCGACTGCGTCCTCAGTGTGGATTCCAGAATGCGACAGACGTCCAGAGAAGACTTCCAGGGCTGATTGGAACATGCTGCCATCAAGAACTGCCATGGCTCAGGCCCCCTGGGAATCTGCTCACAGCGAAAGCTGCTGTCACTCTGTGTGGGCACAGCCTTGTCTGTGTAGGCCTGCTCACACTGCAGCCCCTGTCTGCACCAGAACCGTGCCGATCCACCTTCTCTTGGCCTCCTTGCCTGCATGGAAAAGGGCAGCTTGGGCTGAAGTCCCTCAACTTTCAGATGGCCGAGTGAAGTCTCTGAGCCCTGGTGACCCACGCAGCTCTTCAGCCTGCTGACCTGCTCTGCTGGGGCTGTCTTAAAAGGCAGAGGGCACGTTATCCTAATGTCCCCACATCCATCCCTCTTAGCATACTGTAGGCCAGTTCCTAAAAGGACACCTGCACAATCTCTCTGAATGTTAATCAACACGTAGTTGGTCTGTGCACTGCAGAAATTGCACCTAGGTTTTCAGTGGTGATTAGCTATGTGTTTAGCCAGAGGTGCAATGCTTCTAATGGTGAGAGAAATACATTCCCAGTTGTCATCAGGTGGAACACACTTCAGACTGGAATCCTCAAGCAGACTGCAGTCAAGCTTTCTTAATTATTCGTTGTTGTTATCAATTCAGACGCATCTCTGAATTCCTGCTTGAATGAACATTCTGTAATAATCTGCTGAGAAAGTGCAAGGCTTGACAATGAGACCATAGTTTATGAAAGCAGCACTTTTTACTTCCTTTACAAGTTCTTATCTGAATGCTAAATACCACATCAATTCACTTCTCACTGGGTTGAACGTTTTAAATATTTGGTAAACATAATGGTTCTAATTCTGACATTTAATATGAAAATATTAAAATTCCTTGTAAGTACTTTTTTGTTAGAATGCCAGATGCTAAAGGGATGAAGTGGCACAAGAAAGCAAAATGTCTCTGCTGATGGCAGGAAGGACTGTAAGGATGGAAAGGCTGGTGTTTGCCATGGGCAGGGAAACACATCTGGTTTTCTTGTTCCCTTTGTCTTTGAGTGCCAGAAAAATAGAGGAGAGCGTGCCCTCACCTTGGACCCCTCCTGCCCTCTGCTGCTGAGATGGAGAAACGTCCCACCTCCTACAAGGACATCAGGACAAAGGTAAGGATTGGAAATAAGTCCAGGCTGGCTGCACTTGTGGGCATCTGTTGCTGGAAAATTTAATGTCAGTAAACTGCCTAGATAATGACAGAATGAGGGTGACAATAGAATGGTACGTAATCACAGTACAATTAAAAAAGTATGCAGGGTGCAGGAAGGGAGGTGTGGACATTCTGAGTTGCAACTCTTTATTTGCTCCAGAAAGCTCTATCAGAATGGAAGACTGAAGGAAATACTTTGAGGGGTTTTTTAATGTGACTGGATAAAAGATCCACGTGGCAAATTGAATAACTGGGTGGTAAAGGGACATAGATACCTCACTGTTTCATGGAACCTTTCAATTAAGCACCTGAGCACTGTGTACAGGACTTGGGAATATAAGTATTAGAGGATCATGGAATATCTTTATTTGGAAGGGACCTCGAGGATCATGTATTCCACCTCCTGGTTCCACACCGGACCTCCTATGGGTCAAGCCCTGTGTCTGAGAGCATTGTGCAAATGCTCTTTGGCCTTTGTCAGCTCAGTGCCAAACCACTGCCCTGGGGAGCCAGTGCCAAATTCCATGTATCTAGTTCATCCTACAGAATGATGCCAAGAACAGTTATAGAGATCGACTTACAAACAAAATTCTTGTCTTGAATTAATGGTACACTCACCATTAAAAAAAAAAAAAAAAAAAAAAAAAAAAAGAAGAAAAAGAAAAATCAAAGCCACATTCTTAGACTGGCATTTTACAGTACTGTCAGATTTTTGTAATTCTGTTCTGTCATATAAGATTCTCTCATCATGAAATAATGACCAAATTCTCTTTTCAGATCTAAACATACAAATGTTAAAGGCAACAGTGCTGTTCAAGAGTACATTACCAGCTCAAACACTGCTTTGGCTGTAAAACTGAAGGTAGTAAGGAATGTTATCAAGGAGTTAGAAGAAAACATGTAAGTGTAGATTTAAAAGCAACCTGTATTGTTACTTAGAGTTTGATATAGTGTAATCCAATGCACAGTACTTGTAACGTGTGTTTTACAAAATGCTTTGCAATGTAGGCATCTATTAAGATAAATGCTGCAAGTTCTGATATGTCCATGACCTTTTCAAACTGTTCCTTACTCCTACACATCGCTACGAGTAGTTCTTCTGTCAGGAAGGATCACCTGAGTAATTAACCTGTGACCTTAAGTTTGGAATTAAATGCATACAGTGGAAGTAAGAGCTGTGGGTTATTTTGCTCTTTCAGTGTTGAACAGCCGAGGTGTTTTGTTTTGGATGGTGGACAGTGATGGGACAAGTGGGGAATGGCTTTAAACTGAGACGGGGGGTGTTGAGGTTTAGGTTGGATGTGAGGAGGAAGTTTTTCAGCCAGAGGGTGGTGAGGCACTGGAACAGGTTGCCCAGGGAGGCTGTGGATGCCCCATCCCTGCAGGCATCCAAGGCCAGGCTGGATGTGGCTCTGGGCAGCCTGGGCTGCTGGTTGGCAGGTCAGAAAGCCCACAGGACTTTATTGCAGCCCTGGGTGCAGGGGGATCACTGCTCCTAGCATGCACACAGAAGAGCTGGAGCACACAGGTGATGTACATTCCACTTGTGAACATTCCTGCAATTCCAGAGAGCGTGCGCCTGTTCCAATCACTGCTGCACAGATTAAAAACTGATTGCAGATGAGCTGTTTTGGTATGGGGTTCTTGCCAACGGTCTGCAGTGGCTGTGTGATTCCTCGGGGAGTTGCTCTCCAGCCCAAAGGTCATGTCCTAAGTCGACCAGATCCCGTTTGTGTCCAGAAATGGCTGACAACAGATCAGCTGCTGGTCAAGTTTCTAACATCACACTGGCCTTGCTCCAGTGTCTGTGTCATCAGCCCCAGCACATACGGTGCACCTCTTCAAGGCTTTGCAACACTGAGACTCTGCACTTGGGCTCCAGACATCCTGCTGCACCAAGAGGTTATTCTAGCTTTGGTATCTTGCAACTTTGTATATAACTACATCACTGTAACCATAAATGTCTAGGAGCATGGAGATGGAGAAATTAATCTTCCTGTAATTCTCTGTACTGCAGCCCCGTGGTTGTCAACACCTAATGCAATATTGAAATTTCAGTTGAGAAATTGAAAGCTGTCCCTAACAAAAAAACATCTGCATTTGTTATTGGAATCACACTGAGGATCAAGAAATCCAAATGCTTCTAGCATAACCACGATTACAGGCAGTGTTTAGACAAGCTCTTACAGGAAAACCATGAACACAAGGCTAAAGAGAGACTAAGTGATGCACTCTGCAGGAATACTCATGGAAGTCTTCACAGTGCAGGAGTCTGATCTGATTACAGATGCTGTGCTTTAAGTACCCCTTATCATATCTTTTTTTTCACTGTTGTGCAGGGGTTGGACTCAGTGATCTCTGGAGGCTGGAGATGCTGTTTGCTAATGGCAGATGGAGAGAGGAAAAGCAAGTCCAAGGCATGCTGTGCATAGCCACCACATGGCATCTGCCCCATTTCCCCCTGCACAAAGGAGGAGCAGCTCACAAGCTTGGCCTGGGCCAGGGAAGGGAGCAGACAAACATCTGGACCGACCCCAAACGAGCTGGTTCTGCAGGTTGGGTGTCTTCTGCTGCTTGTCTCACATCCTGCTGCTCAGCGGTAGATTTGTTCCTGCTCAGTGCTAACAGGAAACTCACACAGCATTTCTGTTTCAGCTGTGCCAACGCTTTGATCCCTTGCTGCTTGGATGGGGCGTTTGAAGAAGGATGCCTGTGCTGATGTCCAGCCAGGCTTTGGGGATGAGTCTCCACACCAGGGTCCGTCTGACAGGACTGAGGGTTGGGGATCCAGCCAGGTCGAGTCCAGCGTGCTTTGCTCTTGTTCTTAGTGCTTGTTTTTGCTCAGGAGGGCAGGAGGTGAATCTCGTGAACCAATGCCTGCAGACGGGGTTTGCAGAGAAAGAGGTCCTGCAGGCCTTGTGTGACAGCCACGGAGCTGCAGCGAGGCTGCATCCGTGTAAAACACCAGAGATCCACGGAGGTGTGAAGGGGAGCTGTGGGCTGCAGTCACGCAGGAAGGGATGTGCATGCTCGGGGTTTGGTTGTTGTGTGTGTGTTAAGTGACTGTGATACCACTGCTGGGTCAGTGTGAGTGTACGGAACAAGTGTGACAGCCTTTTTGATGGAGCCCTGTGAAAGGAGTCCTATGGACTTGAGATCCAACTGTCAGCCTGTGAGCATCATCCAGGAGTTGGGGTAGGGGATGAGGCAAGGGAAGTTGGGCTGAGAAAGGGATAAAGCAGTCTGGCAGTAGTTCTGTGTTTCTCCCATCTCCTGCTTTATTTCCTTCCAGGTGAAATAGATGGGTGCTGCAACATGCCCTTGAATGTAACAAAAGCCACTCTAGTGTGGATTTGACATGGGCCCAGCACTGCAAGGTACGCTGCTGGGAGGAAGCGTCCATCTGGCTGAGGGCAGGAAGGCCCTCCAGAGGGATGCACTGAGGCCAGTTGTGCGAGGCTCAACAAGAGCAAGCGCCAGGTCCTGCGCTTTGGTCATGACGACCCCGTGCCAGCTTCTCCAGGATTTGGCTGGGGTAGAATTCCAAGCAGCCCCTGATTCCAGAACGTTGGGCTGGGCTGTTGGAATCTTCTGCCCTTGTGACTGGTCTTGCCTCCCCACCCTGTCCGTCGTGGTGGAGCAGCCTGGTGGCCCTCAGTGATGTCATAAGGGCTAGAATGAGGGGAGGAGCAGTGCGTGCTGCGTCCCTTCATTGGAGCGCTGGAGCTCTGACTGAGCAGCTCGCTTGTTGCACTTGTGCACCGACTGCGTCCCTTTGTCTTCACACCGTCCTGTGCAGCACCTTGTAGGTAAGCTGAGACAGTGTGGGAGAGACGGGGGGACAGTGAGTGCTGAGAACTGCTGGCTGGCGGAGCTCATAGGATCACATTATCTCCATCAGCAGAGGGGTGGTCAGCAGGGACAGGGAGGTGATCGTCCCCCCCTGCTCTGCTCTTGTGAGGCCCCAGCTGCAGTACAGTGTCCAGAAAGACAGGGAGCTGTTGGAGAGGGTCCAGAGGCGAGCCACAGAGATGATCAGGGGACAGGAGCACCTCCCCTACAAAGACAGGCTGAGGGAGCTGGGCTTGTTCAGCGTGGAGAAATGAAGGCTGTGGGGTGACCTCATGGCAGCCTTCAGTACCTAAAGGGAGCCTAAAAAGAGGAGGGGAATCAACTCTTTGAAAGGGTAGATAACTGCAGGACAAGGGGAAATGGTTTTAAGTTGAAAACTTAAGTTTTTAAGTTGAGGGAGGGCAGATTTTGGATTTTCCCTCGTATTCTTTGCTAAACCGTGGAAGCAAACTGACCTGCTCTTTCTCTCTCCTCTCTCCACCCTCTGCCTGCTTCCCTGGTGCAGCTTTTGCTCGTGGAAGATCAGAGCAAAGTGACAAGGAACGGCTGCGGATTCGAGAGATTTCTCTCCCTCGTTCTGATCTCTTGCCAGGTACCTGCCATGCTTTGTCCCCCCACATGCTTTAGCAGCCCGTGACGCCCCGTGTTTAGTAACACAGCCTCATCCAGCTTTGATGGGACGCTGGTCACGTGTGGGTTTTCTCCACGTGCTCTGCAGCTCAGCCCTCAGAAGGATGCTGTCTGTGGTGCTGTGACCAGCTGGTGTACAGGAAACCAATCCCTTATGCAAAGAGTCCCAGCCCCAGCTTGTGCAGAGCTGCACAGCATCACCAGGGACACCAGCAGGCGTGCTTGGGCTGTGTGAGTGTGCCCGACAGCTGTAGGGAGCACAGCAGAGATGTGAACAGAGAAAATAAAAGTGTGTTTCTTTTCAGTTCCAGCTTGTCACACCTACGCTGATGGCTGTGGCGTGCAGCGAGATCAGCTGTGGGCCTGACCTGGCATGGACAGAGGTAGAGTATGAAGCTCTGATTGGTCTTTGTTCCCTGACTGCAGCCAGCAGAGTGAGCCGCAGATGTGCTCTCCTGCTTTCCAAGAGAGCTCCTCTGTGGCAAGACAGTAGTGCAAGCGTGGCAAGTTTATCAAAGTACCAGAGCCATCTCGGCTGTGGTGTTTGTCCTCTACTGACTTTTCCCTTGAAATGGCTGCAGAAACAACAATCATTCTCTGCTCTGTTTGGCCTCGCTGTTGGTTGGACTGCTCAAGAGAGCTGCTTTGTGCCTGCAGTGGCACTGTTTGCACCTTGTAACTGCAGCCGTAGCTTTGGTTTCCCTCTTCACGGTCTCCTAGCATCTGAAACAGTCAGCCTTCCTGCACAAAGAGCGCAGGAAAGGAGGGGGCAAAATGGACAAGGCCACCTGTCTGCGTCAGTGCCATTGCTGATTAGTCTGGGTGGGGAGAGATGCATCTTTGCTGGCGTGTGCCTGCTGCACACCAGGGAGAGAAACAGCCGTTATTAGACTTGCAGTTCCTTCTGAAGTGCCCATGATAAGGACCGAGTGCATTTCCTGCAGCTTTCTCTGCAGATGTGCTCCTCACCTTGAAGTCCTCCTTGTTGGTTCCCAGCTCCTCACCGTGGCCTGTGCTCTCTGTTTCAGACTGAGAACAAGGGGAAGCCCCTGCTGGACCATGAGGTGGCACCTGTGAATGTTCCAGCTATTGCTGCTGCCCATGCTATTAAGAGATACGTTGCCCAGGCAGCGGATGAACTCTCCTTTGAGGTAAGCAGTTCAAGGCGTTCCTTGTTGCTCAATTTTACAAGGGCAAATGCCTTCAGAGCTGCACTGGTGCAAGTGCTCTCAAGCTCGGCGATGTTTGGCAGTGCAGAAGAATGCAGACATTTGAGCTGTGCTTTCCTCCCAGCCGTGCTGAAGCTGGGATTGACGTTGCAATCTCTTGCAGGTGGGAGACATCGTGTGTGTCATCGACATGCCACCAAAGGAGCTGACCCCCTGGTGGAGAGGCAAGCTCGGCTTCCAGGTAGGCACAAGCTTCAGACTGGAGAGTGCAACTTCAGTAGAGGCAGGAATCTCAGCTTAGAGCTGCTCTGCCTGCATAGGATGCCTAGTGGACATAAACAGTTTCCCTGTGTCGGTGTCAGAGGACCTTGTCTTTGGCTGCAAATGTTGAAAAATTATTACCTTTATGCTGTGAACTATGGCCATTTTCTGCTGGATAGTCTTATGGAACGTCAGGCAAGCACGTTCCGAGGGAAATGTTATGTGGCTTTAGGTTTAACAGTTCAGATCTGAGAAGTGCTGCATGCAATAGTTGGCCTCTCTTTTCTTCTTGTTACAGGTGGGATTTTTCCCAGGGGAGTGTGTGGAACTCATTAATAAGAACATTCCTGAGGCACTCATCAACTCTGTGCCAAAGCCAGGTACGGATGTTACATTTCATGGTGTGGGGAAGCAAAATGAAGTCTTTTTTGGGGTGTGTTCCATGTTTAGTACCTCCTTTATCCATGCCACATTGTCCTCTGGGTTGATGATTCTTCATGCACACCATGGGGCAGGGATTTGGCCCAATCCTCCTGTGTTTATGATTGGACTTGGGGAAACTATAGAATCTTCACAGAATGGCTTGGGATGGAAGGGATTTCGGAGATCATCATGCTCCAACCCTCCCGCCTCAGGATGGTCTCCCAGCCCCCACATTTAATGTGAGACTAGATCAGGCTGCCCAGGGCCCCATCCAACCTGGCCTTGGGCTCCTCCAGAGATGGGGAAAATCCCTTTTTGTATGTACTGGTTGGTAATGTTCTTCCCGTTCTGACGTGCTCTGTAGAATGTGCTGTGCTTGGCCTCGTCCAACGGAGCCAAACCTGAAATGACCTGGTTTCTTCCTTTTGTTGTGCAGTGCCCAAGAAACGCAGCAAGATCCTCACCTTCCTTCGTTCCTTGGTGAAGGCCCGCCCAAAGAAACCGACCGAGCGGGAGGTGGAGAAGGAAAGGGTGTTTGGCGGTGACCTGGGAGAGCATCTTCTCCACTCCGGTCGTGATGGTAAGGAGCTGCCCATTCCTGAGATCTTCCTCTGCTGGGCATCTAAAGAAGATGAAAGGGAGCTCATATCTAGCAGGGGGCAGGCTGATAGCCGTGGAGACACGTGTAATGGGAGTTGATGGCTGAAGGATAAAGTGAGGCGGATGCTCCTAAGAGACAAGCACATCTGTATTTGCTTCAGCCAAGCCTGGCTGGGCTTAGTGGATGGGATGTGAAGCACAGCCTGCAGCACGATTGAATCAGGAGCTCCACTGACGGCTGGCACGTGTTCTTCAGTCCCCCAGGTCCTCCAGAGCTGCGCTGAGTTCATTGAGCAGCACGGCGTGGTGCAGGGGATATACCGCCTGTCCGGCGTCGCGTCCAACATCCAGAGACTGCGGTAAGAGTGCTGCGACTGACACAGCCTGAGTGCATCTGGTGTGGCTTTGGGCTTGCCTTCCTCTCGCTCAACCGGGTTTGCGTCCCTCTCTCCAGGCAGGAATTTGAGTCGGAGCAGATTCCTGAGCTCACCGTCCGTGACATTCACAGCGTGAGCTCCCTCTGCAAGATGTACTTCAGGGAGCTCCCGAACCCTCTGCTCACCCACCAGCTGTACGGCAAGTTCTCGGTAAGCACAAGGCCACGTCTTTCATTTCCCTCTTCCTGGGCCTCTTGGCAGATGGCTGCAGCAGTGCCCCAGCTCGGAGGCCCTTTTGCTGTCAGCCCCACGAGGTTTACTCGCAGTGGTGTACTAGCCTGATTGGTGTCTCGCTCCCTTTCTGCACTACTCCAGGATGCTGTTGGTGCCGCTACAGAGGAGGAGCGGCTGCTCAGAATGCAGGACGTCATCCAGCAGCTGCCCGCTCCTCACTACAGGTCAGTGCTGCCCTCAGCCTGCTGAGCTCAGCCCTGCTGCATCGCAGAGGGCAACGATGCAGTTCCAGGCTCTGTCTCACGCCGGCAACACGATGCCTGTGTATGCTGAAGGGTTGAAGGCTCCATGGGGTTACTTTATGGGGTCAGTTCCTGGGCACGGGGGCACGCTTGGTGCAGCTGATGGCTGCGGCTGTGCTGTGCTGGGGCTTGGTGCTGCAGCGTGGCACTCAGTCAAGTTGGATCTACTTTACCTTCGGTGACAGTAGCTATCACAAGAAGTAGCATGAATGGAGGTTTGCTTTCTGAATTGCAGCACGGCATGCTCGTTGGTGCTGAATGTTTGCTTCTCTTGTTTTCCAGGACACTGGAGTACCTGATGAGACACTTGGCGTGTCTGGCTGGGAGCTCCACGGTAACAAACATGCATGCCAAGAACCTAGCCATTGTGTGGGCTCCAAACCTCTTAAGGTAAACTTCTGGTTCTGTTTCAACACTTCCTCTGTTCTCCAGTTAAGAAAAGCAGTCTTCCCTTTTTCTCCATCAAATGTGCTCTTCTGTAAAATCTGTGGCTGACAGAAGTGCAGGAGCCTGGGCTGTTCTCCATCCCCATGGGCACAATGTCTAGGTGACAATTTCTGCAGTCTTGTTGAGATGGGACTGACGTGTCCTTGATCATCCAGGGGAATTTCTGCAGTGGCATCACTGATTGCCCACTGCGGAAGTCTCCAGAGCCTCAGCTGACAGCTTTTGGCTGCAACAATTCAGACTCGGGGAAACGGTCTTGGAGAAATGACTTCTAAAATCTGCCTTTTCTACAGATCACAGCAGAACGAGTCTGCCTGCGCCAGCGGAAGAGCTGCCTGCATGGAGCTGCAGATGCAGTCGGATGTGGTGGAATTCATCATCAACCACACAGACGTCCTCTTCTGCTCCAAATCCGGAGCAGACATTGCAGATGCAGCAGGTGAGTGTCTTCCTCCATTAGCTTGATCTTGACCTGACACCTTGATCAAATGCAGGCCTTCTCCAGGACCTCTGAGATACTCTTTTACCATCAAGGGGACTACAGACCTCTGGGCTTCCATTAGGGTATGGCATCCTGTTGCTGGATGCTGAGAATGTCCAAGCCCAAACTTCACAAGGAGGAAACTGTCATTATTATGTTTGCACGCAGGAGAAGCTTGATGCAAGCGTTGCAGCGAAGCTTTCTCAGTTCCCTGCCCCTTTTATCTAGGGGTGAGCTCTCTTAATGATGACCATGTCCTTTGCCATAAACAGACCTCTGCCCACATGGTTAGTTTGAGCTCCTCTTCTTCCAGTGGCTCGGATAAGCAAGCCTGAGAAAAATACAGCACCTCCCCCAGAACTGTGGTGGCTGTGCTGCTGCTTTCTGATCCTCACTCTTACCTGTGCTTTTCCCTGACAGGGCACAATTCTCTCCCAGGGCCCAAGTCTGTGGGGGTCTCTTCTGCTGCCACAAAGCTGCTCAGCCTGGAGGAGGCACAGGCACAGAGGCGAGGCCACAGCACCTCTTCTGTGGTAACAGAGAGCAGCAGGGACATTGAAGTGGAAGAAAGCCCTGCAGCTGGGCAGGGCAAATTCCACACTGTCATCGACTTTCCATCTGACAGGTAAAGAGGACTTTCTTTTCCAGCACCTAGCATCATTGTTTGGGTGGGTTTTTGTGTTTTCCTGCAGAAACCAGGCAGTGCTAGGAACAAGCAACTGCTGCCAAGAGCTCAGTGCAGCTCTTCCCTCACCCTTCACCACGCACGACTCACAGCGTTGGCTGTTTTCTCTCTCCAGACAAAATCCACACAGCAAGAAGGAGGAATCACCAGCTAGCAGTTGGTGTTGCTGCTTCAGCTTCAGGAAGCCATCCTCTGGCAGCAAACGCCAACTGCAGCGCAATGCCAGGCAGCCCTCAGAAACAGCAGTGGTAGTCCTGGCAGGTAAGGGTGCAAATGCAGCTTCCAAATCCCTGCTTTTCAGGAGCATAGAATTCAAGCTTGCTCTGCACTTGTATCTCTTTCTGGCGTTCCAGCCCCTGCCCAACATCTTCAGTTCACCCCTGATCAAGAACCACTGTCGTAATTCAGCTTGTGAAAGTTTGACACTAACCCCTGTGTATCCTTTCTAGGTGAATCGAGCCCTTGCCAACCCACAAGATCCAGGGCAAGTAGCGAGGATGCTCTGTGTGCTTCCATCAGTGGAGAGCTCTTAGGAAGCACAAATTGCTGCAGTTCCAACAGCAGCCTTCCGTCTGACAACATTAATGGAGAGAAGGAGCTCATTCAAGTTCATGCCCTCATTACACCTGGCTCTGCTGAAAATGCTGACCTGGGCCTGCCAGAAACCACAGTCACCAGCCTGGATTGTAACCAGGAGTCTCTGCAGTGCAGGCCATCCCAAGAGCAGTGTGAGTGCCCCAACAGCAGCACCTCCATGCAGGAGCAGGTCAGTGTCAGTGAGGAGGAGCAGAGCCTCTTGCAGGAGGACTTTCAATCAGGCCTCCAGTCCCAGGCATCAGAGAGCAGCACTGAGAGCTCTGAGCCACTCTCTCCATGACAAGACAGGATGAGTCCCATCTTCACCGTGGACCTCTCACACCCTCCTGTCCTTTATATAATAATAAAAGCACACTCGTGCTCAATCAACACCTTGACTGCCTCCAGAGTCTTCATTCACACGGACTGGGATGAATGCAGCACACAGCAAGGCACCCCAGCTTGCAATGCTGTGGCTGTGGGGTGCGTGCAGCACAGCTCTGGGTTTGTTCCTGTTTTGTCTGGCTTTGGGATGTCTGCAGGGGGAGCTCTGCAACCATTTGGCATGGTAGCAAATAATCTCTCGCATCCTGGATGCTGCTCATGATACTCCCAAGCTTCCTGGCTGTGGCTTTGTGATGCTTTTCAGGGCTTTCTGATGCATTTTGATGCCTTGGATGTTGCTTAACACCTCCCTCCTCCCATCATGTCCTTTCCTGGCTCCCAGCTACGAACTGGCCCTGCAGATCATCTCCAGACCTGTCATCAGCACACTGCGGAAGGAGAAGCTCCCCCTGGCCAACGTCAGGCAGTACTGCTTGGTCTGCAGCTCAGTGGCCATTTCCCTTTTAGGCGGCTCCTGCAGAAGAATCAAGCAGCAGAACCTTTTGCTCACCCTGCAGCACACAAATGCTACGAAAGCAGAAACAACCTGGGAATCTCTGGGTCTGCAAGACTTCACAGACACTCACCGACTGTGTCTGATGGTTCCCTCCCATCCTTGATTTCCGTCTCCCCTTCTCCACATCGGATCCCACTGCTGAGCCATGATCAAGCTGCCCAGTGTGGCAGAGCATCGTGCAGAACCGTGCTGGCACCTCCTCCCCTTCCTCTCCTGCAACCTCACCCGCTTCTCTGACAGACCTGCTGATCCCACGCGTCCCATCGGGATGCTCTGGCACAGGATGTGCCCCTAACCGAAAGCTCCTTCCCACCCTCCCAAGAAAAAGTAAACAGGTTTTCTGCCTCCTCTGCTTGATTTCATGTGGCAGGGATGGAGAGCTCTTCAGCTCTGAGCAAGTTTTTTTCTGAGAAAGTGACCAGCTCTTTTCCATCCCTTTGCCCCTACAAAGAGTTGTCCAGAGCATCTCGTCCAAGAATTCCTGGAACAGCCTGCAGCTGGCTCTCCTGAAGTTCAGGCTCCTGCCTTTGCTTCCTGCCAGGCCCGCATTCCTTGAGATCACCAACTCAAGGAGGGCATGGTCACTGCAGCCCTGACCGCCTCCTGTCGTAACCCCTGGTGTGCACCATGTCCAGCAATGCTTCCCTTCTGCTTGCTGTGCCCAATGCCTGCACCACAGAGTGATTCTCACTGCACTCCAGGAGTCTGTCAGATTGCTTGCAGCCAGCCATGCTGATTTCCCAGACTGACTGGAATCCCCCATCAGCATGAGAGTCAGTGAGTGCGATGCTTCTGCTGGCTGCAGTAAGCAGCTCCCACCAACAGGCTCTCTTTCCAGGCGGCTGTAGCAGACCCTCACCTCCAGAAGCCCTGCACTGCTGCACTTCCTAATTTTACCCACAAGTTCACAACCTGGTCCTGGCTCTTCTTAGTTCTTTGCACTCAACTTCTCATCATAGAGGGCAAATCCAGAATTCCATAGTATCAATTGTGTCTGCTTTATGTCAGGATTTTTTTTCTTTCTTTTCTTTTCCCATTTTCTAGGTAGGAAAATGAATTTCTGAGCCAGGAGAAGCAGAAGTGAAACAGTCTTCCTGGCACTGCTCAGGTTGCAGGAGTTGCCAAGTGCTCCTCAGGTAATGTGTGCTGAAGAGCTGACCTTGGTGGCAGGGGCTGTGGCTGCATTTTGTGCCTGTCATGCGGGAATCCAAGAAAGCCTATTCAGAGCAGGAGCTGCAGAGCGAGATAAACATCACGAGAAGGTAAGGCTGAGAAGCAAGGACACCTCCAGAAAGAAGAGAAAAACTGAGTCAAGTGAGCTGCGTGACGGCCGTGTGATGCTGACCATGATTGGAGGAAGAGCGCATGGCTGGGAATGACTGATGGCTCTGGTTGGATGGGTGCCTGTGTGCACAGAGGTAAGGAGTGTTTGTGGGATGTTTTGCTGGCATCTAACGGCTGTAAGGGGAAGTCAAGAGAGAAAACTTGTGAATGCATAGAAGGGATGTTAAAATCTGGAACAGACTGTTTGGATCATTCACAGCTGAGTCCGTGCCAGATTGCCACACTGTCAGAACCTGGGGCCTAGGATTTTCCTTTAAGAGTGCCAACTGCTCATTTTAAATGATAAAAAGTAACACTGAAAAAAGCTTCCCTCCTTGCATTAGAATAACGCATTGATATTTGATGTTTCTGTCTTTCCATTCCTTTAGCAGCCTGGGTGTTGATGCAGCTGCATGCATCTGCTGTCCTCCCCTTCTGTTTTGTGTAAAAGAACAGTAAAATATGCAATCAGTGTGAGATCTTTCTGAAGTATTTTACTTTATTTGCCCCTAGGCTGCAATGGCTGGGCAATGGCAGTGTCACCCAGGAGCCCACACGGCGACCTGATGTCTCATTGTTGGGGTCTATTGGAAACCACCACGATGACAAAAGAATGCCTGGGATTCCTCCGGCCCAAATGCCAAACCTTGCACTTGGCTGTGCTGAACCTCATGAGGTTCACCCAGGCCCACCTCTCAAGTCTGCTGAGCTCAAACAGATGTCATTTTTCTCGTGTCCTTCCATTCCGAGTCCATCTGTTCCCCAAAGCAAAAGAATTTGGAGGGAACCACCGACAGTTATGTGAGCGATTTCAGCGTCTATTTCTGATCATGGCAACAACTTCAGAGGTCACACTTAATTTACGGTGCCCGTTGTAATTCTGACCAAGGCTGCAGTTGCAGCTGACTTCCCAAGGCTGCAAGACGTGGTGGTGACACAGCCTTGTGCTTCTGCATTGGTGCTCATCCCACGTTTCCTTTCTCTGTCTCGCAGGTCAGCTCCTGCTGGAAGCAGATGGTATCCCAGTGTGAATGAAGGTCAGTGCAGGAGCAGCTGCTGATGGGAGGAAGGAAGTCCATGCTGAAGAGCTCTGAAGCATCTGCAGGTATGGTTCTGGAGGAGGCAGCAGTGATGTCGGAGGGCTCCCCAGCAGGAAGCTGTCTCATCCAAATGCTTGCTGAGTGGTTGGAAGGGAGCTTTCTGCATGACAGCAGCACCAGTTGCTTGCTTCAAATGCTGCAAAGACAAGGATTAGCACGAGTTCCAGTATCTACAGTATCATCACGAATCACGATAGGATTACAATGTGTCCTCATACAAACGCAGCCACTTCTCTCTGAGTCCAAAGGCTGTCCAGAAAGCATCTTTGAGGTCTCTCACACCAAACCACTGCTGCCCGTGTGGGATCTGACTCATTAGGGTATAGGGGTTAGGAACCACAGGCTGTCTTTTGAGAACGGGTTCAGTCATTTCCTTACATCTTGCACCAGCCGATACGTGCCGTCTGCCTTCCATGCCGACAGGACTGGGGTGTTATAAGGCTACAGACAAGGTTCCAGAAGACATCCTTAACCAGTGTCTGTGTTACAGCTTTTAGACCCACTCTCCCTTCTAAGGCTATGGGATATTGTTGCTGTTTCACAGCTCCACTCCCTCCTTGGGCAGTTATTTGTAAGGGAAAATTGTGAGTCCACCCCGATTTCCTTCCCCTGCCCACACCTTTGGATTCATTTCTTCTCATCACCAGCTGTTAACACATTCATTGACCCCTGATATGTGTTTAACAGACTTGCAGCTGTAATCCTCATTTAACTGTTAAATCTCTCCCCCATAAATCGGTCCCTGCTTCAGGCACAGAGAACAATTGCCCTGCAACTATTTTATCTTTCCATTTTAGTTCTGTGGTCTCCAAGAGTGGAGCTGTCATTTCTGATCCCTCAGCCCCAGTTACGCACAACAGCCACATCCAGATACATGTCTGGTACCTCTGAACTAGCTAATGCTGTAGGATGGAATGTTGTTTCTGCACTGGCTATCAAATGTGGGATTGCTCTGAAGCAGTACAGCACCATGTGTTTTGTAATTTGCCCTTAGAAACAGTTTGAAAAAGTAGAAAGACTTTATTAGTATTAGTAAAAAGAAGCTATTTCATAACATGTTTTAGAAATACAGTTGTTCAATCATGTGATCAATTCTCACTTACAGAACTGTAATAGTTACAAATTGCATGGGTATAGTATTAAGGACCAGAAAGCATGTTGTAAGGCCATTCTGTTTGGATAGGAGAAGCTCAGCAAAAGAAAAACAGACTCCAAAGAAGCCAGGGCCTCCACACAAGGCCGAACTGACTCACTCTGTGGGCAGGTTGGGATGCAACAGGCAGGCATCAAGAGACTCCCCTCTGTCCTCCTTCCAAACTTCTCTCTCTTCAGGGATGAGCAGCTGTCCAGAAATAGTGGCCAAGTGTTGATAAGCAGCTGTCAGACGTTCAATAATTAGCAGTATACCTGCTGAGCTAGCAACAATTGGTGTTTAGCCAGTCACACACACACACACAGAATGGCCCGGGTTGGAAGGGACCTCAAGGATCAGGAATCTCCAACTCCCTGCCACAGGCAGGGCCACCAACCTCTGTACCATTGCACATATGAACATTGCTGGACAGAAACAGCAGTGTGGGAAAAATCTGTATGCTGTGGATGAAAAGGGTGAATCAGAATGGCTTAACAGCTGTCCCACAAGGAAAAGCAATCCCTTACCTGCTGTGACATGCTCATGGCAACACCAATGCAGAAGCTAGCAGCTGATGCCCACAAGGACAGCCAGCCTGGACTTATTTTCATTACATATCTTTGACCTGATGTCCTTCTAGAAGCTGGGACATTTCTCCCTCTCAGCAGAAGAGGGCAGGGGAGTTACAAGGTGAGGGCACACTCTCCCCTGTTTATCTGGCACTCAAAGTGAAAGAGAAAATGAAAACCAGATGTGTTTCCCTGCCCATGGCAAACACCAGCCTTTTCATCCTTACAGTCCTTCCTGACATCAGCACTAATTGAAACAACATCCCACTCACCTTTGCCATGTCTGGCAGAGGTTGCAGCTCTGTCTATTGCATCCCTCTAGCTTTCAACTCAAGAGCTCCTGTGACACACAAGGAAAAGCAATCTTTTACCTGCTGTGCCATGCTCATGTCAGCAGCAATGCAGATGCCAGCAGCTGATGCCCACAAGGACTGCCAGCCTGGACTTATTTTCATTACATACCTTTGTCCTGATGTCCTTCCAGGAGCTGGGACATTTCTCCCTCTCAGCAGCAGAGGGCAGGAGAGTTGCAAGGTGAGGGCACACTCTCCCCTGTTTATCTGGCACTCAAAGAGAAAGAGAAAATGAAAACCAGATGTGTTTCCCTGCCCATGGCAAACACCAGCCTTTCCATCCTTACAGTCCTTCCTGACATCAGCACTAATTGAAACAACATCCCACTCACCTTTGCCATGTCTGGCAGAGGTTGCAGCTCTGTCTATTGCATCCCTCTAGCTGTCAAGTCAAGAGCTCCTGTGTCACACTAGGAAAAGCAATCTGTTACCTGCTGTGCCTTGCTCATGTCAGCAGCAATGCAGATGCCAGCAGCTGATGCCCACAAGGACAGCCAGCCTGGACTTATTTTCATTACATACCTTTGTCCTGATGTGCTTCTAGAAGCTGGGACATTTCACCATCTCAGCAGAAGAAGGCAGGGGAGTTACAAGGTGAGGGCACACTCTCCCCTGTTTATCTGGCACTCAAAGAGAAAGAGAAAATGAAAACCAGATGTGTTTCCCTGCCCATGGCAAACACCAGCCTTTCCATCCTTACAGTCCTTCCTGACATCAGCAGCAATGGAAACAACATCCCACTCACATTTGACATGTCTGGCAGAGGTTGCAGCTCTGTCTATTGCATCCCTCTCGCTTTCAACTCAAAAGCTCCTGTGTCACACAAGGAAAAGCAACCTTTTACCTGCTTTGCCATGCTCATGGCAGCAGCAATGCAGATGCCAGCAGCTGATGCCCACAAGGACAGCCAGCCTGGACTTATTTTCATTACATATCTTTGACCTGATGTCCTTCTAGAAGCTGGGACATTTCACCATCTCAGCAGAAGACGGCAGGGGAGTTACAAGGTGAGAGCACACTCTCCCCTGTTTATCTGGCACTCAAAGAGAAAGAGAAAATGAAAACCAGATGTGTTTTTCTGCCCATGGCAAACACCAGCCTTTCCATCCTTACAGTCCTTCCTGACATCAGCACTAATTGAAACAACATCCCACTCATCTTTGCCATGTCTGGCAGAGGTTGCAGCTCTATCTATTGCATCCCTCTAGCTGTCAAGTCAAGAGCTCCTGTGTCACACAAGGAAAAGCAATCTTTTACCTCCTTTGCCATGCTCATGGCAACACCAATGCAGATGCCAGCAGCTGATGCCCACAAGGACTGCCAGCCTGGACTTATTTTCATTACATATCTTTGTCCTGATGTGCTTCCAGAAGCTGGGACATTTCACCATCTCAGCAGAAGAAGGCAGGGGAGTTGCAAGGTGAGGGCACACTCTCCCCTGTTTATCTGGCACTCAAAGAGAAAGAGAAAATGAAAACCAGATGTGTTTCCCTGCCCATGGCAAACACCAGCCTTTCCATCCTTACAGTCCTTCCTGACATCAGCACTAATTGAAACAACATCCCACTCACCTTTGCCATGTCTGGCAGAGGTTGCAGCTCTGTCTATTGCATCCCTCTAGCTTTCAAGTCAAGAGCTCCTGTGTCACACAAGGAAAAGCAACCTTTTACCTGCTTTGCCATGCTCATGGCAACACCAATGCAGATGCCAGCAGCTGATGCCCACAAGGACAGCCAGCCTGGACTTATTTTCATTACATATCTTTGTCCTGATGTGCTTCCAGAAGCTGGGACATTTCACCATCTCAGCAGAAGAAGGCAGGGGAGTTGCAAGGTGAGGGCACACTCTCCCCTGTTTATCTGGCACTCAAAGAGAAAGAGAAAATGAAAACCAGATGTGTTTTTCTGCCCATGGCAAACACCAGCCTTTCCATCCTTACAGTCCTTCCTGACATCAGCACTAATTGAAACAACATCCCACTCACCTTTGCCATAACTGGCAGAGGTTGCAGCTCTGTCTATTGCATCCCTCTAGCTTTCAAGTCAAGAGCTCCTGTGTCACACAAGGAAAAGCAATCTTTTACCTGCTGTGCCATGCTCATGGCAGCAGCAATGCAGATGCCAGCAGCTGATGCCCACAAGGACTGCCAGCCTGGACTTATTTTCATTACATACCTTTGTCCTGATGTCCTTCCAGAAGCTGGGACATTTCTCCCTCTCAGCAGCAGAGGGCAGGAGAGTTGCAAGGTGAGGGCACACTCTCCCCTGTTTATCTGGCACTCAAAGAGAAAGAGAAAATGAAAACCAGATGTGTTTTTCTGCCCATGGCAAACACCAGACTTTCCATCCTTACAGTCCTTCCTGACATCAGCACTAATTGAAACAACATCCCACTCACCTTTGCCATGTCTGGCAGAGGTTGCAGCTCTATCTATTGCATCCCTCTAGCTGTCAAGTCAAGAGCTCCTGTGTCACACAAGGAAAAGCAATCTTTTACCTCCTTTGCCATGCTCATGGCAACACCAATGCAGATGCCAGCAGCTGATGCCCACAAGGACAGCCAGCCTGGACTTATTTTCATTACATATCTTTGTCCTGATGTCCTTCTAGAAGCTGGGACATTTCACCATCTCAGCAGAAGAAGGCAGGGGAGTTACAAGGTGAGGGCACACTCTCCCCTGTTTATCTGGCACTCAAAGAGAAAGAGAAAATGAAAACCAGATGTGTTTCCCTGCCCATGGCAAACACCAGCCTTTCCATCCTTACAGTCCTCCTGCCATCAGCACTAATTGAAACAACATCCCACTCATCTTTGCCATGTCTGGCAGAGGTTGCAGCTCTTTCTATTGCATCCGTCTAGCTTTCAAGTCAAGAGCTCCTGTGTCACACAAGAAAAGCAAACTTTTACCTGCTGTGCCATGCTCATGGCAGCAGCAATGCAGATGCCAGCAGCTGATGCCCACAAGGACAGCCAGCCTGGACTTATTTTCATTACGTATCTTTGTCCTGATGTCCTTCTACAAGCTGGAACATTTGTCCCTCTGATCAGCAGAGGGCAGGAGAGTTAGAAGTTGCAGGCACACTCTTCCCTTTTTCTGGCACACAACGAGAAAATGAAAACCAGATGTGTTTCCCTGCCCATGGCAAACACCAGCCTTTCCATCCTTACAGTCCTCCTGACATCAGCAGCAACTGAAACAACATCCCACTCACCTTTGCCATGTCTGACAGAGGTTGCAGCTCTTTCTATTGCATCCCTCTAGCTTTCAAGTCAAGAGCTCTTGTGTCACACAAGGAAAAGCAATCTTTTACCTGCTTTGCCATGCTCATGGCAGCAGCAATGCAGATGCCAGCAGCGGATGCCCACAAGGACAGCCAGCCTGGACTTATTTACATTACATATCTTTGTCCTGATGTCCTTCTACAAGCTGGAACATTTCTCCCTCTGATCAGCATAGGGCAGGAGAGTTAGAAGTTGCAGGCACACTCTTCCCTTTTTCTGGCACACAACGAGAAAATGAAAACAAGATGTGTTTCCCTGCCCATGGCAAACACCAGCCTTTCCATCCTTACAGTCCTTCCTGACTTCAGCAATAATTGAAACAACATCCCACTCACCTTTGCCATGTCTGACAGAGGTTGAAGCTCTTTCTATTGCATCCCTCTAGCTTTCAAGTCAAGAGCTCCTGTGTCACACAAGGAAAAGCAACCTTTTACCTGCTTTGCCATGCTCATGGCAGCAGCAATGCAGATGCCAGCAGCTGATGCCCACAAGGACAGCCAGCCTGGACTTATTTTCATTACATATCTTTGTCCTGATGTCCTTCTAGAAGCTGGAACATTTCTCCCTCTGAGCAGCAGAGGGCAAGAGGGGTCCAAGTTGCAGGCATACTCTCCCCTGTTTATCTGGCACTCAAAGAGAAAGAGAAAATGAAAACCAGATGTGTTTTTCTGCCCATGGCAAACACCAGCCTTTCCATCCTTACAGTCTTCCTGACTTCAGCACTATTGAAACAACATCCCACTCACCTTTGCCTTGTCTGGCAGAGGTTGCAGCTCTTTCTATTGCATCCCTCTAGCTTTCAAGTCAAGAGCTCCTGTGTCACACAAGGAAAAGCAATCTTTTACCTGCTTTGCCAAGCTCATGGCAGCAGCAATGCAGATGCCAGCAGCTGATGCCCACAAGGACAGCCAGCCTGGACTTATTTTCATTACATATCTTTGTCCTGATGTCCTTCTACAAGCTGGAACATTTCTCCCTCTGATCAGCAGAGGGCAGGAGAGTTAGAAGTTGCAGGCACACTCTTCTCTTTTTCTGCCACACAAAGAGAAAATGAAAACAAGATGTGTTTCCCAGCCCATGGCAAACACCAGCCTTTCCATCCTTACAGTCTTCCTGACTTCAGCACTAATTGAAACAACATCCCACTCACCTTTGCCATGTCTGGCAGAGGTTGCAGCTCTTTCTATTGCATCCCTCTAGCTTTCAAGTCAAGAGCTCCTGTGTCACACAAGGAAAAGCAATCTTTTACCTGCTGTGCCATGCTCATGGCATAAGCAATGCAGTTTCCAGCAGCTGATGCCCACAAGGACAGCCAGCCTGGACTTATTTTCATTACATATCTTTGTCCTGATGTCCTTCTAGAAGCTGGAACATTTCTCCCTCTGATCAGCAGAGGGCAGGAGAGTTAGAAGTTGCAGGCACACTCTCCTCTTTTTCTGTCACACAAAGAGAAAATGAAAACCAGATGTGTTTCCCAGCCCATGGCAAACACCAGCCATTCCATCCTTACAGTCCTCCCTGACATCAGCAGCAACTGAAACAACATCCCACTCACCTTTGCCATGTCTGGAAGAGGTTGCAGCTTTTTCTATTACATCCTTCTTGCTTTGAAGTCAAGAGCTCCTGTGTCACACAAGGAAAAGCAATGTTTTACCTGCTTTGCCATGCTCATGGCAGCAGCAATGCAGATGGCAGCAGCTGATGCCCACAAGGACAGCCAGCCTGGACTTATTTACATTACATATCTTTGTCCTGATGTCCTTCTACAAGCTGGAACATTTCTCCCTCTGATCAGCAGAGGGCAGGAGAGTTAGAAGTTGCAGGCACACTCTCCTCTTTTTCTGGCACACAAAGAGAAAATGAAAACCAGATGTGTTTCCCTGCCCATGGCAAACACCAGCCTTTCCATCCTTACAGTCCTCCTGAAATCAGCACTAATTGAAACAACATCCCACTCACCTTTGCCATGTCTGGCAGAGGTTGCAGCTCTTTCTATTGCATCCCTCTAGCTTTCAAGTCAAGAGCTCCTGTGTCACACAAAGAAAAGCAATCTTTTACCTGCTTTGCCATGCCTATGGCAGCAGCAATGCAGATGCCAGCAGCGGATGGCCACAAGGACAGCCAGCCTGGACTTATTTTCATTACATATCTTTGTCCTGAAGTCCTTCTAGAAGCTGGAACATTTCTCCCTCTGAGCAGCAAAGGGCAGGAGGGGTCCAAGGTGAGGGCACGCTCTCCGCTGTTTATCTGGCACAAAAGGAGAAAGAGAAAATGAAAACCAGATGTGTTTTCCAGCCCATGGCAAACACCAGCCTTTCCATCCTTACAGTCCTCCTGACATCAGCACTAATTGAAACAACATCCCACTCACCTTTGCCATGTCTGGCAGAGGTTGCAGCTCTGTCTATTGCATCCCTCTAGCTTTCAAGTCAAGAGCTCCTGTGTCACACAAGGAAAAGCAATCTTTTACCTGCTGTGCCATGCTCATGGCAGCAGCAATGCAGATGCCAGCAGCGGATGGCCACAAGGACAGCCAGCCTGGACTTATTTTCATTACATATCTTTGTCCTGATGTCCTTCTAGAAGCTGGAACATTTCTCCCTCTGATCAGCAGAGGGCAGGAGAGTTAGAACAAGCAGGAACACTCTGCTCTTTTTCTGGCACACAAAGATAAAATGAAAACCAGATGTGTTTACCTGCCCATGACAAACGCCAGCTTTTCCATCCTTACAGTCCTTCCTGACATCAGCAGCAACTGAAACAACATCCAACTCACCTTTGCCATGTCTGACAGAGGTTGCAGCTCTTTCTATTGCATCCCTCTAGCTTTCAAGTCAAGAGCTCCTGTGTCACACAAGGAAAAGCAATCTGTTACCTGCTGTGCCATGCTCATGGCAGCAGCAATGCAGATGCCAGCAGCTGATGCCCACAAGGACAGCCAGTCTGGACTTATTTTCATTACATATCTTTGCCCTGATTTCCTTCTAGAAGATGGAACATTTCTCCCTCTGAGCAGCAGAGGGCAGGAGAGTTAGAAGTTGCAGGCACACTCTCCTCTTTTTCTGCCACCCAAAGGGAAGATGAAAACCAGATGTGTTTCCCAGCCCATGGCAAACACCAGCCTTTCCATCCTTACAGTCTTCCTGACTTCAGCACTATTGAAACAACATCCCACTCACCTTTGCCATGTCTGGCTGAGGTTGCAGCTCTTTCTATTGCATCCCTCTAGCTTTCAAGTCAAGAGCTCCTGTGTCACACAAGGAAAAGCAATCTTTTACCTGCTGTGCCAAGCTCATGGCAGCAGCAATGCAGATGTCAGCAGCTGATGCCCACAAGGACAGCCAGCCTGGACTTATTTTCATTACATATCTTTGTCCTGATGTCCTTCTAGAAGGTTGAACACTTCTCCATCTCTGCTGCAATGGTCAAAAAGGGTCCAAGTTTAGGGCACACTCTCTTCATGGCCTCTTGTACTCATAGACAAAGGGAACATGAAAACCAGAAGTTTTTCTTTGCCCATGGCAGACACTAGCCTTTCCATCCTGACAGTCCTTCCTACAATCAGACGGAATTGAAACAACATCCCCCATGTCTCTTTTTTGAACTTATTCATGCATGAATAATAATAAGGAGAATTTTACTGTAAATCTTATTTCTGCATGGAAACGATCAGATAACCGGAGCTTTTTTCTCTAAAACAACCCAGGAAATTTGCATTGTTTATCTTTGTACGCAAAATGTTTTTGCCATTCATCTCAAATATCAATACATCTGGCCAAATAATATAGAAAAAGTATTTACAGACATTTTTGGACATTGATTACTTCTGGTCAAGTGGGAAAGAATCCCTAAGCTGCAATCATGGAATTCTTTTATCAGTTTCTCTGATTTAGCCAGTGTTACTAAAAGGGAAATAAGACACAGGCTTTTGATAGCAGCTGCCAATTTAAGAATGATAATAAGTTTTATTATTCTTGGCTAAGATCAAAGTCCTGCATTTCAGGTTTATCTCCAGCTCATCAATTATAATTAACAGTTTTGGATAGCCACATTATTATATGGCAATATTGTCTTCCTGCAAGGAATTTCATTGTTTTACACGTGCCACAGGTTGTTAATAGATTGCCTAATCACCATTTATTTTTTTTTATTGGCTTATGATGACCACAGAAAATTATACAGCAGCACCATAAAAACTTTAAATCCTATCCCATGTATCTGCATTCATACGAAAATTATATTGGAAAGCATCGGTGAAACTAAGATTACAAAATAAAGCAGGGGACAATTTCAGTGAAAGCCTGCAGGTTTCACAGCTCTGCCCATTTCAACCCCCTGAAGACATCCACGGGTTTCCTGCTGTGGGACACAGGCACTCACCTGCAGCTCAGCACTGCCTGCTCATGCCTGCGCACACCTTCAGGCTGGAACCAAGGAAATCCTCAGCAAAGACATCAGTACACTTTTGTTATGATGACTTTCACAAAGAAGCATCAAATATTTCTTCTCGAGAAATACTGCAAGTCCCTTTGACACTAGCCCTTATTTTAAATGTTTAGATTTATGCTTCATTCAGGCGTGCTGTCACTCCCAAAAAGATTTTTATTCCTTTTCATTCTGAGGAACACAGTGATTTCTGCCTTGTTTACTGACTGTAGGCACAGCAATACTCCTGCACCTTCAGGGAAACAGCAAATCCATCTCTTTCACACCCTACTTCTATCAAGCTCATTCACCTTACAAGGTATTTATTGCAAGCAGCTCTTCCAAAAATGGAGATTAACAGAACCTGCAACCCAGGACACCTCAGTAAGCCAGTACTTTTCATCTCCTGAAGGTGTAGGTAGACACAGAGCTGGAACATCTTTTCCAGAGCTGTGTGATGCTATCTCATCTGTGTTCCCTTACTGTTGACTCAGTGTCACTTCTTATCTAACCTGGTTGCATCCCAGGATTTCTGGTGCCAAAAATAAACTGACAGCTTTCATCACTAGTTAAAAGGAAACTGCAATAGGAAAAGCAATTTTTCTGATTTCTCTGTTGATCAAAGATGCTTCATGCAAGCCTGATGCGGTAGAAACAATATCAGCTTTAGAATGACAGTCATTAGAGCAGAATCCTTTCACTGATGAAATCCCACAGTCCTGATTCATACAACACTGACACTGGAGGACACAGTAGTTTAGATGAGAGCGCATTAAAAATGACTAAGTTAAGGTCTCAGCAAAGAGTGACAAGTATGAAAAAAAGAAGTTGCAGAAACTGCTTCAGTTTGGCACTCTGGCATAAAGTATGACAACACACAACCTGCCTGTGCAGTTCCAGAAGCAGAGGAAAGCCGTCAACCAAGACTTGTTCTCATCTGCTCTGAAAGTCCACTGGGACAAGGCCACTTTTCTCTGACGTGCTTCCAGAAGTATCACTTCTGAGCACTGTGCCAGGGAGTTACAAGATACTGTTTGTGTGTACAGAGGAGAAAAAGACGTCTGTCTGGAAACAGACTTGGTGAAGGAGAAGCAGCATTTTCCAGAGTACTTCAGAAAGAACTGAGCACTGCCCCAAGAGCTTCAGAGCGGCAGGCTGTCACAGTGTGCCAACCAGCTCAGCTGTGAGTTGGCACTGAAGCTGCACCACAGGGAGAACAAAGCCCCCTGTGCACCCTTGGAGAGCCAAGGGTTGGAGATTCATGAACCTTGAGCTCCTTTCCAACCCGGGCCATGCTGTGATTCTGGGATTCTCACCTTTGCCTCATCTGGCAGAGGGAGGCAGCTCTTTCTCTTGTCTCCCTAGGGCTGTCAGGTCACCAGGGCCAGTGTCACACAGGGAACTGCAAACACTGTGTGTGCTGTGCCCTGCCCATGGCAGCACAGAGGCAGCTGCCAGCAGCTGATGCCCACAAGGACAGCCAGCCTGGACTTCCTTTGATTCCTTCCCTTTGGATCAGCGTCCTTCAGGAAGGCGGAACATCTCTCCAGCTGAGCAGCAGAGGACAGCAGGGCTTCGTTGTCTGGGCATGTTCTCTTCTGGCCCTCTGGCCCTCACAGACACAGGAGGAGGACACAGAGGCTGCTGTAACACAGCCAGCCCTGCCTCTCAGGTCAGCTCTCAGGCCATCCTCTCTCCCCTCAGCAGCAGCTCACTGTTCTGCACTCCTCTGGCCTGGGCTGGCAGAGGTGTGCAGCAGTTCTGCTGATCTCCCAGTGCTGGCCATGTCTGCAGTGCCTGTGTGAAAGACACAGGAAGCTGCCAGCATTGCACTGCTCTGCTGTGCCCCTGCCATCACCGAGTTTGCTGTCAGCAGCTGCTGCTACACGTCCATTCAGGCACAGGCCTTTCCTTCCTGGCCCTCTTTCCCCCCCTCTCTCCTCTGCTCTCTCTCGTGCTCCCCTTTGGCCTGGGCTGGCTGAGCAGTGCAGGCCTTGTTGTTGCTCCCTGGGCCAACTACGTCACGGTTCCCCGTGACTCTGCCAGCTGCTCTGACACAGCGACTGCGTCCTCAGTGTGGATTCCAGAATGCGACAGACGTCCAGAGAAGACTTCCAGGGCTGATTGGAACATGCTGCCATCAAGAACTGCCATGGCTCAGGCCCCCTGGGAATCTGCTCACAGCGAAAGCTGCTGTCACTCTGTGTGGGCACAGCCTTGTCTGTGTAGGCCTGCTCACACTGCAGCCCCTGTCTGCACCAGAACCGTGCCGATCCACCTTCTCTTGGCCTCCTTGCCTGCATGGAAAAGGGCAGCTTGGGCTGAAGTCCCTCAACCTTCAGATGGCCGAGTGAAGTCTCTGAGCCCTGGTGACCCACGCAGCTCTTCAGCCTGCTGACCTGCTCTGCTGGGGCTGTCTTAACAGGCAGAGGGCACGTTATCCTCATGTCCCCACATCCATCCCTCTTAGCATACTGTAGGCCAGTTCCTAAAAGGACACCTGCACAATCTCTCTGAATGTTAATCAACATGTAGTTAGTTTTCAGTGGTGATTAGCTATGTGTTTAGTCAGAGGTGCAATGGTTCTAATGGTGAGAGAAAGACATTCCCAGTTGTCATCAGGTGGAACACACTTCAGACTGGAATCCTCAAGCAGACTGCAGTCAAGCTTTCTTAATTACTCGTTGTTGTTATCAATTCAGACGCATCTCTTAATTCCTGCTTGAATGAACATTTTGTAATAATCTGCTGAGACAGTGCAAGGCTTGACAATGAGACTATAGTTTATTAAAGTAGCACTTTTTACTTAGGTGCACTTTTCATCTGTTGAACTTCCTGTCGTCTATTGGAAATCTCTGGCACCAGTGCATAAGATTCACCTATTCTATAGAAGTCTGACTGAACCCCATACTGGGATTATTTTTGTTCAATCCAAGCACCTTGGACGTTACTATACATTTATTCAATCATGAGGTAAGTCTGCTTCAGAAGCAATATAGAAAGCATAAAGGGGGAAGAAGATAATGTATTAGTGAAGACTTAACTAGTATTCATAAACTGAAAACTGTGAAACACTATGATGATTACAGAATTTCCCGGAGAAATGTCAAGTTCTTCTCTGAATGCTAAATGCAACATCAGTTCACTTCTCACTGGGTTGAATGTTTTAAATATTTGGTAATAATAATGGTTCCTTAATTCTGACATTTAATATGAAAATATTAAAATTCCTGTGTTAGAGTACTTTTTTGTTAGAATGCCAGATGCTAAAGGGATGAAGTGGCACAAGAAAGCAAAATATCTCTGCTGATGGCAGGAAGGACTGTAAGGATGGAAAGGCTGGTGTTTGCCATGGGCAGGGAAACACATCTGGTTTTCTTGTTCCCTTTGTCTTTGAGTTCCAGAAAAATAGAGGAGAGCGTGCCCTCACCTTGGACCCCTCCTGCCCTCTGCTGCTGAGATGGAGAAATGTCCCACCTCCTACAAGGACATCAGGACAAAGATAAGTAATCAAAATATTTCCAGGCTGGCTGTACTTGTGGGCATCTGTTGCTGGAAAATTTAATGGCATTAAACTGCCTAGATAAGGACAGAATGAGGGTGACAATAGAATGGTACGTAATCACAGTACAATGAAAAAAGTATGCAGGGTGCAGGAAGGGAGGTGTGGACATTCTGAGTTGCAACTCTTTATTTGCTCCAGAAAGCTCTATCAGAATGGAAGACTGAAGGAAATACTTTGAGTGTTTTCTAATGTGACTGGATGAAAGATCCATGTGGCAAATTGAATAACTGAGTGGTAAAGGGACATAGATACCTCACTGTTTCATGGAACCTTTCAATTAAGCACCTGAGCACTGTGTACAGGACTTGGGAATATAAGTATTAGAGGATCATGGAATATCTGTATTTGGAAGGGACCTCGAGGATCATGTATTCCACCTCCTGGTTCCACACTGGACCTCCTATGGGTCAAGCCCTGTGTCTGAGAGCATTGTGCAAATGCTCTTTGGCCTTTGTCAGCTCAGTGCCAAACCACTGCCCTGGGGAGCCAGTGCCAAATTCCATGTATCTAGTTCATCCTACAGAATGATGCCAAGAACAGTTATAGAGATCGACTTACAAACAAAATTCTTGTCCTGAATTAATGGTACACTCACCATTAAAAAAAAAAAAAAAAAAAAAGAGAAAAAGAAGAAAAAAAAAAGAAAAAAAAAATCAAAGCCACATTCTTACGCTGGCATTTTACAGTATTGTCAGATTTTTGTAATTCTGTTTTGTCATATAAGATTCTCTCATCATGAAATAATGACCAAGTTCTCTTTTCAGATCTAAACATACAAATGCTAAAGGCAGCAGTGCTGTTCAAGAGTACATTACCAGCTCAAACACTGCTTTGGCTATAAAACTGAAGGTAGTAAGGAATTTTATCAAGGAGTTAGAAGAAAACATGTAAGTGTAGATTTAAAAGCAACCTGTATTGTTACTTAGAGTTTGATATAGTGTAATCCAATGCACAGTACTTGTAACGTGTGTTTTACAAAATGCTTTGCAATGTAGGCATCTATTAAGATAAATGCTGCAAGTTCTAATATGTCCATGACCTTTTCAAACTGTTCCTTACTCCTACACATCACTACGAGTAGTTCTTCTGTCAGGAAGGATCACATGAGTAATTAACCTGTGACCTTAAGTTTGGAATTAAATGCATACAGTGGAAGTAAGAGCTGTGGGTTATTTTGCTCTTTCAGTGTTGAACAGCCGAGGTGTTTTGTTTTGGAGGGTGGATAGTGATGGGACAAGTGGGGAATGGCTTTAAACTGAGACGGGGGCTGTTGAGGTTTAGGTTGGATGTGAGGAGGAAGTTTTTCAGCCAGAGGGTGGTGAGGCACTGGAACAGGTTGCCCAGGGAGGCTGTGGATGCCCCATCCCTGCAGGCATCCACGGCCAGGCTGGATGTGGCTCTGGGCAGCCTGGGCTGCTGGTGGGCAGGTTAGAAAGCCCACAGGACTTTATTGCAGCCCTGGGTGCAGGGGGATCACTGCTCCTAGCATGCACACAGAAGAGCTGGAGCACACAGGTGATGTCCATTCCACTTGTGAAAATTCCTGCAATTCCAGAGAGCGTGCGCCTGTTCCAATCTCTGCTGCACAGATTAAAAACTGATTGCAGATGAGCTGTTTTGGTATGGGGTTCTTGCCAACGGTCTGCAGTGGCTGTGTGATTCCTCGGGGAGTTGCTCTCCAGCCCAAAGGTCATGTCCTAAGTCGACCAGATCCCGTTTGTGTCCAGAAATGGCTGACAACAGATCAGCTGCTGGTCAAGTTTCTAACATCACACTGGCCTTGCTCCAGTGTCTGTGTCATCAGCCCCAGCACATACGGTGCACCTCTTCAAGGCTTTGCAACACTGAGACTCTGCACTTGGGCTCCAGACATCCTGCTGCACCAAGAGGTTATTCTAGCTTTGGTATCTTGCAACTTTGTATATAACTACATCACTGTAACCATAAATGTCTAGGAGCATGGAGATGGAGAAATTAATCTTCCTGTAATTCTCTGTACTGCAGCCCCGTGGTTGTCAACACCTAATGCAATATTGAAATTTCAGTTGAGAAATTGAAAGCTGTCCCTAACAAAAAAACATCTGCATTTGTTATTGGAATCACACTGAGGATCAAGAAATCCAAATGCTTCTAGCATAACCACGATTACAGGCAGTGTTTAGACAAGCTCTTACAGGAAAACCATGAACACAAGGCTAAAGAGAGACTAAGTGATGCACTCTGCAGGAATACTCATGGAAGTCTTCACAGTGCAGGAGTCTGATCTGATTACAGATGCTGTGCTTTAAGTACCCCTTATCATATCTTTTTTTTCACTGTTGTGCAGGGGTTGGACTCAGTGATCTCTGGAGGCTGGAGATGCTGTTTGCTAATGGCAGATGGAGAGAGGAAAAGCAAGTCCAAGGCATGCTGTGCATAGCCACCACATGGCATCTGCCCCATTTCCCCCTGCACAAAGGAGGAGCAGCTCACAAGCTTGGCCTGGGCCAGGGAAGGGAGCAGACAAACATCTGGACCGACCCCAAACGAGCTGGTTCTGCAGGTTGGGTGTCTTCTGCTGCTTGTCTCACATCCTGCTGCTCAGCGGTAGATTTGTTCCTGCTCAGTGCTAACAGGAAACTCACACAGCATTTCTGTTTCAGCTGTGCCAACGCTTTGATCCCTTGCTGCTTGGATGGGGCGTTTGAAGAAGGATGCCTGTGCTGATGTCCAGCCAGGCTTTGGGGATGAGTCTCCACACCAGGGTCCGTCTGACAGGACTGAGGGTTGGGGATCCAGCCAGGTCGAGTCCAGCGTGCTTTGCTCTTGTTCTTAGTGCTTGTTTTTGCTCAGGAGGGCAGGAGGTGAACCTCGTGAACCAATGCCTGCAGACGGGGTTTGCAGAGAAAGAGGTCCTGCAGGCCTTGTGTGACAGCCACGGAGCTGCAGCGAGGCTGCATCCGTGTAAAACACCAGAGATCCACGGAGGTGTGAAGGGGAGCTGTGGGCTGCAGTCACGCAGGAAGGGATGTGCATGCTCGGGGTTTGGTTGTTGTGTGTGTGTTAAGTGACTGTGATACCACTGCTGGGTCAGTGTGAGTGTACGGAACAAGTGTGACAGCCTTTTTGATGGAGCCCTGTGAAAGGAGTCCTATGGACTTGAGATCCAACTGTCAGCCTGTGAGCATCATCCAGGAGTTGGGGTAGGGGATGAGGCAAGGGAAGTTGGGCTGAGAAAGGGATAAAGCAGTCTGGCAGTAGTTCTGTGTTTCTCCCATCTCCTGCTTTATTTCCTTCCAGGTGAAATAGATGGGTGCTGCAACATGCCCTTGAATGTAACAAAACCCACTCTAGTGTGGATTTGACATGGGCCCAGCACTGCAAGGTACGCTGCTGGGAGGAAGCGTCCATCTGGCTGAGGGCAGGAAGGCCCTCCAGAGGGATGCACTGAGGCCAGTTGTGCGAGGCTCAACAAGAGCAAGCGCCAGGTCCTGCGCTTTGGTCATGACGACCCCGTGCCAGCTTCTCCAGGATTTGGCTGGGGTAGAATTCCAAGCAGCCCCTGATTCCAGAACGTTGGGCTGGGCTGTTGGAATCTTCTGCCCTTGTGACTGGTCTTGCCTCCCCACCCTGTCCGTCGTGGTGGAGCAGCCTGGTGGCCCTCAGTGATGTCATAAGGGCTAGAATGAGGGGAGGAGCAGTGCGTGCTGCGTCCCTTCATTGGAGCGCTGGAGCTCTGACTGAGCAGCTCGCTTGTTGCACTTGTGCACCGACTGCGTCCCTTTGTCTTCACACCGTCCTGTGCAGCACCTTGTAGGTAAGCTGAGACAGTGTGGGAGAGACGGGGGGACAGTGAGTGCTGAGAACTGCTGGCTGGCGGAGCTCATAGGATCACATTATCTCCATCAGCAGAGGGGTGGCCATGAGGGACAGGGAGGTGATCGTCCCCCCCTGCTCTGCTCTTGTGAGGCCCCAGCTGCAGTACAGTGTCCAGAAAGACAGGGAGCTGTTGGAGAGGGTCCAGAGGCGAGCCACAGAGATGATCAGGGGACAGGAGCACCTCCCCTGCAAAGACAGGCTGAGGGAGCTGGGCTTGTTCAGCCTGGAGAAATGAAGGCTGTGGGGTGACCTCATGGCAGCCTTCAGTACCTCAAGGGAGCCTAAAAAGAGGAGGGAACCAACTCTTTGAAAGGGTAGATAACAGCACGACAAGGGAAATGGTTTTAAGTTGAAAACTTAAGTTTTTAAGTTGAGGGAGGGCAGATTTTGGTTTTTCCCTCGTAGTCTTTGCTAAACCGTGGAAGCAAACTGACCTGCTCTTTCTCTCTCCTCTCTCCACCCTCTGCCTGCTTCCCTGCTGCAGCTTTTGCTCGTGGAAGATCAGAGCAAAGAGACAAGGAACGGCTGCGGATTCGTGAGATTTCTCTCCCTCGTTCTGATCTCTTGCCAGGTACCTGCCATGGTTTATCCCCCCACATGCTTTAGCAGCCCATGACGCCCCGTGTTTAGTAACACAGCCTCATCCAGCTTTGATGGGACGCTGGTCACGTGTGGGTTTTCTCCACGTGCTCTGCAGCTCAGCCCTCAGAAGGATGCTGTCTGTGGTGCTGTGACCAGCTGGTTTTATGGAAAGCAATCCCTTAGGCAAAGAGTCCCAGCCCCAGCTTGTGCAGAGCTGCACAGCATCACCAGGGACACCAGCAGGCGTGCTTGGGCTGTGTGAGTGTGCCCGACAGCTGTAGGGAGCACAGCAGAGATGTGAACAGAGAAAATAAAAGTGTGTTTCTTTTCAGTTCCAGCTTGTCACACCTACGCTGATGGCTGTGGCGTGCAGCGAGATCAGCTGTGGGCCTGACCTGGCATGGACAGAGGTAGAGTATGAAGCTCTGATTGGTCTTTGTTCCCTGACTGCAGCCAGCAGAGTGAGCCGCAGATGTGCTCTCCTGCTTTCCAAGAGAGCTCCTCTGTGGCAAGACAGTAGTGCAAGCGTGGCAAGTTTATAAAAGTACCAGAGCCATCTCGGCTGTGGTGTTTGTCCTCTACTGACTTTTCCCTTGAAATGGCTGCAGAAACAACAATCATTCTCTGCTCTGTTTGGCCTCGCTGTTGGTTGGACTGCTCAAGAGAGCTGCTTTGTGCCTGCAGTGGCACTGTTTGCACCTTGTAACTGCAGCCGTAGCTTTGGTTTCCCTCTTCACGGTCTCCTAGCATCTGAAACAGTCAGCCTTCCTGCACAAAGAGCGCAGGAAAGGAGGGGGCAAAATGGACAAGGCCACCTGTCTGCGTCAGTGCCATTGCTGATTAGTCTGGGTGGGGAGAGATGCATCTTTGCTGGCGTGTGCCTGCTGCACACCAGGGAGAGAAACAGCCGTTATTAGACTTGCAGTTCCTTCTGAAGTGCCCATGATAAGGACCGAGTGCATTTCCTGCAGCTTTCTCTGCAGATGTGCTCCTCACCTTGAAGTCCTCCTTGTTGGTTCCCAGCTCCTCACCGTGGCCTGTACTCTCTGTTTCAGGCTGAGAACAAGGGGAAGCCCCTGCTGGACCATGAGGTGGCACCTGTGAATGTTCCAGCTATTGCTGCTGCCCATGCTATTAAGAGATACGTTGCCCAGGCAGCGGATGAACTCTCCTTTGACGTAAGCAGTTCAAGGCGTTCCTTGTTGCTCAATTTTACAATGGCAAATGCCTTCAGAGCTGCACTGGTGCAAGTGCTCTCATGCTCGGCGATGTTTGGCAGTGCAGAAGAATGCAGTCATTTGAGCTGTGCTTTCCTCCCAGCCGTGCTGAAGCTGGGATTGACGTTGCAATCTCTTGCAGGTGGGAGACATCGTGTGTGTCATCGACATGCCACCAAAGGAGCTGACCCCCTGGTGGAGAGGCAAGCTCGGCTTCCAGGTAGGCACAAGCTTCAGACTGGAGAGTGCAACTTCAGTAAAGGCAGGAATCTCAGCTTAGAGCTGCTCTGCCTGCACAGGATGCCCAGTGGACATAAACAGTTTCACTGTGTCGGTGTCAGAGGACCTTGCCTTTGGCTGCAAATGTTGAAAAATTATTACCTTTATGCTGTGAACTATGGCCATTTTCTGCTGGATAGTCTTATGGAACGTCAGGCAAGCACGTTCTGAGGGAAATGTTATGTGGCTTTTGGTTTAACAGTTCAGACCTGAGAAGTGCTGCATGCAATAGTTGGCTTCTCTTCTTGTTACAGGTTGGATTTTTCCCAGGGGAGTGTGTGGAACTGATTAATAAGAACATTCCTGAGGCACTCATCAACTCAGTGCCAAAGCCAGGTAGGGATGTTACATTTGATGGTGTGGGGAAGCAAAAGGGAGTCTTTTTTGGGGTGTGTTCCATGTTTAGTACCTCCTTTATCCATCCCACATTGTCCTCTGGGTTGATGATTCTTCATGCACACCATGGGGCAGAGATTTGGCCCAATCCTCCTGTGTTTATGATTGGACTTGGCAAAACTATAGAATCTTCATAGAATGGCTTGGGATGGTAGGGTCCTTAAGGATCCTCAAGCTTCCACTTCCTTGCATCAGGCTGTGCTGCCAGCCCCCACATTTAATGTCAGATTAGACCAGGCTGCCCAGGGCCCCATCCAACCTGGCCTTGGGCTCCTCCAGAGATGGGGAAAATCCCTTTTTGTATGTACTGGTTGGTAATGTTCTTCCCGTTCTGACGTGCTCTGTAGAATGTGCTGTGCTCGGCCTCGTCCAACGGAGCCAGACCTGAAATGACCTGGTTTCTTCCTTTTGTTGTGCAGTGCCCAAAAAACGCAGCAAGATCCTCACCTTCCTTCGTTCCTTGGTGAAGGCCCGCCCAAAGAAACCGACCGAGCGGGAGGTGGAGAAGGAAAGGGTGTTTGGCGGTGACCTGGGAGAGCATCTTCTCCACTCCGGTCGTGATGGTAAGGAGCTGCCCATTCCTGAGATCTTCCTCTGCTGGGCATCTAAAGAAGATGAAAGGGAGCTCATATCTAGCAGGGGGCAAGCTGATAGCCGTGGAGACACGTGTAATGGGAGTTGATGGCTGAAGGATAAAGTGAGGCGGATGCTCCTAAGAGACAAGCACATCTGTATTTGCTTCAGCCAAGCCTGGCTGGGCTTAGTGGATGGGATGTGAAGCACAGCCTGCAGCACGATTGAATCAGGAGCTCCACTGACGGCTGGCACGTGTTCTTCAGTCCCCCAGGTCCTCCAGAGCTGCGCTGAGTTCATTGAGCAGCACGGCGTGGTGCAGGGGATATACCGCCTGTCCGGCGTCGCGTCCAACATCCAGAGACTGCGGTAAGAGTGCTGCGACTGACACAGCCTGAGTGCATCTGGTGTGGCTTTGGGCTTGCCTTCCTCTCGCTCAACCGGGTTTGCGTCCCTCTCTCCAGGCAGGAATTTGAGTCGGAGCAGATTCCTGAGCTCACCGTCCGCGACATTCACAGCGTGAGCTCCCTCTGCAAGATGTACTTCAGGGAGCTCCCGAACCCTCTGCTCACCCACCAGCTGTACGGCAAGTTCTCGGTAAGCACAAGGCCACGTCTTTCGTTTCCCTCTTCCTGGGCCTCTTGGCAGATGGCTGCAGCAGTGCCCCAGCTCGGAGGCCCTTTTGCTGTCAGCCCCACGAGGTTTACTCGCAGTGGTGTACTAGCCTGATTGGTGTCTCGCTCCCTTTCTGCACTACTCCAGGATGCTGTTGGTGCCGCTACAGAGGAGGAGCGGCTGCTCAGAATGCAGGACGTCATCCAGCAGCTGCCCGCTCCTCACTACAGGTCAGTGCTGCCCTCAGCCTGCTGAGCTCAGCCCTGCTGCATTGCAGAGGGCAACGATGCGGTTCCAGGCTCTGTCTCATGCCGGCAACACGATGCCTGTGTATGCTGAAGGGTTGAAGGCTCCATGGGGTTACTTTATGGGGTCAGTTCCTGGGCACGGGGGCACGCTTGGTGCAGCTGATGGCTGCGGCTGTGCTGTGCTGGGGCTTGGTGCTGCAGCGTGGCACTCAGTCAAGTTGGATCTACTTCACCTTCGGTGACAGTAGCAATCACAAGAAGTAGCATGAATGGAGGTTTGCTTTCTGAATTGCAGCACGGCATGCTCGTTGGTGCTGAACGTTTGCCTCTCTTGTTTTCCAGGACTCTGGAGTTCCTGATGAGACACTTGGCGTGTCTGGCTGGGAGCTCCACGATAACAAACATGCATGCCAAGAACCTAGCCATTGTGTGGGCTCCAAACCTCTTAAGGTAAACTTCTGGTTCTGTTTCAACACTTCCTCTGTTCTCCAGTTAAGAAAAGCAGTCCTCTCTTTTTCTCCATCAAATGTGCTCTTCTCCTGTAAAATCTGTGGCTGACAGAAGAGCAGGAGCCTGGGCTGTTCTCCAACCCCACGGGCACAATGTCTAGGTGACAATTTCTGCAGTCTTGTTGAGATGGGACTGACGTGTCCTTGATCATCCAGGGGAATTTCTGCAGTGGCATCACTGATTGCCCACCGCGGAAGTCTCCAGAGCCTCAGCTGGCAGCTTTTGGCTGCAACAATTCAGACTCTGGGAAATGGTCTTGGAGAAATGACTTCTAAAATCTGCCTTTTCTACAGATCACAGCAGAACGAGTCTGCCTGCGCCAGCGGAAGAGCTGCCTGCATGGAGCTGCAGACGCAGTCGGATGTGGTGGAATTTCTCATCAACCACACAGACGTCCTCTTCTGCTCCAAATCCGGAGCAGACATCGCAGATGCAGCAGGTGAGTGTCTTCCTCCATTTGCTTGATCTTGACCTGACACCTTGACCAAATGCAGGCCTTCTCCAGGACCTTTGAGATACTCTTTTACCATCAAGGGGACAGCAGACCTCTGGGCTTCCATTAGGGTATGGCATCCTGTTGCTGGATGCTGAGAATGTCCAAGCCCAAACTTCACAAGGAGGAAACCGTCATTATTATGGTTTGCATGCAGGAAAAGCTTGATGCAAGCGTGGCAGCGAAGCTTTCTCAGTTCCCTGCCCCCATTTCCTTGGGTTTTTCCTTGCCTATTTTGATACAGTAAGCTGCTCTTAATGATGACCGTGTCCTTTGCCATAAACTGACCTCTGCCCACATGGTTATTTTGAGCTCCGCTTCTTCCAGTGGCTGGGATAAGCAAGCCTGAGAAAAATACAGCACCTCCCCCAGAACTGTGGTGGCTGTGCTGCTGCTTTCTGATCCTCGCTCTTACCTGTGGTTTTCCCTGACAGGGCACAATTCTCTCCCAGGGCCCAAGTCTGTGGGGGTCTCTTCTGCTGCCACAAAGCTGCTCAGCCTGGAGAAGGCACAGGCACAGAGGCGAGGCCACAGCAGCTCTCCCCCTGTGACAGAGAGCAGCCAGGACATCAAAGTGGAAGAAAGCCCTGCAGCTGGACAGGGCAAATTCCACACCGTCATTGACTTTCCATCTGACAGGTAAAGAGGACTTTCTTTTCCAGCACCTAGCATCATTGTTTGGGTGGGTTTTTGTGTTTTCCTGCAGAAACCAGGCAGTGCTAGGAACAAGCAACTGCTGCGAAGAGCTCAGTGCTTCTCTTCCCTCACCCTGCACCACGCACGACTCACAGCATTGGCTGTTTTCTCTCTCCAGACAAAATCCACCCAGCAAGAGTGAGGAATCACCAGCTAGCAGTTGGTGTTGCTGCTTCAGGCTCAGAAAGCCATCCTCTGGCAGCAAACGCCAACTGCAGCGCAATGCCAGGCAGCCCTCAGAAACAGCAGTGGTAGTCCTGGCAGGTAAGGGTGCAAATGCAGCTTCCAAATCCCTGCTTTTCAGGAGCATAGAATTCAAGCTTGCTCTGCACTTGTATCTCTTTCTGGCGTTCCAGCCCCTGCCCAACATCTTCAGTTCACCCCTGATCAAGAACCACTGTCGTAATTCAGCTTGTGAAAGTTTGACACTAACCCCTGTGTATCCTTTCTAGGTGAATCGAGCCCTTGCCAACCCACAAGATCCAGGGCAAGTAGCGAGGATGCTCTGTGTGCTTCCATCAGTGGAGAGCTCTTAGGAAGCACAAATTGCTGCAGTTCCAACAGCAGCCTTCCATCTGACATCAGTAATGGAGAGAAGGAGCACATCGAAGTCCATGCTCTCATTACACCTGGCTCTGCTGAAGTTGCTGACCTGAGCCTGCAAGACACCACAGTCACCATCCTGGATTGTAACCAGGAGTCTCTGCAGTGCAGCCCATCCCAAGAGCAGTGTGAGTGCCCCGACAGCAGCACCTCCATGCAGGAGCAGGTCAGTGTCAGTGAAGAGGAGCAGAGCCTCTTGCAGGGGGACTTTCAATCAGGCCTCCAGTCCCAGGCACCGGAGAGCAGCACTGAGAGCTTTGAGCCACTCTCTCCATGACAAGACAGGATGAGTCCCATCTTCACTGTGGACCTCTCACACCCTCCTGTCCTTTATATAATAATAAAAGCACACTTGGGCTCAACCAACGCCTTGACTGCCTCCAGAGTCTTCATTCACACGGACTGGGATGAATGCAGCACACAGCAAGGCACCCCAGCTTGCAATGCTGTGGCTGTGGGGTGCGTGCAGCACAGCTCCGGGTTTGTTCCTGTTTTGTCTGGCTTTGGGATGTCTGCAGGGGGAGCTCTGCTACCATTTGGCATGGTAGCAAATAATCTCTCGCATCCTGGATGCTGCTCATGATACTCCCAAGTTTCCTGGCTGTGGCTTTGTGACGCTTTTCAGGGCTTTTTGATTCATTTTGATGCCTTGGATGTTCCTTAACACCTCCCTCGTCCCATCATGTCCTTTCCTGGCTCCCACCTACGAGCTGGCTGTGCAGATCATCTCCAGACCTGTCATCAGCACACTGCGGCAGGAGAAGCTCCCCCTGGCCAACATCAGGCAGTACTGCTTGGTCTGCAGCTCAGTGGCCATTTCCCCTTTAGGCGGCTCCTGCAGAAGAATCAAGCAGCAGAACCTTTTGCTCACCCTGCAGCACACAAATGCTGCAAAAGCAGAAACAACCTGGGAATCTCTGGGTCTGCAAGACTGCATGGACACTCACTGACTGTGTTTGATGGCTCCCTCCCATCCTTGATTTCCTTCTCCCCTTCTCCTCGTCTGATCCCACTGCTGAGCCATGATCAAGCTGCCCAGTGTTGCAGAGCATCGTGCAGAGCCGTGCTGGCACCTCCTCCCCTTCCTCTCCTGCAACCTCACCTGCTTCTCTGACAGACCTGCTGATCTCACACGTGCCATCGGGATGCTCTGGCACAGGACGTGCCTCTAACCCAAAGCTCCTTCCCACCCTCCCAGGAAAAAGCAAACCAACTGCACCGCCACCAGCACAACCCCGCAGCAGACAGCAGGGAATGCCAACAGCTTCACGCTGCTCCCCTTCACTCCCATCCTAACTGTGTGCACACGGAGAGGCGGAAGGATGGGGTTGCAGGCTGACCTCTGCTGAGGTGAATGAGGGCTCACCGTGTTGCTCCTTAGTAGATTTGTTCATATTCAGTGCTAACAGGAAACTCACGTGACACTGAAGGCCTTGCAAAAGTCTGGCAGGTGATGTCAGTTGCTCTTCCTTTTCCCACTGATGCTGTCACTCCATGGTAGAAGGCCACCACATTGACCAGGCTGCATGTCTCTGCTTCCACTGTTTCTGCATTTCCTTCTTCTTGCTCCCTGTAACCAGCAGTTTCAGCCATGCTGGTTTCCTGCCTCTTCTGCTTGAGTTCCTGTGGCAGGGATGGAGATCTCTTCAGCTCTGAGCAAGTTTTTTTCTGAGAAAGTGACCAGCTCTTTTCCATCCCTTTGCCCCTACAAACAGTTGTCCAGAGGATCTCGTCCAAGAATTCCTGGAACAGCCTGCAGCTGGCTCTCCTGAAGTTCAGGCTCCTGCCTTTGCTTCCTGCCAGGCCCGCATTCCTTGAGATCACCAACTCAAGGAGGGCATGGTCACTGCAGCCCTGACCGCCTCCTGTCGTAACCCCTGGTGTGCACCATGTCCAGCAATGCTTCCCTTCTGCTTGCTGTGCCCAATGCCTGCACCACAGAGTGATTCTCACTGCACTCCAGGAGTCTGTCAGATTGCTTGCAGCCAGCCATGCTGATTTCCCAGACTGACTGGAATCCCCCATCAGCATGAGAGTCAGTGAGTGCGATGCTTCTGCTGGCTGCAGTAAGCAGCTCCCACCAACAGGCTCTCTTTCCAGGCGGCTGTAGCAGACCCTCACCTCCAGAAGCCCTGCACTGCTGCACTTCCTAATTTTACCCACAAGTTCACAACCTGCTCATGGCTCTTCTTAGTTCTTTGCAGTCAACTTCTCATCATAGGGGGCAAATCCCTTGCCTTCCAGAATTCCATAGTATCAATTGTGTCTGCTTTATGTCAGGATTTTTTTTCTTTCTTTTCTTTTTCCATTTTCTAGGTAGGAAAATGAATTTCTGAGCCAGGAGAAGCAGAAGTGAAACAGTCTTCCTGGCACTGCTCAGGTTGCAGGAGTTGCCAAGTGCTCCTCAGGTAATGTGTGCTGAAGAGCTGACCTTGGTGGCAGGGGCTGTGGCTGCATTTTGTGCCTGTCATGCGGGAATCCAAGAAAGCCTATTCAGAGCAGGAGCTGCAGAGCGAGATAAACATCACGAGAAGGTAAGGCTGAGAAGCAAGGACACCTCCAGAAAGAAGAGAAAAACTGAGTCAAGTGAGCTGCGTGACGGCCGTGTGATGCTGACCATGATTGGAGGAAGAGCGCATGGCTGGGAATGACTGATGGCTCTGGTTGGATGGGTGCCTGTGTGCACAGAGGTAAGGAGTGTTTGTGGGATGTTTTGCTGGCATCTAACGGCTGTAAGGGGAAGTCAAGAGAGAAAACTTGTGAATGCATAGAAGGGATGTTAAAATCTGGAACAGACTGTTTGGATCATTCACAGCTGAGTCCAGATTACCACACTGCCAGAACCTGGGGCCTAGGATTTTCCTTTAAGAGTGCCAACTGCTTATTTTAAATGATAAAAAGTAACATTGAAAAAAGCTTCCCTCCTTGCATTAGAATAAGGCATTGATATTTGATGTTTCTGTCTTTCCATTCCTTTAGCAGCCTGGGGGTTGATGCAGCTGCATGCATCTGCTGCCCTCCCCTTCTGTTTTGTGTAAAAGAACAGTAAAATATGCAATCAGTGTGAGATCTTTCTGAAGTATTTTACTTTATTTGCCCCTAGGCTGCAATGGCTGGGAAATGGCAGTGTCACCCAGGAGCCCACACGGCGACCTGATGTCTCATTGTTGGGGTCTATTGGAAACCACCACGATGACAAAAGAATGCCTGGGATTCCTCCGGCCCAAATGCCAAACCTTGCACTTGGCTGTGCTGAACCTCATGAGGTTCACCCAGGCCCACCTCTCAAGTCTGCTGAGCTCAATCAGATGTCATTTTTCTCGTGTCCTTCCATTCCGAGTCCATCTGTTCCCCAAAGCAAAAGAATTTGGAGGTAACCACCGACAGTTATGTGAGCGATTTCAGCGTCTATTTCTGATCATGGCAACAACTTCAGAGGTCACACTTAATTTACGGTGCCCGTTGTAATTCTGACCAAGGCTGCAGTTGCAGCTGACTTCCCAAGGCTGCAAGACGTGGTGGTGACACAGCCTTGTGCTTCTGCATTGGTGCTCATCCCACGTTTCCTTTCTCTGTCTCGCAGGTCAGCTCCTGCTGGAAGCAGATGGTATCCCAGTGTGAATGAAGGTCAGTGCAGGAGCAGCTGCTGATGGGAGGAAGGAAGTCCATGCTGAAGAGCTCTGAAGCATCTGCAGGTATGGTTCTGGAGGAGGCAGCAGTGATGCCGGAGGGCTCCCCAGCAGGAAGCTGTCTCATCCAAATGCTTGCTGAGTGGTTGGAAGGGAGCTTTCTGCATGACAGCAGGACCAGTCGCTTGCTTCAAATGCTGCAAAGACAAGGATTAGCACGAGTTCCAGTATCTACAGTATCATCATGAATCACGATAGGATTACAATGTGTCCTCATACAAACGCAGCCATTTCTCCCTGAGTCCAAAGGCTGTCCGGAAAGCATCTTTGAGGTCTCTCACACCAAACCACTGCTGTCCGTGTGGGATCTGACTCATTAGGGTATAGGGGTTAGGAACCACAGGCTGTCTTTTGAGAACGGGTTCAGTCATTTCCTTACATCTTGCACCAGCCGATACGTGCCGTCTGCCTTCCGTGCCGACAGGATTGGGGTGTTATAAGGCCACAGACAAGGTTCCAGAAGACCATCCTTAACCAGTGTCTGTGTTACAGCTTTTAGACCCACTCTCCCTTCTAAGGCTATGGGATATTGCTGTTTCACACCTCCACTCCCTCCTTGGGCAGTTCTTTGTAAGGGAAAATTGTGAGTCCACCCCGATTTCCTTCCCCTGCCCACAGCTTTGGATTCATTTCTTCTTCATCACAGCTGATAACACATTCATTGACACCTGATATCTGATATCCTCATTTAACTGTTAAATCTCTCCCCCATAAATCGGTCCCTGCTTCAGGCACAGAGAACAATTGCCCTGCAACTATTTTATCTTTCCATTTCAGTTCTGTGGTCTCCAAGAGTGGAGCTGTCATTTCTGATCCCTCAGCCCCAGTTATGCACAACAGCCACATCCAGATACACGCCTGGTACCTCTGAACTAGCTAATGCTGTAGGATGGAATGTTGTTTCTGCACTGGCTATCAAATGCGGGATTGCTCTGAAGCAGTACAGCACAATGTGTTTTGTAATTTGCCCTTAGAAACAGTTTGAAAAAGTAGAAAGACTTTATTAGTATTAGTAAAAAGAAGTTATTTCATAACATATTTTGGAAATACAGTTGTTCAATCATGTGATCAATTCTCACTTACAGAACTGTAATAGTTACAAATTGCATGGGTATAGCATTAAGGACCAGAAAGCATGTTGTAAGGCCATTCTGTTTGGATAGGAGAAGCTCAGCAAAAGAAAAACAGACTCAAAAGAAGCCAGGGCCTCCACACAAGGCCGAACTGACTCACTCTGTGGGCAGGTTGGGATGCAACAGGCAGGCATCAAGAGACTCCCCTCTGTCCTCCTTCCAAACTTCTCTCTATTCAGGGATGAGCAGGTGTCCAGAAATAGTGGCCAAGTGTTGATAAGCAGCTGTCAGACGTTCAATAATTAGCAGTATACCTGCTGAGCTAGCAACAATTGGTGTTTAGCCAGTCACACACAAACACACAGAATGGCCCGGGTTGGAAGGGACCTCAAGGATCAGGAATCTCCAACCCCCTGCCACAGGCAGGGCCACCAACCTCTGTACCACTGCACATATGCACATTGCTGGATAGAAACAGCAGTGTGGGAAAAAACTCCATGCTGTGGATGAAAAGGGTGAATCAGAATGGCTTAACAGCTGTCCCACAAGGAAAAGCAATCCCTTACCTGCTGTGCCATGCTCATGGCAGCAGCAATGCAGATGCCAGCAGCTGATGCCCACAAGGAAAGCCAGCCTGGACTTATGTTCATTACACATCTTTGTCCTGATGTCCTTCTAGAAGCTGGAACATTTCTCCCTCTGAGCAGCAGAGGGCAGGATGGGTCCAAGGTGAGGGCACACTCTGCTCTTTTTCTGGCACACAAAGAGAAAATGAAAACCTGATGACTTTCCCTGCCCATGGCAAACACCAGCCTTTCCATCCTTACAGTCCTTCCTGAAATCAGCAGCAATGGAAACAACATCCCACTCACCTTTGCCATGTCTGGCAGAGGTTGCAGCTCTTTCTATTGCATCCCTCTAGCTTTCAAGTCAAGAGCTCCTGTGTCACACAAGGAAAAGCAATCTTTTACCTGCTTTGCCATGCTCATGGCAGCAGCAATGCAGATGCCAGCAGCTGATGCCCACAAGGACAGCCAGCCTGGACTTATTTTCATTACATATCTTTGTCCTGATGTCCTTCTAGAAGCTTGGACATTTCTCCCTCTGAGCAGCAGAGGGCAGGAGAGTTCCAAGGTCAGGTCACACTCTCCTCTATTTTTCTGGCACTCAAAGAGAACATGAAAATCAGATGAGTTTCCCTGCCCATGGCAAACACAGGCTTTTCCATCCTTACAGTCCTTCCTGACATCAGCACTAATTGAAACAACATCCCACTCACCTTTGCCATGTCTGGCAGAGGTTGCAGCTCTTTCTATTGCATCCCTCTAGCTGTCAAGTCAAGAGCTCCTGTGTCACACAAGGAAAAGCTATCTTTTACCTGCACTGCCATGCTCATGGCAGCAGCAATGCAGATGCCAGCAGCTGATGCTTACAAGGACAGCCAGCCTGGACTTATTTTCATTACATATCTTTGTCCTGATGTCCGTCTACAAGTTGGGACATTTCTCCCTATGTGTAGGAGAGGGCAGGAGAGTTCCAAGGTGAGGACACACTCTCCCCTGTTTATCTGGCACTCAAAGAGAAAGAGAAAATGAAAACCAGGTGTGTTTCCCTGCCCATGGCAAACACCTGCCTTTCCATCCTTACAGTCCTTCCTGACATCAGCACTAATTGAAACAACATCCCACTCACCTTTGCCATGTCTGGCAGACGTTGCAGCTCTTTCTATTGCATCCCTCAAGCTGTCAAGTCAAGAGCTCCTGTGTCAGTCAAGGAAAAGCAATCTTTTACCTGCTGTGCCATGCTCATGGCAGCAGCAATGCAGATGCCAGCAGCTGATGCCCACAAGGACAGCCAGCCTGCACTTATTTTCATTACATATCTTTGTCCTGATGTCCTTCTAGAAGCTGGAACATTTCACCATCTCAGCAGAAGAGGGCAGCAGGGGTCCAAGTTGCAGGCACACACTCCTCTTTTTCTGCACACAAAGACAAAGAGAACATGAAAACCAGATGTGTTTCCCAGCCCATGGCAAACACCAGCCTTTCCATCCTTACAGTCCTTCCTGACATCAGCACAAATTGAAACAACATCCCACTCACCTTTGCCATGTCTGCCAGAGGTTGCAGCTCTTTCTATTACATCCCTCGAGCTGTCAAGTCAAGAACTCCTCTGTCACACAAGGAAAAGCAATCTTTTATCTGCTGTGCCATGCTCATGGCAGCAGAAATGCAGATGCCAGCAGCTGATGCCCACAAGGACAGCCAGCCTGGACTTATTTTCATTACATATCTTTGTCCTGATGTCCTTCTAGAAGCTGGAGGATTTCACCATCTCAGCAGAAGAGGGCAGCAGGAGTCCAAGTTGCAGGTAAACTCTCCTCTTTTTCTGGCACACAAAGAGAACATGAAAACCAGATGTGTTTCCCAGCCCATGGCAAACACCAGCCTTTCCATCCTTACAGTCCTTCCTGACATCAGCACAAATTGAAACAACATCCCACTCACCTTTGCCATGTCTGCCAGAGGTTGCAGCTCTTTCTATTACATCCCTCGAGCTGTCAAGTCAAGAACTCCTCTGTCACACAAGGAAAAGCAATCTTTTATCTGCTGTGCCATGCTCATGGCAGCAGAAATGCAGATGCCAGCAGCTGATGCCCACAAGGACAGCCAGCCTGGACTTATTTTCATTACATATCTTTGTCCTGATGTCCTTCTAGAAGCTGGAGGATTTCACCATCTCAGCAGAAGAGGGCAGCAGGAGTCCAAGTTGCAGGTAAACTCTCCTCTTTTTCTGGCACACAAAGAGAACATGAAAACCAGATGTGTTTCCCTGCCCATGGCAAACACCAGCCTTTCCATCCTTACAGTCCTTCCTGACATCAGCACTAATTGAAGCAACATCCCACTCACCTTTGCCATGTCTGCCAGAGGTTGCAGCTCTTTCTGTTACATCACTCTAGCTGTCAAGTCAAGAGCTCCTGTGTCACACAAGGAAAAGCAATCTTTTACCTGCACTGCCATGCTCATGGCAGCAGCAATGCAGATGCCAGCAGCTGATGCTTACAAGGACAGCCAGCCTGGACTTATTTTCATTACATATCTTTCTCCTGATGTCCTCCTAGAAGCTGGAACATTTCACCATCTCAGCAGAAGAGGGCAGGAGGGGTTCAAGTTGCAGGCAAACTCTCCTCTTTTTCTGCACACATAGACAAAGAGAACATGAAAACCAGATGTGTTTCCCAGCCCATGGAAAACACCAGCCTTTCCATCCTTACAGTCCTTCCTGACATCACCACTAATTGAAACAACATCCCACTCACCTTTGCCATGTCTGCCAGAGGTTGCAGCTCTTTCTATTACATCCCTCTAGTTGTCAAGTCAAGAGCTCCTCTGTCACACAAGGAAAAGCAATCTTTTACCTGCACTGCCATGCTCATGGCAGCAGAAATGCAGATGCCAGCAGCTGATGCCCACAAGGACAGCCAGCCTGGACTTATTTTCATTACATATCTTTGTCCTGATGTCCTTCTAGAAGCTGGAACATTTCACCATCTCAGCAGAAGAGGGCAGGAGGGGTCCAAGTTGCAGGCACACTCTCCTCTTTTTCTGGCACACAAAGAGAAAGAGAAGATGAAAACCAGATGTGTTTCCCTGCCCAGGGCAAACACTAGACTTTCCTTACTTGCAGTCCTTCCTGACATCAGCAGCAATGGAAAAAACATCCAACTCACCTTTGCCATGTCTGGCAGAGGTTGCAGCTCTTTCTCTTGCATCCCTCTAGCTGTCAAGTCAAGAGCTCCTGTGTCACACAAGGAAAAGCAATCTTTTATCTGCTTTGCCATGCTCATGGCAGCAGCAATGCAGATGCCAGCAGCTGATGCCCACAAGGACAGCCAGCCTGGACTTATTTTCATTACATATCTTTGTCCTGATGTCCTTCTACAAGCTGGAACATTTCTCCATCTCAGCAGAAGAGGGCAGGAGGGGTCCAAGGTGAGGGCACACTCTCCTTTTTTTCTGGCACTCAAAGACAAAGAGAAGATGAAAACCAGATGTGTTTCCCAGCCCAGGGCAAACACCAGCCTTTCCATCCTTACAGTCCTCCTGACATCAGCACTAATTGAAACAACATCCCTCTCACCTTTGCCATGTCTGGCAGAGGTTGCAGCTCTTTCTATTGCATCCCTCTAGCTGTCAAGTCAAGAGCTCCTGTGTGACACAAGGAAAAGCAATCTTTTACCTGCTGTGCCATGCTCATGGCAGCAGCAATGCAGATGCCAGCAGCTGATGCCCACAAGGACAGCCAGCCTGGACTTATTTTCATTACATATCTTTGTCCTGATGTCCTTCTAGAAGCTTGGAACTTTCTCCCTCTGAGCAGCAGAGGGCACGAGAGTTCCAAGGTGAGGGCACAGTCTCCCCTGTTTATCTGGCACTCAAAAAGAAAGAGAAGATGAAAACCAGATGTGTTTCCCTGCCCATGGCAAACACCAGACTTTCCATCCTTACAGTCCTTCCTGACATCAGCAATAATTGAAACAACATCCCTCTCACCTTTGCCATGTCTGGCAGAGGTTGCAGCTCTTTCTATTGCATCCCTCTAGCTGTCAAGTCAAGAGCTCCTGTGTCACACAAGGAAAAGCAATCTTTTACCTGCTTTGCCATGCTCATGGCAGCAGCAATGCAGATGCCAGCAGCTGATGCCCACAAGGACAGCCAGCCTGCACGTATTTTCATTACATATCTTTGTCCTGATGTCCTTCTACAAGCTGGAACATTTCACCATCTCAGCAGAGGAGGGCAGGAGGGGTCGAAGTTCCAGGCACACTCTCCTCTTTTTCTGGCACACAAAGAGAAAGAGAAGATGAAAACCAGATGTGTTTCCCTGCCCAGGGCATACAGTAGACTTTCCTTACTTGCAGTAATTCTTGACATCAGCAGCAATGGAAACAACATCCCACTCACCTTTGCCATGTCTGGCAGAGGTTGCAGCTCTTTCTATTGCATCCCTCTAGCTTTCAAGTCAAGAGCTCCTGTGTCACACAAGGAAAAGCAATCTTTTACCTGCTGTGCCATGCTCATGGCAGCAGCAATGCAGATGCCAGCAGCTGATGCCCACAAGGACAGCCAGCCTGGACTTATTTTCATTACATATCTTTGTCCTGATGTCCTTCCAGAAGCTGGGACATTTCTCCCTCTGAGCAGCAGAGGGCAGGATGGGTCCAAGCTGAGGGCACACTCTCTACTGTTTATCTGGCACAAAAAGAGAAAGAGAAAATGAAAACCAGATGTGTTTCCCTGCCCATGGCAAACACCAGCCTTTCCATCCTTACAGTCCTCCTGACTTCAGCACTAAATGAAACAACATCCCACTCACCTTTGCCATGTCTGGCAGAGGTTGCAGCTCTTTCTATTGCATCCCTCTAGCTGTCAAGTCAAGAGCTCCTGTGTCACACAAGGAAAAGCTATCTTTTACCTGCACTGCCATGCTCATGGCAGCAGCAATGCAGATGCCAGCAGCTGATGCTTACAAGGACAGCCAGCCTGGACTTATTTTCATTACATATCTTTGTCCTGATGTCCGTCTACAAGTTGGGACATTTCTCCCTATGTGTAGGAGAGGGCAGGAGAGTTCCAAGGTGAGGACACACTCTCCCCTGTTTATCTGGCACTCAAAGAGAAAGAGAAAATGAAAACCAGGTGTGTTTCCCTGCCCATGGCAAACACCTGCCTTTCCATCCTTACAGTCCTTCCTGACATCAGCACTAATTGAAACAACATCCCACTCACCTTTGCCATGTCTGGCAGACGTTGCAGCTCTTTCTATTGCATCCCTCAAGCTGTCAAGTCAAGAGCTCCTGTGTCAGTCAAGGAAAAGCAATCTTTTACCTGCTGTGCCATGCTCATGGCAGCAGCAATGCAGATGCCAGCAGCTGATGCCCACAAGGACAGCCAGCCTGCACTTATTTTCATTACATATCTTTGTCCTGATGTCCTTCTAGAAGCTGGAACATTTCACCATCTCAGCAGAAGAGGGCAGCAGGGGTCCAAGTTGCAGGCACACACTCCTCTTTTTCTGCACACAAAGACAAAGAGAACATGAAAACCAGATGTGTTTCCCAGCCCATGGCAAACACCAGCCTTTCCATCCTTACAGTCCTTCCTGACATCAGCACTAATTGAAGCAACATCCCACTCACCTTTGCCATGTCTGCCAGAGGTTGCAGCTCTTTCTGTTACATCACTCTAGCTGTCAAGTCAAGAGCTCCTGTGTCACACAAGGAAAAGCAATCTTTTACCTGCACTGCCATGCTCATGGCAGCAGCAATGCAGATGCCAGCAGCTGATGCTTACAAGGACAGCCAGCCTGGACTTATTTTCATTACATATCTTTCTCCTGATGTCCTCCTAGAAGCTGGAACATTTCACCATCTCAGCAGAAGAGGGCAGGAGGGGTTCAAGTTGCAGGCAAACTCTCCTCTTTTTCTGCACACATAGACAAAGAGAACATGAAAACCAGATGTGTTTCCCAGCCCATGGAAAACACCAGCCTTTCCATCCTTACAGTCCTTCCTGACATCACCACTAATTGAAACAACATCCCACTCACCTTTGCCATGTCTGCCAGAGGTTGCAGCTCTTTCTATTACATCCCTCTAGTTGTCAAGTCAAGAGCTCCTCTGTCACACAAGGAAAAGCAATCTTTTACCTGCACTGCCATGCTCATGGCAGCAGAAATGCTGATGCCAGCAGCTGATGCCCACAAGGACAGCCAGCCTGGACTTATTTTCATTACATATCTTTGTCCTGATGTCCTTCTAGAAGCTGGAACATTTCTCCATCTCAGCAGAAGAGGGCAGGAGGGGTCCAAGTTGCAGGCACACTCTCCTCTTTTTCTGGCACACAAAGAGAAAGAGAAGATGAAAACCAGATGTGTTTCCCTGCCCAGGGCATACAGTAGACTTTCCTTACTTGCAGTAATTCTTGACATCAGCAGCAATGGAAACAACATCCCACTCACCTTTGCCATGTCTGGCAGAGGTTGCAGCTCTTTCTATTGCATCCCTCTAGCTTTCAAGTCAAGAGCTCCTGTGTCACACAAGGAAAAGCAATCTTTTACCTGCTGTGCCATGCTCATGGCAGCAGCAATGCAGATGCCAGCAGCTGATGCCCACAAGGACAGCCAGCCTGGACTTATTTTCATTACATATCTTTGTCCTGATGTCCTTCCAGAAGCTGGGACATTTCTCCCTCTCAGCAGCAGAGGGCAGGATGGGTCCAAGCTGAGGGCACACTCTCTACTGTTTATCTGGCACAAAAAGAGAAAGAGAAAATGAAAACCAGATGTGTTTCCCTGCCCATGGCAAACACCAGCCTTTCCATCCTTACAGTCCTCCTGACTTCAGCACTAAATGAAACAACATCCCACTCACCTTTGCCATGTCTGGCAGAGGTTGCAGCTCTTTCTATTGCATCCCACTAGCTTTCAAGTCAAGAGCTCCTGTGTCACACAAGGAAAAGCAACCATTTACCTTCTTTGCCATGCCTATGGCAGCAGCAATGCAGATGCCAGCAGCTGATGCCCACAAGGACAGCCAGCCTGGACTTATTTTCATTACATATCTTTGTCCTGATGTCCTCCTAGAAGCTGGAACATTTCTCCATCTCAGCAGAAGAGGGCAGGAGGGGTCCAAGGTGAGGGCACACTCTCCACTGTTTATCTGGCACAAAAAGAGAAAGAGAAAATGAAAACCAGATGTGTTTCCCTGCCCATGGCAAACACCAGCCTTTCCATCCTTACAGTCCTCCTGACATCAGCAGCAACTGAAACAACATCCCACTCACCTTTGCCATGTCTGGCAGAGGTTGCAGCTCTTTCTATTGCATCCCTCTAGCTTTCAAGTCAAGAGCTCTTGTGTCACACAAGGAAAAGCAATCTTTTACCTGCTGTGCCATGCTCATGGCAGCAGCAATGCAGATGCCAGCAGCTGATGCCCACAAGGACAGCCAGCCTGCACTTATTTTCATTACATATCTTTGTCCTGATGTCCTTCTACAAGCTGGAACATTTCTCCATCGCAGCAGAAGAGGGCAGGAGTGTTCCAAGGTTAGGGCACACTCTCCTCATGGCCTCTTGCACTCAAAGACAAAGGGAACATGAAAACCAGAAGTGTTTCTTTGGCCATGGCAGACACTAGCCTTTCCATCCTGACAGTCCTTCCTACAATCACCTGGAATTGAAGCAACATCCCCCACATCTCTTTTTTGAACTTATTCATGCATGAATAATAATAATGAGAATTTTTCTGTAAATCTTATTTCTGCATGGAATCGATCTGATAACCGGAGCTTTTTTCTCTAAAACAATCCTGCAAATTTGCATTGCTTATCTATGTACGCAAAATGTTTTTGCCATTCATCTCAAATATCAATACATCTGGCAAAATAAGATAGAAAAAGTATTTACAGACATTTTTGGACATTGATTACTTCTGGTCAAGTGGGAAAGAATCCCTAAGCTGCAATCATGAAATTCTTTTATCACTTTCTCTGATTTAGCCAGTGTTACTAAAAGGGAAATAAGACACAGGCTTTTGATAGCAGCTGCCAATTTAAGAATGATAATACGGTTTATTTTTCTTGGCTAAGATCAAAGTCCTGCATTTCAGGATTATCTCCAGCTCATCAAGTATAATTAACAGTTTTGGATAGCCACATTATTGTATAGCAATATTGTCTTCCTGCAAGGAATTTCATTGTTTTACACGTGCCACAGGTTGTTAATAGATTGCCTAATCACCATTTATTTTTTTTATTGGCTTATGATGACCACAGAAAATTATACAGCAGCACCATAAAAACTTTAAATCCTATCCCATGTATCTGCACTCATACGAAAATAATATTGGAAAGCATTGGTGAAACTAAGATTACAAAATAAAGCAGAGGACAATTTCAGTGAAAGCCTGCAGGTTTTACAGCTCTGCCCAATTCAAACCCCTGAAGACATCCACGGGTTTCCTGCTGTGGGACACAGGCACTCACCTGCAGCTCAGCACTGCCTGCTCATGCCTGCGCACACCTTCAGGCTGGAACCAAGGAAATCCTCAGCAAAGACATCAGTACACTTTTGTTATGATGACTTTCACAAAGAAGCATCAAATATTTCTTCTCGAGAAATACTGCAAGTCCCTTTGACACTAGCCCTTATTTTAAATGTTTAGATTTATGCTTCATTCAGGCGTGCTGTCACTCCCAAAAAGATTTTTATTCCTTTTCATTCTGAGGAACAGAGTGATTTCTGCCTTGTTTACTGACTGTAGGCACAGCAATACTCCTGCACCTTCAGGGAAACAGCAAATCCATCTCTTTCACACCCTACTTCTATCAAGCTCATTCACCTTACAAGGTATTTATTGCAAGCAGCTCTTCCAAAAATGGAGATTAACAGAACCTGCAACCCAGGACACCTCAGTAAGCCAGTACTTTTCATCTCCTGAAGGTGTAGGTAGACACAGAGCTGGAACATCTTTTCCAGAGCTGTGTGATGCTATCTCATCTGTGTTCCCTTACTGTTGACTCAGTGTCACTTCTTATCTAACCTGGTTGCATCCCAGGATTTCTGGTGCCAAAAATAAACTGACAGCTTTCATCACTAGTTAAAAGGAAATTGCAATAGGAAAAGCAATTTTTCTGATTTCTCTGTTGATCAGAGATGCTTCATGCAAGCCTGATGCGGTAGAAACAATATCAGCTTTAGATTACAGTCATGACAGCAGCATTTTGCAGAGTACTTCAGAAAGAACTGAGCACTGCCCCAAGAGCTTCAGAGCGGCAGGCTGTCACAGTGTGCCAACCAGCTCAGCTGTGAGTTGGCACTGAAGCTGCACCACAGGGAGAACAAAGCCCCCTGTGCACCCTTGGAGAGCCAAGGGTTGGAGATTCATGAACCTTGAGCTCCTTTCCAACCCGGGCCATGCTGTGATTCTGGGATTCTCACCTTTGCCTCATCTGGCAGAGGGAGGCAGCTCTTTCTCTTGTCTCCCTATGGCTGTCAGGTCACCAGGGCCAGTGTCACACAGGGAACTGCAAACACTGTGTGTGCTGTGCCCTGCCCATGGCAGCACAGAGGCAGCTGCCAGCAGCTGATGCCCACAAGGACAGCCAGCCTGGACTTCCTTTGATTCCTTCCCTTTGGATCAGCGTCCTTCAGGAAGGCGGAACATCTCTCCAGCTGAGCAGCAGAGGACAGCAGGGCTTCGTTGTCTGGGCATGTTCTCTTCTGGCCCTCTGGCCCTCACAGACACAGGAGGAGGACACAGAGGCTGCTGTAACACAGCCAGCCCTGCCTCTCAGGTCAGCTCTCAGGCCATCCTCTCTCCCCTCAGCAGCAGCTCACTGTTCTGCACTCCTCTGGCCTGGGCTGCGTCCTCAGTGTGGATTCCAGAATGCGACAGACGTCCAGAGAAGACTTCCAGGGCTGATGGGAACATGCTGCCATCAAGAACTGCCATGGCTCAGGCCCCCTGGGAATCTGCTCACAGCGAAAGCTGCTGTCACTCTGTGTGGGCACAGCCTTGTCTGTGTAGGCCTGCTCACACTGCAGCCCCTGTCTGCACCAGAACCGTGCCGATCCACCTTCTCTTGGCCTCCTTGCCTGCATGGAAAAGGGCAGCTTGGGCTGAAGTCCCTCAACTTGCAGATGGCCGAGTGAAGTCTCTGAGCCCTGGTGACCCACTCAGCTCTTCAGCCTGCTGACCTGCTCTGCTGGGGCTGTCTTAAAAGGCAGAGGGCACGTTATCCTAATGTCCCCACATCCATCCCTCTTAGCATACTGTAGGCCAGTTCCTAAAAGGACACCTGCACAATCTCTCTGAATGTTAATCAACGCGTAGTTGGTCTGTGCACTGCAGAAATTGCACCTAGGTTTTCAGTGGTGATTAGCTATGTGTTTAGTCAGAGGTGCAATGGTTCTAATGGTGAGAGAAAGACATTCCCAGTTGTCATCAGGTGGAACACACTTCAGACTGGAATCCTCAAGCAGACTGCAGTCAAGCTTTCTTAATTACTCGTTGTTGTTATCAATTCAGACGCATCTCTGAATTCCTGCTTGAATGAACATTTTGTAATAATCTGCTGAGACAGTGCAAGGCTTGACAATGAGACTATAGTTTATTAAAGTAGCACTTTTTACTTAGGTGCACTTTTCATCTGTTGAACTTCCTGTCGTCTATTGGAAATCTCTGGCACCAGTGCATAAGATTCACCTATTCTATAGAAGTCTGACTGAACCCCATACTGGGATTATTTTTGTTCAATCCAAGCACCTTGGACGTTACTATACATTTATTCAATCATGAGGTAAGTCTGCTTCAGAAGCAATATAGAAAGCATAAAGGGGGAAGAAGATAATGTATTAGTGAAGACTTAACTAGTATTCATAAACTGAAAACTGTGAAACACTATGATGATTACAGAATTTCCCGGAGAAATGTCAAGTTCTTATCTGAATGCTAAATGCAACATCAGTTCACTTCTCACTGGGTTGAATGTTTTAAATATTTGGTAATAATAATGGTTCCTTAATTCTGACATTTAATATAAAAACATTAAAAATGCTTGTAAGTACTTTTTCGTTAGAATGACAGCAGCTAAACAGATGAAGTGGTAAAAGACAGCCAAATATCACTATTGAAGGCAGTAAGGACCGTAAGGATGGAAAGGCTGGTGTTTGCCATGGGCAGGGAAACACATCTGGTTTTCATGTTCTCTGTCTTTGAGTGCCAGAAAAATAGAGGAGAGTGTGCCCTCACCTTGGACCCCTCCTGCCCTCTGCTCCTGAGATGGAGAAATATCCAATCTTCTAGAAGGACATCAGGACAAAGATATGTAATGAAAATAAGTCCAGGCTGCCTGTACTTGAGGGCATCAGCTGTTGGCGTCTGTGGGCATCAGGAAGGATGGAAAGGCTGGTGTTTGCCATGGGCAGGGAAACACATCTGGTTTTCCTGTTCTCTTTGTCTTTGAGTGCCAGATGCCAGGAGGATTCCTGTTTCCATGGACTATCAGCAAATTGTCTTTCACTTTGGCAATCACACATTCTTCTGGACCCTGAGGATCCACCTGACAATTTGCCCATAGTTCAGACTAGACAAACACAGACTGAAGAATCTCTCAGTTTTCAGCAGGTCCTCATCAGGTGGAACTTTGGTCCTCTCCTCCAGGCTGCATGACGTCTTTGGAATACTACCAGAGAGGCAAAACCCAAGGAAGTTGTGGATGCCCCACTCCTGTATGCATTCAAGGCCAGGCTGGATTTGGCTCTGGGCAGCCTGGTCTAGTGGTTGGCTGCCCTGCACATAGCAGGGGGTTGAAACTAGATGATCGTTGTGGTCCTTTTCAACCCAGACCATTCTGTGATTCTATGATTTAATCAGAATGTAAATGCTGTAGTATCTCCTCATAGGATGCCAAAAATCAGTCAAGTCCTGCAGTACTCCAGAATAAACACTGCAAATACACTGCAGTTCATTTAATCCAGCCAATTATTCAGTGCACTCTTTTTCTAGCCAGGCTACTTGGTCCTCTACAGCTTCTGGTCTTCTGAAAAACATCAGTGTTTTGTTATTCATTTGGAAGCTCAGTGTTACGTCCTGTGACCTCTCTAGATTTCTCCATGAGAATATGTAGAAATCTGTAAAGCTCTGATGTCCCTCAGTTCACTACACAAAATTTAAGGGCAGTGCCAAATTCCGTATATCTAGTTCATCCTGCAGAATGATGCCATTTTTTTATCTCAGTGAAAAGTATAGCAGTCAGAACAGGACTGGATTTTTGTTCCAGGGCAGACCAAATTTCCTGCCTACCTTCAAGAAAAGCTCATCGTGTGTAGCTACAGTTACGTACAGAGGCAGCTCCTCTGTTAAAATGTACAGAGAGAATGTTCTCTAACCTTGATATGAGACATTTACTGATCTTGTAGCATGAGTGACCTCCTGATTCTTCATGCCTGACAATTTTTAAATAATGAGAAATAAAAACACATATTTTTCAAAACAGGTATAGAGATTGACTTATAAAAAAATGTTTATCTTGAATCAATCATACACTCACCATTGCAATTAAAAAAAAAAAAAAAAAGAAAGAAAGAAAAAAAAAAGAAAGAAGAAAAGCCACATTCTTACAGTGGCATTTTACAGTATTGTAATTCTGTTGTGTGAAATCAAGGTTCTCTCATCGTGAAATAATGACCAAGTTCTCTTTTCATATCTAAACATACAAATGCTAAAGGCAGCAGTGCTGTTCAAGAATACATTACCAGCTCAAACACTGCTTTGACTATAAAACTGAAGGTAGTAAGGAATTTTATCAAGGAATCACAGAATCACAGAACTGCCAGGGTTGGAAGGGACCTCAAGGATCATGAATCTCCACCCCCCCTGCCACACGCAGGGCCACAAACCATCCCACCTAATGCTAGACCAGACTGCCCAGGGCCCCATCCAATCTGGCCTTGAACACCTCCAGGGACGGGGCATCCACAACCTCCCTGGGCAGCTGTTCCAGTACCTCACCACTCTCTCCGTAAAGAATTTCCCCCTGACGTCCAACCTAAATCTCCCTTCCCTCAGCTTAAAACCATTTCCCCTTGTCCTGCTGTCACTTACCCTTTCAAAGAGTTGATTCCCCTCCTGTTTGTAGGCTCCCTTTAGGTACTGAAAGGCTGCAATGAGGTCACCCCGCAGCCTTCTTTTCTCCAGGCTGAACAAGCCCAGCTCTTTCAGCCTGTCCTCATAGGGGAGGTGCTCCAGTCCCCTGATCATCTTTGTGGCCCTCCTCTGGACCCTCTCCAACAGCTCCCTGTCTTTCTTGTACTGGGGGCTCCAGACCTGGACGCAGTACTCCAGATGGGGCCTCACAAGAGCAGAGTAGAGGGGAACAATCACCTCCCTGTCCCTGCTGGCCACCCCTCTTCTGATGGAGCCCAGGATCCCATTTGCCTTCCGAGCCGCAAGGGCACACTGCTGGCTCATGTTAAGTTTTTCGTCTACCAAGACCCCCAGGTCCTTCTCCACAGGGCTGCTCTCAAGGACTTCTCCTTCCAGTCTGTAGGGATGCTTGGGATTCCTCCGGCCCAAGTGCAAAACTCTGCACTTTGCCGTGTTGAACCTCATCAGGTTCACCCAGGCCCACCTTTCTAGCCTCTCGAGGTCCCTCTGAATGGCATCCCGTCCTTCAACCGTGTCAACCACACCACTCAGCTTGGTGTCGTCAGCAAATTGCTGAGGGTGCACTCGATTCCGTCATCGATGTCATTGATAAAGATGTTAAAGAGCACCGGTCCCAAGACAGACCCCTGGGGGACGCCGCTCGTTACCAGCCTCCACCTGGACATGGAGCCATTGATGGCCACCCTCTGTCTGCGGCCTTTCAACCAGTTTCTTATCCATCGAGTGGTCCACCCATCAAATCCACATCCCTCCAGTTTGGAGAGAAGGATGTGGTGGGGGACCATGTCAAAGGCCTTGCTCAAGTCCAGGTAAAATAATTTGTATCAGTAATTAAAAGTACTTGCTTACTGCTTACAAAGAAGTACATAACTTACAAAGTACATTCGCCAGATGAAAAACAAGGCATCAATACATCTGCATTACTAGAAGCAAATATATTGCACTGACACTTGTAAACCATTTTACCTGTCTCACAGTGATTTTCCAATAAGAAAACAAAGGAAGAAGAAGTATAAAGGCTCCTTGTGCTGCTGGTATGTAAATCACCCAAGCAATCACAAGTGAAGATGAGAATGGTGAAAGCTCACTGCTGATGTACCGAAATCTTCATGTGCTATATCAAACCTGCAAGGAATGCAATGGACAAATGACAAGCTCACGTCTCTCTTCTGACAAGGTTTTGGCTGCAGTGACAGCCTTCTTTCTGAGTCAAATCTTACCATCCTCCCAGCAACAAGCTCTACCTGCTGAATGGCATATTGCTGGGAGCATCCTTCCACAATCCAGTAATGGTCGGAACAGAACTGTGAGCTTGATTTCTTGGAAAATCAGGCTGTGTCTGAATGTATTCCAGCACAGAGCAGGAGAAGAGACAGTACTGAGCAGCATGGCAGCAGGTAAACAAGGCATCGTGTGCACTTTAGAAAGTAGAGCTTTCCTGTGACGGGCAAGGGAGCAAGATGGGGGAAGATGGAGAGAATCAAAGACTGCAGCCCTTGGTGGGAAGGGAAAAGCTAACTTCAGTGTGGGACACAAGCAATAAGGACAGGATTTGGAGAGTTTTCTGCTTTCTATTGAGGTGTTCAGCACCTCACCACTCTTAGAATTTTTCTCCTAGTATCGGATCTGACTGTGTGGGTTCCAAATGCCCCAGGCAGAGGAAGAACTCAGTTTGGATTCCTCTCACATGTAGTAGAAGAGGGCAAAGGAAAGGCAATCTGCAGACACCATCTCCTCCAGCAATTTGTAAACCTAGCAGATCTGCCCCATGCTTTATTTATGAGTGAGTGCAATAAACATTTGGCCTTGTGTCAGCTGGAGGAGCTGACTGCTGCACTCAATGGAAGATTTCAGTTTTTCCTTTCAGCCACAGAGATAAGCAATCATGTTTTAATTTCAGTCTGAGTCAGGACACACTGCATAGCAGAGTACTTGTATTTGTACTGTATTAATTGTGACTTTCAGAGTTACAGTTAAACAGTTTGGGCCCTGATGACTTCAGCTGTTGAAAATAATGCAGCCTAGTCACCTCCTGGGACGGTGACAGCAGTGGAAATGTGAAATTGCTGCCTTCCCTTTTCTTTTTCATGGTTTAGACTCTAAGGTTAGTGTTGCTAGCTAGGTTTGTCATGTTTCTAATGTTATTAGAAATGTAGCAGCAGAGCTCCAGATAGACACCAAAAGAAGTGAAGCTTCTATCTTCATGTGGGCTGGACTCTTAACTGTACACTTTTTAATAAAGGAGATTATTTTGTATGCCAGCATTTTCTACAATAGAGATTAGTGTGTATAATACTTTCCACGTATCATCTTTCCTCCTTTCTCACATGAGTTGCTCCCCTAAACAGAAAGTTTGATAAGGGCAAACTAAGAGTTACCTGAAAGCTGCAATAACTGATAAGAACACATCAGCAGAACCAAAGCGTGATTTCTCTTCTGGAGGTTTTATTAGAAATGCAAGTATTCTGCTGTTCAGATAGAAATTCCTTAATAATCTCTATGTAGAAGCAATTAGCAATGGCTCCGTTTTACTGCTGCTGTCAAATCGTATTAGTACAAAAACTGAGATGGTAATGTCTCAGATTTTTTTTCCTTTAATAAGCCAAACGCTTGAGCTCAATACAAATACCTGTAAGTGACAGAGATTTAATATTTAAGCCAGCATTTAGTGAAGAAATGCTTAAGCAATTCAAATTCCATTATTTTAAAGTTATTCTCTCTACTCCTAACTAGCCTATTGAAATTGGTACAATAAGATTTGCAGTACTTTCAAGAGGTGTGTTTTCTTTATTTTCCTATGTATTTATCACTTTATTTTCATTTCAATAAAACCAGCTGAATGCACAGTTTGAAATTCTAGTGATGTATTTTGAAGCCTTCCTGGAGTGACGACATCAGTGGGCATTGGGCAACTGCTGTCATCTCCCTGTACTTGTGGAAGGCTTTTGACATGTTCCCACATTGCGTCCTTCTCTTTGAGTTGGAGAGAGATGGATTTGAAGGCTGAATCATTCTGTGGGTAAATAATTGGTCTGATGGTCACAGCCAGAGGTTGTTATCACCGGTTCTGAGTCCGGGTGGAGGCCAGTCGTGAGTGGTGTCCCCTAAGGGTCCATCCTGGGACTGGTGCTCTTCAGCATTTTCATCAATGTCACAGGCAGTGGAAACAACACACGGAGGGTGGTGAGGCACTGGAACAGGTTGCCCAAGGAGGCTGTGGATGCCCCATCCCTGAAGGCATCCAAGGCCAGGCTGGATGTGGCTCTGGGCAGCCTGGGCTGCTGGTTGTGACTGCACACAGCAGGGGGATTAAAACTACGTGATCATGGTGTCCTTTTCAACCCAGGCCATTCCATGATTCTATGATTCCATGACACAAGTGTACCCTCAGCAAATTTGCTGATGATACCCAGTGAGGTGGTACAGCTGGCAGAGTAGAAGGGAGGGATGCGATCCAGAGGGACCTCCCGGCATGGAGTCCCCAGTCACTGAGACAGTGCCGGGCAGCGGTGCCCAGCAGCTGCTCCCTGGCAGGGGCTCTCCCTCAGCTGAGGTCATTCCCTGCTTGGAATTCCGCATGGAACCGGAACCCCAGAGCCGAGTGCATCACAGAACATGCTGCGTTTGGGGGCCTGCAGGGCTGCCCTGCGTGCTGCCTGGTCCCCAGCCATTCCCTGTGAGGTGACACTGCGCTGTGATGTCACAGTGGTACCTCGTGCGCCCTCGTGGCAGCGGTGGGAGCGGTGGCTCAGTCCGCTTGTGGGACCCGCAGGAAGCGGAACCAGAGAGAGCGTTGCGTCTACCTGGAGATTTCCTGCTGTCATGGAGCGGCTGAGAGCCCTTCGAGGTGAGTCCCTCCACCTCTCCGCACGCCGTGACGCCGCCCGAGCGCACGTGTGCCTCCAGAGTCAGTTCAGGCCGCGCCGGCAGCACCGTCCTCGCTCTGCTGAGCGCAGCTGCCCGCCGTGGTTTCCCCGGCACCCCAGCAAGGGGAAAGCTCCCTCCCCTGTCCCCGCCAACCGTGGGGCTGGAGGAGCGTTCCTCCCAGAGCCGGCCGGATGCTCGGCCCTGGCTCCGAGCGACACCGGCGGCAGCTGCTCCGCTCTTTGCTTCCAGGTCTCTTTGCCTGTGTGGGCTGCGTGCCCAGACGTACGCGTCGCAGGGAGAGAAGCAGGGTGCCGAGCCCTGTCCCTGTCTCCGCTGTGACTGTGCTGCAACAGCGCCTGCAAGACCGGGAGGTGAGCTGGGGACGTCCGGCTGTGAATCCTTGCCGTGGCGCAGTGCCGTGGTCCTGTGGGTGCCGGGCCGCGGCACCACACCGGCACGGTGATGGGTGGCAGTGGGCGGCTCCCCGAGAGCAAGGGCAAAGCAAAGCATGACTGGTCCCTGTCCCCAGGGTGATCGAGCACAGGTGTACCGCGAGCTGGAGGGCGCCCTGTGGGAAGACGACAGCCGCCCGCCGTGCGGAGTGGTGAACCGGCTGCTGGCAGAGGTGTCCCGGGACCTGACGGCAGCCCAGGTGAGGGGTTACAGCCAAAGGCAAAGCCCGTGCTGGTGTTGTGCTGGTGGACGGCGGTGACTCAGCCCTTCCCGGGGTCTCAGGCAGTCTCCTGGACGGTGTGTCACCAGTGACTCCTTTTCAGGGTGTCAGGGACAACGTGAGGATGGCTGCCAGCAACGTCCTGGTGGCTCTGGCCCGGATGCATTTCAGCTTGGTGATGGCTGAGCTCCAGGGCCATCTGAAGGCCATCGGGGAGGTATCCAAGGATTTCGTGCTCATCACCCTCAGCAAACTGTTCAGCATCTACGGTAGAGTGCTCTCAGCCACCTTACACCTATGACAACTGGGGAAAGGGGTCTTTCCTCTCTGGGGGATGCAGGGCTTCGCCCCCTCCTCTGTTGCTGCCAGGGCTCTGACTGTGGACCTCTCCTTCTCCTCTGCAGCTCCACAGTGCATCCCCTTCACGTGGCTGATGCTGGCTGGCCTGCGCAGTGTGGTGGGCCAGGTGAGGAGCGGCCGGACCCTGCGCCTCGCTTGTGCTGGTGAGTGCTGGCTCCAGAGCAGGGGGCCTTGGGACAGCCCTTGCACCTCGCCCTGCTGCAGGCTCTCACAGGCTCCCTTTTCTCTCACTCTGTTTTAGAAAAAATATATATATATATTATTCATTATTTTTGTTTGTTTGTTTGTTTTCAGTTTTGAAACAGTGGCTGGATGGAGTGAAGTCTAACTTGTCCTCTGGATCCCAATGCCCCTGGCCTGCCATGGAGAAAGAGCGGATCTATGAGAACCTTCAGGAGCTGCTCTTCTCTGTGCTGAGGAACTGGCAGGACTGCCAGGAGGAGGAGGTGAGCCTTGCTGCGCCCCCAGCCCAGGGTGGCAGTGGGGGCACCCATGTGGCAGCTCTGTCTGTGCCCAGTGGGCTGGCAGCTGAGCAGTGATGGGAGGGAGTGGGCTGGCTCTGCAAAGGGCCCCGAAGTGGCTCTGTGGCAGGGAGCAGCTGCATGTCACAGCATGTGGCAGGAAGAGCTGGGGATGAGGGTCTGGGGAAAACCTGCCTGCCCTCCAGAGCGAGCTCATCTCCTGCTGGGCGTGGGGGTTGGGGAAGGGGAAGGGAAAGAGAAAGCCTTCTCTGTAGGAAGGGCAGACCTTCGGTCTTTGATGCCGGGCCTCTGCCATCCCTCTCCAGGACAAACAGGCTGTCCTCGGGGCCGTGGCTGCCATGCTGGATGTTCTCCTGCAAGAGGAGCTGCACCAAGAGCACGTCTGGGAGCAGCTCCTCTGGCTCGTGCACCCGTGTCAGGAGATCCAAGACACCTGCAGGGTGGCCAAGGTGAGACGCTGTGCAGGGCTCAGGGTGGACGTGGGGCCAGTGCAAGTGCCACGAGGGGTCGGGGGGTGCAGGGAGGAGGTGGGGAGCCCTTGGAGAAAGGAGGAATGGGTGCCTGAGAGCCTGAGGAGCTCTGTGCTAGCAACTGGGGGGACCACATCCAGTTGCATCTGATGGGGGAGAAGAGGGCTGCTGGGTGGGAAATGCCTGCAAATGATGCCCAAACACGGCTCGACTGAGAGCAGAGAGACTCACGGGGCTGCTGGGAGGTGGGGGATAAAAAGCCTGTGCAGGAGCTTCTCCCTGCAAGAAACAATTGGGAGTTTTTCCACTCCCAAGTGGCTAGATGTGGCTTCATCCCTTTCTTCCTCTCCTGGTCTCTTGCAGAGCCTCATTGTCTTCCTGGAGGCCTTAGAGGGCATTGAGTCTGTCATCCAGAAGGACAGGTTTCTGGACGTCACGAGTGCCGTGTTCTACGAGGTAAGGGGAGCCTATCCCTGTGCCCACAGCAGTTTCCCTCTTGCCTAAGTCTCAGGAGGAGTGCACAGGTCTGAGCCCCTGACTAATGCAGCTGAGCCTTGGCTCCTGCATGCTCATGGCTGTTCCAGAGCTGTGCCTGTCCCCCCGGGGATGCTGTGAGGCAGGCTGGGTTTTGTCTGCCTGTCCTCTTCCTGAGAGTGCCCAGGGAGACGAGAGCAGCAGCACAGCGTCTTTTCCGTCCTCAGTGCTGATGTGATTTTCTCATATGGACTTTGTTCCCACAGCTCTATGACAACACCAAGCAGCACAGCGAGGCTGATCGTGCACAGCTGACCCACTGCATCCTGCTGCAGGGTAAGGAGAGGAGCTTTGGCAATGCTTGCAGTGCCCTGGCCAAAACCCCTCTCATAAACCTCAGGAATAGGCGTGAGTTTCTTGCTAACATAGCCTGGGATTTCCTTCCTGCAGCCCAGATCTGCCCAGAGGAAATGGTCCTGTTTCTGCAGTCACAGCTGGGCGAGGACTGGGAGGCTGGACGCGTGGCAGCACTGGGTCTGCTCGGTGCTCTGGCTCGCTCTGATGGTCAGTACCACAGGCTGGGACTTCCAGGGATCCCCTCTGCCATCGGGGTTGTGGCTCCGCTCATGCTTCTGTGCATGTCTTGCAGAGCCCGTGATGATGGAGAAGCTGCCCCAGGTGGTTGAGGCTGTGCAGTGTCTGTGCAGCGACCTCAGGATCCGGGTGAGCTGCTTTGGGAAAAGAAAGCTCTTTTGGGGTGGTGATGCTGCTGCCAACACGGGCAGGGCTGGGGTGACTAGAGAGGTGCTGGGGCATTGACCACACGGTCATGATGGCTCCTGTGGGAGAGCAGGCAGAGTGGAGCGGGCAGGTCCCTGTGCTGTGCATGGAAAGTGCACAGCCTGGTGCTACGGCCTGGCCCTCACCTCAGGAGCCAAGGCTTCTCCTCTGCTCCTGTTGCCTCTGCTCGTGCCCAAAGGGCTGCCCCGATGAGCAGGTGGCTTCCCTTTGCCTTCTGACCAGAAAAATCACACCCACAATTGACCCCTGGCAGGTGAGGACAGCAGTTCTGCACTTCATCAAGGACCTGCTCAGTTCAAACACCCGGAGCTGCTCAGCCTGGGATGTGGTGGGGCACATCTTCACTGAGTTCAGCCGCACCGCTGGAAGAAGGGTAAGGACAGTGGGCAGCATCTTCTCTGGGAAGACCTGTGCTGCTCAGAGGGTGGCACAGAAGCACCGCTGGGGCCGCACCTGAGCCTCCTGAGAGGCTCCTGAGAACTGAGGTAACCAGGTTTCAACACCGTTGTTGTGCAGGCAGCTGGAGACCTTTCTGCCTGGGAAGCCCAGGAAGAAGGAGCTCTGCAGGAGCTGTGCATGGACATCCTGGGGTCTCTGGACGTCTCTGCGACAGGGATGTCCAAAGTAAGTCACATCTGCCCTGCTGCTGCTCCTTGCCTTCGCACCACCTGTTCCTCATCCCACCACCCCAGGTCTCTCCTCCAGCGTGCTCTGAAGCACGCAAGGCTCAGGGAAATTCGCAGAGTCCTCTTCGTCTCTGAGCGGAGGCAGGAATGCTGACACGCTCAACTGCCTCGTTCCCGACAGCTCCTGTGGCCACGGCTGCTGCTGTTCGTGGTGCCAGCCCAGCACACCGGCATGCTGATCCCGGTCTCGCGCTGTGTCCGAGCCCTGGCCGAGAGAGAGGATCTGACAGGACGGCGAGTAGAGGAGCTGGATCCCCATTTCCTCAGCTCCATGTTTCAAGGTAGGAGCAGAAGCTCCGCCAGTGAGCTCTGCTGACCTGTGCTACCACCCAGAAGGGACAGCGGAGCTGCGCGTGGCTGGGCACGGAGCGTCTTGGAGTCTGACTCAGCACTTTTTTCTCCTCACAGGCCCACGACTGACTCCCCAGACACTGCTGGCGCGCCTGCTGGTGAGTAGATGCTCCAGAGCCCAGTGCCACCAGCCCCCGGGAGGAAGCAGCACGGCCACGGGCAGAGCTGTTGGCTGCTTCCATCCTGGGGGGAAGCCGCTGCTCTTGCTGCAGAAGTGACCCTGCTTCTCCTTGCTCTCGCTCAGGTGGTGGCAGGGAGCCCTGTTGCAGGCAGCGAACTCCAGGCCGCTGCCTTACAGCTGATGCAAAACCTCCACAGCAGGTTCCACAGAGCTGTGGGGGCCATGTGGGCCGCTGAGATCCCCCTGCTGCTGCAGTGTCTCCAAGGTAAAGTGCTGGTGGGGAGGGAGAGGCGGAGGCAGGGAAGGGCGGGAGTGAAAATGCAGCTCTCTCTGCAGGGTGGCAGAGGGGAAGCATTGCCTGCAGCCCAGTGCTTGCTCTGCTGCTGTTCCCATTCCAGGGAGACAGCGCTGAGGCCCGGGGATCTTTCCCCGCGGGGATCTGCCCCTTCCAGGACACGGATGGGCCCTTCACGTCCCCTCAGTTAGTTCTGTGTTCCTGCGGGGACAGTGTTTGTGGGGAGGGACAAGTCAGTTTGTGGAGGGGGTGCGGGTCCCAGCTTGGCAGTGTCAAGTGCCCAGGCCAAGCCAGGTTTGCAGCAGCTCTTCTTCTGTGCCTTGATCCCAAGTAAGGGTCTTTTTCTTCCTGTTGCTGTGCAGGGAAAGATGAGAGCTTCCTGGACACTGCAGGGTGGGAGCGCCGTCTGCTGAAGGTACAGCACTGCTGGGTGCAGAGAAGTGCTTGCCTGCCCCAAGTAGCCCCGCTCCTATATGAGCCACCACGGGACAGGAACAGCCTCTCCAGTGCTGCTGAGGAGCCTTTGAGGCGCTGCCTCTTCCGCTCTGTCCCAAGCCCAAGGGGGGTCTTAGGAGAAGGGGGGCAGGTGGCTTTAAGGGAGGGAATGCTGGGGGAGCTGGGAGAGGAACTGTTCTTCCAGACACCTCTCCCCAGAGGGCTGCAGCAATTGGGAGTGAGGGAAGAGGCAAAGGGCAAGGGAACATCGTCTTCTCCTGTTCTCCAACAGTTCCTCAGGGCGTCAATGGACACCATACGGGATGAGGGCTGGATCGAGGCCCTGAGCTGTGAGCTGAGCCGGTGGCTGAGCAGCTCTGCCAGCAGCTCTGCAGAAAAGGTGAGTTCCCCCCGGCTCCACCCAGCGGTGCAGCTGCAGGTGTCCAACTGGGGCTGGGGCTGCGGCTGGTGCTCTGCCCACGCGGGATGCTGATGCTGCTTCCCCAGCCTGTGCCCCCAGAGGGCCTTTCCCTGCAATCTGCCCAGGGATGGATAAAGCTCAACCCTGCAGCTGCTCTCAGTGACTCCCGGGGAGCGTGGCTCCTTCCACCTGGCCCTTCCCCAACAGGTTAAGCTGCTGCCACATCTCAACTTCTTCCTTCCCTTCCCCTGCAGTCTTTCCTGTACAAGGCTCTGGGCACAGTGCTGGGAGCCTGTAAGGGAGTCCTCCACGTCCAGGAGAAGCTGCTGCAGCACCTGGAGGAAGCAAACGCGGAGGACCCATGTGAGGCCCAGGTGAGCCCTGCTCTCCTCCAGCTCCTGCGAGCATCCCCGCTCCGTCCCTGGGGCAGAGGGCTTCTCCTGGCCCTGCTCCGCGCCTTTCCATCTCCTCCCTGCTGCCCTTTTCCTCAGGAGAGGATCTGTAGATTCAGGCCTGTGCCAACTGCCCCTTGTTCTTTTGTGCAGGGAATGGTCTCTCTTCTGAGCCACGCGGCTGAGAGTAACTTCCAAGCAGTCCTGGCCACGCTCACCACGTTTGCGTCCAGGCTGTGCAAAGGCCGCAACGCGAGGATTTCCAGGCGCAAGAAGGTAAAGCGTTACGGGTTTCCATCTTGGCATTCTTCTGCCTTATTTTCTGCCCTGGAGCCCAGGTGCATCGCGGGGCACTGGGGGCCGTTGAGCGAGTGTCTCAAGGCATTTCTTCCCACACAGATGGAGCTGGACAGCACGAGAGCTCAGGCCACACGCAGCGCTCTCGTGCTCGCCCACGGCAGCTTGGCACTGCGTGCCTCCAAGGAACAGCTGCTCGCCCACCTGGAGGGAGACATCGTGGGCAACATCCTGATGCTCTACAGCTGCAGCTGCCGGGTGAGAGCTCAAAGCGTGCCAGGGTGTCTGAGCGCCCAGCTGCAGCCCCTTCACAAGGGGGGATGCTGAGAGGGGCCTTCCCTTTCCAACGGTCCCCCGGGGAATGGTTTGTGCCCAGATGAAGACCCAAGCCCTTCCCTTAGCGTTGCCCTGTCCCCCTTGCAGCCCTTGTCCCATCCCGCAGTTCAAAGAATGTTCTTCTCTCTTGGGCCTCAGGACCTGCAGAATAACCTCGCGCTGGTGCAGAGCATCACCGACTTCAGCTCTGCCTTCCAAGCAGTCGTGGGTGATTCTGCATCCTTTAACCCCTCCTTGAAGGGAAAGCTTCTGGAGATCCTGATGGTGAGTGCCTAGAGGCAGGGCTGTCTGCAGCGGAGTTCTGGGCTGTGCCACGCAGCCCACTTCCCTGGGGGCACACAGGTCTCCATCAGCCACACGTCTCCAGCTGGTGGGGACTTTGGGTGCTGGATGCAGCGGCTGGGCAGCGGGCTAGGTGCACCAGCTGTCGAGCTGCTGCATCCTGCAGTGCTTCCATGGGAAACATGGGAGTGATGGGGCTGGTGTGTGGCAGTTGTGCCTGTCTCGGAGCCGGGTGGAAAAGCTCTCATGTGCCCCCTGCCCACCTTGACAGTGTCTCTCTGGACTTGCAGGACCTGCTGAAGAAATATTATTCGGGCATCCCTGTCTCCCCAGTGCCCCTCAAGGTGGTCCTGGCCCTGGAGCAGTTGAGGTAAGGTCCCCATTTTGGGTAGCTCCTGAAGGTCTGGAGGGGGTAGGGGGCGAGGAGCCGCATCTATAGGAGTGAAGACTGGGCTGTTGTGCCCAGCAGAGCTGAGGTTCTGGGCAGGGAGAAAGGCCCTGGTGCTCCTGTCCCCTGGCAGGGAAGAGAAGGGAGAGTTGGGGTCTCCTTCCCTTCAGAGAGGGAGCTGGTTCACTGCTGCCTGGGAGGAGGTGGGCGCTGCTGGAACTGAAGACAGTGCTCAGCAGCAGGAGCTGGGGGTATTGGCTTGGTAGCTGTCGATTAGGAGAAAGTCAGATGCTGTCTGAACCAGACTGGAGAGCACTGCTAAAGGCCCTTTCTGATTTCTCTTCCTTTCTTCCTCCTGTCAGCAAGCTGAAGCCCTGTTTTGAAAGCAAGGACATGCGGGAGATGTTGGTCCTGTGCTGCAAGAACATCGTGACGCACCCTTCAGCAGAGATGATGCTGAAGATCAGGAAGTCACAGCACGCAGCGCAGTACCTGCAGGTAACCTGCCGTAACTTTCCCGGCCACCTCTCGGTCAAACCCGACCTCAGCACACACAGCCTGTGCTCTGGCAGCAGCCGTGATGCTAAACCTCACTGCCCTCTTCTGCTTTCAGCTTCAGCAAACGTCCCTGAAAGCTCTGGGCCGGCTCATGGCGGTTCTGCTCCAGACAGAGCCCAGCGGCGGCTTCTTTCAGAACATAGTGCATGTGAGTATGTGTGGGGCAAGGGAGAAAGCATGGTGCCTGTCGGCAGTGGGGGCAGATCTGGGGACTGAGAGGGTGATCAGAGGGGAGCAATCTCCTGCTGACGTGCCAGCTCACTGCGAGCTCAGAAATGGGCAGAGCGATGGGCCCTGCAGGGGAAAGGCAGGAGCCAGCCCCTGGCAGGCCACAGCCGAGGAAAAGCTCCCGGGTTGGCAGGCAGGATGACTGCAGAGAGCGGGGGCAGCAGTGCCGGCGCTCAGTGAGGCTGGAGGCCACGTGGAGCCACAGGGCAGCCTTGGGGGAAAGTGCTGGGGAAGGAGGGACAGGGAGAGGGGTGGCAGGAGGGAAAGCAAAGATGTCCTCAGTGAGACAGATGCTCTACCCCAGGTCCTGCAGAAATGCATGGTTTCAGAGAACGTGTGGGAGCGCAAGAGGGCCCTGCAGACCTGCTCCCAGCTTCTGGCTGTTTGTGAAGAGCTTCGAGTGAGTAAAGAGCCCCACCGCATGCCCCCTGCTCCCTCCCCAGAGCCCCTGAGCTGGAAGGCGAGCTCCGCCCAGCTGTGCATGCTGTGCCACGGCGTGAGGAAGGCACAGGCGGAGAAGCCAGGGAGAGCCGGGGCTGCCTACAGCTTTCTTCCTGCCTCTCACCCCTGCAGAGAGCAGATGCCTGCGAGCACTTTGGCTCCCTGGTGGGATTGCTGGCGCCTCTGACGTGCGACCCCATGCCTGCATCCCGCCAGTTGGCTGTCTCCTGTCTGAGCTCCCTTCTCCGAATCCAAGGTGAGCAGAGCAGGTTGCACCAGCCCTCTGCCCTCCTCCGTAGCACTGCCAGAGCCCATGGGCTGGGCCCTGTTTACAGGAGGGAGAGGCACCGTGCACAGCTCTCTTCTCGTCCCCACCCTGTCCTCTGTCTCTCCCCCGTGGAGAGCGGTTCCATTTCCAGAAGCATGACTTCCCTTTTCTCCCTGGGCTCTTTCCAGCCAAAGCAGCCAATGGAGTCATGGAGCCAGGAGACATCGGGAGCCTGTCTGAGGGACTGCATGCCTGCAGCACTGTCTCTCAGCTCCAGACCACGTCCAAAATGGCCATGGTAAGTGGACCCAGAAAGGGGTGGTGGGATCTCTGTGCGGAGGCTTCTGCACGACTCTGTGCTGCTCCCAGCCTTTCACACCGTTTCCAAAATGAGCTGTCACCCTAAGACCGCTGTTCTCAGCAAGCAGCAGGAGGCTCTGAGCTATGGCTGGCCTTCAGGCACGCAGTGCAAGGGGCTGACTCCATGATGTGTGTGTGTGTGTGTGTGTGTGTGTGCACTTGCGTGCATGTGTGACTGTGGCTGCTGGGAGGTAGGCTTTGCATGTCAGCAGACACCATGGGTGCAGAAGCTGAGCGAAGGCTCAGCCGCCTTCCGTGTAAATAGCAGGGTACGGACAGCAGGAGCGTTGTGAATGGCCGGCAAGCCACTGAGCTAAGAATGCCCTCCAGCCTGCTTTGTGCTCTGAAGAGCTGCGCAGAGCAGTGATGGGATCTCTCCTGCTTCTCATCTCTCTGCAGATCGTGTGCAGAAACTTCCCCGTCGAACGCACCGTCGACTTCATGATGGCCACCAAGGAGACCATCCGGAAAGCCACAGGAGTGCGCGTGCGTGCTGCTGGGAAGTGGGTGACCACCTTTCTGCAGATGCATGGGAAGGACATCTGTTGGAACGTAAGAGACTTTCTTTCTTCCACGTGTCTTGGTTTGTTTCTGGCTGTTGCACCATGCCCTGTGCCGTCTGCTCTGGTACTAAAGCAGCACAGCCTGAGCGCAGAGCCAGGGCTTGGACAGGGGGGCTGGTTTGAAATTTAGGCTTAGGCGTTGCAGCATGTCAAGGGAGCAGGCACTGCTCACGCGCTGAATGTCCATGGTCAGGCCCTGCAGAGTCCAGGATGCAGCAAGTCATTCCTTCTCCCCTTCTTCTTCCAGGTGCCACCCATCCTCTACATCCTGCGCAGCTGCGCGTCATCTACGCAGCAGAGCACGTTCGTGCCCTTCCTGTGCCAGGCGGTGGTCATCCTCACCCGCTGTCACACTGAGGCCGTGATGAACAACTTCTCCCGGCCGCCTGGACCCACAGACAGGTACTGGCACTCCTGCCTTTGCTGTTGTTGTAGCTTGCCTCTGCCAGAGGGATCCAGGGAGGAGGCAGCTTTTCTTTTTTCCTCTCAAAGTCTGTGTGAGGTGGAAATTACTCAGTCACAACTTGAGACTCTCCATTTTCTAGTGAGACGTGGAAGAGAATAAGAGAGTTTTGCCTTCAACGGTGGAGCCAGTAGAAGAAAAAGGAAGAAAAAGAAAAGGAAACGAAAGGAAAAAGAGAAAATGAAAGAAGAGAAAAAAGAAAAAAAGAGAAGAAGATGAGAAGGGGAGTAGAAGGGAGAGGAGGGAAAAGGGAAAGGAGAGGGAATGAGGAGGAATGAGAGGAAAGGGGAGGGAAGAAAAAGGGAATGAAAAAGAGAAATTTAAAATGAGCAGAGGAGAAGAGAGGAGAGGAGAGGAGAGGAGAGGAGAGGAGAGGAGAGGAGAGGAGAGGAGAGGAGAGGAGAGGAGAGGAGAGGAGAGGAGAGGAGAGGAGAGGAGAGGAAAAAGGGAAGGAAAAAGGGAAGGAAAAAGGGAAGGAAAAAGGGAAGGAGGGGAAAGGAGGAGAGAAAAGAGGAGAGGAGAGGAGAGGAAAAAGGGAAGGAAAAAGAGAAGGAGGGGAAAGGAGGAGAGAAGAGAAAAAATAGAAATGAAGAGAAGAGAAGAGAAGAGAAGAGAAGAGAAGAGAAGAGAAGAGAAGAGAAGAGAAGAGAAGAGAAGAGAAGAGAAGAGAAGAGAAGAGAAGAGAAGAGAAGAGAAGAGAAGAGAAGAGAAGAGAAGAGAAGAGAAGAGAAGAGAAGAGAAGGGAGGAGAGGGGAGGAGAGGGGAGGAGAGGGGAGGAGAGGGGAGGAGTGGGGAGGAGTGGGGAGGAGTGGGGAGGGGAAGAGAGGAGAGGAAAGAAAATGAAAAGAGAGAAGGGGAGGAGAAGGGAGAGGAGGGAAAAGGGAAAGGAGAGGGAATGAGGAGGAAACAGAGAGGGAAGGAAAAAGGGAATGAAAAAGAAATTTAAAATGAGAGGAGTAGAAGAAAAAGGGAAGGGAAAATGGAAGGAGAAAGGGAAAGGAAAAGGGAAGGAAAAAGGGAAGGAGGGGAAAGGAGAAGAGAGGAGAAGAGAGGAGAAAGAAAGAGAAGAGAGGAGAAGAGAGGAGAAAGAAGAGAAGAGAGGAGAAAGAAGAGAGGAGAAAGAAGAGAAGAGAAGAGAAGAGAAGAGAAGAGAAGAGAAGAGAAGAGAAGAGAAGAGAAGAGAAGAGAAGAGAAGAGAAGAGAAGAGAAGAGAAGAGAAGAGAAGAGAAGAGAAGAGAAGAGAAGAGAAGAGAAGAGAAGAGAAGAGAAGAGGAGAAGATTGTATCATTTATTATAAATAAATAAATGCGAGAATCCTGGCTGAGATGTGAAAAGGGTATTTTTTTAGCAGTCTTCCTATTTATAGCTGAAGGAACCTGGGAAGCTCATCGAGTGCAATCCCCTGCCTTAGCAGAACTCCTAGATTAGGTCACTCAGGAACGCATCCAGGCAGGTTTTGAGTAATGTCTCCAGAGAAGGAGACCCACAGCCTCTCTGGGCAACCTGCTCCAGTGCTCCATCACCCTTACTGAAGGGTCTGAAAGTCTGAGTGGCCTTCAGAATTGAAAAACTAGTTGAGCTATGAACTGTACAAGTTTACCTCAGCAGTCTAAGTGCATGTGTCTCTCATGAAACTAGGACACATCTACACGTCTCTTTTTCCCCCTTAAATTCCTCACATCCCTAGCATCTATGACAAAGTGTGTCATAATATGTTGGCAGATAGTGCTTGGTGGCAGGCTTTAATTTTAACAGTCTTTCAGACCAGAAGCTGTGTAGCTCAGCTCTAGATTCAGACACTTACATTTAGACACTCAAGTGTAGTTGCTGCAGACGCCTTAAATTTGGAGGCTCCTCAGTTGTGCAGTCAGACATGAGTACCACTGAGAGAATCTGGTCCATGTTGGAGCTGTGGGTGGTTCCTCACTGAGTGGCTGACGCTCGTTCAAAGCTCAGCAATGTCTCTTGGCAACTCAGATGCCAAAGAGGTATTTATCTGCCAGCTCTGCTTATCTTGGCAGCAAATCTGGAAATATTCACACAATAATTTGCATTATTTTGGCAACAGCACGAAATGTGAACCAACAGTAATAGAAGCCACTCTCAGCAGTGGCAGATGGGCTGCACAGCTAAGGGTGGAATTAGGCTGCAAGTTCACACATCTCTCACAACTACGCTGTGCTCCTAGTTAGATTCAGTGGGTTTACAGACTTCCAGAAGCAAAAGCAGCTGTCAGCCACGCTCAATTAGACAGGTTGGCAGATGTTTGGCCTCACTAGAACATCGTGAGGACACAGAACAAACTCAAAGGTAGCCCAGCAACAGCATTTCTCACACTGGAGAAGAGTAAGGAGGCTGTGGATGCCCATCCCTGGAGGTATTTGAGGCCAGGCTGGATGTGGCTCTGGGCAGCCTGGTTGAGTGCTTGGTGCCCTGCACACAGCAGGGGTGTTGAAACTGTGTGATCATTGTTCCTTTCAACCCAGGCTATCCTGTGATTCTATGATTCTATGATACATTTTATTCACAGACAAAGGTCACATGCCTTGCTGTACGTTGCAGAAAAGCATCATGAAGAAAAAGCACAGGTCCGACTGCTGGCCCAGGAGCAGCACTTAGTTATTACATGAGATGCACCTGGATGTTCTGGCACGTTTCTGATTGCTTCTTAAGCACAGACCAAGAGCCTACAGGAGAGCCTCTTACACGCATGCAAAATTGAGGAGAGGGGGTGGTAGGAGGCTATTTTTTCTCTAGGGCCCAGTCCAAAACTGACACACAGGTTGTTTAAAGGCACTTCTGTCTACAAATTCTGAAGACTCAGGGCCTACGTCCATGAGAAGGACAGGCATAACAAAATCCACAGAGGTGTCATGGCTGTAATGTCTGTCTGTTCCTCTGGACGCTGGGTGATTTTCTCAGCACAGAAATACTAAGCTTTCAACCTCCATTCACTGCAACTTTATGATCTGCTGATTCATAAACCTGCCACTACAGCTTACTTCCATAAACTCAGCCTGAAACTGCTTTAGTGCAATCGTGTCAGGTCTATTAGCTCACACGTTATCTTGATCTTTTGAAGATGGCAGCAGCTGCATGTCCTCGACACAGAATAGCAAAATACAAAAACAATCCTCTCTATTCGTGCACACAATATCTGTTAACTTGCTGCATGGGATCAGATACGAACTCTGCAGCAGAAAGAAAGAAATGTGTGTTCAGCCTGTTTGGTAAATAAACCCAGAGCTCAGAGCAGGGCTGTGTCACAGCGGCAGGTCTATGAGTCAGCAGATCACAATGTGATTATCTGATGAGAAAATTACTTATGGAGAGAGAATTTAGGTCTGCTTTAAGGGAATGCTTAAGCAAGGAAGTTTTAATTTCATTTTCCATAAATGTCCATGACAGAAAAATAAATATGTAAATAAATAAAATTAAGTGTACCTAAAGAAAGGGAAAACGAAAAAGATTAGAAGATTTTTTTTCCCTGGAATTACAAATTAAGAACCGGAAGATCTCTCGGTACATACTTTTATTAGTTTATTTCCTTCAGCAACTACCCATGGCCTACTTGAAGACACACAGTAGGAAAATATTAAAAAATAAAGGAGTTTACATACACCTACACAATCTATTCAGAGACTCTAACAGAAGAAATGATTTTCTTTCTGTAATTCCTAAATGCAAGTTTGGTATTCACAATAGGAAACAAAGAGCAAGAGAGAATAGTGACAGTCACAAGGTGGAAAATGAGATGCAAAGATTCACCACTGGTAATACAAGAAGACTGGGAAACGTTTTTAATGGTTTTCTCTGTTGCAATTCATGGACGAAAAGCAAAAGTGGCCCAGTGTCTCTCCTGGAGACCACGCTGTTACTTACTCATGTAACTTGTTTCCTTTGTGTGTCATGTGCAAAGAGAAATAAAGCTCTCCTTGCGTGTGTTTAATTCAAACCTGGAGCGGCAGGAAGAATGCTGTTATCTGTCCCCAGTGCGCATCCTGCTGACTCAGACGTGTGAAGTCACAAGCAGAACTGAGGAAGCAAGAAATGCTTTCACTACAGCTGAGGTCTGCACATTCTGCACTGCGTCTGCTGGACACCATCAAAGGTCTCAGTAGGGGATGAAGGAGGATACATCTTCAGCAGCTCCACATCTGGCAAACTGTCTGGAAAGTTAAGTTCATACAGTTGAAGCTGCCTGAAGCACAGCAGCAGATGGCGTTACAGACAGATGCCAGGAAAAAAAAGTGTTATTTTCTGCAAACATATACAAGCACTGAAATGCTGCTAAGATGAAAAGGTTACTACATCATGCACTAGTTGCTCGTTGCTTTTTCAAGAACAAGAGCACAAGTTTAAACTTTTCCTTATTTCCTTGACAAATGGCTTAATTTATGCACTAAAAGGAACACTACAACAGCAAAAATGAACAACTTGGTTTTGATTTTTATTTTTTTTTTCTCTCCCTCTCCTTTTTAACCTTAGAATATTATATAGGGAAGAACCACTGGTGTCCCCACACAATATGACATAACCCCACTGACACAGCAGTACTAGTTAATGCCTTTTTTTAAGGCTGCCAAATATGCAAACAGAAACAGGCTGGACTTCTAATGTGGCCGAATATTTCCCTTTCCAGGTAACAACTCCATTAATCACGTACCTTCATCTACCTGTCCAGCAGTTCATTGTTTTTCTGCTGAAAGAGACTTTGCAATTAAAATCGTACTGAAATGAGAGCCATAGTTTTCCAGAATGAAGACTCAGAATGCCCTCAGTGAAAAACAACCTATTTCTTTTAAAAAAGATTTCTCATTTGCACCATGGCTTATTATACATGTAGAAGTATGTTCATTTTGTGTGTGTCTCAAGTTTACCACCAACATGCAGCATAAAAAATGCACACATTTTTTATTCTAAATGAAGTTGAAACAAATTATTTTCAAAGATTTCTTAATACAATCCCTGTGAAATGTTCTGTATTTACGAATCTCTATTTTCTCACTGAAGGTGGTTCCATAGTGCTGCTCACTGGACAAGAGGAATAATTTATTGCATTATTTGGTGGCTGTTTTTCACAGCCTGATGTTAAAACAGCTGGTCTTGTCCTACTGCCTCTTCCTCCCTGAAAAGCAAACTAAACAAATCAACAAATAAAGAAAAGGGAATGTACAGACAGAAACTTAATTCACACCATTAGCTTATCCAGCTATCAAACTGCATTCAGACGAGGTGATTTTAAGAGTAGTTCCTCCCATGAACTACAACTCTGACTCTCAACAGAAATGATTTCTGTTTTCAACAATTTCAGTGCCTGTAAGTGCAGCCTTGCCTTACCTTATCAGAGAGTTCTAATGAAATCTTAGGAAAACTTGCCTCCCTCACTTTCAGGATCTCCAATCTTTAAGTCCGTGTCAGCATTCACTTTTTGGCTACCGCCTATTCAGTGACAGAAAGCCAGCATGCATGTTTCAGTTTGTTTTCCAAGCTTGCCCTTTGACAACAGAATGATGAAAAGACACCACGTTTCTCCAGCCGGCTGCTGATTTGAACACAAGCTGAAGCAGTGTGAGCGGTTTCCCATGAAGTAACTTGGCAATTTAATTATCAAATGCATTAGTTGTGTTTGCTAGTTTCAATTAGTAGGGGAGAGAAAGCTGAAACTTCAAGTAAGCTTCATGTGCTGTTAAGAAAGACCCTGGATAACGGTGCTTCTCATTAGTACAAGGTGTCACCGCCTGGGAGTTAAGTTTTTGTGTAGCGAAAACCACCAGCAGAAAAGTCAGTCTGCCCTTCATATTCATTTCCTTTATTGCCACATTCCAGCATTTTTTCCTGTAAATACCACGGCCAAAGGAATATTTAAGGCAGTTTGGGCATATGTGGGGAGATTCAAGTCATCGTTCCATCAATCAGTGTCTCTTATTCTGCCAGCATCTGACAGGTGACAAACTGGTCTTCTGTTTTTCTAGGGTAGACATCACTGAGCAATGATAAAGAGGAAGCAATCCTATACAATTAAGAGGAAAAATGTATGAGATCTGCTCATTCTGGGAGTGAAGCAAGTCTTGTGGTCAGTAGACGAAAAGATGATTCAGAAACATGGAAGATATATTTTTAAAGCAAGTAAGGTCTGTATATCAGAAGTATAGTTAATGGGAAGATACATGAGTTAAGTGACAGGTAACCATAACTTCAGTGTTAAAATGTCCGTTTGGATCGTTGTTAATTTGTTTAATGTACTTAGCAGTGTATTAGCAGAAGATATTTTAAGGTACATATTTTAGTGTCTCTGTGGCAGATGCTTGGTTTTCATAAACCACATGTATATTTTACTTTTAAAGTAAAAGCAGGGTGCCTCATCCAGGGACTAATTATACTGCAAAGCAAAACCAGCATGTTGCTCTACACAGGTTACCAAAGCCATCCTCCTTCAGCTAGATCTGGCTACTTAATAGCTTTCATTAGCTGGGAACAGTTTCCAAAGCACTCTGTTAAAGCCATTTCCAAACCATTCTGCCCTAGGGCAGGAAGAAAAATTACCACGTGTCCAAACAAAAATCGCTACAACTTTTTTTGTTCCCAAAAGAGAGATGAAATGGACAAGTTTGTATTTTCTCATTCCTGACATGAGAATACAGTACAGCTAAAGAGAACAGGTAGTCAGAGCTTCACTGACCATAAACCATTCTGTAATGAATAAGTCCTTTATTTTTTTGTTCTATCAGATAGCAAACCCCAGAATAACAACTGTCCCACTGACTCTGTGTCAATGTGAGGATTAGAGGGAAGAGTGGAGAAAAGTGGTTTAATTGTATTTGTATGAATGAAGAAGATTAAATCATTTCATCAGCATTTGTAACACAGTTTACTTGCCTCCAGGTAACATAAGCAATCTCCATTTTAAGCAGTACCTCCTGACCTGGGGAAAGAACATCCAGCAGTTCTGGAGGCTAACATACACTATATAAGTGCTCTCACAAAAAGCACTGGTGCTGTGATGAGCTCAACCTTCCCCTCTTTCACGTCACCAGTGCTGTAGAGCAAGGGGCAAGTTCTCAGAGCAAACACGGTAAGAACAATCCATGCACTGAAAGGCACACTCATACAGTGCTATACAATGCAAAATAGTTTTCTTACTAACAGTGATGGTGAAGATAAGGGCCAACTTACCTACAATCTACAGAACATTTCTACCAATACATCCATGTGAACCTCTCTTCTCCACTCTTTGCCCTCTCCTTTCAGACACAGGACACTCACCTGAGACGCAGTGTAGACAGGAATCTTTCAAATAAGCACAGGACATCTAACACCAATTAAGCCTCCCCAGCTTTTCTCTTGGCCTGTAACTTTCTCTCCGCAAGGATACAGATCTTCTGTAGGATCCATGGCATGTCTGCAGGCTTCTGAATGTTTCAGGTGTCCCAAAGCACCTAAAACAGTTGTAGCCATTCATGCATAAGCACCTGAATTCTACTCAGCGATCTGCAAGGAGAAAATCTCAAGAGTAACATGAGCGTACTTTGTTTGCAAGAACATCATCTGCAGGTTTCTGTTCCTTCCGTTACTGTTTCCTACTTTCACACTGCCAAGAAAAAGCACAGCAACAGAAAAAGGGCACAGGAATATACATCCTTCATTTCTAAGCCCTTGGTGAACTGAATTTCCCACGCTGTCTGGAGATGCCTCGGCAAACTTCTTTCTAAATCACACCCAGCTGCACAGTGCCAAAGGGCTGCCGTCCTGTAACCAAGTGCTGTCAGAACATGGAAGCATGACTTTCTACATCTACTACATGTACTTTCTTTCCATTGAGCCAGAAATGTCGTACCTTCCAAATCATGATGCTGGTAGAGACCACAGACAGTGCCAACAGCTTCCAGGAGAAGCCATGTAACAGCAACTTCAATCAAGGAGCAAAAATTACAAGAGATAGGAAGCGCAGCTGATGGTTCCCTCATACTGTAAATAAATCTCTAGAAATGGGAACAAAACACAGCTTTTAGCAGTATTAGATGTCGCACAAGGAAAACTGTATTGAAATGTTTTTCAGAATTTGCAAGGAGCAAAATCTGCAGATAGGACAACTCTTGTGCTGCCATTTTTCTTCCTGCAGATGAAGCTGCTAAAGAGAGAATTAATATATGCAGGAATTGCAATCAGAGGTACATAAAAGTGTGAATAAATGATAGCCCAGAATCCACAAATCAGCATAATATCTTTTCAATATTGAAAAAAAAAAAAAAAGTAAAACATTTTTTAAACTTAAATAGACATTTTATGTAAAATGCGTGCTTCAGTGATAACTGTAACATGCAATCTTACCTGTATCCTTCAATAAGCCAAAATGTAACAAAAGAAATGGACTATGTTTCTAGAGAACTGATTTTCTAGGTCACACCTGCACTATGTTCATCCTAAAATACTGAATTATGAAAACATTTAGCTTTGTACTTTGAAACTCATTTGCTCAAACTATGTACTGCTATGAATGCACATAATATCCATCAAGTATCCATGAAGCAGCAGACTGTCAAGAAAGAGGTAATCACAGTGTTTTTTGCTAAACATACTCCTATGATTTCATCACAGTTTTCAAATTACGCTGGCTTTGAAATTTGGAGTATTTGCTGGCTTTGAGTCATCAGTGTCAGAGCTCTCCTTCTTTCTATTTCATGCTGCTTTGTCAATTCTACCGTATCATTCTCTTTGGATTTGTTTGCCATCAGTAGGAAGATAATGTCCTTTGTTCAGCCTTCTTTAATGGTTAACTCAGGTGAGAAGCAGAACATGCTGAAAGGCCAGCTGAGTTGTTTAGAAGTATGTTCTCTAAGAACATGGAGTGCACTACACTGGTAAGAGTAACCAGGGGCTTTGATGAGCAGTACTAAAATATCCTGTAGTCTGGAATAAAGTCCTGGCCCCAACTTTCATATACCCATGTTGTGAGGGCTGGTGGATCAAGTCGGACAGTCTGAAGATTCCTGCTTAAAGGCATGACTGAAAGGTCATTTCTCAAAATGCTTCTGGGCAGTGGGAAAATTGAGCAACGTTGAGTTCGGACTGGGAATTCCACCTGACACAGCCTGACCCTTCACACTGCACTTTGCACACTGTGCATGTGACACGGCAGAACAAACTTCCACAGCAACTTACAATATAGAACTAATGGGGATTTGCAGAGGTTGAGTGCTCGCTCTCAAAGATCTAGCAGAAGGAATATTTTAATGATAGGTTTCAACTGTTCAGCCCTGAGAAGCCAATAAGATCCAGCCCAGGAGACACAAAAACTGAATAAAAAACAACAACCTAAATAAAAAAAAAATAGAAGATGTTGGAAAAAGCAACTGTTTGTAAGACATTTCTTAGGGGTCGTCATCTATAATTATTTACATATTACATTAGAAGAAGTATTTTCCCATTCATACGTAAGGCAGGCCATATTTCTGCCTACAGACTATTCCTGTGTCTCTTGTGTTCCCTTGAATTCTTTCTGTCTTGAAAGTTGGCCTCTTTGTCAACACATTCACAAGTGCAAACACAACTTTGCTGTGAAGTATGGTTTTATTTTCTGTTGTTTTGAAAGATTCATCTCTAAGTTTCACGCTTGGGCAAGAAACACAGCTTGGATGCAGAAAGTAAGAAACAAACAAAAGCTGAAAACAACAACAATTTTTTTAAAAGGATGGGAAGAGTTCTCTGCCACTCAGTGACACAGCATGGGAAGATGGGCCAGGGGCACCCTGCAAGACAAAAGTGTTGGGGGTCCCCATGGGCAGTTCAGGGCAGGCCCTGGCAACCTGATCCCATCCTATGTTCCCAAGCACAGGAAGGCGGTCAGGGACAGTGGTGCAGACCTTGGGTGTGGAGTCTCCTTGGGGGGGGACAGGCCCACAAGCTGGGATGGGTTTGGGCCACAGGTGGGCTCAGCTGGGCAAAGGGCTGACCTGGCAGGGCTGTGAAGGGCCGAAGCCCAGCCTGCTGTTGTCTTGCTGGGAAAGGGACCACAGCCCCAGGATGGTGTGGGGGCCTGGGCTTGGGCAAGGGAAGGCCCAGGATGGGCATGGACAGGCAGAGTTGAATGAACCTGGTGGATATTTGCTGTACATTTTACAGATGTTACACAGGGAATGGGTAGATGTGCTGAAGGTGAGGTTGAGAGGTGTGGCTGACAAAGAGGCATTAGATAGTGGGGCATTACTGACCATGATGTAAATGGCATGGAAAAAGGGGCAGAGATTGAACTGAGTCCAGCTAGGCTGGAATTCATAATAGCTCCTTTGGGGCTTTATTTTAGATTGGTGGCCAAGAGAGTGGTGATAACAAACTGGTGTTCCAGCTTTTGCTGAGCAGCGCTTGCACGGTATATAGGCCTTGTCTTTTTTTCCCTTTCTGGCCCCACTGAAAGTAGGCTGGAGAGAAGGTAAGGGTTGGGAGGTACCTGGTCTCAGGTAGCACAGAGTTATTATAGCAGTTGGGGTGGTTCTGTGTTCTGAATTTGGGATGAAAATAATGTTGATAGCACAGCAGTGTTTTGACTGCTGCTGAGCAGTGCATACACCAAGTCATGGACTTTCAGCTTCCCATACTGCCCTGCCAGTGAGGATGCTGTGGCTGCAAAAGAAGCTGGGAGGGACAGCTGACTCCAGCTGAACAAAATTCCATATCATATGACGTCAAGCTCAACCATAAAAGCTGGGGATACAGACACTGTCTTTGTCTTGAACCATAATCTGTTCTTACTCTTGCTCTTCCAATTTTCTCTCCCAAGTACTGCAGGTAAGGAGTGAGAAACTGAGTGGGGACTTAGCTGCCACTTGGAGTCAACCCACCATAGCCACAAATTTAAAGGCTGTAAACAGAGAAAAAATATATATTTAAAATAAATAAATAAATAAATACCATCCTTCTTGTGATGTTTCTTGTGATATTTAAATAATTGTCATGAATTTGAAGGGAGGAGCTGTAAGGTTCCGTTTGCCTGTGTGATGTCAAAGATGCAGTGTACTGAAGAAATATTTCAACACTCTGCCTGTGTTGAAAAGAAACTGCATTGGACAACAAGAGCCAATAACACCAGATCTGAACGTTCAAAACCCATCTGAGTCAGTCACAGTGCCATCAGGTCACAAGTTACACAACTTCCTCTGGATAGACCACTGTTTGAGTAACCTTGTAAAGCTGTTCTTGGTAATTAGAACAAAAAGTAACCACCCTGAAGAATGCAATCTGCTCGAACGTCCCCAGGAAAGCATGGAAGGAAGCTCTCTCATCTGCAGGGACTGCTGTGTGCTTCAGAGGTGCCGCACAGGACACGTCAGAAGGCACCAGGGGATGTCTGGGGAGAAGTGTTCTGCCTCCCACTCAGCAAAGAGGGAGCAGAAAAAGAAGTGCATGAAACCTTTTCCAGCAGGAAAATCTAAGGTGGGTGCTCCCCCCGCTCCCTGCCCCAGGCTTCTCGCTTTCTCTAACTGAGGTTTCCCTTTTCTACTCTCAGCCAAGTATCACCACTTCCCTAGGGATGGCAACTGACAGAGGTTTTAGTAAGAGCATCTGCATCAAATAATAAAAGTTCCAGCAGTTACAAAACAGTAGAACAAGAATTCACAGTCAGATCTGTTTCCCATCTTTACAGGGACTGCATTCAGGAAACAGCCACTGCACTGGCAAGAGCCCTTCACACTGGGTCTCACTGTGGCAGCATATCTTCCCTGACACAACTCAAAAGCAGCACAAGTGTGGCAGTGGAGCAGCATTATTCCATCCTTTCCATGGGACAAAATATGGCATAGAAAAAAACTTTACAACTGTTTTCAATTGAACCTAGTCATCCTTTCCATGGAAAAGACCAATTGGAACAGTGAACATCTACACAGAAATATTTATTTTGCTGAAGACCAAGATTTGGGCCACGTACAACAGAAAATGCAGTGATCCTTTGGATCAGAGCAGGGAGAAAGCTTGGTAGAGTAAGTATATGGGAGGGGAGTAAGGTATTGCTAGCAAGTTAAGGAAAATGTCAGACATAGTGCCAAAGACCAGAGCTATGTCCCCCCATCAGAATGTATTACTAAACTGTTCAAAAAGTGTTGCAGAAGGCAAGTATGAACTAGCAAGACATTGACTGAGGCTCTCCTAAAACAGAATATCCAAGAATAGTTTAACTGGTGGTAGGTGAATGGTTGGACCAGATGATCTTAGTGGTCTTTTCCAACCTTTTAATGATTATATGTTTCTATGATTCAGGCATAGCTCTTATCTTGCTTAACTGCTTTTATATGCACTGATGTGAATGTAGTGGAAAATCAGACAGTCTGGGGGTGATCCTTACCTTTAACCTGAGAAGAGTTGCAATGCAGTTAGCATTCAGATCCCAGTGCAGTCCCCACAGCTTCCTAGAGTTCAAACAGAATGAAAGGACTTACTGCTGGCACATACTCTTTTTGTTTATTCCTATATGATACTGATTTTCTCCCTCACTGTTACACAGCTTTTTGCTTCAGTGTAAGTGAGCACAGCACTCTCTACCTTTTTGTGACCGTGCTCCCTACAATGAAATTTTGCTTCTTGCAGATTGTTTTAGCAAATCAGATTTTGTATCTGATTTTATCACTTCAGTCCAGCAACTCCTTTTTTCTTTCACCGACTTTGATTAACATGCTTGTGCTAGACTTAATAAACCAGTACTGCAGTTTCATGTCTTCTGAGTCTGGATCACCACCTTGCCTGCATTCTCTCTGCTCCTGAAACAGGATTTGTGGCTGAGATCACTATTTAGAGTATTTATCCCCAGCTTGACTCCGTTCTCATTTCTCAGGAATCATTTTCTTCCCACTGTGTTTATAAGCTTGAAATCCAGTTGAGGACTTTTAGGTCACCAAGCAAATCTAAATTTAATTGTTTCCTGAAATAGAGCTACTCTCTTGAGAAAACCTGGCTGAAACACTGCCTATGACATTAAACAAGGATTTGGTTGGAAGATTCAGAAACACGACTGCAGTATCATCTCAGCATTAATATAAATAATTGTTAGGCAAAGGAGGAAAAATTACACTAACATCAAAGCCCAACCATTAAGCAAGAAATGAGGTGAACTGTGTGTATGAAACCCTCTTTCATCAGCTGTCTGGAATTATTCATTTCTGATTTGAGAATTCTTGCTTAAATTCCCCATTAATTCGCAGCCACCACTTTGAGCTGCACCACAGACCAAACTCAGCATCATTACAAGCAGCACTGCATGCGTTTTGTAAGACTCCTCACCCAGCTCTCCCTGTCCGGATGCTGTCCTTGGCACCACATCTAATTCTGAATGCTTCACTCACTGAGGAAGGAAATGCGATCCTTCCAGCTGTGAAGCATGCTGCACGCTTTCCTTTGCAGTGAAATCAAACTGTGTTTCGCATAGTTTGAGAGGCCTCCCCATACATACCTGGATTATTTCCTGAAAGGTAAAGGGGTCCAGAAAAGCTGGTCCCTCCTCAAGAAGGAAGTCTGGAAGGTGCAAAAGCAGCCCATCCCCCTGAGCTGCAAGATGAGCCTGTGGGGAAGAGCACCGGCGTGGATGAACAGGGAGCTTTTCCTGAGGCTCCAAGAGAAAAGAAGAACCTTATTCCTGTGGAAGAAGGGATGGGAAATTCAGGGAGAGTACAGAGAAGTTCTTAGGATATGCAGGGAGAAAATTAGAAGGGTGAAAACCCAGCCTGAACTCAACTTGACCTCAGGGTAGACCCAGTGGCACAGGTGTCAACTGAACTGAAGGCTAGTAGGAGGGATGAGCTGTCTTTGTGTTATAGCCACTAGCTTTTGTAGCTACAAAAGCTTTTCCAAGAGAATAAAAGATAACTCGATCTATGATTCATCATACTGTGACGGAGCTGGGGAAAGAAAGAAAGTGATAGCTTGCTTAGCTTTCAGAATTCCTTTGGCAATTTCTTTTTATCGTAAATACATCTCCTTTCTATGTCTGGTTTAGAAATGTACTTGTTAAGTACTCAGAACTGCTGCAGGGTAGTGAAAGCTGCAGATTATGAAGAGGAAGTTCTTGTGGGTTTCAGTTGCTGCCAAGAATAACAAAGCTAGAGAAATAAATCTGGTAGGTGAGGGTTGGTGCTGAGAAAGTATTATCTTCTAGCTATAAATAAAAGTTTCTTCACTCTTAAAAATCATGAATATATGTAGATCTCTGTGAAATTATAACAAAAGTTCACAAGTAATCTTTAAGAAAGTAATCTACAACTCCACTCTGCAGGTTGCAGTATCAGTACCATCACTGAGTCTCCATCTGGATGAACAAGTTCACACAGAAAGATTTATAGAAACTGAAGAACATAAGCATCTTCAGTAGCCTGTAGCAGCCTATAAATCCAAAACCTGTTTTTACACGACTGTGGCTTCTTTCTTCCTCCCTCAGTATTCATCCTTCACTTAAAGGCCACTGTCAAGCACTTTGAAATTTTTGTTCTCTGGTTACTGTTAAAGCTGACTTCAGGGTTACTGCTTTAAACGTTTCTTGCTGGAAAATCTCCCACTTCCTCATCTCCTGACATTTCCACTGTGGTCTCCATTGATGAAGTGAATGCTTAATTAACGGAATCCTGAATTAACAGAAGTAGCTTTACTGGACTGAGCAACACGTTTCTTGACAGCTAAAGATTTCATGATTAGCTGGGTTTTCCACAAAACATTATTTAAAGCTGGATTTTTTTGTGCAGTAACAGAAGTATCTTAGAAGTTTTACTCTGTGGGAAAAATGATACAATGAATCTCATGTATATATACATACTTAAGAAAGACTAGTATGAAATATAAGCCAGTAGCTGAGGAAGTTAGCTAGATAAGTAAAAAAAGTTAAAAATCTACTGCCGTGCACTTAATCTCACTGAGAAGAAAGAAATCTGACCCAAGAGAAGAGAAGTCAACAGGAAAGGGAAAATCATTAGTGACAGTGTGCAGAAAAGAAGATAGAAGAGCAAAGCAGGAATATGGAGAAGAACTGCACGGGATACAACAAACCCAATGAAACTTTCTAGGTATTACAGAAGCAGGAAGTCAGAAGTGAATTAGTTATCTCCAAGCCCAAGGTGACCACGAACTAAAAGACAACAAAAATGCAAATAAACTTAAAGAATTCTTTGAATAATCCCTTCCCACCATGTCACAGCAAACGAGGCTGGCACAAACTGGCAAACAACAACTCCCTAGGACTAGCTGGTACCTCTCCAAAGCTCTGCAGATGCTGAAGACAGAAAGGATTTAACAGCTATCAAAATATTCAATCTCTGGTTAAAATCAGCAGCTCCACTGGAGACCTGCAGGGTAACAACCGTTCCAGCTATTAAAAAAAAAGAAAGGAAAAAAGAAAAGGTAGGGAACTGGAGAAACGCAGATCATAGAGTTTTATTTCAATGTAAGTTAATCTTGTAAAATTTAAATAAAAATAGTCTTTTAAAACATCTCAGGGAACATGATAGGACCAACGTCTGATAGAACCCCATGTGTTTTGTATGAGTACAATCACTGAGAAAAAAAAATGTGAACAGTGAGTCAGTCAATTAATTTTGCAGATGGTTGAAAATTATTTCATTTGGCAAGATCAGAGAAGATTGCAAGGGATTCTGAAGGAACCTAATAAAGATGTGTTAGTGAGAAGTAGAACTTCTAAAAATTGGTACTGGCTCATATTCAGGAACAACAATCGACAGGAACAGTTTCAGACCCATGAATTTGCTAACCCAGTTTACTCTTAGAGCCACGAAATCTGCAGCATTTTTTATTTAATGGAAGTCTAGATACACTATCTATGAGGTTTGTAAGTTCTTATGTATAAAGAATAAAATAATGGTTAACCACAGGAGCCTCAGGGCAAGAACATTTCAGCAGGTCTTCATCCAGCTTCAGGAATTGCAGGCGTAAGGATCCAGGTCACTTAAAGGCTGGTCAGTCTCAGTTCAGTCCCTGCGAAAACAACATAGCAAAATGTTGTGATCAGCGGTGCAAAGTCCAACTGGCAGCCAGAAACTACAGCACCCTTCAGGGGCTGACACTGAAGTTCATACTGTTTAATGTCTTCATTATTAACCCCAATGGCAGGACAATATGCATTCTCAGCAAGTCTGCAGACAACACTAGATTAGGAGGAACAACCAAGTTGGTACCTGAACTGAAGACTCAGAGCAGGTGGAGCCAGGCTGAGCAAAATTCTTAACAGATGTGCAGAACAGCAGGGGGAAAAAAGGCTGTGGGCAGAGTTTGGAACACAGGAAATTCCAATTAGATATAAGGAAAATATTTTCATTATAAGGATAGTCAAACACTGGAACGTGTTCAGACAGCTTTTGGGATCTCCAGCCTTGGAGTTGTTGAACACTCAATTAGAAACCTCCCTGAGCAAACTGATATAATCAGACCCTCTCTGAGCAACAGATTGGATTAGATGGCATCCAGAGGTCTCCTTCAACCTAAATAATTCAATGATTCTATGATTCTAATTGATTTCAAAATTCTTCACCATTAGTATAGCCAGGAATCTTCCTTTGAAGCATCTAACACCCAACTGCATAAGAGATGGGATACCAACTGCTTTACACATCTTTAGATCCCAAAGCCTGTTCTAAATGAGTGAGCAGAGCAGGACCCAGAGGCATGCTCGGAGTTTGCCTGCATGTCCCTGAAAGACTGATGTGTGATTGATGTGCCTGTGGCTGAGCGTGAGTGAGTCCATGTGGCATAGCACACTGGCTGTAAGGTTGCTTTCAGGCTTATCTCAAAAGACAATAAAGACTTAACCCTAAGGCATCTTCTGTCCAATCCAGTATGGCTGTTTCTGTCTGTTCAACAGAAAAACTCTTCTAGTGGGATTTTTAAACAAACAGCAAGGTATCTTGAAAAACAGGGAAAAGAAGTAACCATGCACAAAGAAATGCAGTCATTCACTGTTTTGTCTGGATATCATTTGATGGCACATCTTTGATGAATCAACTCTTTTTACAGTCTCTTAATCTGAAAAGGTATTCATCATACTACAGAAAACCACCTACACTTTCTCAAAAGTATTCAGAGCAAAGACAGAAATGGCTGATCTTATTAACATAGTTTTATATATATGTGTATGCATATAGTAGAAGTTCTTTGAAGATGGTGTCTGGATATGCACTGACATTTTAAGTGGGATATAGCTGCATCAATCTGGAGAGGACATGTAATGCTTTAACATTAATTCCTAACTTCTTGGTAATATTTCCTTACACTTCTTTGAGCTCATTTCTACTGATATTCTCAATCTCTATTGTAGGACACAGCTCGAAAAGTTTCCCTCTCTAAGAATACAGGTTAATAGTTTATTTGAAGAGTGAAATGTACTGCAGTTTGTTTTGCATGGAATGGCAGGTTAGAGCAATGAACTCAGTGAAGGGCTATAAGCAGAGAGGAGCAATGCTGGCAGGATGTCACGATAGACCAGCACAGTGCAGAGGGATGTTCTTGTTGAGTACAGGAAAGATTGCCCAATTGACTTCTTCCACAACTCGATGAAAGAGTCAATAGTGTGCTGCAAGTTCTATTCAAATAGAAAAGATTGTAGTCTCTAATGAAATAGAGGGAAAAGGAATCCAGAAGATTGAGAAATGGAAAAAAAAAAGAGGTTAGATTTTAAATATGTAGACTGATGTCTGTGGGGAGAATAACTCAAAACATAAATATTATTGTTTGGAATATTTTAAAATATGTAGGGTAAAAATATTCCAATTTGTGCCTGAAGATCAAAATAGCTATCTGCTTGCAGTGCAACATTGATACATAAAGCACTGTGACTGTGGGAACCTGGAAGATATGAACACATACCAGGAGACATGAAAATCTGTATTCCATTGGGCTGCACTGTGGCTGAAGAGCCCTTCTCTTTCCTACAGACTTTTAACAAATGAAAAATTAAACCTGCACTCAACACATATTGACATTTTTAGTGTCAAGGATACTATATAAGTTAATATATGTTAAGGATATATCTGATCTAATATTGGGCAGCCCATCAATGACCTTTCTCCCTTCTACCGCATATTTCCAAAATCCCTTTCTTTTATTTTTTATGCCATTGTCTACAGAAACATGTGGGAAAGGTTGACAGAACTGTGTTTGTTCAGGGTTGGGATGTGGAAGGGGGCCAGACCATATCTTCAACTGGCTAGTGGGAGGCTAGCAGAACAAGACTCATCACTTCTTGAAGATTCATAGAGAAAAAGACAAAGGACAAGAGACACTGCTTGCAAGAAGAGGAATTACGATTGGATGTTAGAAAAAAAATCTTGTAACAAAAATTGTAGTCAAAATCTAGAACAGGTTCTTTCATAAAGGTTGTGAGACCTCCATCCTTGAAGATACTCACAGCTTGACTCGTTAAGCCTTCAGCACCCAGATCTAGCCTGTACCTGATTTTGAACAGGACATTAGATTAAATGACCTCCAGAGGTCCTTTACATCCTATATAATTTTGTAATTCCAATAGACACCTGGAGGAGAAACCCACACATCTGATAGCTTTCCTAAACCAACAGTGCCCACGAGATGAAAATAGGAGACATATCTGGGGCCTAGTCCTGCAGGCAATTACATTAATCACTGCACGTAGTCATCAGACTCTGTTTTTTCCATAGCTTTCTCATGGCTAACAGTATTTGAAAAGTGAAAATCAAAAGCTGAACTATCTCCACTGGAAAAGAAGAGTACTCTTCTTGCTGTTTGTCTTCAGCTTATTTTGATTATTTTTCATAAAAACTTTTGAACATAGGGAAAAAAACCTAGTAATATGCCAAATGTATGGTCTGTTTTCCTAGTGAGAAAAATTCCTATAATCTCGTAGAACTTGCCTAAGAATATCCCTTTCTGATATTTCCTTTTATCTCCTACTGATCAACTTTGGATTTGCAAGGGCTCAGAGGCAAGAAAGTCTTATTAATAAGAATGCACAATGAGCATCTAAAGTACTTTTGCTCAGTTGTAGCAGTGTATGACACTAGCAATAGCAAATTAAGAAATTTTACTCAGGTGTCGTAAGCCTACCAAGCAATCATAAAATTGGTATTTTCTGCCTAGGGCTCTCACTGCTATCAGGTTGAATTCAGCACAATGCTAAAAGAAATCATTTCATCTTGATAACATCCTCAGTTCAACCTCCAGTTAGACCTTGTTCCTCAGGTGATGTTTCAAGCCGTATCACTACTCTTCTCTATAGGTTAGAGACTCAGAGGTAGGAAAATGTAGGCATAGGGACTTTCTGTTATTTGCTGATATTCTGACAGCAGATAAATTTGGATTGCTTCCTTTTCACAGAATCACAGAATTGCCAGGGTTGGAAGGGACCTCAAGGATCATTAATCTCCAACCCCCCTGCCACATGCAGGGCCACTAACCATCCCACCTAATGCTAGACCAGGCTGCCCAGGGCCCCATCCAATCTTGTCCTTTTCCTTCATGGATTCCTGAAATACTTAGAAATTCTTCCTGTACTCTTACATGTATTAAGAGCTAGACTATGGATAAAAGGCAACATTTTTCTATTTCCCCTTTGGAACCAGACTAACTCCATTGAGGCTTATGCAGAGCTCATTCCCAGAGAAGATACAAAAAGATAGGAGAAGTCTCTCTGGAGAAGGAAACCCTACCAAAACTGCCCAGATTGTCAGATACCCTTATTACTCCTACCACGTCCAAACACCTGCTATTAAATGACAAATTTAGACACCACTCTATGGATCTGGGCTGGGTCACTTTATGGTGACTTGAGTTTAGTCTGGTGGTGCATGACTAAATAACATTTCTGCATCTCCAAATCCCCACAGTACTGGCATATGAGAAGCAAGGATAACATTACAAAAGAGGCAGGGATCCTAGTCACTGGTCAGGAAAGACTCTGTAGACACCACTTCTGAAAGACACTAAGTCAGCAATGTCAGACTGTATTCTGTGTGACAGAAATCACTTCTGTTCCCTTTAGTAATTGTTCTGACTGTTACATGGACCCATGGACTGGAATGTGTATATACAAATTAAGAAGGTACTGCCCTGGCTCCCTGCAGCTCAAAGTTCAGGACAACCAAGAGATAAAGACTGGTTCCTTCCCAAGAGTATCAAAAGAAACAATAAATAGGAAGCCTACACAACTGTGACATAAAAAATAGCTGAAATATATTTTTAGTGCTTTTGAAAACTTACTATCACACAATGTTTGGTTTCCTAGAATAAAGATGTAGTAAATTATGCCTCTTATTTAAATAAATTGACAGAATTTTTTCCATCTGTGGGATCATAACATAGCAAATCTGGCTCCCCAGAGTCCTCATACCCTGTATAAGACAGCAATATCTGTAAGATTCAGCACAGTTTTGGATATAAACAGAACAGGTGCAATTCAGACAGAGACAAAGCAATAGAATGAACTTCCCACTCCTTTATCAGCTTCTTGGGGACTGGTGGCTTTTGTCCTTGACAAATTGCACGTGTGAAGTTGTTTGAGAACTCCAGTGCAGCCTTCCACTTTGCAGACAGGTACAGATTCATTCTGAGGGCAGAACATAGCAAGGCCATGAGGTTTTTTTGGACAAGAATACTTGCTGAATACCTGAACACCCTACGTCGCCTGCTGCCAACAAGCATCTGAAGACAATCAGTTCTTCACAGAGACAAGTCTCCCTTTGTGTAGGAAAGGTAATCAGTAACCTTGTTACTAGTCATTAGACTTACAAAAGAAATAGTTTATTGTATTTTATTTTGACTGAAAGACTCTAATACGTGAGATACAGTTTAATAATATTATGCCATGACATTATTAAAAATTATTAAACTTACCTAATGAAGCTTTCTGCTGATGTGAATAAGCTAAACCAATTTTGTCGCTCCTAAAGGAAAAGACTCAGGAATGTTTGGGTGTTATGAACAAGAACTGTACCTGATTTTTTCATTCTCCATGAACATCAAGTCTATGTTTTTTTAATATGTTGCTCTCAGCTAGCAATGAAAGCCATTTTCAGGTTATCAGTGCTGTCAAAGGTTTTGTAAGAGTGAGGTTTTCCCTATTTGTATCAGTACTTGCCTCCAGGCAGGCACCTTCTTGCTTTATCAAAGATGCTAACATTTATGCTCAAAGTAGAATGCATGCTAACCCAAGCAGACCAGATGATACTCCAGCCCACAGGTATCACACTTCAGGGCCAGTGAGTTTTGAGAAAGGCAAGAAAATTCTCCCCAGCTTGCTACAAGAAGGGAAAATTCACAGAGAAGAGCTCACCAACTGATGCTTTCAGGGGGGAAAAAAAGAAACAACCCAAATAAAAATCAAACATATCCATCAAATAACTATCTTCTAATTTGGGAACAGATATCCCAAGAATATGTATATGTATATGAGCAAAACAAATTGATCTTTTAGATGTAGATACTGGAAAGAAAGAAAATATTCTTTTCTTGGTTGATTCCCACACTGCTCCACTGAGTAAAAGTGCTAACACGAGACAGGTAGGGAACACAGAAAGATCTATAATGCTCAGTCTGACTCATCTTTCATTTTACGTCGAGATAAATTATCTAGGAGAATAATTAGCGTGACGAAACTGATAATGGCACTTACTGCCATTCTTATCAGTATCTAAACAAGGACTATAAGAAAGAAGAGGACAGACTCCTTAGCAGTACCTGCTGTGATAGGACAGGGGGAGTTTTAAACTAAAAGGAGAGATTTAGATTGCACATAAGGAAAAAGATTTTTACAGTAATAGTAGTGAGTCACTGGAACATGTTGTCCAGAGAGGAGGTGGCTGCCCCATCCCTGCAGACACTCAAAGTCAGGCTGGATGGGGCACTGAGCACCAGATCATTGCAGGAGTGTTGGACAAGATGACCTTGAAAGGTTTCTTCCTACTCAAACAATTCTCTGATTCTATAATTAAGTCATGAGCTGTTTTTTGCCTGCAGGACAACGTGCTCTAAGGAGCAGAGGTAATGTTATTTGAATACACAGCAAGTACATCCTAGTAATATAACTTTTCTGAATCAAAAGTGGTCTAGTGAAGTTACAAATATCTGACATTATTCATCTGTTTTCTGTTTTGCCTCAGTCTCCTGAAAAGGTCTCCTCAGCACGTGGGGAAGGCTTCCACACTCTTTCTGGAAAACCAGCACATCTCTGTGACTCGCTGAAGTGCTCTACACTAATGCCCACGTCATGGGAACAAAAGCATGAAATGGAGGCCTGTATGCAGGGAAAGGGCTATGACTTCATCAGAATGCAGTGGGATACCTCACATAATTAGAGCCTATTAGATAACTGGAAGAAACCTCTTGTTTGCACAGCCTAATAAATACAAAAGAGACAACGCAGTCCAGCACAATCAGAAACAATCCAGATTTCTGGAGTGCACTGATGATCCTGACACAGGTGATCAAAAGATCAAGTGTAGATATCCTGACTAAACTCAAACATAAGCAGCAACAGATGACCCAGGACAAACACAGAGTCATTATTCCAACCAAAGTCCATCTGGAGGTGAATCTGGTGAGGGACATAAAAGGCAACAGGAAAGACTTCTACAGGTACTCAGGCAGGAATATGAAAACTAGGGAAAATAAGGGCTCAATGCTGAATGAAGAAGGAACCCTTTGCAGAACACTGAAAAGACTGAGGTATTCAGTGCCTTTCTTACCTCAGTCTTTCCTGGTAAGACTGGTCTTTAGGAATTCCTGACCCTTGAGAAAAGAGGGAAGGTCAGAAGCCAAATAAAGACCTATCCTGAGCAGAGGACAATCAGGTTAGGATGCATTTGAATAGGATGTGAGCCCAAGGAACTTGATGGAATGCACCTAGTGAAGGGAGCTGCTCATGGTAAGGCCTCTTAATTATCCTGGAAAAGTGGAGCAGGTTGCCCTGACATGTGTTGGCATCACTATGCAAATGATATGGCTATGATGGCTTTAGATACTCAAATGAACAAAGCCCTGAGCAACTTGGTCTGACCCCAAAGCTTGTCCTACGGTGGGACAGAGACTTCCTGAAGCCCCTTTCCAATCAGATTACTGTGAGGTAGTAGCATCTCACGGTCACTTGCTCTCCATAGTCACTGGCATCACCTAAATAAACATAAAGAGAGGCAGGCAGTTGCATGGCTTTCATGCTCTGCTTACCTACTTAGGTGTGGAATTCCCACCTACAGGCATCTTATTTCAGTTATAACATGAGATATTTTCTGTAATTTATTCAGCCTTTGTTCCATGAGCCTCTGTTCTCTGTCATTCCTATGTGATTTGTGCACTGTTGTTAGAGTCCTGAAAATTTCCCTTCCACCTACTTTCTAAGCTGTCCACAGTCTTTTTTAATCTTTATCCCATTTTATCTTATTCAAGTTCAATTCCTCAAAAAAAAAAAAAAAAAAAAAGCCATGTTTAAGCTCCAAGAAGTGATCCGTGTATTTCACAAGTGTCAAAGTAGCTCACTAATTTCCATATGAGCAGCTATTGGAAACAAATTCTTCAGACACTTTGCTAGGGCTTTAGGCATTCACAGTTGTTAGAACAAAGAAGAGAATCCCAGTCTGGAAGCCAAGCTGTAAACTTGGCACACAAACGACATTAAGGAGATGAGCTTTAAAAGCCACATGCCTCAAAACTAAATACTGCAAGCATGGATTGTAAGACCTGTAAGACTTTATGAAGTGTTGCATAGTTTCTAGCTTTTAAAAAGGACACATGCAACATCACACTCCAAAAATAGTTTTGCTCATCTAGAAATAAGATGATTTATAAGTAGTCAATAAATAGACAGTATTCAAATATTCCTATCAATGAAAAGGGTTAATTTTATCACTTTGAAAAAGGGTATAATTATACCCTTTGTTTTAAATTTTAAATATATTATGTACCTATATTTTTAACATATAGTACTTAACAACAGTGCTTGTATAAAGCTGGATTTTTTAGTAGGAACATAATTCTGAAAGAAAATTAGAGAAACATAGAAAATTACAGAAAAATAGGAAATATTTCAGTAGCAATTAGTGTCAATGCAGAATGCCTATGGGGTCCAGGAAAATGTGACAATAATGCTGATCAATATATTACTCCAATAACAAGCTGAACCAGATACCTCTAACTAAAAGCCTTCACCAAGATGTTTTTGGTTTGATTTGGTTCAGATTTGTTGTGTGAATTCCTTTTATCATATAGCTGTGTTGCCTGACCTGTACTTAGTGTAGGAATTCCAGCCTGCTGTGATTTTTGGTTTTGCTTTTGTCTTCGCTTATTTGTTCACTGAGTGGAAGAATGTACACTCACAGGAACTAATGAGATAATTTTGTAAACCTGTCAGCAAAAGACATCAGAATTAATCTAGTGGTGGTCTGGTAAAAGAGGAGAAGATAATCTCACATGAAACTTCCACATTTGCTCTGCATATTTCCTCCTTTATGCCTCTTTGCCTGTAGCACTACGCAGTGTGTAAACTCTGAAGCACGTGTGGTATTCCATCTCTAGCACTCCTATTCTTGGCATGAGTGTCTGCTTCAGAGCAGAGAGACTTTAGGAGACTTCTCAAGGATACAGCTGATCCAAAACCCACAGGGGCAATACGATTCTTAGCAACAATAGCTACTATATGAAATTGAGGTGACTGGGATGCTTGGATAGCTACTGTCTTATTTGTATTATGAGTTACCAGAAAATTAATGGCCTATTATGAGTAAGAGCAATCTACATCATCATTCTGTTAATTGGCACACCTTACTGGTATCTGCAGGGTTCCACACTGGATATTTGATGATTCATCAGTGGTGTGCACAACAACGGGCCTTCGGGATGGTAAGAGTTTTTTGCCTTGCACTGTTTGCAGGGCCCAGGGATGAGTGACCTTTGTTTCATCTTTTCTCGGGTCCGTTGTGTCTCGTGGTACAGCCAGCATCTTTTCTAAAACAAAAAACAGAGAAAAATGAATATTTAGGAATCCTTACAGATACTGTACAGATGGCTGGTTTAGTGACAGCTGTTAGAAGAGAGTTTAAGCCACAGTTCTATGCCATGTTGTCATTTTCTCAATTCCTTGAAGACCGACTAAATAATAAAGATGAAAAAGAAAAATATTAATCATTAGGATTTAAAGAGAATCTTCACAACTGGCTTACACGATAGAGAGGAGAAAGCCTTGTAGGGAATAGGGCAGGAGAAGCCCATGGCATCATACATACATATTACGTATGGATTACATAAATCCATTGACAGTAAGACAAAACATGGCTTAAACTGAAGTACAGAAGAATCCTAGCAGACATGAGGAAGAATAAACAGAGCTAATTAAACAATGTGATGCACTGTTGGTTCAACAAACAGGATCTACGTCATCTGAGAGCTTCAATAACAAGTTAGACAGTGGTAAAGAATGACATACATCTGTGGTTGATCCTGTCTTTCTAGGCACTGATGGAGTAGACGGTACCTTAAGGCATCTCCTGACATTTCATACTTCATAATATCTATCTTCAGCTTTAAGTACTGGAAGTATCTGAGCTCTTTTTAACAGAATGGACTCCTCTCGAACACTTGTGAGCTGATGAAAAATACCTTATGAACTTTTTCCCCGAGAAAAGTTATTTAATTAATGTTGCATTACTGCATATTGTTATTTTGCTTTATTTTAACCAACATTTTGGTTTTCAAGGGTTGGGTTCCTTCCACGTGAGGACTCATTTCCCAGTAAGTAGCAAAGCTTTTAGAAAACTTTCTGTGTAAAATTCTGACAGTAAAAAGCAACCTGATGTAGGAACCTGCGTGCACATGTACATCTGAGATGTCACTGATAAGAAAGATTTAGAGACCTTGGAAGTTATATTTTTTGCCACAAAGATTTCAGTGAGGCCAGTGGCAATATAAGTTACTACCATATCATCCAGATGATTAAATGCCACTTAAATGTTTTAAGGACAAGGAATAGTTCTGCAGCTTTATCTATCCTGTTCATTATCCTTCTCCTCAGCTCGTAAAGCAATAGGATAACAATTTCAGTTGTATGACAGTGATAACTGTCCAGCAGGAACAAGCCTGAGACCATCAATTCATTTCCCAAAAGCCATCCATTACTTAATCACAGCACGTTTAACACTGGGATTCAGCTGAGTCACATACATTAACCATGTTATGCTTTCCTAATTGGAGACTTTAGTAGATAGTGTTTACATTAAATGTACATGAAATTCTGTTAATGAGTTTCTGATTCTTCCTCATGTTTGATACTTATACAAACACTTTAAACGTGGGCAAATACTGCACAATGATATCTGTATGTCTGTAAATTCTCCTTCAATACATTGTTCATGTTCTTTTCATGTAAATTTGAAAGCGCACTCTATGGCAGTTTGTAAGCGGAAAAAAATTAAGATAGGACTACTTCTATTCTCTGAACATAGATTTGTGAACAGAAAGTTATATCAACGTATTCACATTTATAGTGAAAGCCATTTGTGGGATTAATGAATCTCTGAACCAAGGAAAAGATATCACACAGGTGATTTGGATTATTACACGCTACAAATTAATAGAAAGGCTGATAGTCATAGTAATTAACTCAAAAGCAACTCACAGATTGAGCATACACTGTGGCAAAGTCCACTTCCAGATGATTCATAAATAGAAGAGAGCAAACTGATCAATCATTGTCCTGTGAAAAAAGTTTGGCAAAGTCTCTTATTGTACTTCTTTTCAGCTGCATCATTCCCTTGCATCTCTATTCCCCTTTCTTCACAGCAAGGACCTCCGTTATCTCCAGTGCGTGGACCTGCAAGGAGGTACTGTTGGCTGTAGCTTAAATGCAGCTCATCTATGATAGATGAGAAAGAGTAAAGCTAAAAAGAAGCCTAAAGCTTGTGGTTATACTAACTTTGATGAGAACAGAGTATGGATGAATGGTGATTGTGTGAAGGTCAGCAATTTCTGCAAAAGGAAAAGACAAAAACCATGAAAGACAGCACACCAGTACTGAGAAATCAGTCGCACAGAGTGATCAAAGGGAATGAGAGGAAACTGAGCGTGAGACATATTTGTGACTCATTGCAATATAACCAACAGAATGTATTACAAATTAAAAAGTCATTATAGAAATTGACAATCATACAGTAAGAGAAGCATAAAAGGTCTCAAAAAATCACATATGTAAAGCAGTTTATGTAAAACAACTAAAAAGATGTAGAAGAAAAGAATACTACAGTAAAATATCCGTTTGTCTTTTCAAGAAAGTACAACAGTCACATTAAAATCTTCTAAAGTGAAAAAGATGACATTGCTAACGAGTGAATCCTTCAAAGATGTATTCATGTGCATGAACAGTCCCACTTTAACACATGGAAACACTTACGTGAGTAAAACTCTCAGCAAATGTTTTAGGAGAACTTTGTGTCTTCTAACTTCCCAGTTTTTCTTACATCTATTCATTTACCTCCATCAGCATTAGCAGCAGTATTAATATTGGTTGATGTGCTGTAGTATCATTTACTCACAATTTCCATGTACTTCTATGGACAGCAGAGGAGTTACTGAACTCAGGTAGTCCCTAAGTGAATGCCCAAATCTTCCAGGAAGATCTTCCAGGTTGTGGATGCCCCATCCCTGGAGGTGTTCAAGGGCAGGTTGGATGGGGCCCTGGGCAGCCTGGTCTAGTACTAAATTTGGAGGATGGTGGCCCTGCCCGTGGCATGAGGGCTGGAGCTTCATGATCCTTGAGGCCCCTTCCAACCCAGGCCAGTCTATGATTCCATGATTCTGTGATTCCAAGCCATGGTAGCATAAGCTGCTTTTCAGGGACAACTAGAAGGCCAGCTGTCTGCTCAGTTCCACCATTCTTCCCACAAAAACTGCATACCCAAACTGACTGCTAGCAGACAGTCAGACATCATATATTCACCATTTTTTCGCTACTGAAATAGAGGTTCAGTGTGATCCCTGTTGAGCAGACAGCCAGGTGAGCTTTCTGACTGCCTCTCACCACTCATACCATGAAGCAGAGTTACACAAAGAAAATACTGCTGCCAACATCCTAAATACACCTGCAATTTGGGGCATCATCACATCCACTCTTACAGACAACACCCCCCAACTCCTTTTCACCTTTTCCCAGCAGATTCTCTTAGTACTTTTGCCCCAGTGTTTCCCTTGTTGAGGATTCTCACCCCACTGGTCTTGACAGAGAGTGGAAAAAATGTGATGAAGCAAGCATACTCACAGCGTTTGGTAGAAATCCATGGTGCTTTAGTCTGTAGGGGTAAAATCAATGATGCTTTTTCACTTGCCAGAAGCATCTCACATGTGATATATGGAAATTTTTGGCTCCGTGTATGTGATCTGAACACTAAACTCTTCATTTCTTTCTCCTTTTCTCCACTGCGTTACATTTAATTTTTCCTTAACTGAGCAACATTGTGCAGTTGCAGTCATTACAACTGTTCTCAGTCTGGATTTACCTTTGGAGGTCAATACTAATTATTCTCCATACATCCCCCATTTCAGAACTGCAAGCTGCTTTCATGTCTTCTCTATGGTTTTTCAGTTACTCCAGAAAAAGGTATTAACTCACCCTACAAGTCTTGCCATGGGGCTGTTCTGCCATTCATACAAAGAAAACTGTCTTTCTTCACTGCAGAATACAGTGAATTTTTCATCTTCTCACCTAACAATTATATCTTATAAAGAATAAAAGTAAATACAACATTAGTGAGGATTCAGTAACAGTAGGTCAGCTATAAATACTCGTAAATGGGAAACATATAGTGAACATCTTTGGAATTACAACATTACAGCATTCTGATTTTAGGAAAGTTACAATTAAGCTCCACTTCCATACAACCAGCTCTATATTACAAACTCAACAAAAACGTATGGTGGAGCAGAAGTCCTACTCAGTGCACCTCGTGCCTTTTACCCAGTTATTCAGATACAGCACTGTCACAGTTCTGGCCTGGTTCGACCTGGTTCCTTGACTAAATGGCACAGGGGGACCCTGTGATGGGTCTAAAAACAAAACAGCAGCAACGAGCTAAGGGAGAAAATTAATTCACTAAGTATTAGAGCACAGTGTGAGAGAATGCAATAGAACACAATACGATTGGAATTGTAGCTAATAAACTAAACAAGAGATTGTCCAAAACCAAAGGCCTTACTCTAATGTTGAAGGTGAGACAGCTAGGGAGCATACACTGCAGAGCCAAGCAGAAAAAGAAGTCTCATGACTCCCAGTTTTCTCTTTTCCTTTAAACAGAAAATGGAAATGGAACAGTGAAGTATTCTGGGAGATACAGTTCATTCTTTCTCTTCTGTGAAATGTACCTGGAACTATCAACAGTCCATGGAACTGAAGCCTCAACTCTTTAACTCCCTGTGCATTACCTGATGCTATGATGTGGAATATCAATAGCAGAAATCTTGAAACCACCACAAGTATGCCAGGGGACAACATCAGGGCCAACATTGTCTATCTTCATTAATGACCTGAACGTCTGGACAAAGTGCACTCTCATCAAGTTTGTAGATGGTACAACATTGCTGCTGAGGCAATAGTTGAGTGTGCTGCCATTCAAAGGGAGCTGGATTGGCTGCAGTATTAGGCTGAAAAGAATCATGTGATATTCAGCAAGAAGAAATGCAAAGTCCTGTGTCTGTCAAGGAATGACTCCCCAGTACATAATGACAGGATGAGGAGAAGCACTACAGAAAGGAATCTGGGTTCTGCAGGACAAAAAGCTGACCACAAGCCAACACTGTGCCTTCACAGCAGAGGAAGTCAACGACCTCCAGAGTCACGTTAGGCAAGGCATTGACAGCAGGTCAGCAGAGGAATTCCCTCTCCTGTACTCAGTTCTGGTGCGATACATCTGGAGCTCTGGGCTTACTGGTATGAGACAGGAAGCTACTGCAGCAGGTGCAGTGAAGGGGCACAAAACTAACAAAGGAAGAGGATAATGTGACATGAAGAGAAGCTGAAAGAACTGAGACTGTTCAGCCTGGAAAAGAAGAGGCTTAGGGGGATCTTGTTGATGATACAAATTCTTGATAGGAAGGAATGAAGAAGAGGGAGCCAGATTCTGCCCAGTGATAGGATAACAAGTGATGAACACAAAGTGAACATCTGTAAAAGTCTGTATAAATAGGAAAAACGAAGCAATACAAAAAAAGAAGACCATTTTACTCCAGGAGAAGTCAAACACTGGAACAGATTGCCCAGAGAGGTGATGGAATTTCTGGAGATGCTCAAGCCCAACTGGACACGTCTGCGAGCAACACCCTGCCTGAGCAAGCAGTGGACTAGAAAATCTCCAAAGGTGCCCTTCCAGAATCTGTGATTCTGTGATTCCAATTAAAATTCTCTGAAATTACTCTTTTTGTACCTTTGGGTACTCCCAGATGAAATCATTAGGAATCACACAACTTCTTTCCCTAATAGGATATAAGAATCTAACACCTAGAGAGCTGTATTTTTCAAGAATGTTGTGTTGTAAGCATTTACACAGCTTCACTTTTTATGTAAATATTCATTCAATCTGGAGTTTACTTTAAGTAGTTTAGACCACACTTCAGAACTTCATCACATCAGTGGTTCCACCCTCAGTCTAAAGGTAATGCTGCTTTTCCTGAATACTCTCTGATTTGGCCCTGAGAGCTCACAAGCTACACCTGCTAACTAACTGAAAATACAGCAGCTAAAATTATTTCCTGATTTGTTCGCTTGCATCAGCCCAAGACATTTCCAAACCAAACCCTCCAGGTGGGCTGAGAGGGTATGGTCTATCTCCTCTGGTTCCTGACTATTGAGTCCCACCACGTCAGAAAGTACAGCACGTCAAAAAGTCTGTGCAGTGCTCAAAAGTGAGATGGGGAGAAGCTAGGTTGGCACGATGAGATATTCTGCACAGCCCTTACTAAGCTGATGCTCAGATAAATCCCTGCTGTCTAGTGTAAACTCCTTTACCTTTTACCTCCAGTTACCTCATCTAATGATCCTCTAGTAAGATGAGGTATACCCATTATGCCCTATCCCCCATTCTTCAGGTGCCCTCTGTGCTCTGTCTGAAGTCAACTCAGGCTCTGCAGGTGGCAGTATGTCCTACCTGTTGCTAAGTCCACACGTTCTCCTTTCCCTACCATGACATTGCTACCCAAAGCTTGCACAGTTTTAGAAGAAAAACAAAAGGACAAAAATGTTCTCCAGAAAATAAGTCCACTTCTGTTAGCCTGGGCTCATGTAAGGGCCAGTCACTGAAGGATGTTGTCGTAGCTTGGCCAGGTTTGGTGACAGGGAGCTAAGGGATCTACGGACTGGGAAGACAAAAGGGTGGGGGAAGAGGCAAGAAAACCAGCAGCAGTGAACTAAGGGAAAAACTTCATTTAAAAAATACAGTGGCGGAATGTGAGATAATAGAATACGATGGGATTTGGAGTAAATAACTCAAATAAAACAGGAGAGAGTTTACAAAACTGCATTCCTTACTCTAATGCTATAGGAGAGACAGCCAGGAGCACAGAGAGCAAAGAGAGGCAGTCTTGAGACTGCGCCAGTTTTATCTTTTTGTTCGAATGGAAATGGAACAATGAAGTCTTTTGGGAGTTGTAGCTCACTCTTCTCTTCTGAGACCAGGAAACCAGAAATGCTGACAAGCCACTGAACTGCAGTACTAACCCTTTAACTCCCAGTACAGTGTGATGTTATGATGTGGAATACTGACCAAAAATCATAAGACCACAACAAGAGATTATCTCATGGAACTAGGCTGCTTCCTGAGAAGGAGTGCTGTGTAGCCATAGAGCCCCTTCACCAGTTGGGGGAGCACAATTTTTCTTGCTATGATTACTGGTCTACCTGTGAATGCTTTGTCTGGTATCTCCAAGAATCTGTCAAAAGCAATTTTGCTTCTTTGTGAGCATAGCATCTACATTACCTTTATGTTGTGTGTTCAAACAGTGCTTGTCTGCAGCCACGTGCAAAGCCCTACGAAATCATTAGGGAAAAACTTGTGCCAAGACATCTGAAGGCACTTCTCCAGAAAATACAGGTGGGCAAAACACTGTGCACCTTCTCTCTGCCTTTGATCTCTTACTCTGATTCCCTGAGAAGGAAAGTGCAGAGGCTGAAAGGGAACCACAGGGCACTGTGACAGCCCATCCACCAGTAGGGATGCATGCGGGACCGTGGCTATGCAACATGCCCACAGAGCCACTTGTCTTCAGCTCTGACAGCTACCTGCAAGTCTTGGACTTCAGTGACTCTGAATAGGGTGCTCACTCTTAACTACTGATACACTACAAAACATTTCAGATAGTTACATTTAGTACTGTTGGAGCAAAGGTTTACTCTAGCTTCAATACATGGAAAACAGAATTTGCTTATAAGGCCTCCAAGGGTAGACATAATGGCTGCAATAAAATAAATCAGTGATCTACATTTGCTGCTGTTCTCCATCCCAAACATTTCACTGTCGGAGCATAATCAGCTGAGACTACAGATGAGCCTTTAAGAAATTAGCTTAGGAGTTACTGTGCTGTGATCAAGTTACAAAACAACAAGAGGCTCTAATACTTGGATTCAAAGTGCATGAAATTGCTATTCAGTGTGAAGAATGATCATTTAATAAACCAACCTACTTGCCTTTCATCTGTCTTCACCACTTTCACCACAAGACTTACAGAAACGTCATTAGAAATTGACAGGCATCTCAGTTCATACACAGCCTCCTTCTGTAAGATAACAAATACTTAACTGCCATCCAGGGAGTAGGAATATATTTAAGTTTCCCCCACAGCCTTATGGAGTTTGCATCCAGGTCACCTACGTTCCTATAGAGCATGCGAAGCACAAGGAACAGATGTAAAAGTATACACACACACTCAATTCACACCTCTCTACTTCTGTTCATTTTTTTCTCATGTGAACAAATGAAGAACCCATCTGGAGATCAACGGGAAAACAAACAAACCAAAAATGCACATAAATAGAAGGCATTCCTGGAGCCTGTATGGATTGTAAGCCTGTGTAGCTACTTCTACTATAAACAGTAATTGAATAAATTGTTGATATGGTTTTCAGACTAAGAATTAGAGCCACATTTAACCCTCTTTCAGGCAAAGTCCCTGATCACGAGGCTTTCAGCTTTGCTCTTGTTGATGTTTCCTCACTGGGGAGCAGGAGGCAACTCTATGCTGAGCAGTTCATCAGCAGGATCCGTCTGGGATGGAAGACCCTTTCCCAGTCCTGGGCCTGTTTGTAGCTGAATCTTATTTCTCCTCTCCTAAGTCTCAAGACAATACTGAATCCTGTGCTCCTGCACTGCCCTATACTGGTCAAGTGCTCTCATCACCTTATCCAACAGCATGGCCTTAAAAGTGCACAGAACTGTGCTGCAGTTCAGCACATACAGGACTGCTGAAGGTGACAGGCAGCTTCAGAGACACCCAGACTCGTCTGTGCCAGCAGCAGGAAACAAGGAGCACCCCAGAGCACCTGAACTTTCATCAGTGCCTGCATGTGGGGAACTGAGCCAAGTTCCTAGCTCCATGTGCACACCGACATGAGGACACCTATGTTCAGGAAAGCAATCAACTGGAAATTGAATCTCACTCTTCCTCTGAAATGTTGCAGTCTTCTTTACAACATTTTTAGATGACTTTATAAGAACAGGAAAAAAAATCCATAAAGACATGATTTAATTAAAATTTGTCACCTTCGCTTGATCTTAAAGAGCACTTTCTCTATTAACATATTTGATACATGAAGAAGGAAAGACAATTCAATCTCTACAATCTCCACTAGATCTTTTTTTATCTCTCTCCATCAAAATATTTCTAATCCCTTTCTACACCCTTGGTACTCACCCAAAAGCTAATATTAAAATCCACCCCATCTTCATTCTTATTTTCATCTTTATAGATCAAAAGTATCTCAGATAATCTGTGATCCTGAGCAGATCCCAAGCAGCAGCCCAAATACAAAGTGAGGTAGAATAGAAAAAAAAGGATATGCAATAACTATTTCTCCTGCTATCACAGAATCACCAAGGTTGGAAAAGACCTGCAAGATCATCACCAATATTTCTCACTAAACCACGTCCCTCAACACAACATCTGAACGTTCCTTGAATGCCTCCTGGGTCGGTGACTCCACCACCTCCCTGGGCAGCCCATTCCAGTGCCTGCCCACTCTTTCAGAGAAGTACTATTTCCTAATGTCCAACCTGAAGCTCCCCTGGTGCAACTCGAGGCCATTTCCTCTAGTCGTGTCACTAGTTACATGGGAGAAGAGGCCGAGACCAGCTGGCTACAACTTCCCTTCAGATAGGTAGAGAGAGCTATAATGTCTCTCCTGAGCTTCCACTTCAGCAGATTGAACAATGCCAGCTCCCTCAGCCAAGTTGGTAACAGCCTACACCACTCTGTTAAAGAGAGGAGCTGCATAATATTGTGGCAGATTAAAATTACTCAAGTACCCCAATAGGCAGGAAGGTAAATATTAAAACTAAAGTCCAGTGGGATCAAAAGAACCAAACATATAATTTCCAATCATGCAAATTTTAATTTCATTATTAGGGAGTCCCAAACTTCATGGAAACCAGGAGGATTCACCTCTCAAATAGATTTTACTAAGGGTGTTTTAACATAGAGTTCTGCACTAAGCTCTCAGGTTTCCTATAAAGCTGCAAGGAAATCTGCCCCTCCAGCAAGTCTGTTACCTTGAACACATCCCATATCACAGTGCATTTGGGAAGAGTGACAACTGCTAACTCTCCTTGTACACTTGTGTGTGCATTTACCCTAGAGGTCTCCCTGTAAGCAGTAAGCAAAGGCTGTCATTGCTCCAGATGTGTGATAATACGAGATCAATGTCTGAAGCAGCCTGTCTGACAGTGAATCTCTGCTTTGAGGAAGATGAGGAAGAAGGTTAGATATTACACGGACTTCTTCATTGTTCACATCTGTCACTTTTATCTCAAGCTGTGAGTAACTGTCTTATTTTGTAGGTTTTCTTCACAGCTGCAAAGCTCAAGTCTTTTGCTTCTGCCTTGCTACACATTCCACTGGAGCCACAGATAAGGTGCAAGATGGGCACCTTATCAGATGTTCCCCCAGACAACAGAGGAGATGCAGCCAGCACAACTGCTGCAGCCACATGGCATTTCTTATCCCCCTGACATTTCAAAACCACAGGAACAGCTTCAGCTGTCAGTGAAGTGCTTTCTGAGAAGGCATACTGTTTTGGAAAGAGTAAAGCCATACTGCCACATTATGCAGTACAGGAGATGAGCCAAAGATACGCATACACTACAATTCACAACAAGATTTACTTACATACTAAATAGAGATATAGAGAGTTTTTTAGATGGCTTTCTTAAAGTGACTGCCAGCTCGAGGCGAGGCAAAAATAAGAGATACATAAAATGAATACATAATAAGCAGTTAAGTTAAAAAAAGAAAAAAGAACAGGGCTCAGATAAGATCAGTTTGCAATAGCTTAATAGGTTTGGGATGAAAGATGGGATTTGTGACTGTGATCAATCTGTAATACTTAGAGTTAAGGTCTACATGAAAATCTTTCATAATGGAAAGACTCATTGGTGTGCCCTTACCTTTGTCAGCTGCTCACTTCTTAACTGTATATTGATGATCTTAAAGACAACTGCCGTAGTCTATTTCAGGCTATGAGTAAATACATGGAGAATACTCAGTTCTGCAGTGCTGGCTGTCTTGTTATCTTTTCGGCAAAAAAGGCCGGTGGCTGAATGGTGCCTTTAGAAAGACCTGACATTTCCCAAGCGAGCCTGGAAAGGAACACGTTCTATCTTCTCTTCCCTACAAAGTTCCTTCTTAGCCCAGATTTTTGATTCAACAGAAGGGGAATGCAAGCTCATCAAATATGCCTGTAGTGTATGGCTACAGCTCTCCTGAGCTCTAAAACATTACATCTTTTTCTGCGAAAGGTACATTTGGCATGCAGGTTTGCCCAGGGAATATCAGCTTCTATGTTCTCCTTCATCATTCTATTCCATTTAGTCAGAGCTGCAGCCAAACAGAGAATGCCATGACCATCGCTACAAACATCTCAAATGATCTCTAAAAAGTCAGAAAGAAGATCTGAACTTTGAGACTAATGATGACTGATGATGGTTACTGCCTGAGTTTGTAGCCCCATCATCTGGAAACAGTGATGAAGTGAGAACATACATGCACACACAGCTCCACAAATTAGATTTCCTGCACCATAAACTGACCACTTTCAATGGTCATTTCTTTCTAATAACTTGCAACTTTCCATCCTGCAACAAAACATCATCCTTCAACCCAGTAGAGATCTGTATTGCTTCCTTTATGTTTTGAAAGTTACAGTTTTTATGAGATAAGAGGCCAAGGGGAGAAATTGGACATACTGCTCATTTTCTGCTGATCCATACCTGTAACATACTCTGTGGGATCCTCTTACTTTCCACAGCATGTCATTTTTAACTGCCATATCATAAAATAGTTTTTAATGCATTGAACATTAAGGGATTTAAATCTCTTTAATGCTCCTGGATGGTAACCTCTCAAGGTTCATACTGAGGCCAGCTCCATATAATAAATAGAATGTGGGCAAAAAAGCAGTAACAGAAATTAATGACAAGTATTGTAGAGAATATGTGAAACACTTGAAATGAGATCTCTAGGAGTTTTGCATTTCCAACAATAAGCCAAAGCAGTAAGTGAGGGAGGAAGGAAGGAGGGAGGGAATATTTCTGTTCTTTCCGGGGTAAAGTCATTTATTACTCTCCAAGCAAAAGGTCTTATACAATTTAATACAGGTCAATACTGTCAAGATGTGTGACATCAAACCTATACAAGGAAGAACCCACAACAGCAATCAGATGTGCATAGGCTGGGGTAAAGCAATATGAAAACCATGGTATCACTGTACTCAATAGAAGGTTAATCTTGAAGATATGAAAGTGCTGTCAGCAGAGGTATATGCAATGTTTCAAAAACAGTAATGTATACAATGCAATATGAGCCAGTCTGGGGAACTTAACAGCTGTCTTATCCCGACTAACTATGCAATTCACAGAAATCTGTGATTATTTAAGAAATGTGGATAGCAATACCTACACTAGCAGGGGTGAATGGGAACATTTTAGCTAAGATGAAGATTTTCCTATCAAATTATCTCCAAAGAATGAAGAGAAATCAAATTTACATAATTGAGTTCAGCATATAGGTATTTGAAACCAATAAAGGTTATTTAGATCCTTTGTGTCATTAATGAGCGGTTTCAGATAAGGAAAAGCTCTCTCAACGCACCATTAACAAGCCCAGCAACACTTGTGAAATGAGCTGCAGCTTGGGCACACATCAGTGCATCAGGTCATACAGGAGGAGATGCCTTTTCAGAGCACATTTTGGCTGTTCTCGCAAAACCAGTCAGAAAGCTCCCCATCTGTCTTTTCCAAAGGTATTTTTAGTATCCGAGACAAAGACTTGTTACAAAAGCCTATCAGAATCCTAACAGTTGATAATTGTGGGGTTATTTTATTTTATTAAGGTTATTCTTTTTTGCTAGTTTCAGTGTCTGAACTAAATGATCTTCATTAGTTTGCAAATATTAGGTCTTGTACCTAAGTGCATGTATTTGTAAGTATCCCAGTAGATATCTATGATACATGAGCACTGACAAGTTTCCATGAATGATAGTGCTTGGAATACCAAATTCATTCTTGCTTACATAAAGGATTTTTTCTAATTCTATTTGAATTATTCTAAATTATTCTAAATAATACACAATCTTTTCTGCTTGTTATATGGGTACAAAAGCACATCACTTGTAACCACTATGCTATTTTGCAATAGCATCTACGTCATCTCTGAAGTTTTGAAAACTTCAGATTCAAAAAGAAGCTTCATCTCATCTCACATTACTTACATGCCAACCGTAGCTGTTAAGTTGTTCTGAGTATCCCATAGCCAAACAAAATGCAAATTTTGCATATTTTTCCTTTTCATACATTCTTCCTCAATTCTGAAAGGCATTTTCCATACAATAACAGAGACTTCTGTGTTCAAGCAAGTCCATCTGTTAGAAGTTAGATAATTTAACAGATTCATCTTCTCAGGCTAAGTTTATACTCAGCAGCTTTCCAGGAGGAGTGCCAAGTGATCATGACGGCCAAGTTCAAGGCTGGGCAAGCTGCGGTCAAGGTCTCTATCCACTGCAGTTTAACAGTCACATCAAGGCTGAATCAGTCCTTCATCCAGTGAATCAATATATTAAAGCTAGACTCAAACTACAGCAAATCTCAAACACACAAATGCAGACTTCTGCTCCGACCTGCACAACATCTGAATGAATGCCACAGGGTAAGTGGGTTAGATACAAGTCCTACAAAACTCAAAAAATGAAAGACAACAGTCACAAATCACAGCAAATGAAGGGGATTTTGAAGGCTTAGCCTTCTTGCTGTTTGTTGTAGCGTGTTTACTTAGCACTCTGACCATGTCTTCAGTTTACAGATGAAAAACATTGTTTTTACTCATAATGAATAGGCATACAACAATTCTGAGAACCTTGATCTTGCCACAGTAAACTCAAGAGACTGGAAACTCTTAAAAAGCACCGTTGGGAAAGTTTTAACAATTCCATCAACAGCAAGAAAGTTCTTGACTGCCTGATCAGATTGAAGCAGGGTAGCAATAAATCTCATCAGCTCAGGATGAAGAGGAGGTAGTACTGTCTGGACACCAAAGGAAAAAGAGGACTACATGGAAAAGTTTGCACTTCAATAAATGCCTGGGAAAAAAAAAAAAAGAGGAAATGACCGAATCTGAGAATAAGGCACAGAGAGGAGTGAATACAGCTGAGATTCATCCAAGCAACAAACTTACGAATGAATCGGTGACGCTGGGGAGATGAAGTTAGCTATGCCACCAAACATTAAGATAGAGATGGTAAACAATACAGAAAACAGAATCAAATGAAACTAGAACTTTGACTTCTAAAACGTCCCCACATAATCACTGCTAAGCTTTCTTTGAGCAAACCTAAAACCATGCCTGCTTTCTTGTTAACTTAGTAAGAGACTAAAGCTCATTGTCCAGAATAAAGTTTCAAGCCAAACTGGATTACCAAGGTAAAAATCAAGAATCTGTAAACAAGGGGAGGAACATCAGATGAAAAGCCAGAAATGTAGTTAAAAGGCAGGCAGTGCCCAGGGATTTGAGATAAAGGGCACAGACTTCACCTACAGACCAGTTAATTGACACTGCGCATGCTACTGCAACTGAAGAGCATGGGAAGCCTCCTCAGCCCTCTGACTGCTATTAAATCTTGGAAGAGGAGATCCTAACAGTAAAGAAATTAGCTTCAAGCCAATTACAAATGAAAATCCTTTCATTCAGCTGCGTTTGCCATGTTGTACACTGATATTCCCTTCCAAATAATAATAATTTTTTAAAAAGTATGATTTCAAGCTTTATTTTCTTTTCTACTAAAAGCTTCTAATAGGAGAAGGGAAATTCTGATCTTTCTGTTGACATTAAACTTGTCTGCAAGGCCCATAATGTGACTTAATTGCATATTAGGACACAGATTTTCATTGCTCTGGCCCCACACCATCAGTCTGAGTTGTGTGTTAAATGCAGCATATTTCAGATCAAAAGCCAGATGCCTTGACCATGCAACCCCTACCGTGAGTCTTTTACTGAACTCCATGAATTCATGTATGGCTGTAATGCACCCTGAGCCTTCTCAGTTCATAGGATGACACTGTTTAGGCATCTCATACTGCTGCTGAGACCTCCAGCTCCAATTCTATCTATCTGATCCATACTGAATCTTCTTCATTAATTTGTCAGTCCATCAGCAAGAAAAAGCCCAGTACCTCTGCAAACAGATGCAATAAGGGAACCCCAGGTTATGAAGACAATATTTACATCCAGATGCTTTTTCACTTTTTCTTAGGGCCAGCCTGACTCCCTTGCTAGCACCCCAGACATCACACTGCCAAGGCCTGTCACCTCTTCTGGAAAACACAAGTGCAGCAATGCTTCTTCCTTGACAGGGGGATAGGTAACAGAAGGAGGCCCTGGCCTTGCCCCATCATCAGTCACATCAGACCTCTACAGAGGAGTTGGGGCAGCTTTCTTGTCGGCTCTGTGGTGGTTGGAAACAGATCTAAACAGCTCTGTCTACAGTTAGACATGTCTCAAGCTCTCAGGACGATTTCCTTCAAACTGCTCTCCCAAAAAAGCACTTCCACACAGTAAGCCTCAGTAACAGAAGAGGTCTATCTTTTCAACAGAATTTTTGTTTCTTAGCTAAATGCCATAGCAGTACTCTTCAGAGCAGGAAATCTGCCATAGTGATTGTCTCCAAGCCACAAATACGATCAGGTAGAATAATGCCCTCTGATCTTTAACTTGACACAAAACTATTTACTTGTTGAAGTAGATAGGTAGGAAAGGAGCATTTCAAAAGACCCAGAGCCAGTCATTCACAACCTTTAAATGTGCATCTGCATAATCTGGATTGTGAGCCACAAAAGTGTCTTAAATGGAACCTGCCTTCCAGGAAGAGATGGCAGTTTGACTCAATAAGTCACGCTGCAACTCTCAGCAACACAGAGCATATACAACTCAGTGCTCAACTCCTTTCCTGACATTAAAGGCTACAAGTGAACATAACTGAACAGCTAGAACTGCCGTGGATCTCTGCTCTAGGCATCATTCTCACCTGTTGATTCAGTACTGCAATCAAGTTTTAAGTTTCCTTCACAAAAACTCCAGCTCCCATTTAGTACCAGTGATTATGCCACTCGGGTTATCCTGCCTTTGTCTGGAAGTACAGCAAAAAGCTGGCATGTTGGGAAATTATCCAAATGGGAGTACCCCTTCAAATAAGGGGTCTGCATAGTGTTGTGAAGGGATCAGATGCTTCTTCAGTGCTGCATAACTTGGGGTTCTTAGCATCTAAAGGGACATCAGTTATTTATTATTCTGTCCTTATAGCATTCCGTCTAATAAACAGCAGGTCAAACGGTACCTTACAGATTCTGAGTGCCTTTCATACCAGGATCCTAATGGACCAATACTCCCCCAGCACCAAACAAATACACCAGGAGTACAGGACAGAGCAGTTAAATTGTTATCTTCCTCAAAGTACATAAGACACCACATCCCAGAAAGAACAGTACCGCATGGAAGGATTTGTGTGCCTCCTTAAAATAGAATTTCTGCTCTCTAGAATCAGCCATCCAAAAATTAGACATACTATCTTAAGTTAGTATTTACAGTCCCTATATATGCAGCAAAGAGAAAGGAGTGATTAAGGATAGCAATCCATACCCTTTCAAGACAGCCATCTGGGATGGGAAAGATTAAGCTTCCTCTGTAGATGCACTTAGAACATCCATAGCAGCCAAATCTGATCTTCAGCCAGCTTAACTTCACACCCAACGGTTACAGGTTTGATGTCAAGTGAGATGATTTGTACCCCAGTTGGTACTGACAAGGACGTCAGAACAGGCTGGAATCAAAGTATTTGAAGTGTACTAAGGACAAGATAAGTAGAGCCATCTATATTGCTACATAAAAACATGGGAATTTTAATACATACATACATCATCTGGTACTGACGATCCATTATTTTGCTATGCCCTCAGTGCTCCACACAGTTCTGCTGGATTTTCTTCATCTTGTAATGAGCGACCCATCTGTTGACTCTAGACCAGAGAAATGTATTGGTAAGGACTGGGAACCAAAAAAATCCATTTTTGACAAGCTATTTCTATAATATTATAGGGATGTTTTAAATTCTTTCTTATTATAACAGAGTGACTGAGTTACTGGCCCACCATTTTCTACCACCTGAGCATCTCCAAATATACTGCTATGCACACACAAGCATAAACAGAGATTATGTCAACCTCTTATTTAAATAAACTTGAATATAGGAACTCAAGAAAAATAATTTATGATTAATGTGGCATTGTAAGTATTTACAGACTCCTTCTCTAGCTTACTTTTAGAACAGAAATTCTTACTGATGTTTTCATGATGTCCATTCTTACTTCTTGACTTCCATTTTGCCTTCTTGCTTCCAAGAAAACAAACGATAAAAAAATACTATTAAGCGATTAGTTCTCTGCTTAGATGCCTCTGCTTGCAAGTTGTTCTACTGCAGGATTTCTCTTTACTCCACAATGCCACAGTTTGCCAGGTTTTCATATTTGCCCTAGATAATTCCCAAATGCAGTGAACACATGCTAGAAAACCTTAGTTATACTGTATAATCAATGAATACACAGACATTATAATTACGAAACACAAGAGAGTTTGGCTAAGCAGATTATTACATACACCAAAGAAAGAACAGTGCTTACGCTTACCTGGGCTTGCTATAAAACCCCAAAGAAGGAATCTCCAGAAAAAGATCCTTCCCCACTGGTAGTCAGCTCTTAAATGGGACTAGGAGAGGTGCAGCCAGGCTCCACTCCTTCCAGCAGCACAGTTGAATTGCCTTCACCTGTGCTCCCAGGGCTGACTCATTGCTCGCCTCAGGTGATCAATCAGAGGTTCAGGCCATTCTTTCCATACATATATACACCATAAAAATCAAACTACAGCTTCAGAAATACATGTAAGCACACTGCTTACACATCCTTGCTTCTCGGCCAGGATGCTGGCTTTTACCCAACCTGAGCTATTGCTCCCCTCTACTCTGTCCTTGTGAGGCCCCATCTGGAGTACTGCATCCCAGTACAGTAAGGATGTAGAGCTGCTGAAGCAGGTCCAGAGGTGGCCTTGGAGATGATGAGAGGGCTGGAGAACATTTCCTGTGAAGAAAGGCTGAGGGAGCTGGGCTTGTGTAGCTTGGAGAAGACAAGGCTCTGGGCAGGCCTTATTGCAGCTTCCCAGTACTTGAAGGGAGCTTACAAGTTTTTACACAGTCTGCTAGCAATAGGACAGGGGGAAATGATTTTAAATTAAAAAGGGGGCAATTTAAGTTAGATGTTAGGAGGAAATGCTGTACCCAGAGGTTGGTGAGGCGCTGGCACAGCTGCCCAGAGAAGCTGTGGTGCCCCATCCCTGGAGGCGCTCGAGGCCAGGCTGGATGGGGCCCTGGGCAGCTGAGCTGGTGGGGGGCAGCCCTGCACATGGCAGGGGTTCGGGGGGCCTGTAAGGTCCTTTCCAATCTAAGCCATTATATGATTCTATGATCTTCCAAAGGTATGTGAAGGTTGGCATATTTTTGCACCTTTTTAATCATTATAAATTAAACTATTTCACAATGTTAGATTAAGGATGATACTTACTACAATGGTTATGCAAGAAGTGCAGATATGAGATCAGCCAGGGGCTTTTATCCCTCACCAACTCTTGATTAAGGCGAATGCCAGGAAGTCCATGGAAAGCAGTGACTTCGTAAGATGACAGCCAAAAGCTAGACCCTCAAATAGGAAGGATCTGCATAATTCCTTCAAAAGACACAACAGTCTAGCTGAAGCTTTGGCCCTGAAAGCATTGCCCCAGCAATCTTTGTACTAAGATCTGCAGCAGTGAATTATGGCTATATATTTTTATATATAGTTAAATTATTAAATTATAATTAATCAAATTAATTAAAGGTGATATAATTTAGTGTGTTATCATGTACAAATAAAAAATCCCAGTTGTTATATTCTTCGAGACAAAGATTTTTCACATGCTTTGAACCATTAAAACAAGGACATCCAGTGCTTCTAAGGACAATAATAGCATACACTACTGAGGGATATTTAAGAAAGTGTATAGGTTATTAAAACTTGTTCAAAGCATGCAATTAAACTTAGTGCTATTTTCTTTTCTACTCAGAACTTAATATTCAGATGAAAAACTAACTACCAAATCAAATTATTACATTTCTAGTATTTCTAATGAAGAAACAACTTTCTTTCCAACAACCAACACAGAAGTCTGTTTTTATATATTATCACTCTGAGTTACATTATCCAGTTAAAAATACCCCAGATGTAAGGGAATCTATTCCTTTGAGCACAGAAAATAGGCAGTTATAACAATTCAAACAACAAAATGTTCCCTCATGTTACATAAGAAGACTTGAGAAACCAGCAGACCATCTGGCAAAAAAAAAAAAAAAAAAGTGTACTCTACTAACTGTGAACTTGTGGAGGCTTTTTTTCATAGCATAAAACCAGCCAGCATTCCTTTACCCATTAACTATTTTGAACATGCACTGGAAATCAAGGGCTGGCACTGAAGATAAACATGTCATTTTTCTACAAGGGAGACATGACAAAGAAGTTGTTCTTACGTGGTAAATAATAGAAACTCACAGAAGAGCAGGATGAAATAGTGCAGTTCTTCCAGTACTTTGCTGCATGGCTGAATACGGACATCAATCTGCCAATCTTCTTTCTAACTTCTGAAGAAAACACAATGGCTCAGCTGTGAAAAGTTTCCTGGACTATCAAGTAATTGGAAGGAAAAAAAAACAACAACAATGAAGACTGATAATGCTCTGTTTTACCTAACATAGTAATTATAACCTCATATGCTGTTTTATTCCCTCACAATTACTTGGCCCCATGCAAATGTTTTCAATATATTGATATTACAATGAAAAACAAGTAGATAAAACAAGGTTTTACCAACACACCTCTTTTAGAAGCCCTATTTATAAGTGTGCCGTTTTCAAATTTAGTGATAACATATTTTAAGCTAGGAAGAGAGTCATTATCATGCTAATATCTATTAATCACTGTAATTATGAAAAAACAATTAGATACACGTTGCATCACCTGACTGAATATCCCTATGATGCATCTGTAGTGTACATCTACTGACTTTCTGATTAGCAAAAATAAACCAAATCAAGTAAGACCTCTCATCTGTGGCTTGGTTTCCAAATTATATTCAACACCTAGCACGTATTTCTTCTGTTACTGCAGGTCTGTATTTGTGCTGTCTATTTTCATGTCACATCACCAAAACCTTTTTTCCTTGAGCTTGTTTTTTTAAGTGTTAAAGATGATGCCTCAGTTAGATGCAGAGCCAGCTCCAGGCACAAGAGATGTACCAGCAGAACCAGAGATACTAGGGTAGCAAAGTACAGGATCCAGACCTCTTTTATGCCAAACAACAGAAACTTTTGTAGAGCACTGAATTCAGGCCATGCAGTACACACGCAAATGCTGAACAACCGAGTCAAGTACTTAGTTTTTAATGACAGTAAATCTTCATGTAGGTGTTCTTCAAGGTACTGTGACACTCGTTTCAAAACTGACACATTTCTACCTAATTCAACTCTGTGGCCATTTGTTATTCTGGTTGACACACTGCTGCAGCACTCTAGTCACAGGCCATGACCTCAGTGACTAAGGACTGAACAAACAGGACACAAAACTGCCAGGTGACCAAGAGAAAATGAGTTTTCCTCTAGTCACAGCTAAATAGAGTGGATTGCTGAATGTTTGGAAGAGAGCACCAAAGAGAGAAAACCAAGTTTTAATCTGCTTCTCTGTCTCAGAATTTGGAACTGACTTTGTTTCCTGACAAAGTTATCCACAGACAGCGTGGATAGAGACAAAAAATTTATCCAAAACCCATAGGAAGTTAAAGGCATTGTCTTGCTCCTACCGCACCCCCCCAAAAACAAAACTGAAAAAAAAAAGTTGGAGAATAATGAGAGAAGCTCAGAGAGGATACAGTCCCTGAGGAAGGGCAGGAATTCAGGAAGCAAAGCCTGGTTAAATGTGAGGCAGGTGTCTGATCATTTGAAAAAGATAAGCATACTGATGTGGATCTGAGATTCAGCTGCAGTCAAAGGCTTTAGTGAGAGAAATTCTAGAGAGATGTCAAGGATGGAGGATGGATTGTTGCCATGATGAAATCAGAGGAGAGTTCAGAATACCAATAAGTTTAGGAATGGAATGCCTGGAAAGAAGTTAGAAGGGTGGGGGGAGGGAGGGGTCACAGGTGGGTTTCCTCTGTGTAGGAAAAAAAAAAAACTGAGTGCAAGAAAGGCATCCAAAGACACTAGAATAGATTACATGGAAACAAAATAGAGAAAAGCAAATGAGATGTTTGTATTAGTGACAGGAGGAAAGGAAGAGTAAGTGGCAAGAGACAGAAATCAAAGCCAAGAGAGTGTGTATAGTGTCTTTTATCATAGAATCCTTAGGGTTGGAACAGACCTTTAGAAGTCATCTAGTCCAACTCCTCTGCAGTGAACAGGGACATTTACATCTACATCAGGTTCCCCATGGTTTAATCCAGCACACTGCCTTGAAAGTCACTAGGGACACAGCATCCACCGCATCTCTGGGCGATCTGTTCCACTGCCTTACCACCCTTACTGTAAAAAAACTTTTTCCTTATATCTAACCTAAATCCATCCTTTTTAAGCTTGAAACCATTTCCCCTGGTCCTATCACAACAGACCCTGATAAAGAGTCTATCACCTTTGTTCCTGTAGCTCCCACTGAGATCCTGAAATGCCACAATCACCTCAGAGCCTTCTCTTCTCCAGGCTGAGCAGCCCCAGCTCTTTCAGCCTGTCCTCATAGGAGAGGTGCTTCACCCCTTGGATAATTCTTATGGCCCTCCACTCAATACAATCCAACGGGTCTACGTCTCTCCTGTACTGAGGACTCCACATCTGGACACAGGACTCCAGGTAAGGTCTCACCAGCGCAAAGTAGAGAGGTGCAAGACCTTGCACTTGAATTTGCTGAGGCTCTCCCAGGCCGAGTGCTCAAGCCCGTCCAGGTCCATTTGGTGGCACCCCATCCCTCCGGTGTGCTGACCACAGCCCACAGCTCGGTGTCATCTACAGACCTGCTGAGGGAACACTCAGCCCCACTGCCAATCTCACGGACACAAAAGAACATCAGTCCCAGCAACGTGCGACACCACTTGCCTCCGATCTCCAGCGAGACGTCGAGCCACTGAGCACCAGCCTCTGGGCACCGTCCTGCAGCCACTTCTTCGTCCAGGCTTCTCCTCACAGAAACCACCAAAGCCCTGCGCAGAGAGGGATGTGGGAGCAGGAGAAGCAACGCGGGAGCAGGAGAACACTCACACTGCAGAGGTGGATCTCTAGCACCTCATTTTCCCAGCAGAACCACCCACAGAAGACACAGCCTGGACTAACTGAGACAGCAGCCAGGTTCACATGAAGCGCCGCCATTTCACACAGCGGCCGCCGAGCACAGCAACGACGGAACAGCAGCCCTGCCTGCGTGTGGCAGCTGAGGCGCTTTCGCCGACACAACCCGCAGCTTCCATCTCCACAAGCCGCCCGGTCTGCCGGCGCCCAGCAGCACCCGGGGCTCCGCAGCTGCGGCGTCAGCCTTCCGCCGGGCGCGGCCGCGGCCACTCGGCGCCTCCGGAGCTGCGGCCGCCGGGCCGTCAACGGGAGCCGCGCACTCACCGCTCGCCCGGCGGCGCCGACGGCCGCCCTCGCCGCGCGGTCCCGCGTCCGAGCGGCTCGCGGCTTCTCCTCGTTAAAGCGGCCCGGGCGATCCTCGCGCCCCGCCGCCTCCGCTCCGCCCCCGAGGCTTTTTCCAGGCGAGCCCCGGCGACGTCCCCGCCGCGTCGGCCGCTCTCGCGAGAGCCGCCCGGCCGAGAGCCGCGCGGCCGCTCCGTCGCCTCGGGGAGCCGTGAGTGAGGGAAGCGGCCGGAACCGCGCCGCGCCTCGCGGGCCGTCGCTGCGCTTCTGGCGGGAACGGCTCCGAAGCGGCGAACCTCGGCGGTCGAGGCGTCCGCACTTCGCGGTGATGCCGGAGGACGTGCCGCAGTGTGGGAAGTCTCCACATAACGCTCTGGGACGGCGTCTCGGATAAAGCAGACGTTCTTCGCGGTTGCGGTGGCGGCCTCCTGCAAGCAGGAGAGCCCGAGAAAGCAGGGTTCCATCTTTCATCCCCTCTGCCCGACGCTGCTCTCTTTCTGCCCCGGTTCCTCACAAATGCAGGCAAACACAGGAAAAATGTATTTCTGCAGAGTTTAATGTCGCTACAGAAGAAGGCAGTACGTGACAAGTGGTTCATTTGTTCACATCTCACTCTTTCACTAACACTGCAAAATCCAGTGCTTTGTTTTCCAACTGCCGACTGCTCAACCCTGCCAAATACAGAAATGATACACCGATCTGTAACATAAAACTTGGCTGGCAGTTATCCTGGTCAGCTTTTATCATTTCCACGTAGACTTCATGGGTTTCCTCATTGCTGCAGGTTAATCGTAGGCCTTGTCAGCAATCTGTGTCAGTGGCCGTACGTTCAGGTGTTGTGATGACAGATAATGATGAATGCCCGTGATATCAGAGGTGACTGTTGGTGGTACGGCAGCAGAGGCTGAACCTTCCTACAAATACTCCATTACGTTTTGTTGTCGTGCCAGCAGATGGCAGCAGAGCTGCAGTTTCCATCGAAATCAACAGCAGGCATTACTTTTGGAGCAATGTGTGCGTGACATTCAGCATTTTGGTCTCTTATCTACTTATCTGTTGGTAAAACGTGTGAGTGTTTCAAAAACATGTTTAAGACAGAATTAGTTATGCCAAGGATGAATACACAGCAAGAAAGCTGGCTAAATTCCCAGCAGAATTAACTTTCTGTTTCTAATGATCAGTGAGAAATTAGCTGGTAACACATCTGAGGAGCTGCCAATCTGGGTTTGTCCAGCTAGCTCAGCACAGGTGATACCAGCAAGCAAGCAATGACATAAAAATACTCAGCATGAAGTGCCTTTTGCAAAGAGTTGCCAGAGCATTTCAGATCAGCACAGACTGTTGGGAAGTTTCTATCAGTGCTGTACTATTTCATCAAGGATTAATGTAAGTGCAGTGCCATCATTGCCCTCCATTTACTGAAGGGGCCTCCACACATTCTGGTTGTTGGCAGACACTCAAAGATGTGGAAGGTTTGATAGGTAAAAGAGCAGCTCCCTCCTTTTCCGTGACAGCTCTTTGTTCCTTAAACATCTGTATGTGATGTGTTATACTTTTAAGATGTTTATTTTTTATTTTTCAGATTGTAGAGATTGATGGTTGTGTTTGTTTGTTTGTTTGTTTTTCCCATAACTGACTGTCTTAAAGAAACACAAATAGTTTGAAAACCATTCTTCCCAGAATGCATCTTCTAGGTGACAGGAATAACAGTTCTTATTTAACCTGGAGCTAGAAAGGATGGATAAGGGAACTGGCAGCTCTACACTTTCTTATTTAAAGAAAATATATATATATATAGCTGAAAGGAATCATGTAGTATGTAATGCAGCTATCAATATATCTGGGTGCTTTTTTTTTTTTTTTTTTTTTTGGTCATCTACTGATCTTTCTTGTATTTCAGATTGATCAAGCAATCCACCAGCTTTGCAGAATTATGCCTACCCCGCAAGCCAGAAATGCTTCAAACCCATCAGAAGACATCTGTAAATACCTTGGCACAGCCCTTCTCCAGATCAGCCCAGTGAGGGCTGAAATAACTCATGATTCCAGCTGACAACGTGCTGCTTTCTAACAGACGTTTTGCAGGAAGGGTTCTTTCCTTTGTCATTTGGCACAAACCTTTTCCTGCAGAGAATTAAAAATAAATTTCACTGCCGGAAAGATGTGGAGATCATCAACACTGCGTTGCCTCTTGCTCCCAAAACATGCTGACATGACTAAAAGGTCACAGCACTTCTATGGTACGTTGCTTGATCAACACACTCACATTCACACTCTATTATAAAATGAAAGAAGTTTGTGTCATGGTTCTCCAGAGTGCAGAATTCTGTACTTAGCTGCTAAAAATGAGTGTCTCACAGCTGAACCTTGGCAGAAATCCATCAGGGGAAGAAGGGCCTTGAGGCTGTGCAGCAATGAGGAGGGCTGAGTTCCTCTCCAGTGCTGTTTTCCAAGCCAGAGTCCAAACCAAGAGAGCTTGCAGCACTGGAGAATGAGCTACAAACGGCCATTTGAAGCATCTCTTCAAGCACTTCTCATCTGCCCAGAACAGAAGGCCACAATCAGTGTTAATTCTTTTTCAGGCAGCATGGGATTTCTGTCTGCCTTGGTATGCAGCAAAGACACTGGACTTTGGCTTTTAATGTCTCACAGTGATTTTCCAACAAGAAAACAAAGGAAGAAGAAGTATAAAGGCTCCTTGTGCTTTGGTAAATCACCCAAGCAATCACAAGTGAAGATGAGAATGGTGAAAGCTCACTGCTGATGTACCGAAATCTTCATGTGCTATATCAAACCTGCAAGGAATGCAATGGACAAATGACAAGCTCACGTCTCTCTTCTGACAAGGTTTTGGCTGCAGTGACAGCCTTCTTTCTGAGTCAAATCTTACCATCCTCCCAGCAACAAGCTCTACCTGCTGAATGGCATATTGCTGGGAGCATCCTTCCACAATCCAGTAATGGTCAGAACAGAACTGTGAGCTTGATTTCTTGGAAAATCAGGCTGTGTCTGAATGTATTCCAGCACAGAGCAGGAGAAGAGACGGTACTGAGCAGCATGGCAGCAGGTAAACAAGGCATCGTGTGCACTTTAGAAAGTAGAGCTTTCCTGTGACGGGCAAGGGAGCAAGATGGGGGAAGATGGATGGAATCAAAGACTGCGGCCCTTGGTGGGAAGGGAAAAGCTAACTTCAGTGTGGGACACAAGCAATAAGGACAGGATTTGGAGAGTTTTCTGCTTTCTATTGAGGTGTTCAGCACCTCACCACTCTTAGAATTTTTCTCCTAGTATCGGATCTGACTGTGTGGGTTCCAAATGCCCCAGGCAGAGGAATAACTCAGTTTGGATTCCTCTCACATGTAGTAGAAGAGGGCAAAGGAAAGGCAATCTGCAGACACCATCTCCTCCAGCAATTTGTAAACCTAGCAGATCTGCCCCATGCTTTATTTATGAGTGAGTGCAATAGAACATTTGGCCTTGTGTCAGCTGGAGGAGCTGACTGCTGAACTGAATGGAAGATTTCAGTTTTTCCTTTCAGCCATAGAGATAATCAAGCAATCTGAGTCAGAACACGCTGGTCTTCCTTTACAGTTACACAGTTTGGGCCCTGATGACTTCAGCTGTTGAAAATAATGCAGCCTAGTCACCTCCTGGGACGGTGACAGCAGTGGAAATGTGAAATTGCTGCCTTCCCTTTTCTTTTTCATGGTTTAGACTCTAAGGTTAGTGTTGCTAGCTAGGTTTGTCATGTTTCTAATGTTATTAGAAATGTAGCAGCAGAGCTCCAGATAGACACCAAAAGAAGTGAAGCTTCTATCTTCATGTGGGCTGGACTCTTAACTGTACGCTTTTTAATAAAGGAGATTATTTTGTATGCCAGCATTTTCTACAATAGAGATTAGTGTGTGTAATACTTTCCATGTATCATCTTTCCTCCTTTCTCACATGAGTTACTCCCCTAAACAGAAAGTTTGATAAGGGCAAACTAAGAGTTACCTGAAAGCTGCAATAACTGATAAGAACACATCAGCAGAACCAAAGCGTGATTTCTCTTCTGGAGGTTTTATTAGAAATGCAAGTATTCTGCTGTTCAGATAGAAAATCCTTAATAAATCTCTGCTGTCAAATCATATTAGTACAAAAACTGAGATGGTAATGTCTCAGATTTTTTTTCCTTTAAAAAGCCAAACGGTTGAGCTCAATACAAATACCTGTAAGTGACAGAGATTTAATATTTAAGCCAGCATTTAGTGAAGAAATGCTTAAGCAATTCAAATTCCATTATTTTAAAGTTATTCTCTCTACTCCTAACTAGCCTATTGATATTGGTACAATAAGATGTGCAGTACTTTCAAGAGGTGTGTTTTCTTTATTTTCCTATGTATTTATCACTTTATTTTCATTTCAGTAAAACCAGCTGAATGCACAGTTTGAAATTCTATTGATGTATTTTGAAGCCTTCCTGGAGTGACGACATCAGTGGGCATTGGGCAACTGCTGTCATCTCCCTGTACTTGTGGAAGGCTTTTGACATGTTCCCACATTGCATCCTTATCTCTGAGGTGGAGAGAGATGGATTTGAAGGCTGAATCATTCTGTGGGTAAATAATTGGTCTGATGGTCACAGCCAGAGGTTGTTATCACCGGTTCTGAGTCCGGGTGGAGGCCAGTCGTGAGTGGTGTCCCCTAAGGGTCCATCCTGGGACTGGTGCTCTTCAGCATTTTCATCAATGTCACAGGCAGTGGAAACAACACACGGAGGGTGGTGAGGCACTGGAACAGGTTGCCCAAGGAGGCTGTGGATGCCCCATCCCTGCAGGCATGCAAGGCCAGGCTGGATGTGGCTCTGGGCAGCCTGGGCTGCTGGTTGTGACTGCACACAGCAGGGGGGTTAAAACTACGTGATCACTGTGGTCCTTTTCAACCCAGGCCATTCCATGATTCTATGATTCCATGACACAAGTGTACCCTCAGCAAATTTGCTGATGATACCCAGTGAGGTGGTACAGCTGGCAGAGTAGAAGGGAGGGATGCGATCCAGAGGGACCTCCCGGCATGGAGTCCCCAGTCACTGAGACAGTGCCGGGCAGCGGTGCCCAGCAGCTGCTCCCTGGCAGGGGCTCTCCCTCAGCTGAGGTCATTCCCTGCTTGGAATTCCGCATGGAACCGGAACCCCAGAGCCGAGTGCATCACAGAACATGCTGCGTTTGGGGGCCTGCAGGGCTGCCCTGCGTGCTGCCTGGTCCCCAGCCATTCCCTGTGAGGTGACACTGCGCTGTGATGTCACAGTGGTACCTCGTGCGCCCTCGTGGCAGCGGTGGGAGCGGTGGCTCAGTCCGCTTGTGGGACCCGCAGGAAGCGGAACCAGAGAGAGCGTTGCGTCTACCTGGAGATTTCCTGCTGTCATGGAGCGGCTGAGAGCCCTTCGAGGTGAGTCCCTCCACCTCTCCGCACGCCGTGACGCCGCCCGAGCGCACGTGTGCCTCCAGAGTCAGTTCAGGCCGCGCCGGCAGCACCGTCCTCGCTCTGCTGAGCGCAGCTGCCCGCCGTGGTTTCCCCGGCACCCCAGCAAGGGGAAAGCTCCCTCCCCCGTCCCCGCCAACCGTGGGGCTGGAGGAGCGTTCCTCCCAGAGCCGGCCGGATGCTCGGCCCTGGCTCCGAGCGACACCGGCGGCAGCTGCTCCGCTCTTTGCTTCCAGGTCTCTTTGCCTGTGTGGGCTGCGTGCCCAGACGTACGCGTCGCAGGGAGAGAAGCAGGGTGCCGAGCCCTGTCCCTGTCTCCGCTGTGACTGTGCTGCAACAGCGCCTGCAAGACCGGGAGGTGAGCTGGGGACGTCCGGCCGTGAATCCTTGCCGTGGCGCAGTGCCGTGGTCCTGTGGGTGCCGGGCCGCGGCACCACACCGGCACGGTGATGGGTGGCAGTGGGCGGCTCCCCGAGAGCAAGGGCAAAGCAAAGCATGACTGGTCCCTGTCCCCAGGGTGATCGAGCACAGGTGTACCGCGAGCTGGAGGGCGCCCTGTGGGAAGACGACAGCCGCCCGCCGTGCGGAGTGGTGAACCGGCTGCTGGCAGAGGTGTCCCGGGACCTGACGGCAGCCCAGGTGAGGGGTTACAGCCAAAGGCAAAGGGAGCCGCTGCCCGTGCTGGTGTTGTGCTGGTGGACGGCGGTGGCTCAGCCCTTCCCAGGGTCTCAGGCAGTCTCCTGGACGGTGTGTCACCAGTGACTCCTTTTCAGGGTGGCAGGGACAACATGAGGATGGCTGCCAGCAACGTCCTGGTGGCTCTGGCCCGGATGCATTTCAGCTTGGTGATGGCTGAGCTCCAGGGCCAGCTGAAGGCCATCGGGGAGAAACCCAAGGATTTCGTGCTCATCACCCTCAGCAAACTGTTCGGCATCTACGGTAGAGTGCTCTCAGCCACCCTACACCTATGACAACTGGGGAAAGGGGTCTTTCCTCTCTGGGGGATGCAGGGCTTCGCCCCCTCCTCTGTTGCTGCCAGGGCTCTGACTGTGGACCTCTCCTTCCTCTCTGCAGCTCCACAGTGCATCCCCTTCACGTGGCTGATGCTGGCTGGCCTGCGCAGTGTGGTGGGCCAGGTGAGGAGCGGCCGGACCCTGCGCCTCGCTTGTGCTGGTGAGTGCTGGCTCCAGAGCAGGGGGCCTTGGGACAGCCCTTGCACCTCGCCCTGCTGCAGGCTCTCACAGGCTGCCTTTTCTCTCACTCTCTTTAAACACAGAAAATAACAATTACTATTCATATATGTTTCTTTAATTTTGTTTTCTCAGTTGTGAAACAGTGGCTGGAAGGAGTGAAGATTCACTTGTCCTCTGGATCCCAATGCCCCTGGCCTGCCATGGAGAAAGAGCAGATCTATGAGAACCTTCAGGAACTGCTCTTCTCTGTGCTGAGGAACTGGCAGGACTGCCAGGAGGAGGAGGTGAGCCTTGCTGCGCTCCCAGCCCAGGGTGGCAGCGGGGGCACCCATGTGGCAGCTCTGTCTGTGCCCAGTGGGCTGGCAGCTGAGCAGTGATGGGAGGGAGTGGGCTGGCTCTGCAAAGGGCCCCGAAGTGGCTCTGTGGCAGGGAGCAGCTGCATGTCACAGCACTGTGGCAGGATGAGCTGGGGATGAGGGTCTGGGGAAAACCTGCCTGCCCTCCAGAGCGAGCCCATCTCCTGCTGGGCGTGGGGGTTGGGGAAGGGGAAGGGAAAGAGAAAGCCTTCTCTGTAGGAAGGGCAGACCTTCGGTCTTTGATGCCGGGCCTCTGCCATCCCTCTCCAGGACAAACAGGCCGTCCTCGGGGCCGTGGCTGCCATGCTGGATGTTCTCCTGCAAGAGGAGCTGCACCAAGAGCACGTCTGGGAGCAGCTCCTCTGGCTCGTGCACCCGTGTCAGGAGATCCAAGACACCTGCAGGGTGGCCAAGGTGAGACGCTGTGCAGGGCTCAGGGTGGACGTGGGGCCAGTGCAAGTGCCACGAGGGGTCGGGGGGTGCAGGGAGGAGGTGGGGAGCCCTTGGAGAAAGGAGGAATGGGTGCCTGAGAGCCTGAGGAGCTCTGTGCTAGCAACGGGGGGGAACCACATCCAGTTGCATCTGACTGGAGGAGAAGAGGGCTGCTGGGTGGGAAATGCCTGCAAATGATGCCCAAACACAGCTTGTTTGAGAGCAGAGAGACTCTCGGTGCTGCTGGGAGGTGGGGGATAAAAAGCCTGTGCAGGAGCTTCTCCCTGCAGAGAAACAATTGGGAAAGAGTTTTTCCACTCCCAAGTGGCTAGATGTGGCTTCATCCCTTTCTTCCTCTCCTTGTCTCTTGCAGAGCCTCACTGTCTTCCTGGAGGCCTTAGAGGGCATTGAGTCTGTCATCCAGAAGGACAGGTTTCTGGACGTCATGAGTGCCGTGTTCTACCAGGTAAGGGGAGCCTATCCTTGTGCCCACAGCAGTTTCCCTCTTGCCTAAGTCTCAGGAGGACTGCAAAGGTCTGAGCCCCTGACTAATGCAGCTGAGCCTTGGCTCCTGCATGCTCATGGCTGTTCCAGAGCCGTGCCTGTCCCCCCGGGGATGCTGTGAGGCAGGCTGGGTTTTGTCTGCCTGTCCTCTTCCTGAGAGTGCCCAGGGAGACGAGAGCAGCAGCACAGTGTCTTTTCCGTCCTCAGTGCTGATGTGATTTTCTCATATGGACTTTGTTCCCACAGCTCTATGACAACACCAAGCAGCACAGCGAGGCTGATCGTGCGGAGCTGACCCACTGCATCCTGCTGCAGGGTAAGGAGAGGAGCTTTGGCAATGCTTGGCGGTGCCCTGGCCAAAACCCCTCTCACAAACCTCAGGAATGGGCTTGAGTTTCTTGCTAACATAGCGTGGGATTTCCTCCCTGCAGCCCGGATCTGCCCAGAGGACATGGTCCTGTTTCTGCAGTCACAGCTGGGCGAGGACTGGGAGGCTGGACGCGTGGCAGCACTGGGTCTGCTCGGTGCTCTGGCTCGCTCTGATGGTCAGTACCACAGGCTGGGACTTCCAGGGATCCCCTCTGCCATCGGGGTTGTGGCTCCGCTCATGCTTCTGTGCATCTCTTGCAGAGCCCGTGATGATGGAGAAGCTGCCCCAGGTGGTTGAGGCTGTGCAGTGTCTGTGCAGCGACCTCAGGATCCGGGTGAGCTGCTTTGGGAAAAGAAAGCTCTTTTGGGGTGGTGATGCTGCTGCCAACACGGGCAGGGCTGGGGTGACTAGAGAGGTGCTGGGGCATTGACCACATGGTCGCGATGGCTCCTGTGGGAGAGCAGGCAGAGTGGAGTGGGCAGGTCCCTGTGCTGTGCTTGGAAAGTGCACAGCCTGGTGCTACGGCCTGGCCCTCACCTCAGGAGCCAAGGCTTCTCCTCTGCTCCTGTTGTCTCTGCTCGTGCCCAAAGGGCTGCCCCGATGAGCAGGTGGCTTCCCTTTGCCTTCTGACCTGAAAAATCACACCCACAATTGACCCCTGGCAGGTGAGGACGGCAGTTCTGCACTTCATCAAGGACCTGCTCAGTTCGAACACCCGGAGCTGCTCAGCCTGGGATGTGGTGGGGCACATCTTCACTGAGTTCAGCCGCACCGCTGGAAGAAGGGTAAGGACAGTGGGCAGCATCTTCTCTGGGAAGACCTGTGCTGCTCAGAGGCTGGCACAGAAGCACCGCTGGGGCCGCACCTGAGCCTCCTGAGAGGCTCCTGAGAACTGAGGTAACCGGGTTTCAACACTGTTGTTGTGCAGGCAGCTGGAGACCTTTCTGCCCGGGAAGCCCAGGAGGAAGGAGCTCTGCAGGAGCTGTGCATGGACATCCTGGGGTCTCTGGACGTCTCTGCGACAGGGATGTCCAAAGTAAGTCACATCTGCCCTGCTGCTGCTCCTTGCCTTCGCACCACCTGTTCCTCATCCCACCGCCCCAGGTCTCTCCTCCAGCGTGCTCTGAAGCACGCAAGGCTCAGGGAAATTCGCAGAGTCCTCTTCGTCTCTGAGCGGAGGCAGGAATGCTGACACGCTCAACTGCCTCGTTCCCGACAGCTCCTGTGGCCACGGCTGCTGCTGTTCGTGGTGCCAGCCCAGCACACCGGCATGCTGATCCCGGTCTCGCGCTGTGTCCGAGCCCTGGCCGAGAGAGAGGATCTGACAGGACGGCGAGTAGAGGAGCTGGATCCCCATTTCCTCAGCTCCATGTTTCAAGGTAGGAGCAGAAGCTCCGCCAGTGAGCTCTGCTCACCTGTGCTACCACCCAGAAGGGACAGCGGAGCTGCGCGTGGCTGGGCACGGAGCGTCTTGGAGTCTGACTCAGCACTTTTTTCTCCTCACAGGCCCACGACTGACTCCCCAGACACTGCTGGCGCGCCTGCTGGTGAGTAGATGCTCCAGAGCCCAGTGCCACCAGCCCCCGGGAGGAAGCAGCACGGCCACGGGCAGAGCTGTTGGCTGCTCCTTGCCCACCAGGGCAGAGCCAAGCTCTTCCATCCTGGGGGGAAGCCGCTGCTCTTGCTGCAGAAGTGACCCTGCTTCTCCTTGCTCTCGCTCAGGTGGTGGCAGGGAGCCCTGTTGCAGGCAGCGAACTCCAGGCCGCTGCCTTGCAGCTGATGCAAAACCTCCACAGCAGGTTCCACAGAGCTGTGGGGGCCATGTGGGCCGCTGAGATCCCCCTGCTGCTGCAGTGTCTCCAAGGTAAAGTGCTGGTGGGGAGGGAGAGGCGGAGGCAGGGAAGGGGGAGAGTGAAAATGCAGCTCTCTCTGCAGGGTGGCAGAGGGGAAGCATTGCCTGCAGCCCAGTGCTTGCTCTGCTGCTGTTCCCATTCCAGGGAGACAGCGCTGAGGCCCGGGGATCTTTCCCCGCGGGGATCTGCCCCTTCCAGGACACGGATGGGCCCTTCACGTCCCCTCAGTTAGTTCTGTGTTCCTGCGGGGACAGTGTTTGTGGGGAGGGACAGGTCATGGTGGAGGGGGTGCGGGTCCCAGCTTGGCAGTGTCAAGTGCCCAGGCCAAGCCAGGTTTGCAGCAGCTCTTCTTCTGTGCCTTGATCCCAAGTAAGGGTCTTTTTCTTCCTGTTGCTGTGCAGGGAAAGATGAGAGCTTCCTGGACACTGCAGGGTGGGAGTGCCGTCTGCTGAAGGTACAGCACTGCTGGGTGCAGAGAAGTGCTTGCCTGCCCCAAGTAGCCCCGCTCCCATATGAGCCACCACGGGACAGGAACAGCCTCTCCAGTGCTGCTGAGGAGCCTTTGAGGCGCTGCCTCTTCCGCTCTGTCCCAAGCCCAAGGGGGGTCTTAGGAGAAGAGCAGCAGGCACTTTAATGGGGGGAATGCTGGGGGAGCTGGGAGAGGAACTGTTCTTCCAGACACCTCTCCCCAGAGGGCTGCAGCAATTGGGAGTGAGGGAGGAGGCAAAGGGCAAGGGAACATCGTCTTCTCCTGTTCTCCAACAGTTCCTCGGGGCATCAATGGACACCATACGGGATGAGGGCTGGATCGAGGCCCTGAGCTGTGAGCTGAGCCGGTGGCTGAGCAGCTCTGCCAGCAGCTCTGCAGAAAAGGTGAGTTCCCCCCGGCTCCACCCAGCGGTGCAGCTGCAGGTGTCCAACTGGGGCTGGGGCTGCGGCTGGTGCTCTGCCCACGCGGGATGCTGGTGCTGATTCCCCAGTCTGTGCCCCCAGAGGGCCTTTCCCTGCAATCTGCCCAGGGATGGATAAAGCTCGGCCCTGCAGCTGCTCTCAGCGACTCCCGGGGAGCGTGGGTCCTTCCCACTTGGCCCTTCCCCAACAGGTTAAGCTGCTGCCACATCTCAGCTTCTTCCTTCCCTTCCCCTGCAGTCTTTCCTGTACAAGGCTCTGGGCACAGTGCTGGGAGCCTGTAAGGGAGTCCTCCACGTCCAGGAGAAGCTGCTGCAGCACCTGGAGGAAGCAAACGCGGAGGACCCATGTGAGGCCCAGGTGAGCCCTGCTCTCCTCCAGCTCCTGCGAGCATCCCCGCTCCGTCCCTGGGGCAGAGGGCTTCTCCTGGCCCTGCTCCGCGCCTTTCCATCTCCTCCCTGCTGCCCTTTTCCTCAGGAGAGGATCTGTAGATTCAGGCCTGTGCCAACTGCCCCTTGTTCTTTTGTGCAGGGAATGGTCTCTCTTCTGAGCCACGCGGCTGAGAGTAACTTCCAAGCAGTCCTGGCCACGCTCACCACGTTTGCGTCCAGGCTGTGCAAAGGCCGCAACGCGAGGATTTCCAGGCGCAAGAAGGTAAAGCGTTACGGGTTTCCATCTTGGCATTCTTCTGCCTTATTTTCTGCCCTGGAGCCCAGGTGCATCGCGGGGCACTGGGGGCCGTTGAGCGAGTGTCTCAAGGCATTTCTTCCCACACAGATGGAGCTGGACAGCACGAGAGCTCAGGCCACACGCAGCGCTCTCGTGCTCGCCCACGGCAGCTTGGCACTGCGTGCCTCCAAGGAACAGCTGCTCGCCCACCTGGAGGGAGACATCGTGGGCAACATCCTGATGCTCTACAGCTGCAGCTGCCGGGTGAGAGCTCAAAGCGTGCCAGGGTGTCTGAGCGCCCAGCTGCAGCCCCTCCACATGGGGGGATGCTGAGAGGGGCCTTCCCTTTCCAAAGGTCCCTTGGGGAATGGTTTGTGCCCAGATGAAGACCCAAGCCCTTCCCTTAGCGTTGCCCCCACGTGTCCCCCTTGCAGCCCTTGTCCCGTCCCGCAGTTCAAAGAATGTTCTTCTCTCTTGGGCCTCAGGACCTGCAGAACAACCTCGCGCTGGTGCAGAGCATCACCGACTTCAGCTCTGCCTTCCAAGCAGTCGTGGGTGATTCTGCATGCTTTAACCCCTCCTTGAAGGGAAAGCTTCTGGAGATCCTGATGGTGAGTGCCTAGAGGCAGGGCTGCCTGCAGAGTTCTGGGCTGTGCCACGCGGCCCACTTCCCTGGGGGCACACAGGTCTCCATCAGCCACACGTCTCCAGCTGGTGGGGACTTTGGGTGCTGGAGGCAGCTGCTGGGCAGCGGGCTAGGTGCACCAGCTGTCGAGCTGCTGCATCCTGCAGTGCTTCCATGGGAAACATGGGAGTGATGGGGCTGGTGTGTGGCAGTTGTGCCTGTCTCGGGGCTGGGTAGAACAGCTCTCGTGTGCCCCCTGCCCACCTTGACAGTGTCTCTCTGGGACTTGCAGGACCTGCTGAAGAAATATTATTCGGGCATCCCTGTCTCCCCAGTGCCCCTCAAGGTGGTCCTGGCCCTGGAGCAGTTGAGGTAAGGTCCCCATTTTGGGTAGCTCCTGAAGGCCTGCAGGGGGTAGGGGAAGAGGAGCCGCATCTATAGGAGTGAATACTGGGCTGTTGTGCCCGGCAAAGCTGAGGTTCTGGGCAGGGAGAAAGGCCCTGGTGCTCCTGTCCCCTGGCAGGGAAGAGAAAGGAGAGTTGGGGTCTCCTTCCCTTCAGAGAGGGAGCTGGTTCAGTGCTGCCGGGGAGGAGGTGGGCGCTGCTGGAACTGAAGACAGTGCTCAGCAGCAGGAGCTGGGGGTATTGGCTTGGTAGCTGTCGATTAGGAGAAAGTCAGATGCTGTCTGAACCAGTCTGGAGAGCACTGCTAAAGGCCCTTTCTGATTTCTCTTCCTTTCTTCCTCCTGTCAGCAAGCTGAAGCCGTGTTTCGAAAGCAAGGACATGCGGGAGATATTGGTCCTGTGCTGCAAGAACATCGTGACGCACCCTTCAGCAGAGATGATGCTGAAGATCAGGAAGTCACAGCACGCAGCGCAGTACCTGCAGGTAACCTGCCGTAACTTTCCCGGCCACCTCTCGGTCAAACCCGACCTCAGCACACACAGCCTATGCTCTGGCAGCAGCCGTGATGCTAAACCTCACTGCCCTCTTCTGCTTTCAGCTTCAGCAAACGTCCCTGAAAGCTCTGGGCCGGCTCATGGCGGTTCTGCTCCAGACAGAGCCCAGCGGCGGCTTCTTTCAGAACATAGTGCATGTGAGTACGTGTGGGGCAAGGGAGAAAGCATGGTGCCTGTCGGTAGTGGGGGCAGATCTGGGGACTGAGAGGGTGATCAGAGGGGAGCAATCTCCTGCTGACGTGCCAGCTCACTGCGAGCTCAGAAATGGGCAGAGCGATGGGCCCTGCAGGGGAAAGGCAGGAGCCAGCCCCTGGCAGGCCACAGCCGAGGAAAAGCTCCCGGGTTGGCAGGCAGGATGACTGCAGAGAGCGGGGGCAGCAGTGCCGGTGCTCAGTGAGGCTGGAGGCCACGTGGAGCCACAGGGCAGCCTTGGGGGAAAGTGCTGGGGAAGGAGGGACAGGGAGAGGGGCGGCAGGAGGGAAAGCAAAGACGTCCTCAGTGAGACAGATGCTCTACCCCAGGTCCTGCAGAAATCCATGGTCTCAGACAACGTGTGGGAGCGCAAGAGGGCCCTGCAGACCTGCTCCCAGCTGCTGGCTGTTTGCGAAGAGCTTCGAGTGAGTAAAGAGCCCCACCGCATGCCCCCTGCTCCCTCCCCAGAGCCCCTGAGCTGGAAGGCGAGCTCCGCCCAGCTGTGCATGCTGTGCCATGGCGTGAGGAAGGCACAGGCGGAGAAGCCAGGGAGAGCCGGGGCTGCCTACAGCTTTCTTCCTGCCTCTCACCCCTGCAGAGAGCAGATGCCTGCGAGCACTTTGGCTCCCTGGTGGGATTGCTGGCGCCTCTGACGTGCGACCCCATGCCCGCATCCCGCCAGTTGGCTGCCTCCTGTCTGAGCTCCCTTCTCCGAATCCAAGGTGAGCAGAGCAGGTTGCACCAGCCCTCTGCCCTCCTCCGTAGCACTGCCAGAGCCCCACGGGCTGGGCCCTGTTTACAGGAGGGAGAGGCACCGTGCACAGCTCTCTTCTCGTCCCCACCCTGTCCTCTGTCTCTGCCCCGTGGAGAGCGGTTCCATTTCCAGAAGCATGACTTCCCTTTTCTCCCTGGGCTCTTTCCAGCCAAAGCAGCCAACGGAGTCATGGAGCCAGGAGACATCGGGAGCCTGTCTGAGGGACTGCATGCCTGCAGCACTGTCTCTCAGCTCCAGACCACGTCCAAAATGGCCATGGTAAGTGGACCCAGAAAGGGGTGGTGGGATCTCTGTGCGGAGGCTTCTGCACGACTCTGTGCTGCTCCCAGCCTTTCACACCGTTTCCAAAATGAGCTGTCACCCTGAGACCGCTGTTCTCAGCAAGCAGCAGGAGGCTCTGAGCTATGGCTGGCCTTCAGGCACGCAGTGCAAGGGGCTGACTCCATGATATGTGTGTGTGTGTGTGTGTGTGCACTTGCGTGCATGTGTGACTGTGGCTGCTGGGAGGTAGGCTTTGCATGTCAGCAGACACCATGGGTGCAGAAGCTGAGCGAAGGCTCAGCCGCCTTCCGTGTAAATAGCAGGGTACGGACAGCAGGAGCGTTGTGAATGGCCGGCAAGCCACTGAGCTAAGAATGCCCTCCAGCCTGCTTTGTGCTCTGAAGAGCTGCGCAGAGCAGTGATGGGATCTCTCCTGCTTCTCATCTCTCTGCAGATCGTGTGCAGAAACTTCCCCGTCGAACGCACCGTCGACTTCATGATGGCCACCAAGGAGACCATCCGGAAAGCCACAGGAGTGCGCGTGCGTGCTGCTGGGAAGTGGGTGACCACCTTTCTGCAGATGCACGGGAAGGACATCTGTTGGAACGTAAGAGACTTTCTTCCACGTGTCTTAGTTTGTTTCTGGCTGTTGCACCATGCCCTGTGCCGTCTGCCTCTGGTACTAAAGCAGCACAGCCTGAGCGCAGAGCCAGGGCTTGGACAGGGGGCTGGTTTGAAATTTAGGCTTAGGCGCTGGCAGCATGTCAAGGGAGCAGGCACTGCTCACGCGCTGAATGTCCATGGTCAGGCCCTGCAGAGTCCAGGATGCAGCAAGTCATTCCTTCTCCCCTTCTTCTTCCAGGTGCCACCCATCCTCTACATCCTGCGCAGCTGCGCGTCATCTACGCAGCAGAGCACGTTCGTGCCCTTCCTGTGCCAGGCGGTGGTCATCCTCACCCGCTGTCACACTGAGGCCGTGATGAACAACTTCTCCCGGCCGCCTGGACCCACAGACAGGTACTGGCACTCCTGCCTTTGCTGTTGTTGTAGCTTGCCTCTGCCAGAGGGATCCAGGGAGGAGGCAGCTTCTCTTTTTTCCTCTCAAAGTCTGTGTGAGGTGGAAATTACTCAGTCACAACTTGAGACTCTCCATTTTCTAGTGAGACGTGGAAGAGAATAAGAGAGTTCTGCCTTCAACGGTGGAGCCAGTAGAAGAAAAAGGAAGAAAAAGAAAAGGAAACGAAAGGAAAAAGAGAAAATGAAAGAAGAGAAAAAAGAAAAAAAGAGAAGAAGGAGAGAAGGGGAGTAGAAGGGAGAGGAGGGAAAAGGGGAAGGAGAGGGAATGAGGAGGAATGAGAGGAAAGGGGGGGGGAAGAAAAAGGGAATGAAAAAGAGAAATTTAAAATGGAGAGGAGAGGAGAGGAGAGGAGAGGAGAGGAGAGGAGAGGAGAGGAGAGGAGAGGAGAGGAGAGGAGAGGAGAGGAGAGGAGAGGAGAGGAGAGGAGAGGAGAGGAGAGGAGAGGAAAAAGGGAAGGAAAAAGGGAAGGAAAAAGAAGGAGGGGAAAGGAGGAGAGAAGAGAAAAGAGAAGAGGAGAGGAGAGGAGAGGAAAAAGGGAAGGAGGGGAAAGGAGGAGAGAAGAGAAAAAGAGGAGGAGAAGAGAAGAGAAGAGAAGAGAAGAGAAGAGAAGAGAAGAGAAGAGAAGAGAAGAGAAGAGAAGAGAAGAGAAGAGAAGAGAAGAGAAGAGAAGAGAAGAGAAGAGAAGGGAGGAGAAGAGAAGGGAGGAGAAGAGAAGGGAGGAGAAGAGAAGGGAGGAGAAGGGAGGAGAAGGGAGGAGAAGAGAAGGGAGGAGAAGAGAAGGGAGGAGAAGAGAAGGGAGGAGAAGAGAAGGGAGGAGAAGGGAGGGGAGGAGTGGGGAGGGGAGGAGTGGGGAGGGGAGCAGAGGAGAGGAAAGAAAATGAAAAGAGAAAAGGGGAGGAGAAGGGAGAGGAGGGAAAAGGGAAAGGAGAGGGGATGAGGAGGAAACAGAGAGGGAAGGAAAAAGGGAATGAAAAAAAAAATTAAAATGAGAGGAGTAGAAGAAAAAGGGAAGGGAAAATGGAAGGAGAAAGGGAAGGAAAAGGGAAGGAAAAAGGGAAGGAGGGGAAAGGAGAAGAGAGGAGAAGAGAGGAGAAAGAAAGAGAAGAGAGGAGAAGAGAGGAGAAAGAAGAGAAGAGAAGAGAAGAGAAGAGAAGAGAAGAGAAGAGAAGAGAAGAGAAGAGAAGAGAAGAGAAGAGAAGAGAAGAGAAGAGAAGAGAAGAGAAGAGAAGAGAAGAGAAGAGAAGAAAGAGAAGATTGTATCATTTATTAAAAATAAATAAATGCGAGAATCCTGGCTGAGATGTGAAAAGGGTACTTTTTTAGCAGTCTTCCTATTTATAGCTGAAGGAACCTGGGAAGCTCATCTAGTGCAATCCCCTGCCTTAGCAGAACTCCTAGATTAGGTCACTCAGGAACGCATCCAGGCAGGGTTTGAGTAATGTCTCCAGAGAAGGAGACCCCACAGCCTCTCTGGGCAACCTGCTCCAGTGCTCCATCACCCTTACTGAAGGGTCTGAAAGTCTGAATGGCCTTCAGAATTGAAAAACTAGTTGAGTTATGAACTGTAAAAGTTTACCTCAGCAGTCTAAGAGCATGTGTCTCTCATGAAACTAGGACACATCTACACGTCTCTTTTTCCCCCTTAAATTCCTCACATCCCTAGCATGTATGACAAAATGTGTCATAATATGTTGGCAGACAGTGCTTGGTGGCAGGCTTTAATTTTAACAGTCTTTCAGACCAGAAGCTCTAGATTCAGACACTTACATTTAGACACTCAAATGTAGTTGCTGCAGACGCCTTAAATTCGGAGGCTCCTCAGTTGTGCAGTCAGACATGAGTACCACTGAGAGAATCTGGTCCATGTTGGAGCTGTGGGTGGTTCCTCACTGAGTGGCTGACGCTCGTTCAAAACTCAGCAACATCTCTTGGCAACTCAGATGCCAAAGAGGTATTTATCTGCTAGCTCTGCTTCTCTTGGCAGCAAATCTGGAAATATTCACACAATAATTTGCATTATTTTGGCAACAGCACGAAATGTGAACCAACAGTAATAGAAGCCACTCTCAGCAGTGGCAGATGGGCTGCACAGCTAAGGGTGGAATTAGGCTGCAAGTTCACACATCTCTCACAACTACGCTGTGCTCCTAGTTAGATTCAGTGGGTTTACAGACTTCCAGAAGCAAAAGCAGCTGTCAGCCACGCTCAATTAGACAGGTTGGCAGATGTTTGGCCTCACTAGAACATCGTGAGGACACAGAACAAACTCCAAGGTAGCCCAGCAATAGCATTTCTCACACTGGAGAAGAGTAAGGAGGCTGTGGATGCCCATCCCTGGAGGTATTCGAGGCCAGGCTGGATGTGGCTCTGGGCAGCCTGGTTGAGTGCTTGGTGCCCTGCACACAGCAGGGGCGTTGAAACTGTGTGATCATTGTTCCTTTCAACCCAGGCTATTCTGTGATTCTATGATTCTCTGATACATTTTATTCACAGACAAAGGTCGCATGTCTTAAAGCATCATAAAACTATGTTTTAATTTATGCACTGAAAGAAACACTACAACAGCAACAATGAACAACTTGGTTTTGATTTGGATTTCTTTTTATTTTCTTTTTTTTTTCTCTCCCTCTCCTTTTCAACCTTAGAATATCATATAGGGAAGAACCACTGGTGTCCCCACACAATATGACATAACCCCACTGACACAGCAGTACTGGTTAATGCCTTTTTTTTAAGGCTGCCAAATATGCAAACAGAAACAGGCTAGGCTTCTAATGTGGCCGAATATTTCCCTTTCCAGGTAACAACTCCATTAATCACGTACCTTCATCTACCTGTCCAGCAGTTCATTGTTTTTCTGCTGAAAGAGACTTTGCAATTAAAATCGTACTGAAATGAGAGCCATAGTTTTCCAGAATGAAGACTCAGAATGCCCTCAGTGAAAAACAACCTATTTCTTTTAAAAAAGATTTCTCATTTGCACCATGGCTTATTATACATGTAGAAGTATGTTCATTTTGTGTGTGTCTCAAGTTTACCATCAACATGAAGCATGAAAAATGCACACATTTTTTATTCTAAATGAAGTTGAAACAAATTTATTACCAAAGATTTCTTAATACAATCCTTGTGAAATGTTCTGTATTTACGAATCTCTATTTTCTCACTGAAGGTGGTTCCATAGTGCTGCTCACTGGACAAGAGGAATAATTTACTGCATTATTTGGTGGCTGTTTTTCACAGCCTGATGTTAAAACAGCTGGTCTTGTCCTACTGCCTCTTCCTCCCTGAAAAGCAAAGTAAACAAATCAACAAATAAATAAAAGGGAATGTACAGACAGAAACTTAATTCACACCATTAGCTTATCCAGCTATCAAACTGCATTCAGACGAGGTGATTTTGAGAGTAGTTCCTCCCATGAACTACAACTCTGACTCTCAACAGAAATGATTTCTGTTCTCAACAATTTCAGTGCCTGTAAGTGCAGCCCTGCCTTACCTTCTTGGAGAGTTCTAATGAAATCTTAGGAAAACTTGCCTCCCTCACTTTCAGGATCTCCAATCTTTAAGTCCGTGTCAGCATTCACTTTTTGGCTACCGCCTATTCAGTGACAGAAAGCCAGCATGCATGTTTCAGTTTGTTTTCCAAGCTTGCCCTTTGACAACAGAATGATGAAAAGACACCACGTTTCTCCAGCCGGTTGCTGATTTGAACACAAGCTGAAGTGGTGTGAGCGGTTTCCCATGAAGTAACTTGGCAGTTTAATTATCAAATGCATTAGTTGTGTTTTCTAGTTTCAATTAGTAGGGGAGAGAAAGCTGAAACTTCAAGTAAGCTTCATGTGCTGTTAGGAAAGACCCTGGATAACGGTGCTTCTCATTAGTACAAGGTGTCACCGCCTGGGAGTTAAGTTTTTGTGTAGCGAAAACCACCAGCAGAAAAGTCAGTCTGCCCTTCATATTCATTTTGCCATATTCCAGCATTTTTTCTTGTAAATACCACGGCCAAAAGAATATTTAAGGCAGTTTCGGCATATGTGGGGAGATTCAAGTCATCGTTCCATCAATCAGTGTCTCTTATTCTGCCAGCATCTGACAGGTGACAAACTGGTCTTCTGTTTTTCTAGGGTAGACATCACTGAGCAATGATAAAGAGGAATCAATCCTATACAATTAAGAGGAAAAATGTATGAGATCTGCTCATTCTGGGAGTGAAGCAAGTCTTGTGGTCAGTAGACGAAAAGATGATTCAGAAACATGGAAGATATATTTTTGTATATCAGAAGTATAGTTAATGGGAAGATACATGAGTTAAGTGACAGGTAACCATAATTTCAGTGTTAAAATGTCCGTTTGGATCGTTGTTAATTTGTTTAATGTACTTAGCAGTGTATTAGCAGAAGATATTTTAGGGTACATATTTTAGTGTCTCTGTGGCAGATGCTTGGTTTTCATAAACCACACGTATATTTTACTTTTAAAATAAAAGCAGGGTGCCTCATCCAGAGACTAATTATACTGCAAAGCAAAACCAGCATGTTGCTCTACACAGGTTACCAAAGCCATCCTCCTTCAGCTAGATCTGGCTACTTAATAGCTTTCATTAGCTGGGAACAGTTTCCAAAGCACTCTGTTAAAGCCATTTCCAAACCATTCTGTCCCAGGGCAGGAAGAAAAATTAGCACGTGTCCAAACAAAAATTGCTACAACTTTTTTTGTTCCCAAAAGAGAAATGAAATGGACAAGTTTGTATTTTCTCATTCCTGACATGAGAATACAGTACAGCTAAAGAGAACAGGTAGTCAGAGCTTCACTGAACATAAACCATTCTGTAATGAATAAGTCCTTTATTTTTTTGTTCTATCAGATAGCAAACCCCAGAATAACAACTGTCCCACTGACTCTGTGTCAATGTGAGGATTAGAGGGAAGAGTGGAGAAAAGTGGTTTAATTGTATTTGTATGAATGAAGAAGATTAAATCATCTCATCAGTATTTGTAACACAGTTTACTTGCTTTCAGGTAACATAAGCAATCTCCATTTTAAGCAGTACCTCCTGACCTGGGGAAAGAACATCCAGCAGTTCTGGAGGCTAACATACACTACATAAGTGCTCTCACAAAAAGTACTGGTGCTGTGATGAGCTCAACCTTCCCCTCTTTCACGTCACCAGTGCTGTAGAGCAAGGGGCAAGTTCTCAGAGCAAACACGGTAAGAACAATCCATGCACTGAAAGGCACACTCATACAGTGCTATACAATGCAAAATAGTTTTCTTAACAAACAGTGATGGTGAAGATAAGAGCCAACTTACCTACAATCTACAGAACATTTCTACCAATACATCCACGTGAACCTCCCTTCTCTACTCTTTGCCCTCTCCTTTCAGACACAGGACACTCACCTGAGACGCAGTGTAGACAGGAATCTTTCAAATAAGCACAGGACATCTAACACCAATTAAGCCTCCCCAGCTTTTCTCTTGGCCTGTAACTTTCTCTCCAAAAGGATACACATCTTCTGTAGGATCCATGGCATATCTGCAGGCTTCTGAATGTTTCAGGTGTCCCAAAGCACCTAAAACAGTTGTAGCCATTCATGCATAAGCACCTGAATTCTACTCAGCGATCTGCAAGGTGAAAATCTCAAGAGTAACATGAGCGTACTTTGTTTGCAAGAACATCATCTGCAGGTTTCTGTTCCTTCCGTTACTGTTTCCTACTTTCACACTGCCAAGAAAAAGCACAGCAACAGAAAAAGGGCACAGGAATATACATCCTTCATTTCTAAGCCCTTGGTGAACTGAATTTCCCACACTGTCTGGAGATGCCTCGGCAAACTTCTTTCTAAATCACACCCAGCTGCACAGTGCCAAAGGGCTGCTGTCCTGTAACCAAGTGCTGTCAGAACATGGAAGCATGACTTTCTACATCTACTACATGTACTTTCTTTCCATTGAGCCAGAAATGTCGTACCTTCCAAATCATGATGCTGGTAGAGACCACAGACAGTGCCAACAGCTTCCAGGAGAAGCCATGTAACAGCAACTTCAATCAAGGAGTAAAAATTACAAGAGATAGGAAGTGCAGCTGATGGTTCCCTCATACTGCAAATAATCTAGAAATGGGAACAAAACACAGCTTTTATCAATATTAGATGTCGCACAAGGAAAACTGTATTGAAATGTTTTTCAGAATTTGCAAGGAGCAAAATCTGCAGATAGGACAACTCTTGTGCTGCAATTTTTTTTTCCTGCAGATGAAGCTGCTAAAGAGAGAATTGATATATGCAGGAATTGCAGTCAGAGGTACATAAAAGTGTGAATAAATGATAGCCCAGAATCCACAAAACAGCATAATATCTTTTCAATACTGGAAAAAAAAAGAAAAAGGAAAATATTTTTTAAACTTAAATAGATGTTTTATGTAAAATGCGTGCTCCAGTGACAACTGTAACATGCAATCTTACCTGTATCCTTCAATAAGCCAAAATGTAACAAAAGAAATGGACTATGTTTCTAGAGAACTGATTTTCTAGGTCACACCTGCACTATGTTCATCCTAAAATACTGAATTATGAAAACATTTAGCTTTGTACTTTGAAACTCATTTGCTCAAACTATGTACTGCTATGAATGCACATAATATCCATCAAGTATCCATGAAGCAGCAGACTGTCAAGAAAGAGGTAATCACAGTGTTTTTTGCTAAACATACTCCTATGATTTCATCACAGTTTTCAAATTACGCTGGCTTTGAAATTTGGAGTATTTGCTGGTTTTGAGTCATCAGTGTCAGAGCTCTCCTTCTTTCTATTTCATGCTGCTTTGTCAATTCTACCGTATCATTCTCTTTGGAATTGTTTGCCATCAGTAGGAAAATAATGTCCTTTGTTCACCCTTCTTTAATGGTTAACTCAGGTGAGAAGCAGAACATGCTGAAAGGCCAGCTAAGTTGTTTAGAAGTATGTTCTCTAAGAACATGGTGTGCACTATACTGGTAAGAGTAACCAGGGGCTTTGATGAGCAGTACTAAAATATCCTGTAGTCTGGAATAAAGTCCTGGCCCCAACTTTCATATACCCATGTTGTGAGGGCTGGTGGATCAAGTCGGACAGTCTGAAGATTCCTGCTTAAAGGCATGACTGAAAGGTCATTTCTCAAAATGCTTCTGGGCAGTGGGAAAATTGAGCAACGTTCAGTTCGGACTGGGAATTCCACCTGACACAGCCTGACCCTTCACACTGCACTTTGCACACTGTGCATGTGACACGGCAGAACAAACTTCCACAGCAACTTAAAATACAGAACTAATGGGGATTTGCAGAGGTTGAGTGCTCGCTCTCAAAGATCTAGCAGAAGGAATATTTTAATGATGGGTTTCAACTGTTCAGCCCTGAGAAGGCAATAAGATCCAGCCCAGGAGACACAAAAACTGAATAAAAAACAACAACCTGAACCAAACAAAGTAGAAGATGTTGGAAAAAGCAACTGTTTGTAAGATATTTCTTAGGGGTCGTCATCTACAATTATTTACATATTACATTAGAAGAAGTATTTTCCCATTCATACGTAAGGCAGGCCATATTTCTGCCTACATTCTATTCCTGTGTCTCTTGTGTTCCCTTGAATTTCTTTCTTTCTTGAAAGTTGGCCTTTTTGTCAACACATTCACAAGTGCAAACACAACTTTGCTGTGAAGTATGGTTTTATGTTCTGTTGTTTTGAAAGATTCATCTCTAAGGTTCACGCTTGGGCAAGAAACACAGCTTGGATGCAGAAAGTAAGTAACAAACAAAAGCTGAAAACAACAACAATTTTTTTAAGAGGATGGAAGAGTTCTCTGCCACTCAGTGACACAGCATGGGAAGATGGGCCAGGGGCACCCTGTAAGACAAGAGTGTTGGGGGTCCCCATGGGGAGTTCAGGGCAGGTCCTGGCAACCTGATCCCATCCTATGTTCCCAAGCACAGGAAGGCGGTCAGGGACAGTGGTGCAGACCTTGGGTGTGGAGTCTCCTTGGGGGGGGACAGGCCCACAAGCTGGGATGGGTTTGGGCCACAGGTGGGCTCAGCTGGGCAAAGGGCTGACATGGCAGGGCTGTGAAGGGCCGAAGCCCAGCCTGCTGTTGTCTTGCTGGGAAAGGGACCACAGCCCCAGGATGGTGTGGGGGCCTGGGCTTGGGCAAGGGAAGGCCCAGGGGTGGGCATGGACAGGCAGAGCTGAATGAACCTGGTGGATATTTGCTGTACATTTTACAGATGTTACACAGGGAATGGGTAGATGTGCTGAAGGTGAGGTTGAGAGGTGTGGCTGACAAAGAGGCATTAGATAGTGGGGCATTACTGACCATGATGTAAATGGCATGGAAAAAGGGGCAGAGATTGAACTGAGTCCAGCTAGGCTGGAATTTTTAATAGCTCCTTTGGGGCTTTACTTTAGATTGGTGACCAAGAGAGTGGTGATAACAAACTGGTGTTCCAGCTGTTGCTGAGCAGTGCTTGCACGGTATATAGGCCTTGTCTTTTTTTCCCTCTCTGGCCCCACTGAAAGTAGGCTGGAGAGAAGGGAAGGGGTTGGGAGGTGTCCTGGTCTCAGGTAGCACAGAGTTATTATAGCAGTTGGGGTGGTTCTGTGTTCTGAATTTGGGATGAAAATAATGTTGATAGCACAGCAGTGTTTTGATTGCTGCTGAGCAGTGCATACACCAAGTCATGGACTTTCAGCTTCCCATACTGCCCTGCCAGTGAGGATGCTGTGGCTGCAAAAGAAGCTGGGAGGGACAGCTGACTCCAGCTGAACAAAATTCCATATCATATGACGTCATGCTCAACCATAAAAGCTGGGGATACAGACATTGTCTTTGTCTTGAACCATAATCTGTTCTTACTCTTGCTCTTCCAATTCCTTCTCCCAAGTACTGCAGGTAGGGAGTGAGAAACTGAGTGGGGACTTAGCTGCCACTTGGAGGCAATCCACCATAGCCATAAATTTAAAGGCTGTAAACAGAGAAAAAATATATATATTTAAAAAAAAAAAGAAAAAGAAAAATACAATCCTTCTTGTGATGTTTCTTGTGGTATTTAAATAATTGTCACGAATTTGAAGGGAGGAGCTGTGAGGCTCTTGTTTGCCTGTGTGATGTTGAAGATGCAGTGTACTGAAGAAATATTTCAACACTCTGCCCATGTTGAAAAGAAACTGTACTGGACAACAAGAGCCAATAACACCAGATCTGAACGTTCAAAACCCATTTGAGTCAGTCACAGTGCCATCAGGTCACAAGTTACACAATTTCCTCTGCATAGACCACTGTTTGAGTAACCTTGTAAAGCTGTTCTTGGTAATTAGGACAAAAAGTAACCATCCTGAAGAATGCAATCTGCTCGAACGTCCCCAGGAAAGCATGGAAGGAAGCTCTCTCATCTGCAGGGACTGCTGTGTGCTTCAGAGGTGCCGCACAGGACACGTCAGAAGGCACCAGGGGATGTCTGGGGAGAAGTGTTCTGCCTCCCACTCAGCAAAGAGGGAGCAGAAAGAGAAGTGCATGAAGCCTTTCCCAGCTGGTTCCAGCAGGAAAATCTATGGTGGGTGCTCCCCCTGCTCCCTGCCCCAGGCTTCTCGCTTTCTCTAACTGAGGTTTCCCTTTTCTACTCTCAGCCAAGTATCACCACTTCCCTAGGGATGGCAACTGACAGAGGTTTTAGTAAGAGCATCTGCATCAAATAGTAAAAGTTCCAGCAGTTACAAAATAGCAGAACAAGAATTCACAGTCAGATCTGTTTCCCATCTTTACAGGGACTGCATTCAGGAAACAGCCACTGCACTGGCAAGAGCCCTTCACACCGGGTCTCACTGTGGCAGCATATCTTCCCTGACACAACTCAAAAGCAGCACAAGTGTGGCAGTGGAGCAGCATTATTCCATCCTTTCCATGGGACAAAATATGGCATAGAAAAAAACTTTACAACAATCTGTTTTCACTTGAACCCAGTCATCCTTTCCATGGAAAAGACCAATTGGAACAGTGAACATCTACACAGAAATACGTACTTTGCTGAAGACCAAGATTTGGGCCACGTACAACAGAAAATGCAGTGATCCTTTGGATCAGAGCAGGGAGAAAGCTTGGTAGAGTAAGTATAAGGGAGGGGAGTAAGGTATTGCTAGCAAGTTAAGGAAAATGTCAGACATAGTGCCAAAGACCAGAGCTATGTCCCCCCATCAGAATGTATTACTAAACTGCTTGTTCAAAAAGTGTTGCAGAAGGCAAGTATGAACTAGCAAGACATTGACTGAGGCTCTCCTATAACAGAATATCCAAAAACAGTTTAACTGGTGGTAGGTGAATGGTTGGACCAGATGATCTTAGTGGTCTTTTCCAACCTTTTAACAATTATATGTTTCTATGATTCAGGCATAGCTCTTCTCTTGCTTAACTGCTTTTATATGCACTGATGTGAATGTAGTGGAAAATCAGACAGTCTGGGGGTGATCCTTACCTTTAACCTGAGAAGAGTTGCAATGCAGTTAGCATTCAGATCCCAGTGCAGTCCCCACAGCTTCCTAGAGTTCAAACAGAATGAAAGGACTTACTGCTGGCACATACTCTTTCTGTTTATTCCTATATGATACTGATTTTCTCCCTCACTGTTACACAGCTTTTTGCTTCAGTGTAGGTGAGCACAGCACTCTCTACCTTTTTGTGACCGTGCTCCCTACAATGAAATTTTGCCTCTTGCAGATTGTTTTAGCAGATCAGATTTTGTATCTGATTTTATCACTTCAGTCCAGCAACTCCTTTTTTCTTTCACTGACTTTGATTAACATGCTTGTGCTAGACTTAATAAACCAGTACTGCAGTTTCATGTCTTGTCAGTCTGGATCACCACCTTGCCTGCATTCTCTCTGCTCCTGAAACAGGATTTGTGGCTGAGATCACTATTTAGAGTATTTATCCCCAGCTTGACTCCGTTCTCATTTCTCAGGAATCATTTTCTTCCCACTGTGTTTATAAGCTTGAAATCCAGTTGAGGCTTTTAGGTCACCAAGCAAATCTAAATTTGTTTCATGAAATAGAGCTACTCTCTTGAGAAAACCTGGCTGAAACACTGCCTATGACATTAAACAAGGATTTGGTTGGAAGCTTTTCCAAGAGAATAAAAGATAACTTGATTTGTGATTCATCATACTGTGATGGAACTGGGGAAAGAAAGAAAGTGATAGCTTGCTTAGCTTTCAGAATTCCTTTGGCAATTTCTTTTTATCGTAAATACACTTCCTTTCTGTGTCTGGTTTAGAAATGTACTTGTTAAGTACTCAGAATTGCTGCAGGGTAGTGAAAGCTGCAGATTATGAAGAGGAAGTTCTTGTGGGTTTCAGTTGCTGCCAAGAATAACAAAGCTAGAGAAATAAATCTGGTACGTGAGGGTTGGTGCTGAGAAAGTATTATCTTCTAGCTATAAATAAAAAGTTTGAACTCTTAAAAATCATGAATATATGTGGATCTCTGTGAAATTATAACAAAAGTTCACAAGTAATCTTTAAGGAAGTAATCTACAACTCCACTCTGCAGGTTGCAGTATCAGTACCATCACTGAGTCTCCATCTGGATGAACAAGTTCACACAGAAAGATTTACAGAAACTGAAGAACATAAGCATCTTCAGTAGCCTGTAGCAATCTATAAATCCAAAACCTGTTTTTACACGAGTGTGGCTTCTTTCTTCCTCCCTCAATATTCATCCTTCACCTTAAAGGCCACTGTCAAGCACTATGAAATTTTTGTTCTCTGGTTATTGTTAAAGCTGACTTCAGGGTTACTGCTTTAAACGTTTCTTGCTGGAAAATCTCCCACTTCCTCATCTCCTGACATTTCCACAGTGGTCTCCATTGATGAAGTGAATGCTTAATTAACGGAATCCTGAATTAACAGAAGTAGCTTTACTGGACTGAGCAACACGTTTCTTGACAGCTAAAGATTTCATGATTAGCTGGGTTTTCCACAAAACATTATTTAAAGCTGGATTTTTCTGTGCAGTAACAGAAGTATCTTAGAAGTTTTACTTTGTGGGAAAAATGATACAATGAATCTCATGTATATATACATACTTAAGAAAGACTAGTATGAAATACAAGCCAGTAGCTGAGGAAGTTAGCTAGATAAGTAAAAAAAGTTAAAAATCTACTGACGTGCACTTAATCTCACTGAGAAGAAAGAAATCTGACCCAAGAGAAGAGAAGTCAACAGGAAAGGGAAAATCATTAGTGACAGTGTGCAGAAAAGAAGATAGAAGAGCAAAGCAGGAATTTGGAGAAGAACTGCACGGGATACAACAAACCCAATGAAACTTTCTAGGTATTACAGAAGCAGGAAGTCAGAAGTGAATTAGTTATCTCCAAGCCCAAGACGACCACGAACTAAAAGACAGCAAAAATGCAAATAAACTTAAAGAATTCTTTGAATAATCCCTTCCCACCATGTCACAACAAAAGTATTCATTCACCCATCCAGGATCAGTAATTTCAAGTAATGAAGATGGGCCTCAAACAGAGACTGAAGATGAAAAGTACAGCAAACGAGGCTGGCACAAACTGGCAAACAACAACTCACTAGGACTAGCTGGTACCTCTCCAAAGCTCTGCGGATGCTGAAGACAGAAGGGATTTAACAGCTATCAAAATATTCAATCTCTGGTTAAAATCAGCAGCTCCACTGGAGACCTGCAGGGTAACAACTGTTCCAGCTATTAAAAAAAAAGAAAGGAAAAAAGAAAAGGTAGGGAACTGGAGAAACACAGATCATAGAGTTTTATTTCAATATAGGTTAATCTTGTAAAATTTAAATAAAAATAGTCTTTTAAAACATCTCAGGGAACATGATAGGACCAACGTCTGATAGAACCCCATGTGTTTTGTATGAGTACAATCACTGAGAAAAAAAAATGTGAACAGTGAGTCAGTCAATTAATTTTGCAGATGGTTGAAAATTATTTCATTTGGCAAGATCAGAGAAGATTGCAAGGGATTCTGAAGGAACCTAATAAAGCTGTGTTAATGAGAAGTAGAACTTCTAAAAATTGGTACTGGCTCATATTCAGGAACAAAAATCGACAGGAACAGTTTCAGACCCATGAATTTGCTAACCCAATTTACTCTTAGAGCCAAGAAATCTGCAGCATTTTTTATTTAATGGAAATCTAGATACACTATCTATGAGGTTTTTAAGTTCTTACGTATAAAGAATAAAATAATTGTCAACCACAGGAGCCTCAGGGCAAGAACATTTCAGCAGGTCTTCATCCAGCTTCAGAAATTGCAGGCGTAAGGATCCAGGTCACTTAAAGGCTGGTCAGTCTCAGTTCAGTCCCTGCAAAAACAACATAGCAAAATGTTGTGATCAGCGGTGCAAAGTCCAACTGGCAGCCAGAAACTACAGCACCCTTCAGGGGCTGACACTGAAGTTCATACTGTTTAATGTCCTCATTATTAACCCCAATGGCAGGACAATATGCATTCTCAGCAAGTCTGCAGACAACGCTAGATTAGGAGGAACAACCAAGTTGGTACCTGAACAGAAGATTCAGAGCAGGTGGAGCCAAGCTGAGCAAAATTCTTAATAGATGTGCAGAACAGCAGGGTGAAAAAAGGCTGTGGGCAGAGTTTGGAACACAGGAAATTCCAATTAGATATAAGGAAAATATTCTCATTATAAGGATAGTCAAACACTGGAACGTGTTCAGACAGCTTTTGGGATCTCCAGCCTTGGAGTTGTTGAACACTCAATTAGAAACCTCCCTGAGCAAACTGATATAATCAGACCCTCTCTGAGCAACAGATTGGATTAGATGGCATCCAAAGGTCTCCTTCAACCTAAATAATTCAATGATTCTATGATTCTAATTGATTTCAAAATTCTTCACCATTAGTATAGCCAGGAATCCTCCTTTGAAGCATCTAACCCCCAACTGCATAAGAGATGGGATACCAACTGCTTTACACATCTTTAGATCCCAAAGCCTGTTCTAAATGAGTGAGCAGAGCAGGACCCAGAGGCATGCTCGGAGTTTGCCTGCATGTCCCTGAAAGACTGATGTGTGATTGATGTGCCTGTGGCTGAGCGTGAGTGAGTCCATGTGGCATAGCACACTGGCTGTAAGGTTGCTTTAAGGCTTATCTCAAAAGACAATAAAGACTAAACCCTAAGGCATCTCCTGTTCAATCCAGTATGGCTGTTTCTGTCTGTTCAACAGAAAAACTCTTCTAGTGGGATTTTTAAACAGCAAGGTATCTTGAAAAAAAGGGAAAAGAAATAACCATGCACAAAGAAATGCAGTCATTCACTGTTTTGTCTGGATATCATTTGATGGCCCTTCTTAGGTGAATGTTCTCTTTTTACAGTCTCTTAATCTGAAAAGATATTCATCATACTACAGAAAACCACCTACACTTTCTCAAAAGTATTCAGAGCAAAGACAGAAATGGCTGATCTTATTAACATAATTTTATATATACGTGTATGCATATAGTAGAAGTTCTCTGAAGATGGTGTCTGCATATGCACTGACATTTTAAGTGGGATATAGCTGCATCAATCTGGAGAGGACATGTAATGCTTTAACATTAATTCCTAACTTTTTGGTAATATTTCCTTACACTTCTTTGAGCTCATTTCTACTGATATTCTCAATCTATATTGTAGGACACAGCTCAAAAAGTTTCCCTCTCTAAGAATATAGGTTAATAGTTTATTTGAAGAATGAAATGTACTGCAGTTTGTTTTGCATGGAATGGCAGGTTAGAGCAGTAATGAACTCAGTGAAGGGCTATAAGCAGAGCGGAGCAATGCTGGCAGGATGTCACGATAGACCAGCACAGTGCAGAGGGATGTTCTTGTTGAGTACAGGAAAGACTGCCCAACTGACTTCTTCCATAACTTGATGAAAGAGTCAATAGCGTGCTGCAAGTTCTATTCAAATAGAAAAGATTGTAGTCTCCAATGAAATAGAGGGAAAAGCAATCCAGAAGATTGAGAAATGGAAAAAAAAAAAAAGAGGTTAGACTTTAAATATGTAGACTGATGTCTCTGGGGAGAATAACTCAAAACATAAATATTATTGTTTGGAATATTTTAAAATATGTAGGGTAAAAATATTCCAATTTGTGCCTGAAGATCAAAATAGCTATCTGCTTGCAGTGCAACATTGATACATAAAGCACTGTGATTGTGGGAACCTGGAAGATATGAACACATACCAGGAGACATGAAAATCTGTATTCCATTGGGCTGCACTGTGGCTGAAGAGCCCTTCTCTTTCCTACAGACTTTAAACAAATGAAAAATTAAACCTACACTAACACATATTGACATTTTTAGTGTCAAGGATACAAGTTAATATATGTTAAGGATATTTCTGATCTAATATTGGGCAGCCCATCAATGACCTTTCTCCCTTCTACCGCATATTTCCAAAATCCCTTTCTTTTATTTTTTATGCCATTGTCTACAGAACATGTGGGAGAGGTTGACAGAACTGTGTTTGTTCAGTGTTGGGATGTGGAAGGGGGACAGACCGTATCTTCAACTGGCTAGTGGGAGGCTAGCAGAACAAGACCCATCACTTCTTGAAGATTCATAGAGAAAAAGACAAAGGACAAGAGACACTGCTTGCAAGAAGAGGAACTATGATTGGATGTTAGATAAAAAATCCTGTAACAAAAATTGTAGTCAAAATCCAGAACAGATTCTTTCATAAAGGTTGTGAGACCTCCATCCTTGAAGATACTCACAGCTTGACTGGTTAAGCCTTCAGCACCCAGATCTAGCCTGTACCTGATTTTGAACAGGACATTAGATTAAATGACCTCCAGAGGTCCTTTACATCCTATATAATTTTGTGGTTCTAGTACACACCTGGAGGAGAAATCCACACATCTGATAGCTTTCCTAAACCAACAGTGCCCACAAGATGAAAATAGGAGACATATCTGGGGCCTAGTCCTGCAGGCAATTACATTAATCACTGCACGTAGTCATCAGATTCTGTTTTTTCCATAGCTTTCTCATGGCTAACAGTATTTGAAAATCAAAAGCTGAACTATCTCCACTGGAAAAGAAGAGTACACTTCTTGCTGTTTGTCTTCAGGCTTATTTTGACTATTTTTCATAAAAACTTTTGAACATAGGGAAAAAAAACCTAGTAATTTGCCAAATGTATGGTCTGTTTTCCTAGTGAGAAAAATTCCTATAATCTTGTAGAACTTGCTTAAGAATATCCCTTTCTGATATTTCCTTTTATCTCCTACTGATCAACTTTGGATTTGCAAGGGCTCAGAGGCAAGAAAGTCTTATTAATAAGAATGCACAATGAACATCTAAAGTACTTTTGCTCAGTTGAAGCAGTGTATGACACTAGCAATAGCAAGTTAGGAAATTTTACTCAGGCGTAATAAACCTACCATACAATCATAAAATTGGTATTTTCTGCCTAGGGCTCTCACTGCTATCAGGTTGAATTCAGCACAATGCTAAAAGAAAATGTAAGTATCAAACTAGCAGCAAGTGTACCTCTCAAAAATAAATTTAACAAAGAGCAAGAAAAATCACAGAGCTCCTTCAGTCGAGGACAAGTTATTATACTCACAAACATCAATACAAACCCCTATATTAAAACAAGGGCAAGGTTGATTCAGGTCCACAGGGATATTTATTTTATACTGTAGGGGGATCATAAGTCATAAAGCAGTAAAAAATAAACGTGACATTCATCTGGCACAGAAATAGCTTTGTTGTTGTTTTTTTCTTGGTTTACCTTATGCAGCTATAACAGCTATATCCCTTGTTCCCATCGATGCTGGCATACAGACAGGAATTTTGCTGCATGTCCTGCCAAATCCAGTCTCCCAGTCCCACAGTTGCAGGAGAGGGAGCCTGGAAACCCTGGGCACATGTGACAAGAGCTTATAATCACAGAATAGACAGAGCTATTATCTGCTGTTACACTTCCACTACTGGAAATCCCTGAATTAGAGTAGAGATTAGTAGAGATGTTGGAATCATAGAATCAGAGAATGGTTTGGATTGGAAGAGATCTCAAAGCCCACCCAGCCCCAACCCCTGCCGTGGGCAGGGCTGCCCCCCCCTAGCTCAGGCTGTGCAGGGCCCCATCTATTGCTCAGTTTCATCTTGATAACATCCTCAGTTTAATCTCCAGTTAGACCTTGTTCCTAAGGTGATGTTTCAAGCTGTATCACTACTCTTCTCTATAGGTTAGAGACTCAGAGGTAGGAAAATGTAGGCACAGAGACTTTCTGTTATTGGGTGATATTCTGAGAGCAAATAAATTTGGATTGCTTCCTTTTCCTTCATGGATTCTTGAAATACTTAGAAATTCTTCCTGTACTCTTACATGTATTAAGAGCTAGACTATGTATAAAAGGCAACATTTTTCTATTTCCCCTTTGGAACCAGACTAACTCCATTGAGGCTTATGCAGAGCTCATTCCCAGAGAAGATACAAAAAGATAGGAGAAGCCTCTCTGGAGAAGGAAACCCTACCAAAACTGCCCAGATTGTCAGATACCCTTATTACTGCTACCATGTCCAAACGTCTGCTATTAAATGACAAATTTAGATACCACCCTATGGATCTGGGCTGGGTCACTTCGTGGTGACCTGAGTTTAGTCTGGTGGTGCATGACTAAATAACATTTCTGCATCTCCAAATCCCCACAGTACTGGCATATAAGAAGCAAGGATACAATTACAAGAGGCAGGGATCCTAGTCACTGTTCAGGAAAGACTCTGTAGACAACACTTCTGAAAAACACTAAGTCAGCAATGTCAGACTGTATTCTGTGTGACAGAAATCACTTCTGTTCCCTTTAGTAATTGTTCTGTTACAGAGCATTCACCCATGGACTGGAAAGTGTATATACAAATTAAGAAGGTACTGCCCTGGCTCCCTGCACCTCAAAGTTCAGGACAACCAAGAGATAAAGACTGGTTCCTTCCCAATAGTATCAAAAGAAACAATAAATAAGAAGTCTACACAACTGATAACATAAAAAATAGCTGAAATACAATTTTAGTGCTTTTGAAAACTTACTATCACACAAAGTTTGGTTTCCTAGAATAAAGATGTAGTGAATTATGCCTCTTTATTTAAATAAATTGGCAGAATTTTTTCCATCTGTGGGATCATAACATAGCAAATCTGGCTCCCCAGAGTCCTCATACCCTGTATAAGACAGCAATATCTGTAAGATTCAGCACAGTTTTGGATATAAACAGAACAGGCGCAAATAAGACAGAGACAAAGCCAAAGAATGAACTTCCCACTCCTTTATCAGCTTCTTGGGGATTGGTGGCTTTTGTCCTTGACAAATTGCACGTGGGAAGTTGTTTGAGAACTCCAGTGCAGCCTTCCACTTTGCAGAACAGGTACAGATTCATTCTGAGGGCAAGGCCATGAGGCTTTTTTGGACAAGAATACTTGCTGAATACCTGAACACCCTACGTCGCCTGCTGCCAACAAGCATCTGAAGACAATCAGTTCTTCACAGAGACAAGTCTCCCTTTGTGTAGGAAAGGTAATCAGTAACCTTGTTACTAGTCATGAGACTTACAAAAGAAATAGTTCATTGTATTTTATTTTGACTGAAAGACTCTAATACGTGAGATACAGTTTAATAATATTATGCCATGACATTATTAAAAATTATTAAACTTACCTAATGAAGCTTTCTGCTGATGTGAATAAGCTAAACCAATTTTGTCGCTCCTAAAGGAAAAGACTCAGGAATGTTTGGGCGTTATGAACAAGAACTGTACCTGATTTTTTCATTCAACCATGAACATCAAGTCTACGTTTTCTTATATGTTCCTCTCAGCTAGCAATGAAAGCCATTTTCAGGTTATCAGTGCTGTCAAAGGTTTTCTAAGAGTGAGGTTTTTCCCTATTTGTATCAGTACTTGCCTCCAGGCAGGCGCCTTCTTGCTTTATCAAAGATGCTAACATTTATGCTCAGCAAAGTAGAATGCATACTATCCCAAGTAGAACAGATGATACTCCAGCCCACATGTTGAGGGCCAGTGAGTTTTGAGAAGGGCAAGAAAATTCTCCCCAGCTTGCTACAAGAAGGGAAAATTCACAGAGAAGAGCTCACCAACTGATGCTTTCAGGGGGGAAAGAAAGAAACAACCCAAATAAAAATCAAAGATATCCATCAAAAAACAATCATCTAATTTGCGAACAGATATCCCAAGAATATGTGTATATGTCTATATATACATAAGCAAAACAAATTGATTGATCTTTTAGTTGTAGATACCGGAAAGAAAGAAAATATTCTTTTCTTGGTTGATTTCCATGCTGTTCCACTGAGTGAAAGTGCTCACACGAGACAGGTAGGGAACACAGAAAGATCTGTAATGCTCAGTCTGACTCATCTTTCACTTTACGCCGAGATAAATTATCTAGGTGAATAATTAGCGTGACGAAACTGATAATGGCACTGTCATTTTTATCAGTATCTAAACAAGGACTATAAGAAAGGACAGACTCCTTAGCAGTACCTGCTGTGATAGGACAGGGGGAGTTTTAAACTAAAAGGAGAGATTTAGATTGCACATAAGGGAAAAGATTTTTACAGTAATAGTAGTGAGTCACTGGAACATGTTGTCCAGAGAGGAGGTGGCTGCCCCATCCCTGCAGACACTCAAAGTCAGGCTGGATGGGGGCACTGAGCACCAGATCATTGCAGGGGTGTTGGACAAGATGACCTTGAAAGGTTTCTTCCAACTCAAACAATTCTCTGATTCTACAATTAAGTCATGAGCTGTTTTTTCCTGCAGGACAACGTGCTCTAAGGAGCAGAGGTAATGTTATTTGAATACATAACAAGTACATCCTAGTAATATAACTTTTCTGAATCAAAAGTGGTCTAGTGAAGTTACAAATATCTGACATTATTCATCTGTTTTCTGTTTTGCCTCAGTCTCTTGAAAAGGTCTCCTCAGCACGTGGGGAAGGCTTTCACACTCCTTCTGGAAAACCAGCACATCTCTGTGACTCGCTGAAGTGCTCTACACTAATGCCCACGTCATGGGAACAAAAGCATGAAATGGAGGCCTGTATGCAGGGAAAGGGCTATGACTTCATCAGAAAGCAGTGGGATAGCTCACATAATTAGAGCCTATTAGATAACTGGAAGAAACCTCTTGTTTGCACAGCCTAATAAATGCAAAAGAGACAACGCAGTCCAGCACAATCAGAAACAATCCAGATTTCTGGAGTGCACTGATGATCCTGACACAGGTGATCAAAAGATCAAGTGTAGGTATCCTGACTAAACTCAAACATAAGCAGCAACAGATGACCCAGGACAAACACAGAGTCATTATTCCAACCAAAGTCCATCTGGAGGTGAATCTGGTGAGGAACATAAAAGGCAACAGGAAAGACTTCTACAGGTACATAGGCAGGAATATGAAAACTAGGGAAAATAAGGGCTCAATGCTGAATGAAGAAGGAACCCTTTGCAGAACACTGAAAAGAGTGAGGTATTCAGTGCCTTTCTTACCTCAGTCTTTCCTGTTAAGACTGGTCTTTAGGAATTCCTGACCCTTGAGAAAAGAGGGAAGGTCAGAAGCCAAATAAGGACCTATCCTGAGCAGAGGACAATCAGATTAGGATGCATTTCAATAAAACAGGACGTGAGCCCAAGGAACTTGATGGAATGCACCTAGTGAAGGGAGCTGCTCATGGTAAGGCCTCTTAATTATCCTGGAAAAGTGGAGCAGGTTGCCCTGACATGTGTTGGCATCACTATGCAAATGATATGGCTATGATGGCTTTAGATACTCCAATGAAAAAAGCCCTGAGCAACTTGGTCTGACCCCAAAGCTTGTCCTACGGTGGGACAGAGACTTCCTGAAGCCCCTTTCCAATCAGATTACTGTGAGGTAGTAGCATCTCATGGTCACTTGCTCTCCATAGTCACTGGCATCACCTGGATAAAGAGAGGCAGGCAGTTGCATGGCTTTCATGCTCTGCTTACCTACTTAGGTATGGAATTTCCACCTACAGGCATCTTACTTCAGTTATAATATCTGATATTTTCTGTAATTTATTCAGCCTCTGTTCCATGAGCCTCTGTTCTCTGTCATTCCTATGTGATTTGTGCACTGTTAGTAGAGACCTGAAAATCTCCCTTCCACCTACTTTCTAAGCTGTCCACAGTCTTTTTTAATCTTTATCCCACTTTACCTTATTCAACTTCAATTCCTCAAAAAAAAAAAAAAAAAAAAAAAAAAAAAAAAAAAGCCATGTTTAAGCTCTAAGAAGTGATCCGTGTATTTCACAAGTGTCAAAGTAGCTCACTAATTTCCATATGAGCAGCTACTGGAAACAAATTCTCCAGACACTTTGCTAGGGCTTTAGGCATTCACAGTTGTTAGAACAAAGAAGAGAATCCCAGTCTGGAAGCCAAGCTGTAAACTTGGCACACAAACAACATTAAGGAGATGAGCTTTAAAAACCATATGCCTCAAAACTAAATACTGCAAGCATGGACTGTAAGACCTGTAAGACTTTATGAAGTGTTGCATAGTTTCTAGCTTTTAAAAAGGACACATGCAACATCACGTTCCAAAAATAGTTTTGCTCATCTAGAAATAAGATGATTTGTAAGTAGTCAATAAATAGACAGTATTCAAATATTCCTATAAATGAAAAGGGTTAATTTTATCACTATGAAAAAGGGTATAATTATACCCTTTGTTTTAAATTTTAAATATATTATGTACCTATATTTTTAATATATAGTACTTAACAACAGTGCTTGTATAAAGCTGGATTTTTTTAGTAGGAACATAATTCTGAAAGAAAATTAGAGAAACATAGAAAATTACAGAAAAATAGGAAATATTTCAGTAGCAATTAGTGGCAATGCAGAATGCCTCTGGGGTCCAGGAAAATGTGACAATAATGCTGATCAATACATTACTTCAATAACAAGCTGAACCAGATACCTCTAACTAAAAGCCTTCACCAAGATGTTTTTGGTTTGGTTTGGTTCAGTTCTGTTGTGTGAATTCCTTTTATCATATAGCTCTGTTGCCTGACCTGTACTTAGTGTAGGAATTCCAGCCTGCTGTGATTTTTGGTTTTGCTTTTGTCTTTGCTTATTTGTTCACTGAGTGGAAGAATGTACACTCACAGGAACTAATGAGATAATTTGTAAACCTGTCAGCAAAAGACATCAGAATTAATCTAGTGGTGGTCTGGTAAAAGAGGAGAAGATAATCTCACATGAAACTTCCACATTTGCTCTGCCTATTTCCTCCTTTATGCCTCTTTGCCTGTAGCACTAGGCAGTGTGTAAACTCTGAAGCACGTGTGGTATTCCATCTCTAGCACTCCTATTCTTGGCATGAGTGTCTGCTTCAGAGCAGAGAGACTTTAGGAGACTTCTCAAGGATACAGCTGATCCAAAACCCACAGGGGCGATACGATTCTTAGCAACAATAGCTACTATATGAAATTGAGGTGACTGGGATGCTTGGATAGCTACTGTCTTATTTGTATTATGAGTTACCAGAAAATTAATGGCCTATTATGAGTAAGAGCAATCTACATCATTACTCTGTTAATTGGCACACCTTACTGGTATCTGCAGGGTTCCACACTGGATATTTGATGATTCATCAGTGGTGTGCACAACAACGGGCCTTCGGGATGGTAAGAGTTTCTTGCCTTGCACTGTTTGCAGGGCCCAGAGATGAGTGACCTTTGTTTCATCTTTTCTCGGGTCCTTTGTGTCTCGTGGTACAGCCATCATCTTTTCTAAAACAAAAAGCAGAGAAAAATGAATATTTAGGAATCCTTACAGATACTGTACAGATGGCTGGTTTAGTGACAGCTGTTAGAAGACAGTTTAAGCCACAGTTCTATGCCATGTTGTCATTTTCTCAATTCCTTGAAGACCGACAAAATAATAAAGATGAAAAAGAAAAATATTAATCATTAGGATTTAAAGAGAATCTTCACAACTGGCTTACACGACAGAGAGGAGAAAGCCTTGTAGGGAATAGGGCAGGAGAAGCCCATGGCATCATGCATACATATTACGTATGGATTACATAAATCCATTGACAGTAAGACAAAACATGGCTTAAACTGAAGTACAGAAGAATCCTAGCAGACATGAGGAAGAATAAACAGAGCTAATTAAACAATGAGATGTTTGTTGAACCAACAGTACAGGATCTACGTCATCTGAGAGTTTCAATAACAAGTTAGACAGTGGTAAAGAATGACATACATCTGTGGTTGATCCTGTCTTTCTAGGCACTGATGGAGTAGACGGTACCTTAAGGCATCTCCTGACATTTCATACTTCATAATATGCATCTTCAGCTTTAAGTACTGGAAGTATCTGAGCTCTTTTTAACAGAATGGACTCCTCTTGAACATTTGTGAGCTGATGAAAAATACCTTATGAACTTTTTCCCCGAGAAAAGTTATTTAATTAATGTTGCATTACTGCATATTGTTATTTTGCTTTATTTTAACCAACATTTTGGTTTTCAAGGGTTGGGTTCCTTCCACGTGAGGACTCATTTCCCAGTAAGTAGTAAAGCTTTTAGAAAACTTTCTGTGTAAAATTCTGACAGTAAAAAGCAACCTGATGTAGGAACCTGCGTGAACATTTACATCTGAGATGTCACTGATAAGAAAGATTTAGAGACCTTGGAAGTTATATTTTTTGCCACAAAGATTTCAGCGAGGCCAGTGGCAATATAAGTTACTACCACATCATCCAGATGATTAAATGCCACTTAAATGTTTTAAGGACAAGGAATAGTTCTGCTGCTTTATCTATTCTGTTCATTATCCTTCTCCTTATCTTGTAAAGCAATAGGATAACAATTTCATTTGTATGACAGTGATAACTGTCCAGCAGGAACAAGCCTGAGACCATCAATTCATTTCCCAAAAGCCATCCATTACTTAATCACAGCACGTTTAACACTGGGATTCAGCTGAGTCACATACATTAACCATGTTATGCTTTCCTAACTGGGGACTTTAGTAGATAGTGTTTACATTAAATGTACATGAAATTCTGTTAATGAGTTTCTGATTCTTCCTCATGTTTGATACTTATGCAAACACTTTAAACGTGGGCAAATATTGCACAACGATATCTGTATGTCTGTAAATTCTCCTTCAATACACTGTTCATGTTCTTTTCATGTAAATTTGAAAGCACACTCTATGGCAGTTTGTAAGCGGAAAAAAAATTAAGATAGGACTACTTCTATTCTCTGAACATGGATTTGTGAACAGAACGTTATATCAACGTACTCACATTTATATTCAAAGCCATTTGTGGGATTAATGAATCTTTGAACCAAGGAAAAGACATCAGACAGGTGATTTGGATTATTACACATTACAAATTAATAGAAAGGCTGACAGTCATAGTAATTAACTCAAAAGCAACTCACAGATTGAGCATACACTGTGGCAAAGCCCACTTCCAGATGATTCATAAATAGAAGAGAGCAAACTGATCAATCATTGTCCTGTGAAAAAAGTTTGCCAAAGTCTCTTAGTGTACTTCTTTTCAGCTCCATCATTCCCTTACATCTCTACTCCCCTTTCTTCACAGCAAGGACCTCCGTTATCTCCAGTGCGTGGACCTGCAAGGAGGTGCTGTTGACTGTAGCTTAAATGCAGCTCATCTATGATAAATGAGAAAGAGTAAAGCTAAAAAAAGAAGCCTACAGCTTGTGGTTATACTAACTTTGATGAGAACAGAGTATGGATGAATGGTGATTGTGTGAAGGTCAGCAATTTCTGCAAAAGGAAAAGACAAAAACCATGAAAGAGAGCACACCAGTACTGAGAAATCAGTCGTACAGAGTGATCAAAGGGAATGAGAGGAAACTGAGCATGAGACATATTTGTGACTCATTGCAATATAACCAACAGAATATGTTACAATATTAAAAGTCATTCATTTGAATCAAATATAGAAATTGACAATCATACAGTAAGAGAAGCATAAAAAGTCTCAAAAAATCACATATGTAAAGCAGTTTATGTAAAACTTAATGAAAAAGATGTAGAAGAAAAGAATACTACAGTAAAATATCTGTTTGTTTTTTCAAGAAAGTACAACAGTCACACTTCTTTGAGTAAAACTCTCAGCAAATGTTTTAGGAGAACTTTGTGTCTTCTAACTTCCCAGTTTTTCTTACATCTATTCATTTACCTCCATCAGCATTAGCAGCAGTACTAATATTGGTTGATGTGCTGTAGTATCATTTACTCACAATTTCCATGTACTTCTATGGACAGCAGAGGAGTTACTGAACTCAGGTAGTCCCTAAGTGAATGCCCAGATCTTCCAGGAAGATCTTCCAGGTTGTGGATGCCCCATCCCTGGAGGTGTTCAAGGGCAGGTTGGATGGGGCCCTGGGCAGCCTGGTCGAGTACTAAAATTGGAGGATGGTGGCCCTGCATGTGGCATGAGGGTTGGAGCTTCATGATTCTTGAGGCCCCTTCCAACCCGGGCCATTCTATGATTCCATATTCTGTGATTCCAAGCCATGGTAGCACAAGCTGCTCTTCAGGGAAAACTAGAAGGCCAGCTGTCTGCTCAGTTCCACCACTCTTCCCACAAAAACTGCATACCCAAACTGACTGCTAGCAGACAGTCAGACATCATATATTCACCATTCTTTCGCTACTGAAATAGAGGTTCAGTGCGATCCCTGTTGAGCAGACAGCCAGGTGAGCTTTCTGACTGCCTCTCACCACTCATACCATGAAGCAGAGTTACGCAAAGAAAACACTGCTGCCAACATCCAAAATACACCTGCAATTTGGGGCATCATCACATCCACTCTTACAGACAACACCACCCAACTCCTTTTCACCTTTTCCCAGCAGATTCTCTTAGTACTTTTGCCCCAGTGTTTCCCTTGTGGAGGATTCTTACCCCACTAGTCTTGACAGAGAGTGGAAAAACTGTGATGAAGCAAGCATACTCACAGCGTTTGGTAAAAATTCATGGTGCTTTAGTCTGTAGGGGTAAAAATCAATGATGCTTTTTCATTTAGCAGAGGCATCTCACATGTGATATATAGAAATTTTTGGCTCAGTGTATGTGATCTGAACACTAAACTCTTCATTTCTTTCTCCTTTTCTCCACTGCGTTACATTTAATTTTTCCTTAACTGAGCAACATTGTGCAGTTGCAGTCATCACAACTGTTCTCAGTCTGGATTTACCTTTGGAGGTCAATACTAATTATTCTGCCATACATCCCCCATTTCAGAACTGCAAGCAGCTTTCATGTCTTCTCTATTTTTTTCAGTTACTCCAGAAAAAGGTATTAACTCACCCTACAAGTCTTGCCATGGGGCTGTTCTGCCATTCATGCAAAGAAAATTGTCTTTCTTCTCCGCAGAGTGCAATGAATTTTTCATCTTCTCACCTAACAGTTATATCTCTCAAAGAATAAAAGTAAATACAAAATCAGCAAGGATTCAGTAACAGTAGGTCAGCTATAAATACTCGTAAATGGGAAACATCTAGTGAACATCTTTGGAATTACAACATTACAGCATTCTGATTTTAGGAAAGTTACAATTAAGCTCCACTTCCATACAACCAGCTCTATATTACAAACTCAACAAAAATGTACGGTGGAGCAGAAGTCCTACTCAGTGCACCTCGTGCCTTTTACCCAGTTATTCAGATACAGCACTGTCACAGTTCTGGCCTGGTTTGACCTGGTTCCTTGACTAAATGGCACAGGGGGACCCTGTGATGGGTCTAAAAACAAAACAGCAGCAACGAGCTAAGGGAGAAAATTAATTCACTAAATATTAGAGCACAGTGTGAGAGAATGCAATAGAACAATACGATTGGAATTGTAGCTAATAAACCAATCAAGAGATTGTCCAAAACCAAAGGCCTTACTCTAATGTTGAAGGTAAGACAGCTAGGGAGCATACACTGCAGAGCCAAGCAGAAAAAGAAGTCTCATGACTCCCAGTTTTCTCTTTCCCTTTAAGCAGAAAATGGAAATGGAACAGTGAAGTATTCTGGGAGACACAGTTCATTCTTTCTCTTCTGTGAAATGTACCTGGAACTATCAACAGTCCATGGAACTGAAGCCTTAACTCTTTAACTCCCCGTGCATTACCTGATGCTATGATGTGGAACACCAATAGCAGAAATCCTGAAACCACAACAAGTGTGCCAGGGGACAACATCAGGGCCAACATTGTCTATCTTCATTAATGACCTGAACGTCTGGACAAAGTGCACTCTCATCAAGTTTGTAGATGGTACAACATTGCTGCTGAGGCACTAGTTGAGTGTGCTGCCATTCAAAGGGAGCTGGATTGGCTGCAATATTAGGCTGAAAAGATCCATGTGATATTCAACAAGAAGAAATGCAAAGTCCTGTGTCTGTCAAGGAATGACTCCCCAGTACATAATTACTGGATGAGGAGAAGCACTACAGAGAGAAATCTGGGTTCTGCAGGACAAAAAGCTGACCACAAGCCAACACTGTGCCTTCACAGCAGAGGAGGTCAGCGACCTCCAGAGTCACGTTAGGCAAGGCATTGACAGCAGGTCAGCAGAGGAATTCCCTCTCCTGTACTCAGTCCTGGTGCGATACATCTGGAGCTCTGGGCTTACTGGCATGAGACAGGCAGCTACTGCAGCAGGTGCAGTGAAGGGGCACAAAAATAACAAAGGAAGAGGATAACATGACATGAAGAGAAGCTGAAAGAACTGAGACTGTTCAGCCTGGAAAAGAAGAGGCTTAGGGGGATCTTGTTGATGATATAAATTCTTGATAGGAAGGAATGAAGAAGAGGGAGCCAGATTCTGCCCAGTGACAGGATAACAAGTGATGAACACAAAGTGAATACCTGTGAAAGTCTGTATAAATAGGAAAAACAAAACAAAAAAACAACAGTTTTACTCCAGGAGAAGTCAAACACTGCAACAGATTGCCCAGAGAGGTGATGGAATTTCTGGAGATGCTCAAGCCCAATTGGACACGTCTGCGAGCAACACCCTGCCTGAGCAAGCAGTGGACTAGAACATCTCCAAAGGTGCCCTTCCAGAATCTGTGATTCCGATTGAAATTCTCTGAAATTACTCTTTTTGTACCTTTGGGTGCTCCCAGATGAAATCATTAGGAATCACACAACTTCTTTCCCTAATCGGATATAAGAATCTAACACCAAGAGAGCTGTATTTTTCAAGACTGTCGTGTTGTAAGCATTTACACAGCTTCATTTTTCATGTGAAGCTATATTCATTCAATCTGGAGTTTACTTAAGTAGTTTAGACCACACTTCAGAACTTCATCACATCAGTGGTTCCACCCTCACTCTAAAGGTAATGCTGCTTTTCCTGAATACTCTCTGATTTGGCCCTGAGAGCTCACAAGCTACACCTGCTCACTAACTGAAGATACAGCAGCAAAAATTATTTCCTGACTTGTTCCCTTGCTTCAGCCCAAGACATTTCCAAACCAAACGCTCCAGGTGGGCTGAGAGGGTATGGTCTATCTCCTCTGGTTCCTGACTATTGAGTCCCACCACGTCAGAAAGTACAGCACGTCAAAAAGTCTGTGCAGTGCTCAAAAGTGAGATGGGGAGAAGCTAGGTTGGCACGATGAGATATTCTGCACAGCCCTTACTAAGCTGATGCTCAGATAAATCCCTGCTGTCTAGTGTAAACTCCTTTACCTTTTACCTCCAGTTACCTCATCTAATGATCCTCTAGTAAGATGAGGTATATCCATTATGCCCTATCCCCCATTCTTCAGGTGCCCTCTGTGCTCTGTCTGAAGTCAACTCAGGCTCTGCAGGTGGCAGTATGTCCTACCTGTTGCTAAGTCCACACGTTCTCCTTTCCCTACCATGACATTGCTACCCAAAGCTTGCACAGTTGTAGAAGAAAAACAAAAGGACAAAAATGTTCTCCAGAAAATAAGTCCAATTCTGTTAGCCTGGGCTCATGTAAGGGCCAGTCACTGAAGGAAGTTGTCGTAGTTTGGCCAGGTTTGGTGATAAGGAGCTAAGGGATCTACGGACTGGGAAGAGAAAAGGGTGGGGGAAGAGGCAAGAAAACCAGCAGCAGTGAACTAAGGGAAAAACTTCATTTAAAAAATACAGTGGCGGAATGTGAGATAATAGAATACGATGGGATTTTGAGTTAATAACTCAAATAAAACAGGAGAGAGTTTACAAAACTGCATTCCTTACTCTAATGCTATAGGAGAGACAGCCAAGAGCGCAGAGAGCAAAGAGAGGCAGTCTTGAGACTCCGCCAGTTTTATCTTTTTGTTCAAATGGAAATGGAACAATGAAGTCTTCTGAGAGTTGTAGCTCACTCTTTTCTTCTGAGACCAGGAAACCAGAAATGCTGGCAAGCCACTGAACTGCAGTACTAACCCTTTAACTCCCAGTACAGTGTGATGTTATGATGTGGAATGATTTTTGGTCAGTATAAGACCACAACAAGAGAGTATCTCTTGGAGCTAGGCTGCTTCCTGGGAAGGAGTGCTGTGTAGCCATAGAGCCCCTTCACCAGCTGGGGGAGCACAATTTTTCTTGCTATGATTACTGGTCTACCTGTGAATACTTTGCCTGGTATCTCCAAGAATCTGTCAGAAGCAATTTTGCTTCTTTGTGAGCAGGGCATCTACATTACCTTTATGTTGTGTGTTCAGACAGTGCTAGTCTGCAGCCATGTGCAAAGCCCTACGAAATCATTAGGGAAAAACTTGTGCCAAGACATCTGAAGGCACTTCTCCAGAAAATACAGGTGGGCAAAACAGTGTGCACCTTCTCTCTGCCTTTGATCTCTTACTCTGATTCCCTGAGAAGGAAAGTGCAGAGGCTGAAGGGGAACCACAGGGCACTTTGACAGCCTGTCCACCAGTAGGGATGCATGCGGGACCGTGGCTATGCAACATGCCCACAGAGCCACTTGTCTTCAGCTCTGACAGCTACCTGCAAGTCTTGGACTTCAGTGACTCTGAATAGGGTGCTCACTCTTAACTACTGATACACTACAAAACATTTCAGATAGTTACATTTAGTACTGTTGGAGCAAAGGTTTACTCTAGCTTGAATACATGGAAAACAGAATTTGCTTATAAGTCCTCCAAGGGTAGACATAATGGCTGCAATAAAATAAATCAGTGATCTACATTTGCTGCTGTTTTCCATCCCAAACATTTCACTGTCGGAGCATAATCAGCTGAGACTACAGATGAGCCTTTAAGAAATTAGCTTAGGAGTTACTGTGCTGTGATCAAGTTACAAAACAACAAGAGGCTCTAATACTTGGATTCAAAGTGCACGAAATTGCTATTCAATGTGAAGAATGATCATTTAATAAACCAACCTACCTGCCTTTCATCTGTCTTCACCACTTTCACCACAAGACTTACAGAAATGTCATTAGAAATTGACAGGCATCTCAGTTCATACACAGCCTCCTTCTGTAAGATAACAAATACTTAATTGCCACCCAGGGAGTAGGAATATATTTAAGTTTCCCCCACAGCCTTATGAAGTTTGCATCCAGGTCACCTACGTTCCTATAGAGCATGCGAAGCACAAGGAACAGATGTAAAAGTATACACACACACTCAATTCACACCTCTCTACTTCTGTTCATTTTTTTCTCACGTGAACAAATGAAGAACCCATCTGGAGATCAAGGGGAAAACAAACAAAAAATGCACATAAATAGAAGGCATTCTGGGAGCCTGTATTGATTGTAAGCCTGTGTAGCTACTTCTACTATAAACTTCTGCTATAAACAGTAATTGAATAAATTGTTGATATGGTTTTCAGACTAAGAATTAGAGCCACATTTAACTCTCTTTCAGGCAAAGTCCCTGATCACGAGGCTTTCAGCTCTGCTCTTGTTGATGTTTCCTCACTGGGGAGCAGGAGGCAACTCTATGCTGAGAAGTTCATCAGCAGGATCTGTCTGGGATGGAAGACCCTTTCCCAGTCCTGGGCCTGTTTGTAGCTGAATCTTATTTCTCTTCTCCAAAGTCTCAAGACAATACTGAATCCTGTGCTCCTGCATTGCCCTATACTGGTCAAGTGCTCTCATCACCTTATCCAACAGCGTGGCCTTAAAAGTGCACAGAACTGTGCTGCAGTTCAGCACATACAGGACTGCTGAACGTGACAGGCAGCTTCAGAGACACCCAGACTCGTCTGAGCCAGCAGCAGGAAACAAGGAGCACCCCAGAGCACCTCAACTTTCATCAGTGCCTGCATGTGGGGAACTGAGCCAAGTTCCTAGCTCCATGTGCACACCGACATGAGGACACCTATGTTCAGGAAAGCAATCAACTGGAAATTGAATCTCACTCTTCCTCTGAAATGTTGCAGTCTTCTTTACAACATTTTCAGATGACTTTATAAGAACAGAAAAAAAATCCGTAAAGACATGATTTAATTAAAATTTGTCACCTTCGCTTGATCTTAAAGAGCACTTTCTCTATTAACAAATTTGATACATGAAGAAGGAAAGACAATTCAATCTCTACAATCTCCACTATTTCTTTTTTAATCTCTCTCCATCAAAATATTTCTAATCCCTTTCTACACCCTTGGAATTCACCCAAAAGCTAATATTAAAATCCACCCCATCTTCATTCTTATTTTCATCTTTATAGATCAAAAGTATCTAAGATAATCTGTGATCCTGAGCAGATCCCAAGCAGCAGCCCAAATACAAAGTGAGGTAGAATAGAAAATAAAGGATATGCAATAACTATTTCTCCTGCTATCATAGAATCACCGAGGTTGGAAAAGACCTGCAAGATCATCACCAATATTTCTCACTAAACCACGTCCCTCAACACAACATCTGAACGTTCCTTGAATGCCTCCTGGGTCGGTGACTCCACCACCTCCCTGGGCAGCCCATTCCAGTGCCTGTCCACTCTTTCAGAGAAGTACTATTTCCTAATGTCCAACCTGAAGCTCCCCTGGTGCAACTCGAGGCCATTTCCTCCAGTCATGTCACTAGTTACATGGGAGAAGAGGCCGAGACCAGCTGGCTACAACTTCCTTTCAGGTAGGTAGAGAGAGCTATAACGTCTCTCCTGAGCTTCCTCTCCAGCAGATTGAACAATGCCAGCTCCCTCAGCCAAGTTGGTAACAGCCTACACCACTCTGTTAAAGAGAGGAGCTGCATAATATTGTGGCAGATTAAAATTACTCAAGTACCCCAATAGGCAGGAAGGTAAATATTAAAACTAAAGTCCAGTTGGATCAAAAGAACCAAACACATAATTTCCAATCATACGAATTTTAATTTCATTATTAGGGAGTCCCAAACTTCATGGAAACCAGGAGGATTCACCTCTCAAACAGATTTTACTAAAGGTGTTTTATCATAGAGTTCTGCACTGAGCTCTCAGGTTTCCTATAAAGCTGCAAGGAAATCTGCCCCTCCAGCAAGTCTGTTACCTTGAACACATCCCATGTCACAGTGCATTTGGGAAGAGTGACAACTGCTAACTCTCCTTGTACACTTGTGTGTGCATTTACCCTAGAGGTCTCCCTGTAAGCAGGAAGCAAAGGCTGTCATTGCTCCAGATGCATGATAATACGAGATCAATGTCTGAAGCAGCCTGTCTGACAGTGAATCTCTGCTTTGAGGAAGATGAGGAAGAAGCTTAGATATTACACGGACTTCTTCATTATTCACATCTGTCACTTTTATCTCAAGCTGTGAGTAACTGTCTTATTTTGTAGGTTTTCTTCACAGCTGCAAAGCTCAAGTCTTTTGCTTCTGCCTTGCTACACATTCCACTGCAGCCACAGATAAGGTGCAAGATGGGCACCTTATCAGATGTTCCCCCAGACAACAGAGGAGATGCAGCCAGCACAGCTGCTGCTTCCACATGGCATTTCTTATCCCCCTGACATTTCAAAACCACAGGAACAGCTTCAGCTGTCAGTGAAGTGCTTTCTGAGAAGGCATACTGTTTTGGAAAGAGTAAAGCCATACTGCCACACTATGTAGTACAGGAGATGAACCAAAGATACGCATACCCTACAATTCACACCAAGATTTACTTACATACTAAATAGAGATACAGAGAGTTTTTTAGATGGCTTTCTTAAAGTGACTGCCAGCTCGAGGCAAGGCAAAAATAAGAGATACATAAAATGAATACATAATAAGCAGTTAAGTTAAAAAAAGAAAAAAGAAGAGGGCTCAGATAAGGTCAATTTGCAATAGTTTAATGTTTGGGATGAAAGATGGGATTTGTGACTGTGATCAATCTGTAATACTTAGAGTTAAGGTCTACATGAAAATCTTTCAAAATGGAAAGACTCACTGGTATGCCCTTACCTTTGTCAGCTGCTCACTTCTTAACTGTATACTGATGATCTTAAAGACAACTGCCATAGTCTATTTCAGGCTATGAGTAAATACATGGAGAATACTCAGTTCTGCAGTGCTGGCTGTCTTGTTATCTTTTTGGCAAAAAATGCCGGTGGCTGAATGGTGCCTTTAGAAAGACCTGACATTTCCCAAGCGAGCCTGGAAAGGAACACGTTCTATCTTCTTTTCCCTACAAAGTTCCTGCTTAGCCCAGATTTTTGATTCAACAGAAGGGGAATGCAAGCTCATCAAATATGCCTGTAGTGTATGGCTACAGCTCTCCTGAGCTCTAAAACATTACATCTTTTTCTGCAAAAGGTACATTTGGCATGCAGGTTTGCCCAGGGAATATCAGCTTCTATGTTTTCCTTCATAATTCTATTCCATTTACTCAGAGCTGCAGCCAAACAGAGAATGCCATGACCATTGCTACAAACATCTCAAATGATCTCTAAGAAGTCAGAAAGAAGATCTGAACTTTGAGACTAACGATGACTGATGATGGTTACTGCCTGAGTTTGTAGCCCCATCATCTGGAAACAGTGATGAAGTGAGAACATACATGCACACACAGCTCCAGAAATTAGATTTCCTGCACCATAAATTGACCACTTTCAATGGTCATTTCTTTCTAATAACTTGCAACTTTCCATCCTGCAACAAAACATCATCCTTCAACCCAGTAGAGATCTGTATTGTTTCCTTTATGTTTTGAAAGTTACAGTTTTTATGAGATAAGAAGAGGCCAAGGGGAGAAGTTGGACATACTGCTCATTTTCTGCTGAGCCATACCTGTAACATACTCTGTGGGATCCTCTTACTTGCCACAGCATGTCATTTTTAACTGCCATATCATAAAATAGTTTTTAATGCATTGAACATTAAGGGATTTAAGTCTCTTTAATGCTCCTGGATGGTAACCTCTCAAGGTTCATACTGAGGCCAGCTCCATATAATAAATAGAATGTGGGCAAAAAAGCAATAACATAAATTAATGACAAGTACTGTAGAGAACATTTGAAACACTTGAAATCAGATCTCTAGGAGTTTTGCATTTCCAACAATAAGCCAAAGCAGTAAGTGAGGGAGGAAGGAAGGAGGGAAGGAATATTTCTGTTCTTTCTGGGGTAAAGTCACTTATTACTCTCCAAGCAAAAGGTTTTATACAATTTAATACAGGTCAATACTGTCAAGATGTCTGAAATCAAACCTATACAAGGAAGAACCCACAACAGCAATCAGATGTGCATAGGCTGGGGTAAAGCAATATGAAAACCATGGCATCACTGTACTCAATAGAAGGTTAATCTTGAAGATATGAAAGTGCTGTCAGCAGAGGCATATGGAATGTTTCAAAAACAGTAATGTATACAATGCAATATGAGCCAGTCTGGGGAACTTAACAGCTGTCTTATCCTGTCCAACTATGCAATTTACAGAAATCTGTGATTATTTAAGAAGTGTGGACAGCAATACCTATCTATACTAGCAGGAGCAAATGGGATCATTTTAGCTAACTTGAAGATTTTCCTATCAAATTATCTCCAAAGAATGAAGAGAAATCAAATTTACGTAATTGAGTTCAGCATATAGGTATTTGAAACCAATTAAGGTTATTTAGATCCTTTGTGTCATTAATGAGCAGCTTCAGATAAGGAAAAGCTCTCTCAACACACCATTAACAAGCCCAGCAACACTTGTGAAATGAGCTGCAGCTTGGACACACATCAGTGCATCAGGTCATACAGGAGGAAATGCCTTTTCAGAGCACATTTTGGCTGTTCTCACAAAACCAGTCAGAAAGCTCCCCATCTGTCTTTTCCAAAGGTATTTTTAGTATCCGAGACAAAGACTTGTTACAAAAGCCTATCAGAATCCTAACAGTTGATAATTGTGGGGTTATTTTATTTTATTAAGGTTATTCTTTTTTGCTAGTTTCAGTGTCTGAACTAAATGATCTTCATTAGTTTGCAAATATTAGGTCTTGTACCTAAGTGCATGTATTTGTAAGTATCCCAGTAGATATCTATGATACATGAGCACTGACAAGTTTCCATGAATGATAGTGCTTGGAATACCACATTCATTCTTGCTCACATAAAGGATTTTTTCTAATTCTATTTGAATTATTCTAAATTATTCTAAATAATACACAATCTTTTCTGCTTGTTATATGGGTACAAAAGCACATCACTTGTAACCACTATGCTATTTTGCAATAACATCTACGTCATCTCTGAAGTTTTGAAAACTTCAGATTCAAAAAGAAGCTTCATCTTATCTCACATTACTTACATGCCAACCATAACTGTTAAGTTGTTCTGAGTATCCCATTGCCAAAGAAAATGCAAATTTTGCATATTTTTCCTTTTCATACATTCTTCCTCAATTCTAAAGGCATTTTCCATAGAATAACAGAGACTTCTGTGTTCAAGCAAGTCCACCTGTTAAAAGTTAGACAATTTAACAGATTCATCTTCTCAGGCTAAGTTTATACTCAGCAGCTTTCCAGGAGGAGTGCCCAAGTGATCATGACGGCCAAGTTCAAGGCTGGGCAAGCTGTAGTCAAGGTTTCTATCTACTGCAGTTTAACAGTCACATCAAGGCTGAATCAGTCCTTCATCCAGTGAATCAATATATTAAAGCTAGACTCAAACTACAGCAAATCTCAAACGCACAAACGCAGACTTCTGCTCTGACCTGCACAACATCTGAATGAATGCCACAGGGTAAGCGGGTTAGATACAACTCCTACAAAACTCAAAAAATGAAAGACAACAGTCACAAATCACAGCAAATGAAGGGGATTTTAAAGGCTTAGCCTTCTTGCTGTTTGTTGTAGCATGTTTACTTAGCACTCTGAGCATGTCTTCAGTTGACAGATGAAAAACATTGTTTTTACTCATAATGAATAGGCATACAAGAATTCTGAGAACCTTGATCTTGCCACAGTAAACTCAAGAGACTGGAAACTCTAAAAAACAAAGTTGGGAAAGTTTTAACAATTCCATCAACAGCAAGAAAGTTCTTGACTGCCTGATCAGACTGAAGCAGGGTGGCAATAAATCTCATCAGCTCAGGATGAAGAGGAGGTAGTACTGTCTGGACACCAAAGGAAAAAGAGGACTACATGGAAAAGGTTGCACTTCAATAAATGCCTGGGGAAAAAAAAAAAAAAGAGGAAACGACCAAATCTGAGAATAAGGCACAGAGAGGAGTGAATACAGCTGAGGTTCATCCAAGCAACAAACTTACGAATGAATCGGTGACGCTGGGGAGATGAAGTCAGCTATGCCAGCAAACATTAAGATAGAGATGGTAAACAATACAGAAAACAGAATCAAATGAAACTAGACCTTTGACTTCTAAAACGTCCCCACATAATCACTGCTAAGCTTTCTTTGAGCAAACCTAAAACCATGCCTGCTTTCTTGTTAACTTAGTAAGAGATTAAAGCTCATTGTCCAGAATAAAGATTCAAGCCAAACTGGATTACCAAGGCAAAAATCAAGTATCTGTAAACAGGGGTAGGAACATCAGATGAAAAGCCAGAAATGTAGTTAAAAGGCAGGCAGTGCCCAGGGATTTGAGATAAAGGGCACAGACTTCACCTACGGATCCAGTAAATTGACACTGCACATGCTACTGCAACTGAAGAGCATGGGAAGCCTCCTCAGCCCTCTGATTGCTATTAAATCTTGGTAGAAGAGATGCTAATAGAAAATAGCTTCAAGCCAATTGCAAATGAAAATCCTTTCATTCAGCTGCATTTACCACACGGTACACTGATATTCTCTTCCAAATAATAATAATTTTTAAAAAAGTATGATTTCAAGCTTTATTTTCTTTTCTACTAAAAGCTTCTAATAGGAGAAGGGAAATTCTGATCTTGTCTGACCTTGTCTGCAAGGCCCATAATAGGACTTAATTGCATATTAGGGCACAGATTTCCATTGCTCTGGCCCCACACCATCAGTTTGAGTCGTGTGTTAAATGCAGCATATTTCAGATCAAAAGCCAGATGCCTTGACCATGCAACCCCTACAGTGAGTCTTTTACTGAACTCCATGAATTCATGTATGGCTGTAATGCACCCTGAGCCTTCTGAGTTCATAGGATGACACTGTTTAGGCATCTCATACTGCTGCTGAGACCTCCAGCTCCAATTCTATCTATCTGATCCATACTGAATCTTCTTCATTAATCTGTCAGTCCATCACCAAGAAAAAGCCCAGTCCCTCTGCACACGGATGCAATAAGGGAGCCCCAGGTTATGAAGGCAATATTTACCAGATGATTTTTTATCCAGATGATTTTTCTCACTTTTACATAGGACCAGCCTGACTTCCTTGCAAGCATCGCAGACGTCACACTGCCAAGGCCTGTCACCTCTTCTGGAAAACACAAGTGCAGCAATGCTTCTTCCTTGACAGGAGGACAGGTAACAGAAGGAGGCCCTGGCCTTGCCCCATCATCAGTCACATCAGACCTCTACAGAGGAGTTGGGGCAGCTTTCTTGTCGGCTCTGTGGTGGTTGGAAACAGATCTAAACAGCTACAGTTAGAAATGTCTCAAGCTCTCAGGACGATTTCCTTCAAACTGCTCTCCCAAAAAAAGCACTTCTACACAGTAAGCCTCAGTAACAGAAGAGGTCTATCTTTTCAACAGATTTTCTGTTTCTTAGCTAAATGCCATAGCAGTACTCTTCAGAGCAGGAAATCTGCCATAGTGATTGTCTCCAAGCCACAAATACGATCAGGTATAATAACGCCCTCTGATCTTTAACTTGACACAAAACTATTTACTTGTTGAAGTAGATAGGTAGGAAAGGAGCATTTCAAAAGACCCAGAGCCAGTCATGCACAACCTTTAAACGTGCATCTGCATAATCTGGAGTGTGTGAGCCACAAAAGTGTCTTAAATGGAACCTGCCTTCCAGGAAGAGATAGCAGTTTGACTCAATAAGCCACGCTGCAACTCTCAGCAAAACAGAGCATACACAGCTCAGTGCTCAACTCCTTTCCTGACATTAAAGGCTACAAGTGAACAGAACCAAACAGCTAGAACTGCCGTGGATCTCTGCTCTAGGCATCATTCTCACCTGTTGATTCAGTACTGCAATCAAGTTTTAAGTTTCCTTCACAAAAACTCCAGCTCCCATTTAGTACCAGTGATTATGCCACTTGGGTTATCCTGCCTTTGTCTACAAGTACAGCAAAAAGCTGGCATGTTGGGAAATTATCCAAGTGGGAGTACCCCTTCAAATAAGGGGTCTGCATAGTGTTGAGCATGGATCAGATGCTTCTTCGGTGCTGCATAACTTGGGGTTCTTAGCATCTAAAGGGACAGCAGTTATTTATTATTCTGTCCTTATAGCATTCGATCTAATAAACAGCAGGTCAAATGGTACCTTACAGACTCTGAGTGCCTTTCATACCAGGATCCTAATGGACCAGTACTCCCCCAGCAACAAACAAATACACCAAGAGTGCAGGACAGAGCAGTTAAATTGTTATCTTCCTCAAAGTACATAAGACACCACATCCCAGAAAGAACAGTACCGCATGGAAGGATTTGTGTGCCTCCTTAAAATAGAATTTCTGCTCTCTAGAATCAGCCATCCAAAAATTAAGACATATTATCTTAAGTTAGTATTTACATTCCCTATATATTCAGCAAAGAGAAAGGAGTGATTAAGGATAGCAATCCATACCTTTTCAAGACAGCCATCTGGGATGGGAAAGATTAAGCTTCCTCTGTAGATGCACTTAGAACGTCCATAGCAGCCAAATCTGATCTTCAGCCAGCTTAACTTCACACCCAACGGTTACAGGTTTGATGTCAAGTGAGATGATTTGTACCCCAGTTGGTACTGACAAGGAAGTCAGAACAGGCTGGAATCAAAGTATTTGAAGTGCACTAAGGACAAGATAAGTAGAGCCATCTATATTGCTATATAAAAAGACGGAATTTTAAGAAATACATACATCCATCTGGTACTGACGATCCATTATTTTGCCATGCCCTCAGTGCTCCACACAGTTCTGCTGGATTTTCTTCATCTTGTAATGAGCGACCCATCTGTTGACTCAAGACCAGAGAAATGTATTGGTAAGGACTGGGAACCAAAAAAATCCATTTCTGACTAGCAACTATTTCTATAATATTTAAATTTTATTTAAATTTTTAAATACAATATTAATATATATATATATATTATATTATAATTAAATATTTAATAAATAAAGAATTTAAAACATCCCTTTCTTGCTATAACAGAGTGACTGAGCTACTGGCCCACCATTAACTTGAGCATCTCCAAATATACTGCTATGCACACACAAGCATAAACAGAGATTATGTCAACCTCTTATTTAAACAAACTTGAATACAGGAACTCAAGAAAAATAATTTATGATTAATGTGGAATTGTAAGTATTTACAGACTCCTTCTCTAGCTTACTTTTAGAACAGAAATTCTTACTGATGTTTTCATGATGTCCACTCTTACTTCTTGACTTCCATTTTGCCTTCTTGCTCTCAAGAAAACAAACGATAAAAAAATACTATTAAGCAATTAGTTCTCTGCTTAGATGCCTCTGCTTGCAAATTGTTCTACTGCAGGATTTCTCTTTACTCCACAATGCTAGTTTGCCAGGTTTTCGTGTTTGCCCTAGATAATTCCCAACTGCAGTGAACACATGCTAGAAAACCTTAGTTATACTGTATAATCAATGAATACACAGACATTATAATTACGAAATACAAGAGAGTTTGGCTAAGCAAATTATTACATACACCAAAGAAAGAATAGATAAGAGTGCTTACGCTTACCTGGGCTTGCCGTAAAACTCCAAAGAAGGGATCTCCAGAAAAAGATCCTTCCCCACTGGTAGTCAGCTCTTAAATGGGACTAGGAGAGGTGCAGCCAGGCTCCACTCCTTCCAGCAGCACAGCTGAATTGCCTTCACCTGTGCTCCCAGGGCTGACTCATTGCTCGCCTCAGGTGATCAATCAGAGGTTCAGGCCATTCTTCCCATACATATATACACCACAAAAATCAAACTACAGCTTCAGAAATACATGTAAGCACACTGCTTACACATCCTTGCTTCTCGGCCAGGATGCTGGGTTTTACCCAACCTGAGCTATTGCTCCCCTCTACTCTGTCCTTGTGAGGCCCCATCTGGAGTACTGCATCCCAGTACAGTAAGGATGTGGAGCTGCTGAAGCAGGTCCAGAGGTGGCCTTGGAGATGATGAGAGGGCTGGAGAACATTTCCTGTGAAGAAAGGCTGAGGGAGCTGGGCTTGTGTAGCTTGGAGAAGAGAAGGCTCTGGGCAGGCCTGATTGCAGCCTCCCAGTACTTGAAGGGAGCTTACAAGTTTTTACACAGTCTGCTAGTAATAGGACAGGGGGAAATGATTTTAAATTAAAAAGGGGGCAATTTAAGTTAGATGTTAGGAGGAAATGCTGTACCCAGAGGTTGGTGAGGCGCTGGCACAGCTGCCCAGAGAAGCTGTGGTGCCCCATCCCTGGAGGCGCTCGAGGCCAGGCTGGATGGGGCCCTGGGCAGCTGAGCTGGTGGGGGGCAGCCCTGCACATGGCAGGGGTTGGGGCTGGGGGGGCCTGTAAGGTCCTTTCCAATCTAAGCCATTATATGATTCTGTGATCTTCCAAAGGTATGTGAAGGTTGACGTGTTTTTGCACCTTTTTAATCATTATAAATTAAACCATTTCACAATGTTAGATTAAAGATGATACTTACTACAATGGTTATGCAAGAAGTGCAGATATGAGATCAGCCAGGGGCTTTTATCCCTCACCAACTCTTGATTAAGGCGAATGCCAGGAAGTCCATGGAAAGCAGTGACTTCATAAGATGACAGCCAAAAGCTAGACCCTCAAATAGGAAGGATCTGCATAATTCCTTCAAAAGACACAACAGTCTAGCTGAAGTTTTGGCCCTGAAAGCACTGCCCCAGCAATCTTTGTATTCAGATCTGCAGCAGTGAATTACGGCTATATATTTTTATATATAGTTAAATTATTAAATTATTAAATTATAATTAATCAAATTAATTAAAGGTGATATAATTTAGTGTGTTATCATGTACAAATAAAAAATCCCAGTTGTTATATTCTTCGAGATAAAGATTTTTCACATGCTTTGAACCATTAAAACAAGGACATCCAGGGGTTCTAAGGACAATAATAGCATACACTACTGAGGGATATTTAAGAAAGTGTATAGGTTATTAAACCTTGTTCAAAGCATGCAATTAAACTTAGTGCTATTTTCTTTTCTACTCAGAACTTAATATTCAGATGAAAAACTCACTACCAAATGGGATTATTACGTTTCTAGTATTTCTAATGAACAAGCAACTTTCTTTCCAACAACCAACACAGAAGTCTGTTTTTATATATTATCACTCTGAGTTACATTATCCAGTTAAAAATACCCCAGATGTAAGGGAATCTATTCCTTTGAACACAGAAAATAGGCAGTTATAACAATTCAAACAACAAAATGTTCCCTCATGTTACATAAGAAGACTTGAGAAACCAGCAGACCATCTGGCAAAAAAAAAAAAAGTGTACTTTACTAACTGTGAACTTGTGGAGGCTTTTTTTCTTAGCATAAAACCAGCCAGCATTCCTTTACCCATTAACTATTTTGAACATGCACTGGAAATCAAGGGCTGGCACTGAAGATAAATACATGTCATTTTTCTACAAGGGAGACATTACAAAGAAATTGTTCTTACATGGTAAATAATAGAAACTCACAGAATAGTAGGATGAAATAGTGCAGTTCTTCCAGTACTTTGCTGCATGGCTGCCAATCTTCTTTCTAACTTCTGAAGAAAACACAATGGCTCAGCTGTGAAAACTTTCCTGGACTATCAAGTAATTGGAAGGAAAAAAAAAAAAACAACAACAATGAAGATTGATAATGCTCCTTTTTACCTAACATAGTAATTATAACCTCATATGCTGTTTTATTCCCTCACAATTACTTGGCCAGGTGCAAATGTTTTCAATATACTCACATTACAGTGAAAAACAAGTAGATAAAAGAAGGTTTTACCAACACACCTCTTTTAGAAGCCCTATTTATTAGTGTGCCATTTTCAAATTTAGTGATAACATATTTTAAGCTAGGAAGACAGTCATTATCATGCTAATATCTATTAATCATTGTAATTATGAAAAAACAATTAGATACATGTTGCATCACCTGACTGAATATCCCTATGCTGCATCTGTAGTTTACATCTACTGACTTTCTGATTAGCAAAAATAAACCAAATCAAGTAAGACCTCTCATCTGTGGCTTGGTTTCCAAATTATATTCAACACCTAGCACGTATATCTTCTGTTACTGCTGGTCTGTATTTGTGCTGTCTATTTTCATGTCACATCACCAAAACCTTTTTTCCTTGAGCTTGTTTTTTTAAGTGTTAAAGATGATGCCTCAGTTAGATGGAGAGCCAGCTCCAGGCACAAGAGATGTACCAGCAGAACCAGAGATACTAGGGTAGCAAAGTACAGGATCCAGACCTCTTTTATGCCAAACAACAGAAACTTTTGTAGAGCACTGAATTCAGGCCATGCAGCACGCACAGAAATGCTGAACAACCGAGTCAAATACTTAGTTTTTAATGACAGTAAATCTTCATGTAGGTGTTCTTCAAGGTACTGTGACACTCGTTTCAAAACTGACTTGTTTCTACCTAATTCAACTCTGTGGCCATTTGTTATTCTGGTTGTCACACTGCTGCAGCACTCTAGTCACAGGCCATAACCTCAGTGACTAAGGACTGAACAAACAGGACACAAAGCTGCCAGGTGACCAAGAGAAAATGAGTTTTCCTCTTGTCACAGCTAAATAGAGTGGATTGCTGAATGTTTGGAAGAGAGCGCCAAAGAGAGAAAACCAAGTTTTAATCTGCTTCTCTGTCTCAGAATTTGGAACTGACTTTGTTTCCTGACAAAGTTATCCAGAGACAGCGTGGATAGAGACAAAAAATTTATCCAAAACCCATAGAAAGTCAAAGGCATTGTCTTGCTCCTACCCCACCCTCCCCAAAATGAAACTGGAAAAAAAAAGTTGGAGAATAATGAGAGAAGCTCAGAGAGGATACAGTCCCTGAGGAAGGGCAAGAATTCAGTAAGAAAAGCCTGGTTAAATGTGAGGCAGGTGTCTGATAATTTGAAAAAGATCAGCATACTGATGTGGATCTGAGATTCAGCTGCAGTCAAAGGCTTTAGTGAGAGAAATTCTAGAGAGATGTCAAGGATGGAGGATGGATTGGTGCCATGATGAAATCAGAGGAGAGTTCAGAATACCAATAAGTTTAGGAATGGAATGCCTGGAAAGAAGTTAGAAGAGTGGGGGGAGGGAGGGGTCACGGGTGGGTTTCCTTTGTGTAGGAAACAAGAAACTGAGTGCAAGAAAGGCATTTGAAGACACTAGAAGATTACATGGAAACAGAATAGAGAAAAGCAAATGAGATGTTTGTATTTGTGACAGGAGGAAAGGAAGAGTAAGTGGCAAGAGACAGAAATTAAAGCCAAGAGAGTGTGTATAGCGTCTTTTATCATAGAATCCTTAGGGTTGGAACAGACCTTTAGAAGTCATCTAGTCCAACTCCTCTGCAATGAACAGGGACATTTACATCTACATCAGGTTCCCCAGGGTCTGATCCAGCACACTGCCTTGAAAGTCACTAGGGACACAGCATCCACCACATCTCTGGGCAATCTGTTCCACTGCCTTACCACCTTCACTGTAAAAAAACTTTGTCTTTATATCTAACTTAAATCCATCCTTTTTAAGCTTGAAACCATTTCCCCTGGTCCTATCACAACAGACCCTGATAAAGAGTCTATCACCTTTGTTCCTGTAGCTCCCACTGAGATCCTGAAATGCCACAATCACCTCAGAGCCTTCTCTTCTCCAAGCTGAGCAGCCCCAGCTCCTTCAGCCTGTCCTCATAGGAGAGGTGCTTCACCCCTTCGATAATTCTTATGGCCCTCCACTCAATACAATCCAACGGGTCTACGTCTCTCCTGTACTGAGGACTCCACATCTGGACACAGGACTCCAGGTAAGGTCTCACCAGCGCAAAGTAGAGGAAGGATCCCCTCCTTCACCCTGCTGGCCACACTGCTTTGGGTGCAGCCCAGCATACAGTTGGCTTTCCGGGCTGACTCATGTCCAGCTTCCCATCCACCAGCACTCCCAGGTCTTTTTCAGAAGGGCTGCGCTCAATCCTTTCATCCCCCAGTCTGTACTGCTAATGGCTGCTGCCTCAGCCCAGGTGCAAGACCTTGCACTTGAATTTGCTGAGGCTCTCCCAGGCCGAGTGCTCAAGCCCGTCCAGGTCCATTTGGTGGCACCCCATCCCTCCGGTGTGCTGACCACAGCCCACAGCTCGGTGTCATCTACAGACCTGCTGAGGGAACACTCAGCCCCACTGCCAATCTCACGGACACAAAAGAACATCAGTCCCAGCAACGTGCGACACCACTTGCCTCCGATCTCCAGCGAGACGTCGAGCCACTGAGCACCAGCCTCTGGGCACCGTCCTGCAGCCACTTCTTCGTCCAGGCTTCTCCTCACAGAAACCACCAAAGCCCTGCGCAGAGAGGGATGTGGGAGCAGGAGAAGCAACGCGGGAGCAGGAGAACACTCACACTGCAGAGGTGGATCTCTAGCACCTCATTTTCCCAGCAGAACCACCCACAGAAGACACAGCCTGGACTAACTGAGACAGCAGCCAGGTTCACATGAAGCGCCGCCATTTCACACAGCGGCCGCCGAGCACAGCAACGACGGAACAGCAGCCCTGCCTGCGTGTGGCAGCTGAGGCGCTTTCGCCGACACAACCCGCAGCTTCCATCTCCACAAGCCGCCCGGTCTGCCGGCGCCCAGCAGCACCCGGGGCTCCGCAGCTGCGGCGTCAGCCTTCCGCCGGGCGCGGCCGCGGCCACTCGGCGCCTCCGGAGCTGCGGCCGCCGGGCCGTCAACGGGAGCCGCGCACTCACCGCTCGCCCGGCGGCGCCGACGGCCGCCCTCGCCGCGCGGTCCCGCGTCCGAGCGGCTCGCGGCTTCTCCTCGTTAAAGCGGCCCGGGCGATCCTCGCGCCCCGCCGCCTCCGCTCCGCCCCCGAGGCTTTTTCCAGGCGAGCCCCGGCGACGTCCCCGCCGCGTCGGCCGCTCTCGCGAGAGCCGCCCGGCCGAGAGCCGCGCGGCCGCTCCGTCGCCTCGGGGAGCCGTGAGTGAGGGAAGCGGCCGGAACCGCGCCGCGCCTCGCGGGCCGTCGCTGCGCTTCTGGCGGGAACGGCTCCGAAGCGGCGAACCTCGGCGGTCGAGGCGTCCGCACTTCGCGGTGATGCCGGAGGACGTGCCGCAGTGTGGGAAGTCTCCACATAACGCTCTGGGACGGCGTCTCGGATAAAGCAGACGTTCTTCGCAGTTGCGGTGGCGGCCTCCTGCAAGCAGGAGAGCCCGAGAAAGCAGGGTTCCATCTTTCATCCCCTCTGCCCGACGCTGCTCTCTTTCTGCCCCGGTTCCTCACAAATACAGGCAAACACAGGAAAAATGTATTTCTGCAGAGTTTAATGTCGCTACAGAAGAAGGCAGTACGTGACAAGTGGTTCATTTGTTCACATCTCACTCTGTCACTAACACTGCAAAATCCAGTGCTTTGTTTTCCAGCTGCCGACTGCTCAACCCTGCCAAATACAGAAATGATACACCGATCTGTAACATGAAACTTGGCTGGCAGTTATCCTGGTCAGCTTTTATCATTTCCACGTAGACTTCATGGGTTTCCTCATTGCTGCAGGTTAATCGTAGGCCTTGTCAGCAATCTGTGTCAGTGGCCGTACGTTCAGGTGTTGTGATGACAGATAATGATGAATGCCCGTGATATCAGAGGTGACTGTTGGTGGTACGGCAGCAGAGGCTGAACCTTCCTACAAATACTCCATTACGTTCTGTTGTCGTGCCAGCAGATGGCAGCAGAGCTGCAGTTTCCATCGAAATCAACAGCAGGCATTACTTTTGGAGCGACCTACATCGGAGTGTCCAAGTATCCGTATGCACTTGTGTACAGCAATGAAAAAGTCATGGAAAAAGCCCCCTGCAAGGAATGCAGGGAGCATTGCCTTTGCCAACCCCTGAACAAAAGACTGCAGTGTTTTTCTCAGTAATGTCCCAGACGTTTCCAATGGGAGAGAAGGAATCTGTGGGACTGACGGTGGGAAATTCAGCCTCTTTTTTCATCCCCAACAGAGCTGAAATCTGGGCGACCAAAATTACCATGAGGTATCTTGGCAATATAGAAGCCAGTATCCTACACTAGGGTAACCCGTGAGTTCTGCCAAAACCCCAAAGCATTGACTGCAAAATGCTACAGTGGAGGAGTGGAAAAGTGGAGAAAATCTTGTTCCTGTGTCCTGGGAAACTCTAGCAGCTTTGTGCCATGGTGAGAGGCCCTTTCTCTAGTAAGATAAGGGCACACCAATTTTGCTGGAGAAGTAAGATCGTGCTTTCTTGGCAAGTAGAAGAAATACAGAAATAAATTTAAAAATTCCTCAGAAATACGTTTGGCTGAGACTTTTTCAGTCCACATCTTTAACCTTTTGGAACACTTTTAATTCTTCTATTTTTGTTGTTGTTGTTGTTTTGACATGGCTTTTTTTTTTTCATTCCCATTCAGCATTTTGGTCTCTTATCTACTTATCTGTTGGTAAAACGTGTGAGTGTTTCAAAAACATGTCTAAAGACAGAATTAGTTATGCCAAGGATGAATACACAGCTAGAAAGCCTATTTCTTCCTCCATTAGTTTTGGGCTTGTTATGATACATCCTTCATGAGACAAGTGCTCACAGCAGAGTTCTGGCAGTGTCTGTTTCTCCATTTTCTCTCCGTTTCCTAGTACCCAGAGCAGCTGTTTTCTCAAATCAGTACATTTGGACTACGTTTTGTCTTCCATCTGACCACTATGCACTGAACAATCAAGGATTAATCAAGAGGAAATCAGCTTCTCCATGCTCGTGCATGACGTAAGATTTGAATTTGTAAGATTCAAGGCATTCACAGATGTCACTTACAGTCAGGATTCTGGTGCAGACCTGCTTAAACAGCAAAGCAAGGTGTGCTTAAATGCCTGCTTATCAATGCCTCTAATAGAATGCATTCCTACATTTAAATATGCACAAAAATGTTTATGGATTTTTAATTGTTTGTATATATTCATGTCTATTTCATGGATTTATAATATGTAATTATATATAATTTATGTGATTTACATAATTATTTAATTAATGTATATATAATATATGCATATATGCATTAATTCTCTCCTCCTTCTGACCAGGGATAACTACATACTGGAGAATACTCACAAGTCTGCCAGCAGACTGCTGCTCACAAGGTCACATCCAACCCTGCAGTTCAGGTGGACAATGCAGTCGTGACAGCAGCAGTAGAGGAGCTGCTAAGGTGGAAACTCGACCAGCAGTCACATTTCAGCTTGGATCCATCTCTAGAAGAGAGACACCAGTGATACTATCAACACAGAATTAATGCATGGGCAGTCACTGCAATGGTCTGTGATGGCAGCTGAGCTCCAGGTGTGAAAGGTTTATCTATTGCATTTCTTAATTAATTATTATGTGAATATTACTTACAGGTTTTGAATTGCAGATTTTGGTTTCAGCTGTTCAGAAGGTCAGTGCTCCCAAACACTGAACCTACAAGCACAAACTGTGAGATGGTTTTGATACCTCCTATGGGCTCTCTGTACATGGAAACAAAGCAACAAATGGGCCCTGCAGGTAAACACAAACCTGCTTTTAGCACCATCCATCCCTGTGCCGAACATCAGAGGGGATCTGCTCTGTGTCCCACATGCAGAAAGGCAGTCTCTTGTAGGCATCTGGAGAACTAGATGCTCCAGGAAATCCATCCATTCCTTCTTTCTGCAGTTCTTTTGGCTTAAAAATGGTCTTTCCAACAGAACAGCTGGGTAACTTGTGTTGCTATTTCATTCATTTTGCCCTTCCTGTTGCTCTCCTTTTCATGCTGAGTCAAAATTCCCAGCAGAATTAACTTTCTGTTTCTAATGATCAGTGAGAAATTAGCTGGTAACACACATGAGGAGCTGCCAATCTGGGTTTGTCCAGCTAGCTCAGCACAGGTGATACCAGCAAGCAAGCAATGACATAAAAATACTCAGCATGATGAACCTTTTGCAAAGAGTTGCCAGAGCATTTCAGATCAGCACAGACTGTTGGGAAGTTTCTATCAGTGCTGTACTATTTCATCAAGGATTAATGTAAGTGCAGTGCCATCACTGCCCTCCATTTACTGAAGGTGCCTCCACACATTCTGGTTGTTGGCAGACACTCAAAGATGTGGAAGGTTTGATAGGTAAAAGAGCAGCTCCCTCCTTTTCCGTGACAGCTCTTTGTTCATTAAACATTTGTATATGATGTATTATACTTTTCAGACAGTCAAGAGAAAGTCAAAAGGGTTTTTTTTCATTTTCAGAATATAGAGGTTGTTGGTGTTTTTTTTTGTTGTTTTGTTTTGGTTTATTTTCCCATAACTGAATGTCTTAAAGAAACGCAAATAGTTTGAAGACCATTCTTCCCAGAATGCATCTTCCAGTTGAGAGGAATAACATTTCTTACTTAGCCTGGAGCTTAAAAGGATGGATAAGGGAACTGGCAGCTCTACACTTTCTTATTTAAAAAAAAACATACAGCTGAAAGGAATCATGTAGTACGTAATGCAGCTATCAATATATCTGGGTGCTTTTTTTTTTTTTTTTTTGGTCATTTATTGATCTTTCCTGTATTTCAGATTGATCAAGCAATCCACCAGCTTTGCAGAATTATGCCTACCCCGCAAGCCAGAAATGCTTCAAACCCATCAGAAGACATCTGTAAATACCTTGGCACAGCCCTTCTCCAGATCAGCCCAGTGAGGGCTGAAATAACTCATGATTCCAGCTGACAACGTGCTGCTTTCTAACAGACGTTTTGCAGGAAGGGTTCTTTCCTTTGTCATTTGGCACAAACCTTTTCCTGCAGAGAATTAAAAATAAATTTCACTGCCGGAAAGATGTGGAGATCATCAACACTGCGTTGCCATGCAGCTTTTGTTGCAGCTTGGCAATGTTCTAGCTCTGACATCAACAGTTCCCTCGTAGATCTAACAGCCAGATGGGTGTGAAGTTGTGAACTACTGACTGAGCTGCTCTTGAAGTCATGCCAAGAGAGATCTCTGAAGACACACATTCATTCTGCAGGGCAGTGCTGTAAGGTCACAGGAAGAACGAGGTCAGAAGTGCCTTCTCTGATGTTTCTGGGGTGTGCATTGGCTCGACTGGCTGCCCACAGTCACTGAGCTGCAAACAGAAGAGGTGGGGATAATCATTCATAACAGCTCAGTTATCCATTGGGTTTTTGCATCTCTTTATGTTTGCAAATGGTCCACGAACAGACCCTGGTTTTACTGAATGCATTAGTTACTCAGAGTTATTGCTGACACAGGACACAAAGCACAGAAATGCTGGCTGGGGTCACCTTTCTCTGAGGCTGAGCAGGGCTGCCATCAGCTAGGCACTTCACATGAGGGCTGGTGAAAGAAAGGGAGCATAAAAAAAAAATCTGACACACAGCTCCTTCTCAGACATTGTATGGGTAATGTGAAGGTGAAAATACATTCATAATTTGAGCTCTTAAGCCATTCTGAACCACAGTGTACAATTTTTTCCCACACTGCTGTTTCTATCCAGCAATGTGCATATGTGCAGTGGTACAGAGGTTGGTGGCCCTTCCTGTGGCAGGGGGTTGGAGATTCCTGATCCTTGAGGTCCCTTCTAACCCGGGCCATTCTGTGTGTGTGTGTGTGACTGGCTAAACACCAATTGTTGCTAGCTCAGCAGGTATACTGCTAATTATTGAACGTCTGACAGCTGCTTATCAACACTTGGGCACTATTTCTGGACAGCTGCCCATCCCTGAATAGAGAGAAGTGTGGAAGGAAGACAGAGGGGAGTCCCTTGATGCCTGCCTGTTGCATCCCAACCTGCCCACAGAGTGAGTCAATTCGGCCTTGTGTGGAGGCCCTGGCTTCTTTGGAGTCTGTTTTTCTTTTGCTGAGCTTCTCCTATCCAAACAGAATGGCCTTACAACATGCTTTCTGGTCCTTAATGCTATACCCATGCAATTTGTAACTATTACAGTTCGGTAAGTGAGAATTGATCACATGATTGAACAACTGTATTTCTAAAATATGTTATGAAATAACTTCTTTTTACTAATACTAATAAAGTCTTTCTACTTTTTCAAACTGTTTCCAAGGGCAAATTACAAAACACATGGTGCTGTACTGCTTCTGACCAATCCCACATTTGATAGCCAGTGCAGAAACAACATTCCATCCTACAGCATTAGCTAGTTCAGAGGTACCAGACGTGTATCTGGCTGTGGCTGTTGTGCATAACTGGGGCTGAGGGATCAGAAATGACAGCTCCACTCTTGGAGACCACAGAACTAAAATGGAAAGATAAAATAGTTGCAGGGCAATTGTTCTCTATGCCTGAAGCAGGGACCGATTTATGGGGGAGAGATTTAACAGTTAAATGAGGATTACAGCTGCAAGTCTGTGAAACAGATGTCAGGTGTCAATGAATGTGTTAACAGCTGTGATGAAGGAGAAATGAATCCAAAGGTGTGGGCAGGGGAAGGAAATCGGGGTGGACTCACAATTTTCCCTTACAAATAACTGCCCAAGGAGGGAGTGGAGCTGTGAAACAGCAACAATATCCCATAGCCTTAGAAGGGAGAGTGGGTCTAAAAGCTGTAACACAGACAGTGGTTAAGGATGGTCTTCTGGAACCTTGTCTGTGGCCTTATAACACCCCAATCCTGTCGGCACGGAAGGCAGACGGCACGTATCGGCTGGTGCAAGATGTAAGGAAATGACTGAACCCGTTCTCAAAAGACAGCCTGTGGTTCCTAACCCCTATACCCTAATGAGTCAGATCCCACACGGACAGCAGTGGTTTGGTGTGAGAGACCTCAAAGATGCTTTCCGGACAGCCTCTGGACTCAGAGAGAAATGGCTGCGTTTGTATGAGGACACATTGTAATCCTATCGTGATTCGTGATGATACTGTAGATACTGGAACTCCTGCTAATCCTTGTCTTTGCAACATGTGAAGCAAGTGACTGGTGCTGCTGTCATGCAGAAAGCTCCCTTCCAACCACTCAGCAAGCATTTGGATGAGACAGCTTCCTGCTGGGGAGCCCTCCGACATCACTGCTGCCTCCTCCAGAACCATACCTGCAGATGCTTCAGAGCTCTTCAGCATGGACTTCCTTCCTCCCATCAGCAGCTGCTCCTGCACTGACCTTCATTCACACTGGGATACCATCTGCTTCCAGCAGGAGCTGACCTGCGAGACAGAGAAAGGAAACGTGGGATGAGCACCAATGCAGAAGCACAAGGCTGTGTCACCACCACGTCTTGCAGCCTTGGGAAGTCAGCTGCAACTGCAGCCTTGGTCAGAATTACAGCGGGCACCGTAAATTAAGTGTGACCTCTGAAGTTGTTGCCATGATCAGAAATAGACGCTGAAATCGCTCACATAACTGTCGGTGGTTCCCTCCAAATTCTTTTGCTTTGGGGAACAGATGGACTCGGAATGGAAGGACACGAGAAAAAGGACATCTGTTTGAGCTCAGCAGACTTGAGAGGTGGGCCTGGGTGAACCTCATGAGGTTCAGCACAGCCAAGTGCAAGGTTTGGCATTTGGGCCGGAGGAATCCCAGGCATTCTTTTGTCATCGTGGTGGTTTCCAATAGACCCCAACAATGAGACATCAGGTCGCCGTGTGGGCTCCTGGGTGACACTGCCATTTCCCAGCCATTGCAGCCTAGGGGCAAATAAAGTAAAATACTTCAGAAAGATCTCACACTGATTGCATATTTTACTGTTCTTTTACACAAAACAGAAGGGGAGGGCAGCAGATGCATGCAGCTGCATCAACACCCAGGCTGCTAAAGGAATGGAAAGACAGAAACATCAAATATCAATGCCTTATTCTAATGCAAGGAGGGAAGCTTTTTTCAGTGATACTTTTTATCATTTAAAATAAGCAGTTGGCACTCTTAAAGGAAAATCCTAGGCCCTAGGTTCTGGCAGTGTGGCAATCTGGCACGGACTCAGCTGTGAATGATCCAAACAGTCTGTTCCAGATGTTAACATCCCTTCTATGCATTCACAAGTTTTCTCTCTTGACTTCCCCTTACAGCCGTTAGATGCCAGCAAAACATCCCACTAACACTCCTTAACTCTGTGCACACAGGCACCCATCCAACCAGAGCCATCAGTCATTCCCAGCCATGCGCTCTTCCTCCAATCATGGTCAGCATCACACGGCCGTCACGCAGCTCACTTGACTCAGTTTTTCTCTTCTTTCTGGAGGTGTCCTTGCTTCTCAGCCTTACCTTCTCGTGATGTTTATCTCGCTCTGCAGCTCCTGCTCTGAATAGGCTTTCTTGGATTCCCGCATGACAGGCACAAAATGCAGCCACAGCCCCTGCCACCAAGGTCAGCTCTTCAGCACACATTACCTGAGGAGCACTTGGCAACTCATGCAACCTGAGCAGTGCCAGGAAGACTGTTTCACTTCTGCTTCTCCTGGCTCAGAAATTCATTTTCCTACCTAGAAAATGGAAAAAGAAAGGAAAGAAAAAAAATCCTGACATAAAGCAGACACAATTGATACTATGGAATTCTGGAAGGCAAGGGATTTGCCCTCTATGATGAGAAGTTGAGTGCAAAGAACTAAGAAGAGCCATGAGCAGGTTGTGAACTTGTGGGTAAAATTAGGAAGTGCAGCAGTGCAGGGCTTCTGGAGGTGAGGGTCTGCTACAGCCGCCTGGAAAGAGAGCCTGTTGGTGGGAGCTGCTTACTGCAGCCAGCAGAAGCATCGCACTCACTGACTCTCATCCTGATGGGGGATTCCAGTCAGTCTGGGAAATCAGCATGGCTGGCTGCAAGCAATCTGACAGACTCCTGGAGTGCAGTGAGAATCACTCTGTGGTGCAGGCATTGGGCACAGCAAGCAGAAGGGAAGCATTGCTGGACATGGTGCACACCAGGGGTTACGACAGGAGGCGGTCAGGGCTGCAGTGACCATGCCCTCCTTGAGGTTGTGATCTCAAGGAATGCGGGCCTGGCAGGAAGCAAAGGCAGGAGCCTGAACTTCAGGAGAGCCAGCTGCAGGCTGTTCCAGGAATTCTTGGACGAGATCCTCTGGACAACTGTTTGTAGGGGCAAAGGGATGGAAAAGAGCTGGTCACTTTCTCAGAAAAAAACGTGCTCAGGTTGCACGCTGAGCTGCAGGAGAGGAAGGGGAGGAGGTGCCAGCACGGCTCTGCACGATGCTCTGCCACACTGGGCAGCTTGATCATGGCTCAGCAGTGGGATCCGACGAGGAGAAGGGGAGAAGGAAATCAAGGATGGGAGGGAGCCATCAGACACAGTCAGTGAGTGTCTGTGAAGTCTTGCAGACACAGAGATTCCCAGGTTGTTTCTGCTTTTGCAGCATTTGTGTGCTGCAGGGTGAGCAAAAGGTTCTGCTGCTTGATTCTTCTGCAGGAGCCGCCTAAAAGGGAAATGGCCACTGAGCTGCAGACCAAGCAGTACTGCCTAACGTTGGCCAGGGGGAGCTTCTCCTGCCGCAGTGTGCTGATGACAGGTCTGGAGATGATCTGCAGGGCCAGCTCGTAGGTGGGAGCCAGGAAAGGACATGATGCGAGGAGAGAGGTGTTAAGGAGAGGCCAAGGCATGAAAATGCATCAGAAAGCCCTGAAAAGCGTCACAAAGCCACAGCCAGGAAGCTTGGGAGTATCATGAGCAGCATCCAGGATGCGAGAGATTATTTGCTACCATGCCAAATGGTAGCAGAGCTCCCCCTGCAGACATCCCAAAGCCAGACAAAACAGGAACAAACCCGGAGCTGTGCTGCACGCACCCCACAGCCACAGCATTGCAAGCTGGGGTGCCTTGCTGTGTGCTGCATTCATCCCAGTCCGTGTGAATGAAGACTCCAGAAGCAGTCAAGGCGTTGATTGAGCACAAGTGTGCTTTTATTATTAAATAAAGGACAGGAGGGTGTGAGAGGTCCACGGTGAAGATGGGACTCATCCTGTCTTGTCATGGAGAGAGTGGCTCAGAGCTCTCAGTGCTGCTGTCCGGTGCCTGGGACTGGAGGTCTGATTGAAAGTCCCCTTGCAAGAGGCTCTGCTCCTCCTCACTGACACTGACCTGCTCCTGCATGGAGGTGCTGCTGTCGGGGCACTCACACTGTGCTTTGGATGGGCTGCACTGCATGGACTCCTGGTTACAATCCAGGCTGGCGACTGTGGTGTCTTGCAGTCCCAGGTCAGCAACTTCAGCAGAGCCAGGTGTAATGAGGGCATGGACTTCGATGAGCTCCTTCTCTCCATCACTGTTTTCATGTGTAAGGCTGCTGTTGGAACTGCAGCAATTTGTGCTTCCTAAGAGCTCTCCACTGATGGAAGCACAGAGAGCATTGTTGCTACTTGCCCTGGATCTTGTGGGTTGGCAAGGGCTCGATTCACCTAGAAAGGATACACAGAGGTTAGTGTCAAACTTTCACAAGCTGAATTACGACAGTGGTTCTTGATCAGGGGTGTACTGAAGACGTTAGGCAGGGGCTGGAATGGCAGAAGGAGATACAAGTGCAGAGCAAGCTTGAATTCAATGTTCCTGAAAAGCAGGGATTTGGAAGCTGCATTTGCACCCTTACCTGCCAGGACTACCACTGCTGTTTCTGAGGGCTGCCTGGCATTGTGCTGCAGTTGGCGTTTGCTCCCAGAGGATGGCTTTCTGAGGCTGAAACAGCAACACCAACTGCTAGCTGGTGATTCCTCCTTCTTGCTGGGTGGATTTTGTCTGGAGAGAGAAAACAGCCAATGCTGTGAGTCGTGCGTGGTGCAGGGTGAGGGAAGAGCAGCACTGAGCTCTTGGCAGCAGTTGCTTGTTCCTAGCACTGCCTGGTTTCTGCAGAAACACAACTTAGAAACTCGCTCTGTTTCCAGCAGTTGAGGATGGCTCCATTCCTATAGCTCAGCCCTGAAGTCTTGCTGGCTAATTCCCCTCAACTCTGTCAAGCAAGATGCAGAGCATGTGAGCAAAGGCTCCACAGCTGTACAGCACAGCATCTGAGGGATGGCTTTGATGGAGCTGGCAGGCGTAACTCCTTTCTGAGGAACCGTGCAGCCATAAAGGAAGTTCAGAAGCATCTCTGACTCTTACATTAGCACCTCATCGGCCTCATCTCACTGCCATGTTTAATTTCTAGTGCCAGCAAGTCTGACCAACTGCTCTGCTTAGAGGAGAACTGGATTTGGTTTCAGGTACGTGGCCCTGACATCTGGAAAATCCCACCTTAGCCTAACTTACTTTCAGCAACTTTTGGCGCTAGAAATACTGGGAAAAAAAAACCACAAAAACCCACCCAAACAATGATGCTAGGTGCTGGAAAAGAAAGTCCTCTTTACCTGTCAGATGGAAAGTCGACGACGGTGTGGAATTTGCCCTGCCCAGCTGCAGGGCTTTCTTCCACTTCAATGTCGTGGCTGCTCTCTGTCACAACAGGAGAGCTGCTGTGGCCTCGCCTCTGTGCCTGTGCCTCCTCCAGGCTGAGCAGCTTTGTGGCAGCAGAAGAGACCCCCACAGACTTGGGCCCTGGGAGAGAATTGTGCCCTGTCAGGGAAAACCACAGGTAAGAGCGAGGATCAGAAAGCAGCAGCACAGCCACCACAGTTCTGGGGGAGGTGCTGTATTTTTCTCAGGCTTGCTTATCCGAGCCACTGGAAGAAGAGGAGCTCAAAATAACCATGTGGGCAGAAGTCTGTTTATGGCAAAGGACAAGGTCATCATTAAGAGAGCTCACCCCTAGATAAAAGGGGCAGGGAACTGAGAAAGCTTCGCTGCCACACTTGCATCAAGCTTCTCCTGCATGCAAACCATAATAATGACGGTTTCCTCCTTGTGAAGTTTGGGCTTGGACATTCTCAGCATCCAGCAACAGGATGCCAGATTCTATTGGAAGCCCAGAGGTCTGCTGTCCCCTTGATGGTAAAACAGTATCTCAAAGGTCCCGGAGAAGGCCTGCATTTGATCAAGGTGTCACGTCAAGATAAAGCTAATGGAGGAAGACACTCACCTGCTGCATCTGCGATGTCTGCTCTGGATTTGGAGCAGAAGAGGTCGTCTGTGTGGTTGATGATGAATTCCACCACATCCGACTCTGTCTGCAGCTCCATGCAGGCAGCTCTTCCGCTGGCGCAGGCAGACTCGTTCTGCTGTGATCTGTAGAAAAGGCAGATTTTAGAAGTCATTTCTCCAAGACCGTTTCCCCGAGTCTGAATTGTTGCAGCCAAAAGCTGTCAGCTGAGGCTCTGGAGACTTCCGCAGTGGGCAATCAGTGATGCCACTGCAGAAATTCCCCTGGATGATCAAGGACACGTCAGTCCCATCTCAACAAGAGAGCAGAAATTGTCACCTAGACATTGTGCCCGTGGGGTTGGAGAACAGCTCAGGCTCCTGCTCTGCTGTCAGCCACAGATTTTACAGGAGAAGAGCACATTTGATGGAGAAAAAGGGAGGACTGTTTTTTTTTCTGGAGAACAGATGTAAGCGTTGTGTTGAAACAGAAGCAGAAGTTTACCTTAAGAGGTTTGGAGCCCACACAATGGCTAGGTTCTTGGCATGCATGTTTGTGATGGTGGAGTTCCCAGCCAGACACGCCAAGTGTCTCATCAGGTACTCCAGTGTCCTGGAAAACAAGAGAGGCAAACGTTCAGCACCAACGAGCATGCCGTGCTGCAATTCAGAAAGACAAAGGCTGGAACCGCATCGTTGCCCTCTGCAATGCAGCAGGGCTGAGCTCAGCAGGCTGAGGGCAGCACTGACCTGTAGTGAGGAGCGGGCAGCTGCTGGATGACGTCCTGCATTCTGAGCAGCCGCTCCTCCTCTGTAGCGGCACCAACAGCATCCTGGAGTAGTGCAGAAAGGGAGCGAGACACCAATCAGGCTAGTACACCACTGCGAGTAAACCTCGTGGGGCTGACAGCAAAAGGGCCTCCGAGCTGGGGCACTGCTGCAGCCATCTGCCAAGAGGCCCAGGAAGAGGGAAATGAAAGACGTGGCCTTGTGCTTACCGAGAACTTGCCGTACAGCTGGTGGGTGAGCAGAGGGTTCGGGAGCTCCCTGAAGTACATCTTGCAGAGGGAGCTCACGCTGTGAATGTCCCGGACGGTGAGCTCAGGAATCTGCTCCGACTCAAATTCCTGCCTGGAGAGAGGGACGCAAACCCGGTTGAGCGAGAGGAAGGCAAGCCCAAAGCCACACCAGATGCACTCAGGCTGTGTCAGTCGCAGCACTCTTACCGCAGCCTCTGGATGTTGGACGTGACGCCGGACAGGCGGTATATCCCCTGCACCACGCCGTGCTGCTCAATGAACTCAGCGCAGCTCTGGAGGACCTGGGGGACTGAAGAACACGTGCCAGCCGTCAGTGGAGCTCCTGATTCAATCGTGCTGCAGGCTGTGCTTCACATCCCATCCACTAAGCCCAGCCAGGCTTGGCTGAAGCAAATACAGATGTGCTTGTCTCTTAGGAGCATCCGCCTCACTTGATCCTTCAGCCATCAACTCCCATTACACGTGTCTCCACGGCTATCAGCCTGCCCCCTGCTAGATATGAGCTCCCTTTCATCTTCTTTAGATGCCCAGCAGAGGAAGATCTCAGGAATGGGCAGCTCCTTACCATCACGACCGGAGTGGAGAAGATGCTCTCCCAGGTCACCGCCAAACACCCTTTCCTTCTCCACCACCCGCTCGGTCGGTTTCTTTGGGCGGGCCTTCACCAAGGAACGAAGGAAGGTGAGGATCTTGCTGCGTTTCTTGGGCACTGCACAACAAAAGGAAGAAACCAGGTCATTTCAGGTCTGGCTCCGTTGGACGAGGCCGAGCACAGCACATTCTACAGAGCACGTCAGAACGGGAAGAACATTACCAACCAGTACATACAAAAAGGGATTTTCCCCATCTCTGGAGGAGCCCAAGGCCAGGTTGGAAGGGGCCCTGGGCAGCCTGTTCTTGTCTCACATTAAATGTGGGGGCTGGGAGATCATCCTGAGGCAGGAGGGTTGGAGCATGATGATCCCTGAGGTCCCTTCCATCCCAAGCCATTCTATGAAGATTCTATAGTTTTGCCAAGTCCAATCATAAAATCAGGAGGATTGGGCCAAATCTCTGCCCCATGGTGTGCATGAAGAATCATCAACCCAGAGGACAATGTGGCATGGATAAAGGAGGTACTAAACATGGAACACACCCCCAAAAAGACTTCATTTTGCTTCCCCACACCATCAACTGTAACATCCGTACCTGGCTTTGGCACAGAATTGATGAGTGCCTCAGGAATGTTCTTATTAATGAGTTCCACACACTCCCCTGGGAAAAATCCAACCTGTAACAAAAGGAAAAGAGAGGCCAACTATTGCATGCAGCACTTCTCAGATCTGAACTGTTAAACCTAAAGCCATGTAACATTTCCCTCGGAACGTGCTTGCCTGACGTTCCATAAGACTATCCAGCAGAAAATGGCCATAGTTCACAGCATAAAGGTAATAATTTTTCATCATTTGCAGCCAAAGGCAAGGTCCCCTGACACCGACACAGGGAAACTGTTTATGTCCTTTAGGCATCCTGAGCAGGCAGAGCAGCTCTAAGCTGAGATTCCTGCCTTTACTGAAGTTGCACTCTCCAGTCTGAAGCTTGTGCCTACCTGGAAGCCGAGCTTGCCTCTCCACCAGGGGGTCAGCTCCTTTGGTGGCATGTCGATGACACAGATGATGTCTCCCACCTGCAAGAGATTGCAACGTCAATCCCAGCTTCAGCACGGCTGGGAGGAAAGCACAGCTCAAATGACTGCATTCTTCTGCACTGCCAAACATCGCCGAGCATGAGAGCACTTGCACCAGTGCAGCTCTGAAGGCATTTGCCATTGTAAAATTGAACAACAAGGAACGCCTTGAACTGCTTACCTCAAAGGAGAGTTCATCCGCTGCCTGGGCAACGTATCTCTTAATAGCATGGGCAGCAGCAATAGCTGGAACATTCACAGGTGCCACCTCATGGTCCAGCAGGGGCTTCCCCTTGTTCTCAGTCTGAAACAGAGAGCACAGGCCACGGTGAGGAGCTGGGAACCAACAAGGAGGACTTCAAGGTGAGGAGCACATCTGCAGAGAAAGCTGCAGGAAATGCACTCGGTCCTTATCATGGGCACTTGAGAAGGAACTGCAAGTCTAATAGCGGCTGTTTCTCTCCCTGGTGTGCAGCAGGCACACGCCAGGCAATGCAAAGATGCATCTCTCCCCACCCAGACTAATCAGCAATGGCACTGACGCAGACAGGTGGCCTTGTCCATTTTGCCCCCTCCTTTCCTACGCTCTTTGTGCAGGAAGGCTGGCTGTTTAAGATGCTAGGAGACCGTGAAGAGGGAAACCAAAGCTACGGCTGCAGTTACAAGGTGCAAACAGTGCCATTGCAAGCACCAAGCAGCTCTCTTGAGCAGTCCAACCAACAGCGAGGCCAAACAGAGCAGAGAATGATTGTTGTTTCTGCAGCCATTTCAAGGGAAAAGTCAGTAGAGGACAAACACAACAGCCGAGATGGCTCTGGTACTTTTATAAACTTGCCACACTTGCACTACTGTCTTGCCACAGAGGAGCTCTCTTGGAAAGCAGGAGAGCACATCTGCGGCTCACTCTGCTGGCTGCAGTCAGGGAACAAAGACCAATCAGAGCTTCATACTCTACCTCTGTCCATGCCAGGTCAGGCCCACAGCTGATCTCGCTGCACGCCACGGCCATCAGCGTAGGTGTGACAAGCTGGAACTGAAAAGAAACACACTTTTATTTTCTCTGTTCACATCTCTGCTGTGCTCCCTACAGCTGTCGGGCACACTCACACAGCCCAAGCACGCCTGCTGGTGTCCCTGGTGATGCTGTGCAGCTCTGCACAAGCTGGGGCTGGGACTCTTTGCCTAAGGGATTGGTTTCCTGTAGACCAGCTGGTCACAGCACCACAGACAGCATCCTTCTGAGGGCTGAGCTGCAGAGCATGTGGAGAAAACCCACACGTGACCAGCGTCCCATCAAAGCTGGATGAGGCTGTGTTACTAAACACGGGGCGTCACGGGCTGCTAAAGCATGTGGGGGGACAAACCATGGCAGGTACCTGACAAGAGATCAGAACGAGGGAGAGAAATCTCACGAATCCGCAGCCGTTCCTTGTCTCTTTGCTCTGATCTTCCACGAGCAAAAGCTGCAGCAGGGAAGCAGGCAGAGGGTGGAGAGAGGAGAGAGAAAGAGCAGGTCAGTTTGCTTCCACGGTTTAGCAAAGACTACGAGGGGAAAACCAAAATCTGCCCTCCCTCAACTTAAAAACTTAAGTTTTCAACTTAAAACCATTTCCCCTTGTCCTGCTGTTATCTACCCTTTCAAAGAGTTGATTCCCCTCCTCTTTTTAGGCTCCCTTTAGGTACTGAAGGCTGCCATGAGGTCACCCCACAGCCTTCATTTCTCCAGGCTGAACAAGCCCAGCTCCCTCAGCCTGTCTCTGCAGGGGAGGTGCTCCTGTCCCCTGATCATCTCTGTGGCTCGCCTCTGGACCCTCTCCAACAGCTCCCTGTCTTTCTGGACACTGTACTGCAGCTGGGGCCTCACAAGAGCAGAGCAGGGGGGGACGATCACCTCCCTGTCCCTCATGGCCACCCCTCTGCTGATGGAGATAATGTGATCCTATGAGCTCCGCCAGCCAGCAGTTCTCAGCACTCACTGTCCCCCCGTCTCTCCCACACTGTCTCAGCTTACCTACAAGGTGCTGCACAGGACGGTGTGAAGACAAAGGGACGCAGTCGGTGCACAAGTGCAACAAGCGAGCTGCTCAGTCAGAGCTCCAGCGCTCCAATGAAGGGACGCAGCACGCACTGCTCCTCCCCTCATTCTAGCCCTTATGACATCACTGAGGGCCACCAGGCTGCTCCACCACGACGGACAGGGTGGGGAGGCAAGACCAGGCACAAGGGCAGAAGATTCCAACAGCCCAGCCCAACGTTCTGGAATCAGGGGCTGCTTGGAATTCTACCCCAGCCAAATCCTGGAGAAGCTGGCACGGGGTCGTCATGACCAAAGCGCAGGACCTGGCGCTTGCTCTTGTTGAGCCTCGCACAACTGGCCTCAGTGCATCCCTCTGGAGGGCCTTCCTGCCCTCAGCCAGATGGACGCTTCCTCCCAGCAGCGTACCTTGCAGTGCTGGGCCCATGTCAAATCCACACTAGAGTGGGTTTTGTTACATTCAAGGGCATGTTGCAGCACCCATCTATTTCACCTGGAAGGAAATAAAGCAGGAGATGGGAGAAACACAGAACTACTGCCAGACTGCTTTATCACTTTCTCAGCCCAACTTCCCTTGCCTCATCCCCTACCCCAACTCCTGGCTGATGCCCACGGGCTGATAGTTGGATCTCAAGTCCATAGGACTCCTTTCACAGGGCTCCATCAAAAAGGCTGTCACACTTGTTCCGTACACTCACACTGACCCAGCAGTGGTATCACAGTCACTTAACACACACACAACAACCAAACCCCGAGCATGCACATCCCTTCCTGCGTGACTGCAGCCCACAGCTCCCCTTCACACCTCCGTGGATCTCTGGTGTTTTACACTGATGCAGCCTCGCTGCAGCTCTGTGGCTGTCACACAAGGCCTGCAGGACCTCTTTCTCTGCAAACCCCGTCTGCAGGCATTGCTGCACGAGGTTCACCTCCTGCCCTCCTGAGCAAAAACAAGCACTAAGAACAAGAGCAAAGCACACTGGACTTGACCTGGCTGGATCCCCAGCCCTCAGTCCTGTCAGACGGACCCTGGTGTGGAGACTCATCCCCAAAGCCTGGCTGGACATCAGCACAGGCATCACTCTTCAAACGCCCCATCCAAGCAGCAAGGGATCAAAGCGTTGGCACAGCTGAAACAGAAATGCTGTGTGAGTTTCCTGTTAGCACTGAGCAGGAACAAATCTACCGCTGAGCAGCAGGATGTGAGACAAGCAGCAGAAGACACCCAACCTGCAGAACCAGCTCGTTTGGGGTCGGTCCAGATGTTTGTCTGCTCCCTTCCCTGGCCCAGGCCAAGCTTGTGAGATGCTCCTCCTTTGTGCAGGGGGAAATGGTGCAGATGCCATGTGGTGGCTATGCACAGCATGCCTTGGACTTGCTTTTCCTCTCTCCATCTGCCATTAGCAAACAGCATCTCCAGCCTCCAGAGATCACTGAGTCCAACCCCTGCACAACAGTGAAAAAAAAGATATGATAAGGGGTACTTAAAGCACAGCATCTGTAATCAGATCAGACTCCTGCACTGTGAAGACTTCCATGAGTATTCCTGCACAGTACATCACTTAGTCTCTCTTTAGCCTTGTGTTCATGGTTTTCCTGTTAGAACTTGTCTAAACACTGCCTATAATCGTGGTTATGCTAGAAGCATTTGGATTTATTGATCCTCAGTGTGATTTCAGTAACAAATCCAGATGTTTTTTTGTTAGGGACAGCTTTCAATTTCTCAACTGAAATTTCAATATTGCATTAGGTGTTGACAACCACGGGGCTGCAGTACAGAGAATTACAGGAAGATTAATTTCTCCATCTCCATGCTCCTAGACATTTATGGTTACAGTTATGTAGTTATATACAAAGTCGCAAGATACCAAAGCTAGAATAACCTCTTGGTGTTGTGAAATTGAGGTTCACAAATACAAATGACAAAATTCGATGAATCTGTGATTCTGAATACAAGAAGTGACTCCACTCTGATCAGAAATGCCTATTAATTGTGTTTATTCCTTACATGTCTGAATTTTCATTTCAGTGGTCCCTCCAGAAAGAAAAAAATCAGATCTCAGACCCTAACAATGATTCCAGACAGACATTACTGATACCACGATTGTAACAGCAGACCTTGGTAAAGGCAAACAGAAAGTTACTCAGAATTACTGAAATGATGGGTAGCACAGCCCTCATCTCCTCTGGCAAAAAATATTCAGTGTTAAATTGATACCTTGCAATTAATTCGGACATCAGCACTGAATTCAGAGCATTCAGGACAGCGATGCTCTGTCTAGGGAAGGATGTTATTTCCATCCTTACAGTCCTTCCTGACATCAGCAGCAGTAATTGAAACAACATCCCACTCACCTTTGCCATGTCTGGCAGAGGTTGCAGCTCTTTCTATTGCATCCCTCTCGCTTTCAAGTCAAGAGCTCCTGTGTCACACAAGGAAAAGCAATCTTTTACCTGCTGTGCCATGCTCATGCCAGCAGCAATGCAGATGCCAGCAGCTGATGCCCACAAGGACAGCCAGCCTGGACTTATTTTCATTACATATCTTTGTCCTGATGTCCTTCTAGAAGCTGGAACATTTCACCATCTCAGCAGAAGAGGGCAGGAGGGGTCCAAGTTGCAGGCACACTCTCCTCTTTTTCTGGCACCCAAAGAGAAGATGAAAACCAGATGTGTTTCCCTGCCCATGCCAAACACCAGCCTTTCGATCCTTACAGTCCTTCCTGACATCAGCACGAATTGAAACAACATCCCACTCACCTTTGCCATGTCTGGCAGAGGTTGCAGCTCTTTCTTTTGCATCCCTCTAGCTTTCAACTACAGAGCTCCTGTGTCACACAAGGAAAAGCAATCTTTTACCTGCTGTGCCATGCTCATGGCAGCAGCAATGCAGATGCCAGCAGCTGATGCCCACAAGGACAGCCAGCCTGGACTTATTTTCATTACATATCTTTGTCCTGATGTCCTTCTAGAATCTGGAACATTTCTCCATCTCAGCAGAAGAGGGCAGGAGGGGTCCAAGGTGAGGGCACACACTCCTCCATTTATCTAGCACTGAAAAATTAAGACAAAATGAAAACAGATGTGTTTCCCTGCCCATGGCAAACATCAGCCTTTCCATCCTTACAGTCCTTCCCGACATCAGCAGCAATGGAAACAACATCCCACTCATCTTTGCCATGTCTGGCAGAGGTTGCAGCTCTTTCTATTGCATCCCTCCAGCTGTCAAGTGAAGAGCTCCTGTGTCACTCATGGAAAAGCAATCTTTTACCTGCTGTGCCATGCTCATGGCAGCAGCAATGCAGATGCCAGCAGCTGATGCCCACAAGGACAGCCAGCCTGGACTTATTTTCATTACATATCTTTGTCCTGATGTCCTTCTAGAAGCTTGGAAATTTCTCCCTCTGAGCAGAAGAGGGCAGGAGAGTACCAAGGTGAGGGCACACTCTCCCCTGTTTATCTGGCACTCAAAGAGAAAGAGAAGATGAAAACCAGATGTGTTTCCCTGACCATGGCAAACACCAGCCTTTCCATCCTTACAGTCCTTCCTGACATCAGCAATAATTGAAACAACATCCCACTCACCTTTGCCATGTCTGGCAGAGGTTGCAGCTCTTTCTTTTGCATCCCTCTAGCTTTCAACTACAGAGCTCCTGTGTCACACAAGGAAAAGCAATCTTTTACCTGCTGTGCCATGCTCATGCCAGCAGCAATGCAGATGCCAGCAGCTGATGCCCACAAGGACAGCCAGCCTGGACTTATTTTCATTACATATCTTTGTCCTGATGTCCTTCTAGAAGCTGGAACATTTCACCATCTCAGCCGAGGAGGGCAGGAGGGGTCCAAGTTGCAGGCACACTCTCCTCTTTTTATGGAACACAAAGAGAAGATGAAAACCAGATGTGTTTCCCTGCCCATGCCAAACACCAGCCTTTCCATCCTTACAGTCCATCCTGACATCAGCAGCAATGGAAACAACATCCCACTCACCTTTGCCATGTCTGCCAGAGGTTGCAGCTCTTTCTATTGCATCCCTCCAGCTCTCAAGTGAAGAGCTCCTGTGTCACTCATGGAAAAGCAATCTTTTACCTGCTGTGCCATGCTCATGGCAGCAGCAATGCAGATGCCAGCAGCTGATGCCCACAAGGACAGCCAGCCTGGACTTATTTTCATTACATATCTTTGTCCTGATGTCCTTCTAGAATCTGGAACATTTCTCCATCTCAGCAGAAGAGGGCAGGAGGGGTCCAAGGTGAGGGCACACACTCCTCCATTTATCTAGCACTGAAAAATTAAGACAAAATGAAAACAGATGTGTTTCCCTGCCCATGCCAAACACCAGCCTTTCCATCCTTACAGTCCTTCCCGACATCAGCAGCAATGGAAACAACATCCCACTCATCTTTGCCATGTCTGGCAGAGGTTGCAGCTCTTTCTATTACATCCCTCTAGCTTTCAAGTCAAGAGCTCCTGTGTCACACAAGGAAAAGCAATCTTTTACCTGCTGTGCCATGCTCATGGCAGCAGCAATGCAGATGCCAGCAGCTGATGCCCACAAGGACAGCCAGCCTGGACTTATTTTCATTACATATCTTTGTCCTGATGTCCTTCTAGAAGCTTGGAAATTTCTCCCTCTGAGCAGAAGAGGGCAGGAGAGTACCAAGGTGAGGGCACACTCTCCCCTGTTTATCTGGCACTCAAAGAGAAAGAGAAAATGAAAACCAGATGTGTTTCCCTGCCCATGCCAAACACCAGCCTTTCCATCCTTACAGTCCTTCCTGACATCAGCACGAATTGAAACAACATCCCTCTCACCTTTGCCATGTCTGCCAGAGGTTGCAGCTCTTTCTATTGCATCCCTCTTGCTTTCAAGTCAAGAGCTCCTGTGTCACACAAGGAAAAGCAATCTTTTACCTGCTGTGCCATGCTCATGGCAGCAGCAATGCAGATGCCAGCAGCTGATGCCCACAAGGACAGCGAGCCTGGACTTATTTTCATTACATATCTTTGTCCTGATGTCCTTCTAGAAGCTGGAACATTTCACCATCTCAGCAGAAGAGGGCAGGAGGGGTCCAAGTTGCAGGCACACTGTCCTCTTTTTCTGGCACCCAAAGAGAAGATGAAAACCAGCTGTGTTTCCCTGCCCATCCTTACAGTCCATCCTGACATCAGCACTAATTGAAACAACATCCCACTCACTTTTGCCATGTCTGGCAGAGGTTGCAGCTCTTTCTTTTGCATCCCTCTTGCTTTCAAGTCAAGAGCTCCTGTGTCACACAAGGAAAAGCAATCTTTTACCTGCTGTGCCATGCTCATGCCAGCAGCAATGCAGATGCCAGCAGCTGATGCCCACAAGGACAGCCAGCCTGGACTTATTTTCATTACATATCTTTGTCCTGATATCATTCTAGAAGCTTGGATATTTCTCCCTCTGAGCAGAAGAGGGCAGGAGAGTACCAAGGTGAGGGCACACTCTCCCCTGTTTATCTGGCACTCAAAGAGAAAGAGAAAATGAAAACCAGATGTGTCTCCCTGCCCATGCCAAACACCAGCCTTTCCATCCTTACAGTCCTTCCTCACATCAGCACTAATTGAAACAACATCCCACTCACCTTTGCCATGTCTGGCAGAGGTTGCAGCTCTTTCTTTTGCATCCCTCTAGCTTTCAACTACAGAGCTCCTGTGTCACACAAGGAAAAGCAATCTTTTACCTGCTGTGCCATGCTCATGCCAGCAGCAATGCAGATGCCAGCAGCTGATGCCCACAAGGACAGCCAGCCTGGACTTATTTTCATTACATATCTTTGTCCTGATGTCCTTCTAGAAGCTGGAACATTTCACCATCTCAGCCGAGGAGGGCAGGAGGGGTCCAAGTAGCAGGCACACTCTCCTCTTTTTCTGGAACACAAAGAGAAGATGAAAACCAGATGTGTTTCCCTGCCCATGCCAAACACCAGCCTTTCCATCCTTACAGTCCATCCTGACATCAGCAGCAATGGAAACAACATCCCACTCACCTTTGCCATGTCTGGCAGAGGTTGCAGCTCTTTCTATTGCATCCCTCCAGCTGTCAAGTGAAGAGCTCCTGTGTCACTCATGGAAAAGCAATCTTTTACCTGCTGTGCCATGCTCATGCCAGCAGCAATGCAGATGCCAGCAGCTGATGCCCACAAGGACAGCCAGCCTGGACTTATTTTCATTACATATCTTTGTCCTGATATCATTCTAGAAGCTTGGAAATTTCTCCCTCTGAGCAGAAGAGGGCAGGAGAGTACCAAGGTGAGGGCACACTCTCCCCTGTTTATCTGGCACCCAAAGAGAAGATGAAAACCAGATGTGTTTCCCTGCCCATGCCAAACACCAGCCTTTCCATCCTTACAGTCCTTCCTGACATCAGCACTAATTTAAACAACATCCCTCTCACCTTTGCCATGTCTGGCAGAGGTTGCAGCTCTTTCTATTGCATCCCTCTTGCTTTCAAGTCAAGAGCTCCTGTGTCACACAAGGAAAAGCAATCTTTTACCTGCTGTGCCATGCTCATGGCAGCAGCAATGCAGATGCCAGCAGCTGATGCCCACAAGGACAGCCAGCCTGGACTTATTTTCATTACATATCTTTGTCCTGATGTCCTTCTAGAAGCTGGAACATTTCACCGTCTCAGACGAGGAGGGCAGGAGGGGTCTAAGTTGCAGGCACACTCTCCTCTTTTTCTGGAACACAAAGAGAAGATTAAAACCAGATGTGTTTCCCTGCCCATGCCAAACACCAGCCTTTCCATCCTTACAGTCCATCCTGACATCAGCAGCAATGGAAACAACATCCCACTCATCTTTGCCATGTCTGGCAGAGGTTGCAGCTCTTTCTATTACATCCCTCTACCTGTCAAGTCAAGAGCTCCTCTGTCACACAAGGAAAAGCAATCTTTTACCTGCTGTGAAATGCTCATGGCAGCAGCAATGCAGATGCCAGCAGCTGATGCCCACAAGGACAGCCAGCCTGGACTTATTTTCATTACATATCTTTGTCCTGATGTCCTTCTAGAAGCTTGGAAATTTCTCCCTCTGAGCAGCAGAGGACAGGAGAGTACCAAGGTGAGGGCACACTCTCCCCTGTTTATCTGGCACTCAAAGACAAAGAGAAAATGAAACCCAGCTGTGTTTCCCTGCCCATGCCAAACACCAGACTTTCCATCCTTACAGTCCTTCCTGACATCAGCAGCACTAATTGAAACAACATCCCTCTCACCTTTGCCATGTCTGGCAGAGGTTGCAGCTCTTTCTATTGCATCCCTCTAGCTTTCAAGTCAAGAGCTCCTGTGTCACACAAGGAAAAGCAATCTTTTACCTGCTGTGCCATGCTCATGGCAGCAGCAATGCAGATGCCAGCAGCTGATGCCCACAAGGACAGCCATCCTGGACTTATTTTCATTACATATCTTTGTCCTGATGTCCTTCTACAAGCTGGAACATTTCTCCGTCGCAGCAGAAGAGGGCAGGAGAGTTCCAAGGTGAGGGCACACTCTTTTCTATTTATCTAGCACTGAAAGATTAAGACAAAATGAAAAGCAAATGTGTTTCCCTGCCCATGGCAAACACCAGCCTTTCCATCCTTACAGTCCTTCCTGCCATCAGCACTAATTGAAACAACATCCCACTCACCTTTTCCTAATCTGGCAGGGAGGTGATGCTCTTTCTAATATACCCCTCTTGCTTTGAATTCACCAGTGCTTGTGTCACACAAGGAAATGCAACATTCCAGCTGTTCTGCCATTCCCATAGCAACAACTATGCAGATGCGAGCAGCTGATGCCCACAAGGACAGCCAACCTGGACTTATTTTCATTACATATCTTTGTCCTGAAGTCCTTCTAGAAGGTTGAACACTTTTCCATCTCTGCTGCAATGGTCAAAAAGGGTCCAAGTTTAGGGCACACTCTCCTCATGGCCTGTTGCACTCAAAGACAAAGGGAACATGAAAACCAGAAGTGTTTCTTTGCCCATGCAGACACTAGCCTTTCCATCCTGACAGTCCTTCCTACAATCACCTGGAATTGAAACAACATCCCCCACATCTCTTTTTTGAACTTATTCATGCATGAATAATAATAATGAGAATTTTTCTGTAAATCTTATTTCTGCATGGAAACCATCTGATAACCAGAGCTTTTTTCTCTAAAACAATCCAGGAAATTTGCATTGCTTATCTATGTACGCAAAATGGTTTTGCCATTCATCTCAAATATCAATACTTCTGGCAAAATAATATAGAAAAAGTATTTACAGACATTTTTGGACATAGATTACTTCTGGTCAAGTGGGAAAGAATCCCTAAGCTGCAATCATGAAATTCTTTTATCACTTTCTCTGATTTAGCCAGTGTTACTAAAAGGGAAATAAGACACAGGCTTTTGATAGCAGCTGCCAATTTAAGAATGATGATACGGTTTATTTTTCTTGGCTAAGATCAAAGTCCCGCATTTCAGGATTATCTCCAGCTCATCAAGTATAATTAACAGTTTTGGATAGCCACATTATTGTATAGCAATATTGTCTTCCTGCAAGGAATTTCATTGTTTTGACACGTGCCACAGGTTGTTAATAGATTGCCTGATTACCATTTATTTTTTTTATTGGCTTATGATGACTACAGAAAATTATACAGCAGCACCATAAAAACTTTAAATCCTATCCCATGTATCTGCACTCATACGAAAATAATATTGGAAAGCATTGGTGAAACTAAGATTACAAAATAAAGCAGAGCACAGTTTCAGTGAAAGCCTGCAGGTTTCACAGCTCTGCCCATTTCAAACCCCTGAAGACATCCACGGGTTTCCTGCTGTGGGACACAGGCACTCACCTGCAGCTCAGCACTGCCTGCTCATGCCTGCGCACACCTTCAGGCTGGAACCAAGGAAATCCTCAGCAAAGACATCAGTACACTTTTGTTAGGATGACTTTCCTAAAGAAGCATCAAATATTTCTTCCCGAGAAATACTGCGAGTCCCTTTGACACTAGCCCTTATTTTAAATGTTTAGATTTGTGCTTCATTCAGGCGTGCTGTCACTCCCAAAAAGATTTTTATTCTTTTTCATTCTGAGGAACACAGTGATTTCTGCCTTGTTTACTGACTGTAGGCACAGCAATACTCCTGCACCTTCAGGGAAACAGCAAATCCATCTCTTTCACACCCTACTTCTATCAAGCTCATTCACCTTACAAGGTATTTATTGCAAGCAGCTCTTCCAAAAATGGAGATTAACAGAACCTGCAACCCAGGACACCTCAGTAAGCCAGTACTTTTCATCTCCTGAAGGTGTAGGTAGACACAGAGCTGGAACATCTTTTCCAGAGCTGTGTGATGCTATCTCATCTGTGTTCCCTTACTGTTGACTCAGTTTCACTTCTTATCTAACCTGGTTGCATCCCAGGATTTCTGGTGCCAAAAATAAACTGACAGCTTTCATCACTAGTTAAAAGGAAACTGCAATAGGAAAAGCAATTTTTCTGATTTCCCTGTTGATCAAAGATGCTTCATGCAAGCCTGATGCGGTAGAAACAATATCAGCTTTAGAATGACAGTCATTAGAGCAGAATCCTTTCACTGATGAAATCCCACAGTCCTGATTCATACAACACTGACACTGGAGGACACAGTAGTTTAGATGAGAGCGCATTAAAAATGACTAAGTTAAGGTCTCAGCAAAGAGTGACAAGTATGAAAAAAAGAGGTTGCAGAAACTGCTTCAGTTTGGCACTCTGGCATAAAGTATGACAACACACAACCTGCCTGTGCAGTTCCAGAAGCAGAAGAAAGCCGTCAACCAAGACTTGTTCTCATCTGCTCTGAAAGTCCACTGGGACAAGGCCACTTTTCTCTGACGTGCTTCCAGAAGTATCACTTCTGAGCACTGTGCCAGGGAGTTACAAGATACTGTTTGTGTGTACAGAGGAGAAAAAGACGTCTGTCTGGAAACAGACTTGGTGAAGGAGAAGCAGCATTTTCCAGAGTACTTCAGAAAGAACTGAGCACTGCCCCAAGAGCTTCAGAGCGGCAGGCTGTCACAGTGTGCCAACCAGCTCAGCTGTGAGTTGGCACTGAAGCTGCACCACAGGGAGAACAAAGCCCCCTGTGCACCCTTGGAGAGCCAAGGGTTGGAGATTCATGAACCTTGAGCTCCTTTCCAACCCGGGCCATGCTGTGATTCTGGGATTCTCACCTTTGCCTCATCTGGCAGAGGGAGGCAGCTCTTTCTCTTGTCTCCCTATGGCTGTCAGGTCACCAGGGCCAGTGTCACACAGGGAACTGCAAACACTGTGTGTGCTGTGCCCTGCCCATGGCAGCACAGAGGCAGCTGCCAGCAGCTGATGCCCACAAGGACAGCCAGCCTGGACTTCCTTTGATTCCTTCCCTTTGGATCAGCGTCCTTCAGGAAGGCGGAACATCTCTCCAGCTGAGCAGCAGAGGACAGCAGGGCTTCGTTGTCTGGGCATGTTCTCTTCTGGCCCTCTGGCCCTCACAGACACAGGAGGAGGACACAGAGGCTGCTGTAACACAGCCAGCCCTGCCTCTCAGGTCAGCTCTCAGGCCATCCTCTCTCCCCTCAGCAGCAGCTCACTGTTCTGCACTCCTCTGGCCTGGGCTGGCAGAGGTGTGCAGCAGTTCTGCTGATCTCCCAGTGCTGGCCATGTCTGCAGTGCCTGTGTGAAAGACACAGGAAGCTGCCAGCATTGCACTGCTCTGCTGTGCCCCTGCCATCACCGAGTTTGCTGTCAGCAGCTGCTGCTACACGTCCATTCAGGCACAGGCCTTTCCTTCCTGGCCCTCTTTCCCCCCCTCTCTCCTCTGCTCTCTCTCGTGCTCCCCTTTGGCCTGGGCTGGCTGAGCAGTGCAGGCCTTGTTGTTGCTCCCTGGGCCAACTACGTCACGGTTCCCCGTGACTCTGCCAGCTGCTCTGACACAGCGACTGCGTCCTCAGTGTGGATTCCAGAATGCGACAGACGTCCAGAGAAGACTTCCAGGGCTGATTGGAACATGCTGCCATCAAGAACTGCCATGGCTCAGGCCCCCTGGGAATCTGCTCACAGCGAAAGCTGCTGTCACTCTGTGTGGGCACAGCCTTGTCTGTGTAGGCCTGCTCACACTGCAGCCCCTGTCTGCACCAGAACCGTGCCGATCCACCTTCTCTTGGCCTCCTTGCCTGCATGGAAAAGGGCAGCTTGGGCTGAAGTCCCTCAACTTTCAGATGGCCGAGTGAAGTCTCTGAGCCCTGGTGACCCACGCAGCTCTTCAGCCTGCTGACCTGCTCTGCTGGGGCTGTCTTAAAAGGCAGAGGGCACGTTATCCTAATGTCCCCACATCCATCCCTCTTAGCATACTGTAGGCCAGTTCCTAAAAGGACACCTGCACAATCTCTCTGAATGTTAATCAACACGTAGTTGGTCTGTGCACTGCAGAAATTGCACCTAGGTTTTCAGTGGTGATTAGCTATGTGTTTAGTCAGAGGTGCAATGGTTCTAATGGTGAGAGAAAGACATTCCCAGTTGTCATCAGGTGGAACACACTTCAGACTGGAATCCTCAAGCAGACTGCAGTCAAGCTTTCTTAATTATTCGTTGTTGTTATCAATTCAGACACATCTCTTAATTCCTGCCTGAATGAACATTCTGTAATAATCTGCTGAGACAGTGCAAGGCTTGACAATGAGACTATAGTTTATGAAAGCAGCACTTTTTACTTCCTTTACAAGTTCTTATCTGAATGCTAAATACAACATCAACTCACTTCTCACTGGGTTGAACGTTTTAAATATTTGGTAAACATAATGGTTCTAATTCTGACATTTAATATGAAAATATTAAAATTCCTTGTAAGTACTTCTTTGTTAGAATGCCAGATGCTAAAGGGATGAAGTGGCACAAGAAAGCAAAATGTCTCTGCTGATGGCAGGAAGGACTGTAAGGATGGAAAGGCTGGTGTTTGCCCTGGGCAGGGAAACACATCTGGTTTTCTTGTTCCCTTTGTCTTTGAGTGCCAGAAAAATAGAAAAGAGCGTGCCCTCACCTTGGACCCCTCCTGCCCTCTGCTGCTGAGATGGAGAAATGTCCCAGCTCCTACAAGGACATCAGGACAACGGTAAGTAATCAAAATATTTCCAGGCTGGCTGTACTTGTGGGCATCTGTTGCTGGAAAATTTAATGGCAGTAAACTGCCTAGATAAGGACAGAATGAGGGTGACAATAGAATGGTACGTAATCACAGTGCAATGAAAAATGTATGCAGGGTGCAGGAAGGGAGGTGTGGACATTCTGAGTTGCAACTCTTTATTTGCTCCAGAAAGCTCTATCAGAATGGAAGACTGAAGGAAATACTTTGAGTGGTTTTTTAATGTGACTGGACAAAAGATCCATGTGGCAAATTGAATAACTGAGTGGTAAAGGGACATAGATACCTCACTGTTTCATGGAACCTTTCGATTAAGCATCTGAGCACTGCGTACAGGACTTGGGAATATAAGTATTAGAGGATCATGGAATATCTGTATTTGGAAGGGACCTCGAGGATCATGTATTCCACCTCCTGGTTCCACACCGGACCTCCTATGGGTCAAGCCCTGTGTCTGAGAGCATTGTGCAAATGCTCTTTGGCCTTTGTCAGCTCAGTGCCAAACCACTGCCCTGGGGAGCCAGTGCCAAATTCCATGTATCTAGTTCATCCTACAGAATGATGCCAAGAACAGTTATAGAGATCGACTTACAAACAAAATTCTTGTCTTGAATTAATGGTACACTCACCATTTAAAAAACGAAGAAAAAGAAAAAGAAGAAAAAAAAAGAAAAAAAAAATCAAAGCCACATTCTGTCTCTGGCATTTTACAGTATTGTCAGATTTTTGTAATTCTGTTGTGTCAGATCAAGGTTCTCTCATCGTGAAATAATGACCAAATTCTCTTTTCAGATCTAAACATACAAATGCTAAAGGCAGCAGTGCTGTTCAAGAGTACATTACCAGCTCAAACACTGCTTTGGCTATAAAACTGAAGGTAGTAAGGAATTTTATCAAGGAGTTAGAAGAAAACATGTAAGTGTAGATTTAAAAGCAACCTGTATTGTTACTTAGAGTTTGATATAGTGTAATCCAATGCACAGTACTTGTAACGTGTGTTTTACAAAATGCTGTGCAATGTAGGCATCTATTAAGATAAATGCTGCAAGTTCTAATATGTCCATGACCTTTTCATACTGTTCCTTACTCCTACACATCACTACGAGTAGTTCTTCTGTCAGGAAGGATCACATGAGTAATTAACCTGTGACCTTAAGTTTGGAATTAAATGCATACAGTGGAAGTAAGAGCTGTGGGTTATTTTGCTCTTTCAGTGTTGAACAGCCGAGGTGTTTTGTTTTGGAGGGTGGATGGTGATGGGACAAGAGGGGAATGGCTTTAAACTGAGACGGGGGGTGTTGAGGTTTAGGTTGGATGTGAGGAGGAAGTTTTTCAGCCAGAGGGTGGTGAGGCACTGGAACAGGTTGCCCAGGGAGGCTGTGGATGCCCCATCCCTGCAGGCATCCAAGGCCAGGCTGGATATGGCTCTGGGCATCTGGATTTGTTATTGTAATCACACTAAGGATCAATAAATCCAAATGCTTCTAGCATAACCACGATTACAGGCAGTGTTTAGACAAGCTCTTACAGGAAAACCATGAACACAAGGCTAGAGAGAGACTAAGTGATGCACTCTGCAGGAATACTCATGGAAGTACTCACAGTGCAGGAGTCTGATCTGATTACAGATGCTGTGCTTTAAGTACCCCTTATCATATCTTTTTTTTCACTGTTGTGCAGGGGTTGGACTCAGTGATCTCTGGAGGCTGGAGATGCTGTTTGCTAATGGAAGATGGAGAGAGGAAAAGCAAGTCCAAGGCATGCTGTGCATAGCCACCACATGGCATCTGCACCATTTCCCCCTGCACAAAGGAGGAGCAGCTCACAAGCTTGGCCTGGGCCAGGGAAGGGAGCAGACAAACATCTGGACCGACCCCAAACGAGCTGGTTCTGCAGGTTGGGTGTCTTCTGCTGCTTGTGTCACATCCTGCTGCTCAGCGGTAGATTTGTTCCTGCTCAGTGCTAACAGGAAACTCACACAGCATTTCTGTTTCAGCTGTGCCAACGCTTTGATCCCTTGCTGCTTGGATGGGGCGTTTGAAGAATGATGCCTGTGCTGATGTCCAGCCAGGCTTTGGGGATGAGTCTCCACACCAGGGTACGACTGACAGGACTGAGGGTTGGGGATCCAGCCAGGTCGAGTCCAGTGTGCTTTGCTCTTGTTCTTAGTGCTTGTTTTTGCTCAGGAGGGCAGGAGGTGAACCTCGTGCAGCAATGCCTGCAGACGGGGTTTGCAGAGAAAGAGGTCCTGCAGGCCTTGTGTGACAACCACGGAGCTGCAGCGAGGCTGCATCAGTGTAAAACACCAGAGATCCACGGAGGTGTGAAGGGGAGCTGTGGGCTGCAGTCATGCAGGAAGGGATGTGCATGCTCGGGGTTTGGTTGTTGTGTGTGTGTTAAGTGACTGTGATACCACTGCTGGGTCAGTGTGAGTGTACGGAACAAGTGTGACAGCCTTTTTGATGGAGCCCTGTGAAAGGAGTCCTATGGACTTGAGATCCAACTATCAGCCCGTGGGCATCATCAAGGAGTTGGGGTAGGGGATGAGGCAAGGGAAGTTGGGCTGAGAAAGGGATAAAGCAGTCTGGCAGTAGTTCTGTGTTTCTCCCATCTCCTGCTTTATTTCCTTCCAGGTGAAATAGATGGGTGCTGCAACATGCCCTTGAATGTAACAAAACCCACTCTAGTGTGGATTTGACATGGGCCCAGCACTGCAAGGTACGCTGCTGGGAGGAAGCGTCCATCTGGCTGAGGGCAGGAAGGCCCTCCAGAGGGATGCACTGAGGCCAGTTGTGCGAGGCTCAACAAGAGCAAGCGCCAGGTCCTGCGCTTTGGTCATGACGACCCCGTGCCAGCTTCTCCAGGATTTGGCTGGGGTAGAATTCCAAGCAGCCCCTGATTCCAGAACGTTGGGCTGGGCTGTTGGAATCTTCTGCCCTTGTGACTGGTCTTGCCTCCCCACCCTGTCCGTCGTGGTGGAGCAGCCTGGTGGCCCTCAGTGATGTCATAAGGGCTAGAATGAGGGGAGGAGCAGTGCGTGCTGCGTCCCTTCATTGGAGCGCTGGAGCTCTGACTGAGCAGCTCGCTTGTTGCACTTGTGCACCGACTGCGTCCCTTTGTCTTCACACCGTCCTGTGCAGCACCTTGTAGGTAAGCTGAGACAGTGTGGGAGAGACGGGGGGACAGTGAGTGCTGAGAACTGCTGGCTGGCGGAGCTCATAGGATCACATTATCTCCATCAGCAGAGGGGTGGCCATGAGGGACAGGGAGGTGATCGTCCCCCCCTGCTCTGCTCTTGTGAGGCCCCAGCTGCAGTACAGTGTCCAGAAAGACAGGGAGCTGTTGGAGAGGGTCCAGAGGCGAGCCACAGAGATGATCAGGGGACAGGAGCACCTCCCCTGCAAAGACAGGCTGAGGGAGCTGGGCTTGTTCAGCCTGGAGAAATGGAGGCTGTGGGGAGACCTCATGGCAAGGGGAAATGGTTTTAAGTTGAAAACTTAAGTTTTTAAGTTGAGGGAGGGCAGATTTTGGTTTTTCCCTCGTAGTCTTTGCTAAACCGTGGAAGCAAACTGACCTGCTCTTTCTCTCTCCTCTCTCCACCCTCTGCCTGCTTCCCTGCTGCAGCTTTTGCTCGTGGAAGATCAGAGCAAAGTGACAAGGAACGGCTGCGGATTCGTGAGATTTCTCTCCCTCGTTCTGATCTCTTGCCAGGTACCTGCCATGCTTTGTCCCCCCACATGCTTTAGCAGCCCGTGACGCCCCGTGTTTAGTAACACAGCCTCATCCAGCTTTGATGGGACGCTGGTCACGTGTGGGTTTTCTCCACGTGCTCTGCAGCTCAGCCCTCAGAAGGATGCTGTCTGTGGTGCTGTGACCAGCTGGTTTTATGGAAACCAATCCCTTAGGCAAAGAGTCCCAGCCCCAGCTTGTGCAGAGCTGCACAGCATCACCAGGGACACCAGCAGGCGTGCTTGGGCTGTGTGAGTGTGCCCGACAGCTGTAGGGAGCACAGCAGAGATGTGAACAGAGAAAATAAAAGTGTGTTTCTTTTCCGTTCCAGCTTGTCACACCTACGCTGATGGCTGTGGCGTGCAGCGAGATCAGCTGTGGGCCTGACCTGGCATGGACAGAGGTAGAGTATGAAGCTCTGATTGGTCTTTGTTCCCTGACTGCAGCCAGCAGAGTGAGCCGCAGATGTGCTCTCCTGCTTTCCAAGAGAGCTCCTCTGTGGCAAGACAGTAGTGCAAGTGTGGCAAGTTTATAAAAGTACCAGAGCCATCTCGGCTGTGGGGTTTGTCCTCTACTGACTTTTCCCTTGAAATGGCTGCAGAAACAACAATCATTCTCTGCTCTGTTTGGCCTCGCTGTTGGTTGGGCTGCTCAAGAGAGCTGCTTGGTGCTTGCAATGGCACTGTTTGCACCTTGTAACTGCAGCCGTAGCTTTGGTTTCCCTCTTCACAGTCTCCTAGCATCTTAAACAGTCAGCCTTCCTGCACAAAGAGTGCAGGAAAGGAGGGGGCAAAATGGACAAGGCCACCTGTCTGCGTCAGTGCCATTGCTGATTAGTCTCGGTGGGGAGAGATGCATCTTTGCTGGCGTGTGCCTGCTGCACACCAGGGAGAGAAACAGCCGTTATTAGACTTGCAGTTCCTTCTGAAGTGCCCATGATAAGGACCGAGTGCATTTCCTGCAGCTTTCTCTGCAGATGTGCTCCTCACCTTGAAATCCTCCTTGTTGGTTCCCAGCTCCTCACCGTGGCCTGTGCTCTCTGTTTCAGGCTGAGAACAAGGGGAAGCCCCTGCTGGACCATGAGGTGGCAACTGTGAATGTTCCAGCTATTGCTGCTGCCCATGCTATTAAGAGATACGTTGCCCAGGCAGCGGATGAACTCTCCTTTGAGGTAAGCAGTTCAAGGCGTTCCTTGTTGCTCAATTTTACAATGGCAAATGTCTTCAGAGCTGCACTGGTGCAAGTGCTCTCAAGCTCGGCGATGTTTGGCAGTGCAGAAGAATGCAGTCATTTGAGCTGTGCTTTCCTCCCAGCCGTGCTGAAGCTGGGATTGACGTTGCAATCTCTTGCAGGTGGGAGACATCATCTGTGTCATCGACATGCCACCAAAGGAGCTGACCCCCTGGTGGAGAGGCAAGCTCGGCTTCCAGGTAGGCACAAGCTTCAGACTGGAGAGTGCAACTGCAGTAAAGGCAGGAATCTCAGCTTAGAGCTGCTCTGCCTGCATAGGATGCCTAATGGACATAAACAGTTTCCCTGTGTCGGAGTCAGAGGACCTTGCCTTTGGCTGCAAATGTTGAAAAATTATTACCTTTATGCTGTGAACTATGGCCATTTTCTGCTGGATAGTCTTATGGAACGTCAGGCAAGCACGTTCCGAGGGAAATGTTACGTGGCTTTTGGTTTAACAGTTCAGACCTGAGAAATGCAGCATGCAATAGTTGGCCTCTCTTCTTGTTACAGGTTGGATTTTTCCCAGGGGAGTGTGTGGAACTGATGAATAAGAACATTCCTGAGTCACTCATAAACTCAGTGCCAAAGCCAGGTAGGGATGTTACATTTGATGGTGTGGGGAAGCAAAATGAAGTCATTTTTGGGGTGCGTTCCATTTTTAGTACCTCCTTTATCCATCCCACATTGTCTTCTGGGTTGATGATTCTTCATGCACACCATTGGGGCAGAGATTTGGCCCATACCTCCTGTGTTTATGATTGGACTTGGCAAAACTATAGAATCTTCATAGAATGGCTTGGGATGGAAGGGACCTCAGGGATCATCATGCTCCAACCCTCCTGCCTCAGGATGGTCTCCCAGCCCCCACATTTAATGTGAGACTAGACCAGGCTGCCCAGGGCCCCATCCAACCTGGCCTTGGGATCCTCCAGAGATGGGGAAAATCCCTTTTTGTATGTACTGGTTGGTAATGTTCTTCCCGTTCTGACATGCTCTGTAGAATGTGCTGTGCTTGGCCTCGTCCAACGGAGCCAAACCTGAAATGACCTGGTTTCTTCCTTTTGTTGTGCAGAGCCCAAGAAACACAGCAAGATCCTTACCTTCCTTCGTTCCTTGGTGAAGGCCCGCCCAAAGAAACCGACCGAGCGGGAGGTGGAGAAGGAAAGGGTGTTTGGCGGTGACCTGGGAGAGCATCTTCTCCACTCCGGTCGTGATGGTAAGGAGCTGCCCATTCCTGAGATCTTCCTCTGCTGGGCATCTAAAGAAGATGAAAGGGAGCTCATATCTAGCAGGGGGCAGGCTGATAGCCGTGGAGACACGTGTAATGGGAGTTGATGGCTGAAGGATCAAGTGAGGCGGATGCTCCTAAGAGACAAGCACATCTGTATTTGCTTCAGCCAAGCCTGGCTGGGCTTAGTGGATGGGATGTGAAGCACAGCCTGCAGCACGATTGAATCAGGAGCTCCACTGACGGCTGGCACGTGTTCTTCAGTCCCCCAGGTCCTCCAGAGCTGCGCTGAGTTCATTGAGCAGCACGGCGTGGTGCAGGGGATATACCGCCTGTCCGGCGTCGCGTCCAACATCCAGAGACTGCGGTAAGAGTGCTGCGACTGACACAGCCTGAGTGCATCTGGTGTGGCTTTGGGCTTGCCTTCCTCTCGCTCAACCGGGTTTGCGTCCTTCTCTCCAGGCAGGAATTTGAGTCTGAGCAGATTCCTGAGCTCACCGTCCGTGACGTTCACAGCGTGAGCTCCCTCTGCAAGATGTACTTCAGGGAGCTCCCGAACCCTCTGCTCACCCACCAGCTGTACGGCAAGTTCTCGGTAAGCACAAGGCCACGTCTTTCATTTCCCTCTTCCTGGGCCTCTTGGCAGATGGCTGCAGCAGTGCCCCAGCTCTGAGGCCCTTTTGCTGTCAGCCCCACGAGGTTTACTCGCAGTGGTGTACTAGCCTGATTGGTGTCTCGCTCCCTTTCTGCACTACTCCAGGATGCTGTTGGTGCCGCTACAGAGGAGGAGCGGCTGCTCAGAATGCAGGACGTCATCCAGCAGCTGCCCGCTCCTCACTACAGGTCAGTGCTGCCCTCAGCCTGCTGAGCTCAGCCCTGCTGCATTGCAGAGGGCAACGATGCGGTTCCAGCCTTTGTCTTTCTGAATTGCAGCACGGCATGCTTGTTGGTGCTGAATGTTTGCCTCTCTTGTTTTCCAGGACACTGGAGTACCTGATGAGACACTTGGCGTGTCTGGCTGGGAGCTCCAGTATAACAAACATGCATGCCAAGAACCTAGCCATTGTGTGGGCTCCAAACCTCTTAAGGTAAACTTCTGGTTCTGTTTCAACACAACGCTTCATATGTTCTCCAGAAAAAAAAACAATCCTCCCTTTTTCTCCATCAAATGTGCTCTTCTCCTGTAAAATCTGTTGCTGACAGCAGAGCAGGAGCCTGGGCTGTTCTCCAACCCCACAGGCACAATGTCTAGGTGACAATTTCTGCAGTCTTGGTGAGATGGGACTGACGTGTCCTTGATCATCCAGGGGAATTTCTGCAGTGGCATCACTGATTGCCCACTGCGGAAGTCTCCAGAGCCTCAGCTGACAGCTTTTGGCTGCAACAATTCAGACTCGGGGAAACGGTCTTGGAGAAATGACTTCTAAAATCTGCCTTTTCTACAGATCACAGCAGAACGAGTCTGCCTGCGCCAGCGGAAGAGCTGCCTGCATGGAGCTGCAGACACAGTCGGATGTGGTGGAATTTCTCATCAGCCACACAGACGTCCTCTTCGGCTCCAAATCCGGAGCAGACATCGCAGATGCAGCAGGTGAGTGTCTTCCTCCATTAGCTTGATCTTGACCTGACACCTTGACCAAATGCAGGCCTTCTCCAGGATGTTTGAGATACTCTTTTACCATCAAGGGGACAGCAGACCTCTGGGCTTCCACTAGGGTATGGCATCCTGTTGCTGGATGCTGAGAATGTCCAAGCCCAAACTTCACAAGGAGGAAACCGTCATTATTATGGTTTGCATGCAGGAGAAGCTTGATGCAAGTGTGGCAGCGAAGCTTTCTCAGTTCCCTGCCCCTTTTATCTAGGGGTGAGATCTCTTAATGATGACCGTGTCCTTTGCCATAAACACACCTCTGCCCACATGGTTATTTTGGGCTCCTCTTCTTCCAGTGGCTCGGATAAGCAAGCCTGAGAAAAGTACAGCACGTCCCCCAGAACTGTGGTGGCTGTGCTGCTGCTTTCTGATCCTCGCTCTTACCTGTGGTTTTCCCTGACAGGGCACAATTCTCTCCCAGGGCCCAAGTCTGTGGGGGTATCTTCTGCTGCCACAAAGCTGCTCAGCCTGGAGGAGGCACAGGCACAGAGGCGAGGCCACAGCAGCTCTCCCCCTGTGACAGAGAGCAGCCAGGACATTGAAGTGGAAGAAAGCCCTGCAGCTGGGCAGGGCAAATTCCACACCGTCATCGACTTTCCATCTGACAGGTAAAGAGGACTTTCTTTTCCAGCACCTAGCATCATTGTTTGGGTGGGTTTTTCTGTTTTTCTGCAGAAACCAGGCAGTGCTAGGAACAAGCAACTGCTGCCAAGAGCTCAGTGCTGCTCTTCCCTCACCCTGCACCACGCACGACTCACAGCATTGGCTGTTTTCTCTCTCCAGACAAAATCCACCCAGCAAGAATGAGGAATCACCAGCTAGCAGTTGGTGTTGCTGCTTCAGCCTCAGGAAGCCATCCTCTGGCAGCAAACGCCAACTGCAGCGCAATGCCAGGCAGCCCTCAGAAACAGCAGTGGTAGTCCTGGCAGGTAAGGGTGCAAATGCAGTTTCCAAATCCCTGCTTTTCATGAACATAGAATTCAAGCTTGCTCTGCACTTGTATCTCCTTCTGGCATTCCAGCCCCTGCCTAGCATCTTCAGTTCACCCCTGATCAAGAACCACTGTCGTAATTCAGCTTGTGAAAGTTTGACACTAACCCCTGTGTATCCTTTCTAGGTGAATCGAGCCCTTGCCAACCCAGAGGATCCAGGGCAAGTAGTGAGGATGCTCTCTGTGCTTCCATCAGTGGAGAGCTCATAGGAAGCACAAATTGCTGCAGTTCCAATAGCAGCCTTCCATCTAACAACATTAATGGAGAGAAGGAGCTCATGGAAGTCCATGCTCTCATTACACCTGGCTCTGCTGAAGTTGCTGACCTGTGCCTCCCAGACACCACAGTCACAAGTGTGGATTTTAACCAGGAGTCTCTGCAGTGCAGCCCATCTGAAGCACAGTGTGAGTGCCCCAACAGCAGCACCTCCATGCAGGAGCAGGTCAGCATCAGTGAGGAGGAGCAGAGCCTCTTGCAAGGGGACTTTCAATCAGACCTCCAGTCCCAGGCACCGGACAGCAGCACTGAGAGCTCTGAGCCACTCTCTCCATGACAAGACAGGATGAGTCCCATCGTCACCATCGACCTCTCACACCCTCCTGTCTTTTATACAATAATAAAAGCACACTCGTGCTCAATCAACGCCTTGACTGCCTCCAGTGCCTTCATTCAAACAGATTGGGATGAATGCAGCACACAGCAAGGCACCCCAGCTTGCAATGCTGTGGCTGTGGGGTGCGTGCAGCACAGCTCCGGGTTTGTTCCTGTTTTGTCTGGCTTTGGGATGTCTGCAGGGGGAGCTCTGCTACCATTTGGCATGGTAGCAAATAATCTCTCGCATCCTGGATGCTGCTCATGATACTCCCAAGCTTCCTGGCTGTGGCTTTGTGATGCTTTTCAGGGCTTTCTGATGCATTTTCATGCCTTGCCCGCTCCTTAACACCTCCCTCCTCCCATCATGTCCTTTCCTGGCTCCCACCTACGAACTGGCCCTGCAGATCATCTCCAGACCTGTCATCAGCACACTGCGGCAGGAGAAGCTCCCCCTGGCCAACGTCAGGCAGTACTGCTTGGTCTGCAGCTCAGTGGCCATTTCCCTTTTAGGCGGCTCCTGCAGAAGAATCAAGCAGCAGAAGAATTTGCTCACCCTGCAGCACACAAATGCTACGAAAGCAGAAACAACCTGGGAATCTCTGGGTCTGCAAGAATTCACAGACACTCACCGACTGGGTATGATGTTTCCCTCCCATCCTTGATTTCCTTCTCCCCTTCTCCTCGTCGGATCCCACTGCTGAGCCATGATCAAGCTGCCCAGTGTGGCAGAGCATCGTGCAGAGCCGTGCTGGCACCTCCTCCCCTTCCTCTCCTGCAGCTCAGACTGCAACCTGAGCAAGTTTTTTTCTGAGAAAGTGACCAGCTCTTTTCCATCCCTTTGCCCCTACAAACAGTTGTCCAGAGGATCTCGTCCAAGAATTCCTGGAACAGCCTGCAGCTGGCTCTCCTGAAGTTCAGGCTCCTGCCTTTGCTTCCTGCCAGGCCCATATTCCTTGAGATCACCAACTCAAGGAGGGCATGGTCACTGCAGCCCTGACCGCCTCCTGTCGTAACCCCTGGTGTGCACCATATCCAGCAATGCTTCCCTTCTGCTTGCTGTGCCCAATGCCTGCACCACAGAGTGATTCTCACTGCACTCCAGGAGTCTGTCAGATTGCTTGCAGCCAGCCATGCTGATTTCCCAGACTGACTGGAATTTTATTTATTTATTTATTTATTTATTTATTTATTTCCATTTTCTAGGTAGGAAAATGAATTTCTGAGCCAGGAGAAGCAGAAGTGAAACAGTCTTCCTGGCGCTGCTCAGGTTGCAGGAGTTGCCAAGTGCTCCTCAGGTAATGTGTGCTGAAGAGCTGACCTTGGTGGCAGGGGCTGTGGCTGCATTTTGTGCCTGTCATGCGGGAATCCAAGAAAGCCTATTCAGAGCAGGAGCTGCAGAGCGAGATAAACATCACGAGAAGGTAAGGCTGAGAAGCAAGGACACCTCCAGAAAGAAGAGAAAAACTGAGTCAAGTGAGCTGCGTGACGGCCGTGTGATGCTGACCATGATTGGAGGAAGAGCGCATGGCTGGGAATGACTGATGGCTCAGGTTGGTTGGGTGCCTGTGTGCACAGAGTTAAGGAGTGTTTGTGGGATGTTTTGCTGGCATCTAACGTAAACTTGTGAATGCATAGCAGGGATGTTAAAATCTGGAATAGACTGTTTGAATCATTCGCATCTGATTTCGTGCCAGATTGCCACACTGTCAGAACCTGGGGCCCAGGATTTTCCTTTAAGAGTGCCAACTGCTTATTTTAAATGATAAAAAGTAACATTGAAAAAAGCTTCCCTCCTTGCATTAGAATAAGGCATTGATATTTGATGTTTCTGTCTTTCCATTCCTTTAGCAGCCTGGGTGTTGATGCAGCTGCATGCATCTGCTGCCCTCCCCTTCTGTTTTGTGTAAAAGAACAGTAAAATATGCAATCAGTGTGAGATCTTTCTGAAGTATTTTACTTTATTTGCCCCTAGGCTGCAATGGCTGGGAAATGGCAGTGTCACCCAGGAGCCCACACGGTGACCTGATGTCTCATTGTTGGGGTCTATTGGAAACCACCACGATGACAGAAGAATGCCTGGGATTCCTCCGGCCCAAATGCCAAACCTTGCACTTGGCTGTGCTGAACCTCATGAGGTTCACCCAGGCCCACCTCTCAAGTCTGCTGAGCTCAAACAGATGTCATTTTACTCGTGTCCTTCCATTCCGAGTCCATCTGTTCCCCAAAGCAAAAGAATTCTGACCAAGGCTGCAGTTGCAGCTGACTTCCCAAGGCTGCAAGACGTGGTGGTGACACAGCCTTGTGCTTCTGCAGTTGTGCTCATCCCACGTTTCCTTTCTCTGTCTCGCAGGTCAGCTCCTGCTGGAAGCAGATGGTATCCCAGTGTGAATGAAGGTCAGTGCAGGAGCAGCTGCTGATGGGAGGAAGGAAGTCCATGCTGAAGAGCTCTGAAGCATCTGCAGGTATGGTTCTGGAGGAGGCAGCAGTGATGTCGGAGGGCTCCCAGCAGGAAGCTGTCTCATCCAAATTCTTGCTGAGTGGTTGGAAGGGAGCTTTCTGCATGACAGCAGCACCAGTTGCTTGCTTCAAATGCTGCAAAGACAAGGATTAGCAGGAGTTCCAGTATCTACAGTATCATCACGAATCACGATAGGATTACAATGTGTCCTCATACAAACGCAGCCATTTCTCCCTGAGTCCAAAGGCTGTCCGGAAAGCATCTTTGAGGTCTCTCACACCAAACCACTGCTGTCCGTGTGGGATCTGACTCATTAGGGTATAGGGGTTAGGAACCACAGGCTGTCTTTTGAGAACGGGTTCAGTCATTTCCTTACATCTTGCACCAGCCGATACGTGCCGTCTGCCTTCCGTGCCGACAGGATTGGGGTGTTATAAGGCCACAGACAAGGTTCCAGAAGACCATCCTTAACCAGTGTCTGTGTTACAGCTTTTAGACCCACTCTCCCTTCTAAGGCTATGGGATATTGTTGCTGTTTCACAGCTCCACTCCCTCCTTGGGCAGTTATTTGTAAGGGAAAATTGTGAGTCCACCCCGATTTCCTTCCCCTGCCCATACCTTTGGATTCATTTCTTCTTCATCACAGCTGTTAACACATTCATTGACCCCTGATATCTGTTTCACAGACTTGCAGCTGTAATCCTCATTTAACTGTTAAATCTCTCCCCCATAAATCGGTCCCTGCTTCAGGCACACAGAACAATTGCCCTGCAACTATTTTATCTTTCCATTTTAGTTCTGTGGTCTCCAAGAGTGGAGCTGTCACTTCTGATCCCTCAGCCCCAGTTATGCACAACAGCCACATCCAGATACACGTCTGGTACCTCTGAACTAGCTAATGCTGTAGGATGGAATGTTGTTTCTGCACTGGCTATCAAATGTGGGATTGCTCTGAAGCAGTACAGCACCATGTGTTTTGTAATTTGCCCTTAGAAACAGTTTGAAAAAGTAGAAAGACTTTATTAGTATTAGTAAAAAGAAGTTATTTCATAACATTTTTTAGAAATACAGTTGTTCAATCATGTGATCAATTCTCACTTACAGAACTGTAATAGTTACAAATTGCATGGGTTTAGTATTAAGGACCAGAAAGCATGTTGTAAGGCCATTCTGTTTGGATAGGAGAAGCTCAGCAAAAGAAAAACAGACTCCAAAGAAGCCAGGGCCTCCACACAAGGCCGAACTGACTCACTCTGTGGGCAGGTTGGGATGCAACAGGCAGGCATCAAGAGACTCCCCTCTGTCCTCCTTCCAAACTTCTCTCTCTTCAGGGATGAGCAGGTGTCCAGAAATAGTGGCCAAGTGTTGATAAGCAGCTGTCAGACGTTCAATAATTAGCAGTATACCTGCTGAGCTAGCAACAATTGGTGTTTAGCCAGTCACACACACACACACAGAATGGCCCGGGTTGGAAGGGACCTCAAGGATCAGGAATCTCCAACCCCCTGCCACAGGCAGGACCACCAACCTCTGTACCACTGCACATATGCACATTGCTGGATAGAAACAGCAGTGTGGGAAAAAACTGTATGCTGTGGATGCAAAGGGTGAATCAGAATGGCTTAACAGCTCAAATTATGAATGTATTTTCACCTTCACATTACCCATACAATGTCTGAGAAGGAGCTGTGTGTCAGATTTTTTTTTTTATGCTTCCTTTCTTTCACCAGCCCTCATGTGAAGTGCCTAGCTGATGGCAGCCCTGCTCAGCCTCAGAGAAAGGTGACCCCAGCCAGCATTTCTGTGCTTTGTGTCCTGTGTCAGCAATAACTCTGAGTAACTAATGCATTCAGGAAAATCAGGGTCTGTTAATGGAGCATGTGCAAACATAAAGAGATACAAAAACCCAGTCGATATCTGAGCTGTTATGAATGATTATCCCCACCTCTTCTGTTTGCAGCTCAGTGACTGTGGGCAGCCAGTCGAGCCAATGCACACCCCAGAAACATCAGACAAGGCACTTCTGACCTCGTTCTTCCTGTGACCTTACAGCACTGCCCTGCAGAATGAATGTGTGCCTGCAGAGATCTCTCTTGGCATGACTTCAAGAGCAGCTCAGTCAGTAGTTCACAACTTCACACCCATCTGGCTGTTAGATCTACGAGGGAACTGCTGATGTCAGAGCTAGAACATTGCCAAGCTGCAACAAAAGCTGCATGGCACAAGTGCCCATGGGACCTTTTTCATGGCCCTGATGGAAATCACTGCAGTTGTTTTCTCTTCCCATTTGCTCAAGTAATGTCACAGTACTTGTGGTGCCACCACAGCCAGAAGCACTGCTGAGGAAGAAGGTCCATTGCTCAACTATACTGTTAGACACAGCTCCCAGAAGCTTACAAACTAAGGTTCTATCTCCATAGCATACTGGAAAATAGACAGATTTTTGTGCACCCTCTTGGTCCTTCCTTTTCAAAAGCAGTGGGAAAGACAGAGCCTCAGTTAGCACAGAGTTAACCCAGGGTTAAAGGCAAGGTAATATAAAGGGGTTTCTGCCCTGCAGTATGACTGTATTGCTCCCTCTCAGTTTAAAGCCTGGTAGCCATCCAGAAATACACTGCACTGACAGAATATTTGATAGGAAAAACAAAAAGAAAAAAAAAGAAAAAGAAAAAAGAAAGGGAAGACATAAGAATGAATGTGGTTTATGGGTCAATTTATGCGGTATCATTAGGGCTGATGCACAAAATCTGTGTTTGGACATCTCTCCACATTCCTGTTCCATTGGTGCCACAGAAGAAATGCTCCCGAGGGATTTGGCAGAACAACGTATGATCTTCCATGTCAGTGTAGGAAGGTCTTTTCATTCTGTGGGAGCAAAGAGAAAGAAAAGCGATGAGAAGAATAGCATCTCTACTGTGCTGGAATCCTTGTTCCCAGTATGACCAAACACTGAGTCATTATGAAAAGAATAAAATGTGACAAGAAATTCTACATTTGTCCCTGCATTCAGACCTTGAAAGTCATATTGATGCTCATGCTTTCCTTGGTACAGTAATTAAGGATGTGCACTGACTCTCAGCCCCAAGATGAAGAGGTGTTTTCTAAACATTTCCTTATTTTTCCCACTGGGCCCATTGCTCTAACTTAAAATACATCCTCAAAGCACTTTTCCTCTCATGGATGTTTCCAGCCAGCTTCCCAGTCTATGACATTTAGGGATTTGATCCGATCTGAACCTTTACGTAAACCTTTTGAGACTTGCCCATCACTGCTTCCATTGCTGTTTCTGAAAAATAACCTCAAGGCTATGTAATTAATCGTTCCTTGTTTTAATCTCCCAACCCAGGTAGATTAATGCCTACGCTGACCACAGATCAGTGATTTCTGGAGTCTTCTGCAGAGCAGCACATCTGTAGTTACAAGTTCTGAGTTTCCTTAGGAGGAAAGAAAGAATGAACAAAAGAAGGAAGGAACAAACATATTCTCAGGAGGAACTTTTCAGGGACCAATTCACAAGCAAAGGAAAACATGCTGTTCTCAGCAACCAAACAATGTACTTTACGCTGCCACAGGGATTGATAACACGCTACAGCTAGAGCATATTTAAAGGGCTCCATCACTGCTAGGCCAAAAGCTGACCCGTTTAAATCCTTACAGTATGGCAAGAAATGCTCTGACAACTTTTTCAAACTTGAAAAAACTGCTCCTGCTGGGCAGCCCAGTCAGCACTAGTATCCTCCCAGGTAACAAGCAAGAGCTATAGACTGGAGCTGAGCTGCTGGCCAGAAAAAGCATAGCTTGTCATATCAAGACTGCTAAGAGAGGTAAAGGGTGTGACTGCCTCCTCCAGCTGCTACGGCCTGAGACCACTCCTGAGCAGCCACTGGCTGGCAGCCCAAAGGCTGGGGACCCAGGATCTGTGCTCAGGCTGGAGGACACTGCTGCCACTCTCCTGTTTGCAGAGTCAACCAGAGATGAAACTCAGCACGTATCCCAGAGACACACACACAGGATGCTGACACAGTCAGTCACACAGACTGCCACAGACAAGAGGCTGCCTTCACCAGCACCTACACACAGCAATCCTGCACAACAAACACACTCCAGTCCTTTTCCTCACCTTTGGCTTGCAGAGACAGAAGCTCACCAGTGCAGCACACACACAGCACTCAAGCTGCAGAAGCACACCTGCAAGCACTGATTCAGCCTCTCTGTCCAACAGCACCCCTGCTTGGATCCCTTAAGGAGCAGCACAGCAGGGCCTCTATCCAACACCCCTAGGCAGATCTCAGGCCCTTACACAGGATGGCTAAAATCAGAAGGGTCCCCTGGAGATCATCACCTCTGTGGCTGCAAGTAAAATGCCCCCGACTCCAGAGCTGGCACCAACTTTTTGCTCACATACACAGGTCTCACCAGTCCTTGCAGCAATACGTACACATGGGGCAGAGTGTGTGAAGATACTGAGCAAGTCCAGATTGAATAAGAAGTGATAAGCAGACAGACTGTGGTCAACAAACACAGATGCCAGACACGCCCTGACCAGCTCTATTTTACACAACTTTCATAACCTTGATTTTCCAGCACCTTCACTCTGTTCATCCCTGCTTCCCCTTTTCTTTGTGCATCTCACCATGGTTTGCAGCCTCTACTGAGTCCCAGATTATCAGGGATTTGTTTCTTGTCATTGTAATTGTATTTGTTTGGTCAGGTCTATGGCATCGTTTATTTTGGTTTCTGCCTTCCCCTTTTTCCTTTAGTTTCCCACTCAACAAAGTCCCTAGCAGATAACCTTGCTGGAACAAACACTCTCACACACTTACATCCCCCCACCAGTAACTGTGACTGACCAGGCAGCTTCCCATTACAGTCCTGCTTATCCTTTGCTGGTCAGGTCTGTATCTCTCTATGCTCCTGCTTATGTCCTCCTCCCTTTCCTATTTCCCTTGTTACACTGTAAAACAGTCTTTGACCAAATATCCTTCAGGGAGCAGACACTCTCCTTCCATACCCCCTCACAAAGGCTTTAGAAACATTCAAGAATGACCAGTGACTCATCCTGCTTCACATTCAGTTGTGCTTGGCTGCATCTTTCCAATGGCTTCTTGACTCAGTGACTCCACTTGACCTACAAGTCAGCCCTGTGCAAACTTACATCACTTCTGAACACAGCACTGTTCCTTGCTTCACCTCTAAGGCTGGATGTGGCTCTGGGCAGCCTGGTCTCCCTTACACACATCTCCCTTACCCCTGCCATCAGCATCCCACTTGAAACACTTCCCCACCTGTATCAGCATTTCCTCTTTCACACAGCTGCTGTGCCAGGACCTGCAGACTCCACAAGAACAGGAGAACTCCGCAGACGACAGTGATTCCGTTCTCCGCCCCAGAGCCTCCAGTGCTCAGCATCACACTGGGTGTTGTAAGAGCGGAGTGCTGACCGTCACGTCTCAAGCCAAGAGCTTCAGACTGAGCTGCAGTGCCAACGCACTGACACTGCCAGCCAACCTGATGGGGCCACGAGGAGGAGGAACTGCAAGCCAACAGGACCACAACCACCTGAATTTCAAGCAAACAAGAACCAGCACTTGCACTTCTTAGCTCCAAAAACGAAACTAACAATTGCAAAGGAACCTGATGCAGCCATCTGACAATCTGACATGCCCTGGAAATCAGTCTGCAGCACTTTCAACTGCCCTACACCAACTTCCAGCTTCTGCTTGCCGCTCCCTAAAGGAAGCAAGCAGCCAAAAGCAGGAATTTGTCGGGCTGGCTTCACCTGGCAATGAGCAGTCCTTAGTGAATGAGAATGGAAAAAGCCAACTGGGTATTACCATCTCATCTGTTCCTCCCAGGGTTTTACTGTCTCCTCACATCTATCAGAGGAGCCTGTGTGAGATAAAAGAACACTACAAAAACCAGTCAGCATGTACCTGTCACGGTGGATCAGAAGGGAGTTCAGGAGGGCTCCATCCCCTCTGATGCAGTCAAGGCAAAGTAAGGAGAACACCTCAGATGCCATTCCTGTATCAAGACAAAAAGAAGAAACAAAAACAAGCACGAGCTCTCAAAATCTCAGACCAAAAGCTACTAACAAATGGCCAGAGCAAGCAAGGCACAAATGAAACTGGCTCCACAGTATTTCCAGCAATGGCCAAAATCAGAAGCCTAAAACTGCATCTGAGAAAGAACAAGGTTGTACAATCTCTTCTAACACTCAAAAGCATACAGCCCAGGGATTCCCTGTACTGTAAGTTGCATGATGAATGCTCTTCTTCAGAAGCAGCTTCCCTTTTTGCTGCCAGCTGTGATCATACAAAGGGCTGAAGGCTGTATACCAGAGGGATGAAGATTCCCCAGAGGTCACGAAATGTGACTGACCCTACAGAAATCAGAAGTGTTCAAAGATACAGCCCGGCCTCTGCTGTCTGACCATACCTAACCATGATTTCCATCTCACTGTGCAATCTCTCAGAGGCAAACAGCACAAGCAGAGCCCTGCACAAGGCGCCAGCAGCAATACTAGAGGTCACCTGGCTTTGGTGGACGTTGAGGAACTGAGTGTGTTCACTACCAGGGGACTGAATGGATTCACCCCGCTGTGTGACAAGGCGGCCTGAACAAGAAATTTAAAGTGCAAAGGAATAACAGCATCAACAGCACGAGCCCAAATTTCATCTTAGGTGAAGATGAATCTTTTGCAAAATGGCATAAAATGTAAATACTGGAAATTTAAGAGTTTGCTTTCCCACTTTCAGAGACATTTCCTTCCTCTACAATACTTGCTGTGAACACTGCTACACCACTGTGCTCATCTCCAGAATTTCAGCTAACGATTTTGTTCACGATGCCTGGTGGCAAAGCAAACACAACCACATTCAACTGTTCTCATACTGCAGGCTGTTACACTTCTAGAATTAGAAACAGAGAACCACAAGGCAGAACGAGAAACATCCAGTGATTATCTCACACAACACTTACCTCAAAGTTACTCATTGTCCCTGCTTTATCTTCAATCCTACACTTCTGACACTTGCAAATTTGCCAGCAGTTAACATGAAAAATGGCACAGAATACAGTCACAGCTAAAACTCAGTCATTATTAGAGGAATGGCTACAAAACACTAACAGCCCAGGGAAATGCAAGAGCAGCATGCACTCCCTCCAGAAATGCTCCCACACATCTGCAGGTCAGGAACCTCACACCAGGCATACTTTCCAAGTATTCAAGGAATCCTCAATGCATTTCTGAACTGAAAGAATTGCAACTGGAGCACTTGCAAATTTTCAGGGTCAGCAATAGCCTTTACAACAGCAGCTACTCTGCAGTGCTGAGATTGCCTCCCTAAGATATCTCTCACTGAGCAAGGAACACCAATCTTCTCTTACACAGAAGAGTCTTCTTTCAGTGCTGACAAGGATTACCTCATATTCATCAAAAGGCTCCAGAGCCTGCACTCTGTGTTGCTCATCTTCTGGAACACAGCAGGTGAAACACTCGCTCACATCTAAAACAGAAATCCCTCAAGATGATTCCTTCTGGAAGAAAAGACTCACTTCCCACAACACAACAAAGACCCTCCATGAAGCATCTGCATGGGGGGTCTTTAAAACTGCCCAGCTGGAAAGAAGCAGCAGCTCAAAGTCTGATGAGATGTCTTGCCTAAACATTTCTACAGAACACCTAAGATGAAAAGCCTCAGAGGAACCCATACGTTGCCTTATCCCACACCAGCAAACAGGCTGCTTCTTGGCGAGGGACCTTCAGATGACTAGCCACATCAGCAGAGCAGGCAGCAGCTCTGCCTCGGCCCTTTTTGCTTCAACCCAGCTGGCCCAGCTGGCGACTTCTACAATTACCTGCAGTTACCCCTTCTGCAGGTGTCTCAGTTTCCCATGGCTCTGAGGGCTGCAGGTACTCACTTTTCCAAAAAACTCTTCTGCTGTGCTTCACAATCAGGCTTGGAGACAAAGAACAAAGTGCAGAGTCCAGCTGGCTGAAATGCTGTTGCATGACACGTCCAAAGGGGTCCTCTGGGTGCATCTGCTCATAGAGCAGAAAGCATGCATGAGAGAAATGCTCTGCTGCCCACTGATTCAAGGCTCCTGACCTGTCGGGAGACGGACGTACGGATAATTAAATACCCGTGGGACCACCTCTTGTAGGACAGGTGCAGCTTCAGGCATGCTATTAAGGCATCCTGACACATAACATACAAAAGAGAAACCTGTACTGGGGATCTATGGAAGTCTCATCCATTCATAGAGAGAGTCTGGGATGAGAAGACCCCAAAATTTTAAAAACAAACAAACCAACCCACAGTACTTCAGGTTCTTCTTCTTTGTATTTTCCTAACCTCCCTTTTAGGTTCACAGTACAGATGAGATTGGAGAAACCTCTGGACGCCATCTGCTCCAACCTCCTACACCAGCAGAACCACCCAGAGCTGCCTACCCAGGACCATGGCCAAGTAGAGTCATAGCACGGCCTGGGTTGCAAAGGACCTCAAAGATCATCTGGTTCCAACCCCCTGCTGTGTGCAGGTCGCCAACCAGCAGCCCAGCCTTCCCAGAGCCACATCCAGCCTGGCCTTGGATGCCTGCAGGGATGGGGCATCCACAGCCTCCCTGGGCAACCTGTTCCAGTGCCTCACCACCCTCTGGCTGAAAAACTTCCTCCTCACATCCAACCTAAACCTAAACACCCCCTGTCTCAGTGCAAAGCCATTCCCCCTTGCCCTATCACTCTCCACCCCCACAAACAGCTCTGGAAGATCTGCAAGGAGGGAGACTCCACAGCCTGTCTAGGCAAGCTGTGACAGTGCCCATCACTCACACAGTCCAGAAGCGTTTGCAGATGTTCAGACAGAAGCTCCTGTGTTCCAGCTGTGCACACTGCCTCCTGTTATGATGCTGTGGGAATCAACTGCTCCCTCATACCTACAATGCAAGGAGCTGTTTGGAGCCTGCACAGAATCCACGAGGCTTTAGTTTTAAGACACAAGGCTCCCATGACTTGCAATGAAGCCTCTGCTTCTCATTTCACAGCCCAGCTAACCAAGGACAGCTCACCTGAGCTGCTGTTTGCCATGGAGGTGAGCACCACCTCTGCTATGGAAAGGGTGGGGACATCACTGTCCAGTCCTGCTTCATCTACAGCTACGCTCAGCTTTGGCAGCTCTGATAAATCCACTCCCAGCCACCTGTGATCCTTTCCACAACAGGCGGTGGTGACTCCTGTGGGACAAAAGCAATGCTAACTCACTGCAGTGGCTGTGCAGGACTGAGACCAAGACCAGGAAAATCAGTACCACCAGCAATCACTCACAAGGCCCAACTCAGTTCTTCTGTGAAATGAACAAGAAAATCCCAAAACTGGATGAACCATAATAGGGTAGCATCCAGAAGCATCAGGAAAAGACCCAATAAACTCAGAACTGAAACTCCATTATTCCTAGCATAAATTTCAACTACTGACTTCCAAGAGTTGTATTTACTATACGAACACAACTTTGTCACCTTTACTTTAACAACATTCTTATATCACTGCTCTCATTTACAGACATTTCAATTCAAGGTAAGAAAATGCCACTGCTTTGACAAAATAGTTTCTCTCACATCTACCAAATCATTATCAGATTTGTTTGTGGGTTTGGTGGGGGGGTGGGTTTGTGTATTTTGTGTTTTTTAATCTCAAAAAAAAGATTTCATTTCCGTAAGATGGCTTTGGATTCTGAACCACGAGAACTCCCTGCAAACACGAGCACTAGTCCTGCAGAGCACTGTTCTCACAAACAGGTCCCAGCTTATGATCTGCAAGCATTATGCAGGCATGCTTCTCATGACTACCATCACTCATAAGCTGCTTCACTCTCTTCTGCCAAAATCAGACTGTAAATAACTAGGCAGTAAAGTAGGTCTGTATGGTAGCTGCTCTGTTGCCTCTACGCCAGAGAAATCCAGCACCTGTCCCTGTCCTGAGATTTGTTCATCTGCACGCTTCTCAAAGGCAGCCATCACCAAAAACTGAGTGGCCTCCAGCAGTCGCCCATCCCAGTGTTTCCTCTTATGTTCTTCTAACATCTCAGTCATCTCACCACTTCTTCTGGACACAGAGAACAGGATATTCCCACCTCCTCTGACACCCACCTTTGGCTTCAAGTGCTTGGAAGGTTATTGGTACGGACAGAATCCTTTTCCACAGGGTGCTGTAGGTCGATAAAATGTGGACAGATTCAACAGGAAACCAAACCAGCACCCCTACCCCCCCCTTCCTTCCTTCCTACCGCCTTCCTTCCCTCCCCCCCTTATTTCCCCCTTCCTTCCTTCCCCTTTCCTTCCTTGCCCCCCCTTCCTTCCCCCTTCCTTCCTTCCTCCCTTATTTTCCTTTCCCTTCTTCCCCCCCTTCCTTCCCCACCTTCTTTCACCTCCCTCCTTCCGCCCCCCCTTCCTCCCCCTTCCTTCCTTTCCCCTTCCTTCCCCCCCGCTTCCTTCCTTCCCCCTTCCTTCCCCCGTCCTTCCCCCCCTTCCTAAGCCCCCATCCTTCTCCCTTCTTTCCTTGCCCCCCCATCCTTCCCCCTTCTTTTCTTGCCCCCACTTCCTTTTTGCCCCCCCTTCCTTCTGCCTTCCTTCCTTCCACCTTCCTTCCTTCCCCCCCTTCCACCTTCCTTTCCCCTCCTTCCTTCCTCCCCGTTCTTCCCCACCCGTTCCTTCCCCCTTCCTTCCTTCCTTGCCCCCCCCTTTCTCCCCCTTCCTTCCTCCTTCCTTCCTTTCTCCCCCCCTCCTTCTGCCTTCCTTCCTCCCCCCCTCTTTCTGCCTTCCTTCCTCCCCCTTCTTCCCACCCCGTTCCTTCCCCCTTCCTTCCTTCCTTGCCCCACCCTCCTTCCGCCTTCTTTCCTTCCCCTTTCCTTCCCCCCCCTCCTTCCCCTCTCCTTTCCTTCCCCTTTCCTTCCCCCCCCTCCTTCCCCTCTCCTTTCCCTTTCCTTCCCCTTTCCTTCCCCCCCTTCCTTCCCCTTTCTTTCCCCCCCCTTCCCCCTTCCTTCGCCCCCCTTCCTTCCTCCCTTCTTCCAGCCCCCCCCGTTCCTCCCCCTTCTTCTCCCCCCCCCCCCCGGTCCTTCTCCCTTCCCCCCCCCCCCTCCTTACCCTTCCTCTCCTCTCCTCCGTGTCCGTGACGGGGGCACAGCCCCGGGAAAAGGACAAACAACCGCAGGGCTCGCAACGCTTTGCCGCGAGCCGGCCGGCCCCGGGCTCCGGGAGAGGGGGAAGGGCAGAGAGCGAGCAGATCGTTGGAAGCGAGAGAAAACGCGACGGCAGCGAGCCGAGGAGGAACGGCGACTCGCCGCACGAACCCGATCCGGCAAAGCGAGAGACGCGAGAGCGTCCGGAATGCCGGTCACAGCGCGGCAGTGCGAGGGAAAGCGCCGCTCTGCTCCGCGGCGAGCTGAGACGGCTGAGCCGGGCCGGAGGGAGAGGGGCAGCCGCTCGGGTCCTGTGCGGAGCTGCACCCCGCTGCCTCTGCCCGCCAGCTCCTCGGGGGGGCCGCCCCTTCCCCAGCCCCCGCCGTCCCCCCCGCACCGTTTCCCCCTCTTCCTCGCCTCCTCCCTCTCTCCCTCAATGTGTCAGTGGCCGTACGTTCAGGTGTTGTGATGACAGATAATGATGAATGCCCGTGATATCAGAGGTGACTGTTGGTGGTACGGCAGCAGAGGCTGAACCTTCCTACAAATGCTCCATTACGTTTTGTTGTCGTGCCAGCAGAGGGCAGCAGAGCTGCAGTTTCCATCGAAATCAACAGCAGGCATTACTTTTGGAGCGACCTACATCGGAGTGTCCAAGTATCCGTATGCACTTGTGTACAGCAGTGAAAAAGTCATGGAAAAAGGCCCCTGCGAGGAATGCAGGGAGCATTGCCTTTGCCAACCCCTGAACAAAAGACTGCAGTGTTTTTCTCAGTAATGTCCCAGACGTTTCCAATGGGAGAGAAGGAATCTGTGGGACTGACGGTGGGAAATTCAGCCTCTTTTTTCATCCCCAACAGAGCTGAAATCTGGGCGACCAAAATTACCATGAGGTATCTTGGCAATGTAGAAGCCAGTATCCTACACCAGGGTAACCCGTGAGTTCTGCCAAAACCCCAAAGCATTGACTGCAAAATGCTACAGTGGAGGAGTGGAAAAGTGGAGAAAATCTTGTTCCTGTGTCCTGGGAAACTCTAGCAGCTTTGTGCCATGGTGAGAGGCCCTTTCTCTAGTAAGATAAGGGCACACCAATTTTGCTGGAGAAGTAAGATCGTGCTTTCTTGGCAAGTAGAAGAAATACGGAAATAAATTTAGAAATTCCTCAGAAATATTTTTGGCTGAGACTTTTTCAGTCCACATCTTTAACCTTTTGGAACACTTTTAATTCTTCTATTTCTGTTGTTGTTGTTGTTTTGACATGGCTTTTTTTTTTCATTCCCATTCAGCATTTTGGTCTCTTATCTACTTATCTGTTGGTAAAACGTGTGAGTGTTTCAAAAACATGTCTAAAGACAGAATTAGTTATGCCAAGGATGAATACACAGCTAGAAAGCTGGCTAAATTCCCAGCAGAATTAACTTTCTGTTTCTAATGATCAGTGAGAAATTAGCTGGTAACACATCTGAGGAGCTGCCAATCTGGGTTTGTCCAGCTAGCTCAGCACAGGTGATACCAGCAAGCAAGCAATGACATAAAAATACTCAGCATGAAGTGCCTTTTGCAAAGAGTTGCCAGAGCATTTCAGATCAGCACTGACTGTTGGGAAGTTTCTATCAGTGCTGTACTATTTCATCAAGGATTAATGTAAGTGCAGTGCCATCATTGCCCTCCATTTACTGAAGGTGCCTCCACACATTCTGGTTGTTGGCAGACACTCAAAGATGTGGAAGGTTTGATAGGTAAAAGAGCAGCTCCCTCCTTTTCCGTGACAGCTCTTTGTTCATTAAACATTTGTATATGATGTATTATACTTTTCAGACAGTCAAGAGAAAGTCAAAAGGGTTTTTTTTCATTTTCAGAATATAGAGGTTGTTGGTGCGTTTTTTTGTTGTTTTGTTTTGGTTTGTTTTATTTTCCCATAACTGAATGTCTTAAAGAAACGCAAATAGTTTGAAGACCATTCTTCCCAGAATGCATCTTCCAGTTGAGAGGAATAACATTTCTTACTTAGCCTGGAGCTTGAAAGGATGGATAAGGGAACTGGCAGCTCTACACTTTCTTATTTAAAAAAAAACATATAGCTGAAAGGAATCATGTAGTACGTAATGCAGCTATCAATATATCTGGGTGCTTTTTTTTTTTTTTTTTGGTCATTTATTGATCTTTCTTGTATTTCAGATTGATCAAGCAATCCACCAGCTTTGCAGAATTATGCCTACCCCGCAAGCCAGAAATGCTTCAAACCCATCAGAAGACATCTGTAAATACCTTGGCACAGCCCTTCTCCAGATCAGCCCAGTGAGGGCTGAAATAACTCATGATTCCAGCTGACAACGTGCTGCTTTCTAACAGACGTTTTGCAGGAAGGGTTCTTTCCTTTGTCATTTGGCACAAACCTTTTCCTGCAGAGAATTAAAAATAAATTTCACTGCCGGAAAGATGTGGAGATCATCAACACTGCGTTGCCATGCAGCTTTTGTTGCAGCTTGGCAATGTTCTAGCTCTGACATCAACAGTTCCCTCGTAGATCTAACAGCCAGATGGGTGTGAAGTTGTGAACTACTGACTGAGCTGCTCTTGAAGTCATGCCAAGAGAGATCTCTGCAGGCACACATTCATTCTGCAGGGCAGTGCTGTAAGGTCCCAGGAAGAACGAGGTCAGAAGTGCCTTGTCTGATGTTTCTGGGGTGTGCATTGGCTCGACTGGCTTCCCACAGTCTCTGAGCTGCAAACAGAAGAGGTGGGGATAATCATTCATAACAGGTCTGTTATCCATTCGGTTTTGGCATCTCTTTATGTTTGCAAATGGTCCACGAACAGACCCTGGTTTTCCTGAATGCATTAGTTACTCAGAGTTATTGCTGACACAGGACACAAAGCACAGAAATGCTGGCTGGGGTCACCTTTCTCTGAGGCTGAGCAGGGCTGCCATCAGCTAGGCACTTCACATGAGGGCTGGTGAAAGAAAGGGAGCATAAAAAAAAAATCTGACACACAGCTCCTTCTCAGACATTGTATGGGTAATGTGAAGGTGAAAATACATTCATGATTTGAGCTGTTAAGCCATTCTGATTCACCCTTTGCATCCACAGCATACAGTTTTTTCCCACACTGCTGTTTCTATCCAGCAATGTGCTTATGTGCAGTGGTACAGAGGTTGGTGGCCCTGCCTGTGGCAGGGGGTTGGAGATTCCTGATCCTTGAGGTCCCTTTCAACCCAGGCCATTCTGTGTGTGTGTGTGTGACTGGCTAAACACCAATTGTTGCTTGCTCAGCAGGTATACTGCTAATTATTGAACGTCTGACAGCTGACAACCTGCCCACAGAGTGAGTCAATTCGGCCTTGTGTGGAGGCCCTGGCTTCTTTGGAGTCTGTTTTTCTTTTGCTGAGCTTCTCCTATCCAAACAGAATGGCCTTACAACATGCTTTCTGGTCCTTAATACTATACCCATGCAATTTGTAACTCTTCCAGTTCTGTAAGTGAGAATTGATCACATGATTGAACAACTGTATTTCTAAAATATGTTATGAAATAGCTTCTTTTTACTAATACTAATAAAGTCTTTCTACTTTTTCAAACTGTTTCTAAGGGCAAATTACTAAACACATGGTGCTGTACTACTTCAGAGCAATCCCACATTTGATAGCCAGTGCAGAAACAACATTCCATCCTACAGCATTAGCTAGTTCAGAGGTACCAGACGTGTATCTGGATGTGGCTGTTGTGCATAACTGGGGCTGAGGGATCAGAAATGACAGCTCCACTCTTGGAGACCACAGAACTAAAATGGAAAGATAAAATAGTTGCAGGGCAATTGTTCTCTGTGCCTGAAGCAGGGACCGATTTATGGGGGAGAGATTTAACAGTTAAATGAGGATTACAGCTGCAAGTCTGTGAAACAGATATCAGGGGTCAATGAATGTGTTAACAGCTGTGATGAAGAAGAAATGAATCCAAAGCTGTGGGCAGGGGAAGGAAATCGGGGTGGACTCACAATTTTCCCTTACAAAGAACTGCCCAAGGAGGGAGTGGAGCTGTGAAACAGCAACAATATCCCATAGCCTTAGAAGGGAGAGTGGGTCTAAAAGCTGTAACACAGACAGTGGTTAAGGATGTCTTCTGGAACCTTGTCTGTGGCCTTATAACACCCCAATCCTGTCGGCACGGAAGGCAGACGGCACGTATCGGCTGGTGCAAGATGTAAGGAAATGACTGAACCCGTTCTCAAAAGACAGCCTGTGGTTCCTAACCCCTATACCCTAATGAGTCAGATCCCACACGGACAGCAGTGGTTTGGTGTGAGAGACCTCAAAGATGCTTTCCGGACAGCCTTTGGACTCAGAGAGAAATGGCTGCGTTTGTATGAGGACACATTGTAATCCTATCGTGATTCGTGATGATACTGTCGATACTGGAACTCGTGCTAATCCTTGTCTTTGCAGCATTTGAAGCAAGCAGCTGGTGCTGCTGTCATGCAGAAAGCTCCCTTCCAACCACTCAGCAAGCATTTGGATGAGACAGCTTCCTGCTGGGGAGCCCTCCGACATCACTGCTGCCTCCTCCAGAACCATACCTGCAGATGCTTCAGAGCTCTTCAGCATGGACTTCCTTCCTCCCATCAGCAGCTGCTCCTGCACTGACCTTCATTCACACTGGGATACCATCTGCTTCCAGCAGGAGCTGACCTGCGAGACAGAGAAAGGAAACGTGGGATGAGCACCAATGCAGAAGCACAAGGCTGTGTCACCACCACGTCTTGCAGCCTTGGGAAGTCAGCTGCAACTGCAGCCTTGGTCAGAATTACAGCGGGCACCGTAAATTAAGTGTGACCTCTGAAGTTGTTGCCATGATCAGAAATAGACGCTGAAATCGCTCACATAACTGTCGGTGGTTCCCTCCAAATTCTTTTGCTTTGGGGAACAGATGGACTCGGAATGGAAGGACACGAGAAAAATGACATCTGTTTGAGCTCAGCAGGCTTGAGAGGTGGGCCTGGGTGAACCTCATGAGGTTCAGCACAGCCAAGTGCAAGGTTTGGCATTTGGGCCGGAGGAATCCCAGGCATTCTTTTGTCATCGTGGTGGTTTCCAATAGACCCCAACAATGAGACATCAGGTCGCCGTGTGGGCTCCTGGGTGACACTGCCATTTCCCAGCCATTGCAGCCTAGGGGCAAATAAAGTAAAATACTTCAGAAAGATCTCACACTGATTGCATATTTTACTGTTCTTTTACACAAAACAGAAGGGGAGGGCAGCAGATGCATGCAGCTGCATCAACACCCAGGCTGCTAAAGGAATGGAAAGACAGAAACATCAAATATCAATGCCTTATTCTAATGCAAGGAGGGAAGCTTTTTTCAATGTTACTTTTTATCACTTAAAATAAGCAGTTGGCACTCTAAGGAAAATCCTGGGCCCCAGGTTCTGGCAGTGTGGCAATCTGGCACGGACTCAGCTGTGAATGATCCAAACAGTCTGTTCCAGATTTTAACATCCCTTCTATGCATTCACAAGTTTTCTCTCTTGACTTCCCCTTACAGCCGTTAGATGCCAGCAAAACATCCCACAAACACTCCTTACCTCTGTGCACACAGGCACCCATCCAACCAGAGCCATCAGTCATTCCCAGCCATGCGCTCTTCCTCCAATCATGGTCAGCATCACACGGCCGTCACGCAGCTCACTTGACTCAGTTTTTCTCTTCTTTCTGGAGGTGTCCTTGCTTCTCAGCCTTACCTTCTCGTGATGTTTATCTCGCTCTGCAGCTCCTGCTCTGAATAGGCTTTCTTGTATTCCCACATGACAGGCACAAAATGCAGCCACAGCCCCTGCCACCAAGGTCAGCTCTTCAGCACACATTACCTGAGGAGCACTTGGCAACTCGTGCAACCTGAGCAGTGCCAGGAAGACTGTTTCACTTCTGCTTCTCCTGGCTCAGAAATTCATTTTCCTACCTAGAAAATGGGAAAAGAAAAGAAAGAAAAAAGTCCTGACATAAAGCAGACACAAGGGTTACTATGGAATTCTGGAAGGCAAGGGATTTGCCCTCTATGATGAGAAGTTGACTGCAAAGAACTCAGAAGAGCCATGAGCAGGTTGTGAACTTGTGGGTAAAATCAGGAACTGCAGCAGTGCAGGGCTTCTGGAGGTGAGGGTCTGCTACAGCCGCCTGGAAAGAGAGCCTGTTGGTGGGAGCTGCTTACTGCAGCCAGCAGAAGCATCGCACTCACTGACTCTCATCCTGATGGGGGATTCCAGTCAGTCTGGGAAATCAGCATGGCTGGCTGCAAGCAATCTGACAGACTCCTGGAGTGCAGTGAGAATCACTCTGTGGTGCAGGCATTGGGCACAGCAAGCAGAAGGGAAGCATTGCTGGATATGGTGCACACCAGGGGTTACGACAGGAGGCGGTCAGGGCTGCAGTGACCATGCCCTCCTTGAGTTGGTGATCTCAAGGAATGCGGGCCTGGCAGGAAGCAAAGGCAGGAGCCTGAACTTCAGGAGAGCCAGCTGCAGGCTGTTCCAGGAATTCTTGGACGAGATCCTCTGGACAACTGTTTGTAGGGGCAAAGGGATGGAAAAGAGCTGGTCACTTTCTCAGAAGAAAACTTGCTCAGGTTGCACGCTGAGCTGCAGGAGAGGAAGGGGAGGAGGTGCCAGCACGGCTCTGCACGATGCTCTGCCACACTGGGCAGCTTGATCATGGCTCAGCAGTGGGATCCGACGTGGAGAAGGGGAGAAGGAAATCAAGGATGGGAGGGAACCATCAGACACAGCCGGTGAGTGTCTGTGAAGTCTTGCAGACCCAGAGATTCCCATGTTGTTTCTGCTTTTGTAGCATTTGTGTGCTGCAGGGTGAGCAAAAGGTTCTGCTGCTTGATTCTTCTGCAGGAGCCGCCTAAAGGGGAAATGGCCACTGAGCTGCAGACCAAGCAGTACTGCCTGACCTTGGCCAGGGGGAGCTTCTCCTGCCGCAGTGTGCTGATGACAGGTCTGGAGATGATCTGCACGGCCAGCTCGTAGGTGGGAGCCAGGAAAGGACATGATGCGAGGAGGGAGGTGTTAAGCAACAGCCAAGGCATCAAAATGCATCAGAAGGCCCTGAAAAGCATCACAAAGCCACAGCCAGGAAGCTTGGGAGTATCATGAGCAGCATCCAGGATGCGAGAGATTATTTGCTACCATGCCAAATGGTAGCAGAACTCCCCCTGCAGACATCCCAAAGCCAGACAAAACAGGAACAAACCTGGAGCTGTGCTGCACGCACCCCACAGCCACAGCATTGCAAGCTGGGGTGCCTTGCTGTGTGCTGCATTCATCCCAGTCCGTGTGAATGAAGACTCTGGAGGCAGTCAAGGCGTTGGTTGAGCACAAGATTCCTTTTATTATTATATAAAGGACAGGAGGGTGTGAGAGGTCGATGGTGACAATGGGTCTCATCCTGTCTTGTCATGGAGAGAGTGGCTCAGAGCTCTCAGTGCTGCTGTCCGGTGCCTGGGACTGGAGGCCTGATTGAAAGTCCCCCTGCAAGAGGCTCTGCTCCTCTTCACTGATGCTGACCTGCTCCTGCATGGAGGTGCTGCTGTCGGGGCACTCACACTGTGCTTCAGATGGGCTGCACTGCAGAGACTCTGGGTTAAAATCCACACTTGTGACTGTGGTGTCTGGGAGGCTCAGGTCAGCAACTTCAGCAGAGCCAGGTGTAATGAGAGCATGGACTTCGATGAGCTCCTTCTCTCCATTAATGTTGTTAGATGGAAGGCTGCTATTGGAACTGCAGCAATTTGTGCTTCCTATGAGCTCTCCACTGATGGAAGCACACAGAGCATCCTCGCTGCTTGCCCTGGATCTTGTGGGTTGGCAAGGGCTCGATTCACCTAGAAAGGATACACAGGGGTTAGTGTCAAACTTTCACAAGCTGAATTACGACAGTGGTTCTTGATCAGGGGTGAAGATTTAGGCACGGGATTGAACGCTAGAAAGAGATACATGTGCAGAGCAAGCTTGAATTGTATGTTCCTGAAAAGCAGGGATTTGGAAGCTGCATTTGCACCCTTACCTGGCAGGACTACCACTGCTGTTTCTGAGGGCTGCCTGGCATTGCGCTGCAGTTGGCGTTTGCTGCCAGAGGATGGCTTTCTGAGCCTGAAGCAGCAACACCAACTGCTAGCTGGTGATTCCTCACTCTTGCTGGGTGGATTTTGCCTGGAGAGAGAAAACAGCCAATGCTGTGAGTCGTGCGTGGTGCAGGGTGAGGGAAGAGAAGCACTGAGCTCTTCGCAGCAGTTGCTTGTTCCTAGCACTGCCTGGTTTCTGCAGGAAAACACAAAAACCCACCCAAACAATGATGCTAGGTGCTGGAAAAGAAAGTCCTCTTTACCTGTCAGATGGAAAGTCAATGACGGTGTGGAATTTGCCCTGTCCAGCTGCAGGGCTTTCTTCCACTTCAATGTCCCTGCTGCTCTCTGTCACAGGGGGAGAGCTGCTGTGGCCTCGCCTCTGTGCCTGTGCCTCCTCCAGGCTGAGCAGCTTTGTGGCAGAAGAAGAGACCCCCACAGACTTGGGCCCTGGGAGAGAATTGTGCCCTGTCAGGGAAAACCACAGGTAAGAGCGAGGATCAGAAAGCAGCAGCACAGCCACCACAGTTCTGGGGGAGGTGCTGTATTTTTCTCAGGCTTGCTTATCCCAGCCACTGGAAGAAGCGGAGCTCAAAATAACCATGTGGGCAGAGGTCAGTTTATGGCAAAGGACACGGTCATCATTAAGAGCAGCTTACTGTATCAAAATAGGCAAGGAAAAACCCAAGGAAATGGGGGCAGGGAACTGAGAAAGCTTCGCTGCCACGCTTGCATCAAGCTTTTCCTGCATGCAAACCATAATAATGACGGTTTCCTCCTTGTGAAGTTTGGGCTTGGACGTTCTCAGCATCCAGCAACAGGATGCCATACCCTAATGGAAGCCCAGAGGTCTGCTGTCCCCTTGATGGTAAAAGAGTATCTCAAAGGTCCTGGAGAAGGCCTGCATTTGGTCAAGTTGTCAGGTCAAGATCAAGCAAATGGAGGAAGACACTCACCTGCTGCATCTGCGATGTCTGCTCCGGATTTGGAGCAGAAGAGGACGTCTGTGTGGTTGATGAGAAATTCCACCACATCCGACTGCGTCTGCAGCTCCATGCAGGCAGCTCTTCCGCTGGCGCAGGCAGACTCGTTCTGCTGTGATCTGTAGAAAAGGCAGATTTTAGAAGTCATTTCTCCAAGACCATTTCCCAGAGTCTGAATTGTTGCAGCCAAAAGCTGCCAGCTGAGGCTCTGGAGACTTCCGCGGTGGGCAATCAGTGATGCCACTGCAGAAATTCCCCTGGATGATCAAGGACACGTCAGTCCCATCTCAACAAGACTGCAGAAATTGTCACCTAGACATTGTGCCCGTGGGGTTGGAGAACAGCCCAGGCTCCTGCTCTTCTGTCAGCCACAGATTTTACAGGAGAAGAGCACATTTGATGGAGAAAAAGAGAGGACTGCTTTTCTTAACTGGAGAACAGAGGAAGTGTTGAAACAGAACCAGCAGTTTACCTTAAGAGGTTTGGAGCCCACACAATGGCTAGGTTCTTGGCATGCATGTTTGTGGTGGTGGAGCTCCCAGCCAGACACGCCAAGTGTCTCATCAGGTACTCCAGTGTCCTGGAAAACAAGAGAGGCAAACGTTCAGCACCAACGAGCATGCCGTGCTGCAATTCAGAAAGACAAAGTCTGGAACCGCATCGTTGCCCTCTGCAATGCAGCAGGGCTGAGCTCAGCAGGCTGAGGGCAGCACTGACCTGTAGTGAGGAGCGGGCAGCTGCTGGATGACGTCCTGCATTCTGAGCAGCCGCTCCTCCTCTGTAGCAGCACCAACAGCATCCTGGAGTAGTGCAGAAAGGGAGCGAGACACCAATCAGGCTAGTACACCACTGCGAGTAAACCTCGTGGGGCTGACAGCAAAAGGGCCTCCGAGCTGGGGCACTGCTGCAGCCATCTGCCAAGAGGCCCAGGAAGAGGGAAATGAAAGACGTGGCCTTGTGCTTACCGAGAACTTGCCGTACAGCTGGTGGGTGAGCAGAGGGTTCGGGAGCTCCCTGAAGTACATCTTGCAGAGGGAGCTCACGCTGTGAATGTCCCGGACGGTGAGCTCAGGAATCTGCTCCGACTCAAATTCCTGCCTGGAGAGAGGGACGCAAACCCGGTTGAGCGAGAGGAAGGCAAGCCCAAAGCCACACCAGATGCACTCAGGCTGTGTCAGTCGCAGCACTCTTACCGCAGTCTCTGGATGTTGGACGCGACGCCGGACAGGCGGTATATCCCCTGCACCACGCCGTGCTGCTCAAGGAACTCAGCGCAGCTCTGGAGGACCTGGGGGACTGAAGAACACGTGCCAGCCCTCAGTGGAGCTCCTGATTCAATCGTGCTGCAGGCTGTGCTTCACATCCCATCCACTAAGCCCAGCCAGGCTTGGCTGAAGCAAATACAGATGTGCTTGTCTCTTAGGAGCATCCGCCTCACTTGATCCTTCAGCCATCAACTCCCATTACACGTGTCTCCACGGCTATCAGCCTGCCCCCTGCTAGATATGAGCTCCCTTTCATCTTCTTTAGATGCCCAGCAGAGGAAGATCTCAGGAATGGGCAGCTCCTTACCATCACGACCGGAGTGGAGAAGATGCTCTCCCAGGTCACCGCCAAACACCCTTTCCTTCTCCACCTCCCGCTCGGTCGGTTTCTTTGGGCGGGCCTTCACCAAGGAACGAAGGAAGGTGAGGATCTTGCTGCGTTTCTTGGGCACTGCACAACAAAAGGAAGAAACCAGGTCATTTCAGGTCTGGCTCCGTTGGACGAGGCCGAGCACAGCACATTCTACAGAGCACGTCAGAACGGGAAGAACATTACCAACCAGTACATACAAAAAGGGATTTTCCCCATCTCTGGAGGAGCCCAAGGCCAGGTTGGATGGGGCCCTCAGCAGGCTGGTCTAATCTGACATTAAATGTGGGGGCTGGCAGCACAGCCTGATGCAGGGAAGTGGAAGCTTGAGGATCCCTGAGGTCCCTTCCATCCCAAGCCATTCCATGAGAGTTCTATAGTTTCCCCAAGTCCAGTCATAAACACAGGAAGATTGCACCAAATCCCTGCCCCATGGTGTGCATGAAGGATCATCAACCCAGAGGACAATGTGGCATGGATAAAGGAGGTACTAAACATGGAACACACCCCCAAAAAGACTTCATTTTGCTTTCCCACACCATCAAATGTAACATCCATACCTGGCTTTGGCACAGAATTGATGAGTGCCTCGGGAATGATCTTATTAATGAGTTCCACACACTCCCCTGGGAAAAATCCAACCTATAACAAGAAGAGAGGCCAACTATTGCATGCAGCACTTCTCAGATCTGAACTGTTAAACCAGAAGCCACATAACATTTCCCTCGGAACGTGCTTGCCTGACGTTCCATAAGACTATCCAGCAGAAAATGGCCATAGTTCACAGCATAAAGGTAATAATTTTTCAACATTTGCAGCCAAAGGCAAGGTCCTCTGACACCGACACAGGGAAACTGTTTATGTCCTTTAGGCATCCTGTGCAGGCAGAGCAGCTCTACGCTGAGATTCCTGCCTTTACTGAAGTTGCACTCTCCAGTCTGAAGCTTGTGCCTACCTGGAAGCCGAGCTTGCCTCTCCACCAGGGGGTCAGCTCCTTTGGTGGCATGTCGATGACACACACGATGTCTCCCACCTGCAAGAGATTGCAACGACAATCCCAGCTTCAGCACGGCTGGGAGGAAAGCACAGCTCAAATGTCTGCATTCTTCTGCACTGCCAAACATGGCCGAGCATGAGAGCACTTGCACCAGTGCAGCTCTGAAGGCATTTGCCACTGTAGAATTGAGCAACAAGGAACGCCTTGAACTGCTTACCTCAAAGGAGAGTTCATCCGCTGCCTGGGCAACGTATCTCTTAATAGCATGGGCAGCAGCAATAGCTGGAACATTCACAAGTGCCACCTCATGGTCCAGCAGGGGCTTCCCCTTGTTCTCAGTCTGAAACAGAGAGCACAGGCCACAGTGAGGAGCAGAGAACAAGCGAGGAGGATTTCAAGGTGAGGAGCACATCAGCAGAGAAAGCTGCAGGAAATGCACTCGGTCCTTATCATGGGCACTTCAGAAGGAACTGCAAGTCTAATAACGGCTGTTTCTCTCCCTGGTGTGCAGCAGGCACACGCCAGGCAATGCTGCATCTCTCCCCACCCAGACTAAGCAGCAATGGCACTGACGCAGACAGGTGGCCTTGTCCATTTTGCCCCCTCCTTTCCTGCGCTCTTTGTGCAGGAAGGCTGACTGTTTCAGATGCTAGGAGACCGTGAAGAGGGAAACCAAAGCTACGGCTGCAGTTACAAGGTGCAAACAGTGCCATTGCAAGCACCAAGCAGCTCTCTTGAGCAGTCCAACCAACAGCGAGGCCAAACAGAGCAGAGAATGATTGTTGTTTCTGCAGCCATTTCAAGGGAAAAGTCAGTAGAGGACAAACACAACAGCCGAGATGGCTCTGGTACTTTTATAAACTTGCCACACTTGCACTACTGTCTTGCCACAGAGGAGCTCTCTTGGAAAGCAGGAGAGCACATCTGCGGCTCACTCTGCTGGCTGCAGTCAGGGAACAAAGACCAATCAGAGCTTCATACTCTACCTCTGTCCATGCCATGTCAGGCCCACAGCTGATCTCGCTGCACGCCACAGCCATCAGCGTAGGTGTGACAAGCTGGAACTGAAAAGAAACACACTTTTATTTTCTCTGTTCACATCTCTGCTGTGCTCCCTACAGCTGTCGGGCACACTCACACAGCCCAAGCACGCCTGCTGGTGTCCCTGGTGATGCTGTGCAGCTCTGCACAAGCTGGGGCTGGGACTCTTTGCATAAGGGATTGGTTTCCTGTAGACCAGCTGGTCACAGCACCACAGACAGCATCCTTCTGAGGGCTGAGCTGCAGAGCACGTGGAGAAAACCCACACGTGACCAGCGTCCCATCAAAGCTGGATGAGGCTGTGCTACTAAACACGGGGCGTCACGGGCTGCTAAAGCATGTGGGGGGACAAAGCATGGCAGGTACCTGGCAAGAGATCAGAACGAGGGAGACAAATCTCACAAATCCGCAGTCGTTCCTTGTCACTTTGCTCTGATCTTCCACGAGCAAAAGCTGCAGCAGGGAAGCAGGCAGAGGGTGGAGAGAGGAGAGAGAAAGAGCAGGTCAGTTTGCTTCCACGGTTTAGCAAAGAATACGAGGGAAAATCCAAAATCTGCCCTCCCTCAACTTAAAAACTTAAGTTTTCAACTTAAAACCATTTCCCCTTGTCCTGCAGTTATCTACCCTTTCAAAGAGTTGATTCCCCTCCTCTTTTTAGGCTCCCTTTAGGTACTGAAGGCTGCCATGAGGTCACCCCACAGCCTTCATTTCTCCAGGCTGAACAAGCCCAGCTCCCTCAGCCTGTCTTTGTAGGGGAGGTGCTCCTGTCCCCTGATCATCTCTGTGGCTCGCCTCTGGACCCTCTCCAACAGCTCCCTGTCTTTCTGGACACTGTACTGCAGCTGGGGCCTCACAAGAGCAGAGCAGGGGGGGACGATCACCTCCCTGTCCCTCATGGCCACCCCTCTGCTGATGGAGATAATGTGATCCTATGAGCTCCGCCAGCCAGCAGTTCTCAGCACTCACTGTCCCCCCGTCTCTCCCACACTGTCTCAGCTTACCTACAAGGTGCTGCACAGGACGGTGTGAAGACAAAGGGACGCAGTCGGTGCACAAGTGCAACAAGCGAGCTGCTCAGTCAGAGCTCCAGCGCTCCAATGAAGGGACGCAGCACGCACTGCTCCTCCCCTCATTCTAGCCCTTATGACATCACTGAGGGCCACCAGGCTGCTCCACCACGACGGACAGGGTGGGGAGGCAAGACCAGTCCCAAGGGCAGAAGATTCCAACAGCCCAGCCCAACGTTCTGGAATCAGGGGCTGCTTGGAATTCTACCCCAGCCAAATCCTGGAGAAGCTGGCACGGGGTCGTCATGACCAAAGCGCAGGACCTGGCGCTTGCTCTTGTTGAGCCTCGCACAACTGGCCTCAGTGCATCCCTCTGGAGGGCCTTCCTGCCCTCAGCCAGATGGACGCTTCCTCCCAGCAGCGTACCTTGCAGTGCTGGGCCCATGTCAAATCCACACTAGAGTGGCTTTTGTTACATTCAAGGGCATGTTGCAGCACCCATCTATTTCACCTGGAAGGAAATAAAGCAGGAGATGGGAGAAACACAGAACTACTGCCAGACTGCTTTATCCCTTTCTTAGCCCAACTTCCCTTGCCTCATCCCCTACCCCAACTCCTGGATGATGCCCACGGGCTGATAGTTGGATCTCAAGTCCATAGGACTCCTTTCACAGGGCTCCATCAAAAAGGCTGTCACACTTGTTCCGTACACTCACACTGACCCAGCAGTGGTATCACAGTCACTTAACACACACACAACAACCAAACCCCGAGCATGCACATCCCTTCCTGCGTGACTGCAGCCCGCAGCTCCCCTTCACACCTCCGTGGATCTCTGGTGTTTTACACTGATGCAGCCTCGCTGCAGCTCCGTGGCTGTCACACAAGGCCTGCAGGACCTCTTTCTCTGCAAACCCCGTCTGCAGGCATTGGTTCACGAGGTTCACCTCCTGCCCTCCTGAGCAAAAACAAGCACTAAGAACAAGAGCAAAGCACACTGGACTCGACCTGGCTGGATCCCCAACCCTCAGTCCTGTCAGACGGACCCTGGTGTGGAGACTCATCCCCAAAGCCTGGCTGGACATCAGCACAGGCATCCTTCTTCAAACGCCCCATCCAAGCAGCAAGGGATCAAAGCGTTGGCACAGCTGAAACAGAAATGCTGTGTGAGTTTCCTGTTAGCACTGAGCAGGAACAAATCTACCGCTGAGCAGCAGGATGTGAGACAAGCAGCAGAAGACACCCAACCTGCAGAACCAGCTCGTTTGGGGTCGGTCCAGATGTTTGTCTGCTCCCTTCCCTGGCCCAGGCCAAGCTTGTGAGCTGCTCCTCCTTGGTGCAGGGGGAAATGGTGCAGATGCCATGTGGTGGCTATGCACAGCATGCCTTTTACTTGCTTTTCCTATCTCCATCTTCCATTAGCAAACAGCATCTCCAGCCTCCAGAGATCACTGAGTCCAACCCCTGCACAACAGTGAAAGAAAAGATATGATAAGGGGTACTTAAAGCACAGCATCTGTAATCAGATCAGACTCCTGCACTGTGAAGACTTCCATGAGTATTCCTGCAGAGTGCATCACTTAGTCTCTCTTTAGCCTTGTGTTCATGGTTTTCCTGTAAGAGCTTGTCTAAACACTGCCTATAATCGTGGTTATGCTAGAAGCATTTGGATTTATTGATCCTCAGTGTGATTTCAGTAACAAATCCAGATGCTTTTTTGTTAAGGGCAGCTTTCAATTTCTCAACTGAAATTTCAATATTGCATTAGGTGTTGACAACCACGGGGCTGCAGTACAGAGAATTACAGGGAGATTAATTTCTCCATCTCCATTCTCCTAGACATTTATGATTACAGTGATGTAGTTATATACAAAGTTGCAAGATACCAAAGCTAGAATAACCTCTTGGTGCAGCAGGATGTCTGGAGCCCAAGTGCAGAGTCTCAGTGTTGCAAAGCCTTGAAGAGGTGCACCGTATGTGCTGGGGCTGATGACACAGACACTGGAGCAAGGCCAGTGTGATGTTAGAAACTTGACCAGCAGCTGATCTGTTGTCAGCCATTTCTGGACACAGACGGGATCTGGTCGACTTAGGACATGACCTTTGGGCTGGAGAGCAACTCCCCGAGGAATCACACAGCCACTGCAGACCGTTGGCAAGAACCCCATACCAAAACAGCTCATCTGCAATCAGTTTTTAATCTGTGCAGCAGTGATTGGAACAGGCGCACGCTCTCTGCAATTGCAGGAATGTTCACAAGTGGAATGTACATCACCTGTGTGCTCCAGCTCTTCTGTGTGCATGCTAGGAGCAGTGATCCCCCTGCACCCAGGGCTGCAATAAAGTCCTGTGGGCTTTCTGACCTGCCAACCAGCAGCCCAGGCTGCCCAGAGCCACATCCAGCCTGGCCTTGGCTGCCTGCAGGGATGGGGCATCCACAGCCTCCCTGGGCAACCTGTTCCAGTGCCTCACCACCCTCTGGCTGAAAAACTTCCTCCTCACATCCAACCTAAACCTCAACACCCCCCGTCTCAGTTTAAAGCCATTCCCCACTTGTCCCATCACTGTCCACCCTCCAAAACAAAACACCTCGGCTGTTCAACACTGAAAGAGCAAAATAACCCACAGCTCTTACTTCCACTGTATGCATTTAATTCCAAATTAAGGTCACAGGTTAATTACTCATGTGATCCTTCCTGACAGAAGAACTACTCGTAGTGATGTGTAGGAGTAAGGAACAGTTTGAAAAGGTCATGGACATATGAGAACTTGCAGCATTTATCTTAATAGATGCCTACATTGCACAGCATTTTGTAAAACACACGTTACAAGTACTGTGCATTGGATTACACTATATCAAACTCTAAGTAACAATACAGGTTGCTTTTCAATCTACACTTACATGTTTTCTTCTAACTCCTTGATAAAATTCCTGACTGCCCTCAGTTTTACAGCCAAAGCAGTGTTTGAGCTGGTAATGTACTCTTGAACAGCACTGCTGCCTTTAGCATTTGTATGTTTAGATCTGAAAAGAGAATTTGGTCATTATTTCATGATGAGAGAATCTTATATGACAAAACAGAATTACAAAAATCTGACAATACTGTAAAATGCCAGTGTAAGAATGTTGCTTTGATTTTTTTTTTCTTTTTTTTTTCTTCTTTTATCTTTTTCATCTTTTTTTTTTTTTTTTTTTTTTAAATGGTGAGTGTACCATTAATTCAAGACAAGAATTTTGTTTGTAAGTCGATCTCTATAACTGTTCTTGGCATCATTCTGGAGGATGAAGTAGATACATGGAATTTGGCACTGGCTCCCCAGGGCAGTGGTTTGGCACTGAGCTGACAAAGGCCAAAGAGCATTTGCACAATGCTCTCAGACACAGGGCTTGACCCATAGGAGGTCCGGTGTGGAACCAGGAGGTGGAATACATGATCCTCGAGGTCCCTTCCAAATACAGATATTCCATCATCCTCTAATACTTATATTCCCAAGTCCTGTACACAGTGCTCAGGTGCTTAATTGAAAGGTTCCATGAAACAGTGAGGTATCTATGTCCCTTTACCACTCAGTTATTCAATTTGCCACATGGATCTTTCATCCAGTCACATTAGAAAACACTCAAAGTATTTCCTTCAGCCTTCCATTCTGATAGAGCTTTCTGGAGCAAATAAAGAGTTGCAACTCAGAATGTCCACACCTCCCTTCCTGCACCCTGCATACATTTTTCATTGCACTGTGATTACGTACCATTCTATTGACACCCTCATTCTGTCCTTATCTAGGCAGTTTAATGCCATTAAATTTTCCAGCAACAGATGCCCACAAGTACAGCCAGCCTGGAAATATTTTGATTACTTATCTTTGTCCTGATGTCCTTGTAGGAGGTGGGACATTTCTCCATCTCAGCAGCAGAGGGCAGGAGGGGTCCAAGGTGAGGGCACGCTCTCCTCTGTTTTTCTGGCACTCAAAGAGAAAGAGAAAATGAAAACCAGATGTGTTTCCCTTCCCATGGCAAACACCAGCCTTTCCATCCTTACAGTCCTTCCTGCCATCAGCAGAGATATTTTGCTTTCTTGTGCCACTTCATCCCTTTAGCATCTGGCATTCTAACAAAAAAGTACTTACAAGGAATTTTAATATTTTCATATTAAATGTCAGAATTAAGGAACCATTATTATTACCAAATATTTAAAACATTCAACCCAGTGAGAAGTGAATTGATGTTGTATTTAGCATTCAGATAAGAACTTGTAAAGGAAGTAAAAAGTGCTGCTTTCATAAACTATAGTCTCATTGTCAAGCCTTGCACTGTCTCAGCAGATTATTACAGAATGTTCATTCAAGCAGGAATTCAGAGATGCGTCTGAATTGATAACAACAACGAGTAATTAAGAAAGCTTGACTGCAGTCTGCTTGAGGATTCCAGTCTGAAGTGTGTTCCACCTGATGACAACTGGGAATGTCTTTCTCTCACCATTAGAACCATTGCACCTCTGACTAAACACATAGCTAATCACCACTGAAAACCTAGGTGCAATTTCTGCAGTGCACAGACCAACTACATGTTGATTAACATTCAGAGAGATTGTGCAGGTGTCCTTTTAGGAACTGGCCTACAGTATGCTAAGAGGGATGGATGTGGGGACATTAGGATAACGTGCCCTCTGCCTTTTAAGACAGCCCCAGCAGAGCAGGTCAGCAGGCTGAAGAGCTGCGTGGGTCACCAGGGCTCAGAGACTTCACTCGGCCATCTGAAGGTTGAGGGACTTCAGCCCAAGCTGCCCTTTTCCATGCAGGCAAGGAGGCCAAGAGAAGGTGGATCGGCACGGTTCTGGTGCAGACAGGGGCTGCAGTGTGAGCAGGCCTACACAGACAAGGCTGTGCCCACACAGAGTGACAGCAGCTTTCGCTGTGAGCAGATTCCCAGGGGGCCTGAGCCATGGCAGTTCTTGATGGCAGCATGTTCCAATCAGCCCTGGAAGTCTTCTCTGGACGTCTGTCGCATTCTGGAATCCACACTGAGGACGCAGTCGCTGTGTCAGAGCAGCTGGCAGAGTCACGGGGAACCGTGACGTAGTTGGCCCAGGGAGCAACAACAAGGCCTGCACTGCTCAGCCAGCCCAGGCCAAAGGGGAGCACGAGAGAGAGCAGAGGAGAGAGGGGGGGAAAGAGGGCCAGGAAGGAAAGGCCTGTGCCTGAATGGACGTGTAGCAGCAGCTGCTGACAGCAAACTCGGTGATGGCAGGGGCACAGCAGAGCAGTGCAATGCTGGCAGCTTCCTGTGTCTTTCACACAGGCACTGCAGACATGGCCAGCACTGGGAGATCAGCAGAACTGCTGCACACCTCTGCCAGCCCAGGCCAGAGGAGTGCAGAACAGTGAGCTGCTGCTGAGGGGAGAGAGGATGGCCTGAGAGCTGACCTGAGAGGCAGGGCTGGCTGTGTTACAGCAGCCTCTGTGTCCTCCTCCTGTGTCTGTGAGGGCCAGAGGGCCAGAAGAGAACATGCCCAGACAACGAAGCCCTGCTGTCCTCTGCTGCTCAGCTGGAGAGATGTTCCGCCTTCCTGAAGGACGCTGATCCAAAGGGAAGGAATCAAAGGAAGTCCAGGCTGGCTGTCCTTGTGGGCATCAGCTGCTGGCAGCTGCCTCTGTGCTGCCATGGGCAGGGCACAGCACACACAGTGTTTGCAGTTCCCTGTGTGACACTGGCCCTGGTGACCTGACAGCCATAGGGAGACAAGAGAAAGAGCTGCCTCCCTCTGCCAGATGAGGCAAAGGTGAGAATCCCAGAATCACAGCATGGCCCGGCTTGGAAAGGAGCTCAAGGTTCATGAATCTCCAACCCTTGGCTCTCCAAGGATGCACAGGGGGCTTTGTTCTCCCTGTGGTGCAGCTTCAGTGCCAACTCACAGCTGAGCTGGTTGGCACACTGTGACAGCCTGCCGCTCTGAAGCTCTTGGGGCAGTGCTCAGTTCTTTCTGAAGTACTCTGGAAATGCTGCTTCTCCTTCACCAAGTCTGTTTCCAGACAGACGTCTTTTTCTCCTCTGTACACACAAACAGTATCTTGTAACTCCCTGGCACAGTGCTCAGAAGTGATACTTCTGGAAGCACGTCAGAGAAAAGTGGCCTTGTCCCAGTGGACTTTCAGAGCAGATGAGAACAAGTCTTGGTTGACGGCTTTCTTCTGCTTCTGGAACTGCACAGCCAGGTTGTGTGTTGTCATACTTTATGCCAGAGTGCCAAACTGAAGCAGTTTCTGCAACTTCTTTTTTTCATACTTGTCACTCTTTGCTATTTCTGAGACCTTAACTTAGTCATTTTTAATGCGCTCTCATCTAAACTACTGAGTCCTCCAGTGTCAGTGTTGTATGAATCAGGACTGTGGGATTTCATCAGTGAAAGGATTCTGCTCTAATGACTGTCATTCTAAAGCTGATATTGTTTCTACCGCATCAGGCTTGCATGAAGCATCTTTGATCAACAGAGAAATCAGAAAAATTGCTTTTCCTATTGCAGTTTCCTTTTAACTAGTGATGAAAGCTGTCAGTTTATTTTTGGCACCAGAAATCCTGGGATGCAACCAGGTTAGATAAGAAGTGAAACTGAGTGCACAGTAAAGGAACACAGATGAGATAGCATCACACAGCTCTGGAAAAGATGTTCCAGCTCTGTGTCTACCTACACCTTCAGGAGATGAAAAGTACTGGCTTACTGAGGTGTCCTGGGTTGCAGGCTCTGTTAATCTCCATTTTTGGAAGAGCTGCTTGCAGTAAATACCTTGTAAGGTGAATGAGCTTGATAGAAGTAGGGTGTGAAAGAGATGGATTTGCTGTTTCCCTGAAGGTGCAGGAGTATTGCTGTGCCTACAGTCAGTAAACAAGGCAGAAATCACTGTGTTCCTCAGAATGAAAAACAAAAGAATAAAAATCTTTTTGTGAGTGACAGCACGCCTGAATGAAGCACAAATCTAAACATTTAAAATAAGGGCTAGTGTCAGAGGGACTTGCAGTACTTCTCGTGAAGAAATATTTGATGCTTCTTTAGGAAAGTCATCCTAACAAAAGTGTACTGATGTCTTTGCTGAGGATTTCCTTGGTTCCAGCCTGAAGGTGTGCGCAGGCATGAGCAGGCAGTGCTGAGCTGCAGGTGAGTGCCTGTGTCCCACAGCAGGAAACCCGTGGATGTCTTCAGGGGTTTGAAATGGGCAGAGCTGTAAAACCTGCAGGCTTTCACTGAAATTGTCCTCTGCTTTATTTTGTAATCTTAGTTTCACCAATGCTTTCCAATATGATTTTCATATGAATGCAGATACATGGGATAGGATTTAAAGTTTTTATGGTGCTGCTGTATAGTTTTCTGTGGTCATCATAAGCCAATAAAAAAAATAAATGGTAATCAGGCAATCTATTAACAACCTGTGGCACGTGTAAAACAATGAAATTCCTTGCAGGAAGACAATATTGCCATATAATAATGTGGCTATCCAAAACTGTTAATTATACTTGATGAGCTGGAGATAAACCTGAAATGCAGGACTTTGATCTTAGCCAAGAATAATAAAACTTATTATCGTTCTTAAATTGGCAGCTGCTATCAAAAGCCTGTGTCTTATTTCCCTTTTAGTAACACTGGCTAAATCAGAGAAAGTGATAAAAGAATTTCATGATTGCAGCTTAGGGATTCTTTCCCACTTGACCAGAAGTAATCTATGTCCAAAAATGTCTGTAAATACTTTTTCTATATTCTTTGGCCAGATGTATTGATATTTGAGATGAATGGCAAAAACATTTTGCGTACAAAGATAAACAATGCAAATTTCCTGGGTTGTTTTAGAGAAAAAAGCTCCGGTTATCTGATCGTTTCAATGCAGAAATAAGATTTACAGAAAAATTCTCCTTATTATTATTCACGCATGAATAAGTACAAAAAAGAGATGTGGGGGATGTTGTTTCAATTCAAGCTGATTGTAGGAAGGACTGTCAGGATGGAAAGGCTAGTGTCTGCCATGGGCAAAGAAACACTTCTGGTTTTCATCTTCTCTTTGCCTTTGAGTGCAAGAGGCCATGAGGAGAGTGTGCCCTAAACTTGGACCGTTTTTGACCATTGCAGCAGAGATGGAGAAGTGTTCAACCTTCTAGAAGGACTTCAGGACAAAGATATGTAATGAAAATAAGTCTAGGCTGGCTGTCCTTGTGGGCATCAGTTGCTGGCATCTGCATTGCTGCTGCCATGAGCATGGCAAAGCAGGTAAAAGATTGCTTTTCCTTGTGTTACACAGGAGCTCTTGACTTGAAAGCAAGAGGGATGCAATAGAAAGAGCTGCAACCTCAGCCAGACATGGCAAAGGTGAGTGGGATGTTGTTTCCATAGCTGCTGATGTCAGGAAGGACTGTAAGGATGGAAAGGCTGGTGTTTGCCATGGGCAGGGAAACACATCTGGTTTTCATTTTGTCTTAATCTTTCAGTGCTAGATAAACAGGGGAGACTGTGCCCTAACCTTGGAACCCTCCTGCCCTCTTCTGCTGAGATGGAGAAATGTTCCAGCTTCTAGAAGGACATCAGGACAAAGATATGTAATGAAAATAAGTCCAGGCTGGCTGTCCTTGTGGGCATCAGCTGCTGGCATCTGCATAGCTTCTGCCATGAGCTTGGCACAGCAGGTAAAAGATTGCTTTTCCTTGTGTGACACAGGAGCTCTTGACTTGAAAGCTAGAGGGATGCAATAGAAAGAGCTGCAACCTCTGCCATACAAGGGAAAGGTGAGTGGGATGTTGTTTCAATAGTGCTGAAGTCAGGAAGACTTTAAGGATGGAAAGGCTGGTGTTTGCCATGGGCTGGGAAACACATCTGGTTTTCATCTTCCCTTTGGGTGGCAGAAAAAGAGGAGAGTGTGCCTGCAACTTCTAACTCTCCTGCCCTCTGCTGATCAGAGGGAGAAATGTTCCAGCTTCTAGAAGGACATCAGGACAAAGATATGTAATGAAAATAAGTCCAGGCTGGCTGTCCTTGTGGGCATCAGCTGCTGGCATCTGCATTGCTGCTGCCATGAGAATGGCACAGCAGGTAAAAGATTGCTTTTCCTTGTGTGACACAGGAGCTCTTGACTTGAAAGCTAGAGGGATGCAATAGAAAGAGCTGCAACCTCTGCCAGACATGGCAAAGGTGAGTGGGATGTTGTTTCCATTGCTGCTGATGTCAGGAGGACTGTAAGGATGCAAAGTCTGGTGTTTGCCATGGGCAGGGAAACACATCTGGTTTTCATTTTCTCTTTGTGTGGCAGAAAAAGAGGAGAGTGTGCCTGCAACTTCTAACTCTCCTGCCCTCTGCTGATCAGAGGGAGAAATGTTCCAGCTTCTAGAAGGACATCAGGACAAAGATATGGAATGAAAATAAGTCCAGGCTGGCTGTCCTTGTGGGCATCAGCTGCTGGAAACTCTATTGCTTATGCCATGAGCATGGCAAAGCAGGTAAAAGATTGCTTTTCCTTGTGTGACACAGGAGCTCTTGACTTGAAAGCTAGAGGGATGCAATAGACAGAGCTGCAACCTCTGCCAGACATGGCAAAGGTGAGTGGGATGTTGTTTCCATTGCTGCTGATTTCAAGAAGGACTGTAAGGATGGAAAGGCTGGTGTTTGCCATGGGCTGGGAAACACATCTGGTTTTCATTTTCTCTTTGTGTGCCAGAAAAAGAGCAGAGTGTGCCCTCACCTTGGACCCCTCCTGCCCTCTTCTGCTGAGATGGAGAAATATCCCAGCTACTAGAAGGACATTAGGACAGAGATATGTAATGAAAATAAGTCCAGGCTGACTGTCCTTGTGGCCATCCGCTGCTGGCATCTGCATTGCTGCTGCCATGAGCATGGCAAAGCAGGTAAAAGATTGCTTTTCCTTGTGTGACACAGGAGCTCTTGACTTGAAAGCTAGAGGGATGCAATAGAAAGAGCTGCAACCTCTGCCAGACATGGCAAAGGTGAGTGGGATGTTGTTTCAATTAGTGCTGAAGTCAGGTAGACTGTAAGGATGGAAAGGCTGGTGTTTGCCATGGGCTGGGAAACACATCTGGTTTTCATTTTCTCTTTGTGTGGCAGAAAAAGAGAAGAGTGTGCCTGCAACTTCTAACTCTCCTGCCCTCTGCTGATTAGAGGGAGAAATGTTCCAGCTTCTAGAAGGACATCAGGACAAAGATATGTAATGAAAATAAGTCCAGGCTGGCTGTCCTTGTGGGCATCAGCTGCTGGAAACTGCATTGCTTATGCCATGAGCATGGCAAAGCAGGTAAAAGATTGCTTTTCCTTGTGTGACACAGGAGCTCTTGACTTGAAAGCTAGAGGGATGCAATAGAAAGAGCTGCAACCTCTGCCAGACATGGCAAAGGTGAGTGGGATGTTGTTTCAATTAGTGCTGAAGTCAGGAAGACTGTAAGGATGGAAAGGCTGGTGTTTGCCATGGGCTGGGAAACGCATCTTGTTTTCATTTTCTCTTTGTGTGGCAGAAAAAGAGAAGAGTGTGCCTGCAACTTCTAACTCTCCTGCCCTCTGCTGATCGGAGGGAGAAATGTTCCAGCTTCTAGAAGGACATCAGGACAAAGATACGTAATGAAAATAAGTCCAGGCTGGCTGTCCTTGTGGGCATCAGCTGCTGGCATCTGCATTGCTGCTGCCATGAGCATGGCACAGCAGGTAAAAGATTGCTTTTCCTTGTGTGACACAGGAGCTCTTGACTTGAAAGCTAGAGGGATGCAATAGAAAGAGCTGCAACCTCAGCCAGACATGGCAAAGGTGAGTGGGATGTTCTTTCCATTGCTGCTGATTTCAAGAAGGACAGTTGGATGGAAAGGCTGGTGTTTGCCATGGGCTGGGAAACACATCTGGTTTTCATTTTCTCTTTCTCTTTTTGTGCCAGATAAACAGGGGAGAGCGTGCCCTCACCTTGGACCCCTCCTACCCTTTGCTGCTCAGAGGGAGAAATGTTCCAGCTTCTAGAAGGACATCAGGACAAAGATATGTAATGAAAATAAGTCCAGGCTGGCTGTCCTTGTGGGCATCCGCTGCTGGCATCTGCATTGCTGCGGCCATGAGCATGGCACAGCAGGTAAAAGATTGCTTTTCCTTGTGTGACACAGGAGCTCTTGACTTGAAAGCTAGAGGGATGCAATAGAAAGAGCTGCAACCTCTGCCAGACAAGGCAAAGGTGAGTGGGATGATGTTTCAATAGTGCTGAAGTCAGGAAGACTGTAAGGATGGAAAGGCTGGTGTTTGCCATGGGCTGGGAAACACATCTGGTTTTCATCTTCCCTTTGGGTGGCAGAAAAAGAGGAGAGTGTGCCTGCAACTTCTAACTCTCCTGCCCTCTGCTGATCAGAGGGAGAAATGTTCCAGCTTCTAGAAGGACATCAGGACAAAGATATGTAATGAAAATAAGTCCAGGCTGGCTGTCCTTGTGGGCATCAGCTGCTGGAAACTGCATTGCTTATGCCATGAGCATGGCAAAGCAGGTAAAAGATTGCTTTTCCTTGTGTGACACAGGAGCTCTTGACTTGAAAGCTAGAGGGATGCAATAGAAAGAGCTGCAACCTCTGCCAGACATGGCAAAGGTGAGTGGGATGTTGTTTCAATTAGTGCTGAAGTCAGGTAGACTGTAAGGATGGAAAGGCTGGTGTTTGCCATGGGCTGGGAAACACATCTTGTTTTCATTTTCTCTTTGTGTGGCAGAAAAAGAGAAGAGTGTGCCTTCAACTTCTAACTCTCCTGCCCTCTGCTGATCAGAGGGAGAAATGTTCCAGCTTCTAGAAGGACATCAGGACAAAGATACGTAATGAAAATAAGTCCAGGCTGGCTGTCCTTGTGGGCATCAGCTGCTGGCATCTGCATTGCTGCTGCCATGAGCATGGCACAGCAGGTAAAAGATTGCTTTTCCTTGTGTGACACAGGAGCTCTTGACTTGAAAGCTAGAGGGATGCAATAGACAGAGCTGCAACCTCTGCCAGACATGGCAAAGGTGAGTGGGATGTTGTTTCCATTGCTGCTGATTTCAAGAAGGACTGTAAGGATGGAAAGGCTGGTGTTTGCCATGGGCTGGGAAACACATCTGGTTTTCATTTTCTCTTTGTGTGCCAGAAAAAGAGCAGAGTGTGCCCTCACCTTGGACCCCTCCTGCCCTCTTCTGCTGAGATGGAGAAATATCCCAGCTACTAGAAGGACATTAGGACAGAGATATGTAATGAAAATAAGTCCAGGCTGACTGTCCTTGTGGCCATCCGCTGCTGGCATCTGCATTGCTGCTGCCATGAGCATGGCAAAGCAGGTAAAAGATTGCTTTTCCTTGTGTGACACAGGAGCTCTTGACTTGAAAGCTAGAGGGATGCAATAGAAAGAGCTGCAACCTCAGCCAGACATGGCAAAGGTGAGTGGGATGTTCTTTCCATTGCTGCTGATTTCAAGAAGGACAGTTGGATGGAAAGGCTGGTGTTTGCCATGGGCAGGGAAACACATCTGGTTTTCATTTTCTCTTTGTGTGGCAGAAAAAGAGGAGAGTGTGCCTGCAACATCTAACTCTCCTGCCCTCTGCTGATCAGAGGGAGAAATGTTCCAGCTTCTAGAAGGACATCAGGACAAAGATACGTAATGAAAATAAGTCCAGGCTGGCTGTCCTTGTGGGCATCAGCTGCTGGCAACTGCATTGCTGCTGCCATGAGCATGGCACAGCAGGTAAAAGATTGCTTTTCCTTGTGTGACACAGGAGCTCTTGACTTGAAAGCTAGAGGGATGCAATAGAAAGAGCTGCAACCTCAGCCAGACATGGCAAAGGTGTGTGGGATGTTGTTTCCATTGCTGCTGATTTTAGGAAGGACTGTAAGGATGGAAAGCCTGGTGTTTGCCATGGGCTGGGAAACACATCTGGTTTTCATTTTCTCTTTGTGTGCCAGAAAAAGAGTAGAGTGTGCCCTCACCTTGGACCCATCCTGCCCTCTTCTGCTGAGAGGGAGAAATGTTCCAGCTTCTAGAAGGACATCAGGACAAAGATATGTAATGAAAATAAGTCCAGGCTGGCTGTCCTTGTGGGCATCAGCTGCTGGCATCTGCAATGCTGCTGCCATGAGCATGGCACAGCAGGTAAAAGATTGCTTTTCCTTGTGTGACACAGGAGCTCTTGACTTGAAAGCTAGAGGGATGCAATAGAAAGAGCTGCAACCTCTGCCAGACATGGCAAAGGTGAGTGGGATGTTGTTTCAATTAGTGCTGATGTCAGGAAGGACTGTAAGGATGGAAAGGCTGGTGTTTGCCATGGGCTGGGAAACACATCTGGTTTTCATTTTCTCTTTCTCTTTGAGTTCCAGATAAACAGGGGAGAGTGTGCCCTCACCTTGGTCCCCTCCTGCCCTCTGCTGATCAGAGGGAGAAATGTTCCAGCTTGTAGAAGGACATCAGGACAAAGATAAGTCCAGGCTGGCTGTCCTTGTGGGCATCAGCTGCTGGCATCTGCATTGGTGTTGCCATGAGCATGGCACAGCAGGTAAAAGATTGCTTTTCCTTGTGGGACAGCTGTTAAGCCATTCTGATTCACCCTTTGCATCCACAGCATACAGTTTTTTTCCCACACTGCTGTTTCTATCCAGCAATGTGCATATGTGCAGTGCTACAGAGGTTGGTGGCCCTGCCTGTGGCAGGGGGTTGGAGATTCCTGATCCTTGAGGTCCCTTCCAACCCGTGCCATTCTGTTTGTGTGTGTGTGACTGGCTAAACACCAATTGTTGCTAGCTCAGCAGGTATACTGCTAATTATTGAACGCCTGACAGCTGCTTATCAACACTTGGCCACTATTTCTGGACAGCTGCTCATCCCTGAAGAGAGAGAAGTTTGGAAGGAGGACAGAGGGGAGTCTCTTGATGCCTGCCTGTTGCATCCCAACCTGCCCACAGAGTGAGTCAATTCGGCCTTGTGTGGAGGCCCTGGCTTCTTTGGAGTCTGTTTTTCTTTTGCTGAGCTTCTCCTATCCAAACAGAATGGCCTTACAACATGCTTTCTGGTCCTTAATGCTATACCCATGCAGTTTGTAACTATTACAGTTCTGTAAGTGAGAATTGATCACATGATTGAACAACTGTATTTCTAAAATATGTTATGAAATAACTTCTTTTTACTAATACTAATAAAGTCTTTCTACTTTTTCAAACTGTTTCTAAGGGCAAATTACTAAACACATGGTGCTGTACTACTTCAGAGCAATCCCACATTTGATAGCCAGTGCAGAAACAACATTCCATCCTACAGCATTAGCTAGTTCAGAGGTACCAGCCGTGTATCTGGATGTGGCTGTTGTGCATAACTGGGGCTGAGGGATCAGAAGTGACAGCTCCACTCTTGGAGACCACAGAACTAAAATGGAAAGATAAAATAGTTGCAGGGCAATTGTTCTCTGTGCCTGAAGCAGTGACCGATTTATCGGGGAGAGATTTAACAGTTAAATGAGGATTACAGCTGCAAGTCTGTGAAACAGATATCAGGGGTCAATGAATGTGTTAACAGCTGTGATGAAGAAGAAATGAATCCAAAGGTGTGGGCAGGGGAAGGAAATCGGGGTGGACTCACAATTTTCCCTTACAAATAACTGCCCAAGGAGGGAGTGGAGCTGTGAAACAGCAACAATATCCCATAGCCTTAGAAGGGAGAGTGGGTCTAAAAGCTGTAACACAGACAGTGGTTAAGGATGGTCTTCTGGAACCTTGTCTGTGGCCTTATAACACCCCAATCCTGTCGGCACAGAAGGCAGACGGCACGTATCGGCTGGTGCAAGATGTAAGGAAATGACTGAACCCGTTCTCAAAAGACAGCCTGTGGCTCCTAACCCCTATACCCTAATGAGTCAGATCCCACACGGACAGCAGTGGTTTGGTGTGAGAGACCTCACAGATGCTTTCCGGACAGCCTTTGGACTCAGAGAGAAATGGCTGCGTTTGTATGAGGACACATTGTAATCCTATCATGATTCGTGATGATACTGTAGATACTGGAACTCCTGCTAATCCTTGTCTTGGCAGCATTTGAAGCAAGCAACTGGTGCTGCTGTCATGCAGAAAGCTCCCTTCCAACCACTCAGCAAGAATTTGGATGAGACAGCTTCCTGCTGGGAGCCCTCCGACATCACTGCTGCCTCCTCCAGAACCATACCTGCAGATGCTTCAGAGCTCTTCAGCATGGACTTCCTTCCTCCCATCAGCAGCTGCTCCTGCACTGACCTTCATTCACACTGGGATACCATCTGCTTCCAGCAGGAGCTGACCTGCGAGACAGAGAAAGGAAACGTGGGATGAGCACCAATGCAGAAGCACAAGGCTGTGTCACCACCACGTCTTGCAGCCTTGGGAAGTCAGCTGCAACTGCAGCCTTGGTCAGAATTACAACGGGCACCGTAAATTAAGTGTGACCTCTGAAGTTGTTGCCATGATCAGAAATAGACGCTGAAATCGCTCACATAACTGTCGGTGGTTCCCTCCAAATTCTTTTGCTTTGGGGAACAGATGGACTCGGAATGGAAGGACACGAGAAAAAGGACATCTGTTTGAGCTCAGCAGACTTGAGAGGTGGGCCTGGGTGAACCTCATGAGGTTCAGCACAGCCAAGTGCAAGGTTTGGCATTTGGGCCGGAGGAATCCCAGGCATTCTTTTGTCATCGTGGTGGTTTCCAATAGACCCCAACAATGAGACATCAGGTCGCCGTGTGGGCTCCTGGGTGACACTGCCATTTCCCAGCCATTGCAGCCTAGGGGCAAATAAAGTAAAATCCTTCAGAAAGATCTCACACTGATTGCATATTTTACTGTTCTTTTACACAAAACAGAAGGGGAGGGCAGCAGATGCATGCAGCTGCATCAACACCCAGGCTGCTAAAGGAATGGAAAGACAGAAACATCAAATATCAATGCCTTATTCTAATGCAAGGAGGGAAGCTTCTATCAATGTTACTTTTTATCATTTAAAATGAGCAGTTGGCACTCTTAAAGGAAAATCCTAGGCCCCAGGTTCTGACAGTGTGGCAATCTGGCACGGACTCAGCTGTGACTGATCCAAACAGTCTGTTCCAGATTTTAACATCCCTTCTATGCATTCACAAGTTTTCTCTCTTGACTTCCCCTTACAGCCGTTAGATGCCAGCAAAACATCCCACAAACACTCCTTAACTCTGTGCACACAGGCACCCATCCAACCAGAGCCATCAGTCATTCCCAGCCATGCGCTCTTCCTCCAATCATGGTCAGCATCACACGGCCGTCACGCAGCTCACTTGACTCAGTTTTTCTCTTCTTTCTGGAGGTGTCCTTGCTTCTCAGCCTTACCTTCTCGTGATGTTTATCTCGCCCTGCAGCTCCTGCTCTGAATAGGCTTTCTTGGATTCCCGCATGACAGGCACAAAATGCAGCCACAGCCCCTGCCACCAAGGTCAGCTCTTCAGCACACATTACCTGAGGAGCACTTGGCAACTCCTGCAACCTGAGCAGTGCCAGGAAGACTGTTTCACTTCTGCTTCTCCTGGCTCAGAAATTCATTTTCCTACCTAGAAAATGGGAAAAGAAAAGAAAGAAAAAAAATCCTGACATAAAGCAGACACAATTGATACTATGGAATTCTGGAAGGCAAGGGATTTGCCCCCTATGATGAGAAGTTGACTGCAAAGAACTAAGAAGAGCCATGAGCAGGTTGTGAACTTGTGGGTAAAATTAGGAAGTGCAGCAGTGCTGGGCTTCTGGAGGTGAGGGTCTGCTACAGCCGCCTGGAAAGAGAGCCTGTTGGTGGGAGCTGCTTACTGCAGCCAGCAGAAGCATCGCACTCACTGACTCTCATCCTGATGGGGGATTCCAGTCAGTCTGGGAAATCAGCATGGCTGGCTGCAAGCAATCTGACAGACTCCTGGAGTGCAGTGAGAATCACTCTGTGGTGCAGGCATTGGGCACAGCAAGCAGAAGGGAAGCATTGCTGGACATGGTGCACACCAGGGGTTACGACAGGAGGCGGTCAGGGCTGCAGTGACCATGCCCTCCTTGAGTTGGGGATCTCAAGGAATGCGGGCCTGGCAGGAAGCAAAGGCAGGAGCCTGAACTTCAGGAGAGCCAGCTGCAGGCTGTTCCAGGAATTCTTGGACGAGATCCTCTGGACAACTGTTTGTAGGGGCAAAGGGATGGAAAAGAGCTGGTCACTTTCTCAGAAAAAAACTTGCTCAGGTTGCAGGCTGAGCTGCAGGAGAGGAAGGGGAGGAGGTGCCAGCACGGCTCTGCACGATGCTCTGCCACACTGGGCAGCTTGATCATGGCTCAGCAGTGGGATCCGACGTGGAGAAAGGGAGAAGGAAATCAAGGATGGGAGGGAGCCATCAGACACAGTCGGTGAGTGTCTGTGAAGTCTTGCAGACCCAGAGATTCCCAGGTTGTTTCTGCTTGCGTAGCATCTTTGTGCTGCAGGGTGAGCAAAAGGTTCTGCTGCTTGATTCTTCTGCAGGAGCCGCCTAAAAGGGAAATGGCCACTGTGCTGCAGACCAAGCAGTACTGCCAGACGTTGGCCAGGGGGAGCTTCTCCTGCCGCAGTGTGCTGATGACAGGTCTGGAGATGATCTGCACGGCCAGTTCGTAGCTGGGAGCCAGGAAAGGACATGATGGGAAGAGAGAGGTGTTAAGGAGCAGCCAAGGCATGAAAATGCATCAGAAAGCCCTGAAAAGCATCACAAAGCCACAGCCAGGAAGCTTGGGAGTATCATGAGCAGCATCCAGGATGCGAGAGATTATTTGCTACCACGCCAAATGGTAGCAGAGCTCCCCCTGCAGACATCCCAAAGCCAGACAAAACAGGAACAAACCTGGAGCTGTGCTGCACGCACCCCACAGCCACAGCATTGCAAGCTGGGGTGCCTTGCTGTGTGCTGCATTCATCCCAGTCCGTGTGAATGAAGACTCTGGAGGCAGTCAAGGCGTTGGTTGAGCACAAATGTGCTTTTATTATTGTATAAAAGACAGGAGAGTGTGAGAGGTCGACGGTGAAGATGGGACTCATGCTGTCTTGTCATGGAGAGAGTGGCTCAGAGCTCTCAGTGCTGCTGTCCGATGCCTGGGACTGGAGGCCTGATTGAAAGTCCCCCTGCAAGAGGCTCTGCTCCTCCTCACTGATGCTGACCTGCTCCTGCATGGAGGTGCTGCTGTCGGGGCACTCACACTGTGCTTGGGATGGGCTGCACTGCAGAGTCTCCTGGTTACAATCCAGGCTGGTGACTGTGGTGTCTTGCAGGCCCAGGTCAGCAACTTCAGCAGAGCCAGGTGTAATGAGAGCATGGACTTCGATGAGCTCCTTCTCTCCATTAATGATGTCAGATGGAAGGCTGCTGTTGGAACTGCAGCAATTTGTGCTTCCTAAGAGCTCTCCACTGATGGAAGCACAGAGAACATCCTCGCTACTTGCCCTGGATCTTCTGGGTTGGCAAGGGCTCGATTCACCTAGAAAGGATACACAGGGGTTAGTGTCAAACTTTCACAAGCTGAATTACGACAGTGGTTCTTGATCAGGGGTGAACTGAAGATGCTAGGCAGGGGCTGGAATGCCAGAAAGAGATACAAGTGCAGAGCAAGCTTGAATTCTATGTTCCTGAAAAGCAGGGATTTGGAAGCTGCATTTGCACCCTTACCTGCCAGGACTGCCACTGCTGTTTCTGAGTGCTGCCTGGCATTGCGCTGCAGTTGGCGTTTGCTGCCAGAGGATGGCTTCCTGAGGCTGAAGCAGCAACACCAACTGCTAGCTGGTGATTCCTCAGTCTTGCTGGGTGGATTTTGTCTGGAGAGAGAAAACAGCCAATGCTGTGAGTCGTGCGTGGTGCAGGGTGAGGGAAGAGCAGCACTGAGCTCATGGCAGCAGTTGCTTGTTCCTAGCACTGCCTGGTTTCTGCAGAAAAAAACAAAAACCCACCCAAACAATGATGCTAGGTGCTGGAAAAGAAAGTCCTCTTTACCTGTCAGATGGAAAGTCAACGACGGTGTGGAATTTGCCCTGCCCAGCTGCAGGGCTTTCTTCCACTACAATGTCGTGGCTGCTCTCTGTCACAGGGGGAGAGCTGCTGTGGCCTCGCCTCTGTGCCTGTGCCTCCTCCAGGCTGAGCAGCTTTGTGGTAGCAGAAGAGACCCCCACAGACTTGGGCCCTGGGAGAGAATTGTGCCCTGTCAGGGAAAACCACAGGTAAGAGCGAGGATCAGAAAGCAGCAGCACAGCCACCACAGTTCTGGGGGAGGTGCTGTATTTTTCTCAGGCTTGCTTATCCGAGCCACTGGAAGAAGAGGAGCTCAAAATAACCATGTGGGCAGAAGTCTGTTTATGGCAAAGGACACGGTCATCATTAAGAGATCTCACCCCTAGATAAAAGGGGCAGGGAACTGAGAAAGCTTCGCTGCAACGCTTGCATCAAGCTTTTCCTGCATGCAAACCATAATAATGACGGTTTCCTCCTTGTGAAATTTGGGCTTGGACATTCTCAGCATCCAGCAACAGGTTGCCAAATTCTAATGGAAGCCCAGAGGTCTGCTGTCCCTTTGATGGTAAAAGAGTATCTCAAAGGTCCCGGAGAAGGCCTGCATTTGATCAAGGTGTCAGGTCAAGATCAAGCTAATGGAGGAAGACACTCACCTGCTGCATCTGCGATGTCTGCTCCGGATTTGGAGCAGAAGAGGACGTCGGTGTGGTTGATGAGAAATTCCACCACATCCGACTGCGTCTGCAGCTCCATGCAGGCAGCTCTTCCGCTGGCGCAGGCAGACTCGTTCTGCTGTGATCTGTAGAAAAGGCAGATTTTAGAAGTCATTTCTCCAAGACCGTTTCCCCGAGTCTGAATTGTTGCAGCCAAAAGCTGTCAGCTGAGGCTCTGGAGACTTCCGCAGTGGGCAATCAGTGATGCCACTGCAGAAATTCCCCTGGATGATCAAGGACACGTCAGTCCCATCTAAAGAACAGAGCACAATTGTCACCTAGACATTGTGCCTGTGGGGATGGAGAACAGCCCAGGCTCCTGCTCTGCTGTCAGCCACAGATTTTACAGGAGAAGAGCACATTTGATGGAGAAAAAGGGAGGACTGTTTTTTTTTTACTGGAGAACAGAGGAAGTGTTGAAACAGAACCAGCAGTTTACCTTAAGAGGTTTGGAGCCCACACAATGGCTAGGTTCTTGGCATGCATGTTTGTGGTGGTGGAGCTCCCAGCCAGACACGCCAAGTGTCTCATCAGGAACTCCAGTGTCCTGGAAAACAAGAGAGGCAAACGTTCAGCACCAACGAGCATGCCGTGCTGCAATTCAGAAAGCAAACCTCCATTCATGCTACTTCTTGTGATTGCTACTGTCACCGAAGATGAAGTAGATCCAACTTGACTGAGTGCCACGCTGCAGCACCAAGCCCCAGCACAGCACAGCCGCAGCCATCAGCTGCACCAAGCGTGCCCCCGTGCCCAGGAACTGACCCCATAAAGTAAGCCCATGGAGCCTTCAACCCTTCAGCATACACAGGCATCGTGTTGCCGGCGTGAGACAGAGCCTGGAACCGCATCGTTGCCCTCTGCAATGCAGCAGGGCTGAGCTCAGCAGGCTGAGGGCAGCACTGACCTGTAGTGAGGAGCGGGCAGCTGCTGGATGACCTCCTGCATTCTGAGCAGCCGCTCCTCCTCTGTAGCGGCACCAACAGCATCCTGGAGTAGTGCAGAAAGGGAGCGAGACACCAATCAGGCTAGTACACCACTGCGAGTAAACCTCGTGGGGCTGACAGCAAAAGGGCCTCCGAGCTGGGGCACTGCTGCAGCCATCTGCCAAGAGGCCCAGGAAGAGGGAAATGAAAGACGTGGCCTTGTGCTTACCGAGAACTTGCCGTACAGCTGGTGGGTGAGCAGAGGGTTCGGGAGCTCCCTGAAGTACATCTTGCAGAGGGAGCTCACGCTGTGAATGTCGCGGACGGTGAGCTCAGGAATCTGCTCCGACTCAAATTCCTGCCTGCAGAGAGGGACGCAAACCCGGTTGAGCGAGAGGAAGGCAAGCCCAAAGCCACACCAGATGCACTCAGGCTGTGTCAGTCGCAGCACTCTTACCGCAGTCTCTGGATGTTGGACGCGACGCCGGACAGGCGGTATATCCCCTGCACCACGCCGTGCTGCTCAATGAACTCAGCGCAGCTCTGGAGGACCTGGGGGACTGAAGAACACGTGCCAGCCGTCAGTGGAGCTCCTGATTCAAGTCCTGCTGCAGCTTGTGCTTCCGGGAGTCACATCCCATCCACTAAGCCCAGCCAGGCTTGGCTGAAGCAAATACAGATGTGCTTGTCTCTTAGGAGCATCCGCCTCACTTGATCCTTCAGCCATCAACTCCCATTACACGTGTCTCCACGGCTATCAGCCTGCCCCCTGCTAGATATGAGCTCCCTTTCATCTTCTTTAGATGCCCAGTAGAGGAAGATCTCAGGAATGGGCAGCTCCTTACCATCACGACCGGAGTGGAGAAGATGCTCTCCCAGGTCACCGCCAAACACCCTTTCCTTCTCCACCTCCCGCTCGGTCGGTTTCTTTGGGCGGGCCTTCACCAAGGAACGAAGGAAGGTGAGGATCTTGCTGCGTTTCTTGGGCACTGCACAACAAAAGGAAGAAACCAGGTCATTTCAGGTCTGGCTCCGTTGGACGAGGCCGAGCACAGCACATTCTACAGAGCACGTCAGAACGGGAAGAACGTTACCAACCAGTACATACAAAAAGGGATTTTCCCCATCTCTGGAGGAGCCCAAGGCCAAACTGGATGGGGCCCTGGGCAGCCTGATCTAGTCTCACATTAAATGTGGGGGCTGGGAGACCATCCTGAGGCAGGAGGGTTGGAGCATGATGATCCCTGAGGTTCCTTTCCATCCCAAGCCATTCCATGAGTATTCTATACTTTCGCCAAGTCCAATCATAAACACAGGAGGATTGGGCCAAATCTCTGCCCCATGGTGTGCATGAAGAATCATCAACCCAGAGGACAACGTGGGATGGATAAAGGAGGTACTAAACATGGAACACACCCCAAAAAAGACTTCATTTTGCTTCCCCGCACCATCAAATGTAACATCCATACCTGGCTTTGGCACAGAGTTGATGAGTGCCTCAGGAATGTTCTTATTAATGAGTTCCACACACTCCCCTGGGAAAAATCCAACCTGTAACAAGAAGAGAGGCCAACTATTGCATGCAGCACTTCTCAGATCTGAACTGTTAAACCAAAAGCCACGTAACATTTCCCTCGGAACGTGCTTGCCTGATGTTCCATAAGACTATCCAGCAGAAAATGGCCATAGTTCACAGCATAAAGGTAATAATTTTTCAACATTTGCAGCCAAAGGCATGGTCCTCTGACACCGACACAGGGAAATTGTTTACGTCCATTAGGCATCCTGAGCAGGCAGAGCAGCTCTCAGCTGAGATTCCTGCCTCTACTGCAGTTGCACTCTCCAGTCTGAAGCTTGTGCCTACCTGGAAGCCGAGCTTGCCTCTCCACCAGGGGGTCAGCTCCTTTGGTGGCATGTCGATGACACACACGATGTCTCCCACCTGCAAGAGATTGCAACGTCAATCCCAGCTTCAGCACGGCTGGGAGGAAAGCACAGCTCAAATGACTGCATTCTTCTGCACTGCCAAACATGGCCGAGCATGAGAGCACTTGCACCAGTGCAGCTCTGAAGGCATTTGCCATTGTAAAATTGAGCAACAAGGAACGCCTTGAACTGCTTACCTCAAAGGAGAGTTCATCCGCTGCCTGGGCAACGTGTCTCTTAACGACATGGGCAGCAGCAATAGCTGGAACATTCACAGGTGCCACCTCATGGTCTAGCAGGGGCTTCCCCTTGTTCTCAGTCTGAAACAGAGAGCACAGGCTACGGTGAGGAGCTGGGAACCAACAAGGAGGACTTCAAGGTGAGGAGCACATCTGCAGAGAAAGCTGCAGGAAATGCACTCGGTCCTTATCATGGGCACTTCAGAAGGAACTGCAAGTCTAATAACGGCTGTTTCTCTCCCTGGTGTGCAGCAGGCACACGCCAGCAAAGATGCATCTCTCCCCATCCAGACTAATCAGCAATGGCACTGATGCAGACAGGTGGCCTTGTCCATTTTGCCACATCCTTTCCTGCGCTCTTTGTGCAGGAAGGCTGACTGTTTAAGATGCTAGGAGACCGTGAAGAGGGAAACCAAAGCTACGGCTGCAGTTACAATGTGCAAACAGTGCCATTGCAAGCACCAAGCAGCTCTCTTGAGCAGTCCAACCAACAGCGAGGCCAAACAGAGCAGAGAATGATTGTTGTTTCTGCAGCCATTTCAAGGGAAAAGTCAGTAGAGGACAAACACAACAGCCGAGATGGCTCTCGTACTTTTATAAACTTGCCACACTTGCACTGCTGTCTTGCCACAGAGGAGCTCTCTTGGAAAGCAGGAGGGCACATCTGCGGCTCACTCTGCTGGCTGCAGTCAGGGAACAAAGACCAATCAGAGCTTCATACTCTACCTCTGTCCATGCCAGGTCAGGCCCACAGCTGATCTCGCTGCACGCCACAGCCATCAGCGTAGGTGTGACAAGCTGGAACTGAAAAGAAACACACTTTTATTTTCTCTGTTCACATCTCTGCTGTGCTCCCTACAGCTGTCGGGCACACTCACACAGCCCAAGCACGCCTGCTGGTGTCCCTGGTGATGCTGTGCAGCTCTGCACAAGCTGGGGCTGGGACTCTTTGCCTAAGGGATTGGTTTCCTGTAGACCAGCTGGTCACAGCACCACAGACAGCATCCTTCTGAGGGCTGAGCTGCAGAGCACGTGGAGAAAACCCACACGTGACCAGCGTCCCATCAAAGCTGGATGAGGCTGTGTTACTAAACAGGGGGCGTCACGGGCTGCTAAAGCATGTGGGGGGACAAACCATGGCAGGTACCTGGCAAGAGATCAGAACGAGGGAGAGAAATCTCACGAATCCGCAGCCGTTCCTTGTCACTTTGCTCTGATCTTCCACGAGCAAAAGCTGCACCAGGGTAGCAGGCAGAGGGTGCAGAGAGGAGAGAGAAAGAGCAGGTCAGTTTGCTTCCACGTTTTAGCAAAGACTACGAGGGAAAAACCAAAATCTGCCCTCCCTCAACTTAAAAACTTAAGTTTTCAACTTAAAACCATTTCCCCTTGTCCTGCTGTTATCTACCCTTTCAAAGAGGTGATTCCCCTCCTCTTTTTAGGCTCCCTTTAGGTACTGAAGGCTGCCATGAGGTCACCCCACAGCCTTCATTTCTCCAGGCTGAACAAGCCCAGCTCCCTCAGCCTGTCTTTGCAGGGGAGGTTCTCCTGTCCCCTGATCATCTCTGTGGCTCGCCTCTGGACCCTCTCCAACAGCTCCCTGTCTTTCTGGACACTGTACTGCAGCTGGGGCCTCACAAGAGCAGAGCAGGGGGGGACGATCACCTCCCTGTCCCTCATGGCCACCCCTCTGCTGATGGAGATAATGTGATCCTATGAGCTCCGCCAGCCAGCAGTTCTCAGCACTCACTGTCCCCCCGTCTCTCCCACACTGTCTCAGCTTACCTACAAGGTGCTGCACAGGACGGTGTGAAGACAAAGGGACGCAGTCGGTGCACAAGTGCAACAAGCGAGCTGCTCAGTCAGAGCTCCAGCGCTCCAATGAAGGGACGCAGCACGCACTGCTCCTCCCCTCATTCTAGCCCTTATGACATCACTGAGGGCCACCAGGCTGCTCCACCACGACGGACAGGGTGGGGAGGCAAGACCAGTCACAAGGGCAGAAGATTCCAACAGCCCAGCCCAACGTTCTGGAATCAGGGGCTGCTTGGAATTCTACCCCAGCCAAATCCTGGAGAAGCTGGCACGGGGTCGTCATGACCAAAGCACAGGACCTGGCGCTTGCTCTTGTTGAGCCTCGCACAACTGGCCTCAGTGCATCCCTCTGGAGGGCCTTCCTGCCCTCAGCCAGATGGACACTTCCTCCCAGCAGCGTACCTTGCAGTGCTGGGCCCATGTCAAATCCAGACTAGAGTGGCTTTTGTTACATTCAAGGGCATGTTTCACACCCATCTATTTCACCTGTAAGGAAATAAAGCAGGAGATGGGAGAAACACAGAACTACTGCCAGACTGATTTATCCGTTTCTTACACCAACTTTCCTTGCCTCATCCCCTACCCCAAATCCTGGATGATGCCCACGGGCTGACAGTTGGATCTCAAGTCCATAGGACTCCTTTCACAGGGCTCCATCAAAAAGGCTGTCACACTTGTTCCGTACACTCACACTGACCCAGCAGTGGTATCACAGTCACTTAACACACACACAACAACCAAACCCCGAGCATGCACATCCCTTCCTGCGTGACTGCAGCCCGCAGCTCCCCTTCACACCTCCGTGGATCTCTGGTGTTTTACACTGATGCAGCCTCGCTGCAGCTCCGTGGCTGTCACACAAGGCCTGCAGGACCTCTTTCTCTGCAAACCCCGTCTGCAGGCATTGGTTCACGAGGTTCACCTCCTGCCCTCCTGAGCAAAAACAAGCACTAAGAACAAGAGCAAAGCACACTGGACTCGACCTGGCTGGATCCCCAACCCTCAGTCCTGTCAGACGGACCCTGGTGTGGAGACTCATCCCCAAAGCCTGGCTGGACATCAGCACAGGCATCCTTCTTCAAACGCCCCATCCAAGCAGCAAGGGATCAAAGCGTTGGCACAGCTGAAACAGAAATGCTGTGTGAGTTTCCTGTTAGCACTGAGCAGGAACCATATGTTTGTCTGCTCCCTTCCCTGGCCCAGGCCAAGCTTGTGAGCTGCTCCTCCTTGGTGCAGGGGGAAATGGTGCAGATGCCATGTGGTGGCTATGCACAGCATGCCTTGGTCTTACTTTTCCTCTCTCCATCTGCCATTAGCAAACAGCATCTCCAGCCTCCAGAGATCACTGAGTCCAACGCCTGCACAACAGTGAAAAAAAAGATATGATAAGGGGTACTTAAAGCACAGCATCTGTAATCAGATCAGACTCCTGCACTGTGAAGACTTCCATGAGTATTCCTGCAGAGTGCATCACTTAGTCTCTCTCTAGCCTTGTGTTCATGGTTTTCCTGTAAGAGCTTGTCTAAACACTGCCTATAATCGTGGTTATGCTAGAAGCATTTGGATTTCTTGATCCTTAGTGTGATTTCAATTACAAATGCAGATGTTTTTTTGTTAGGGACAGCTTTCAATTTCTCAACTGAAATTTCAATATTGCATTAGGTGTTGACAACCACGGGGCTGCAGTACAGAGAATTACAGGAAGATTAATTTCTCCATCTCCATGCTCCTAGACCTTTATGGTTACAGTGATGTAGTTATATACAAAGTTGCAAGATACCAAAGCTAGAATAACCTCTTGGTGCAGCAGGATGTCTGGAGCCCAAGTGCAGAGTCTCAGTGTTGCAAAGCCTTGAAGAGGTGCACCGTATGTGCTGGGGCTGATGACACAGACACTGGAGCAAGGCCAGTGTGATGTTAGAAACTTGACCAGCAGCTGATCTGTTGTCAGCCATTTCTGGACACAAACGGGATCTGGTCGACTTAGGACATGACCTTTGGGCTGGAGAGCAACTCCCCGAGGAATCACACAGCCACTGCAGACCGTTGGCAAGAACCCCATACCAAAACAGCTCATCTGCAATCAGTTTTTAATCTGTGCAGCAGTGATTGGAACAGGCGCACACTCTCTGCAATTGCAGGAATGTTCACAAGTGGAATGTACATCACCTGTGTGCTCCAGCTCTTCTGTGTGCATGCTAGGAGCAGTGATCCCCCTGCACCCAGGGCTGCAATAAAGTCATGTTGGGTTTCTAACCTGCCCACCAGCAGCCCAGGCTGCCCAGAGCCACATCCAGCCTGGCCTTGGATGCCTGCAGGGATGGGGCATCCACAGCCTCCCTGGGCAACCTGTTCCAGTGCCTCACCACCCTTTGGCTGAAAAACTTCCTCCTCACATCCAACCTAAACCTCAACAGCCCCCCGTCTCAGTTTAAAGCCATTCCCCACTTGTCCCATCACCATCCACCCTCCAAAACAAAACACCTCGGCTGTTCAACACTGAAAGAGCAAAATAACCCACAGCTCTTACTTCCACTGTATGCATTTAATTCCAAACTTAAGGTCACAGGTTAATTACTCAGGTGATCCTTCCTGACAGAAGAACTACTCGTAGTGATGTGTAGGAGTAAGGAACAGTTTGAAAAGGTCATGGACATATGAGAACTTGCAGCATTTATCTTAATAGATGCCTACATTGCAAAGCATTTTGTAAAACACACGTTACAAGTACTGTGCATTGGATTACACTATATCAAACTCTAAGTAACAATACAGGTTGCTTTTAAATCTACACTTACATGTTTTCTTCTAACTCCTTGATAAAATTCCTTCCTACCTTCAGTTTTACAGCCAAAGCAGTGTTTGAGCTGGTAATGTACTCTTGAACAGCACTGCTGCCTTCAGCATTTGTATCTTTAGATATGAAAAGAGAACTTGGTCATTATTTCACGATGAGAGAACCTTGATCTGACACAACAGAATTACAAAAATCTGACAATACTGTAAAATGCCAGCGTAAGAATGTGGCTTTGATTTTTTTTTTCTTTTTTTTCCTTCTTTTTTTTTTTTCTTTTTTAATGGTGAGTGTACCATTAATTCAAGACAAGAATTTTGTTTGTAAGTCGATCTCTATAACTGTTCTTGGCATCATTCTGTAGGATGAAGTAGATACATGGAATTTGGCACTGGCTCCCCAGGGCAGTGGTTTGGCACTGAGCTGACAAAGGCCAAAGAGCATTTGCACAATGCTCTCAGACACAGGGCTTGACCCATAGGAGGTCCGGTGTGGAACCAGGAGGTGGAATACATGATCCTCGAGGTCCCTTCCAAATACAGATATTCCATGATCCTCTAATACTTATATTCCCAAGTCCTGTACACAGTGCTCAGGTGCTTAATTGAAAGGTTCCATGAAACAGTGAGGTATCTATGTCCCTTTACCACCCAGTTATTCAATTTGCCACGTGGATCTTTTATCCAGTCACATTAAAAAACCCCTCAAAGTATTTCCTTCAGTCTTCCATTCTGATAGAGCTTTCTGGAGCAAATAAAGAGTTGCAACTCAGAATGTCCACACCTCCCTTCCTGCACCCTGCATACTTTTTTCATTGTACTGTGATTACGTACCATTCTATTGTCACCCTCATTCTGTCCTTATCTAGGCAGTTTACTGACATTAAATTTTCCAGCAACAGATGCCCACAAGGACAGCCAGCCTGGAAATATTTTGATAACTTACCTTTGTCCTGATGTCCTTGTAGGAGGTGGGACATTTCTCCATCTCAGCAGCAGAGGGCAGGAGGGGTCCAAGGTGAGGGCACGCTCTCCTCTATTTTTCTGGCACTCAAAGACAAAGGGAACAAGAAAACCAGATGTGTTTCCCTGCCGTTGGCAAACACCAGCCTTTCCATCCTTACAGTCCTTCCTGACATCAGCAGAGACATTTTGCTTTCTTGTGCCACTTCATCCCGTTAGCATCTGGCATTCTAACAAAAAAGTACTTACAAGGAATTTTAATATTTTCATATTAAATGTCAGAATTAGAACCTTAAATTTACCAAATATTTAAAACGTTCAACCCAGTGAGAAGTGAATTGATGTTGCATTTAGCATTCAGATAAGAACTTGTAAAGGAAGTAAAAAGTGCTGCTTTCATAAACTATAGTCTCATTGTCAAGCCTTGCACTGTCTCAGCAGATTATTACAGAATGCTCATTCAAGCAGGAATTAAGAGATGCATCTGAATTGATAACAACAACGAATAATTAAGAAAGCTTGACTGCAGTCTGCTTGAGGATTCCAGTCTGAAGTGTGTTCCACCTGATGACAACTGGGAATGTCTTTCTCTCACCATTAGAACCATTGCACCTCTGACTAAACACATAGCTAATCACCACTGAAAACTAACTACATGTTGATTAACATTCAGAGAGATTGTGCAGGTGTCCTTTTAGGAACTGGCCTACAGTATGCTAAGAGGGATGGATGTGGGGACATTAGGATAACGTGCCCTCTGCCTTTTAAGACAGCCCCAGCAGAGCAGGTCAGCAGGCTGAAGAGCTGCGTGGGTCACCAGGGCTCAGAGACTTCACTCGGCCATCTGAAAGTTGAGGGACTTCAGCCCAAGCTGCCCTTTTCCATGCAGGCAAGGAGGCCAAGAGAAGGTGGATCGGCACGGTTCTGGTGCAGACAGGGGCTGCAGTGTGAGCAGGCCTACACAGACAAGGCTGTGCCCACACAGAGTGACAGCAGCTTTCGCTGTGAGCAGATTCCCAGGGGGCCTGAGCCATGGCAGTTCTTGATGGCAGCATGTTCCAATCAGCCCTGGAAGTCTTCTCTGGACGTCTGTCGCATTCTGGAATCCACACTGAGGACGCAGTCGCTGTGTCAGAGCAGCTGGCAGAGTCACGGGGAACCGTGACGTAGTTGGCCCAGGGAGCAACAACAAGGCCTGCACTGCTCAGCCAGCCCAGGCCAAAGGGGAGCACGAGAGAGAGCAGAGGAGAGAGGGGGGGAAAGAGGGCCAGGAAGGAAAGGCCTGTGCCTGAATGGACGTGTAGCAGCAGCTGCTGACAGCAAACTCGGTGATGGCAGGGGCACAGCAGAGCAGTGCAATGCTGGCAGCTTCCTGTGTCTTTCACACAGGCACTGCAGACATGGCCAGCACTGGGAGATCAGCAGAACTGCTGCACACCTCTGCCAGCCCAGGCCAGAGGAGTGCAGAACAGTGAGCTGCTGCTGAGGGGAGAGAGGATGGCCTGAGAGCTGACCTGAGAGGCAGGGCTGGCTGTGTTACAGCAGCCTCTGTGTCCTCCTCCTGTGTCTGTGAGGGCCAGAGGGCCAGAAGAGAACATGCCCAGACAACGAAGCCCTGCTGTCCTCTGCTGCTCAGCTGGAGAGATGTTCCGCCTTCCTGAAGGACGCTGATCCAAAGGGAAGGAATCAAAGGAAGTCCAGGCTGGCTGTCCTTGTGGGCATCAGCTGCTGGCAGCTGCCTCTGTGCTGCCATGGGCAGGGCACAGCACACACAGTGTTTGCAGTTCCCTGTGTGACACTGGCCCTGGTGACCTGACAGCCATAGGGAGACAAGAGAAAGAGCTGCCTCCCTCTGCCAGATGAGGCAAAGGTGAGAATCCCAGAATCACAGCATGGCCCGGCTTGGAAAGGAGCTCAAGGTTCATGAATCTCCAACCCTTGGCTCTCCAAGGGTGCACAGGGGGCTTTGTTCTCCCTGTGGTGCAGCTTCAGTGCCAACTCACAGCTGAGCTGGTTGGCACACTGTGACAGCCTGCCGCTCTGAAGCTCTTGGGGCAGTGCTCAGTTCTTTCTGAAGTACTCTGGAAAATGCTGCTGTCATGACTGTCATTCTAAAGCTGATATTGTTTCTACCGCATCAGGCTTGCATGAAGCATCTTTGATCAACAGAGAAATCAGAAAAATTGCTTTTCCTATTGCAGTTTCCTTTTAACTAGTGATGAAAGCTGTCAGTTTATTTTTGGCACCAGAAATCCTGGGATGCAACCAGGTTAGATAAGAAGTGAAACTGAGTCAACAGTAAGGGAACACAGATGAGATAGCATCACACAGCTCTGGAAAAGATGTTCCAGCTCTGTGTCTACCTACACCTTCAGGAGATGAAAAGTACTGGCTTACTGAGGTGTCCTGGGTTGCAGGCTCTGTTAATCTCCATTTTTGGAAGAGCTGCTTGCAATAAATACCTTGTAAGGTGAATGAGCTTGATAGAAGTAGGGTGTGAAAGAGATGGATTTGCTGTTTCCCTGAAGGTGCAGGAGTATTGCTGTGCCTACAGTCAGTAAACAAGGCAGAAATCACTGTGTTCCTCAGAATGAAAAACAAAAGAATAAAAATCTTTTTGGGAGTGACAGCACGCCTGAATGAAGCACAAATCTAAACATTTAAAATAAGGGTTAGTGTCAAAGGGACTTGCAGTATTTCTCGTGAAGAAATATTTGATGCTTCTTTATGAAAGTCATCATAACAAAAGTGTACTGATGTCTTTGCTGAGGATTTCCTTGGTTCCAGCCTGAAGGTGTGCGCAGGCATGAGCAGGCAGTGCTGAGCTGCAGGTGAGTGCCTGTGTCCCACAGCAGGAAACCCGTGGATGTCTTCAGGGGGTTGAAATGGGCAGAGCTGTAAAACCTGCAGGCTTTCACTGAAATTGTCCTCTGCTTTATTTTGTAATCTTAGTTTCACCAATGCTTTCCAATATTATTTTCGTATGAGTGCAGATACATGGGATAGGATTTAAAGTTTTTATGGTGCTGCTGTATAATTTTCTGTGGTCATCATAAGCCAATAAAAAAAATAAATGGTAATCAGGCAATCTATTAACAACCTGTGGCACGTGTCAAAACAATGAAATTCCTTGCAGGAAGACAATATTGCTATATAATAATGTGGCTATCCAAAACTGTTAATTATACTTGATGAGCTGGAGATAATCCTGAAATGCGGGACTTTGATCTTAGCCAAGAATAATAAAACTTATTATCATTCTTAAATTGGCAGCTGCTATAAAAAGCCTGTGTCTTATTTCCCTTTTAGTAACACTGGCTAAATCAGAGAAAGTGATAAAAGAATTTCATGATTGCAGCTTAGGGATTCTTTCCCACTTGACCAGAAGTAATCAATGTCCAAAAATGTCTGTAAATACTTTTTCTATCTTATTTTGCCAGATGTATTGATATTTGAGATGAATGGCAAAAACATTTTGCGTACATAGATAAGCAATGCAAATTTCCTGGATTGTTTTAGGGAAAAAAGCTCCAGTTATCTGATCGTTTCCATGCAGAAATAAGATTTACAGTAAAATTCTCATTATTATTATTCCTGCATGAATAAGTTCAAAAAAGAGATGTGGGAGATGTTGTTTCAATTCCAGCTGATTGTAGGAAGGACTGTCAGGATGGAAAGGCTAGTGTCTGCCATGGGCAAAGAAACACTTCTGGTTTTCATGTTCTCTTTGTCTTTGAGTGCAAGAGGCCATGAGGAGAGAGTGCCCTAAACTTGGACCCTTTTTGAACATTGCAGCAGAGATAGAGAAGTGTTCAACCTTCTAGAAGGACTTCAGGACAAAGATATGTAATGAAAATAAGTCCAGCTTGGCTGTCCTTGTGGGCATCAGCTGCTGACATCTGCATAGTTGTTCCTATGGGAATGGCAGAACAGGTGGAATCTTGCATATCCTTGTGTGACACAAGCACTGGTGAACTCAAAGCCAGAGGGGTATAATAGAAAGAGCATCACCTCCCTGCCAGATTAGGAAAAGGTGAGTGGGATGTTGTTTCAATTAGTGCTCATGGCAGGAAGGACTGTAAGGATGGAAAGGCTGGTGTTTGCCATGGGCAGGGAAACACATCTGGTTTTCATCTTCGCTTTGTCTTTGTGTGCCAGAAAAAGAGGAGAGTGTGCCCTAACCTTGGACCCCTCCTGCCATCTTCTGCTGAGATGGAGAAATGTTCCAGATTCTAGAAGGACATCAGGACAAAGATATGAAATGAAAATAAGTCCAGGCTGGCTGTCCTTGTGGGCATCAGCTGCTGGCATCTGCATTGCTGCTGCCATGAGCATGGCACAGCAGGTAAAAGATTGCTTTTCCTTGTGTGACACAGGAGCTCTTGACTTGACAGCTAGAGGGATGCAATAGACAGAGCTGCAACCTCTGCCAGACATGGCAAAGGTGAGTGGGATGTTGTTTCAATTAGTGCTGATGTCAGGAAGGACTGTAAGGATGGAAAGGCTGGTGTTTGCCATGGGCAGGGAAACACATCTGGTTTTCATTTTCTCTTTCTCTTTGAGTGCCAGATAAAGAGCAGAGTGTGCCCTCACCTTGGACCCATCCTGCCCTCTGCTGCTCAGAGGGAGAAATGTTCCAGCTTCTAGAAGGACATCAGGACAAAGATATGTAATGAAAATACGTCCAGGCTGGCTGTCCTTGTGGGCATCAGCTGCTGGCATCTGCATTGCTGCTGCCATGAGCATGGCACAGCAGGTAATAGATTGCTTTTCCTTGTGTGACACAGGAGCTCTTGACTTGACAGCTAGAGGGATGCAATAGAAAAAGCTGCAACCTCTGCCAGACATGGCAAACTTGAGTGGGATGTTGTTTCAATTATTGCTCATGTCAGGAAGGACTGTAAGGATGGAAAGGCTGGTGTTTGCCATGGGCAGGGAAACAAATCTGGTTTTCATTTTCTCTTTCTCTTTCAGTGCCAGATAATCAGGGGAGAGTGTGCCTGCAACTCTTACCCCTCCTGCCCTCTTCTGCTGAGATGGTGAAATGTTCCAGCTTCTAGAAAAACATCAGGACAAAGATATGTAATGAAAATAAGTCCAGGCTGGCTGTCCTTGTAGGCATCAGCTGCTGGCATCTGCATTGCTGCTGCCATGAGCATGGCAAAGCAGGTAAAAGATTGCTTTTCCTTGTGTGACACAGGAGCTCTTGACTTGACAGCTAGAGGGATGTAATAGAAAGAGCTGCAACCTCTGCCAGACATGGCAAAGGTGAGTGGGATGTTGTTTCAATTAGTGCTGATGACAGGAAGGACTGTAAGGATGGAAAGGCTGGTGTTTGCCATGGGCAGGGAAACACATCTGGTTTTCATCTTCTCTTTCTCTTTCAGTGCCAGATAATCAGGGGAGAGTGTGCCTGCAAATCTTACCCCTCCTGCCCTCTTCTGCTGAGATGCTGAAATGTTCCAGCTTCTAGAAAGACATCAGGACAAAGATATGTAATGAAAATAAGTCCAGGCTGGCTGTCCTTGTGGGCATCAGCTGCTGGCATCTGCATTGCTGCTGCCATGAGCATGGCAAAGCAGGTAAAAGATTGCTTTTCCTTGTGTGACACAGGAGCTCTTGACTTGAAAGCAAGAGGGATGCAATAGAAAGAGCTGCAACCTCTGGCAGACATGGCAAAGCTGAGTGGGATGTTGTTTCAATTAGTGCTGATGTCAGGAAGGACTGTAAGGATGGAAAGTCTGGTGTTTGCCATGGGCAGGGAAACACATCTGGTTTTCATTTTCTCTTTGTGTGCCTGAAAAAAAGGAGAGTGTGCCTGCAACTTGGACCCCTCCTGCCCTCTGCTGCTCATAGGGAGAAATGTGCCAGCTTCTAGAAGGACATCAGGACAAAGATATGAAATGAAAATAAGTCCATGCTGGCTGCCCTTGTAGGCATCAGCTGCTGGCATCTGCATTGTTGCTGCCATGAGCATGGCACAGCAGGTAAAAGATTGCTTTTCCTTATGTGACACAGGAGCTCTTGACTTGACAGCTAGAGGGATGCAATAGAAAGAGCTGCAATCTCTGCCAGACATGGAAAAGGTGAGTGGGATGTTGTTTCAGTTGCTGCTGATGTCAGGAAGGACTGTAAGGATGGGAAGTCTGGTGTTTGCCATGGGCAGGGAAACACATCTGGTTTTCATTTTCTCTTTCTCTTTGAGTGCCAGATAAACAGGGGAGAGTGTGCCCTCACCTTGGACCCATCCTGCCATCTTCTGCTGAGATGGAGAAATGTTCCAGCTTGTAGAAGGACATCAGGACCAAGATATGTAATGAAAATAAGTCCAGGCTGGCTGTCCTTGTGGGCATCAGCTGCAGGCATCTGCATTGCTGCTGCCATGAGCATGGCAAAGCAGGTAAAAGGTTGCTTTTCCTTGTGTGACACAGGAGCTCTTGACTTGAAAGCTAGAGGGATGCAATAGAAAGAGCTGCAACCTCTGCCAGACATGGCAAAGGTGAGTGGGATGTTGTTTCAATTAGTGCTGATGTCAGGAAGACTTTAAGGATGGAAAGGCTGGTGTTTGCCATGGGCTGGGAAACACATCTTGTTTTCATTTTCTCTTTCTCTTTGAGTGCCAGATATACAGGGGAGAGTGTGCCCTCACCTTGGACCCCTCCTGCCCTCTTCTGCTGTCATGGAGAAATGTTCCAGCTTGTAGAAGGACATCAGGACAAAGATATGTAATGAAAATAAGTCCAGGCTGGCTGTCCTTGTGGGCATCAGCTGCTGGCATCTGCATTGCTGCTGCCATGAGCATGGCACAGCAGGTAAAAGATTGCTTTTCCTTGTGTGACACAGGAGCTCTTGACTTGAAAGCTAGAGGGATACAATAGAAAGAGCTGCAACCTCTGCCAGACATGGCTAACTTGAGTGGGATGTTGTTTCAATTAGTGCTGATGTCAGGAAGACTGTAAGGATGGAAAGGCTGGTGTTTGCCATGGGCTGGGAAACACATCTGGTTTTCATTTTCTCTTTCTCTTTGAGTGCCAGATAAACAGGGGAGAGTGTGCCCTCACCTTGGACCCATCCTGCCATCTTCTGCTGAGATGGAGAAATGTTCCAGCTTGTAGAAGGACATCAGGACAAAGATATGTAATGAAAATAAGTCCAGGCTGGCTGTCCTTGTGGGCATCAGTTGCAGGCATCTGCACTGCTGCTGCCAAGAGCATGGCAAAGCAGGTAAAAGATTGCTTTTCCTTGCGTGACACAGGAGCTCTTGACTTGAAAGCTAGAGGGATGCAATAGAAAGAGCTGCAACCTCAGCCAGACATGGCAAAGGTGAGTGGGATGTTGTTTCAGTTGCTGCTGATGTCAGGAAGGACTGTAAGGATGGAAAGTCTGGTGTTTGTCATGGGCAGGGAAACACATCTGGTTTCCAATAGACCCCAACAATGAGACATCAGGTCGCCGTGTGGGCTCCTGGGTGACACTGCCATTTCCCAGCCATTGCAGCCTAGGGGCAAATAAAGTAAAATACTTCAGAAAGATCTCACACTGATTGCATATTTTACTGTTCTTTTACACAAAACAGAAGGGGAGGGCAGTAGATGCATGCAGCTGCATCAACACCCAGGCTGCTAAAGGAATGGAAAGACAGAAACATCAAATATCAATGCCTTATTCTAATGCAAGGAGGGAAGCTTTTTTCAATGTTACTTTTTATCATTTAAAATAAGCAGTTGGCACTCTTAAAGGAAAATCCTAGGCCCCAGGTTCTGGCAGTGTGGCAATCTGGACTCAGCTGTGAAAGATCCAAACAGTCTGTTCCAGATTTTAACATCCCTTCTATGCATTCACAAGTTTTCTCTCTTGACTTCCCCTTACAGCCGTTAGATGCCAGCAAAACATCCCACAAACACTCCTTACCTCTGTGCACACAGGCACCCATCCAACCAGAGCCATCAGTCATTCCCAGCCATGCGCTCTTCCTCCAATCATGGTCAGCATCACACGGCCGTCACGCAGCTCACTTGACTCAGTTTTTCTCTTCTTTCTGGAGGTGTCCTTGCTTCTCAGCCTTACCTTCTCGTGATGTTTATCTCGCTCTGCAGCTCCTGCTCTGAATAGGCTTTCTTGGATTCCCGCATGACAGGCACAAAATGCAGCCACAGCCCCTGCCACCAAGGTCAGCTCTTCAGCACACATTACCTGAGGAGCACTTGGCAACTCATGCAACCTGAGCAGTGCCAGGAAGACTGTTTCACTTCTGCTTCTCCTGGCTCAGAAATTCATTTTCCTACCTAGAAAATGGAAAAAGAAAAGAAAGAAAAAAAATCCTGACATAAAGCAGACACAATTGATACTATGGAATTCTGGAAGGCAAGGGATTTGCCCTCTATGATGAGAAGTTGACTGCAAAGAACTCAGAAGAGCCATGACCAGGTTGTGAACTTGTGGGTAAAATTAGGAAGTGCAGCAGTGCAGGGCTTCTGGAGGTGAGGGTCTGCTACAGCCGCCTGGAAAGAGAGCCTGTTGGTGGGAGCTGCTTACTGCAGCCAGCAGAAGCATCGCACTCACTGACTCTCATCCTGATGGGGGATTCCAGTCAGTCTGGGAAATCAGCATGGCTGGCTGCAAGCAATCTGACAGACTCCTGGAGTGCAGTGAGAATCACTCTGTGGTGCAGGCATTGGGCACAGCAAGCAGAAGGGAAGCATTGCTGGACATGGTGCACACCAGGGGTTACGACAGGAGGCGGTCAGGGCTGCAGTGACCATGCCCTCCTTGAGTTGGTGATCTCAAGGAATGCGGGCCTGGCAGGAAGCAAAGGCAGGAGCCTGAACTTCAGGAGAGCCAGCTGCAGGCTGTTCCAGGAATTCTTGGACAAGATCCTCTGGACAACTGTTTGTAGGGGCAAAGGGATGGAAAAGAGCTGGTCACTTTCTCAGAAAAAACCTTCCTCAGGTTGCACGCTGAGCTGCAGGAGAGGAAGGGGAGGAGGTGCCAGCACGGCTCTGCACGATGCTCTGCCACACTGGGCAGCTTGATCATGGCTCAGCAGTGGGATCCGATGAGGAGAAGGGGAGAAGGAAATCAAGGATGGGAGGGAGCCATCAGACACAGTCGGTGAGTGTCTGTGAAGTCTTGCAGACCGAGAGATTCCCAGGTTGTTTCTGCTTTTGCAGCATTTGTGTGCTGCAGGGTGAGCAAAAGGTTCTGCTGCTTGATTCTTCTGCAGGAGCCGCCTAAAAGGGAAATGGCCACTGAGCTGCAGACCAAGCAGTACTGCCTGACGTTGGCCAGGGGGAGCTTCTCCTGCCGCAGTGTGCTGATGACAGGTCTGGAGATGATCTGCAGGGCCAGTTCGTAGATGGGAGCCAGGAAAGGACATGATGGGAGGAGGGAGGTGTTAAGCAACAGCCAAGGCATGGAAATGCATCAGAAAGCCCTGAAAAGCGTCACAAAGCCACAGCCAGGAAGCTTGGGAGTATCATGAGCAGCATCCAGGATGCGAGAGATTATTTGCTACCATGCCAAATGGTAGCAGAGCTCCCCCTGCAGACATCCCAAAGCCAGACAAAACAGGAACAACCCTAGAGCTGTGCTGCACGCACCCCACGGCCACAGCATGGCTAGCTGAGGTGCCTTGCTGTGTGCTGCATTCATCCCAGTCCGTGTGAATGAAGACTCTGGAGGCAGTCAAGGCGTTGATTGCGCACAAGTGTGCTTTTATTACTGTATAAAAGACAGGAGGGTGTGAGAGGTCCATGATGAAGATGGGACTCATCCTGTCTTGTCATGGAGAGAGTGGCTCAGAGCTCTCAGTGCTGCTGTCCGGTGCCTGGGACTGGAGGCCTGATTGAAAGTCCTCCTGCAAGAGGCTCTGCTCCTCCTCACTGATGCTGACCTGCTCCTGCATGGAGGTGCTGCTGTTGGGGCACTCACACTGCTCTTGGGATGGCCTGCACTGCAGAGACTCCTGGTTACAATCCAGGCTGGTGACTGTGGTGTCTGGCAGGCCCAGGTCAGCAACTTCAGCAGAGCCAGGTGTAATTAGGGCATGAACTTGAATGAGCTCCTTCTCTCCATCACTGTTGTCATGTGTAAGGCTGCTGTTGGAACTGCAGCAATTTGTGCTTCCTAAGAGCTCTCCACTGATGGAAGCACAGAGAGCATCCTCGCTACTTGCCCTGGATCTTGTGGGTTGGCAAGGGCTCGATTCACCTAGAAAGGATACACAGGGGTTTGTGTCAAACTTTCACAAGCTGAATTACGACAGTGGTTCTTGATCAGGGGTGAACTGAAGATGTTGGGCAGGGGCTGGAACGCCAGAAAGAGATACAAGTGCAGAGCAAGCTTGAATTCTATGCTCCTGAAAAGCAGGGATTTGGAAGCTGCATTTGCACCCTTACCTGCCAGGACTACCACTGCTGTTTCTGAGGGCTGTCTGGCATTGCGCTGCAGTTGGCGTTTGCTCCCAGAGGATGGCTTTCTGAGCCTGAAGCAGCAACACCAACTGCTAGGTGGTGATTCCTCACTCTTGCTCGGTGGATTTTGCCTGGAGAGAGAAAACAGCCAACGCTGTGAGTCGTGCGTGGTGCAGGGTGAGGGAAGAGCTGCACTGAGCTCTTGGCAGCAGTTGCTTGTTCCTAGCACTGCATGGTTTCTGCAGAAAAACAGAAAAACCCACCCAAACAATGATGCTAGGTGCTGGAAAAGAAAGTCCTCTTTACCTGTCAGATGGAAAGTCGATGACGGTGTGGAATATGCCCTGCCCAGCTGCAGGGCTTTCTTCCACTTCAATGTCCCTGCTGCTCTCTGTCACAGGGGGAGAGCTGCTGTGGCCTCGCCTCTGTGCCTGTGCCTCCTCCAGGCTGAGCAGCTTTGTGGCAGCAGAAGAGACCCCCACAGACTTGGGCCCTGGGAGAGAATTGTGCCCTGTCAGGGAAAACCACAGGTAAGAGCGAGGATCAGAAAGCAGCAGCACAGCCACCACAGTTCTGGAGGAGGTGCTGTATTTTTCTCAGGCTTGCTTATCCGAGCCACTGGAAGAAGAGGAGCCCAAAATAACCATGTGGGCAGAGGTGTGTTTATGGCAAAGGAAACGGTCATCATTAAGAGCAGCTTACTGTATCAAAATAGGCAAGGAAAAACCCAAGGAAATGGGGGCAGGGAACTGAGAAAGCTTTGCTGCAACGCTTGCATCAAGCTTCTCCTGCATGCAAACCATAATAATGACAGTTTCCTCCTTGTAAATTTTGGGCTTGGACATTCTCAGCATCCAGCAACAGGATGCCATACCCTAATGGAAGCGAGAGGTCTGCTGTCCCCTTGATGGTAAAAGAGTATCTCAAAGGTCCCGGAGAAGGCCTGCATTTGGTCAAGGTGTCAGGTCAAGATAAAGCTAATGGAGGAAGACACTCACCTGCTGCATTTGCAATGTCTGCTCTGGATTTGGAGCCGAAGAGGACGTCTGTGTGGTTGATGATGAATTCCACCACATCTGACTGTGTCTGCAGCTCCATGCAGGCAGCTCTTCCGCTGGCGCAGGCAGACTCGTTCTGCTGTGATCTGTAGAAAAGGCAGATTTTAGAAGTCATTTCTCCAAGACCGTTTCCCCGAGTCTGAATTGTTGCAGCCAAAAGCTGTCAGCTGAGGCTCTGGAGACTTCCGCAGTGGGCAATCAGTGATGCCACTGCAGAAATTCCCCTGGATGATCAAGGACACGTCAGTCCCATCTCAACAAGACTGCAGAAATTGTCACCTAGACATTGTGCCCGTGGGGATGGAGAACAGCCCAGGCTCCTGCTCTGCTGTCAGCCACAGATTTTACAGGAGAAGAGCACATTTGATGGAGAAAAAGGGAGGACTGTTTTTTTTTTTTTACTGGAGAACAGATGAAGCGTTGTGTTGAAACAGAACCAGAAGTTTACCTTAAGAGGTTTGGAGCCCACACAATGGCTAGGTTCTTGGCATGCATATTGGTTATACTAGAGCTCCCAGCCAGACACGCCAAGTGTCTCATCAGGAACTCCAGTGTCCTGGAAAACAAGAGAGGCAAACGTTCAGCACCAACGAGCATGCCGTGCTGCAATTCAGAAAGCAAACCTCCATTCATGCTACTTCTTGTGATTGCTACTGTCACCGAAGATGAAGTAGATCCAACTTGACTGAGTGCCACGCTGCAGCACCAAGCCCCAGCACAGCACAGCCGCAGCCATCAGCTGCACCAAGCGTGCCCCCGTGCCCAGGAACTGACCCCATAAAGTAAGCCCATGGAGCCTTCAACCCTTCAGCATACACAGGCATCGTGTTGCCGGCGTGAGACAGAGCCTGGAACCGCATCGTTGCCCTCTGCAATGCAGCAGGGCTGAGCTCAGCAGGCTGAGGGCAGCACTGACCTGTAGTGAGGAGCGGGCAGCTGCTGGATGACGTCCTGCATTCTGAGCAGCCGCTCCTCCTCTGTAGCGGCACCAACAGCATCCTGGAGTAGTGCAGAAAGGGAGCGAGACACCAATCAGGCTAGTACAGCACTGCGAGTAAACCTCGTGGGGCTGACAGCAAAAGGGCCTCCGAGCTGGGGCACTGCTGCAGCCATCTGCCAAGAGGCCCAGGAAGAGGGAAATGAAAGACGTGGCCTTGTGCTTACCGAGAACGTGCCGTACAGCTGGTGGGTGAGCAGAGGGTTCGGGAGCTCCCTGAAGTACATCTTGCAGAGGGAGCTCACGCTGTGAATGTCACGGACGGTGAGCTCAGGAATCTGCTCCGACTCAAATTCCTGCCTGGAGAGAGGGACGCAAACCCGGTTGAGCGAGAGGAAGGCAAGCCCAAAGCCACACCAGATGCACTCAGGCTGTGTCAGTCGCAGCACTCTTACCGCAGTCTCTGGATGTTGGACGCGACGCCGGACAGGCGGTATATCCCCTGCACCACGCCGTGCTGCTCAATGAACTCAGCGCAGCTCTGGAGGACCTGGGGGACTGAAGAACACGTGCCAGCCGTCAGTGGAGCTCCTGATTCAATCGTGCTGCAGGCTGTGCTCCCGGGAGTCACATCCCATCCACTAAGCCCAGCCAGGCTTGGCTGAAGCAAATACAGATGTGCTTGTCTCTTAGGAGCATCCGCCTCACTTGATCCTTCAGCCATCAACTCCCATTACACGTGTCTCCACGGCTATCAGCCTGCCCCCTGCTAGATACGAGCTCCCTTTCATCTTCTTTAGATGCCCAGCAGAGGAAGATCTCAGGAATGGGCAGCTCCTTACCATCACGACCGGAGTGGAGAAGATGCTCTCCCAGGTCACCGCCAAACACCCTTTCCTTCTCCACCTCCCGCTCGGTCGGTTTCTTTGGGCGGGCCTTCACCAAGGAACGAAGGAAGGTGAGGATCTTGCTGCGTTTCTTGGGCACTGCACAACAAAAGGAAGAAACCAGGTCATTTCAGGTCTGGCTCCGTTGGACGAGGCCGAGCACAGCACATTCTACAGAGAACGTCAGAACGGGAAGAACATTACCAACCAGTACATACAAAAAGGGATTTTCCCCATCTCTGGAGGAGCCCAAGGCCAGGTTGGATGGGGCCCTGGGCAGCCTGATCTAGTCTCACATTAAATGTGGGGGCTGGGAGACCATCCTGAGGCGGGAGGGTTGGAGCATGATGATCCCTGAGGTCCCTTCCATCCAAAGCCATTCTATGAAGATTCTATAGTTTCCCCAAGTCCAATCATAAACACAGGAGGATTGGGCCAAATCCCTGCCCCATGGCGTGCATGAAGAATCATCAACCCAGAGGACAATGTGGCATGGATAAAGGAGGTACTAAACATGGAACACACCCCAAAAAAGACTTCATTTTGCTTCCCCACACCATGAAATGTAACATCCATACCTGGCTTTGGCACAGAGTTGATGAGTGCCTCAGGAATGTTCTTATTAATGAGTTCCACACACTCCCCTGGGAAAAATCCAACCTGTAACAAGAAGAAAAGAGAGGCCAACTATTGCATGCAGCACTTCTCAGATCTGAACTGTTAAACCAAAAGCCAGATAACATTTCCCTCGGAACGTGCTTGCCTGACGTTCCATAAGACTATCCAGCAGAAAATCGCCATAGTTCACAGCATAAAGGTAATAATTTTTCAACATTTGCAGCCAAAGGCAAGGTCCTCTGACACCGACACAGGGAAACTGTTTATGTCCTTTAGGCATACTGTGCAGGCAGAGCAGCTTTAAGCTGAGATTCCTGCCTCTACTGAAGTTGCACTCTCCAATCTGAAGCTTGTGCCTACCTGGAAGCCGAGCTTGCCTCTCCACCAGGGGGTCAGCTCCTTTGGTGGCATGTCGATGACACACACGATGTCTCCCACCTGCAAGAGATTGCAACATCAATCCCAGCTTCAGCACAGCTGGGAGGAAAGCACAGCTCAAATGTCTGCATTCTTCTGCACTGCCAAACATCGCCGAGCATTAAAGCACTTGCACCAGTGCAGCTCTGAAGGCATTTGCCATTGTAAAATTGAGCAACAAGGAACGCCTTGAACTGCTTACCTCAAAGGAGAGTTCATCCGCTGCCTGGGCAACGTGTCTCTTAATAGCATGGGCAGCAGCAATAGCTGGAACATTCACAGGTGCCACCTCATGGTCCAGCAGGGGCTTCCCCTTGTTCTCAGTCTGAAACAGAGAGCACAGGCCACGGTGAGGAGCTGGGAACCAACAAGGAGGATTTCAAGGTGAGGAGCACATCTGCAGAGAAAGCTGCAGGAAATGCACTCGGTCCTTATCATGGGCACTTCAGAAGGAACTGCAAGTCTAATAATGGCTGTTTCTCTCCCTGGTGTGCAGCAGGCACACGCCAGCAAAGATGCAACTCTCCCCACCCAGGCTAATCAGCAATGGCACTGACGCAGACAGGTGGCCTTGTCCATTTTGCCCCATCCTTTCCTGCGCTCTTTGTGCAGGAAGGCTGACTGTTTAAGATGCTAGGAGACCGTGAAGAGGGAAACCAAAGCTACGGCTGCAGTTACAAGGTGCAAACAGTGCCATTGCAAGCACCAAGCAGCTCTCTTGAGCAGTCCAACCAACAGCGAGGCCAAACAGAGCAGAGAATGATTGTTGTTTCTGCAGCCATTTCAAGGGAAAAGTCAGTAGAGGACAAACCCCACAGCCGAGATGGCTCTGGTACTTTTATAAACTTGCCACTCTTGCACTGCTGTCTTGCCACAGAGGAGCTCTCTTGGAAAGCAGGAGAGCACATCTGCGGCTCACTCTGCTGGCTGCAGTCAGGGAACAAAGACCAATCAGAGCTTCATACTCTACCTCTGTCCATGCCAGGTCAGGCCCACAGCTGATCTCGCTGCACGCCACAGCCATCAGCGTAGGTGTGACAAGCTGGAACTGAAAAGAAACACACTTTTATGTTCTCTGTTCACATCTCTGCTGTGCTCCCTACAGCTGTCGGGCACACTCACACAGCCCAAGCACGCCTGCTGGTGTCCCTGGTGATGCTGTGCAGCTCTGCACAAGCTGGGGCTGGGACTCTTGGCCTAAGGGACTGGTTTACTTAAGACCAGCTGGTCACAGCACCACAGACAGCATCCTTCTGAGGGCTGAGCTGCAGAGCACGTGGAGAAAACCCACACGTGACCAGCGTCCCATCAAAGCTGGATGAGGCTGTGTTACTAAACACGGGGCGTCACGGGCTGCTAAAGCATGTGGGGGGACAAAGCATGGCAGGTACCTGGCAAGAGATCAGAACGAGGGAGACAAATCTCACGAATCCGCAGCCGTTCCTTGTCACTTTGCTCTGATCTTCCACGAGCAAAAGCTGCAGCAGGGAAGCAGGCAGAGGGTGGAGAGAGGAGAGAGAAAGAGCAGGTCAGTTTGCTTCCACGGTTTAGCAAAGACTACGAGGGAAAAACCAAAATCTGCCCTCCCCCAACTTAAAAACTTAAGTTTTCAACTTAAAACCATTTCCCCTTGTTCTGCTGTTATCTACCCTTTCAAAGAGTTGATTCCCCTCCTCTTTTTAGGCTCCCTTTAGGTACTGAAGGCTGCCATGAGGTCACCCCACAGCCTTCTTTTCTCCAGGCTGAACAAGCCCAGCTCCCTCAGCCTGTCTTTGCAGGGGAGGTGCTCCAGTCCCCTGATCATCTCTGTGGCTCGCCTCTGGACCCTCTCCAACAGCTCCCTGTCTTTCTGGACACTGTAGTGCAGCTGGGGCCTCACAAGAGCAGAGCAGGGGGGGACGATCACCTCCCTGTCCCTCATGGCCACCCCTCTGCTGATGGAGAGAATGTGATCCTATGAGCTCCGCCAGCCAGCAGTTCTCAGCACTCACTGTCCCCCCGTCTCTCCCACACTGTCTCAGCTTACCTACAAGGTGCTGCACAGGACGGTGTGAAGACAAAGGGACGCAGTCGGTGCACAAGTGCAACAAGCGAGCTGCTCAGTCAGAGCTCCAGCGCTCCAATGAAGGGACGCAGCACGCACTGCTCCTCCCCTCATTCTAGCCCTTATGACATCACTGAGGGCCACCAGGCTGCTCCACCACGACGCACAGGGTGGGGAGGCAAGACCAGTCACAAGGGCAGAAGATTCCAACAGCCCAGCCCAACGTTCTGGAATCAGGGGCTGCTTGGAATTCTACCCCAGCCAAATCCTGGAGAAGCTGGCACGGGGTCGTCATGACCAAAGCGCAGGACCTGGCGCTTGCTCTTGTTGAGCCTCGCACAACTGGCCTCAGTGCATCCCTCTGGAGGGCCTTCCTGCCCTCAGCCAGATGGACGCTTCCTCCCAGCAGCGTACCTTGCAGTGCTGGGCCCATGTCAAATCCACACTAGAGTGGGTTTTGTTACATTCAAGGGCATGTTGCAGCACCCATCTATTTCACCTGGAAGGAAATAAAGCAGGAGATGGGAGAAACACAGAACTGCTGCCAGACTGCTTCATCCCTTTCTCAGCCCAACTTCCCTTGCCTCATCCCCTACCCCAACTCCTGGATGATGCCCACAGGCTGACAGTTGGATCTCAAGTCCAGAGGACTCCTTTCACAGGGCTCCATCAAAAAGGCTGTCACACTTGTTCCGTACACTCACACTGACCCAGCAGTGGTATCACAGTCACTTAACACACACACAACAACCAAACCCCGAGCATGCACATCCCTTCCTGCGTGACTGCAGCCCACAGCTCCCCTTCACACCTCCGTGGATCTCTGGTGTTTTACACTGATACAGCCTCGCTGCAGCTCCGTGGCTGTCACACAAGGCCTGCAGGACCTCTTTCTCTGCAAACCCCGTCTGCAGGCATTGGTTCACGAGGTTCACCTCCTGCCCTCCTGAGCAAAAACAAGCACTAAGAACAAGAGCAAAGCACACTGGACTCGACCTGGCTGGATCCCCAACCCTCAGTCCTGTCAGACGGACCCTGGTGTGGAGACTCATCCCCAAAGCCTGGCTGGACATCAGCACAGGCATCCTTCTTCAAACGCCCCATCCAAGCAGCAAGGGATCAAAGCGTTGGCACAGCTGAAACAGAAATGCTGTGTGAGTTTCCTGTTAGCACTGAGCAGGAACAAATCTACCGCTGAGCAGCAGGATGTGAGACAAGCAGCAGAAGACACCCAACCTGCAGAACCAGCTCGTTTGGGGTCGGTCCAGATGTTTGTCTGCTCCCTTCCCTGGCCCAGGCCAAGCTTGTGAGCTGCTCCTCCTTGGTGCAGGGGGAAATGGTGCAGATGCCATGTGGTGGCTATGCACAGCATGCCTTTCACTTGCTTTTCCTCTCTCCATCTTCCATTAGCAAACAGCATCTCCAGCCTCCAGAGATCACTGAGTCCAACCCCTGCACAACAGTGAAAAAAAAGATATGATAAGGGGTACTTAAAGCACAGCATCTGTAATCAGATCAGACTCCTGCACTGTGAAGACTTCCATGAGTATTCCTGCAGAGTGCATCACTTAGTCTCTCTTTAGCCTTGTGTTCATGGTTTTCCTGTAAGAGCTTGTCTAAACACTGCCTGTAATCGTGGTTATGCTAGAAGCATTTGGATTTATTGATCCTCAGTGTGATTTCAATAACAAATGCAGATGTTTTTTTGTTAGGGACAGCTTTCAATTTCTCAACTGAAATTTCAATATTGCATTAGGTGTTGACAACCACGGGGCTGCAGTACAGAGAATTACAGGAAGATGAATTTCTCCATCTCCATGCTCCTAGACATTTATGGTTACAGTGATGTAGTTATATACAAAGTTGCAAGATACCAAAGCTAGAATAACCTCTTGGTGCAGCAGGATGTCTGGAGCCCAAGTGCAGAGTCTCAGTGTTCCCAAGCCTTGAAGAGGTGCACCGTATGTGCTGGGGCTGATGACACAGACACTGGAGCAAGGCCAGTGTGATGTTAGAAACTTGACCAGCAGCTGATCTGTTGTCAGCCATTTCTGGACACAAACGGGATCTGGTCGACTTAGGACATGACCTTTGGGCTGGAGAGCAACTCCCCGAGGAATCACACAGCCACTGCAGACCGTTGGCAAGAACCCCATACCAAAACAGCTCATCTGCAATCAGTTTTTAATCTGTGCAGCAGTGATTGGAACAGGCGCATGCTCTCTGGAATTGCAGGAATGTTCACAAGTGGAATGTACATCACCTGTGTGCTCCAGCTCTTCTGTGTGCATGCTAGGAGCAGTGATCCCCCTGCACCCAGGGCTGCAATAAAGTCATGTTGGGTTTCTAACCTGACAACCAGCAGCCCAGGCTGCCCAGAGCCACATCCAGCCTGGCCTTGGATGCCTGCAGGGATGGGGCATCCATAGCCTCCCTGGGCAACCTGTTCCAGTGCCTCACCACCCTCTGGCTGAAAAACTTCCTCCTCACATCCAACCTAAACCTCAACACCCCCCGTCTCAGTTTAAAGCCATTCCCCACTTGTCCCATCACCATCCACCCTCCAAAACAAAACTCCTCGGCTGTTCAACACTGAAAGAGCAAAATAACCCACAGCTCTTACTTCCACTGTATGCATTTAATTCCAAACTTAAGGTCACAGGTTAATTACTCAGGTGATCCTTCCGGACAGAAGAACTACTCGTAGTGATGTGTAGGAGTAAGGAACAGTTTGAAAAGGTCATGGACATATTAGAACTTGCAGCATTTATCTTAATAGATGCCTACATTGCAAAGCATTTTGTAAAACACACGTTACAAGTACTGTGCATTGGATTACACTATATCAAACTCTAAGTAACAATACAGGTTGCTTTTCAATCTACACTTACATGTTTTCTTCTAACTCCTTGATAAAATTCCTTACTACCTTAGTTTTACAGCCAAAGCAGTGTTTGAGCTGGTAATGTACTCTTGAACAGCACTGTTGCCTTTAACATTTGTATGTTTAGATCTGAAAAGAGAATTTGGTCATTATTTCATGATGAGAGAATCTTATATGACAAAACAGAATTACAAAAATCTGACAATACTGTAAAATGCCAGCGTAAGAATGTGGCTTTGATTTTTTTTTCTTTTTTTTTTCTTTTTTTTTTCTTTTTTTTTTTCTTTCTTTCTTTTTTCTTTTCTTTTTTTTTTTTTTTAAATGGTGAGTGTACCATTAATTCAAGACAAGAATTTTGTTTGTAAGTCGATCTCTATAACTGTTCTTGGCATCATTCTGTAGGATGAACTAGATACATGGAATTTGGCACTGGCTCCCCAGGGCAGTGGTTTGGCACTGAGCTGACACAGGCCAAAGAGCATTTGCACAATGCTCTCAGACACAGGGCTTGACCCATAGGAGGTCCGGTGTGGAACCAGGAGGTGGAATACATGATCCTCGAGGTCCCTTCCAAATACAGATATTCCATGATCCTCTAATACTTATATTCCCAAGTCCTGTACACAGTGCTCAGGTGCTTAATTGAAAGGTTCCATGAAACAGTGAGGTATCTATGTCCCTTTACCACTCAGTTATTCAAATTGCCACATGGATCTTTTATCCAGTCACATTAAAAAAACACTCAAAGTATTTCCTTCAGTCTTCCATTCTGATAGAGCTTTCTGGAGCAAATAAAGAGTTGCAACTCAGAATGTCCACACCTCCCTTCCTGCACCCTGCATACTTTTTTCATTGCACTGTGATTATGTACCATTCTATTGTCACCCTCATTCTGTCATTATCTGGGCAGTTTACTGCCATTAAATTTTCCAGCAACAGATGCCCACAAGTACAGCCAGCCTGGAAATATTTTGATTACTTACCTTTGTCCTGATGTCCTTGTAGGAGGTGGGACATTTCTCCATCTCAGCAGCAGAGGGCAGGAGGGGTCCAAGGTGAGGGCACGCTCTCCTCTATTTTTCTGGCACTCAAAGACAAAGGGAACAAGAAAACCAGACGTGTTTCCCTGCCCATGGCAAACACCAGCCTTTCCATCCTTACAGTCCTTCCTGCCATCAGCAGAGACATTTTGCTTTCTTGTGCCACTTCATCCCGTTAGCATCTGGCATTCTAACAAAAAAGTACTTACAAGGAATTTTAATATTTTCATATTAAATGTCAGAATTAGAACCATTATGTTTACCAAATATTTAAAACGTTCAACCCAGTGAGAAGTGAATTGATGTTGTCTTTAGCATTCAGATAAGAACTTGTAAAGGAAGTAAAAAGTGCTGCTTTCATAAACTATAGTCTCATTGTCAAGCCTTGCACTGTCTCAGCAGATTATTACAGAATGTTCATTCAAGCAGGAATTAAGAGATGCGTCTGAATTGATAACAACAATGAATAATTAAGAAAGCTTGACTGCAGTCTGCTTGAGGATTCCAGTCTGAAGTGTGTTCCACCTGATGACAACTGGGAATGTCTTTCTCTCACCATTAGAACCATTGCACCTCTGACTAAACACATAGCGAATCACCAGTGAAAACTAACTACATGTTGATTAACATTCAGAGAGATTGTGCAGGTGTCCTTTTAGGAACTGGCCTACAGTATGCTAAGAGGGATGTATGTGGGGACATTAGGATAACGTGCCCTCTGCCCTTTAAGACAGCCCAAGCAGACCAGGTCAGCAGGCTGAAGAGCTGAGTGGGTCACAGAATCACAGAATCACAGAATTGCCAGGGTTGGAAGGGACCTCAAGGATCATGAATCTCCAACCCCCCTGCCACACGCAGGGCCACCAACCATTCCACCTAAAGCTAGACCAGGCTGCCCAGGGCCCCATCCAATCTGGCCTTGAACACCTCCAGGGACGGGGCATCCACAACCTCCCTGGGCATCCTGTTCCAGTACCTCACCACTCTCTCCGTAAAGAATTTCCCCTGACGTCCAACCTAAATCTCCCTTCCCTCAGCTTAAAACCATTTCCCCTTGTCCTGCTGTCACCCTTTCAAAGAGTTGATTTCCCTCCTGTTTGTAGGTTCCCTTTAGGTACTGAAAGGCTGCAATGAGGTCACCCCGCAGCCTTCTTTTCTCCAGGCTGAACAAGCCCAGCTGCCTCAGCCTGTTATCACAGGGGAGGTGCTCCTGTCCCCTGATCATCTTCGTGGCCCTCCTCTGGACCCTCTCCAGCAGCTCCCTGTCTTTCTTGTACTGGGGGCTCCAGACCTGGACGCAGTATTCCAGATGGGGCCTCACAAGAGCAGAGTAGAGGGGAACAATCACCTCTCTGTCCCTGCTGGGTCACCAGGGCTCAGAGACTTCACTCGGCCATCTGAAAGTTGAGGGACTTCAGCCCAAGCTGCCCTTTTCCATGCAGGCAAGGAGGCCAAGAGAAGGTGGATCGGCACGGTTCTGGTGCAGACAGGGGCTGCAGTGTGAGCAGGCCTACACAGACAAGGCTGTGCCCACACAGAGTGACAGCAGCTTTCGCTGTGAGCAGATTCCCAGGGGGCCTGAGCCATGGCAGTTCTTGATGGCAGCATGTTCCAATCAGCCCTGGAAGTCTTCTCTGGACGTCTGTCGCATTCTGGAATCCACACTGAGGACGCAGTCGCTGTGTCAGAGCAGCTGGCAGAGTCACGGGGAACCGTGACGTAGTTGGCCCAGGGAGCAACAACAAGGCCTGCACTGCTCAGCCAGCCCAGGCCAAAGGGGAGCACGAGAGAGAGCAGAGGAGAGAGGGGGGGAAAGAGGGCCAGGAAGGAAAGGCCTGTGCCTGAATGGACGTGTAGCAGCAGCTGCTGACAGCAAACTCGGTGATGGCAGGGGCACAGCAGAGCAGTGCAATGCTGGCAGCTTCCTGTGTCTTTCACACAGGCACTGCAGACATGGCCAGCACTGGGAGATCAGCAGAACTGCTGCACACCTCTGCCAGCCCAGGCCAGAGGAGTGCAGAACAGTGAGCTGCTGCTGAGGGGAGAGAGGATGGCCTGAGAGCTGACCTGAGAGGCAGGGCTGGCTGTGTTACAGCAGCCTCTGTGTCCTCCTCCTGTGTCTGTGAGGGCCAGAGGGCCAGAAGAGAACATGCCCAGACAACGAAGCCCTGCTGTCCTCTGCTGCTCAGCTGGAGAGATGTTCCGCCTTCCTGAAGGACGCTGATCCAAAGGGAAGGAATCAAAGGAAGTCCAGGCTGGCTGTCCTTGTGGGCATCAGCTGCTGGCAGCTGCCTCTGTGCTGCCATGGGCAGGGCACAGCACACACAGTGTTTGCAGTTCCCTGTGTGACACTGGCCCTGGTGACCTGACAGCCATAGGGAGACAAGAGAAAGAGCTGCCTCCCTCTGCCAGATGAGGCAAAGGTGAGAATCCCAGAATCACAGCATGGCCCGGGTTGGAAAGGAGCTCAAGGTTCATGAATCTCCAACCCTTGGCTCTCCAAGGGTGCACAGGGGGCTTTGTTCTCCCTGTGGTGCAGCTTCAGTGCCAACTCACAGCTGAGCTGGTTGGCACACTGTGACAGCCTGCCGCTCTGAAGCTCTTGGGGCAGTGCTCAGTTCTTTCTGAAGTACTCTGGAAATGCTGCTTCTCCTTCACCAAGTCTGTTTCCAGACAGACGTCTTTTTCTCCTCTGTACACACAAACAGTATCTTGTAACTCCCTGGCACAGTGCTCAGAAGTGATACTTCTGGAAGCACGTCAGAGAAAAGTGGCCTTGTCCCAGTGGACTTTCAGAGCAGATGAGAACAAGTCTTGGTTGACGGCTTTCTTCTGCTTCTGGAACTGCACAGCCAGCTTGTGTGTTGTCATACTTTATGCCAAAGTGCCAAACTGAAGCAGTTTCTGCAACTTCTTTTTTTCATACTTGTCACTCTTTGCTATTTCTGAGACCTTAACTTAGTCATTTTTAATGCGCTCTCATCTAAACTACTGTGTCCTCCAGTGTCAGTGTTGTATGAATCAGGACTGTGGGATTTCATCAGTGAAAGGATTCTGCTCTAATGACTGTCATTCTAAAGCTGATATTGTTTCTACCGCATCAGGCTTGCATGAAGCATCTCTGATCAACAGAGAAATCAGAAAAATTGCTTTTCCTATTGCAGTTTCCTTTTAACTAGTGATGAAAGCTGTCAGTAAAGGAACACAGATGAGATAGCATCACACAGCTCTGGAAAAGATGTTCCAGCTCTGTGTCTACCTACACCTTCAGGAGATGAAAAGTACTGGCTTACTGAGGTGTCCTGGGTTGCAGGCTCTGTTAATCTCCATTTTTGGAAGAGCTGCTTGCAATAAATACCTTGTAAGGTGAATGAGCTTGATAGAAGTAGGGTGTGAAAGAGATGGATTTGCTGTTTCCCTGAAGGTGCAGGAGTATTGCTGTGCCTACAGTCAGTAAACAAGGCAGAAATCACTGTGTTCCTCAGAATGAAAAGCAAAAGAATAAAAATCTTTTTGGGAGTGACAGCACGCCTGAATGAAGCACAAATCTAAACATTTAAAATAAGGGCTAGTGTCAAAGGGACTTGCAGTATTTCTCGTGAAGAAATATTTGATGCTTCTTTATGAAAGTCATCATAACAAAAGTGTACTGATGTCTTTGCTGAGGATTTCCTTGGTTCCAGCCTGAAGGTGTGCGCAGGCATGAGCAGGCAGTGCTGAGCTGCAGGTGAGTGCCTGTGTCCCACAGCAGGAAACCCGTGGATGTCTTCAGGGGGTTGAAATGGGCAGAGCTGTGAAACCTGCAGGCTTTCACTGAAATTGTCCCCTGCTTTATTTTGTAATCTTAGTTTCACCAATGCTTTCCAATATAATTTTCGTATGAGTGCAGATACATGGGATAGGATTTAAAGTTTTTATGGTGCTGCTGTATAGTTTTCTGTGGTCATCATAAGCCAATAAAAAAAATAAATGGTAATCAGGCAATCTATTAACAACCTGTGGCACGTGTCAAAACAATGAAATTCCTTGCAGGAAGACAATATTGCTATATAATACTGTGGCTATCCAAAACTGTTAATTATACTTGATGAGCTGGAGATAATCCTGAAATGCGGGTCTTTGATCTTAGCCAAGAAAAATAAACCGTATTATCATTCTTAAATTGGCAGCTGCTATCAAAAGCCTGTGTCTTATTTCCCTTTTAGTAACACTGGCTAAATCAGAGAAAGTGATAAAAGAATTTCATGATTGCAGCTTAGGGATTCTTTCCCACTTGACCAGAAGTAATCAATGTCCAAAAATGTCTGTAAATACTTTTTCTATCTTATTTTGCCAGATGTATTGATATTTGAGATAGATAGTACATAGATAAGCAATGCAAATTCGCTGGATTGTTTTAGAGAAAAAAGCTCTGGTTATCAGATCGTTTCCATGCAGAAATAAGATTTACAGAAAAATTCTCATTATTATTATTCATGCATGAATAAGTTCAAAAAAGAGATGTGGGGGATGTTGTTTCAATTCCAGGTGATAGTAGGAAGGACTGTCAGGATGGAAAGGCTAGTGTCTGCATGGGCAAAGAAACACTTCTGGTTTTCATTTTCCCTTTGTCTTTGAGTGCAAGAGGCCATGAGGAGAGAGTGCACTAAACTTGGACCCTTTTTGACCATTGCAGCAGAGATGGAGAAGTGTTCAACCTTCTAGAAGGATTTCAGGACAAAGATATGTAATGAAAATAAGTCCAGCTTGGCTGTCCTTGTGGGCATCAGCTGTTCGCATCTGCATAGTTGTTGCTATGGGAATGGCAGAACAGCTGGAATGTTGCATTTCCTTGTGTGACACAAGCACTGGTGAATTCAAAGCAAGAGGGGTATATTACAAAGAGCATCACCTCCCTGCCAGATTAGGAAAAGGTGAGTGGGATGTTGTTTCAATTAGTGCTGATGGCAGGAAGGACTGTAAGGATGGAAAGTCTGGTGTTTGCCATGGGCTGGGAAACACATTTGCTATTCATTTTGTCTTAATCTTTCAATGCTAGATAAATAGAAAAGAGTGTGCCCTCACCTAGGAACTCTCCTGCCCTCTTCTGCTGCGACGGAGAAATGTCCAGCTTGTAGAAGGACATCAGTACAAAGATATGTAATGAAAATAAGTCCAGGCTGGCTGTCCTTGTGGGCATCAGCTGCTGGCATCTGCATTGCTGCTGCCAAGAGCATGGCACAGCAGGTAAAAGATTGCTTTTCCTTGTGTGACACAGGAGCTCTTGACTTGAAAGCTACAGGGATGCAATAGAAAGAGCTGCAACCTCTGCCAGACATGGCAAAGGTGAGTGGGATGTTGTTTCAATTAGTGCTGATGTCAGGAAGGACTGTAAGGATGGAAAGTCTGGTGTTTGCCATGGGCAGGGAAACACATCTGGTTTTCATTTTCTCTTTCTCTTTGAGTGCCAGATAAACAGGGGAGAGTGTGCCCTCACCTTGGATCCATCCTGCCCTCTTCTGCTGAGATGGAGAAATGTTCCAGCTTGTAGAAGGACATCAGGACAAAGATATGTAATGAAAATAAGTCCAGGCTGGCTGTCCTTGTGGGCATCAGCTGCTGGCATCTGGACTTCTGTGCCATGAGCATGGCAAAGCAGGTAAAAATTGCGTTTCCTTGTGTGACACAGGAGCTCTTGACTTGAAAGCTAGAGGGATGCAATAGAAAGAGCTGCAACCTCTGCCAGACATGGCTAACTTGAGTGGGATGTTGTTTCCATTTCTGCTGATGTCAGGAAGACTGTAAGGATGGAAAGGCTGGTGTTTGCCATGGGCAGGGAAACACATCTGGTTTTCATTTTCTCTTTCTCTTTGAGTGCCAGATAAACAGGGGAGAGTGTGCCCTCACCTTGGAACTCTCCTGCCCTCTTCTGCTGAGATGGAGAAATGTTCCAGCTTCTAGAAGGACATCAGGACAAAGATATGTAATGAAAGTAAGTCCAGGCTGGCTGTCCTTGTGGGCATCAGCTGCTGGCATCTGCATTGCTGCTACCAAGAGCGTGGCAAAGCAGGTAAAAGGTTGCTTTTCCTTGTGTGACACAGGAGCTCTTGACTTGAAAGCTAGAGGGAAGCAATAGAAAGAGCTGCAACCTCTGCCAGACATGGCAAAGGTGAGTGGGATGTTGTTTCAATTAGTGCTGATGTCAGGAAGGACTGTAAGGATGGAAAGTCTGGTGTTTGCCATGGGCAGGGAAACACATCTGGTTTTCATTTTCTCTTTCTCTTTGAGTGCCAGATAAACAGGGGAGAGTGTGCACTCACCTTGGACCCATCCTGCCATCTTCTCCGGAGATGGAGAAATCTTCCTGCTTGTAGAAGGACATCAGGACAAAGATATGTAATGAAAGTAAGTCCAGGCTGGCTGTCCTTGTGGGCATCAGCTGCTGGCATCTGCATTGCTGCTGCCAAGAGCGTGGCAAAGCAGGTAAAAGGTTGCTTTTCCTTGTGTGACACAGGAGCTCTTGACTTGAAAGCTAGAGGGAAGCAATAGAAAGAGCTGCAACCTCTGCCAGACATGGCAAAGGTGAGTGGGATGTTGTTTCAATTAGTGCTGATGTCAGAAAGACTGTAAGGATGGAAAGTCTGGTGTTTGCCATGGGCTGGGAAACACATCTGGTTTTCATTTTCTCTTTCTCTTTGAGTGACAGATAAACAGGGGAGAGTGTGCCCTCACCTTGAACCCATCCTGCCCTCTTCTGCTGAGATGGAGAAATGTTCAAGCTTCTAGAAGGACATCAGGACAAAGATATGTAATGAAAATAAGTCCAGGCTGGCTGTCCCTGTGGGCATCAGCTGCAGGCATCTGCATTGCTGCTGCCATGAGCATGGCATAGCAGTTAAAACTTGCTTTTCCTTGTGTGACACAGGAGCTCTTGACTTGAAAGCTAGAGGGATGTAATAGAAAGAGCTGCAACCTCTGCCTGCCATGGCAAAGGTGAGTGGGATGTTGTTTCAGTTGCTGCTGATGTCAGGAAGGACTGTAAGGATGGAATGTCTGGTGTTTGCCATGGGCAGGGAAACACATCTGGTTTTCATTTTCTCTTTCTCTTTGAGTGCCAGATAAACAGGGGAGAGTGTGCCCTCACCTTGAACCCATCCTGCCCTCTTCTGCTGAGATGGAGAAATGTTCCAGCTTCTAGAAGGACATCAGGACAAAGATATGTAATGAAAGTAAGTCCAGGCTGGCTGTCCTTGTGGGCATCAGCTGCTGGCATCTGCATTGCTGCTGCCAAGAGCATGGCACAGCAGGTAAAAGAATGCTTTTCCTTGTGTGACACAGGATCTCTTGACTTGAAAGCTAGAGGGATGCAATAGAAAGAGCTGCAACCTCTGCCAGACATGGCAAAAGTGAGTGGGATGTTATTTCAATTAGTGCTGATGACAGGAAGACTGTAAGGATGGAAAGGCTGGTGTTTGCCATAAGCTGGGAAACACATCTGTTTTCATTTTCTCTTTCTCTTTGAGTGCCAGATATACAGGGGAGAGTGTGCCCTCACCTTGGAACTCTCCTGCCCTCTGCTGCTCAGAGGGAGAAATGTCCAAGCTTCTAGAAGGACATCAGGACAAAGATATGTAATGAAAATAAGTCCAGGCTGGCTGTCCTTGTGGGCATCAGCTGCTGGCATCTGCATTGCTGATGCCATGAGCATGGCACAGCAGGTAAAAGATTGCTTTTCCTTGTGTGACACAGGAGCTCTTGACTTGAAAGCTAGAGGGATGCAATAGAAAGAGCTGCAACCTCTGCCAGACATGGCAAAGGTGAGTGGGATGTTGTTTCAATTAGTGCTGATGTCAGGAAGGACTGTAAGGATGGAAAGTCTGGTGTTTGCCATGGGCAGGGAAACACATCTGGTTTTCATTTTCTCTTTCTCTTTGAGTGCCAGATAAACAGGGGAGAGTGTGCACTCACCTTGGACCCATCCTGCCATCTTCTCCGGAGATGGAGAAATCTTCCTGCTTGTAGAAGGACATCAGGACAAAGATATGTAATGAAAGTAAGTCCAGGCTGGCTGTCCTTGTGGGCATCAGCTGCTGGCATCTGCATTGCTGCTGCCAAGAGCGTGGCAAAGCAGGTAAAAGGTTGCTTTTCCTTGTGTGACACAGGAGCTCTTGACTTGAAAGCTAGAGGGAAGCAATAGAAAGAGCTGCAACCTCTGCCAGACATGGCAAAAGTGAGTGGGATGTTATTTCAATTAGTGCTGATGACAGGAAGACTGTAAGGATGGAAAGGCTGGTGTTTGCCATAAGCTGGGAAACACATCTGTTTTCATTTTCTCTTTCTCTTTGAGTGCCAGATAAACAGGGGAGAGTGTGCCCTCACCTTGGAACTCTCCTGCCCTCTGCTGCTCAGAGGAAGAAATGTCCAAGCTTCTAGAAGGACATCAGGACAAAGATATGTAATGAAAATAAGTCCAGGCTGGCTGTCCTTGTGGGCATCAGCTGCTGGCATCTGCATTGCTGCTGCCATGAGCATGGCAAAGCAGGTAAAAGATTGCTTTTCCTTGTGTGACACAGGAGCTCTTGACTTGACAGCTAGAGGGATGCAATAGAAAGAGCTGCAACCTCTGCCAGACATGGCAAAGGTGAGTGGGATGTTGTTTCAGTTGCTGCCAATGTCAGGAAGGACTGTAAGGATGGAAAGTCTCGTGTTTGCCATGGGCAGGGAAACACATCTTGTTTTCATTTTCTCTTTCTCTTTGAGTGCCAGATAAACAGGGGAGAGTGTGCCCTCACCCTGGACCCATCCTGCCCTCTTCTGCTGAGATGGAGAAATGTTCCAGCTTGTAGAAGGACATCAGGACAAAGATATGTAATGAAAATAAGTCCAGGCTGGCTGTCCTTGTGGGCATCAGCTGCTGGCATCTCCATTGCTGCTGCCATGAGCATGGCAAAGCAGGTAAAAGGTTGCTTTTCCTTGTGTGACACAGGAGCTCTTGACTTGAAAGCTAGAGGGATGCAATAGAAAGAGCTGCAACCTCTGCCCGACATGGCAAAGGTGAGTGGGATGTTGTTTCAATTAGTGCTGATGACAGGAAGACTGTAAGGATGGAAAGGCTGGTGTTTGCCATGGGCAGGGAAACACATCTTGTTTTCATTTTCTCTTTCTCTTTGAGTGCCAGATAAACAGCAGAGTGTGCCCTCACCTTGGAACCCTCCTGCCCTCTTCTGCTGAGATGGTGAAATGTTCTAGCTTCTAGAAGGACATCAGGACAAAGACATGTAATGGAAATAAATCCAGGCTGGCTGTCCTTGTGGGCATCAGCTGCTGGCATCTGCATTGCTGCTGCCATGAGCATGGCACAGCAGGTAAAAGATTGCTTTTCCTTGTGTGACACAGGAGCTCTTGACTTGAAAGCTAGAGGGATGCAATAGAAAGAGCTGCAACCTCTGCCAGACATGGCAAAGGTGAGTGGGATGTTGTTTCCATTGTTGCTGTTGTCAGGAAGACTGTAAGGATGGAAATGCTGGTGTTTGCCATGGGCTGGGAAACACATCTGGTTTTCATTTTCTCTTTGTGTGCCAGAAAAAGAGCAGAGTGTGCCCTCACCTTGAACCCCTCCTGCCCTCTTCTGCTGAGATGGAGAAATGTTCCAGCTTGTAGAAGGACTTCAGGACAAAGATATGTAATGAAAATAAGTCCAGGCTGGCTGTCCTTGTGGGCATCAGCTGCTGACATCTGCACTGCTGCTGTCATGAGCATGGCAAAGCAGGTAAAAGATTGCTTTTCCTTGAGTGACCCAGGAGCTCTTGACTTGAAAGCTAGAGGGATGCAATAGAAAGAGCTGCAACCTCTGCCAGACATGGCAAAGGTTAGTGGGATGTTGTTTCAGTTGCTGCTGATTTCAGGAAGGCCTGTAAGGATGGAAAGTCTGGTGTTTGCCATGGGCAGGGAAACACATCTGGTTTTCATTTTCTCTTTCTCTTTGAGTGCCAGATAAACAGGGGAGAGTGTGCCCTCACCTTGGAGCTCTCCTGCCCTCTGCTGCTCAGAGGGAGAAATGTCCAAGCTTCTAGAAGGACATCAAGACAAAGATATGTAATAAAAGTAAGTCCAGTTTGGCTGTACTTGTGCGCATCAGCTGCTGGCATCTGCATTGCTGCTGGCATGAGCATGGCACAGCAGGTAAAAGGTTGCTTTTCCTTGAGTGACACAGGGGCTCTTGACTTGAAAGCTAGAGGGATGCAATAGAAAGAGCTGCAACCTCTGCCAGACATGGCAAAGGTGAGTGGGATGTTGTTTCAGTTGCTGCTGAAGTCAGGAAGGACTGTAAGGATGGAAAGGCTGGTGATTGCCATGGGCTGGGAAACACATCTGGTTTTCATTTTCTCTTTGTGTGCCATAAAAAGAGGAGAGTGTGCCCTCACCTTGAACCCCTCCTGCCCTCTTCTGCTAAGGTGGAGAAATGTTCCAGCTTCTAGAAGGACATCAGGACAAAGATATGTAATGAAAATAAGTCCAGGCTGGCTGTCCTTGTGGGCATCAGCTGCTGGCATCTGCACTGCTGCTGCCATGAGCATGGCAAAGCAGGTAAAAGATTGCTTTTCCTTGAGTGACACAGGAGCTCTTGACTTGAAAGCTAGAGGGATGCAATAGAAAGAGCTGCAACCTCTGCCAGACATGGCAAAGGTGAGTGGGATGTTGTTTCAGTTGCTGCTGATTTCAGGAAGGCCTGTAAGGATGGAAAGGCTGGTGTTTGCCATGGGCAGGGAAACACATCTGGTTTTCATTTTCTCTTTCTCTTTGAGTGCCAGATAAACAGGGGAGAGTGTGCCCTCACCTTGGAGCACTCCTGCCCTCTGCTGCTCAGAGGGAGAAATGTCCAAGCTTCTAGAAGGACATCAAGACAAAGATATGTAATAAAAATAAGTCCAGGCTGGCTGTACTTGTGCGCATCAGCTGCTGGCATCTGCATTGCTGCTGGCATGAGCATGGCACAGCAGGTAAAAGATTTCTTTTCCTTGAGTGACACAGGAGCTCTTGACTTGAAAGCTAGAGGGATGCAATAGAAAGAGCTGCAACCTCTGCCAGACATGGCAAAGGTGAGTGGGATGTTGTTTCCATTGCTGCTGATGTCAGGAAGTACTGTAAGGATGGAAAGGCTGGTGTTTGCCATGGGCAGGGAAACACATCTTGTTTTAATTTTCTCTTTCTCTTTGAGTGCCAGATAAATCGGGGAGAGTGTGTCCTCACCTTGGAACTCTCCTGCCCTCTGCTGCTCAGAGGGAGAATGGCCAAGCTTGTAGAAGGACATCAGGACAAAGATATGTAATGAAAATAAGTCCAGGCTGGCTGTCCTTGTTGGCATCAGCTGCTGGCATCTGCATTGCTGCTGCCATGAGCATGGCAAAGCAGGTAAAAGATTGCTTTTCCTTGTGTGACACAGGAGCTCTTGACTTGAAAGCTACAGGGATGCAATAGAAAGAGCTGCAACCTCTGCCAGACATGGCAAAGGTGAGTGGGATGTTGTTTCAGTTGCTGATGATGTGAGGAAGGACTGTAAGGATGGAAAAGCTGGTGATTGCCATGGTCTGGGAAACACATCTGGTTTTCATTTTCTCTTTCTCTTTGAGTGCCAGATAAACAGGGGAGAGTGTGCCCTCACCTTGGACCCATCCTGCCCTCTGCTGCTCAGAGGGAGAAATGTCCCAGCTTCTAGAAGGACATCAGGACAAAGATATGTAATGGAAATAAGTCCAGGCTGGCTGTCCTTGTGGGCATCAGCTGCTGGCATCTGCATTGCTGCTGCCATGAGCATGACACAGCATGTAAAAGATTGCTTTTCCTTGAGTGACATAGACTCTCTTGACTTGAAAGCAAGAAGGATGCAATAGAAAGAGCTGCAACCTCTGCCAGACATGGCAAAGGTGAGTGGGATGTTGTTTCAGTTGCTGCTGATGTCAGGAAGACTGTAAGGATGGAAAGGCTGGTGTTTGCCATGGGCAGGGAAACAATGCTGGTTTTCATCTTCTCTTTCTCTTTGAGTGCCAGAAAAATAGAGGAGAGTGTGCGTACTTTCTACCCCTCTTGCCCTCTTCTGCTGAGATGGAGAAATGTCCCAGGTTCTACAAGGACATCAGGACAAAGATATGTAGTGAAAATAAGTCCAGGCTGGCTGTCCTTGTGGGCATCAGCTGCTGGCATCTGCATTGCTGCTGCCATGAGCATGGCAAAGCAGGTAAAAGATTGCTTTGCCTTGCCTGACACAGGTTCTGTTGACTTGAAAGCTAGAGGGATGCAATAGAAAGAGCTGCAACCTCTGCCAGACATGGCAAAGGTGAGTGGGATGTTGTTTCAATTAGTGCTGATGTCAGGAAGGACTGTAAGGATGGAAAGGCTGGTGTTTGCCATGGGCAGGGAAACACATCTGGGTTTCATCTTCTCTTTCTCTTTGTGTGCCAGAAAAATAGAGGAGTGTGTGCCTGCAACTTGGAGCCCTTCTGCCCTTTTCTGCTGAGATGGAGAAATGTCCCAGCTTCTAGAAGGACATCAGGACAAAGATATGTAATGAAAATAAGTCCAGGCTGGCTGTCCTTGTGGGCATCAGCTGCTGGCATCTGCATTGCTGCTGCCATGAGCATGGCACAGCAGGTAAGGTATTGCTTTTCCTTGTGGGACAGCTGTTAAGCCATTCTGATTCACCCTTTTCATCCACAGCATCCAGATTTTTCCCACACTGCTGTTTTTATCCAGCAGTGTGCATATGTGCAGTGCTACAGAGGTTGATGGCCCTGCCTTTGGCAGGGGGTTGGAGATTCCTGATCCTTGAGGTCCCTTCCAACCCGGGCTATTCTGTGTGTGTGTGTGTGACTGGCTAAACACCAATTGTTGCTAGCTCAGCAGGTATACTGCTAATTATTGAACGTCTGACAGCTGATATCAACACTTGGCCACTATTTCTGGACACCTGCTCATCCCTGAAGAGAGAGAAGTTTGGAAGGAGGACAGAGGGGAGTCTCTTGATGCCTGCCTGTTGCATCCCAACCTGCCCACAAAGTGAGTCAATTCGGCCTTGTGTGGAGGCCCTGGCTTCTTTGGAGTCTGTTTTTCTTTTGCTGAGCTTCTCCTATCCAAACAGAATGGCCTTACAACATGCTTTCTCTTTCTTAATGCTATACCCATGCAATTTGTAACTATTACAGTTCTGTAAGTGAGAATTGATCACATGATTGAACAACTGTATTTCTAAAATATGTTATGAAATAACTTCTTTTCACTAATACTAATAAAGTCTTTCTACTTTTTCAAACTGTTTCTAAGGGCAAATTACTAAACACATGGTGCTGTACTGCTTCAGAGCAATCCCACATTTGATAGCCAGTGCAGAAACAACATTCCATCCTACAGCATTAGCTAGTTCAGAGGTACCAGACGTGTATCTGGATGTGGCTGTTGTGCATAACTGGGGCTGAGGGATCAGAAATGACAGCTCCACTCTTGGAGACCACAGAACTAAAATGGAAAGATAAAATAGTTGCAGGGAAATTGTTCTCTGTGCCTGAAGCAGGGACCGATTTATGGGGGAGAGATTTAACAGTTAAATGAGGATTACAGCTGCAAGTCTGTGAAACAGATGTCAGGTGTCAGTGAATGTGTTAACAGCTGTGATGAGAAGAAATGAATCCAAAGCTGTGGGCAGGGGAAGGAAATCGGGGTGGACTCACAATTTTCCCTTACAAAGAACTGCCCAAGGAGGGAGTGGAGCTGTGAAACAGCAACAATATCCCATAGCCTTAGAAGGGAGAGTGGGTCTAAAAGCTGTAACACAGACACTGGTTAAGGATGGTCTTCTGGAACCTTGTCTGTGGCCTTATAACACCCCAATCCTGTCGGCACGGAAGGCAGACGGCACGTATCGGCTGGTGCAAGATGTAAGGAAATGACTGAACCCGTTCTCAAAAGACAGCCTGTGGTTCCTAACCCCTATACCCTAATGAGTCAGATCCCACACGGACAGCAGTGGTTTGGTGTGAGAGACCTCAAAGATGCTTTCCGGACAGCCTCTGGACTCAGAGAGAAATGGCTGCGTTTGTATGAGGACACATTGTAATCCTATCGTGATTCGTGATGATACTGTAGATACTGGAACTCGTGCTAATCCTTGTCTTTGCAGCATTTGAAGCAAGCAACTGGTGCTGCTGTCATGCAGAAAGCTCCCTTCCAACCACTCAGCAAGCATTTGGATGAGACAGCTTCCTGCTGGGGAGCCCTCCGACATCACTGCTGCCTCCTCCAGAACCATACCTGCAGATGCTTCAGAGCTCTTCAGCATGGACTTCCTTCCTCCCATCAGCAGCTGCTCCTGCACTGACCTTCATTCACACTGGGATACCATCTGCTTCCAGCAGGAGCTGACCTGCGAGACAGAGAAAGGAAACGTGGGATGAGCACCAATGCAGAAGCACAAGGCTGTGTCACCACCACGTCTTGCAGCCTTGGGAAGTCAGCTGCAACTGCAGCCTTGGTCAGAATTCTTTTGCTTTGGGGAACAGATGGACTCGGAATGGAAGGACACGAGAAAAATGACATCTGTTTGAGCTCAGCAGACTTGAGAGGTGGGCCTGGGTGAACCTCATGAGGTTCAGCACAGCCAAGTGCAAGGTTTGGCATTTGGGCCGGAGGAATCCCAGGCATTCTTTTGTCATCGTGGTGGTTTCCAATAGACCCCAACAATGAGACATCAGGTCGCCGTGTGGGCTCCTGGGTGACACTGCCATTTCCCAGCCATTGCAGCCTAGGGGCAAATAAAGTAAAATACTTCAGAAAGATCTCACACTGATTGCATATTTTACTGTTCTTTTACACAAAACAGAAGGGGAGGGCAGCAGATGCATGCAGCTGCATCAACACCCAGGCTGCTAAAGGAATGGAAAGACAGAAACATCAAATATCAATGCCTTATTCTAATGCAAGGAGGGAAGCTTTTTTCAATGTTACTTTTTATCACTTAAAATAAGCAGTTGGCACTCTTAAAGGAAAATCCTAGGCCCCAGGTTCTGACAGTGTGGCAATCTGGACACAGCTGTGAATGATCCAAACAGTCTGTTCCAGATTTTAACATCCCTTTTATGCATTCACAAGTTTTCTCTCTTGACTTCCCCTTACAGCCGTTAGATGCCAGCAAAACATCCCACAAACACTCCTTAACTCTGTGCACACAGGCACCCATCCAACCAGAGCCATCAGTCATTCCCAGCCATGCGCTCTTCCTCCAATCATGGTCAGCATCACACGGCCGTCACGCAGCTCACTTGACTCAGTTTTTCTCTTCTTTCTGGAGGTGTCCTTGCTTCTCAGCCTTACCTTCTCGTGATGTTTATCTCGCTCTGCAGCTCCTGCTCTGAATAGGCTTTCTTGGATTCCCGCATGACAGGCACAAAATGCAGCCACAGCCCCTGCCACCAAGGTCAGCTCTTCAGCACACATTACCTGAGGAGCACTTGGCAACTCCTGCAACCTGAGCAGTGCCAGGAAAACTGTTTCACTTCTGCTTCTCCTGGCTCAGAAATTCATTTTCCTACCTAGAAAATGGGAAGAGAAAAGAAAGACAAAAAACCCTGACATAAAGCAGACACAATTGATACTGTGGAATTCTGGAAGGCAAGGGATTTGCCCTCTATGATGAGAAGTTGACTGCAAAGAACTAAGAAGAGCCATGAGCAGGTTGTGAACTTGTGGGTAAAATTAGGAAGTGCAGCAGTGCAGGGCTTCTGGAGGTGAGGGTCTGCTACAGCCGCCTGGAAAGAGAGCCTGTTGGTGGGAGCTGCTTACTGCAGCCAGCAGAAGCATCGCACTCACTGACTCTCATCCTGATGGGGGATTCCAGTCAGTCTGGGAAATCAGCATGGCTGGCTGCAAGCAATCTGACAGACTCCTGGAGTGCAGTGAGAATCACTCTGTGGTGCAGGCATTGGGCACAGCAAGCAGAAGGGAAGCATTGCTGGACATGGTGCACACCAGGGGTTACGACAGGAGGCGGTCAGGGCTGCAGTGACCATGCCCTCCTTGAGTTGGGGATCTCAAGGAATGCGGGCCTGGCAGGAAGCAAAGGCAGGAGCCTGAACTTCAGGAGAGCCAGCTGCAGGCTGTTCCAGGAATTCTTGGACGAGATCCTCTGGACAACTGTGTGTAGGGGCAAAGGGATGGAAAAGAGCTGGTCACTTTCTCAGAAAAAAACGTGCTCAGGTTGCACGCTGAGCTGCAGGAGAGGAAGGGGAGGAGGTGCCAGCACGGCTCTGCACGATGCTCTGCCACACTGGGCAGCTTGATCATGGCTCAGCAGTGGGATCTGACGTGGAGAAGGGGAGAAGGAAATCAAGGATGGGAGGGAGCCATCAGACACAGTCGGTGAGTGTCTGTGAAGTCTTGCAGACCCAGAGATTCCCAGGTTGTTTCTGCTTTTGCAGCATTTGTGTGCTGCAGGGTGAGCAAAAGGTTCTGCTGCTTGATTCTTCTGCAGGAGCCGCCTAAAAGGGAAATGGCCACTGAGCTGCAGACCAAGCAGTACTGCCTGACGTTGGCCAGGGGGAGCTTCTCCTGCCGCAGTGTGCTGATGACAGGTCTGGAGATGATCTGCAGGGCCAGTTCGTAGATGGGAGCCAGGAAAGGACATGATGGGAGGAGGGAGGTGTTAAGCAACATCCAAGGCATCAAAATGCATCAAAAATCCCTGAAAAGCGTCACAAAGCCACAGCCAGGAAGCCTGGGAGTATCATGAGCAGCATCCAGGATGCGAGAGATTATTTGCTACCACGCCAAATGGTAGCAGAGCTCCCCCTGCAGACATCCCAAAGCCAGACAAAACAGGAACAAACCCAGAGCTGTGCTGCCCGCACCCCACAGCCACAGCATTGCAAGCTGGGGTGCCTTGCTGTGTGCTGCATTCATCCCAGTCCGTGTGAATGAAGACTCTGGAGGCAGTCAAGGCAATGATTGAGCACAAGTGTGCTTTTATTATAATATAAAGTTCAGGAGGGTGTGAGAGGTCCATGGTGAAGATGGGACTCATGCTGTCTTGTCATGGAGAGAGTGGCTCAGAGCTCTCAGTGCTGCTGTCCGGTGCCTGGGACTGGAGGCCTGATTGAAAGTCCCCTTGCAAGAGGCTCTGCTCCTCCTCACTGACACTGACCTGCTCCTGCATGGAGGTGCTGCTGTCGGGGCACTCACACTGTGCTTGGGATGGGCTGCACTGCAGAGACTCCTGGTTACAATCCAGGCTGGCGACTGTGGTGTCTTGCAGGCCCAGGTCAGCAACTTCAGCAGAGCCAGGTGTAATGAGGGCATGGACTTCGATGAGCTCCTTCTCTCCATCACTGTTTTCATGTGGAAGGCTGCTGTTGGAACTGCAGCAATTTGTGCTTCCTAAGAGCTCTCCACTGATGGAAGCACACAGAGCATCCTCGCTACTTGCCCTGGATCTTCTGGGTTGGCAAGGGCTCGATTCATCTAGAAAGGATACACAGGGGTTAGTGTCAAACTTTCACAAGCTGAATGACGACAGTGGTTCTTGATCAGGGGTGAACTGAAGATGCTAGGCAGGGGCTGGAATGCCAGAAGGAGATACAAGTGCATTGCAAACTTGAATTCTATGCTCCTGAAAAGCAGGGATTTGGAAGCTGCATTTGCACCCTTACCTGCCAGGACTACCACTGCTGTTTCTGAGGGCTGCCTGGCATTGCGCTGCAGTTGGCGTTTGCTGCCAGAGGATGGCTTTCTGAGGCTGAAGCAGCAACACCAACTGCTAGCTGGTGATTCCTCAGTCTTTCTGCGTGGATTTTGCCTGGAGAGAGAAAACAGCCAACGCTGTGAGTCGTGCGTGGTGCAGGGTGAGGGAAGAGCAGCACTGAGCTCTTGGCAGCAGTTGCTTGTTCCTAGCACTGCCTGGTTTCTGCAGAAACACAACTTAGAAACTCGCTCTGTTTCCGGCAGTTGAGGATGGCTCCGTTCTACTGCTCAGCCCTGAAGTCTTGCTGGCTAAATTCCCCTCAACTCTGTCAAGCAAGATGCAGAGCATGTGAGCAAAGGCTCCACAGCTGTACAGCACAGCATCTGAGGGATGGCTTTTAGTGAGCTGGCAGGCGTAACTGCTTTCTGAGGAACCGTGCAGCCATAAAGGAAGTTCAGGAGCATCTCTGACTCTTACATTAGCACCTCATCGGCCTCATCTCACTGCCATGTTTAATTTCTAGTGCCAGCAAGTCTGACCAACTGCTCTGCTTAGAGGAGAACTGGAATTGGTTTCAGGCACGTGGCCCTGACATCTGGAAAACCCCACCATTAGCATAACCTAGTTTCAGCAAGTTTTGGCACTAGAAATATTGAGAAAAAAACAAAAACAAAAACAAAAACCTACCCAAACAATGATGCTAGGTGCTGGAAAAGAAAGTCCTCTTTACCTGTCAGATGGAAAGTCAATGACGGTGTGGAATTTGCCCTGCCCAGCTGCAGGGCTTTCTTCCACTTCAATGTCGTGGCTGCTCTCTGTCACAGGGGGAGAGCTGCTGTGGCCTCGCCTCTGTGCCTGTGCCTCCTCCAGGCTGAGCAGCTTTGTGGCAGCAGAAGAGACCCCCACAGACTTGGGCCCTGGGAGAGAATTGTGCCCTGTCAGGGAAAACCACAGGTAAGAGCGAGGATCAGAAAGCAGCAGCACAGCCACCACAGTTCTGGGGGAGGTGCTGTATTTTTCTCAGGCTTGCTTATCCGAGCCACTGGAAGAAGAGGAGCTCAAAATAACCATGTGGGCAGAGGTGTGTTTATGGCAAAGGACACGGTCATCATTAAGAGCAGCTTACTGTATCAAAACAGGTAAGGAAAAACCCAAGGAAATGGGGGCAGGGAACTGAGAAAGCTTCGCTGCCACACTTGCATCAAGCTTTTCCTGCATGCAAACCATAATAATGACGGTTTCCTCCTTGTGAAGTTTGGGCTTGGACATTCTCAGCATCCAGCAACAGGATGCCATACCCTAATGAAAGCCCAGAGGTCTGCTGTCCCCTTGATGGTAAAAGAGTATCTCAAAGGTCCTGGAGAAGGCCTGCATTTGATCAAGGTGTCAGGTCAAGATAAAGCTAATGGAGGAAGACACTCACCTGCTGCATCTGCAATGTCTGCTCTGGATTTGGAGCAGAAGAGGACGTCTGTGTGGTTGATGATGAATTCCACCACATCCGACTGCGTCTGCAGCTCCATGCAGGCAGCTCTTCCGCTGGCGCAGGCAGACTCGTTCTGCTGTGATCTGTAGAAAAGGCAGATTTTAGAAGTCATTTCTCCAAGACCGTTTCCCCGAGTCTGAATTGTTGCAGCCAAAAGCTGTCAGCTGAGGCTCTGGAGATTTCCGCAGTGGGCAATCAGTGATGCCACTGCAGAAATTCTCCTGGATGATCAAGGACACGTCAGTCCCATCTCAACAAGACTGCAGAAATTGTCACCTAGACATTGTGCCCGTGGGGTTGGAGAACAGCCCAGGCTCCTGCTCTGCTGTCAGCCACAGATTTTACAGGAGAAGAGCACATTTGATGGAGAAAAAGAGAGGACTGCTTTTCTTAACTGGAGAACAGAGGAAGCGTTGAAACAGAAGCAGAAGTTTACCTTAAGAGGTTTGGAGCCCACACAATGGCTAGGTTCTTGGCATGCATGTTTGTGATGGTGGAGCTCCCAGCCAGACACGCCAAGTGTCTCATCAGGTACTCCAGTGTCCTGGAAAACAAGAGAGGCAAACGTTCAGCACCAACGAGCATGCCGTGCTGCAATTCAGAAGCAAACCTCCATTCATGCTACTTCTTGTGATTGCTACTGTCACCAAAGACGAAGTAGATCCAACTTGACTGAGTGCCACGCTGCAGCACCAAGCCCCAGCACAGCACAGCCGCAGCCATCAGCTGCACCAAGCGTGCCCCCGTGCCCAGGAACTGACCCCATAAAGTAAGCCCATGGAGCCTTCAACCCTTCAGCATACACAGGCATCGTGTTGCCGGCGTGAGACAGAGCCTGGAACCGCATCGTTGCCCTCTGCAATGCAGCAGGGCTGAGCTCAGCAGGCTGAGGGCAGCACTGACCTGTAGTGAGGAGCGGGCAGCTGCTGGATGACGTCCTGCATTCTGAGCAGCCGCTCCTCCTCTGTAGCGGCACCAACAGCATCCTGGAGTAGTGCAGAAAGGGAGCGAGACACCAATCAGGCTAGTACACCACTGCGAGTAAACCTCGTGGGGCTGACAGCAAAAGGGCCTCCGAGCTGGGGCACTGCTGCAGCCATCTGCCAAGAGGCCCAGGAAGAGGGAAATGAAAGACGTGGCCTTGTGCTTACCGAGAACTTGCCGTACAGCTGGTGGGTGAGCAGAGGGTTCGGGAGCTCCCTGAAGTACATCTTGCAGAGGGAGCTCACGCTGTGAATGTCCCGGACGGTGAGCTCAGGAATCTGCTCCGACTCAAATTCCTGCCTGGAGAGAGGGACGCAAACCCGGTTGAGCGAGAGGAAGGCAAGCCCAAAGCCACACCAGATGCACTCAGGCTGTGTCAGTCGCAGCACTCTTACCGCAGTCTCTGGATGTTGGACGCGACGCCGGACAGGCGGTATATCCCCTGCACCACGCCGTGCTGCTCAAGGAACTCAGCGCAGCTCTGGAGGACCTGGGGGACTGAAGAACACGTGCCAGCCGTCAGTGGAGCTCCTGATTCAATCGTGCTGCAGGCTGTGCTTCACATCCCATCCACTAAGCCCAGCCAGGCTTGGCTGAAGCAAATACAGATGTGCTTGTCTCTTAGGAGCATCTGCATCTGCTATCAGCCTGCCCCCTGCTAGATATGAGCTCCCTTTCATCTTCTTCAGATGCCCAGCAGAGGAAGATCTCAGGAATGGGCAGCTCCTTACCATCACGACCGGAGTGGAGAAGATGCTCTCCCAGGTCACCGCCAAACACCCTTTCCTTCTCCACCTCCCGCTCGGTCGGTTTCTTTGGGCGGGCCTTCACCAAGGAACGAAGGAAGGTGAGGATCTTGCTGCGTTTCTTGGGCACTGCACAACAAAAGGAAGAAACCAGGTCATTTCAGGTCTGGCTCCGTTGGACGAGGCCGAGCACAGCACATTCTACAGAGCACGTCAGAACGGGAAGAACATTACCAACCAGTACATACAAAAAGGGATTTTCCCCATCTCTGGAGGAGCCCAAGGCCAGGTTGGATGGGGCCCTGGGCAGCCTGGTCTTGTCTCACATTAAATGTGGGGCTGGGAGACCATCCTGAGGCGGGAGGGTTGGAGCATAATGATGCCTGAGGTCCCTTCCATCCCAAGCCATTCTATGAAGATTCTATAGTTTCCCCAAGTCCAATCATAAACACAGGAGGATTGGGCCAAATCCCCGCCCCATGGTGTGCATGAAGAATCATCAACGCAGAGGACAATGTGGGATGGATAAAGGAGGTATTAAAAACGGAACCACCCTTAAAAAGATTTCATTTTTCTTCCCGTCACCATCAAATGTAACAACCATACCTGGCTTTGGCACAGAATTGATGAGTGCCTCAGGAATGTTCTTATTAATGAGTTCCACACACTCCCCTGGGAAAAATCCAACCTGTAACAAGAACAAAATAGAGACCAACTATTGCATGCTGCATTTCTACGGTTTGAACTGTTAAATCTAAAGCCACGTAACATTTCCCTCGGAACGTGCTTGCCTGACGCTCCGTAAGACTATCCAGCAGAAAATGGCCATAGTTCACAGCATAAAGGTAATAATTTTTCAACATTAGCAGCCAAAGGCAAGGTCCCCTGACACCGACACAGGGAAACTGTTTATGTCCACTAGGCATCCTGTGCAGGCAGAGCAGCTCTAAGCTGAGATTCCTGCCTTTACTGAAGTTGCACTCTCCAGTCTGAAGCTTGTGCCTACCTGGAAGCCGAGCTTGCCTCTCCACCAGGGGGTCAGCTCCTTTGGTGGCATGTCGATGACACACACGATGTCTCCCACCTGCAAGAGATTGCAACGTCAATCCCAGCTTCAGCACGGCTGGGAGGAAAGCACAGCTCAAATGTCTGCATTCTTCTGCACTGCCAAACATTGCCGAGCATGAGAGCACTTGCACCAGTGCAGCTCTGAAGGCATTTGCCATTGTAAAATTGAGCAACAAGGAACGCCTTGAACTGCTTACCTCAAAGGAGAGTTCATCCGCTGCCTGGGCAACGTATCTCTTAATGACATGGGCAGCAGCAATAGCTGGAATGTTCACAGCTGACTCCCCATGGTCCAGCAGGGGCTTCCCCTTGTTCTCAGTCTGAAACAGAGAGCACAGGCCACGGTGAGGAGCTGGGAACCAACAAGGAGGATTTCAAGGTGAGGAGCACATCTGCAGAGAAAGCTGCAGGAAATGCACTCGGTCCTTATCATGGGCACTTCAGAAGGAACTGCAAGTCTAATAACGGCTGTTTCTCTCCCTGGTGTGCAGCAGGCACACGCCAGCAAAGATGCATCTCTCCCCATCCAGACTAATCAGCAATGGCACTGACACAGGCAGGTGGCCTTGTCCATGTTGCCCCCTCCTTTCCTGCGCTCTTTGTGCAGGAAGGCTGACTGTTTAAGATGCTAGGAGACCGTGAAGAGGGAAACCAAAGCTACGGCTGCAGTTACAAGGTGCAAACAGTGCCATTGCAAGCACCAAGCAGCTCTCTTGAGCAGTCCAACCAACAGCGAGGCCAAACAGAGCAGAGAATGACTGTTGTTTCTGCAGCCATTTCAAGGGAAAAGTCAGTAGAGGACAAACACAACAGCCGAGATGGCTCTGGTACTTTTATAAACTTGCCACGCTTGCACTACTGTCTTGCCACAGAGGAGCTCTCTTGGAAAGCAGGAGAGCACATCTGCGGCTCACTCTGCTGGCTGCAGTCAGGGAACAAAGACCAATCAGAGCTTCATACTCTACCTCTGTCCATGCCAGGTCAGGCCCACAGCTGATCTCGCTGCACGCCACAGCCATCAGCGTAGGTGTGACAAGCTGGAACTGAAAAGAAACACACTTTTATTTTCTCTGTTCACATCTCTGCTGTGCTCCCTACAGCTGTCGGGCACACTCACACAGCCCAAGCACGCCTGCTGGTGTCCCTGGTGATGCTGTGCAGCTCTGCACAAGCTGGGGCTGGGACTCTTTGCCTAAGGGATTGGTTTCCTGTAGACCAGCTGGTCACAGCACCACAGACAGCATCCTTCTGAGGGCTGAGCTGCAGAGCACGTGGAGAAAACCCACACGTGACCAGCGTCCCATCAAAGCTGGATGAGGCTGTGTTACTAAACACGGGGCGTCACGGGCTGCTAAAGCATGTGGGGGGACAAACCATGGCAGGTACCTGGCAAGAGATCAGAACGAGGGAGAGAAATCTCACGAATCCGCAGCCGTTCCTTGTCACTTTGCTCTGATCTTCCACGAGCAAAAGCTGCAGCAGGGAAGCAGGCAGAGGGTGGAGAGAGGAGAGTGAAAGAGCAGGTCAGTTTGCTTCCACGGTTTAGCAAAGACTACGAGGGAAAATCCAAAATCTGCCCTCCCTCAACTTAAAAACTTAAGTTTTCAACTTAAAACCATTTCCCCTTGTCCTGCTGTTATCTACCCTTTCAAAGAGTTGATTCCCCTCCTCTTTTTAGGCTCCCTTTAGGTACTGAAGGCTGCCATGAGGTCACCCCACAGCCTTCATTTCTCCAGGCTGAACAAGCCCAGCTCCCTCAGCCTGTCTTTGCAGGGGAGGTGCTCCTGTCCCCTGATCATCTCTGTGGCTCGCCTCTGGACCCTCTCCAACAGCTCCCTGTCTTTCTGGACACTGTACTGCAGCTGGGGCCTCACAAGAGCAGAGCAGGGGGGGACGATCACCTCCCTGTCCCTCATGGCCACCCCTCTGCTGATGGAGATAATGTGATCCTATGAGCTCCGCCAGCCAGCAGTTCTCAGCACTCACTGTCCCCCCGTCTCTCCCACACTGTCTCAGCTTACCTACAAGGTGCTGCACAGGACGGTGTGAAGACAAAGGGACGCAGTCGGTGCACAAGTGCAACAAGCGAGCTGCTCAGTCAGAGCTCCAGCGCTCCAATGAAGGGACGCAGCACGCACTGCTCCTCCCCTCATTCTAGCCCTTATGACATCACTGAGGGCCACCAGGCTGCTCCACCACGACGGACAGGGTGGGGAGGCAAGACCAGTCACAAGGGCAGAAGATTCCAACAGCCCAGCCCAACGTTCTGGAATCAGGGGCTGCTTGGAATTCTACCCCAGCCAAATCCTGGAGAAGCTGGCACGGGGTCGTCATGACCAAAGCGCAGGACCTGGCGCTTGCTCTTGTTGAGCCTCGCACAACTGGCCTCAGTGCATCCCTCTGGAGGGCCTTCCTGCCCTCAGCCAGATGGACGCTTCCTCCCAGCAGCGTACCTTGCAGTGCTGGGCCCATGTCAAATCCACACTAGAGTGGCTTTTGTTACATTCAAGGGCATGTTGCAGCACCCATCTATTTCACCTGGAAGGAAATAAAGCAGGAGATGGGAGAAACACAGAACTACTGCCAGACTGCTTTATCACCTTCTTACACCACCTTCCCTTGCCTCATCCCCTACCCCAACTCCTGGATGATGCCCACAGGCTGATAGTTGGATCTCAAATCCATAGGAATCCTTTCACAGGACTCCATCAAAAAGGCTGTCACACTTGTTCCGTACACTCACACTGACCCAGCAGTGGTATCACAGTCACTTAACACACACACAACAACCAAACCCCGAGCATGCACATCCCTTCCTGCGTGACTGCAGCCCACAGCTCCCCTTCACACCTCCGTGGATCTCTGGTGTTTTACACGGATGCAGCCTCGCTGCAGCTCCGTGGCTGTCACACAAGGCCTGCAGGACCTCTTTCTCTGCAAACCCCGTCTGCAGGCATTGGTTCACGAGGTTCACCTCCTGCCCTCCTGAGCAAAAACAAGCACTAAGAACAAGAGCAAAGCACGCTGGACTCGACCTGGCTGGATCCCCAACCCTCAGTCCTGTCAGACGGACCCTGGTGTGGAGACTCATCCCCAAAGCCTGGCTGGACATCAGCACAGGCATCCTTCTTCAAACGCCCCATCCAAGCAGCAAGGGATCAAAGCGTTGGCACAGCTGAAACAGAAATGCTGTGTGAGTTTCCTGTTAGCACTGAGCAGGAACAAATCTACCGCTGAGCAGCAGGATGTGAGACAAGCAGCAGAAGACACCCAACCTGCAGAACCAGCTCGTTTGGGGTCGGTCCAGATGTTTGTCTGCTCCCTTCCCTGGCCCAGGCCAAGCTTGTGAGCTGCTCCTCCTTGGTGCAGGGGGAAATGGTGCAGATGCCATGTGGTGGCTATGCACAGCATGCCTTTCACTTGCTTTTCCTCTCTCCATCTTCCATTAGCAAACAGCATCTCCAGCCTCCAGAGATCACTGAGTCCAACCCCTGCACAACAGTGAAAAAAAAGATATGATAAGGGGTACTTAAAGCACAGCATCTGTAATCAGATCAGACTCCTGCACTGTGAAGACTTCCATGAGTATTCCTGCAGAGTGCATCACTTAGTCTCTCTTTAGCCTTGTGTTCATGGTTTTCCTGTAAGAGCTTGTCTAAACACTGCCTGTAATCGTGGTTATGCTAGAAGCATTTGGATTTATTGATCCTCAGTGTGATTTCAATAACAAATGCAGATGTTTTTTTGTTAGGGACAGCTTTCAATTTCTCAACTCAAATTTCAATATTGCAGTAGGTGTTGACAACCACGGGGCTGCAGTACAGAGAATTACAGGAAGATTAATTTCTCCATCTCCATGCTCCTAGACATTTATGATTACAGTGATGTAGTTATAGACAAAGTTGCAAGATACCAAAGCTAGAATAACCTCTTGGTGCAGCAGGATGTCTGGAGCCCAAGTGCAGAGTCTCAGTGTTGCAAAGCCTTGAAGAGGTGCACCGTATGTGCTGGGGCTGATGACACAGACACTGGAGCAAGGCCAGTGTGATGTTAGAAACTTGACCAGCAGCTGATCTGTTGTCAGCCATTTCTGGACACAAACGGGATCTGGTCGACTTAGGACATGACCTTTGGGCTGGAGAGCAACTCCCCGAGGAATCACACAGCCACTGCAGACCGTTGGCAAGAACCCCATACCAAAACAGCTCATCTGCAATCAGTTTTTAATCTGTGCAGCAGTGATTGGAACAGGCGCACGCTCTCTGCAATTGCAGGAATGTTCACAAGTGGAATGGACATCACCTGTGTGCTCCAGCTCTTCTGTGTGCATGCTAGGAGCAGTGATCCCCCTGCACCCAGGGCTGCAATAAAGTCATGTTGGGTTTCTAACCTGACAACCAGCAGCCCAGGCTGCCCAGAGCCACATCCAGCCTGGCCTTGGATGCCTGCAGGGATGGGGCATCCATAGCCTCCCTGGGCAACCTGTTCCAGTGCCTCACCACCCTCTGGCTGAAAAACTTCCTCCTCACATCCAACCTAAACCTCAACACCCCCCGTCTCAGTTTAAAGCCATTCCCCACTTGTCCCATCACCATCCACCCTCCAAAACAAAACTCCTCGGCTGTTCAACACTGAAAGAGCAAAATAACCCACAGCTCTTACTTCCACTGTATGCATTTAATTCCAAACTTAAGGTCACAGGTTAATTACTCATGTGATCCTTCCTGACAGAAGAACTACTCGTAGTGATGTGTAGGAGTAAGGAACAGTTTGAAAAGGTCATGGACATATTAGAACTTGCAGCATTTATCTTAATAGATGCCTACATTGCAAAGCATTTTGTAAAACACACGTTACAAGTACTGTGCATTGGATTACACTATATCAAACTCTAAGTAACAATACAGGTTGCTTTTCAATCTACACTTACATGTTTTCTTCTAACTCCTTGATAAAATTCCTTACTACCTTAGTTTTACAGCCAAAGCAGTGTTTGAGCTGGTAATGTACTCTTGAACAGCACTGTTGCCTTTAACATTTGTATGTTTAGATCTGAAAAGAGAATTTGGTCATTATTTCATGATGAGAGAATCTTATATGACAAAACAGAATTACAAAAATCTGACAATACTGTAAAATGCCAGCGTAAGAATGTGGCTTTGATTTTTTTTTCTTTTTTTTTTCTTATTTTTTTCTTTTTTTTTTTCTTTCTTTCTTTTTTCTTTTCTTTTTTTTTTTTTTTTAAATGGTGAGTGTACCATTAATTCAAGACAAGAATTTTGTTTGTAAGTCGATCTCTATAACTGTTCTTGGCATCATTCTGTAGGATGAACTAGATACATGGAATTTGGCACTGGCTCCCCAGGGCAGTGGTTTGGCACTGAGCTGACACAGGCCAAAGAGCATTTGCACAATGCTCTCAGACACAGGGCTTGACCCATAGGAGGTCCGGTGTGGAACCAGGAGGTGGAATACATGATCCTCGAGGTCCCTTCCAAATACAGATATTCCATGATCCTCTAATACTTATATTCCCAAGTCCTGTACACAGTGCTCAGGTGCTTAATTGAAAGGTTCCATGAAACAGTGAGGTATCTATGTCCCTTTACCACTCAGTTATTCAAATTGCCACATGGATCTTTTATCCAGTCACATTAAAAAAACACTCAAAGTATTTCCTTCAGTCTTCCATTCTGATAGAGCTTTCTGGAGCAAATAAAGAGTTGCAACTCAGAATGTCCACACCTCCCTTCCTGCACCCTGCATACTTTTTTCATTGCACTGTGATTATGTACCATTCTATTGTCACCCTCATTCTGTCATTATCTGGGCAGTTTACTGCCATTAAATTTTCCAGCAACAGATGCCCACAAGTACAGCCAGCCTGGAAATATTTTGATTACTTACCTTTGTCCTGATGTCCTTGTAGGAGGTGGGACATTTCTCCATCTCAGCAGCAGAGGGCAGGAGGGGTCCAAGGTGAGGGCACGCTCTCCTCTATTTTTCTGGCACTCAAAGACAAAGGGAACAAGAAAACCAGACGTGTTTCCCTGCCCATGGCAAACACCAGCCTTTCCATCCTTACAGTCCTTCCTGCCATCAGCAGAGACATTTTGCTTTCTTGTGCCACTTCATCCCGTTAGCATCTGGCATTCTAACAAAAAAGTACTTACAAGGAATTTTAATATTTTCATATTAAATGTCAGAATTAGAACCATTATGTTTACCAAATATTTAAAACGTTCAACCCAGTGAGAAGTGAATTGATGTTGTCTTTAGCATTCAGATAAGAACTTGTAAAGGAAGTAAAAAGTGCTGCTTTCATAAACTATAGTCTCATTGTCAAGCCTTGCACTGTCTCAGCAGAATATTACAGAATGTTCATTCAAGCAGGAATTAAGAGATGCGTCTGAATTGATAACAACAATGAATAATTAAGAAAGCTTGACTGCAGTCTGCTTGAGGATTCCAGTCTGAAGTGTGTTCCACCTGATGACAACTGGGAATGTCTTTCTCTCACCATTAGAACCATTGCACCTCTGACTAAACACATAGCGAATCACCAGTGAAAACTAACTACATGTTGATTAACATTCAGAGAGATTGTGCAGGTGTCCTTTTAGGAACTGGCCTACAGTATGCTAAGAGGGATGTATGTGGGGACATTAGGATAACGTGCCCTCTGCCCTTTAAGACAGCCCAAGCAGACCAGGTCAGCAGGCTGAAGAGCTGAGTGGGTCACAGAATCACAGAATCACAGAATTGCCAGGGTTGGAAGGGACCTCAAGGATCATGAATCTCCAACCCCCCTGCCACACGCAGGGCCACCAACCATTCCACCTAAAGCTAGACCAGGCTGCCCAGGGCCCCATCCAATCTGGCCTTGAACACCTCCAGGGACGGGGCATCCACAACCTCCCTGGGCATCCTGTTCCAGTACCTCACCACTCTCTCCGTAAAGAATTTCCCCTGACGTCCAACCTAAATCTCCCTTCCCTCAGCTTAAAACCATTTCCCCTTGTCCTGCTGTCACCCTTTCAAAGAGTTGATTTCCCTCCTGTTTGTAGGTTCCCTTTAGGTACTGAAAGGCTGCAATGAGGTCACCCCGCAGCCTTCTTTTCTCCAGGCTGAACAAGCCCAGCTGCCTCAGCCTGTTATCACAGGGGAGGTGCTCCTGTCCCCTGATCATCTTCGTGGCCCTCCTCTGGACCCTCTCCAGCAGCTCCCTGTCTTTCTTGTACTGGGGGCTCCAGACCTGGACGCAGTATTCCAGATGGGGCCTCACAAGAGCAGAGTAGAGGGGAACAATCACCTCTCTGTCCCTGCTGGGTCACCAGGGCTCAGAGACTTCACTCGGCCATCTGCAAGTTGAGGGCCTTCAGCCCAAGCTGCCCTTTTCCATGCAGGCAAGGAGGCCAAGAGAAGGTGGATCGGCACGGTTCTGGTGCAGACAGGGGCTGCAGTGTGAGCAGGCCTACACAGACAAGGCTGTGCCCACACAGAGTGACAGCAGCTTTCGCTGTGAGCAGATTCCCAGGGGGCCTGAGCCATGGCAGTTCTTGATGGCAGCATGTTCCAATCAGCCCTGGAAGTCTTCTCTGGACGTCTGTCGCATTCTGGAATCCACACTGAGGACGCAGTCGCTGTGTCAGAGCAGCTGGCAGAGTCACGGGGAACCGTGACGTAGTTGGCCCAGGGAGCAACAACAAGGCCTGCACTGCTCAGCCAGCCCAGGCCAAAGGGGAGCACGAGAGAGAGCAGAGGAGAGAGGGGGGGAAAGAGGGCCAGGAAGGAAAGGCCTGTGCCTGAATGGACGTGTAGCAGCAGCTGCTGACAGCAAACTCGGTGATGGCAGGGGCACAGCAGAGCAGTGCAATGCTGGCAGCTTCCTGTGTCTTTCACACAGGCACTGCAGACATGGCCAGCACTGGGAGATCAGCAGAACTGCTGCACACCTCTGCCAGCCCAGGCCAGAGGAGTGCAGAACAGTGAGCTGCTGCTGAGGGGAGAGAGGATGGCCTGAGAGCTGACCTGAGAGGCAGGGCTGGCTGTGTTACAGCAGCCTCTGTGTCCTCCTCCTGTGTCTGTGAGGGCCAGAGGGCCAGAAGAGAACATGCCCAGACAACGAAGCCCTGCTGTCCTCTGCTGCTCAGCTGGAGAGATGTTCCGCCTTCCTGAAGGACGCTGATCCAAAGGGAAGGAATCAAAGGAAGTCCAGGCTGGCTGTCCTTGTGGGCATCAGCTGCTGGCAGCTGCCTCTGTGCTGCCATGGGCAGGGCACAGCACACACAGTGTTTGCAGTTCCCTGTGTGACACTGGCCCTGGTGACCTGACAGCCATAGGGAGACAAGAGAAAGAGCTGCCTCCCTCTGCCAGATGAGGCAAAGGTGAGAATCCCAGAATCACAGCATGGCCCGGGTTGGAAAGGAGCTCAAGGTTCATGAATCTCCAACCCTTGGCTCTCCAAGGGTGCACAGGGGGCTTTGTTCTCCCTGTGGTGCAGCTTCAGTGCCAACTCACAGCTGAGCTGGTTGGCACACTGTGACAGCCTGCCGCTCTGAAGCTCTTGGGGCAGTGCTCAGTTCTTTCTGAAGTACTCTGGAAAATGCTGCTTCTCCTTCACCAAGTCTGTTTCCAGACAGACGTCTTTTTCTCCTCTGTACACACAAACAGTATCTTGTAACTCCCTGGCACAGTGCTCAGAAGTGATACTTCTGGAAGCACGTCAGAGAAAAGTGGCCTTGTCCCAGTGGACTTTCAGAGCAGATGAGAACAAGTCTTGGTTGACGGCTTTCTTCTGCTTCTGGAACTGCACAGGCAGGTTGTGTGTTGTCATACTTCGTGCTGTGGAATTTCATCAGTGAAAGGATTCTGCTCTAATGACTGTCATTCTAAAGCTGATATTGTTTCTACCGCATCAGGCTTGCATGAAGCATCTCTGATCAACAGAGAAATCAGAAAAATTGCTTTTCCTATTGCAGTTTCCTTTTAACTAGTGATGAAAGCTGTCAGTTTATTTTTGGCACCAGAAATCCTGGGATGCAACCAGGTTAGATAAGAAGTGAAACTGAGTCAACAGTAAAGGAACATAGATGAGATAGCATCACACAGCTGTGGAAAAGATGTTCCAGCTCTGTGTCTACCTACACCTTCAGGAGATGAAAAGTACTGGCTTACTGAGGTGTCCTGGGTTGCAGGTTCTGTTAGTCTCCATTTTTGGAAGAGCTGCTTGCAATAAATACCATGTAAGGTGAATGAGCTTGATAGAATCAGGGTGTGAAAGAGATGGATTTGCTGTTTCCCTGAAGGTGCAGGAGTATTGCTGTGCCTACAGTCAGTAAACAAGGCAGAAATCACTGTGTTCCTCAGAATGAAAAAGAATAAAAATCTTTTTGGGAGTGACAGCACGCCTGAATGAAGCACAAATCTAAACATTTAAAATAAGGGCTAGTGTCAAAGGGACTTGCAGTATTTCTCGAGAAGAAATATTTGATGCTTCTTTAGGAAAGTCATCATAACAAAAGTGTACTGATGTCTTTGCTGAGGATTTCCTTGGTTCCAGCCTGAAGGTGTGCGCAGGCATGAGCAGGCAGTGCTGAGCTGCAGGTGAGTGCCTGTGTCCCACAGCAGGAAACCCGTGGATGTCTTCAGGGGTTTGAAATGGGCAGAGCTGTGAAACCTGCAGGCTTTCACTGAAATTGTCCTCTGCTTTATTTTGTAATCTTAGTTTCACCAATGCTTTCCAATATGATTTTCGTATGAATGCAGATACATGGGATAGGATTTAAAGTTTTTATGGTGCTGCTGTATAATTTTCTGTGGTCATCATAAGCCAATAAAAAAAAAAAATGGTAATCAGGCAATCTATTAACAACCTGTGGCACGTGTCAAAACAATGAAATTCCTTGCAGGAAGACAATATTGCTATACAATAATGTGGCTATCCAAAACTGTTAATTATACTTGATGAGCTGGAGATAATCCTGAAATGGGGGACTTTGATCTTAGCCAAGAATAATAAAACTTATTATCATTCTTAAATTGGCAGCTGCTATCAAAAGCCTGTGTCTTATTTCCCTTTTCGTAACACTGGCTAAATCAGAGAAAGTGATAAAAGTAGTTCATGATTGCAGCTTAGGGATTCTTTCCCACTTGACCAGAAGTAATCAATGTCCAAAAATGTCTGTAAATACTTTTTCTATCTTATTTTGCCAGATGTATTGATATTTGAGATAGATAGTACATAGATAAGCAATGCAAATTCGCTGGATTGTTTTAGAGAAAAAAGCTCTGGTTATCAGATCGTTTCCATGCAGAAATAAGATTTACAGAAAAATTCTCATTATTATTATTCATGCATGAATAAGTTCAAAAAAGAGATGTGGGGGATGTTGTTTCAATTCAAGCTGATTGTAGGAAGGACTGTCAGGATGGAAAGGCTAGTGTCTGCATGGGCAAAGAAACACTTCTGGTTTTCATGTTCCCTTTGTCTTTGAGTGGAAGAGGCCATGAGGAGAGAGTGCACTAAACTTGGACCCTTTTTGACCATTGCAGCAGAGATGGAGAAGTGTTCAACCTTCTAGAAGGACTTCAGGACAAAGATATGTAATGAAAATAAGTCCAGGTTGGCTGTCCTTGTGGGCATCAGCTGTTCGCATCTGCATAGTTGTTGCTATGGGAATGGCAGAACAGCTGGAATGTTGCATTTCCTTGTGTGACACAAGCACTGGTGAATTCAAAGCAAGAGGGGTATATTAGAAAGAGCATCACCTCCCTGCCAGATTAGGAAAAGGTGAGTGGGATGTTGTTTCAATTAGTGCTGATGGCAGGAAGGACTGTAAGGATGGAAAGTCTGGTGTTTGCCATGGGCTGGGAAACACATTTGCTATTCATTTTGTCTTAATCTTTCAATGCTAGATAAATAGAAAAGAGTGTGCCCTCACCTAGGAACTCTCCTGCCCTCTTCTGCTGCGACGGAGAAATGTCCAGCTTGTAGAAGGACATCAGTACAAAGATATGTAATGAAAATAAGTCCAGGCTGGCTGTCCTTGTGGGCATCTGCTGCTGGCATCTGCATTGCTGCTGCCATGAGCATGGCACAGCAGGTAAAAGATTGCTTTTCCTTGTGTGACACAGGAGTTCTTGACTTGAAAGCTAGAGGGATGCAATAGAAAGAGCTGCAACCTCTGCCAGACATGGCAAACTTGAGTGGGATGTTGTTTCAATTAGTGCTGATGTCAGGAAGGACTGTAAGGATGGAAAGGCTGGTATTTGCCATGGGCAGGGAAACACATCTGGTTTTCATTTTCTCTTTCTCTTTGAGTGCCAGATAAACAGGGGAGAGTGTGCCCTCACCTTGCAACTCTCCTGCCCCCTTCTGCTGAGATGGTGAAATGTCCCAGCTTGTAGAAGGACATCAGGACAAAGATATGTAATGAAAATAAGTCCAGGCTGGCTGTCCTTGTGGGCATCAGCTGCTGGCATCTGCATTGCTGCTGCCATGAGCATGGCACAGCAGGTAAAACATTGCTTTTCCTTGTTTGACACAGGAGCTCTTGACTTGAAAGCAAGAGGGATGCAATAGAAAGAGCTGCAACCTCTGCCAGACATGGCAAACTTGAGTGGGATGTTGTTTCAGTTCCTGCTGATGGCAGGAAGGACAGAAAGCATGGAAAGGCTGGTGTTTTCCATGGGCAGGGAAGCACATCTGGTTTTCATTTTCTCTTTCTCTTTCAGTGCCAGATAAACAGGGGTGAGTGTGCCTGCAACTTGGACCCCTCCTGCCCTCTTCTGCTGAGATGGTGAAATGTTCCAGCTTCTAGAAGGACATCAGGACAAAGATATGTAATGAAAATAAGTCCAGGCTGGCTGTCCTTGTGGGCATCAGCTGCTGGCATCTGCATTGGTGTTGCCATGAGTATGGCAAAGCAGGTAAAAGATTGTTTTTCCTTGTGTGACACAGGAGCTCTTGACTTGACAGCTAGAGGGATGCAATAGACAGAGCTGCAACCTCTGCCAGACATGGCAAAGGTGAGTGGGATGTTGTTTCAATTAGTGCTGATGTCAGGAAGGACTGTAAGGATGGAAAGGCTGGTGTTTGCCATGGGCAGGGAAACACATCTGGTTTTCATTTTCTCTTTCTCTTTGAGTGCCAGATAAACAGGGGAGAGTGTGCCCTCACCTTGTAACTCCCCTGCCCTCTTCTGCTGAGATGGAGAAATGTTCCAGGATCTAGAAGGACATCAGGACAAAGATATGTAATGAAAATAAGTCCAGGCTGGCTGTCCTTGTGGGCATCAGCTGCTGGCATCTGCATTGGTGTTGCCATGAGCATGGCAAAGCAGGTAAAAGTTGCTTTTCCTTGTGTGACACAGGAGCTCTTGACTTGACAGCTAGAGGGATGCAATAGACAGAGCTGCAACCTCTGCCAGACATGGCAATGGTGTGTGGGATGTTGTTTCAATTAGTGCTGATGTCAGGAAGGACTGTAAGGATGGAAAGGCTGGTGTTTGCCATGGGCACGGAAACACATCTGGTTTACATTTTCTCCTTCTCTTTGAGTGCCAGAAAAAGAGGAGAGTGTGCCCTCACCTTGTAACTCCCCTGCCCTCTTCTGCTGAGATGGAGAAATGTTCCAGCTTCTCGAAGGACATCAGGACAAAGATATGTAATGAAAATAAGTCCAGGCTGGCTGTCCTTGTGGGCATCAGCTGCTGGCATCTGCATTGGTGTTGCCATGAGCATGGCAAAGCAGGTAAAAGGTTGCTTTTCCTTGTGTGACACAGGAGCTCTTGAGTTGAAAGCTAGAGGGATGCAATAGAAAGAGCTGCAACCTCTGCCAGACATGGCAAAGGTGAGTGGGATGTTGTTTCAATTAGTGCTGATGTCAGGAAGGACTGTAAGAATGGAAAGGCTGGTGTTTGCCATGGGCAGGGAAACACATCTGGTTTTCATTTTCTCTTTCTCTTTGAGTGCCAGATAAACAGGGGAGAGTGTGCCCTCACCTTGTAACTCCCCTGCCCTCTTCTGCTGAGATGGAGAAATGTTCCAGCTTCTAGAAGGACATCAGGACAAAGATATGTAATGAAAATAAGTCCAGGCTGGTTGTCCTTGTGGGCATCAGCTGCTGGCATCTGCATTGGTGTTGCCATGAGCATGGCAAAGCAGGTAAAAGATTGCTTTTCCTTGTGTGACACAGGAGCTCTTGACTTGAAATCTAGAGGGATGCAATAGACAGAGCTGCAACCTCTGCCAGACATGGCAAAGGTGAGTGGGATGTTGTTTCAATTAGTGCTGATGTCAGGAAGGACTGTAAGGATGGAAAGGCTGGTGTTTGCCATGCGCAGGGAAACACATCTGGTTTTCATTTTCTCTTAATCTTTCAGTGCTAGATAAATAGAGGAGAGTGTGCCCTCGCCTTTGAGCTCTCCTGCCCTCTGCTGCTCAGAGGGAGAAATGTCCCAGCTTCTAGAAGGACATCAGGACAAAGTTATGTAGTGAAAATAAGTCCAGGCTGGCTGTCCTTCTGGGCATCAGCTGCTGGCATCTGCATTGGTGTTGCCATGAGCATGGCACAGCAGGTAAGGGATTCCTTTTCCTTGTGTGACAGCTGTTGAGCCATTCTGATTCACCCTTTGCATGCACAGCATATAGTTTTTTCCCACACTGCTGTTTCTATCCAGCAATGTGCATATGTGCTGTGCTACAGACGTTGGTGGTCCTGCCTGTGGCAGGGAGTTGGAGATTCCTGATCCTTGAGGTCCCTTCCAACCCGGGCCATTCTGTGTGTGTGTGTGTTACTGGCTAAACACCAATTGTTGCTAGCTCAGCAGGTATACTGCTAATTATTGAACGCCTGACAGCTGCTTATCAACACTTGGCCACTATTTCTGGACACCTGCTCATCCCTTAATAGAGAGAAGTTTGGAAGGAGGACAGAGGGGAGTCTCTTGTTGCCTGCCTGTTGCATCCCAACTTGCCCACAGAGTGAGTCAATTCGGCCTTGTGTGGAGGCCCTGGCTTCTTTGGAGTCTGTTTTTCTTTTGCTGAGCTTCTCCTATCCAAACAGAATGGCCTTACAACATGCTTTCTGGTCCTTAATACTAAACCCATGCAATTTGTAACTATTACAGTTCTGTAAGTGTGAATTGATCACATGATTGAACAACTGTATTTCTAAAATATGTTATGAAATAACTTCTTTTTACTAATACTAATAAAGTCTTTCTACTTTTTCAAACTGTTTCTAAGGGCAAATTACAAAACACATGGTGCGGTACTACTTCAGAGCAATCCCACATTTGATAGCCAGTGCAGAAACAACATTCCATCCTACAGCATTAGCTAGTTCAGAGGTACCAGACGTGTATCTGGATGTGGCTGTTGTGCATAACTGGGGCTGAGGGATCAGAAATGACAGCTCCACTCTTGGAGACCACAGAACTAAAATGGAAAGATAAAATAGTTGCAGGGCAATTGTTCTCTGTGCCTGATGCAGGGACCGATTTATGGGGGAGAGATTTAACAGTTAAATGAGGATTACAGCTGCAAGTCTGTGAAACAGATATCAGGTGTCAATGAATGTGTTATCAGCTGTGATGAAGAAGAAATGAATCCAAAGGTGTGGGCAGGGGAAGGAAATCGGAGTGGACTCACAATTTTCCCTTACAAAGAACTGCCCAAGGAGGGAGTGGAGCTGTGAAACAGCAACAATATCCCATAGCCTTAGAAGGGAGAGTGGGTCTAAAAGCTGTAACACAGACAGTGGTTAAGGATGGTCTTCTGGAACCTTGTCTGTGGCCTTATAACACCCCAATCCTGTCGGCACGGAAGGCAGACGGCACGTATCGGCTGGTGCAAGATGTAAGGAAATGACTGAACCCGTTCTCAAAAGACAGCCTGTGGTTCCTAACCCCTATACCCTAATGAGTCAGATCCCACACGGACAGCAGTGGTTTGGTGTGAGAGACCTCAAAGATGCTTTCTGGACAGTCTCTGGACTCAGAGAGAAATGGCTGCGTTTGTATGAGGACACATTGTAATCCTATCGTGATTCGTGATGATACTGTAGATACTGGAACTCGTGCTAATCCTTGTCTTTGCAGCATTTGAAGCAAGCAGCTGGTGCTGCTGTCATGCAGAAAGCTCCCTTCCAACCACTCAGCAAGCATTTGGATGAGACAGCTTCCTGCTGGGGAGCCCCACAACATCACTGCTGCCTCCTCCAGAACCATACCTGCAGATGCTTCAGAGCTCTTCAGCATGGACTTCCTTCCTCCCATCAGCAGCTGCTCCTGCACTGACCTTCATTCACACTGGGATACCATCTGCTTCCAGCAGGAGCTGACCTGCGAGACAGAGAAAGGAAACGTGGGATGAGCACCAATGCAGAAGCACAAGGCTGTGTCACCACCACGTCTTGCAGCCTTGGGAAGTCAGCTGCAACTGCAGCCTTGGTCAGAATTCTTTTGCTTTGGGGAACAGATGGACTCGGAATGGAAGGACACGAGAAAAATGACATCTGTTTGAGCTCAGCAGACTTGAGAGGTGGGCCTGGGGGAACCTCATGAGGTTCAGCACAGCCAAGTGCAAGGTTTGGCATTTGGGCCGGAGGAATCCCAGGCATTCTTTTGTCATCGTGGTGGTTTCCAATAGACCCCAACAATGAGACATCAGGTCGCCGTGTGGGCTCCTGGGTGACACTGCCATTTCCCAGCCATTGCAGCCTAGGGGCAAATAAAGTAACATACTTTGAAAAGATCTCACACTGATTACATATTTTACTGTTCTTTTACACAAAACAGAAGGGGAGGGCAGCAGATGCATGCAGCTGCATCAACACCCAGGCTGCTAAAGGAATGGAAAGACAGAAACATCAAATATCAATGCCTTATTCTAATGCAAGGAGGGAAGCTTTTTTCAATGTTACTTTTTATCACTTAAAATAAGCAGTTGGCACTCTTAAAGGAAAATCCTAGGCCCCAGGTTCTGACAGTGTGGCAATCTGGACACAGCTGTGAATGATCCAAACAGTCTGTTCCAGATTTTAACATCCCTTTTATGCATTCACAAGTTTTCTCTCTTGACTTCCCCTTACAGCCGTTAGATGCCAGCAAAACATCCCACAAACACTCCTTAACTCTGTGCACACAGGCACCCATCCAACCAGAGCCATCAGTCATTCCCAGCCATGCGCTCTTCCTCCAATCATGGTCAGCATCACACGGCCGTCACGCAGCTCACTTGACTCAGTTTTTCTCTTCTTTCTGGAGGTGTCCTTGCTTCTCAGCCTTACCTTCTCGTGATGTTTATCTCGCTCTGCAGCTCCTGCTCTGAATAGGCTTTCTTGGATTCCCGCATGACAGGCACAAAATGCAGCCACAGCCCCTGCCACCAAGGTCAGCTCTTCAGCACACATTACCTGAGGAGCACTTGGCAACTCATGCAACCTGAGCAGTGCCAGGAAGACTGTTTCACTTCTGCTTCTCCTGGCTCAGAAATTCATTTTCCTACCTAGAAAATGGAAAAAAATAAATAAATAAATAAATAAAATAAAAAAATCCTGACACAATTGATACTATGGAATTCTGGAAGGCAAGGGATTTGCCCTCTATGATGAGAAGTTGACTGCAAAGAACTCAGAAGAGCCATGACCAGGTTGTGAACTTGTGGGTAAAATCAGGAAGTGCAGCAGTGCAGGGCTTCTGGAGGTGAGGGTCTGCTACAGCCGCCTGGAAAGAGAGCCTGTTGGTGGGAGCTGCTTACTGCAGCCAGCAGAAGCATCGCACTCACTGACTCTCATCCTGATGGGGGATTCCAGTCAGTCTGGGAAATCAGCATGGCTGGCTGCAAGCAATCTGACAGACTCCTGGAGTGCAGTGAGAATCACTCTGTGGTGCAGGCATTGGGCACAGCAAGCAGAAGGGAAGCATTGCTGGACATGGTGCACACCAGGGGTTACGACAGGAGGCGGTCAGGGCTGCAGTGACCATGCCCTCCTTGAGTTGGTGATCTCAAGGAATGCGGGCCTGGCAGGAAGCAAAGGCAGGAGCCTGAACTTCAGGAGAGCCAGCTGCAGGCTGTTCCAGGAATTCTTGGACAAGATCCTCTGGACAACTGTTTGTAGGGGCAAAGGGATGGAAAAGAGCTGGTCACTTTCTCAGAAAAAAACTTGCTCAGGTTGCACGCTGAGCTGCAGGAGAGGAAGGGGAGGAGGTGCCAGCACGGCTCTGCACGATGCTCTGCCACACTGGGCAGCTTGATCATGGCTCAGCAGTGGGATCCGATGAGGAGAAGGGGAGAAGGAAATCAAGGATGGGAGGGAGCCATCAGGCACAGTCGGTGAGTGTCTGTGAAGTCTTGCAGACCCAGAGATTCCCAGGTTGTTTCTGCTTTCGTAGCATTTGTGTGCTGCAGGGTGAGGAAATTCTTCTGCTGCTTGATTCTTCTGCAGGAGCCGCCTAAAAGGGAAATGGCCACTGAGCTGCAGACCAAGCAGTACTGCCTGACGTTGGCCAGGGGGAGCTTCTCCTGCCGCAGTGTGCTGATGACAGGTCTGGAGATGATCTGCACGGCCAGCTCGTAGGTGGGAGCCAGGAAAGGACATGATGGGAGGAGAGAGGTGTTAAAGAACAGCCAAGGCATGGAAATGCATCAGAAAGCCCTGAAAAGCATCACAAAGCCACAGCCAGGAAGCTTGGGAGTATCATGAGCAGCATCCAGGATGCGAGAGATTATTTGCTACCATGCCAAATGGTAGCAGAGCTCCCCCTGCAGACATCCCAAAGCCAGACAAAACAGGAACAAACCCGGAGCTGTGCTGCACGCACCCCACGGCCACAGCATTGCAAGCTGGGGTGCCTTGCTGTGTGCTGCATTCATCCCAGTCCGTGTGAATGAAGACTCTGGAGGCAGTCAAGGCGTTGGTTGAGCACAAGTGTGCTTTTATTATTAAATAAAGGACAGGAGGGTGTGAGAGGTCCACGGTGACTTAGGGACTCATCCTGTCTTGTCATGGAGAGAGTGGCTCAGAGCTCTCAGTGCTGCTGTCCTGTGCCTGAGACTGGAGGCCTGATTGAAAGTCCCCTTGCAAGAGGCTCTGCTCCTCCTCACTGATGCTGACCTGCTCCTGCATGGAGGTGCTGCTGTCGGGGCACTCACACTGTGCTTGGGATGGGCTGCACTGCATGGACTCCTGGTTACAATCCAGGCTGGCGACTGTGGTGTCTTGCAGGCCCAGGTCAGCAACTTCAGCAGAGCCAGGTGTAATGAGGGCATGGACTTCGATGAGCTCCTTCTCTCCATCACTGTTTTCATGTGGAAGGCTGCTGTTGGAACTGCAGCAATTTGTGCTTCCTAAGAGCTCTCCACTGATGGAAGCACAGAGAGCATCCTCGCTACTTGCCCTGGATCTTGTGGGTTGGCAAGGGCTCGATTCACCTAGAAAGGATACACAGGGGTTAGTGTCAAACTTTCACAAGCTGAATTACGACAGTGGTTGATCAGAGGTGTACTGAAGACGTTAGGCAGGGGCTGGAATGGCAGAAGGAGATACAAGTGCAGAGCGAACTTGAATTCTATGTTCCTGAAAAGCAGGGATTTGGAAGCTGCATTTGCACCCTTACCTGCCAGGACTACCACTGCTGTTTCTGAGGGCTGCCTGGCATTGCGCTGCAGTTGGCGTTTGCTCCCAGAGGTTTGCTTTCTGAGGCTGAAACAGCAACACCAACTGCTAGCTGGTGATTCCTCCTTCTTGCTGGGTGGATTTTGTCTGGAGAGAGAAAACAGCCAATGCTGTGAGTCGTGCGTGGTGCAGGGTGAAGGAAGAGCAGCACTGAGCTCTTGGCAGCAGTTGCTTGTTCCTAGCACTGCCTGGTTTCTGCAGAAACACAACTTAGAAACTCGCTCTGTTTCCAGCAGTTGAGGATGGCTCCATTCCTATAGCTCAGCCCTGAAGTCTTGCTGGCTAAATTCCCCTCAACTCTGTCAAGCAAGATGCAGAGCATGTGAGCAAAGGCTCCACAGCTGTACAGCACAGCATCTGAGGGATGGCTTTGATGGAGCTGGCAGGTGTAACTGCTTTCTGAGGAACCGTGCAGCCATAAAGGAAGTTCAGAAGCATCTCTGACTCTTACATTAGCACCTCATCGGCCTCATCTCACTGCCATGTTTAATTTCTAGTGCCAGCAAGTCTGACCAACTGCTCTGCTTAGAGGAGAACTGGAATTGGTTTCAGGCACGTGGCCCTGACATCTGGAAAATCCCACCTTAGCCTAACTTACTTTCAGCAACTTTTGGCACTAGAAATACTGGGAAAAAAAAACCACAAAAACCCACCCAAACAATGATGCTAAGTGCTGGAAAAGAAAGTCCTCTTTACCTGTCAGATGGAAAGTCGATGACGGTGTGGAAATTGCCCTGCCCAGCTGCAGGGCTTTCTTCCACTTCAATGTCCCTGCTGCTCTCTGTCACAACAGGAGAGCTGCTGTGGCCTCGCCTCTGTGCCTGTGCCTCCTCCAGGCTGAGCAGCTTTGTGGCAGCAGAAGAGACCCCCACAGACTTGGGCCCTGGGAGAGAATTGTGCCCTGTCAGGGAAAACCACAGGTAAGAGCGAGGATCAGAAAGCAGCAGCACAGCCACCACAGTTCTGGGGGAGGTGCTGTATTTTTCTCAGGCTTGCTTATCCGAGCCACTGGAAGAAGAGGAGCTCAAAATAACCATGTGGGCAGAAGTCTGTTTATGGCAAAGGACACGGTCATCATTAAGAGCAGCTTACCCCTAGATAAAAGGGGCAGGGAACTGAGAAAGCTTCGCTGCCACACTTGCATCAAGCTTTTCCTGCGTGCAAACCATAATAATGACGGTTTCCTCCTTGTGAAGTTTGGGCTTGGACATTCTCAGCATCCAGCAACAGGATGCCATACCCTAATGGAAGCCCAGAGGTCTGCTGTCCTCTTGATGGTAAAAGAGTATCTCAAAGGTCCCAGAGAAGGCCTGCATTTGGTCAAGGTGTCAGGTCAAGATCAAGCTAATGGAGGAAGACACTCACCTGCTGCATCTGCGATGTCTGCTCTGGATTTGGAGCCGAAGAGGACGTCTGTGTGGTTGATGATGAATTCCACCACATCCGACTGCGTCTGCAGCTCCATGCAGGCAGCTCTTCCGCTGGCGCAGGCAGACTCGTTCTGCTGTGATCTGTAGAAAAGGCAGATTTTAGAAGTCATTTCTCCAAGACCGTTTCCCCGAGTCTGAATTGTTGCAGCCAAAAGCTGTCAGCTGAGGCTCTGGAGACTTCCGCAGTGGGCAATCAGTGATGCCACTGCAGAAATTCCCCTGGATGATCAAGGACACGTCAGTCCCATCTCAACAAGACTGCAGAAATTGTCACCTAGACATTGTGCCTGTGGGGTTGGAGAACAGCCCAGGCTCCTGCTCTTCTGTCAGCCACAGATTTTACAGGAGAAGAGCACATTTGATGGAGAAAAAGAGGACTGTTCTTTTTTAGTGGAGAACATATGAAGCGTTGTGTTGAAACAGAACCAGAAGTTTACCTTAAGAGGTTTGGAGCCCACACAATGGCTAGGTTCTTGGCATGCATGTTTGTTATCGTGGAGCTCCCAGCCAGACACGCCAAGTGTCTCATCAGGAACTCCAGTGTCCTGGAAAACAAGAGAGGCAAACGTTCAGCACCAACGAGCATGCCGTGCTGCAATTCAGAAAGCAAACCTCCATTCATGCTACTTCTTGTGATTGCTACTGTCACCGAAGATGAAGTAGATCCAACTTGACTGAGTGCCACGCTGCAGCACCAAGCCCCAGCACAGCACAGCCGCAGCCATCAGCTGCACCAAGCGTGCCCCCGTGCCCAGGAACTGACCCCATAAAGTAAGCCCATGGAGCCTTCAACCCTTCAGCATACACAGGCATCGTGTTGCCGGCGTGAGACAGAGCCTGGAACCGTATCGTTGCCCTCTGCAATGCAGCAGGGCTGAGCTCAGCAGGCTGAGGGCAGCACTGACCTGTAGTGAGGAGCGGGCAGCTGCTGGATGACGTCCTGCATTCTGAGCAGCCGCTCCTCCTCTGTAGCGGCACCAACAGCATCCTGGAGTAGTGCAGAAAGGGAGCGAGACACCAATCAGGCTAGTACACCACTGCGAGTAAACCTCGTGGGGCTGACAGCAAAAGGGCCTCCGAGCTGGGGCACTGCTGCAGCCATCTGCCAAGAGGCCCAGGAAGAGGGAAATGAAAGACGTGGCCTTGTGCTTACCGAGAACTTGCCGTACAGCTGGTGGGTGAGCAGAGGGTTCGGGAGCTCCCTGAAGTACATCTTGCAGAGGGAGCTCACGCTGTGAATGTCGCGGACGGTGAGCTCTGGAATCTGCTCCGACTCAAATTCCTGCCTGGAGAGAGGGACGCAAACCCGGTTGAGCGAGAGGAAGGCAAGCCCAAAGCCACACCAGATGCACTCAGGCTGTGTCAGTCGCAGCACTCTTACCGCAGCCTCTGGATGTTGGACGCGACGCCGGACAGGCGGTATATCCCCTGCACCACGCCGTGCTGCTCAATGAACTCAGCGCAGCTCTGGAGGACCTGGGGGACTGAAGAACACGTGCCAGCCGTCAGTGGAGCTCCTGATTCAATCGTGCTGCAGGCTTTGCTCCCGGGAGTCACATCCCATCCACTAAGCCCAGCCAGGCTTGGCTGAAGCAAATACAGATGTGCTTGTCTCTTAGGAGCATCCGCCTCACTTTATCCTTCAGCCATCAACTCCCATTACACGTGCCTCCACTGCTATCAGCCTGCCCCGTGCTAGATATGAGCTCCCTTTCATCTTCTTTAGATGCCCAGCAGAGGAAGATCTCAGGAATGGGCAGCTCCTTACCATCACGACCAGAGTGGAGAAGATGCTCTCCCAGGTCACCGCCAAACACCCTTTCCTTCTCCACCTCCCGCTCGGTCGGTTTCTTTGGGCGGGCCTTCACCAAGGAACGAAGGAAGGTGAGGATCTTGCTGCGTTTCTTGGGCACTGCACAACAAAAGGAAGAAACCAGGTCATTTCAGGTCTGGCTCCGTTGGACGAGGCTGAGCACAGCACATTCTACAGAGCACGTCAGAACGGGAAGAACATTACCAACCAGTACATACAAAAAGGGATTTTCCCCATCTCTGGAGGAGCCCAAGGCCAGGTTGGATGGGGCCCTGGGCAGCCTGGTCTAATCTGACAATAAATGTGGGGGCTGGCAGCACAGCCTGATGCAGGGAAGTGGAAGCCTAAGAACCTTGCAGACCGTTCCATCCCAAGCCATTCTATGAAGATTCTATAGTTTCCACAAGTCCAGTCATAAACACAGGAAGATTGCGCCAAATCCCTGCCCCATGGTGTGCATGAAGGATCATCAACCCAGAGGACAATGTGGCATGGATAAAGGAGGTACTAAACATGGAACACACCCCAAATAAGACTTCATTTTGCTTCCCCACACCATCAAATGTAACATCCCTACCTGGCTTTGGCACAGAGTTGATGAGTGCCTCAGGAATGTTCTTATTAATGAGTTCCACACACTCCCCTGGGAAAAATCCAACCTGTAACAAGAAGAGAGGCCAACTATTGCATGCAGCACTTCTCAGATCTGAACTGTTAAATCAAAAGCCACGTAACATTTCCCTTGGAACGTGCTTGCCTGACGTTCCATAAGACTATCCAGCAGAAAATGGCCATAGTTCACAGCATAAAGGTAATAATTTTTCAACATTTGCAGCCAAAGGCAAGGTCCTCTGACACCGACACAGGGAAACTGTTTATGTCCTTTAGGCATCCTGAGCAGGCAGAGCAGCTCTAAGCTGAGATTCCTGCCTTTACTGCAGTTGCACTCTCCAGTCTGAAGCTTGTGCCTACCTGGAAGCCGAGCTTGCCTCTCCACCAGGGGCTCAGCTCCTTTGGTGGCATGTCGATAACACAGATGATGTCTCCCACCTGCAAGAGATTGCAATGTCAATCCCAGCTTCAGCACGGCTGGGAGGAAAGCACAGCTCAAATGACTGCATTCTTCTGCACTGCCAAACATCGCCGAGCATGAGAGCACTTGCACCAGTGCAGCTCTGAAGGCATTTGCCATTGTAAAATTGAACAACAAGGAACGCCTTGAACTGCTTACCTCAAAGGAGAGTTCATCCGCTGCCTGGGCAACGTGTCTCTTAACGACATGGGCAGCAGCAATAGCTGGAACATTCACAGGTGCCACCTCATGGTCCAGCAGGGGCTTCCCCTTGTTCTCAGCCTGAAACAGAGAGCACAGGCCACGGTGAGGAGCTGGGAACCAACAAGGAGGATTTCAAGGTGAGGAGCACATCTGCAGAGAAAGCTGCAGGAAATGCACTCGGTCCTTATCATGGGCACTTGAGAAGGAACTGCAAGTCTAATAACGGCTGTTTCTCTCCCTGGTGTGCAGCAGGCACACGCCAGCAAAGATGCATCTCTCCCCACCCAGACTAATCAGCAATGGCACTGACGCAGACAGGTGGCCTTGTGTATTTTGCCACATCCTTTCCTGCGCTCTTTGTGCAGGAAGGCTGACTGTTTCAGATGCTACGAGACCGTGAAGAGGGAAACCAAAGCTACGGCTGCAGTTACAAGGTGCAAACAGTGCCATTGCAAGCACCAAGCAGCTCTCCTGAGCAGTCCAACCAACAGCGAGGCCAAACAGAGCAGAGAATGATTGTTGTTTCTGCAGCCATTTCAAGGGAAAAGTCAGTAGAGGACAAACCCCACAGCCGAGATGGCTCTGGTACTTTTATAAACTTGCCACGCTTGCACTACTGTCTTGCCACAGAGGAGCTCTCTTGGAAAGCAGGAGAGCACATCTGCGGCTCACTCTGCTGGCTGCAGTCAGGGAACAAAGACCAATCAGAGCTTCATACTCTACCTCTGTCCATGCCAGGTCAGGCCCACAGCTGATCTCGCTGCACGCCACAGCCATCAGCGTAGGTGTGACAAGCTGGAACTGAAAAGAAACACACTTTTATTTTCTCTGTTCACATCTCTGCTGTGCTCCCTACAGCTGTCGGGCACACTCACACAGCCCAAGCACGCCTGCTGGTGTCCCTGGTGATGCTGTGCAGCTCTGCACAAGCTGGGGCTGGGACTCTTTGCCTAAGGGATTGCTTTCCATAAAACCAGCTGGTCACAGCACCACAGACAGCATCCTTCTGAGGGCTGAGCTGCAGAGCACGTGGAGAAAACCCACACGTGACCAGCGTCCCATCAAAGCTGGATGAGGCTGTGTTACTAAACACGGGGCGTCACGGGCTGCTAAAGCATGTGGGGGGACAAACCATGGCAGGTACCTGGCAAGAGATCAGAACGAGGGAGACAAATCTCACGAATCCGCAGCCGTTCCTTGTCACTTTGCTCTGATCTTCCACGAGCAAAAGCTGCAGCAGGGAAGCAGGCAGAGGGTGGAGAGAGGAGAGAGAAAGAGCAGGTCAGTTTGCTTCCACGGTTTAGCAAAGACTACGAGGGAAAATCCAAAATCTGCCCTCCCTCAACTTAAAAACTTAAGTTTTCAACTTAAAACCATTTCCCCTTGTCCTGCTGTTATCTACCCTTTCAAAGAGTTGATTCCCCTCCTCTTTTTAGGCTCCCTTTAGGTACTGAAGGCTGCCATGAGGTCACCCCACAGCCTTCATTTCTCCAGGCTGAACAAGCCCAGCTCCCTCAGCCTGTCTTTGCAGGGGAGGTGCTCCTGTCCCCTGATCATCTCTGTGGCTCGCCTCTGGACCCTCTCCAACAGCTCCCTGTCTTTCTGGACACTGTACTGCAGCTGGGGCCTCACAAGAGCAGAGCAGGGGGGGACGATCACCTCCCTGTCCCTCATGGCCACCCCTCTGCTGATGGAGATAATGTGATCCTATGAGCTCCGCCAGCCAGCAGTTCTCAGCACTCACTGTCCCCCCGTCTCTCCCACACTGTCTCAGCTTACCTACAAGGTGCTGCACAGGACGGTGTGAAGACAAAGGGACGCAGTCGGTGCACAAGTGCAACAAGCGAGCTGCTCAGTCAGAGCTCCAGGGCTCCAATGAAGGGACGCAGCACGCACTGCTCCTCCCCTCATTCTAGCCCTTATGACATCACTGAGGGCCACCAGGCTGCTCCACCACGACGGACAGGGTGGGGAGGCAAGACCAGTCACAAGGGCAGAAGATTCCAACAGCCCAGCCCAACGTTCTGGAATCAGGGGCTGCTTGGAATTCTACCCCAGCCAAATCCTGGAGAAGCTGGCACGGGGTCGTCATGACCAAAGCGCAGGACCTGGCGCTTGCTCTTGTTGAGCCTCGCACAACTGGCCTCAGTGCATCCCTCTGGAGGGCCTTCCTGCCCTCAGCCAGATGGACGCTTCCTCCCAGCAGCGTACCTTGCAGTGCTGGGCCCATGTCAAATCCACACTAGAGTGGGTTTTGTTACATTCAAGGGCATGTTGCAGCACCCATCTATTTCACCTGGAAGGAAATAAAGCAGGAGATGGGAGAAACACAGAACTGCTGCCAGACTGCTTTATCACCTTCTTACACCACCTTCCCTTGCCTCATCCCCTACCCCAACTCCTGGATGATGCCCACAGGCTGATAGTTGGATCTCAAATCCATAGGAATCCTTTCACAGGACTCCATCAAAAAGGCTGTCACACTTGTTCCGTACACTCACACTGACCCAGCAGTGGTATCACAGTCACTTAACACACACACAACAACCAAACCCCGAGCATGCACATCCCTTCCTGCGTGACTGCAGCCCACAGCTCCCCTTCACACCTCCGTGGATCTCTGGTGTTTTACACTGATGCAGCCTCGCTGCAGCTCCGTGGCTGTCACACAAGGCCTGCAGGACCTCTTTCTCTGCAAACCCCGTCTGCAGGCATTGGTTCACGAGGTTCACCTCCTGCCCTCCTGAGCAAAAACAAGCACTAAGAACAAGAGCAAAGCACGCTGGACTCGACCTGGCTGGATCCCCAACCCTCAGTCCTGTCAGACGGACCCTGGTGTGGAGACTCATCCCCAAAGCCTGGCTGGACATCAGCACAGGCATCCTTCTTCAAACGCCCCATCCAAGCAGCAAGGGATCAAAGCGTTGGCACAGCTGAAACAGAAATGCTGTGTGAGTTTCCTGTTAGCACTGAGCAGGAACAAATCTACCGCTGAGCAGCAGGATGTGAGACAAGCAGCAGAAGACACCCAACCTGCAGAACCAGCTCGTTTGGGGTCGGTCCAGATGTTTGTCTGCTCCCTTCCCTGGCCCAGGCCAAGCTTGTGAGCTGCTCCTCCTTGGTGCAGGGGGAAGTGGTGCAGATGCCATGTGGTGGCTATGCACAGCATGCCTTTCACTTGCTTTTCCTCTCTCCATCTTCCATCTTCCATTAGCAAACAGCATCTCCAGCCTCCAGAGATCACTGAGTCCAACCCCTGCACAACAGTGAAAAAAAAGATATGATAAGGGGTACTTAAAGCACAGCATCTGTAATCAGATCAGACTCCTGCATTGTGAATACTTCCATGAGTATTCCTGCAGAGTGCATCACTTAGTCTCTCCTAAGCCTTGTGTTCATGGTTTTCCTGTAAGAGCTTGTCTAAACACTGCCTGTAATCGTGGTTATGCTAGAAGCATTTGGATTTCTTGATCCTTAGTGTGATTTCAATAACAAATGCAGATGGTTTTTTGTTAGGGACAGCTTTCAATTTCTCAACTGAAATTTCAATATTGCATTAGGTGTTGACAACCACGGGGCTGCAGTACAGAGAATTACAGGAAGATTAATTTCTCCATCTCCATGCTCCTAGACATTTATGATTACAGTGATGTAGTTATAGACAAAGTTGCAAGATACCAAAGCTAGAATAACCTCTTGGTGCAGCAGGATGTCTGGAGCCCAAGTGCAGAGTCTCAGTGTTGCAAAGCCTTGAAGAGGTGCACCGTATGTGCTGGGGCTGATGACACAGACACTGGAGCAAGGCCAGTGTGATGTTAGAAACTTGACCAGCAGCTGATCTGTTGTCAGCCATTTCTGGACACAAACGGGATCTGGTCGACTTAGGACATGACCTTTGGGCTGGAGAGCAACTCCCCGAGGAATCACACAGCCACTGCAGACCGTTGGCAAGAACCCCATACCAAAACAGCTCATCTGCAATCAGTTTTTAATCTGTGCAGCAGTGATTGGAACAGGCGCACGCTCTCTGCAATTGCAGGAATGTTCACAAGTGGAATGGACATCACCTGTGTGCTCCAGCTCTTCTGTGTGCATGCTAGGAGCAGTGATCCCCCTGCACCCAGGGCTGCAATAAGGTCCTGTGGGCTTTCTAACCTGCCAACCAGCAGCCCAGGCTGCCCAGAGCCACATCCAGCCTGGCCTTGGATGCCTGCAGGGATGGGGCATCCACAGCCTCCCTGGGCAACCTGTTCCAGTGCCTCACCACCCTCTGGCTGAAAAACTTCCTCCTCACATCCAACCTAAACCTCAACACCCCCCGTCTCAGTTTAAAGCCATTCCCCACTTGTCCCATCACTGTCCACCCTCCAAAACAAAACACCTCGGCTGTTCAACACTGAAAGAGCAAAATAACCCACAGCTCTTACTTCCACTGTATGCAGTTAATTCCAAACTTAAGGTCACAGGTTAATTACTCATGTGATCCTTCCTGACAGAAGAACTACTCGTAGTGATGTGTAGGAATAAGGAACAGTTTGAAAAGGTCATGGACATATTAGAACTTGCAGCATTTATCTTAATAGATGCCTACATTGCAAAGCATTTTGTAAAACACACGTTACAAGTACTGTGCACTGGATTACACTATATCAAACTCTAAGTAACAATACAGGTTGCTTTTAAACCTACACTTACATGTTTTCTTCTAACTCCTTGATAACATTCCTTACTACCTTCAGTTTCATACCCAAAGCAGTGTTTGAACAGCACTGTTGCCTTTAACATTTGTATGTTTAGATCTGAAAAGAGAATTTGGTCATTATTTCATGATGAGAGAATCTTATATGACAAAACAGAATTACAAAAATCTGACAATACTGTAACATGCCAGCGTAAGAATGTGGCTTTGATTTTTTTTTTTCTTTTTTTTTTTTAAATGGTGAGTGTACCATTAATTCAAGACAAGAATTTTGTTTGTAAGTCGATCTCTATAACTGTTCTTGGCATCATTCTGTAGGATGAACTAGATACATGGAATTTGGCACTGGCTCCCCAGGGCAGTGGTTTGGCACTGAGCTGACAAAGGCCAAAGAGCATTTGCACAATGCTCTCAGACACAGGGCTTGACCCATAGGAGGTCCGGTGTGGAACCAGGAGGTGGAATACATGATCCTCGAGGTCCCTTCCAAATACAGATATTCCATGATCCTCTAATACTTATATTCCCAAGTCCTGTACACAGTGCTCAGGTGCTTAATTGAAAGGTTCCATGAAACAGTGAGGTATCTATGTCCCTTTACCACCCAGTTATTCAATTTGCCACGTGGATCTTTTATCCAGTCACATTAAAAAACCCCTCAAAGTATTTCCTTCAGTCTTCCATTCTGATAGAGCTTTCTGGAGCAAATAAAGAGTTGCAACTCAGAATGTCCACACCTCCCTTCCTGCACCCTGCATACTTTTTTCATTGCACTGTGATTACGTACCATTCTATTGTCACCCTCATTCTGTCATTATCTAGGCAGTTTACTGCCATTAAATTTTCCAGCAACAGATGCCCACAAGTACAGCCAGCCTGGAAATATTTTGATTACTTACCTTTGTCCTGATGTCCTTGTAGGAGGTGGGACATTTCTCCATCTCAGCAGCAGAGGGCAGGAGGGGTCCATGGTGAGGGCACGCTCTCCTCTCTTTTTCTGGCACTCAAAGACAAAGGGAACAAGAAAACCAGATGTGTTTCCCTGCCCATGGCAACCACCAGCCTTTCCATCCTTACAGTCCTTCCTGCCATCAGCACAGACATTTTGCTTTCTTGTGCCACTTCATCCCTTTAGCATCTGGCATTCTAACAAAAAAGTACTTACAAGGAATTTTAATATTTTCATATTAAATGTCAGAATTAGAACCATTATGTTTGCCAAATATTTAAAACGTTCAACCCAGTGAGAAGTGAATTGATGTTGTATTTAGCATTCAGATAAGAACTTGTAAAGGAAGTAAAAAGTGCTGCTTTCATAAACTATAGTCTCATTGTCAAGCCTTGCACTGTCTCAGCAGATTATTACAGAATGTTCATTCAAGCAGGAATTCAGAGATGCGTCTGAATTGATAACAACAACGAGTAATTAAGAAAGCTTGACTGCAGTCTGCTTGAGGATTCCAGTCTGAAGTGTGTTCCACCTGATGACAACTGGGAATGTCTTTCTCTCACCATTAGAACCATTGCACCTCTGACTAAACACATAGCTAATCACCACTGAAAACTAACTACATGTTGATTAACATTCAGAGAGATTGTGCAGGTGTCCTTTTAGGAACTGGCCTACAGTATGCTAAGAGGGATGGATGTGGGGACATTAGGATCACGTGCCCTCTGCCTTTTAAGACAGCCCCAGCAGAGCAGGTCAGCAGGCTGAAGAGCTGAGTGGGTCACCAGGGCTCAGAGACTTCACTCGGCCATCTGAAAGTTGAGGGACTTCAGCCCAAGCTGCCCTTTTCCATGCAGGCAAGGAGGCCAAGAGAAGGTGGATCGGCACGGTTCTGGTGCAGACAGGGGCTGCAGTGTGAGCAGGCCTACACAGACAAGGCTGTGCCCACACAGAGTGACAGCAGCTTTCGCTGTGAGCAGATTCCCAGGGGGCCTGAGCCATGGCAGTTCTTGATGGCAGCATGTTCCAATCAGCCCTGGAAGTCTTCTCTGGACGTCTGTCGCATTCTGGAATCCACACTGAGGACGCAGTCGCTGTGTCAGAGCAGCTGGCAGAGTCACGGGGAACCGTGACGTAGTTGGCCCAGGGAGCAACAACAAGGCCTGCACTGCTCAGCCAGCCCAGGCCAAAGGGGAGCACGAGAGAGAGCAGAGGAGAGAGGGGGGGAAAGAGGGCCAGGAAGGAAAGGCCTGTGCCTGAATGGACGTGTAGCAGCAGCTGCTGACAGCAAACTCGGTGATGGCAGGGGCACAGCAGAGCAGTGCAATGCTGGCAGCTTCCTGTGTCTTTCACACAGGCACTGCAGACATGGCCAGCACTGGGAGATCAGCAGAACTGCTGCACACCTCTGCCAGCCCAGGCCAGAGGAGTGCAGAACAGTGAGCTGCTGCTGAGGGGAGAGAGGATGGCCTGAGAGCTGACCTGAGAGGCAGGGCTGGCTGTGTTACAGCAGCCTCTGTGTCCTCCTCCTGTGTCTGTGAGGGCCAGAGGGCCAGAAGAGAACATGCCCAGACAACGAAGCCCTGCTGTCCTCTGCTGCTCAGCTGGAGAGATGTTCCGCCTTCCTGAAGGACGCTGATCCAAAGGGAAGGAATCAAAGGAAGTCCAGGCTGGCTGTCCTTGTGGGCATCAGCTGCTGGCAGCTGCCTCTGTGCTGCCATGGGCAGGGCACAGCACACACAGTGTTTGCAGTTCCCTGTGTGACACTGGCCCTGGTGACCTGACAGCCATAGGGAGACAAGAGAAAGAGCTGCCTCCCTCTGCCAGATGAGGCAAAGGTGAGAATCCCAGAATCACAGCATGGCCCGGCTTGGAAAGGAGCTCAAGGTTCATGAATCTCCAACCCTTGGCTCTCCAAGGGTGCACAGGGGGCTTTGTTCTCCCTGTGGTGCAGCTTCAGTGCCAACTCACAGCTGAGCTGGTTGGCACACTGTGACAGCCTGCCGCTCTGAAGCTCTTGGGGCAGTGCTCAGTTCTTTCTGAAGTACTCTGGAAAATGCTGCTGTCATGACTGTCATTCTAAAGCTGATATTGTTTCTACCGCATCAGGCTTGCATGAAGCATCTCTGATCAACAGAGAAATCAGAAAAATTGCTTTTCCTATTGCAGTTTCCTTTTAACTAGTGATGAAAGCTGTCAGTTTATTTTTGGCACCAGAAATCCTGGGATGCAACCAGGTTAGATAAGAAGTGAAACTGAGTCAACAGTAAGGGAACACAGATGAGATAGCATCACACAGCTCTGGAAAAGATGTTCCAGCTCTGTGTCTACCTACACCTTCAGGAGATGAAAAGTACTGGCTTACTGAGGTGTCCTGGGTTGCAGGCTCTGTTAATCTCCATTTTTGGAAGAGCTGCTTGCAATAAATACCTTGTAAGGTGAATGAGCTTGATAGAAGTAGGGTGTGAAAGAGATGGATTTGCTGTTTCCCTGAAGGTGCAGGAGTATTGCTGTGCCTACAGTCAGTAAACAAGGCAGAAATCACTGTGTTCCTCAGAATGAAAAGGAATAAAAATCTTTTTGGGAGTGACAGCACGCCTGAATGAAGCATAAATCTAAACATTTAAAATAAGGGCTAGTGTCAAAGGGACTTGCAGTATTTCTCGAGAAGAAATATTTGATGCTTCTTTAGGAAAGTCATCATAACAAAAGTGTACTGATGTCTTTGCTGAGGATTTCCTTGGTTCCAGCCTGAAGGTGTGCGCATGCATGAGCAGGCAGTGCTGAGCTGCAGGTGAGTGCCTGTGTCCCACAGCAGGAAACCCGTGGATGTCTTCAGGGGTTTGAAATGGGCAGAGCTGTGAAACCTGCAGGCTTTCACTGAAATTGTCCCCTGCTTTATTTTGTAATCTTAGTTTCACCAATGCTTTCCAATATAATTTTCGTATGAGTGCAGATACATGGGATAGGATTTAAAGTTTTTATGGTGCTGCTGTATAATTTTCTGTGGTCATCATAAGCCAATAAAAAAAATAAATGGTAATCAGGCAATCTATTAACAACCTGTGGCACGTGTCAAAACAATGAAATTCCTTGCAGGAAGACAATATTGCTATATAATAATGTGGCTATCCAAAACTGTTAATTATACTTGATGAGCTGGAGATAATCCTGAAATGCAGGACTTTGATCTTAGCCAAGAATAATACAAGTTATTATCGTTCTTAAATTGGCAGCTGCTATCAAAAGCCTGTGTCTTATTTCCCTTTTAGTAACACTGGCTAAATCAGAGAAAGTGATAAAAGAATTTCATGATTGCAGCTTAGGGATTCTTACCCACTTGACCAAAAGTAATCAATGTCCAAAAATGTCTGTAAATACTTTTTCTATCTTATTTTGCCAGATGTATTGATATTTGAGATGAATGGCAAAAACATTTTGCGTACATAGATAAGCAATGCAAATTTCCTGGATTGTTTTAGGGAAAAAAGCTCCAGTTATCTGATCGTTTCCATGCAGAAATAAGATTTACAGTAAAATTCTCATTATTATTATTCCTGCATGAATAAGTTCAAAAAAGAGATGTGGGAGATGTTGTTTCAATTCCAGCTGATTGTAGGTAGGACTGTCAGGATGGAAAGGCTAGTGTCTGCCATGGGCAAAGAAACACTTCTGGTTTTCATGTTCTCTTTGTCTTTGAGTGCAAGAGGCCATGAGGAGAGAGTGCCCTAAACTTGGACCCTTTTTGAACATTGCAGCAGAGATGGAGAAGTGTTCAACCTTCTAGAAGGACTTCAGGACAAAGATATGTAATGAAAATAAGACCAGGTTACTGTCCTTGTGGGCATCAGCTACTGACATCTGCATAGTTGTTCCTATGGGAATGGCAGAACAGCTGGAATGTTGCATTTCCTTGTGTGACACAAGCACTGGTGAACTCAAAGCCAGAGGGGTATAATAGAAAGAGCATCACCTCCCTGCCAGATTAGGAAAAGGTGAGTGGGATGTTGTTTCAATTAGTGCTGATGGCAGGAAGGACTGTAAGGATGGAAAGGCTGGTGTTTGCCATGGGCAGGGAAACAAATCTGGTTTTCATCTTCTCTTTCTCTTTCAGTGCCAGATAATCAGGGGAGAGTGTGCCTGCAACTCTTACCCCTCCTGCCCTCTTCTGCTGAGATGGTGAAATGTTCCAGCTTCTAGAAAAACATCAGGACAAAGATATGTAATGAAAATAAGTCCAGGCTGGCTGTCCTTGTAGGCATCAGCTGCTGGCATCTGCATTGCTGCTGCCATGAGCATGGCACAGCAGGTAAAAGATTGCTTTTCCTTGTGTGACACAGGAGCTCTTGACTTGACAGCTAGAGGGATGTAATAGAAAGAGCTGCAACCTTTCCAGACATGGCAAAGGTGAGTGGGATGTTGTTTCAATTAGTGCTGATGACAGGAAGGACTGTAAGGATGGAAAGGCTGTTGTTTGCCATGGGCAGGGAAACACATCTGGTTTTCATCTTCTCTTTGTGTGCCAGAAAAAAAAGAGAGTGTGCCTGCAACTTGGACCCCTCCTGCCCTCTGCTGCTCATAGGGAGAAATGTTCCAGCTTCTAGAAGGACATCAGGACAAAGATATGTAATGAAAATAAGTCCAGGCTGGCTGTCCTTGTGGGCATCAGCTGCTGGCATCTGCATTGCTGCTGCCATGAGCATGGCACAGCAGGTAAAAGATTGCTTTTCCTTGTGTGACACAGGAGCTCTTGACTTGACAGCTAGAGGGATGCAATAGAAAGAGCTGCAACCTCTGCCAGAAATGGCAAAGGTGAGTGGGATGTTGTTTCAGTTATTGCTCATGTCAGGAAGGACTGTAAGGATGGAAAGGCTGGTGTTTGCCATGGGCAGGGAAACACATCTGGTTTTCATTTTCTCTTTCTCTTTGAGTGCCAGATAAACAGGGGAGAGTGTGCCCTCACCTTGGAACTCTCCTGCCCTCTGCTGCTCAGAGGGAGAAATTTCCATGCTTCTAGAAGGACATCAGGACAAAGATATGTAATGAAAATAAGTCCAGGCTGGCTGTCCTTGTGGGCTTCAGCTGCTGGCATCTGCATTGCTGCTGCCATGAGCATGGCACAGCAGGTATAAGATTGCTTTTCCTTGTGTGACACAGGAGCTCTTGACTTGACAGCTAGAGGGATGCAATAGAAAGAGCTGCAACCTCTGGCAGACATGGCAAAGGTGAGTGGGATGTTGTTTCAGTTGCTGCTGATGTCAGGAAGGACTGTAAGGATGGAAAGTCTGGTGTTTGCCATGGGCAGGGAAACACATCTGGTTTTCATCTTCTCTTTCTCTTTCAGTGCCAGATAATCAGGGGAGAGTGTGCCTGCAAATCTTACCCCTCCTGCCCTCTTCTGCTGAGATGCTGAAATGTTCCAGCTTCTAGACAGACATCAGGACAAAGATATGCAATGAAAATAAGTCCAGGCTGGCTGTCCTTGTGGGCATCAGCTGCTGGCATCTGCATTGCTGCTGCCATGAGCATGGCAAAGCAGGTAAAAGATTGCTTTTCCTTGTGTGACACAGGAGCTCCTGACTTGAAAGCAAGAGGGATGCAATAGAAAGAGCTGCAACCTCTGCCAGACATGGCAAAGGTGAGTGGGATGTTGTTTCAGTTATTGCTCATGTCAGGAAGGACTGTAAGGATGGAAATTCTGGTGTTTGCCATGGGCAGGGAAACACATCTGGTTTTCATCTTCTCTTTGTGTGCCAGAAAAAAAGGAGAGTGTGCCTGCAACTTGGACCCCTCCTGCCCTCTGCTGCTCATAGGGAGAAATGTTCCAGCTTCTAGAAGGACATCAGGACAAAGATATGTAATGAAAATAAGTCCAGGCTGGCTGTCCTTGTGGGCATCAGCTGCTGGCATCTGCATTGCTGCTGCCATGAGCATGGCACAGCAGGTAAAAGATTGCTTTTCCTTGTGTGACACAGGAGCTCTTGACTTGACAGCTAGAGGGATGCAATAGAAAGAGCTGCAACCTCTGCCAGAAATGGCAAAGGTGAGTGGGATGTTGTTTCAGTTATTGCTCATGTCAGGAAGGACTGTAAGGATGGAAAGGCTGGTGTTTGCCATGGGCAGGGAAAGACATCTGGTTTTCATTTTCTCTTTCTCTTTGAGTGCCAGATAAACAGGGGAGAGTGTGCCCTCACCTTGGAACTCTCCTGCCCTCTGCTGCTCAGAGGGAGAAATTTCCATGCTTCTAGAAGGACATCAGGACAAAGATATGTAATGAAAATAAGTCCAGGCTGGCTGTCCTTGTGGGCTTCAGCTGCTGGCATCTGCATTGCTGCTGCCATGAGCATGGCACAGCAGGTATAAGATTGCTTTTCCTTGTGTGACACAGGAGCTCTTGACTTGACAGCTTGAGGGATGTAATAGAAAGAGCTGCAACCTCTGCCAGACATGGCAAACTTGAGTGGGATGTTGTTTCAATTAGTGCTGATGTCAGGAAGGACTGTAAGGATGGGAAGTCTGGTGTTTGCCATGGGCAGGGAAACACATCTGGTTTTCATTTTCTCTTTCTCTTTGAGTGCCAGATAAACAGGGGAGAGTGTGCCCTCACCTTGGACCCATCCTGCCATCTTCTGCTGAGATGGAGAAATGTTCCAGCTTCTAGAAGGACATCAGGACAAAGATATGTAATGAAAATAAGTCCAGGCTGGCTGTCCTTGTGGACATCAGCTGCTGGCATCTGCATTGCTGCTGCCATGAGCATGGCAAAGCAGGTAAAATATTGCTTTTCCTTGTATGACACAGGAGCTCCTGACTTGAAAGCTAGAGGGATGCAATAGAAAGAGCTGCAACCTTTGCCAGACATGGCAAAGGTGAGAGGGATGTTGTTTCCATTGCTGCTGATGTCAGGAAGGACTGTAAGGATGGAAAGGCTGGTGTTTGCCATGGGCTGGGAAACACATCTGGTTTTCATCTTCTCTTTGTGTGCCAGAAAAAAAGGAGAGTGTGCCTGCAAGCTGGACCCCTCCTGCCCTCTGCTGCTCATAGGGAGAAATGTGCCAGCTTCTAGAAGGACATAATGACAAAGATATGTAATGAAAATAAGTCCAGGCTAGCTGTCCTTGTGGGCATCAGCTGCTGGCATCTGCATTGCTGCTGCCATGAGCATGGCACAGCAGGTAAAAGGTTGCTTTTCCTTGTGTGACACAGGGGCTCTTGACTTGAAAGCAAGTGGGATGCAATAGAAAGAGCTGCAACCTCTGCCAGACATGGCAAACTTGAGTGGGATGTTGTTTCCATAGCTGCTGATGTCAGGAAGGACTGTAAGGATGGAAAGGCTGTTGTTTGCCATGGACAGGGAAACACATCTGGTTTTCATTTTCTCTTTCTCTTTCAGTGCCAGATAAACAGGGAGAGTGTGCCCTCACCTTGGAACCCACCTGCCCTCTGCTGCTCAAAGGGAGAAATGTCCAAGCTACTAGGAAGGACATCAGGACAAAGATATGTAATGAAAATAAGTCCAGGCTGGCTGTCCTTGTGGGCATCAGGTGCTGGCATCTGCATTGGTGTTGCCATGAGCATGGCAAAGCAGGTAAAAGGTTGCTTTTCTTTGTGTGACACAGGAGCTCTTGACTTGAAAGCTAGAGGGATGCAATAGAAAGAGCTGCAACCTCTGGCAGACATGGCAAAGGTGAGTGGGATGTTGTTTCAGTTGCTGCTGATGTCAGGAAGGACTGTAAGGATGGAAAGTCTGGTGTTTGCCATGGGCAGGGAAACACATCTGGTTTTCATTTTCTCTTTCTCTTTGAGTGCCAGATAAACAGGGGAGAGTGTGCCCTCACCTTGGACCCATCCTGCCATCTTCTGCTGAGATGGAGAAATGTTCCAGCTTGTAGAAGGACATCAGGACAAAGATATGTAATGAAAATAAGTCCAGGCTGGCTGTCCTTGTGGGCATCAGCTGCAGGCATCTGCATTGCTGCTGCCATGAGCATGGCAAAGCAGGTAAAAGATTGCTTTTCCTTGTGTGACACAGGAGCTCTTGAGTTGAAAGCTAGAGGGATGCAATAGAAAGAGCTGCAACCTCTGCCAGACATGGCAAACTTGAGTGGGATGTTGTTTCCATAGCTGCTGATGTCAGGAAGGACTGTAAGGATGGAAAGGCTGTTGTTTGCCATGGACAGGGAAACACATCTGGTTTTCATTTTCTCTTTCTCTTTCAGTGCCAGATAAACAGGGAGAGTGTGCCCTCACCTTGGACCCCACCTGCCCTCTGCTGCTCAAAGGGAGAAATGTCCAAGCTACTAGGAAGGACATCAGGACAAAGATATGTAATGAAAATAAGTCCAGGCTGGCTGTCCTTGTGGGCATCAGGTGCTGGCATCTGCATTGGTGTTGCCATGAGCATGGCAAAGCAGGTAAAAGGTTGCTTTTCCTTGTGTGACACAGGAGCTCTTGACTTGAAAGCTAGAGGGATGCAATAGAAAGAGCTGCAACCTCTGCCAGACATGGCAAAGGTGAGTGGGATGTTGTTTCAATTAGTGCTGATGTCAGGAAGACTTTAAGGATGGAAAGGCTGGTGTTTGCCATGGGCTGGGAAACACATCTTGTTTTCATTTTCTCTTTCTCTTTGAGTGCCAGATATACAGGGGAGAGTGTGCCCTCACCTTGGACCCCTCCTGCCCTCTTCTGCTGTCATGGAGAAATGTTCCAGCTTGTAGAAGGACATCAGGACAAAGATATGTAATGAAAATAAGTCCAGGCTGGCTGTCCTTGTGGGCATCAGCTGCTGGCATCTGCATTGCTGCTGCCATGAGCATGGCACAGCAGGTAAAAGATTGCTTTTCCTTGTGTGACACAGGAGCTCTTGACTTGAAAGCTAGAGGGATACAATAGAAAGAGCTGCAACCTCTGCCAGACATGGCAAAGGTGAGTGGGATGTTGTTTCAGTTGCTGCTGATGTCAGGAAGGACTGTAAGGATGGAAAGGCTGGTGTTTGCCATGGGCTGGGAAACACATCCTGTTTTCATTTTCTCTTTCTCTTTGAGTGCAAGATAAACAGGGGAGAGTGTGCCCTCACCTTGGACCCATCCTGCCATCTTCTGCTGAGATGGAGAAATGTTCCAGCTTGTAGAAGGACATCAGGACAAAGATATGTAATGAAAATAAGTCCAGGCTGGCTGTCCTTGTGGGCATCAGTTGCAGGCATCTGCATTGCTGCTGCCAAGAGCATGGCAAAGCAGGTAAAAGATTGCTTTTCCTTGTGTGACACAGGAGCTCTTGACTTGAAAGCTAGAGGGATGCAATAGAAAGAGCTGCAACCTCTGCCAGACATGGCAAAGGTGAGTGGGATGTTGTTTCAATTAGTGCTGATGTCAGGAAGACTTTAAGGATGGAAAGGCTGGTGTTTGCCATGGGCTGGGAAACACATCCTGTTTTCATTTTCTCTTTCTCTTTGAGTGCCAGATAAACAGGGGAGAGTGTGCCCTCACCTTGGACCCATCCTGCCCTCTGCTGCTCAGAGGGTGTATGGCCAAGCTTGTAGAAGGACATCAGGACAAAGATATGTAATGAAAATAAGTCCAGGCTGGCTGTCCTTGTGGGCATCAGTTGCAGGCATCTGCATTGCTGCTGCCAAGAGCATGGCAAAGCAGGTAAAAGATTGCTTTTCCTTGTGTGACACAGGAGCTCTTGACTTGAAAGCAAGAGGGATGCAATAGAAAGAGCTGCAACCTCTGGAAGACATGGCAAAGGTGAGTGGGATGTTGTTTCAATTAGTGCTGATGTCAGGAAGACTTTAAGGATGGAAAGGCTGGTGTTTGCCATGGGCTGGGAAACACATCCTGTTTTCATTTTCTCTTTCTCTTTGAGTGCCAGATAAACAGGGGAGAGTGTGCCCTCACCTTGGACCCATCCTGCCATCTTCTGCTGAGATGGAGAAATGTTCCAGCTTCTAGAAGGACATCAGGACAAAGATATGTAATGAAAATAAGTCCAGGCTGGCTGTCCTTGTGGACATCAGCTGCTGGCATCTGCATTGCTGCTGCCATGAGCATGGCAAAGCAGGTAAAATATTGCTTTTCCTTGTATGACACAGGAGCTCCTGACTTGAAAGCTAGAGGGATGCAATAGAAAGAGCTGCAACCTTTGCCAGACATGGCAAAGGTGAGAGGGATGTTGTTTCCATTGCTGCTGATGTCAGGAAGGACTGTAAGGATGGAAAGGCTGGTGTTTGCCATGGGCTGGGAAACACATCTGGTTTTCATCTTCTCTTTGTGTGCCAGAAAAAAAGGAGAGTGTGCCTGCAAGCTGGACCCCTCCTGCCCTCTGCTGCTCATAGGGAGAAATGTGCCAGCTTCTAGAAGGACATAATGACAAAGATATGTAATGAAAATAAGTCCAGGCTAGCTGTCCTTGTGGGCATCAGCTGCTGGCATTTGCATTGCTGCTGCCATGAGCATGGCACAGCAGGTAAAAGGTTGCTTTTCCTTGTGTGACACAGGGGCTCTTGAGTTGAAAGCAAGTGGGATGCAATAGAAAGAGCTGCAACCTCTGCCAGACATGGCAAACTTGAGTGGGATGTTGTTTCCATAGCTGCTGATGTCAGGAAGGACTGTAAGGATGGAAAGGCTGTTGTTTGCCATGGACAGGGAAACACATCTGGTTTTCATTTTCTCTTTCTCTTTCAGTGCCAGATAAACAGGGAGAGTGTGCCCTCACCTTGGACCCCACCTGCCCTCTGCTGCTCAAAGGGAGAAATGTCCAAGCTACTAGGAAGGACATCAGGACAAAGATATGTAATGAAAATAAGTCCAGGCTGGCTGTCCTTGTGGGCATCAGGTGCTGGCATCTGCATTGGTGTTGCCATGAGCATGGCAAAGCAGGTAAAAGGTTGCTTTTCCTTGTGTGACACAGGAGCTCTTGACTTGAAAGCTAGAGGGATGCAATAGAAAGAGCTGCAACCTCTGCCAGACATGGAAAAGGTGAGTGGGATGTTGTTTCAATTAGTGCTGATGTCAGGAAGACTTTAAGGATGGAAAGGCTGGTGTTTGCCATGGGCTGGGAAACACATCTTGTTTTCATTTTCTCTTTCTCTTTGAGTGCCAGATATACTGGGGAGAGTGTGCCCTCACCTTGGACCCCTCCTGCCCTCTTCTGCTGTCATGGAGAAATGTTCCAGCTTGTAGAAGGACATCAGGACAAAGATATGTAATGAAAATAAGTCCAGGCTGGCTGTCCTTGTGGGCATCAGCTGCTGGCATCTGCATTGCTGCTGCCATGAGCATGGCAAAGCAGGTAAAAGATTGCTTTTCCTTGTGTGACACAGGAGCTCTTGACTTGAAAGCAAGAGGGATGCAATAGAAAGAGCTGCAACCTCTGCCAGACATGGCAAAGGTGAGTGGGATGTTGTTTCAGTTGCTGCTGATGTCAGGAAGGACTGTAAGGATGGGAAGTCTGGTGTTTGCCATGGGCAGGGAAACACATCTGGTTTTCATTTTCTCTTTCTCTTTGAGTGCCAGATAAACAGGGGAGAGTGTGCCCTCACCTTGGACCCATCCTGCCATCTTCTGCTGAGATGGAGAAATGTTCCAGCTTCTAGAAGGACATCAGGACAAAGATATGTAATGAAAATAAGTCCAGGCTGGCTGTCCTTGTGGACATCAGCTGCTGGCATCTGCATTGCTGCTGCCATGAGCATGGCAAAGCAGGTAAAATATTGCTTTTCCTTGTATGACACAGGAGCTCCTGACTTGAAAGCTAGAGGGATGCAATAGAAAGAGCTGCAACCTTTGCCAGACATGGCAAAGGTGAGAGGGATGTTGTTTCCATTGCTGCTGATGTCAGGAAGGACTGTAAGGATGGAAAGGCTGGTGTTTGCCATGGGCTGGGAAACACATCTGGTTTTCATCTTCTCTTTGTGTGCCAGAAAAAAAGGAGAGTGTGCCTGCAAGCTGGACCCCTCCTGCCCTCTGCTGCTCATAGGGAGAAATGTGCCAGCTTCTAGAAGGACATAATGACAAAGATATGTAATGAAAATAAGTCCAGGCTAGCTGTCCTTGTGGGCATCAGCTGCTGGCATCTGCATTGCTGCTGCCATGAGCATGGCACAGCAGGTAAAAGGTTGCTTTTCCTTGTGTGACACAGGGGCTCTTGAGTTGAAAGCAAGTGGGATGCAATAGAAAGAGCTGCAACCTCTGCCAGACATGGCAAACTTGAGTGGGATGTTGTTTCCATAGCTGCTGATGTCAGGAAGGACTGTAAGGATGGAAAGGCTGTTGTTTGCCATGGACAGGGAAACACATCTGGTTTTCATTTTCTCTTTCTCTTTCAGTGCCAGATAAACAGGGAGAGTGTGCCCTCACCTTGGAACCCACCTGCCCTCTGCTGCTCAAAGGGAGAAATGTCCAAGCTACTAGGAAGGACATCAGGACAAAGATATGTAATGAAAATAAGTCCAGGCTGGCTGTCCTTGTGGGCATCAGGTGCTGGCATCTGCATTGGTGTTGCCATGAGCATGGCAAAGCAGGTAAAAGGTTGCTTTTCTTTGTGTGACACAGGAGCTCTTGACTTGAAAGCTAGAGGGATGCAATAGAAAGAGCTGCAACCTCTGGCAGACATGGCAAAGGTGAGTGGGATGTTGTTTCAGTTGCTGCTGATGTCAGGAAGGACTGTAAGGATGGAAAGTCTGGTGTTTGCCATGGGCAGGGAAACACATCTGGTTTTCATTTTCTCTTTCTCTTTGAGTGCCAGATAAACAGGGGAGAGTGTGCCCTCACCTTGGACCCATCCTGCCATCTTCTGCTGAGATGGAGAAATGTTCCAGCTTGTAGAAGGACATCAGGACAAAGATATGTAATGAAAATAAGTCCAGGCTGGCTGTCCTTGTGGGCATCAGCTGCAGGCATCTGCATTGCTGCTGCCATGAGCATGGCAAAGCAGGTAAAAGATTGCTTTTCCTTGTGTGACACAGGAGCTCTTGAGTTGAAAGCTAGAGGGATGCAATAGAAAGAGCTGCAACCTCTGCCAGACATGGCAAACTTGAGTGGGATGTTGTTTCCATAGCTGCTGATGTCAGGAAGGACTGTAAGGATGGAAAGGCTGTTGTTTGCCATGGACAGGGAAACACATCTGGTTTTCATTTTCTCTTTCTCTTTCAGTGCCAGATAAACAGGGAGAGTGTGCCCTCACCTTGGACCCCACCTGCCCTCTGCTGCTCAAAGGGAGAAATGTCCAAGCTACTAGGAAGGACATCAGGACAAAGATATGTAATGAAAATAAGTCCAGGCTGGCTGTCCTTGTGGGCATCAGGTGCTGGCATCTGCATTGGTGTTGCCATGAGCATGGCAAAGCAGGTAAAAGGTTGCTTTTCCTTGTGTGACACAGGAGCTCTTGACTTGAAAGCTAGAGGGATGCAATAGAAAGAGCTGCAACCTCTGCCAGACATGGCAAAGGTGAGTGGGATGTTGTTTCAATTAGTGCTGATGTCAGGAAGACTTTAAGGATGGAAAGGCTGGTGTTTGCCATGGGCTGGGAAACACATCTTGTTTTCATTTTCTCTTTCTCTTTGAGTGCCAGATATACAGGGGAGAGTGTGCCCTCACCTTGGACCCCTCCTGCCCTCTTCTGCTGTCATGGAGAAATGTTCCAGCTTGTAGAAGGACATCAGGACAAAGATATGTAATGAAAATAAGTCCAGGCTGGCTGTCCTTGTGGGCATCAGCTGCTGGCATCTGCATTGCTGCTGCCATGAGCATGGCACAGCAGGTAAAAGATTGCTTTTCCTTGTGTGACACAGGAGCTCTTGACTTGAAAGCTAGAGGGATACAATAGAAAGAGCTGCAACCTCTGCCAGACATGGCAAAGGTGAGTGGGATGTTGTTTCAGTTGCTGCTGATGTCAGGAAGGACTGTAAGGATGGAAAGGCTGGTGTTTGCCATGGGCTGGGAAACACATCCTGTTTTCATTTTCTCTTTCTCTTTGAGTGCAAGATAAACAGGGGAGAGTGTGCCCTCACCTTGGACCCATCCTGCCATCTTCTGCTGAGATGGAGAAATGTTCCAGCTTGTAGAAGGACATCAGGACAAAGATATGTAATGAAAATAAGTCCAGGCTGGCTGTCCTTGTGGGCATCAGTTGCAGGCATCTGCATTGCTGCTGCCAAGAGCATGGCAAAGCAGGTAAAAGATTGCTTTTCCTTGTGTGACACAGGAGCTCTTGACTTGAAAGCTAGAGGGATGCAATAGAAAGAGCTGCAACCTCTGCCAGACATGGCAAAGGTGAGTGGGATGTTGTTTCAATTAGTGCTGATGTCAGGAAGACTTTAAGGATGGAAAGGCTGGTGTTTGCCATGGGCTGGGAAACACATCCTGTTTTCATTTTCTCTTTCTCTTTGAGTGCCAGATAAACAGGGGAGAGTGTGCCCTCACCTTGGACCCATCCTGCCCTCTGCTGCTCAGAGGGTGTATGGCCAAGCTTGTAGAAGGACATCAGGACAAAGATATGTAATGAAAATAAGTCCAGGCTGGCTGTCCTTGTGGGCATCAGTTGCAGGCATCTGCATTGCTGCTGCCAAGAGCATGGCAAAGCAGGTAAAAGATTGCTTTTCCTTGTGTGACACAGGAGCTCTTGACTTGAAAGCAAGAGGGATGCAATAGAAAGAGCTGCAACCTCTGGAAGACATGGCAAAGGTGAGTGGGATGTTGTTTCAATTAGTGCTGATGTCAGGAAGACTTTAAGGATGGAAAGGCTGGTGTTTGCCATGGGCTGGGAAACACATCCTGTTTTCATTTTCTCTTTCTCTTTGAGTGCCAGATAAACAGGGGAGAGTGTGCCCTCACCTTGGACCCATCCTGCCCTCTGCTGCTCAGAGGGTGTATGGCCAAGCTTGTAGAAGGACATCAGGACAAAGATATGTAATGAAAATAAGTCCAGGCTGGCTGTCCTTGTGGGCATCAGCTGCTGGCATCTGCATTGCTGCTGCCATGAGCATGGCAAAGCAGGTAAAAGATTGCTTTTCCTTGTGTGACACAGGAGCTCTTGACTTGAAAGCAAGAGGGATGCAATAGAAAGAGCTGCAACCTCTGCCAGACATGGAAAAGGTGAGTGGGATGTTGTTTCAGTTGCTGCTGATGTCAGGAAGGACTGTAAGGATGGGAAGTCTGGTGTTTGCCATGGGCAGGGAAACACATCTGGTTTTCATTTTCTCTTTCTCTTTGAGTGCCAGATAAACAGGGGAGAGTGTGCCCTCACCTTGGACCCATCCTGCCATCTTCTGCTGAGATGGAGAAATGTTCCAGCTTCTAGAAGGACATCAGGACAAAGATATGTAATGAAAATAAGTCCAGGCTGGCTGTCCTTGTGGACATCAGCTGCTGGCATCTGCATTGCTGCTGCCATGAGCATGGCAAAGCAGGTAAAATATTGCTTTTCCTTGTATGACACAGGAGCTCCTGACTTGAAAGCTAGAGGGATGCAATAGAAAGAGCTGCAACCTTTGCCAGACATGGCAAAGGTGAGAGGGATGTTGTTTCCATTGCTGCTGATGTCAGGAAGGACTGTAAGGATGGAAAGGCTGGTGTTTGCCATGGGCTGGGAAACACATCTGGTTTTCATCTTCTCTTTGTGTGCCAGAAAAAAAGGAGAGTGTGCCTGCAAGCTGGACCCCTCCTGCCCTCTGCTGCTCATAGGGAGAAATGTGCCAGCTTCTAGAAGGACATAATGACAAAGATATGTAATGAAAATAAGTCCAGGCTAGCTGTCCTTGTGGGCATCAGCTGCTGGCATTTGCATTGCTGCTGCCATGAGCATGGCACAGCAGGTAAAAGGTTGCTTTTCCTTGTGTGACACAGGGGCTCTTGAGTTGAAAGCAAGTGGGATGCAATAGAAAGAGCTGCAACCTCTGCCAGACATGGCAAACTTGAGTGGGATGTTGTTTCCATAGCTGCTGATGTCAGGAAGGACTGTAAGGATGGAAAGGCTGTTGTTTGCCATGGACAGGGAAACACATCTGGTTTTCATTTTCTCTTTCTCTTTCAGTGCCAGATAAACAGGGAGAGTGTGCCCTCACCTTGGACCCCACCTGCCCTCTGCTGCTCAAAGGGAGAAATGTCCAAGCTACTAGGAAGGACATCAGGACAAAGATATGTAATGAAAATAAGTCCAGGCTGGCTGTCCTTGTGGGCATCAGGTGCTGGCATCTGCATTGGTGTTGCCATGAGCATGGCAAAGCAGGTAAAAGGTTGCTTTTCCTTGTGTGACACAGGAGCTCTTGACTTGAAAGCTAGAGGGATGCAATAGAAAGAGCTGCAACCTCTGCCAGACATGGAAAAGGTGAGTGGGATGTTGTTTCAATTAGTGCTGATGTCAGGAAGACTTTAAGGATGGAAAGGCTGGTGTTTGCCATGGGCTGGGAAACACATCTTGTTTTCATTTTCTCTTTCTCTTTGAGTGCCAGATATACTGGGGAGAGTGTGCCCTCACCTTGGACCCCTCCTGCCCTCTTCTGCTGTCATGGAGAAATGTTCCAGCTTGTAGAAGGACATCAGGACAAAGATATGTAATGAAAATAAGTCCAGGCTGGCTGTCCTTGTGGGCATCAGCTGCTGGCATCTGCATTGCTGCTGCCATGAGCATGGCAAAGCAGGTAAAAGATTGCTTTTCCTTGTGTGACACAGGAGCTCTTGACTTGAAAGCAAGAGGGATGCAATAGAAAGAGCTGCAACCTCTGCCAGACATGGCAAAGGTGAGTGGGATGTTGTTTCAGTTGCTGCTGATGTCAGGAAGGACTGTAAGGATGGAAAGTCTGGTGTTTGCCATGGGCAGGGAAACACATCTGGTTTCCAATAGACCCCAACAATGAGACATCAGGTCGCCGTGTGGGCTCCTGGGTGACACTGCCATTTCCCAGCCATTGCAGCCTAGGGGCAAATAAAGTAAAATACTTCAGAAAGATCTCACACTGATTGCATATTTTACTGTTCTTTTACACAAAACAGAAGGGGAGGGCAGCAGATGCATGCAGCTGCATCAACACCCAGGCTGCTAAAGGAATGGAAAGACAGAAACATCAAATATCAATGCCTTATTCTAATGCAAGGAGGGAAGCTTTTTTCAATGTTACTTTTTATCATTAAAATAAGCAGTTGGCACTCTTAAAGGAAAATCCTAGGCCCCAGGTTCTGGCAGTGTGGCAATCTGGACTCAGCTGTGAAAGATCCAAACAGTCTGTTCCAGATTTTAACATCCCTTCTATGCATTCACAAGTTTTCTCTCTTGACTTCCCCTTACAGCCGTTAGATGCCAGCAAAACATCCCACAAACACTCCTTACCTCTGTGCACACAGGCACCCATCCAACCAGAGCCATCAGTCATTCCCAGCCATGCGCTCTTCCTCCAATCATGGTCAGCATCACACGGCCGTCACGCAGCTCACTTGACTCAGTTTTTCTCTTCTTTCTGGAGGTGTCCTTGCTTCTCAGCCTTACCTTCTCGTGATGTTTATCTCGCTCTGCAGCTCCTGCTCTGAATAGGCTTTCTTGTATTCCCGCATGACAGGCACAAAATGCAGCCACAGCCCCTGCCACCAAGGTCAGCTCTTCAGCACACATTACCTGAGGAGCACTTGGCAACTCCTGCAACCTGAGCAGTGCCAGGAAGACTGTTTCACTTCTGCTTCTCCTGGCTCAGAAATTCATTTTCCTACCTAGAAAATGGAAAAAGAAAAGAAAGAAAAAAAATCCTGACATAAAGCAGACACAATTGATACTATGGAATTCTGGAAGGCAAGGGATTTGCCCTCTATGATGAGAAGTTGACTGCAAAGAACTCAGAAGAGCCATGAGCAGGTTGTGAACTTGTGGGTAAAATCAGGAAGTGCAGCAGTGCAGGGCTTCTGGAGGTGAGGGTCTGCTACAGCCGCCTGGAAAGAGAGCCTGTTGGTGGGAGCTGCTTACTGCAGCCAGCAGAAGCATCGCACTCACTGACTCTCATCCTGATGGGGGATTCCAGTCAGTCTGGGAAATCAGCATGGCTGGCTGCAAGCAATCTGACAGACTCCTGGAGTGCAGTGAGAATCACTCTGTGGTGCAGGCATTGGGCACAGCAAGCAGAAGGGAAGCATTGCTGGACATGGTGCACACCAGGGGTTACGACAGGAGGCGGTCAGGGCTGCAGTGACCATGCCCTCCTTGAGTTGGTGATCTCAAGGAATGCGGGCCTGGCAGGAAGCAAAGGCAGGAGCCTGAACTTCAGGAGAGCCAGCTGCAGGCTGTTCCAGGAATTCTTGGACAAGATCCTCTGGACAACTGTTTGTAGGGGCAAAGGGATGGAAAAGAGCTGGTCACTTTCTCAGAAAAAACCTTCCTCAGGTTGCACGCTGAGCTGCAGGAGAGGAAGGGGAGGAGGTGCCAGCACGGCTCTGCACGATGCTCTGCCACACTGGGCAGCTTGATCATGGCTCAGCAGTGGGATCCGACGAGGAGAAGGGGAGAAGGAAATCAAGGATGGGAGGGAGCCATCAGACACAGTCAATAAGTGTCTGTGAAGTCTTGCAGACCGAGAGATTCCCAGGTTGTTTCTGCTTTTGCAGCATTTGTGTGCTGCAGGGTGAGCAAAAGGTTCTGCTGCTTGATTCTTCTGCAGGAGCCGCCTAAAAGGGAAATGGCCACTGAGCTGCAGACCAAGCAGTACTGCCTGACGTTGGCCAGGGGGAGCTTCTCCTGCCGCAGTGTGCTGATGACAGGTCTGGAGATGATCTGCAGGGCCAGTTCGTAGATGGGAGCCAGGAAAGGACATGATGGGAGGAGGGAGGTGTTAAGCAACAGCCAAGGCATGGAAATGCATCAGAAAGCCCTGAAAAGCGTCACAAAGCCACAGCCAGGAAGCTTGGGAGTATCATGAGCAGCATCCAGGATGCGAGAGATTATTTGCTACCATGCCAAATGGTAGCAGAGCTCCCCCTGCAGACATCCCAAAGCCAGACAAAACAGGAACAAACCCGGAGCTGTGCTGCACGCACCCCACGGCCACAGCATTGCAAGCTGGGGTGCCTTGCTGTGTGCTGCATTCATCCCAGTCCGTGTGAATGAAGACTCTGGAGGCAGTCAAGGCGTTGGTTGAGCACAAGTGTGCTTTTATTATTAAATAAAGGACAGGAGGGTGTGAGAGGTCCACGGTGAAGATGGGACTCATCCTGTCTTGTCATGGAGAGAGTGGCTCAGAGCTCTCAGTGCTGCTGTCCTGTGCCTGAGACTGGAGGCCTGATTGAAAGTCCCCCTGCAAGAGGCTCTGCTCCTCCTCACTGATGCTGACCTGCTCCTGCATGGAGGTGCTGCTGTCGGGGCACTCACACTGTGCTTGGGATGGGCTGCACTGCATGGACTCCTGGTTACAATCCAGGCTGGCGACTGTGGTGTCTTGCAGGCCCAGGTCAGCAACTTCAGCAGAGCCAGGTGTAATGAGGGCATGGACTTCGATGAGCTCCTTCTCTCCATCACTGTTTTCATGTGGAAGGCTGCTGTTGGAACTGCAGCAATTTGTGCTTCCTAAGAGCTCTCCACTGATGGAAGCACACAGAGCTTCCTCGCTACTTGCCCTGGATCTTGTGGGTTGGCAAGGGCTCGATTCACCTAGAAAGGATACACAGGGGTTAGTGTCAAACTTTCACAAGCTGAATTATGACAGTGGTTGATCAGAGGTGTACTGAAGACATTAGGCAGGGGCTGGAATGGCAGAAGGAGATACAAGTGCAGAGCAAGCTTGAATTGTATGTTCCTGAAAAGCAGGGATTTGGAAGCTGCATTTGCACCCTTACCTGCCAGGACTACCACTGCTGTTTCTGAGGGCTGCCTGGCATTGCGCTGCAGTTGGCGTTTGCTGCCAGAGGATGGCTTTCTGAGCCTGAAGCAGCAACACCAACTGCTAGCTGGTGATTCCTCACTCTTGCTCGGTGGATTTTGCCTGGAGAGAGAAAACAGCCAACGCTGTGAGTCGTGCGTGGTGCAGGGTGAGGGAAGAGCTGCACTGAGCTCTTGGCAGCAGTTGCTTGTTCCTAGCACTGCCTGGTTTCTGCAGAAAAACAGAAAAACCCACCCAAACAATGATGCTAGGTGCTGGAAAAGAAAGTCCTCTTTACCTGTCAGATGGAAAGTCGATGACGGTGTGGAATTTGCCCTGCCCAGCTGCAGGGCTTTCTTCCACTTTGATGTCCCTGCTGCTCTCTGTCACAGGGGGAGAGCTGCTGTGGCCTCGCCTCTGTGCCTGTGCCTCCTCCAGGCTGAGCAGCTTTGTGGCAGCAGAAGAGACCCCCACAGACTTGGGCCCTGGGAGAGAATTGTGCCCTGTCAGGGAAAACCACAGGTAAGAGCGAGGATCAGAAAGCAGCAGCACAGCCACCACAGTTCTGGGGGAGGTGCTGTATTTTTCTCAGGCTTGCTTATCCGAGACACTGGAAGAAGAGGAGCCCAAAATAACCATGTGGGCAGAGGTGTGTTTATGGCAAAGGAAACGGTCATCATTAAGAGCAGCTTACTGTATCAAAATAGGCAAGGAAAAACCCAAGGAAATGGGGGCAGGGAACTGAGAAAGCTTTGCTGCAACGCTTGCATCAAGCTTCTCCTGCATGCAAACCATAATAATGATGGTTTCCTCCTTGTAAATTTTGGGCTTGGACATTCTCAGCATCCAGCAACAGGATGCCATACCCTAATGGAAGCGAGAGGTCTGCTGTCCCCTTGATAGTAAAAGAGTATCTCAAAGGTCCCGGAGAAGGCCTGCATTTGGTCAAGGTGTCAGGTCAAGATAAAGCTAATGGAGGAAGACACTCACCTGCTGCATTTGCAATGTCTGCTCTGGATTTGGAGCCGAAGAGGACGTCTGTGTGGTTGATGATGAATTCCACCACATCTGACTGTGTCTGCAGCTCCATGCAGGCAGCTCTTCCGCTGGCGCAGGCAGACTCGTTCTGCTGTGATCTGTAGAAAAGGCAGATTTTAGAAGTCATTTCTCCAAGACCGTTTCCCCGAGTCTGAATTGTTGCAGCCAAAAGCTGTCAGCTGAGGCTCTGGAGACTTCCGCAGTGGGCAATCAGTGATGCCACTGCAGAAATTCCCCTGGATGATCAAGGACACGTCAGTCCCATCTCAACAAGACTGCAGAAATTGTCACCTAGACATTGTGCCCGTGGGGATGGAGAACAGCCCAGGCTCCTGCTCTGCTGTCAGCCACAGATTTTACAGGAGAAGAGCACATTTGATGGAGAAAAAGGGAGGACTGTTTTTTTTTTTTTACTGGAGAACAGATGAAGCGTTGTGTTGGAACAGAACCAGCAGTTTACCTTAAGAGGTTTGGAGCCCACACAATGGCTAGGTTCTTGGCATGCATGTTGGTTATACTAAAGCTCCCAGCCAGACACGCCAAGTGTCTCATCAGGAACTCCAGTGTCCTGGAAAACAAGAGAGGCAAACGTTCAGCACCAACGAGCATGCCGTGCTGCAATTCAGAAAGCAAACCTCCATTCATGCTACTTCTTGTGATTGCTACTGTCACCGAAGGTGAAGTAGATCCAACTTGACTGAGTGCCACGCTGCAGCACCAAGCCCCAGCACAGCACAGCCGCAGCCATCAGCTGCACCAAGCGTGCCCCCGTGCCCAGGAACTGACCCCATAAAGTAAGCCCATGGAGCCTTCAACCCTTCAGCATACACAGGCATCGTGTTGCCGGCGTGAGACAGAGCCTGGAACCGCATCGTTGCCCTCTGCAATGCAGCAGGGCTGAGCTCAGCAGGCTGAGGGCAGCACTGACCTGTAGTGAGGAGCGGGCAGCTGCTGGATGACGTCCTGCATTCTGAGCAGCCGCTCCTCCTCTGTAGCGGCACCAACAGCATCCTGGAGTAGTGCAGAAAGGGAGCGAGACACCAATCAGGCTAGTACACCACTGCGAGTAAACCTCGTGGGGCTGACAGCAAAAGGGCCTCCGAGCTGGGGCACTGCTGCAGCCATCTGCCAAGAGGCCCAGGAAGAGGGAAATGAAAGACGTGGCCTTGTGCTTACCGAGAACTTGCCGTACAGCTGGTGGGTGAGCAGAGGGTTCGGGAGCTCCCTGAAGTACATCTTGCAGAGGGAGCTCACGCTGTGAATGTCACGGACGGTGAGCTCAGGAATCTGCTCCGACTCAAATTCCTGCCTGGAGAGAGGGACGCAAACCCGGTTGAGCGAGAGGAAGGCAAGCCCAAAGCCACACCAGATGCACTCAGGCTGTGTCAGTCGCAGCACTCTTACCGCAGTCTCTGGATGTTGGACGCGACGCCGGACAGGCGGTATATCCCCTGCACCACGCCGTGCTGCTCAATGAACTCAGCGCAGCTCTGGAGGACCTGGGGGACTGAAGAACACGTGCCAGCCGTCAGTGGAGCTCCTGATTCAATCGTGCTGCAGGCTGTGCTCCCGGGAGTCACATCCCATCCACTAAGCCCAGCCAGGCTTGGCTGAAGCAAATACAGATGTGCTTGTCTCTTAGGAGCATCCGCCTCACTTTATCCTTCAGCCATCAACTCCCATTACACGTGTCTCCACGGCTATCAGCCTGCCCCCTGCTAGATATGAGCTCCCTTTCATCTTCTTTAGATGCCCAGCAGAGGAAGATCTCAGGAATAGGCAGCTCCTTACCATCACGACCGGAGTGGAGAAGATGCTCTCCCAGGTCACCGCCAAACACCCTTTCCTTCTCCACCTCCCGCTCGGTCGGTTTCTTTGGGCGGGCCTTCACCAAGGAACGAAGGAAGGTGAGGATCTTGCTGCGTTTCTTGGGCACTGCACAACAAAAGGAAGAAACCAGGTCATTTCAGGTCTGGCTCCGTTGGACGAGGCCGAGCACAGCACATTCTACAGAGCACGTCAGAACGGGAAGAACATTACCAACCAGTACATACAAAAAGGGATTTTCTCCATCTCTGGAGGAGCCCAAGGCCAGGTTGGATGGGGCCCTGGGCAGCCTGATCTAGTCTCACATTAAATGTGGGGGCTGGGAGACCATCCTGAGGCGGGAGGGTTGGAGCATGATGATCCCTGAGGTCCCTTCCATCCAAAGCCATTCTATGAAGATTCTATAGTTTCCCCAAGTCCAATCATAAACACAGGAGGATTGGGCCAAATCCCTGCCCCATGGCGTGCATGAAGAATCATCAACCCAGAGGACAATGTGGCATGGATAAAGGAGGTACTAAACATGGAACACACCCCAAAAAAGACTTCATTTTGCTTCCCCACACCATGAAATGTAACATCCATACCTGGCTTTGGCACTGAGTTGATGAGTGCCTCAGGAATGTTCTTATTAATGAGTTCCACACACTCCCCTGGGAAAAATCCAACCTGTAACAAGAAGAAAAGAGAGGCCAACTATTGCATGCAGCACTTCTCAGATCTGAACTGTTAAACCAAAAGCCAGATAACATTTCCCTCGGAACGTGCTTGCCTGACGTTCCATAAGACTATCCAGCAGAAAATCGCCATAGTTCACAGCATAAAGGTAATAATTTTTCAACATTTGCAGCCAAAGGCAAGGTCCTCTGACACCGACACAGGGAAACTGTTTATGTCCTTTAGGCATCCTGTGCAGGCAGAGCAGCTTTAAGCTGAGATTCCTGCCTCTACTGAAGTTGCACTCTCCAATCTGAAGCTTGTGCCTACCTGGAAGCCGAGCTTGCCTCTCCACCAGGGGGTCAGCTCCTTTGGTGGCATGTCGATGACACACACGATGTCTCCCACCTGCAAGAGATTGCAGTGTCAATCCCAGCTTCAGTACGGCTGGGAAAGCACAGCTCAAATGTCTGCATTCTTCTGCACTGCCAAACATCGCCGAGCATTAAAGCACTTGCACCAGTGCAGCTCTGAAGGCATTTGCCATTGTAAAATTGAGCAACAAGGAACGCCTTGAACTGCTTACCTCAAAGGAGAGTTCATCCGCTGCCTGGGCAACGTGTCTCTTAATAGCATGGGCAGCAGCAATAGCTGGAACATTCACAGGTGCCACCTCATGGTCCAGCAGGGGCTTCCCCTTGTTCTCAGCCTGAAACAGAGAGCACAGGCCACGGTGAGGAGCTGGGAACCAACAAGGAGGATTTCAAGGTGAGGAGCACATCTGCAGAGAAAGCTGCAGGAAATGCACTCGGTCCTTATCATGGGCACTTCAGAAGGAACTGCAAGTCTAATAACGGCTGTTTCTCTCCCTGGTGTGCAGCAGGCACACGCCAGCAAAGATGCAACTCTCCCCACCCAGGCTAATCAGCAATGGCACTGACGCAGACAGGTGGCCTTGTCCATTTTGCCCCATCCTTTCCTGCGCTCTTTGTGCAGGAAGGCTGACTGTTTAAGATGCTAGGAGACCGTGAAGAGGGAAACCAAAGCTACGGCTGCAGTTACAAGGTGCAAACAGTGCCATTGCAAGCACCAAGCAGCTCTCTTGAGCAGTCCAACCAACAGCGAGGCCAAACAGAGCAGAGAATGATTGTTGTTTCTGCAGCCATTTCAAGGGAAAAGTCAGTAGAGGACAAACCCCACAGCCGAGATGGCTCTGGTACTTTGATAAACTTGCCACTCTTGCACTGCTGTCTTGCCACAGAGGAGCTCTCTTGGAAAGCAGGAGAGCACATCTGCGGCTCACTCTGCTGGCTGCAGTCAGGGAACAAAGACCAATCAGAGCTTCATACTCTACCTCTGTCCATGCCAGGTCAGGCCCACAGCTGATCTCGCTGCACGCCACAGCCATCAGCGTAGGTGTGACAAGCTGGAACTGAAAAGAAACACACTTTTATTTTCTCTGTTCACATCTCTGCTGTGCTCCCTACAGCTGTCGGGCACACTCACACAGCCCAAGCACGCCTGCTGGTGTCCCTGGTGATGCTGTGCAGCTCTGCACAAGCTGGGGCTGGGACTCTTGGCCTAAGGGACTGGTTTACTTAAGACCAGCTGGTCACAGCACCACAGACAGCATCCTTCTGAGGGCTGAGCTGCAGAGCACGTGGAGAAAACCCACACGTGACCAGCGTCCCATCAAAGCTGGATGAGGCTGTGTTACTAAACACGGGGCGTCACGGGCTGCTAAAGCATGTGGGGGGACAAAGCATGGCAGGTACCTGGCAAGAGATCAGAACGAGGGAGACAAATCTCACGAATCCGCAGCCGTTCCTTGTCACTTTGCTCTGATCTTCCACGAGCAAAAGCTGCAGCAGGGTAGCAGGCAGAGGGTGGAGAGAGGAGAGAGAAAGAGCAGGTCAGTTTGCTTCCACGGTTTAGCAAAGACTACGAGGGAAAAACCAAAATCTGCCCTCCCTCATCTTAAAACCTTAAGTTTTCAACTTAAAACCATTTCCCCTTGTCCTGCTGTTATCTACCCTTTCAAAGAGTTGATTCCCCTCCTCTTTGTAGGCTCCCTTTAGGTACTGAAGGCTGCCATGAGGTCACCCCACAGCCTTCATTTCTCCAGGCTGAACAAGCCCAGCTCCCTCAGCCTGTCTTTGCAGGGGAGGTGCTCCTGTCCCCTGATCATCTCTGTGGCTCGCCTCTGGACCCTCTCCAACAGCTCCCTGTCTTTCTGGACACTGTACTGCAGCTGGGGCCTCACAAGAGCAGAGCTTGAGAGAGGGGGAAGATCACCTCCCTGTCCCTCATGGCCACCCCTCTGCTGATGGAGATAATGTGATCCTATGAGCTCCGCCAGCCAGCAGTTCTCAGCACTCACTGTCCCCCCGTCTCTCCCACACTGTCTCAGCTTACCTACAAGGTGCTGCACAGGACGGTGTGAAGACAAAGGGACGCAGTCGGTGCACAAGTGCAACAAGCGAGCTGCTCAGTCAGAGCTCCAGCGCTCCAATGAAGGGACGCAGCACGCACTGCTCCTCCCCTCATTCTAGCCCTTATGACATCACTGAGGGCCACCAGGCTGCTCCACCACGACGGACAGGGTGGGGAGGCAAGACCAGTCACAAGGGCAGAAGATTCCAACAGCCCAGCCCAACGTTCTGGAATCAGGGGCTGCTTGGAATTCTACCCCAGCCAAATCCTGGAGAAGCTGGCACGGGGTCGTCATGACCAAAGCGCAGGACCTGGCGCTTGCTCTTGTTGAGCCTCGCACAACTGGCCTCAGTGCATCCCTCTGGAGGGCCTTCCTGCCCTCAGCCAGATGGACGCTTCCTCCCAGCAGCGTACCTTGCAGTGCTGGGCCCATGTCAAATCCACACTAGAGTGGGTTTTGTTACATTCAAGGGCATGTTGCAGCACCCATCTATTTCACCTGGAAGGAAATAAAGCAGGAGATGGGAGAAACACAGAACTGCTGCCAGACTGCTTTATCCCTTTCTCAGCCCAACTTCCCTTGCCTCATCCCCTACCCCAACTCCTGGATGATGCCCACAGGCTGATAGTTGGATCTCAAATCCATAGGAATCCTTTCACAGGACTCCATCAAAAAGGCTGTCACACTTGTTCCGTACACTCACACTGACCCAGCAGTGGTATCACAGTCACTTAACACACACACAACAACCAAACCCCGAGCATGCACATCCCTTCCTGCGTGACTGCAGCCCACAGCTCCCCTTCACACCTCCGTGGATCTCTGGTGTTTTACACTGATGCAGCCTCGCTGCAGCTCCGTGGCTGTCACACAAGGCCTGCAGGACCTCTTTCTCTGCAAACCCCGTCTGCAGGCATTGGTTCACGAGGTTCACCTCCTGCCCTCCTGAGCAAAAACAAGCACTAAGAACAAGAGCAAAGCACGCTGGACTCGACCTGGCTGGATCCCCAACCCTCAGTCCTGTCAGACGGACCCTGGTGTGGAGACTCATCCCCAAAGCCTGGCTGGACATCAGCACAGGCATCATTCTTCAAACGCCCCATCCAAGCAGCAAGGGATCAAAGCGTTGGCACAGCTGAAACAGAAATGCTGTGTGAGTTTCCTGTTAGCACTGAGCAGGAACAAATCTACCGCTGAGCAGCAGGATGTGAGACAAGCAGCAGAAGACACCCAACCTGCAGAACCAGCTCGTTTGGGGTCGGTCCAGATGTTTGTCTGCTCCCTTCCCTGGCCCAGGCCAAGCTTGTGAGCTGCTCCTCCTTGGTGCAGGGGGAAATGGTGCAGATGCCATGTGGTGGCTATGCACAGCATGCCTTTTACTTGCTTTTCCTCTCTCCATCTGCCAATAGCAAACAGCATCTCCAGCCTCCAGAGATCACTGAGTCCAACCCCTGCACAACAGTGAAAAAAAAGATATGATAAGGGGTACTTAAAGCACAGCATCTGTAATCAGATCAGACTCCTGCACTGTGAAGACTTCCATGAGTATTCCTGCAGAGTGCATCACTTAGTCTCTCTTTAGCCTTGTGTTCATGGTTTTCCTGTAAGAGCTTGTCTAAACACTGCCTATAATCGTGGTTATGCTAGAAGCATTTGGATTTATTGATCCTCAGTGTGATTTCAATAACAAATGCAGATGTTTTTTTGTTAGGGACAGCTTTCAATTTCTCAAATGAAATTTCAATATTGCATTAGGTGTTGACAACCACGGGGCTGCAGTACAGAGAATTACAGGGAGATTAATTTCTCCATCTCCATTCTCCTAGACATTTATGATTACAGTGATGTAGTTATAGACAAAGTTGCAAGATACCAAAGCTAGAATAACCTCTTGGTGCAGCAGGATGTCTGGAGCCCAAGTGCAGAGTCTCAGTGTTGCAAAGCCTTGAAGAGGTGCATCGTATGTGCTGGGGCTGATGACACAGACACTGGAGCAAGGCCAGTGTGATGTTAGAAACTTGACCAGCAGCTGATCTGTTGTCAGCCATTTCTGGACACAAACGGGATCTGGTCGACTTAGGACATGACCTTTGGGCTGGAGAGCAACTCCCCGAGGAATCACACAGCCACTGCAGACCGTTGGCAAGAACCCCATACCAAAACAGCTCATCTGCAATCAGTTTTTAATCTGTGCAGCAGTGACTGGAACAGGCACACGCTCTCTGGAATTGCAGGAATGTTCACAAGTGGAATGGACATCACCTGTGTGCTCCAGCTCTTCTGTGTGCATGCGAGGAGCAGTGATCCCCCTGCACCCAGGGCTGCAATAAAGTCCTGTGGGCTTTCTAAGCTGCCCACCAGCAGCCCAGGCTGCCCAGAGCCACATCCAGCCTGGCCTTGGATGCCTGCAGGGATGGGGCATCCACAGCCTCCTTGGGCAACCTGTTCCAGTGCCTCACCACCCTCTGGCTGAAAAACTTCCTCCTCACATCCAACCTAAACCTCAACAGCCCCCGTCTCAGTTTAAAGCCATTCCCCACTTGTCCCATCACTATCCACCCTCCAAAACAAAACACCTCGGCTGTTCAACACTGAAAGAGCAAAATAACCCACAGCTCTTACTTCCACTGTATGCATTTAATTCCAAACTTAAGGTCACAGGTTAATTACTCAGGTGATCCTTCCTGACAGAAGAACTACTCGTAGTGATGTGTAGGAGTAAGGAACAGTTTGAAAAGGTCATGGACATATTAGAACTTGCAGCATTTATCTTAATAGATGCCTACATTGCACAGCATTTTGTAAAACACACGTTACAAGTACTGTGCATTGGATTACACTATATCAAACTCTAAGTAACAATACAGGTTGCTTTTAAATCTACACTTACATGTTTTCTTCTAACTCCTTGATAAAATTCCTTACTACCTTCAGTTTTATAGCCAAAGCAGTGTTTGAGCTGGTAATGTACTCTTGAACAGCACTGCTGCCTTTAGCATTTGTATGTTTAGATCTGAAAAGAGAACTTGGTCATTATTTCATGATGAGAGAATCTTATATGACAAAACAGAATTACAAAAATCTGACAATACTGTAAAATGCCAGCGTAAGAATGTGGCTTTGATTTTTTTTTTCTTTTTTTTTTCTTCTTTTTCTCTTTTTTTTTTTTTTTTTTTTTTTAATGGTGAGTGTACCATTAATTCAGGACAAGAATTTTGTTTGTAAGTCGATCTCTATAACTGTTCTTGGCATCATTCTGTAGGATGAACTAGATACATGGAATTTGGCACTGGCTCCCCAGGGCAGTGGTTTGGCACTGAGCTGACAAAGGCCAAAGAGCATTTGCACAAGGCTCTCAGACACAGGGCTTGACCCATACGAGGTCCGGTGTGGAACCAGGAGGTGGAATACATGATCCTCGAGGTCCCTTCCAAATACAGATATTCCATGATCCTCTAATACTTATATTCCCAAGTCCTGTACACAGTGCTCAGATGCTTAATCGAAAGGTTCCATGAAACAGTGAGGTATCTATGTCCCTTTACCACTCAGTTATTCAATTTGCCACATGGATCTTTCATCCAGTCACATTAAAAAAACACTCAAAGTATTTCCTTCAGTCTTCCATTCTGATAGAGCTTTCTGGAGCAAATAAAGAGTTGCAACTCAGAATGTCCACACCTCCCTTCCTGCACCCTGCATACTTTTTTCATTGTACTGTGATTACGTACCATTCTATTGTCACCCTCATTCTGTCATTATCTAGGCAGTTTACTGACATTAAATTTTCCAGCAACAGATGCCCACAAGTACAGCCAGCCTGGACTTATTTCCAATACTTACCTTTGTCCTGATGTCCTTGTAGGAGGTGGGACATTTCTCCAACTCAGCAGCAGAGGGCAGGAGGGGTCCAAGGTGAGGGCACGCTCTCCTCTCTTTTTCTGGCACTCAAAGACAAAGGGAACAAGAAAACCAGATGTGTTTCCCTGCCCATGGCAAACACCAGCCTTTCCATCCTTACAGTCCTTCCTGCCATCAGCAGAGACATTGTGCTTTCTTGTGCCACTTCATCCCTTTAGCATCTGGCATTCTAACAAAAAAGTACTTACAAGGAATTTTAATATTTTCATATTAAATGTCAGAATTAGAACCTCATATTTACCAAATATTTAAAACGTTCAAGCCAGGGAGAAGTGAATTGATGTTGTATTTAGCATTCAGATAAGAACTTGTAAAGGAAGTAAAAAGTGCTGCTTTCATAAACTATAGTCTCATTGTCAAGCCTTGCACTGTCTCAGCAGATTATTACAGAATGTTCATTCAGGCAGGAATTCAGAGATGCGTCTGAATTGATAACAACAACGAGTAATTAAGAAAGCTTGACTGCAGTCTGCTTGAGGATTGCAGTCTGAAGTGTGTTCCACCAGGTGACAACTGGGAATGTCTTTCTCTCACCATTAGAACCATTGCACCTCTGACTAAACACATAGCTAATCACCACTGAAAACCTAGGTGCAATTTCTGCAGTGCACAGACCAACTACGTGTTGATTAACATTCAGAGAGATTGTGCAGGTGTCCTTTTAGGAACTGGCCTACAGTATGCTAAGAGGGATGGATGTGGGGACATTAGGATAACGTGCCCTCTGCCTGTTAAGACAGCCCCAGCAGAGCAGGTCAGCAGGCTGAAGAGCTGAGTGGGTCACCAGGGCTCAGAGACTTCACTCGGCCATCTGCAAGTTGAGGGACTTCAGCCCAAGCTGCCCTTTTCCATGCAGGCAAGGAGGCCAAGAGAAGGTGGATCGGCACGGTTCTGGTGCAGACAGGGGCTGCAGTGTGAGCAGGCCTACACAGACAAGGCTGTGCCCACACAGAGTGACAGCAGCTTTCGCTGTGAGCAGATTCCCAGGGGGCCTGAGCCATGGCAGTTCTTGATGGCAGCATGTTCCAATCAGCCCTGGAAGTCTTCTCTGGACGTCTGTCGCATTCTGGAATCCACACTGAGGACGCAGTCGCTGTGTCAGAGCAGCTGGCAGAGTCACGGGGAACCGTGACGTAGTTGGCCCAGGGAGCAACAACAAGGCCTGCACTGCTCAGCCAGCCCAGGCCAAAGGGGAGCACGAGAGAGAGCAGAGGAGAGAGGGGGGAAAGAGGGCCAGGAAGGAAAGGCCTGTGCCTGAATGGACGTGTAGCAGCAGCTGCTGACAGCAAACTCGGTGATGGCAGGGGCACAGCAGAGCAGTGCAATGCTGGCAGCTTCCTGTGTCTTTCACACAGGCACTGCAGACATGGCCAGCACTGGGAGATCAGCAGAACTGCTGCACACCTCTGCCAGCCCAGGCCAGAGGAGTGCAGAACAGTGAGCTGCTGCTGAGGGGAGAGAGGATGGCCTGAGAGCTGACCTGAGAGGCAGGGCTGGCTGTGTTACAGCAGCCTCTGTGTCCTCCTCCTGTGTCTGTGAGGGCCAGAGGGCCAGAAGAGAACATGCCCAGACAACGAAGCCCTGCTGTCCTCTGCTGCTCAGCTGGAGAGATGTTCCGCCTTCCTGAAGGACGCTGATCCAAAGGGAAGGAATCAAAGGAAGTCCAGGCTGGCTGTCCTTGTGGGCATCAGCTGCTGGCAGCTGCCTCTGTGCTGCCATGGGCAGGGCACAGCACACACAGTGTTTGCAGTTCCCTGTGTGACACTGGCCCTGGTGACCTGACAGCCGTAGGGAGACAAGAGAAAGAGCTGCCTCCCTCTGCCAGATGAGGCAAAGGTGAGAATCCCAGAATCACAGCATGGCCCGGGTTGGAAAGGAGCTCAAGGTTCATGAATCTCCAACCCTTGGCTCTCCAAGGGTGCACAGGGGGCTTTGTTCTCCCTGTGGTGCAGCTTCAGTGCCAACTCACAGCTGAGCTGGTTGGCACACTGTGACAGCCTGCCGCTCTGAAGCTCTTGGGGCAGTGCTCAGTTCTTTCTGAAGTACTCTGGAAAATGCTGCTGTCATGACTGTCATTCTAAAGCTGATATTGTTTCTTCTGCATCAGGCTTGCATGAAGCATCTTTGATCAGCAGAGAAATCAGAAAAATTGCTTTTCCTATTGCAGTTTCCTTTTAACTAGTGATGAAAGCTTTCAGTTTATTTTTGGCACCAGAAATCCTGGGATGCAACCAGGTTAGATAAGAAGTGACACTGAGTCAACAGTAAAGGAACATAGATGAGACAGCATCACACAGCTCTGGAAAAGATGTTCCAGCTCTGTGTCTACCTACACCTTCAGGAGATGAAAAGTACTGGCTTACTGAGGTGTCCTGGGTTGCAGGTTCTGTTAATCTCCATTTTTGGAAGAGCTGCTTGCAATAAATACCTTGTAAGGTGAATGAGCTTGATAGAATCAGGGTGTGAAGGAGATGGATTTGCTGTTTCCCTGAAGGTGCAGGAGTATTGCTGTGCCTACAGTCAGTAAACAAGGCAGAAATCACTGTGTTCCTCAGAATGAAAAGGAATAAAAATCTTTTTGGGAGTGACAGCACGCCTGAATGAAGCACAAATCTAAACATTTAAAATAAGGGCTAGTGTCAAAGGGACTTGCAGTATTTCTCATGAAGAAATATTTGATGCTTCTTTATGAAAGTCATCATAACAAAAGTGTACTGATGTCTTTGCTGAGGATTTCCTTGGTTCCAGCCTGAAGGTGTGCGCAGGCATGAGCAGGCAGTGCTGAGCTGCAGGTGAGTGCCTGTGTCCCACAGCAGGAAACCCGTGGATGTCTTCAGGGGTTTGAAATGGGCAGAGCTGTGAAACCTGCAGGCTTTCACTGAAATTGTCCTCTGCTTTATTTTGTAATCTTAGTTTCAGCAATGCTTTCCAATATGATTTTCGTATGAGTGCAGATACATGGGATAGGATTTAAAGTTTTTATGGTGCTGCTGTATAATTTTCTGTAGTCATCATAAGCCAATAAAAAAAATAAATGGTAATCAGGCAATCTATTAACAACCTGTGGCACGTGTCAAAACAATTCTTGCAGGAAGACAATATTGCTATACAATAATGTGGCTATCCAAAACTGTTAATTATACTTGATGAGCTGGAGATAATCCTGAAATGCAGGACTTTGATCTTAGCCAAGAATAATACAAGTTATTATCGTTCTTAAATTGGCAGCTGCTATCAAAAGCCTGTGTCTTATTTCCCTTTTAGTAACACTGGCTAAATCAGAGAAAGTGATAAAAGAATTTCATGATTGCAGCTTAGGGATTCTTACCCACTTGACCAAAAGTAATCAATGTCCAAAAATGTCGGTAAATACTTTTCCTATCTTATTTTGCCAGATGTATTGATATTTGAGATGAATGGCAAAAACATTTTGCGTACATAGATAAGCAGTGCAAATTTCCTGGATAGTTCTAGAGAAAAAAGCTCCAGTTATCTGATCATTGCCATACAGAAATAAGATTTACAGAAAAATTCTCATTATTATTATTCATGCATGAATAAGTTCAAAAAAGAGATGTGGGGGATGTTGTTTCAATTCCAGGTGATTGTAGGAAGGACTGTCAGGATGGAAAGGCTAGTGTCTCCATGGGCAAAGAAACACTTCTGTTTTCATGATCCCTTTGTGTTTGAGTGCAAGAGGCCATGAGGAGAGTGTGCCCTAAACTTGGACCCTTTTTGATGATTGCAGCTGAGATGGAGAAGTGTTCAACCTTCTAGAAGGACTTCAGGACAAAGATATGTAATGAAAATTAGTCCAGGTTGGCTGTCCTTGTGGGCATCAGCTGCTGACATTTGCATAGTTGTTGCTATGGAAATGGCAGAAAAGCTGGAATGTTGCATTTCTTTGTGTGACACAAACACTGGTAAATTCAAAGCCAGAGGGGTATAAAAGAAAGACCATCACCTCCCTGCCAGATTAGGAAAAGGTGAGTGGGATGTTGTTTCAGTTGCTGCTGATGTCAGGAAGGACTGTAAGGATGGAAAGGCTGGTGTTTGCCATGGGCAGGGAAACACATCTGGTTTTCATTTTTTCATTCTCTTTGAGTGCCAGATAAACAGGGGAGAGTGTGCCCTCACCTTGGAACTCCCCTGCCCTCTTCTGCTGAGATGGTGAAATGTCCAAGCTTCTAGAAGGACATCAGGACAAAGATATGTAATGAAAATAAGTCCAGGCTGGCTGTCCTTGTGGGCATCACCTGCTGGCATCTGCATTGCTGCTGCCATGAGCATGGCACAGCAGGTAAAAGATTGCTTTTCCTTGTGTGACACAGGAGCTCTTGACTTGAAAGCTAGAGGGATGCAATAGAAAGAGCTGCAACCTCTCCCAGACATGGCAAAGGTGAGTGGGATGTTGTTTCAATGAGTGCAGATGTCAGGAAGTACTGTAAGGGTGGAAAGGCTGGTGTTTGCCATGGGCAGGGAAACACATCTTGTTTTCATTTTGACTTAATCTTTCAGTGCTAGATAAATAGAGGTGAGTGGGCCCTCACCATGGACCCCTCCTGCCCTCTTCTGCTGAGATTCAGAAATGTTCCAGATTCTAGAAGGACATCAGGACAAAGATATGCAATGAAAATAAGTCCAGGCTGGCAGTCCTTGTGGGCATCAGCTGCTGACATCTGCATTGGTGTTGCCATGAGCATGGCACAGCAGGTAAAAGATTGCTTTTCCTTGTGTGACACAATCTCTGTTGACTTAAAAGCAAGAGGGATGCAATAGCAAGAGCTGCAACCTCTGCCAGACATGGCAAAGGTGAGTGGGATGTTTTTTCAATTAGTGCTGATGTCAGGAAGGACTGTAAGGATGGAAAGGCTGGTGTTTGCCATGGGCAGGGAAACACATCTGGTTTTCATTTTCTCTTTGTGTTCCAGAAAAAGAGGAGAGTGTGCCCTAACCTTGGACACCTCCTGCCCTCTTCTGCTGAGGTGGCGAAATGTCCCAGCTTGTAGAAGGACATCAGGACAAAGATATGTAATGAAAATAAGTCCAGGCTGGCTGTCCTTCTGGGCATCAGCTGCTGGCATCAGCATTGCTGCTGCCATGAGCATGGCACAGCAGGTAAAAGGTTGCTTTTCCTTGAGTGACACTGGCTCTGTTGACTTGAAAGCAAGAGGGATGCAATAGAAAGAGCTGCAACCTCTGCCAGACATGGCAAAGGTGAGTGGGATGTTGTTTCAATTAATGCTGATGTCAGGAAGAACTGTAAGGATGGAAAGGCTGGTGTTTGCCATGGGCAGGGAAACACATCTGGTTTTCAGTTTCTCTTTGTGAGCCAGAAAATGAGCATAGTGTGCCCTCACCTTCGACCCCTCCTGCCCTCTGCTGCTCAGAGGGAGAAATGTCCCAGCTTCTAGAAGGACATCAGGACAAAGATATGTAATGAAAATAAGTCCAGGCTGGCTGTCCTTGTGGGCATCAGCTGCTGACATCTGCATTGGTGTTGCCATGAGCATGGCACAGCAGGTAAAAGGTTGCTTTTCCTTGTGTGACACAGTCTCTGTTGACTTAAAAGCAAGAGGGATGCAATAGAAAGAGGTGCAACCTCTGCCAGACATGGCAAAGGTGAGTGGGATTTTGTTTCAATTAGTGCTGATGTCTGGAAGGACTGTAAGGATGGAAAGGCTGGTGTTTGCCATGGGCAGGGAAACACATCTGGTTTTCATTTTCTCTTTCTCTTTGAGTGCCAGATAAACAGGGTTGAGTGTGCCCTCAACTTGGACCCCTCCTGCCCTCTTCTGCTGAGATTCAGAAATGTTCCAGCTTCTAGAAGGACATCAGGACAAAGATATGTAATGAAAATAAGTCCAGGCTGGCTGTCCTTGTGGGCATCAGCTGCTGGCATCTGCATTGTTGTTGCCATGAGCATGACAAAGCAGGTAAAAGGTTGCTTTTCCTTGTGTGACACAGGTGCTCTTGACTTGAAAGCAAGAGGGATGCAATAGAAAGAGCTGCAACCTCTGCCAGACATGGCAAAGGTGAGTGGGATGTTGTTTCAGTTAGTGCTGATGTCAGGAAGGACTGCAAGGATGGAAAGGCTGGTGTTTGCCATGGGCAGGGAAACACATCTGGTTTTCATTTTCTCTTTCTCTTTGAGTGCCAGATAAACAGGGGAGAGTGTGCCCTCACCTTGGAACTCTCCTGCCCTCTTCTGCTGAGATGGTGAAATGTCCCAGCTTCTAGAAGGACATCAGGACAAAGGTATGTAATGAAAATAAGTCCAGGCTGGCTGTCCTTGTGGGCATCAGCTGCTAGCATCTGCATTGGTGTTGCCATGAGCATGGCACAGCAGGTAAAATGTTGCTTTTCCTTGTTTGACACAGGAGCTCTTGACTTGAAAGCTAGAGGGATGCAATAGAAAGCCTGCAATATCTGCCAGACATTGCAAAGGTGAGTGGAATGTTGTTTCAGTTAGTGCTGATGTCAGGAAGGACTGCAAGGATGGAAAGGCTGGTGTTTGCCATGGGCAGGGAAACACATCTGGTTTTCATTTTCTCTTTGTGTTCCAGAAAAAGAGGAGAGTGTGCCCTAACCTTGGACACCTCCTGCCCTCTTCTGCTGAGGTGGCGAAATGTCCCAGCTTCTAGAAGGACATCAGGACAAAGATATGTAATGAAAATAAGTCCAGGCTGGCTGTCCTTGTGGGCATCAGCTGCTGGGATCTGCATTGCTGCTGCCATGAGCATGGCAAATCAGGTAAAAGGTTGTTTTTCCTTGTGTGACACAGGAGCTCTTGACTTGAAAGCTAGAGGGATGCAATAGAAAGAGCTGCAACCTCTGCCAGACATGGCTAAGGAGAGTGGGATGTTGTTTCAGTTGCTGCTGATGTCAGGAAGGACTGTAAGGATGGAAAGGCTGGTGTTTGCCATGGGCAGGGAAACACATCTGGTTTTCATTTTCTCTTTGTGTTCCAGAAAAAGAGGAGAGTGTGCCCTAACCTTGGACACTTCCTGCCCTCCTCTGCTGAGATGGTGAAACGTCCCAGCTTCTAGAAGGACATCAGGACAAAGATATGTAATGAAAATAAGTCCAGGCTGGCTATCCTTGTGGGCATCAGCTGCTGGTATCTTCATTGCTGCTGCCATGATCATGGCAAAGCAGGTAAAAGATTGCTTTTCCTTGTGTGACACAGGAGCTCTTGACTTGAAAGCAAGAGGGATGCAATAGAAAGAGCTGCAACCTCTGCCAGACATGGCAAAGGTGAGTGGGATGTTGTTTCAATTAGTGCTGATGTCAGGAAGGACTGTAAGGATGGAAAGGCTGGTGTTTGCCATGGGCAGGGAAACACATCTGGTTTTCATTTTCTCTTTCTCTTTTTGTGCCAGATAAACAGGGGAGAGTGTGCCCTCACCTTGGACCCGTCCTGCCCTCTTCTGCTGAGATGGAGAAATGTTCCAGCTTCTAGAAGGACATCAGGACAAAGATATGTAATGAAAATAAGTCCAGGCTGGCTGCCCTTGTGGGCATCAGTTGCTGGCAACTGCATTGCTGCTGCCATGATCATGGCAAAGCAAGTAAAAGGTTGCTTTTCCTTGTGTGACACAGGAGCTCTTGACTTGAAAGCTAGAGGGATGCAATAGAAAGAGCTGCAACCTCTGCCAGACATGGCAAAGATGAGTGGGATGTTGTTTCAGTTGCTGCTGATGTCAGGAAGACTGTAAGGATGGAAGGTCTGGTGTTTGCCATGGGCAGGGAAACACATCTGGTTTTCATTTTCTCTTTCTCTTTGACTGCCAGATAAGCAGGGGAGAGTGTGCCTTCACCTTGGACCCATCCTGCCCTCTGCTGCTCAGAGGGAGAAATGTTTCAGCTTCTAGAAGGACATCAGGACAAAGATATATAATGAAAATAAGTCCAGGCTGGCTGTCCTTGTGGGCATCAGCTGCTGGCATCTGCATTGGTGCTGCCATGAGCATGGCACAGCAGGTAAAAGATTGCTTTTCCTTGTGTGACATAAGAGCTCTAGACTTGACAGTTAGAGGGATGCAATAGAAAGAGCTGCAACCTCTGCCAGACATGGCAAAGGTGAGTGGGATGTTGTTTCAATTAGTGCTGAAGTCAGGAAGACTGTAAGGATGGAAAGGCTGGTGTTTGCCATGGGCAGGGAAACACATCTGGTTTTCATTTTCTCTTTGTGTGCTAGAAAAAGAGCCGAGTGTGCCCTCACCTTGGACCAATCCTGCCCTCTTCTGCTGAGATGGAGAAATGTTCCAGCTTCTAGAAGGACATCAGGACAAAGATATGTAATGAAAATAAGTCCAGGCTGGCTGTCCTTGTGGGCATCAGCTGCTGGCATCTGCATTGGTGTTGCCATGAGCATGGCAAAGCAGGTAAAATATTGCTTTTCCTTGTGTGACACAGGAGCTCTTGACTTGAAAGCTAGAGGGATGCAATAGAAAGAGCTGCAACCTCTGCCAGACATGGCAAAGGTGAGTGGGATGTTGTTTCAATTAGTGCTGAAGTCAGGAAGACTGTAAGGATGGAAAGGCTGGTGTTTGCCATGGGCAGGGAATCACATCTGGTTTTCATTTTCTCTTTGTGTTCCAGAAAAAGAGGAGAGTGTGCCCTAACATTGGACACCTCCTGCCCTCTTCTGCTGAGGTGGCGAAATGTCCCAGCTTCTAGAAGGACATCAGGACAAAGATATGTAATGAAAATAAGTCCAGGCTGGCTGTCCTTGTGGGCATCAGCTGCTGACATCTGCATTGCTGCTGCCATGAGCACGGCACAGCAGGTAAAAGATTGCTTTTCCTTGTGTGACACAGGAGCTTTTGATGTAAAAGCAAGAGGGATACAATAGAAAGAGCTGCAACCTCTGCCAGACATGGCAAAGGTGAGTGGGATGTTGTTTCAATTAGTGCAGATGTCAGGAAGGACTGTAAGGGTGGAAAGGCTGGTGTTTGCCATGGGCAGGGAAACACATCTGGTTTTCATTTTGTCTTAATCTTCCAGTGCTAGATAAATAGAGGTGAGTGTGCCCTCACCATGGACACCTCCTTCCCTCTTCTGCTGAGATTCAGAAATGTTCCAGCTTCTAGAAGGACATCAGGACAAAGATATGTAATGAAAATAAGTCCAGGCTTGCTGTCCTAGTGGGCATCAGCTGCTGGCATCTGCATTGCTGCTGCCATGAGCATGGCAAAGCAGGTAAAAGATTGCTTTTCCTTGTGTGACACAGGAGCTCTTGACTTGAAAGCTAGAGGGATGCAATAGAAAGAGCTGCAACCTCTGGCAGAAATGGCAAAGGTGAGTGGGATGTTGTTTCACTTGCTGCTGATGTCAGGAAGGACTGTAAGGATGGAAAGGCTGGTGTTTGCCATGGGCAGGGAAACACATCTGGTTTTCATTTTCTCTTTCTCTTTGAGTGCCAGATAAACAGGGGAGAGTGTGCCCTCACCTTGGAACTCTCCTGCCCTCTTCTGCAGAGATGGAGAAATGTTCCAGCTTCTAGAAGGACATCAGGACAAAGATATGTAATGAAAATAAGTCCAGGCTGGCTGTCCTTGTGGGCATCAGCTGCTGGCATCTGCATTGCTGCTGCCATGAGCATGGCACAGCAGGTAAAAGATTGCTTTTCCTTGTGTGACACAGGAGCTCTTGACTTGAAAGCTAGAGGGATGCAATAGAAAGAGCTGCAACCTCTGCCAAACATGGCAAAGGTGAGTGGGATGTTGTTTCAGTTGCTGCTGATGTCAGGAGGACTGTAAGGATGGAAGGTCTGGTGTTTGCCATGGGCAGGGAATCACATCTGGTTTTCATTTTCTCTTTGTGTTCCAGAAAAAGCGGAGAGTGTGCCCTAACATTGGACACCTCCTGCCCTCTTCTGCTGAGGTGGCGAAATGTCCCAGCTTCTAGAAGGACATCAGGACAAAGATATGTAATGAAAATAAGTCCAGGCTGGCTGTCCTTGTGGGCATCAGCTGCTGACATCTGCATTGCTGCTGCCATGAGCACGGCACAGCAGGTAAAAGATTGCTTTTCCTTGTGTGACACAGGAGCTTTTGATGTAAAAGCAAGAGGGATACAATAGAAAGAGCTGCAACCTCTGCCAGACATGGCAAAGGTGAGTGGGATGTTGTTTCAATTAGTGCAGATGTCAGGAAGGACTGTAAGGGTGGAAAGGCTGGTGTTTGCCATGGGCAGGGAAACACATCTGGTTTTCATTTTCTCTTTGTGTGGCAGAAAAAGAGGAGAGTGTGCCTGCAACTTGGTACTCTCCTGCCCTTTTCTGCTGAGATGGAGAATTGTTCCAGCTTGTAGAAGGACATCAGGACAAAGATATGTAATGAAAATAAGTCCAGGGTGGCTGTCCTTGTGGGCATCAGCTGCTGGCATCTGCATTGCTGCTGCCATGAGCATGGCACAGCAGGTAATAGATTGCTTTTCCTTGTGTGACACAGGAGCTCTAGACTTGAAAGCTAGAGGGATGAAATAGAAAGAGATTCAACCTCTGCCAGACATGGCAAAGGTGAGTGGGATGTTGTTTCAGTTGCTGCTGATGTCAGGAGGACTGTAAGGATGGAAAGGCTGGTGTTTGCCATGGGCAGGGAAACACATCTGGTTTTCATTTTCTCTTTCTCTATGAGTGCAAGATAAACAGGGGAGAGTGTGCCCTCACCTTGGACCCCTTCTGCCCTCTTCTGCTGAGATGGAGAAATGTTCCAGCTTGTAGAAGGACATCAGGACAAAGATATGTAATGAAAGTAAGTCCAGGCTGGCTGTCCTTGTGGGCATCAGCTGCTGGCAACCACATTGCTTCTGCCGTGAGCATGGCAAAGCAGGTAAAAGATTGCTTTTCCTTGTGTGACACAGGAGCTCTTGACTTGAAAGTTAGAGGGATGCAATAGAAAGAGCTGCAACCTCTGCCAGACATGGCAAAGGTGAGTGGGATGTTGTTTCAATTAGTGCTGAAGTTAGGAAGACTGTAAGGATGGAAAGGCTGGTGTTTGTCTTGGGCTGGGAAACACATCTGGTTTTCATTTTCTCTTTGTGTGGCAGAAAAAGAGGAGAGTGTGCCTGCAACTTGGAGCTCTCCTGCCCTGTGCTGCTCAGAGGGAGAAATGTTCCAGCTTCTAGAAGGACATCAGGACAAAGATATGTAATGAAAGTAAGTCCAGGCTGGCTGTCCTTGTGGGCATCAGCTGCTGGCATCTGCATTGCTGCTGCCATGAGCATGGCACAGCAGGTAAAAGATTGATTTTCCTTGTGTGACACAGGAGCTCTAGACTTGACAGCTAGAGGGATGCAATAGAAAGAGCTGCAACCTCTGCCAGACATGGCAAAGGTGAGTGGGATGTTGTTTCCATTGCTGCTGATGGCAGGAAGGACTGTAAGGATGGAAAGTCTGGTGTTTGCCATGGGCAGGGAAACACATCTGGTTTTCATTTTCTCTTTGTGTGGCAGAAAAAGAGGAGAGTGTGCCTGCAACTTGGTACTCTCCTGCCCTTTTCTGCTGAGATGGAGAAATGTTCCAGCTTGTAGAAGGACATCAGGACAAAGATATGTAATGAAAATAAGTCCAGGCTGGCTGTCCTTGTGGGCATCAGCTGCTGGCTTCTGCATTGGTGTTGCCATGAGCATGGCACAGCAGGTAAGATATTGCTTTTCCTTGTGGGACAGCTGTTAAGCCATTCTGATTCACCCTTTGCATCCTCAGCATACAGTTTTTTCCCACACTGCTGTTTCTGTCCAGCAATGTTCATATGTGCAGTGGTACAGAGGTTGGTGGCCCTGCCTGTGGCAGGGAGTTGGAGATTCCTGATCCTTGAGGTCCCTTCCAACCCGGGCCATTCTGTGTGTGTGTGTGTGACTGGCTAAACACCAATTGTTGCTAGCTCAGCAGGTATACTGCTAATTATTGAACGCCTGACAGCTGCTTATCAACACTTGGCCACTATTTCTGGACACCTGCTCATCCCTGAAGAGAGAGAAGTTTGGAAGGAGGACAGAGGGGAGTCTCTTGATGCCTGCCTGTTGCATCCCAACCTGCCCACAGAGTGAGTCAGTTCGGCCTTGTGTGGAGGCCCTGGCTTCTTTGGAGTCTGTTTTTCTTTTGCTGAGCTTCTCCTATCCAAACAGAATGGCCTTACAACATGCTTTCTGGTCCTTAATACTAAACCCATGCAATTTGTAACTATTACAGTTCTGTAAGTGAGAATTGATCACATGATTGAACAACTGTATTTCTAAAATATGTTATGAAATAACTTCTTTTTACTAATACTAATAAAGTCTTTCTACTTTTTCAAACTGTTTCTAAGGGCAAATTACAAAACACATGGTGCTGTACTGCTTCAGAGCAATCCCACATTTGATAGCCAGTGCAGAAACAACATTCCATCCTACAGCATTAGCTAGTTCAGAGGTACCAGACATGTATCTGGATATGGCTGTTGTGCATAACTGGGGCTGAGGGATCAGAAATGACAGCTCCACTCTTGGAGACCACAGAACTGAAATGGAAAGATAAAATAGTTGCAGGGCAATTGTTCTCTGTGCCTGAAGCAGGGACCGATTTATGGGGGAGAGATTTAGCAGTTAAATGAGGATTACAGCTGCAAGTCTGTGAAACAGATATCAGGTGTCAATGAATGTGTTATCAGCTGTGATGAAGAAGAAATGAATCCAAAGGTGTGGGCAGGGGAAGGAAATCGGGGTGGACTCACAATTTTCCCTTACAAAGAACTGCCCAAGGAGGGAGTGGAGCTGTGAAACAGCAACAATATCCCATAGCCTTAGAAGGGAGAGTGGGTCTAAAAGCTGTAACACAGACAGTGCTTAAGGATGGTCTTCTGGAACCTTGTCTGTGGCCTTATAACACCCCAATCCTGTCGGCACGGAAGGCAGACGGCACGTATCGGCTGGTGCAAGATGTAAGGAAATGACTGAACCCGTTCTCAAAAGACAGCCTGTGGTTCCTAACCCCTATACCCTAATGAGTCAGATCCCACACGGACAGCAGTGGTTTGGTGTGAGAGACCTCAAAGATGCTTTCCGGACAGCCTTTGGACTCAGAGAGAAATGGCTGCGTTTGTATGAGGACACATTGTAATCCTATCGTGATTCGTGATGATACTGTAGATACTGGAACTCGTGCTAATCCTTGTCTTTGCAACATCTGAAGCAAGCAGCTGGTGCTGCTGTCATGCAGAAAGCTCCCTTCCAACCACTCAGCAAGCATTTGGATGAGACAGCTTCCTGCTGGGGAGCCCTCCGACATCACTGCTGCCTCCTCCAGAACCATACCTGCAGATGCTTCAGAGCTCTTCAGCATGGACTTCCTTCCTCCCATCAGCAGCTGCTCCTGCACTGACCTTCATTCACACTGGGATACCATCTGCTTCCAGCAGGAGCTGACCTGCGAGACAGAGAAAGGAAACGTGGGATGAGCACCAATGCAGAAGCACAAGGCTGTGTCACCACCACGTCTTGCAGCCTTGGGAAGTCAGCTGCAACTGCAGCCTTGGTCAGAATTACAACGGGCACCGTAAATTAAGTGTGACCTCTGAAGTTGTTGCCATGATCAGAAGTAGACGCTGAAATCGCTCACATAACTGTCGGTGGTTCCCTCCAAATTCTTTTGCTTTGGGGAACAGATGGACTCGGAATGGAAGGACACGAGAAAAAGGACATCTGTTTGAGCTCAGCAGACTTGAGAGGTGGGCCTGGGTGAACCTCATGAGGTTCAGCACAGCCAAGTGCAAGGTTTGGCATTTGGGCCGGAGGAATCCCAGGCATTCTTTTGTCATCGTGGTGGTTTCCAATAGACCCCAACAATGAGACATCAGGTCGCCGTGTGGGCTCCTGGGTGACACTGCCATTTCCCAGCCATTGCAGCCTAGGGGCAAATAAAGTAAAATACTTCAGAAAGATCTCACACTGATTGCATATTTTACTGTTCTTTTACACAAAACAGAAGGGGAGGGCAGCAGATGCATGCAGCTGCATCAACACCCAGGCTGCTAAAGGAATGGAAAGACAGAAACATCAAATATCAATGCCTTATTCTAATGCAAGGAGGGAAGCTTCTATCAATGTTACTTTTTATCATTTAAAATGAGCAGTTGGCACTCTTAAAGGAAAATCCTAGGCCCCAGGTTCTGGCAGTGTGGCAATCTGGACTCAGCTGTGACTGATCCAAACAGTCTGTTCCAGATTTTAACATCCCTTCTATGCATTCACAAGTTTTCTCTCTTGACTTCCCCTTACAGCCGTTAGATGCCAGCAAAACATCCCACAAACACTCCTTACCTCTGTGCACACAGGCACCCATCCAACCAGAGCCATCAGTCATTCCCAGCCATGCGCTCTTCCTCCAGTCATGGTCAGCATCACACGGCCGTCACGCAGCTCACTTGACTCAGTTTTTCTCTTCTTTCTGGAGGTGTCCTTGCTTCTCAGCCTTACCTTCTCGTGATGTTTATCTCGCTCTGCAGCTCCTGCTCTGAATAGGCTTTCTTGGATTCCCGCATGACAGGCACAAAATGCAGCCACAGCCCCTGCCACCAAGGTCAGCTCTTCAGCACACATTACCTGAGGAGCACTTGGCAACTCCTGCAACCTGAGCAGTGCCAGGAAGACTGTTTCACTTCTGCTTCTCCTGGCTCAGAAATTCATTTTCCTACCTAGAAAATGGAAAAAGAAAAGAAAGAAAAAAAATCCTGACATAAAGCAGACACAATTGATACCATGGAATTCTGGAAGGCAAGGGATTTGCCCTCTATGATGAGAAGTTGACTGCAAAGAACTAAGAAGAGCCATGAGCAGGTTGTGAACTTGTGGGTAAAATTAGGAAGTGCAGCAGTGCAGGGCTTCTGGAGGTGAGGGTCTGCTACAGCCGCCTGGAAAGAGAGCCTGTTGGTGGGAGCTGCTTACTGCAGCCAGCAGAAGCATCACACTCACTGACTCTCATCCTGATGGGGGATTCCAGTCAGTCTGGGAAATCAGCATGGCTGGCTGCAAGCAATCTGACAGACTCCTGGAGTGCAGTGAGAATCACTCTGTGGTGCAGGCATTGGGCACAGCAAGCAGAAGGGAAGCATTGCTGGACATGGTGCACACCAGGGGTTACGACAGGAGGCGGTCAGGGCTGCAGTGACCATGCCCTCCTTCAGTTTGTGATCTCAAGGAATGCGGGCCTGGCAGGAAGCAAAGGCAGGAGCCTGAACTTCAGGAGAGCCAGCTGCAGGCTGTTCCAGGAATTCTTGGATGAGATCCTCTGGACAACTGTTTGTAGGGGCAAAGGGATGGAAAAGAGCTGGTCACTTTCTCAGAAAAAAACTTGCTCAGGTTGCATGCTGAGCTGCAGGAGAGGAAGGGAAGGAGGTGCAGCACGGCTCTGCACGATGCTCTGCCACACTGGGCAGCTTGATCATGGCTCAGCAGTGGGATCAGACGAGGAGAAGGGGAGAAGGAAATCAAGGATGGGAGGGAACCATCAGACACAGTCAATAAGTGTCTGTGAAGTCTTGCAGACCCAGAGATTCCCAGGTTGTTTCTGCTTTCGTAGCATTTGTGTGCTGCAGGGTGAGCAAATTCTTCTGCTGCTTGATTCTTCTGCAGGAGCCGCCTAAAAGGGAAATGGCCACTGAGCTGCAGACCAAGCAGTACTGCCTGACGTTGGCCAGGGGGAGCTTCTCCTGCCGCAGTGTGATGATGACAGGTCTGGAGATGATCTGCACGGCCAGCTCGTAGGTGGGAGCCAGGAAAGGACATGATGGGAGGAGAGAGGTGTTAAAGAACAGCCAAGGCATGGAAATGCATCAGAAAGCCCTGAAAAGCATCACAAAGCCACAGCCAGGAAGCTTGGGAGTATCATGAGCAGCATCCAGGATGCGAGAGATTATTTGCTACCATGCCAAATGGTAGCAGAGCTCCCCCTGCAGACATCCCAAAGCCAGACAAAACAGGAACAAAACCCGGAGCTGTGCTGCACGCACCCCACGGCCACAGCATTGCAAGCTGGGGTGCCTTGCTGTGTGCTGCATTCATCCCAGTCCGTGTGAATGAAGACTCTGGAGGCAGTCAAGGCGTTGGTTGAGCACGAGTGTGCTTTTATTATTAAATAAAGGACAGGAGGGTGTGAGAGGTCCACGGTGAAGATGGGACTCATCCTGTCTTGTCATGGAGAGAGTGGCTCAGAGCTCTCAGTGCTGCTGTCCTGTGCCTGAGACTGGAGGCCTGATTGAAAGTCCCCCTGCAAGAGGCTCTGCTCCTCCTCACTGATGCTGACCTGCTCCTGCATGGAGGTGCTGCTGTCGGGGCACTCACACTGTGCTTGGGATGGGCTGCACTGCATGGACTCCTGGTTACAATCCAGGCTGGCGACTGTGGTGTCTTGCAGGCCCAGGTCAGCAACTTCAGCAGAGCCAGGTGTAATGAGGGCATGGACTTCGATGAGCTCCTTCTCTCCATCATTGTTTTCATGTGGAAGGCTGCTGTTGGAACTGCAGCAATTTGTGCTTCCTAAGAGCTCTCCACTGATGGAAGCACACAGAGCTTCCTCGCTACTTGCCCTGGATCTTGTGGGTTGGCAAGGGCTCGATTCACCTAGAAAGGATACACAGGGGTTAGTGTCAAACTTTCACAAGCTGAATTACGACAGTGGTTGATCAGAGGTGTACTGAAGACGTTAGGCAGGGGCTGGAATGGCAGAAGGAGATACAAGTGCAGAGCAAACTTGAATTCTATGTTCCTGAAAAGCAGGGATTTGGAAGCTGCATTTGCACCCTTACCTGCCAGGACTACCACTGCTGTTTCTGAGGGCTGCCTGGCATTGCGCTGCAGTTGGCGTTTGCTGCCAGAGGATGGCTTTCTGAGGCTGAAGCAGCAACACCAACTGCTAGCTGGTGATTCCTCACTCTTGCTGGGTGGATTTTGCCTGGAGAGAGAAAACAGCCAATGCTGTGAGTCGTGCGTGGTGCAGGGTGAGGGAAGAGCAGCACTGAGCTCTTGGCAGCAGTTGCTTGTTCCTAGCACTGCCTGGTTTCTGCAGGAAAACACAAAAACCCACCCAAACAATGATGCTAGGTGCTGGAAAAGAAAGTCCTCTTTACCTGTCAGATGGAAAGTTGATGACGGTGTGGAATTTGCCCTGCCCAGCTGCAGGGCTTTCTTCCACTTCAATGTCGTGGCTGCTCTCTGTCACAGGGGGAGAGCTGCTGTGGCCTCGCCTCTGTGCCTGTGCCTCCTCCAGGCTGAGCAGCTTTGTGGCAGCAGAAGAGACCCCCACAGACTTGGGCCCTGGGAGAGAATTGTGCCCTGTCAGGGAAAACCACAGGTAAGAGCGAGGATCAGAAAGCAGCAGCACAGCCACCACAGTTCTGGGGGAGGTGCTGTATTTTTCTCAGGCTTGCTTATCCGAGCCACTGGAAGAAGAGGAGCTCAAAATAACCATGTGGGAAGAGGTGTGTTTATGGCAAAGGACACGGTTATAACGAAGAGCAGCTTACTGTATCAAAACAGGCAAGGAAAAACCCAAGGAAATGGGGGCAGGGAACTGAGAAAGCTTCACTGCCACACTTGCATCAAGCTTTTCCTGCATGCAAACCATAATAATATCGGTTTCCTCCTTGTGAAATTTAGGCTTGGACGTTCTCAGCATCCAGCAACAGGATGCCAGATTCTAATGGAAGCCCAGAGGTCTGCTGTCCCTTTGATGGTAAAAGAGTATCTCAAAGGTCCCGGAGAAGGCCTGCATTTGGTCAAGGTGTCAGGTCAAGATCAAGCTAATGGAGGAAGACACTCACCTGCTGCATCTGCAATGTCTGCTCCGGATTTGGAGCCGAAGAGGACGTCGGTGTGGTTGATGATGAATTCCACCACATCCGACTGCGTCTGCAGCTCCATGCAGGCAGCTCTTCCGCTGGCGCAGGCAAACTCGTTCTGCTGTGATCTGTAGAAAAGGCAGATTTTAGAAGTCATTTCTCCAAGACCGTTTCCCCGAGTCTGAATTGTTGCAGCCAAAAGCTGTCAGCTGAGGCTCTGGAGACTTCCGCAGTGGGCAATCAGTGATGCCACTGCAGAAATTCCCCTGGATGATCAAGGACACGTCAGTCTCATCTCAACAAGACTGCAGAAATTGTCACCTAGACATTGTGCCCGTGGGGTTGGAGAACAGCCCAGGCTCCTGCTCTTCTGTCAGCCACAGATTTTACAGGAGAAGAGCACATTTGATGGAGAAAAAGGGAGCACTGTTTTTTTTTTTAATGGAGAACAGATGTAAGTGTTGTGTTGGAACAGAACCAGCAGTTTACCTTAAGAGGTTTGGAGCCCACACAATGGCTAGGTTCTTGGCATGCATGTTTGTGATGGTGGAGCTCCCAGCCAGACACGCCAAGTGTCTCATCAGGAACTCCAGTGTCCTGGAAAACAAGAGAGGCAAACGTTCAGCACCAACGAGCATGCCGTGCTGCAATTCAGAAAGCAAACCTCCATTCATGCTACTTCTTGTGATTGCTACTGTCACGGAAGATGAAGTAGATCCAACCTGACTGAGTGCCACGCTGCAGCACCAAGCCCCAGCACAGCACAGCCGCAGCCATCAGCTGCACCAAGCGTGCCCCGTGCCCAGGAACTGACCCCATAAAGTAAGCCCATGGAGCCTTCAACCCTTCAGCATACACAGGCATCGTGTTGCCGGCGTGAGACAGAGCCTGGAACCGCATCGTTGCCCTCTGCAATGCAGCAGGGCTGAGCTCAGCAGGCTGAGGGCAGCACTGACCTGTAGTGAGGAGCGGGCAGCTGCTGGATGACGTCCTGCATTCTGAGCAGCCGCTCCTCCTCTGTAGCGGCACCAACAGCATCCTGGAGTAGTGCAGAAAGGGAGCGAGACACCAATCAGGCTAGTACAGCACTGCGAGTAAACCTCGTGGGGCTGACAGCAAAAGGGCCTCCGAGCTGGGGCACTGCTGCAGCCATCTGCCAAGAGGCCCAGGAAGAGGGAAATGAAAGACGTGGCCTTGTGCTTACCGAGAACTTGCCGTACAGCTGGTGGGTGAGCAGAGGGTTCGGGAGCTCCCTGAAGTACATCTTGCAGACGGAGCTCACGCTGTGAATGTCGCGGACGGTGAGCTCAGGAATCTGCTCCGACTCAAATTCCTGCCTGGAGAGAGGGACGCAAACCCGGTTGAGTGAGAGGAAGGCAAGCCCAAAGCCACACCAGATGCACTCAGGCTGTGTCAGTCGCAGCACTCTTACCGCAGTCTCTGGATGTTGGACACGACGCCGGACAGGCGGTATATCCCCTGCACCACGCCGTGCTGCTCAATGAACTCAGCGCAGCTCTGGAGGACCTGGGGGACTGAAGAACACGTGCCAGCCGTCAGTGGAGCTCCTGATTCAAGTCCTGCTGCAGGCTGTGCTTCACATCCCATCCACTAAGCCCAGCCAGGCTTGGCTGAAGCAAATACAGATGTGCTTGTCTCTTAGGAGCATCCGCCTCACTTGATCCTTCAGCCATCAACTCCCATTACACGTGTCTCCACGGCTATCAGCCTGCCCCCTGCTAGATATGAGCTCCCTTTCATCTTCTTTAGATGCCCAGCAGAGGAAGATCTCAGGAATGGGCAGCTCCTTACCATCACGACCGGAGTGGAGAAGATGCTCTCCCAGGTCACCGCCAAACACCCTTTCCTTCTCCACCTCCCGCTCGGTCGGTTTCTTTGGGCGGGCCTTCACCAAGGAACGAAGGAAGGTGAGGATCTTGCTGCGTTTCTTGGGCACTGCACAACAAAAGGAAGAAACCAGGTCATTTCAGGTCTGGCTCCGTTGGACGAGGCCGAGCACAGCACATTCTACAGAGCACGTCAGAACGGGAAGAACATTACCAACCAGTACATACAAAAAGGGATTTTCTCCATCTCTGGAGGAGCCCAAGGCCAGGTTGGATGGGGCCCTGGGCAGCCTGATCTAGTCTCACATTAAATGTGGGGGCTGGGAGACCATCCTGAGGCGGGAGGGTTGGAGCATGATGATGCCTGAGGTCCCTTCCATCCCAAGCCATTCTATGAAGATTCTATAGTTTTGCCAAGTCCAATCATAAACACAGGAAGATTGGGCCAAATCTCTGCCCCATGGTATGCATGAAAGATCATCAATCCAGATGACAATGTGGGATGGATAAAGGACACCATCAAATTTAACATCCGTACCTGGCTTTGGCACAGAATTGATGAGTGCCTCAGGAATGTTCTTATTAATGAGTTCCACACACTCCCCTGGGAAAAATCCAACCTGTAACAAGAACAAAATAGAGACCAACTATTGCATGCTGCATTTCTCAGGTCTGAACTGTTAAACCAAAAGCCACGTAACATTTCCCTCGGAACGTGCTTGCCTGACGTTCCATAAGACTATCCAGCAGAAAATCGCCATAGTTCACAGCATAAAGGTAATAATTTTTCAACATTTGCAGCCAAAGGCAAGGTCCTCTGACACCGACACAGGGAAACTGTTTATGTCCTTTAGGCATCCTGTGCAGGCAGAGCAGCTTTAAGCTGAGATTCCTGCCTTTACTGCAGTTGCACTCTCCAGTCTGAAGCTTGTGCCTACCTGGAAGCCGAGCTTGCCTCTCCACCAGGGGGTCAGCTCCTTTGGTGGCATGTCGATGACACACACGATGTCTCCCACCTGCAAGAGATTGCAGTGTCAATCCCAGCTTCAGCACGGCTGGGAGGAAAGCACAGCTCAAATGACTGCATTCTTCTGCACTGCCAAACATCGCCGAGCTTGAGAGCACTTGCACCAGTGCAGCTCTGAAGGCATTTGCCATTGTAAAATTGAGCAACAAGGAACGCCTTGAACTGCTTACCTCAAAGGAGAGTTCATCCACTGCCTGGGCAACGTATCTCTTAATAGCATGGGCAGCAGCAATAGCTGGAACATTCACAGGTGCCACCTCATGGTCCAGCAGGGGCTTCCCCTTGTTCTCAGCCTGAAACAGAGAGCACAGGCCACGGTGAGGAGCTGGGAACCAACAAGGAGGATTTCAAGGTGAGGAGCACATCTGCAGAGAAAGCTGCAGGAAATGCACTCGGTCCTTATCATGGGCACTTCAGAAGGAACTGCAAGTCTAATAACGGCTGTTTCTCTCCCTGGTGTGCAGCAGGCACACGCCAGGCAATGCAAAGATGCATCTCTCCCCATCCAGACTAATCAGCAATGGCACTGACGCAGACAGGTGGCCTTGTCCATTTTGCCCCCTCCTTTCCTGCGCTCTTTGTGCAGGAAGGCTGGCTGTTTAAGATGCTAGGAGACCGTGAAGAGGGAAACCAAAGCTACGGCTGCAGTTACAAGGTGCAAACAGTGCCATTGCAAGCACCAAGCAGCTCTCTTGAGCAGTCCAACCAACAGCGAGGCCAAACAGAGCAGAGAATGATTGTTGTTTCTGCAGCCATTTCAAGGGAAAAGTCAGTAGAGGACAAACCCCACAGCCGAGATGGCTCTGGTACTTTTATAAACTTGCCACACTTGCACTACTGTCTTGCCACAGAGGAGCTCTCTTGGAAAGCAGGAGAGCACATCTGCGGCTCACTCTGCTGGCTGCAGTCAGGGAACAAAGACCAATCAGAGCTTCATACTCTACCTCTGTCCATGCCAGGTCAGGCCCACAGCTGATCTGGCTGCACGCCACAGTTATCAGCGTAGGTGTGACAAGCTGGAACTGAAAAGAAACACACTTTTATGTTCTCTGTTCACATCTCTGCTGTGCTCCCTACAGCTGTCGGGCACACTCACACAGCCCAAGCATGCCTGCTGGTGTCCCTGGTGATGCTGTGCAGCTCTGCACAAGCTGGGGCTGGGACTCTTTGCCTAAGGGATTGGTTTCCTGTAGACCAGCTGGTCACAGCACCACAGACAGCATCCTTCTGAGGGCTGAGCTGCAGAGCACGTGGAGAAAACCCACACGTGACCAGCGTCCCATCAAAGCTGGATGAGGCTGTGTTACTAAACACGGGGCGTCACAGGCTGCTAAAGCATGTGGGGGGACAAACCATGGCAGGTACCTGGCAAGAGATCAGAACGAGGGAGAGAAATCTCACGAATCTGCAGCCGTTCCTTGTCTCTTTGCTCTGATCTTCCACGAGCAAAAGCTGCAGCAGGGAAGCAGGCAGAGGGTGGAGAGAGGAGAGAGAAAGAGCAGGTCAGTTTGCTTCCACGGTTTAGCAAAGACTACGAGGGAAAAAACAAAATCTGCCCTCCCTCAACTTAAAAACTCAAGTTTTCAACTTAAAACCATTTCCCCTTGTCCTGCAGTTATCTACCCTTTCAAACAGTTGATTCCCCTCCTCTTTTTAGGCTCCCTTTCGGTAGTGAAGGCTGCCATGAGGTCACCCCACAGCCTTCTTTTCTCCAGGCTGAACAAGCCCAGCTCCCTCAGCCTGTCTTTGCAGGGGAGGTGCTCCTGTCCCCTGATCATCTCTGTGGCTCGCCTCTGGACCCTCTCCAACAGCTCCCTGTCTTTCTGGACGCTGTACTGCAGCTGGGGCCTCACAAGAGCAGAGCAGGGGGGGACGATCACCTCCCTGTCCCTCATGGCCACCCCTCTGCTGATGGAGAGAATGTGATCCTATGAGCTCCGCCAGCCAGCAGTTCTCAGCACTCACTGTCCCCCCGTCTCTCCCACACTGTCTCAGCTTACCTACAAGGTGCTGCACAGGACGGTGTGAAGACAAAGGGACGCAGTCGGTGCACAAGTGCAACAAGCGAGCTGCTCAGTCAGAGCTCCAGCGCTCCAATGAAGGGACGCAGCACGCACTGCTCCTCCCCTCATTCTAGCCCTTATGACATCACTGAGGGCCACCAGGCTGCTCCACCACGACGCACAGGGTGGGGAGGCAAGACCAGTCACAAGGGCAGAAGATTCCAACAGCCCAGCCCAACGTTCTGGAATCAGGGGCTGCTTGGAATTCTACCCCAGCCAAATCCTGGAGAAGCTGGCACGGGGTCGTCATGACCAAAGCGCAGGACCTGGCGCTTGCTCTTGTTGAGCCTCGCACAACTGGCCTCAGTGCATCCCTCTGGAGGGCCTTCCTGCCCTCAGCCAGATGGACGCTTCCTCCCAGCAGCGTACCTTGCAGTGCTGGGCCCATGTCAAATCCACACTAGAGTGGCTTTTGTTACATTCAAGGGCATGTTGCAGCACCCATCTATTTCACCTGGAAGGAAATAAAGCAGGAGATGGGAGAAACACAGAACTGCTGCCAGACTGCTTTATCCCTTTCTTAGCCCAACTTCCCTTGCCTCATCCCCTACCCCAACTCCTGGATGATGCCCACGGGCTGATAGTTGGATCTCAAGTCCATAGGACTCCTTTCACAGGGCTCCATCAAAAAGGCTGTCACACTTGTTCCGTACACTCACACTGACCCAGCAGTGGTATCACAGTCACTTAACACACACACAACAACCAAACCCCGAGCATGCACATCCCTTCCTGCGTGACTGCAGCCCACAGCTCCCCTTCACACCTCCGTGGATCTCTGGTGTTTTACACGGATGCAGCCTCGCTGCAGCTCCGTGGCTGTCACACAAGGCCTGCAGGACCTCTTTCTCTGCAAACCCCGTCTGCAGGCATTGGTTCATGAGGTTCACCTCCTGCCCTCCTGAGCAAAAACAAGCACTAAGAAATAGAGCAAAGCACGCTGGACTCGACCTGGCTGGATCCCCAACCCTCAGTCCTGTCAGACGGACCCTGGTGTGGAGACTCATCCCCAAAGCCTGGCTGGACATCAGCACAGGCATCCTTCTTCAAACGCCCCATCCAAGCAGCAAGGGATCAAAGCGTTGGCACAGCTGAAACAGAAATGCTGTGTGAGTTTCCTGTTAGCACTGAGCAGGAACAAATCTACCGCTGAGCAGCAGGATGTGAGACAAGCAGCAGAAGACACCCAACCTGCAGAACCAGCTCGTTTGGGGTCGGTCCAGATGTTTGTCTGCTCCCTTCCCTGGCCCAGGCCAAGCTTGTGAGCTGCTCCTCCTTTGTGCAGGGGGAAATGGTGCAGATGCCATGTGGTGGCTATGCACAGCATGCCTTGCACTTGCTTTTCCTCTCTCCATCTGCCATTAGCAAACAGCATCTCCAGCCTGCAGAGATCACTGAGTCCAACCCCTGCACAACAGTGAAAAAAAGATATGATAAGGGGTACTTAAAGCACAGCATCTGTAATCAGATCAGACTCCTGCACTGTGAAGACTTCCATGAGTATTCCTGCAGAGTGCATCACTTAGTCTCTCTTTAGCCTTGTGTTCATGGTTTTCCTGTAAGAGCTTGTCTAAACACTGCCTATAATCGTGGTTATGCTAGAAGCATTTGGATTTCTTGATCCTCAGTGTGATTTCAATAACAAATGCAGATGTTTTTTTGTTAGGGACAGCTTTCAATTTCTCAACTGAAATTTCAATATTGCATTAGGTGTTGACAACCACGGGGCTGCAGTACAGAGAATTACAGGGAGATTAATTTCTCCATCTCCATGCTCCTAGACATTTATGATTACAGTGATGTAGTTATAGACAAATTTGCAAGATACCAAAGCTAGAATAACCTCTTGGTGCAGCAGGATGTCTGGAGCCCAAGTGCAGAGTCTCAGTGTTCCCAAGCCTTGAAGAGGTGCACCGTATGTGCTGGGGCTGATGACACAGACACTGGAGCAAGGCCAGTGTGATGTTAGAAACTTGACCAGCAGCTGATCTGTTGTCAGCCATTTCTGGACACAAACGGGATCTGGTCGACTTAGGACATGACCTTTGGGCTGGAGAGCAACTCCCCGAGGAATCACACAGCCACTGCAGACCGTTGGCAAGAACCCCATACCAAAACAGCTCATCTGCAATCAGTTTTTGATCTGTGCAGCAGTGATTGGAACAGGCGCACGCTCTCTGCAATTGCAGGAATGTTCACAAGTGGAATGTACATCACCTGTGTGCTCCAGCTCTTCTGTGTGCATGCTAGGAGCAGTGATCCCCCTGCACCCAGGGCTGCAATAAAGTCCTGTGGGCTGTCTGACCTGCCAACCAGCAGCCCAGGCTGCCCAGAGCCACATCCAGCCTGGCCTTGGATGCCTGCAGGGATGGGGCATCCACAGCCTCCCTGGGCAACCTGTTCCAGTGCCTCACCACCCTCTGGCTGAAAAACTTCCTCCTCACATCCAACCTAACATAAACACCCCTTTCTCACCAGCCTTACCATCCTTACAGTCCTTCCTGACATCAGCACTAATTGAAACAACATCCCACTCACCTTTGCCATGTCTGGCAGAGGTTGCAGCTCTTTCTATTGCATCCCTCTAGCTGTCAAGTCAAGAGCTCGTGTGTCACACAAGGAAAAGCAATCTTTTACCTGCTGTGCCATGCTCATGGCAGCAGCAATGCAGATGCCAGCAGCTGATGCCCACAAGGACAGCCAGCCTGGACATATTTTTATTACATATCTCTGTCCTGATATCCTTCTAGAAGCTGGGACATTTCTCCCTCTGAGCAGCAGAGGGCAGGAGGGGTCCGAGTTGAAGGCACACTTTCCAATTTTCCTGGCACACAAAGACAAAGAGAAGATGAAAACCAGATTTGTTTCCCTGCCCATGGCAAACACCAGACTTTCCATCCTTACAGTCCTTCCTGACATCAGCCGCAACTGAAACAACATCCCACTCACCTTTGCCATGTCTGGCAGAGGTTGCAGCTCTTTCTTTTGCATCCCTCTAGCTTTCAAGTCAAGAGCTCCTGTGTCACACAAGGAAAAGCAATCTTTTACCTTCTTTGCCATGCTCATGGCAGCAGCAATGCAGATGCCAGCAGCTGATGCCCACAAGGACAGCCAGCCTGGACTTATTTTCATTACATATCTTTGTCCTGATGTCCTTCTACAAGCTGGAACATTTCTCCATCTCAGCAGAAGAGGGCAGGAGGGGTGCAAGTAGCAGGCACACTCTCCTCTTTTTCTGGCACACAAACAGAAGATGAAAACCAGATGTGTTTCCCTGCCCATGGCAAACACCAGACTTTCCATCCTTACAGTCCATCCTGACATCAGCAGCAACTGAAACAACATCCCACTCACCTTTGCCATTTCTGCCAGAGGTTGCAGCTCTTTCTATTGCATCCCTCTAGCTTTCAAGTCAAGAGCTCCTGTGTCACACAAGGAAAAGCAATCTTTTACCTGCTGTGCCATGCTCATGGCAGCAGCAATGCAGATGCCAGCAGCTGATGCCTACAGGGACAGCCAGCCTGGACTTATTGTCATTACATATATTTGTCCTGATGTCCTTCTACAAGCTTGGACATTTCTCCCTCTGAGCAGCAGAGGGCAGGAGATTTCCAAGGTGAGGGCACACTCTCCCCTGTTTACCTGTTACTCAAAGAGAAAGAGAAAATGAAAACCAGATGTGTTTCCCTGCCCATGGCAAACACCAGCCTTTCCATCCTTACAGTCCTTCCTGAAATCAGCACTAATTGAAACAACATCCCACTCTCCTTTACCATGTCTGGCAGAGGTTGCAGCTCTTTCTATTGCATCCCTCTAGCTTTCAAGTCAAGAGCTCGTGTGTCACACAAGGAAAAGCAATCTTTTACCTGCTTTGCCATGCTCATGGCAGCAGCAGTGCAGATGCCAGCAGCTGATGCCCACAAGGACAGCCAGCCTGGACTTATTGTCATTATATATCTTTGTCCTGATGTCCTTCTACAAGCTGGAACATTTTTCCATCTCAGCAGAAGAGGGCAGGAGGGGTCCAAGTAGCAGGCACACTGTCCTCTGTATCTGGCACACAAAGACAAAGAGAAGATGAAAACCAGATGTGTTTCCCTGCCCATGGCAAACACCAGCCTTTCCATCCTTACAGTCCTTCCTGACATCAGCAGCAAGTGAAACAACATCCCACTCACCTTTGCCATTTCTGCCAGAGGTTGCAGCTCTTTCTATTGCATCCCTCTAGCTTTCAAGTCAAGAGCTCCTGTGTCACACAAGGAAAAGCAATCTTTTACCTGCTGTGCCATGCTCATGGCAGCAGCAATGCAGATGCCAGCAGCTGATGCCCACAAGGACAGCCAGCCTGGACTTATTTTCATTACATATCTTTGTCCTGATGTCCTTCTACAAGCTGGAACATTTCTCCATCTCAGCAGCAGAGGGCAGGAGAAGTCCAAGGTTAGGGCACACTCTCCCCTGTTTCTCTGGCACTCAAAGAGAAAGAGAAGATGAAAACCAGATGTGTTTCCCTGCCCATGGCAAACACCAGCCTTTCCATCCTTACAGTCCTTCCTGACATCATCAGCAAGTGAAACAACATCCCACTCACCTTTGCCATGTCTGGCAGAGGTTGCAGCTCTTTCTATTGCATCGCTCTAGCTTTCAAGTCAAGAGCTCCTGTGTCACACAAGGAAAAGCAATCTTTTACCTGCTGTGCCATGCTCATGGCAGCAGCAGTGCAGATGCCAGCAGCTGATGCCCACAAGGACAGCCAGCCTGGACTTATTTTCATTACATATCTTTGTCCTGATGTCCTTCTATAAGCTGGGACATTTCTCCATCTCAGCAGCAGAGGGCAGGAGAAGTCCAAGGTTAGGGCACACTCTCCTCTTTTTCTGGCACACAAAGAGAAGATGAAAACCAGATGTGTTTCCCTTCCCATGGCAAACACCAGCCTTTCCATCCTTACAGTCCTTCCTGACATCAGCAGCAAGTGAAACAACATCCCACTCACCTTTGCCATTTCTGCCAGAGGTTGCAGCTCTTTCTATTGCATCCCTCTAGCTTTCAACTCAAGAGCTCCTGTGTCACACAAGGAAAAGCAATCTTTTACCTGCTGTGCCATGCTCATGGCAGCAGCAATGCAGATGCCAGCAGCTGATGCCCACAAGGACAGCCAGCCTGGACTTATTTTCATTACATATCTTTGTCCTGATGTCCTTCTACAAGCTGGAACATTTCTCCATCTCAGCAGCAGAGGGCAGGAGGGGTCCAAGGTTAGGGCACACTCTCCTCTTTTTCTGGCACACAAAGAGAAAATGAAAACCAGATGTGTTTCCCTGCCCATGGCAAACACCAGCCTTTCCATCCTTACAGTCCTTCCTGACATCAGCAGCAACTGAAACAACATCCCACTCAAGTTTGCCATGTCTGGCAGAGGTTGCAGCTCTTTCTATTGCATCGCTCTAGCTTTCAACTCAAGAGCTCCTGTGTCACACAAGGAAAAGCAATCTTTTACCTGCTGTGCCATGCTCATGGCAGCAGCAATGCAGATGCCAGCAGCTGATGCCCACAAGGACAGCCAGCCTGGACTTATTTTCATTACATATCATTGTCCTGATGTCCTTCTACAAGCTGGAACATTTCTCCCTCTCAGCAAAAGAGGGCAGGAGAGTTCCAAGGTGTGGGCACACTCTCCCCTGTTTATATAACACTAAAGAGACAGAGAAGATGAAAACCAGATGTGTTTCCCTGCCCATGGCAAACACCAGCCTTTCCATCCTTACAGTCCTTCCTGACATCATCAGCAAGTGAAAGAACATCCCACTAACCTTTGCCATGTCTGGCAGAGGTTGCAGCTCTTTCTATTGCATCGCTCTAGCTTTCAAGTCAAGAGCTCCTGTGTCACACAAGGAAAAGCAATCTTATACCTGCTTTGCCATGCTCATGGCAGCAGCAGTCCAGCTGCCAGCAGCTGATGCCCACAAGGACAGCCAGCCTGGACTTATTTTCATTACGTATCTTTGTCTTGATGTCCTTCTAGAAGCTGGAACATTTCTCCATCTCAGCAGCAGAGGGCAGGAGGGGTCCAAGGTTAGGGCACACTCTCCCCTGTTTATCTGGCACTCAAAGAGAAAGAGAAGATGAAAACCAGATGTGTTTCCCTGCCCATGGCAAACACCAGCCTTTCCATCCTCACAGTCCATCTTGACATCAGCAGCAAGTGAAACAACATCCCACTCACCTTTGCCATTTCTGCCAGAGGTTGCAGCTCTTTCTATTGCATCCCTCTAGCTTTCAACTCAAGAGCTCCTGTATCACACAAGGAAAAGCAATCTTTTACCTGCTGTGCCATGCTCATGGCAGCAGCAATGCAGATGCCAGCAGCTGATGCCCACAAGGACAGCCAGCCTGGACTTATTTTCATTACATATCTTTGTCCTGATGTCCTTCTAGAAGCTGGAACATTTCTCCATCTCAGCAGCAGAGGGCAGGAGGGGTCCAAGTAGCAGGCACACTCTCCCCTGTTTATCTGGCACTCAAAGAGAAAGAGAAAATGAAAACCAGATGTGTTTCCCTGCCCATGGCAAACACCAGCCTTTCCATCCTTACAGTCCTTCCTGACATCAGCAGCAACTGAAACAACATCCCACTCACCTTTGCCATGTCTGGCAGAGGTTGCAGCTCTTTCTATTGCATCGCTCTAGCTTTCAAGTCAAGAGCTCCTGTGTCACACAAGGAAAAGCAATCTTTTACCTGCTTTGCCATGCTCATGGCAGCAGCCATGCAGATGCCAGCAGCTGATGCCCACAAGGACAGCCAGCCTGGACTTATTTTCATTACATATCTTTGTCCTGATGTCCTTCTATAAGCTGGGACATTTCTCCATCTCAGCAGCAGAGGGCAGGAGAAGTCCAAGGTTAGGGCACACTCTCCTCTTTTTCTGGCACACAAAGAGAAGATGAAAACCAGATGTGTTTCCCTTCCCATGGCAAACACCAGCCTTTCCATCCTTACAGTCCTTCCTGACATCAGCAGCAACTGAAACAACATCCCACTCAAGTTTGCCATGTCTGGCAGAGGTTGCAGCTCTTTCTATTGCATCCCTCTAGCTTTCAAGTCAAGAGCTCCTGTGTCACACAAGGAAAAGCAATCTTTTACCTGCTGTGCCATGCTCATGGCAGCAGCAATGCAGATGCCAGCAGCTGATGCCCACAAGGACAGCCAGCCTGGACTTATTTTCATTACATATCTTTGTCCTGATGTCCTTCTACAAGCTGGAACATTTCTCCCTCTCAGCAGAAGAGGGCAGGAGAGTTCCAAGGTGAGGGCACACTCTCCCCTGTTTATCTGGCACTCAAAGAGAAAGAGAAAATGAAAACCAGATGTGTTTCCCTGCCCATGGCAAACACCAGCCTTTCCATCCTTACAGTCCTTCCTGACATCAGCAGCAACTGAAACAACATCCCACTCACCTTTGCCATGTCTGGCAGAGGTTGCAGCTCTTTCTATTGCATCGCTCTAGCTTTCAAGTCAAGAGCTCCTGTGTCACACAAGGAAAAGCAATCTCTTACCTGCTGTGCCATGCTCATGGCAGCAGCCATGCAGATGCCAGCAGCTGATGCCCACAAGGACAGCCAGCCTGGACTTATTTTCATTACATATCTTTGTCCTGATGTCCTTCTACAAGCTGGAACATTTCTCCATCTCAGCAGAAGAGGGCAGGAGGGGTCCATGTAGCAGGCACACTCTCCTCTTTTTCTGGCACACAAAGAGAAGATGAAAACCAGATGTGTTTCAATGCCCATGGCAAACACCAGACTTTCCATCCTCACAGTCCTTCCTGACATCAGCAGCAACTGAAACAACATCCCACTCACCTTTGCCATGTCTGGCAGAGGTTGCAGCTCTTTCTATTGCATCCCTCTAGCTTTCAACTCAAGAGCTCCTGTGTCACACAAGGAAAAGCAATCTTTTACCTGCTTTGCCATGCTCATGGCAGCAGCAGTGCAGATGCCAGCAGCTGATGCCTACAGGGACAGCCAGCCTGGACTTATTGTCATTACATATATTTGTCCTGATGTCCTTCTAGAAGCTTGGACATTTCTCCCTCTGAGCAGCAGAGGGCAGGAGATTTCCAAGGTGAGGGCACACTCTCCCCTGTTTACCTGTTACTCAAAGAGAAAGAGAAAATGAAAACCAGATGTGTTTCCCTTCCCAAGGCAAACACCAGCCTTTCCATCCTTACAGTCCTTCCTGACATCAGCAGCAACTGAAACAACATCCCACTCAAGTTTGCCATGTCTGGCAGAGGTTGCAGCTCTTTCTATTGCATCGCTCTAGCTTTCAAGTCAAGAGCTCCTGTGTCACACAAGGAAAAGCAATCTTTTACCTGCTGTGCCATGCTCATGGCAGCAGCAATGCAGATGCCAGCAGCTGATGCCCACAAGGACAGCCAGCCTGGACTTATTTTCATTACATATCTTTGTCCTGATGTCCTTCTACAAGCTGGAACATTTCTCCCTCTCAGCAGAAGAGGGCAGGAGAGTTCCAAGGTGAGGGCACACTCTCCCCTGTTTATCTGGCACTCAAAGAGAAAGAGAAAATGAAAACCAGATGTGTTTCCCTGCCCATGGCAAACACCAGCCTTTCCATCCTTACAGTCCTTCCTGACATCAGCAGCAACTGAAACAACATCCCACTCACCTTTGCCATGTCTGGCAGAGGTTGCAGCTCTTTCTATTGCATCCCTCTAGCTTTCAACTCAAGAGCTCCTGTGTCACACAAGGAAAAGCAATCTTTTACCTGCTGTGCCATGCTCATGGCAGCAGCAATGCAGATGCCAGCAGCTGATGCCCACAAGGACAGCCAGCCTGGACTTATTTTCATTACATATCTTTGTCCTGATGTCCTTCTATAAGCTGGGACATTTCTCCATCTCAGCAGCAGAGGGCAGGAGGGGTCCAAGGTTAGGGCACACTCTCCTCTTTTTCTGGCACACAAAGAGAAGATGAAAACCAGATGTGTTTCCCTGCCCATGGCAAACACCAGCCTTTCCATCCTCACAGTCCATCTTGACATCAGCAGCAACTGAAACAACATCCCACTCACCTTTGCCATTTCTGCCAGAGGTTGCAGCTCTTTCTATTGCATCGCTCTAGCTTTCAAGTCAAGAGCTCCTCTGTCACACAAGGAAAAGCAATCTCTTACCTGCTGTGCCATGCTCATGGCAGCAGCAATGCAGATACCAGCAGCTGATGCCCACAAGGACAGCCAGCCTGGACTTATTTTCATTACATATCTTTGTCCTGATGTCCTTCTACAAGCTGGAACATTTCTCCCTCTGAGCAGAAGAGGGCAGGAGGGGTCCAAGTAGCAGGCACACTCTCCTCTTTTTCTGGCACACAAAGAGAAGATGAAAACCAGATGTGTTTCCCTGCCCATGGCAAACACCAGCCTTTCCATCCTCACAGTCCATCTTGACATCAGCAGCAACTGAAACAACATCCCACTCACCTTTGCCATTTCTGCCAGAGGTTGCAGCTCTTTCTATTGCATCCCTCTAGCTTTCAAGTCAAGAGCTCCTGTGTCACACAAGGAAAAGCAATCTTTTACCTGCTGTGCCATGCTCATGGCAGCAGCAATGCAGATGCCAGCAGCTGATGCCCACAAGGACAGCCAGCCTGGACTGATTTTCATTACATATCTTTGTCCTGATGTCCTTCTACAAGCTGGAACATTTCTCCCTCTCAGCAGAAGAGGGCAGGAGAGTTCCAAGGTGAGGGCACACTCTCCCCTGTTTATCTGGCACTCAAAGAGAAAGAGAAAATGAAAACCAGATGTGTTTCCCTGCCCATGGCAAACACCAGCCTTTCCATCCTTACAGTCCTTCCTGACATCAGCAGCAACTGAAACAACATCCCACTGAAGTATGCCATGTCTGGCAGAGGTTGCAGCTCTTTCTATTGCATCGCTCTAGCTTTCAAGTCAAGAGCTCCTGTGTCACACAAGGAAAAGCAATCTTTTACCTGCTGTGCCATGCTCATGGCAGCAGCAATGCAGATGCCAGCAGCTGATGCCTACAGGGACAGCCAGCCTGGACTTATTGTCATTACATATATTTGTCCTGATGTCCTTCTACAAGCTTGGACATTTCTCCCTCTGAGCAGCAGAGGGCAGGAGATTTCCAAGGTGAGGGCACACTCTCCCCTGTTTACCTGTTACTCAAAGAGAAAGAGAAAATGAAAACCAGATGTGTTTCCCTGCCCATGGCAAACACCAGCCTTTCCATCCTTACAGTCCTTCCTGACATCAGCACTAATTGAAACAACATCCCACTCACCTTTGCCATGTCTGGCAGAGGTTGCAGCTCTTTCTATTGCATCCCTCTAGCTTTCAAGTCAAGAGCTCCTGTGTCACACAAGGAAAAGCAATCTTTTACCTGCTTTGCCATGCTCATGGCAGCAGCAGTGCAGATGCCAGCAGCTGATGCCCACAAGGACAGCCAGCCTGGACTTATTGTCATTACATATCTTTGTCCTGATGTCCTTCTACAAGCTGGAACATTTTTCCATCTCAGCAGAAGAGGGCAGGAGGGGTCCAAGTAGCAGGCACACTCTCCTCTGTATCTGGCACACAAAGACAAAGAGAAGATGAAAACCAGATGTGTTTCCCTTCCCATGGCAAACACCAGCCTTTCCATCCTTACAGTCCTACATGACATCAGCAGCAACTGAAACAACATCCCACTCAAGTTTGCCATGTCTGGCAGAGGTTGCAGCTCTTTCTATTGCATCGCTCTAGCTTTAAAGTCAAGAGCTCCTGTGTCACACAAGGAAAAGCAATCTTTTACCTGCTTTGCCATGCTCATGGCAGCAGCAATGCAGATGCCAGCAGCTGATGCCCACAAGGACAGCCAGCCTGGACTTATTTTCATTACATATCTTTGTCCTGATGTCCTTCTACAAGCTGGAACATTTCTCCATCTCAGCAGAAGAGGGCAGGAGGGGTCCAAGTAGCAGGCACACTCTCCTCTTTTTCTGGCACACAAAGACAAAGAGAAGATGAAAACCAGATGTGTTTCCCTGCCCATGGCAAACACCAGCCTTTCCATCCTCACAGTCCATCTTGACATCAGCAGCAACTGAAACAACATCCCACTCACCTTTGCCATTTCTGCCAGAGGTTGCAGCTCTTTTTATTGCATCGCTCTAGCTTTCAAGTCAAGAGCTCCTGTGTCACACAAGGAAAAGCAATCTCTTACCTGCTGTGCCATGCTCATGGCAGCAGCCATGCAGATGCCAGCAGCTGATGCCCACAAGGACAGCCAGCCTGGACTTATTTTCATTACATATCTTTGTCCTGATGTCCTTCTACAAGCTGGAACATTTCTCCCTCTGAGCAGAAGAGGGCAGGAGGGGTCCAAGTAGCAGGCACACTCTCCTCTTTTTCTGGCACACAAAGAGAAGATGAAAACCAGATGTGTTTCCCTGCCCATGGCAAACACCAGCCTTTCCATCCTTACAGTCCTTCCTGACATCAGCAGCAACTGAAACAACATCCCACTGAAGTATGCCATGTCTGGCAGAGGTTGCAGCTCTTTCTATTGCATACCTCAGCTTTAAAGTCAAGAGCTCCTGTGTCACACAAGAAAAAGCAATCTCTTACCTGCTGTGCCATGCTCATGGCAGCAGCAATGCAGATACCAGCAGCTGATGCCCACAAGGACAGCCAGCCTGGACTTATTTTCATTACATATCTTTGTCCTGATGTCCTTCTACAAGCTGGAACATTTCTCCATCTCAGCAGAAGAGGGCAGGAGGGGTCCAAGTAGCAGGCACACTCTCCTCTTTTTCTGGCACACAAAGACAAAGAGAAGATGAAAACCAGATGTGTTTCCCTGCCCATGGCAAACACCAGCCTTTCCATCCTCACAGTCCATCTTGACATCAGCAGCAACTGAAACAACATCCCACTCACCTTTGCCATTTCTGCCAGAGGTTGCAGCTCTTTCTATTGCATCCCTCTAGCTTTCAAGTCAAGAGCTCCTGTGTCACACAAGGAAAAGCAATCTTTTACCTGCTGTGCCATGCTCATGGCAGCAGCAATGCAGATGCCAGCAGCTGATGCCCACAAGGACAGCCAGCCTGGACTTATTTTCATTACATATCTTTGTCCTGATGTCCTTCTACAAGCTGGAACATTTCTCCATCTCAGCAGAAGAGGGCAGGAGGGGTCCAAGTAGCAGGCACACTCTCCTCTTTTTCTGGCACACAAAGAGAAGATGAAAACCAGATGTGTTTCCCTGCCCATGGCAAACACCAGCCTTTCCATCCTTACAGTCCTTCCTGACATCTGCACTAATTGAAACAACATCCCACTCACCTTTGCCATTTCTGCCAGAGGTTGCTGCTCTTTCTATTGCATCCCTCTAGCTTTCAACTCAAGAGCTCCTGTGTCACACAAGGAAAAGCAATCTTTTACCTGCTGTGCCATGCTCATGGCAGCAGCAATGCAGATGCCAGCAGCTGATGCCCACAAGGACAGCCAGCCTGGACTTATTTTCATTACATATCCTTGTCCTGATGTCCTTCTAGAAGCTGGAACATTTCTCCATCTCAGCAGAAGAGGGCAGGAGGGGTCCAAGGTGAGGGCACACTCTGCTCTTTTTCTGGCACAGAAAGAGAAAATGAAAACCAGATGTCTTTCCCTGCCCATGGCAAACACCAGACTTTCCATCCTTACAGTCCTTCCTGACATCAGCAGCAACTGAATCAACATCCCACTCACCTTTTCCATGTCTGGCAGAGGTTGCAGCTCTTTCTATTGCATCCCTCTAGCTTTCAAGTCAAGAGCTCCTGTGTCACACAAGGAAAAGCAATCTCTTACCTGCTGTGCCATGCTCATGGCAGCAGCAATGCAGATGCCAGCAGCTGATGCCCACAAGGACAGCCAGCCTGGACTTATTTTCATTACATATCTTTGTCCTGATGTCCTTCTACAAGCTGGAACATTTCTCCCTCTCAGCAGAAGAGGGCAGGAGAGTTCCAAGGTGAGGGCACACTCTCCCCTGTTTATCTGGCACTCAAAGAGAAAGAGAAAATGAAAACCAGATGTGTTTCCCTGCCCATGGCAAACACCAGACTTTCCATCCTTACAGTCCTTCCTGACATCAGCACTTACTGAAACAACATCCCACTGAAGTATGCCATGTCTGGCAGAGGTTGCAGCTCTTTCTATTGCATCCCTCTAGCTTTCAAGTCAAGAGCTCCTGTGTCACACAAGGAAAAGCAATCTTTTACCTGCTGTGCCATGCTCATGGCAGCAGCAATGCAGATGCCAGCAGCTGATGCCCACAAGGACAGCCAGCCTGGACTTATTTTCATTACATATCTTTGTCTTGATGTCCTTCTAGAAGCTGGAACATTTCTCCATCTCAGCAGCAGAGGGCAGGAGAAGTCCAAGGTTAGGGCACACTCTCCTCTTTTTCTGGCACACAAAGAGAAGATGAAAACCAGATGTGTTTCCCTGCCCATGGCAAACACCAGCCTTTCCATCCTTACAGTCCTACATGACATCAGCAGCAACTGAAACAACATCCCACTCACCTTTGCCATGTCTGGCAAAGGTTGCAGCTCTTTCTATTGCATCCCTCTAGCTTTCAAGTCAAGAGCTCCTGTGTCACACAAGGAAAAGCAATCTTTTACCTGCTTTGCCGTGCTCATGGCAGCAGCAGTGCAGATGCCAGCAGCTGATGCCCACAAGGACAGCCAGCCTGGACTTATTTTCATTACATATCTTTGTCCTGATGTCCTTCTACAAGCTGGAACATTTCTCCCTCTCAGCAGAAGAGGGCAGGAGAGTTCCAAGGTGAGGGCACACTCTCCCCTGTTTATCTGGCACTCAAAGAGAAAGAGAAAATGAAAACCAGATGTGTTTCCCTGCCCATGGCAAACACCAGCCTTTCCATCCTTACAGTCCTTCCTGACATCAGCAGCAACTGAAACAACATCCCACTGAAGTATGCCATGTCTGGCAGAGGTTGCAGCTCTTTCTATTGCATCGCTCTAGCTTTCAAGTCAAGAGCTCCTGTGTCACACAAGGAAAAGCAATCTCTTACCTGCTGTGCCATGCTCATGGCAGCAGCCATGCAGATGCCAGCAGCTGATGCCCACAAGGACAGCCAGCCTGGACTTATTGTCATTACATATCTTTGTCCTGATGTCCTTCTACAAGCTGGAACATTTCTCCCTCTGAGCAGAAGAGGGCAGGAGGGGTCCAAGTAGCAGGCACACTCTCCTCTTTTTCTGGAACACAAAGAGAACATGAAAACCAGATGTGTTTCCCTGCCCATGGCAAACACCAGCCTTTCCATCCTCACAGTCCATCTTGACATCAGCAGCAACTGAAACAACATCCCACTCACCTTTGCCATTTCTGCCAGAGGTTGCAGCTCTTTCTATTGCATCCCTCTAGCTTTCAACTCAAGAGCTCCTGTATCACACAAGGAAAAGCAATCTTTTACCTGCTGTGCCATGCTCATGGCAGCAGCAATGCAGATGCCAGCAGCTGATGCCCACAAGGACAGCCAGCCTGGACTTATTTTCATTACATATCCTTGTCTTGATGTCCTTCTACAAGCTGGAACATTTCTCCATCTCAGCAGCAGAGGGCAGGAGGGGTCCAAGGTGAGGGCACACTCTCCCCTGTTTATCTGGCACTCAAAGAGAAAGAGAAAATGAAAACCAGATGTGTTTCCCTGCCCATGGCAAACACCAGACTTTCCATCCTTACAGTCCTTCCTGACATCAGCAGCAACTGAAACAACATCCCACTCACCTTTGCCATGTCTGGCAGAGGTTGCCGCTCTTTCTATTGCATCGCTGTAGCTTTCAAGTCAAGAGCTCCTGTGTCACACAAGGAAAAGCAATCTTTTACCTGCTGTGCCATGCTCATGGCAGCAGCAATGCAGATGCCAGCAGCTGATGCCTACAGGGACAGCCAGCCTGGACTTATTGTCATTACATATATTTGTCCTGATGTCCTTCTAGAAGCTTGGACATTTCTCCCTCTGAGCAGCAGAGGGCAGGAGATTTCCAAGGTGAGGGCACACTCTCCCCTGTTTAGCTGTTACTCAAAGAGAAAGAGAAAATGAAAACCAGATGTGTTTCCCTGCCCATGGCAAACACCAGCCTTTCCATCCTTACAGTCCTTCCTGACATCAGCACTAATTGAAACAACATCCCACTCACCTTTGCCATGTCTGGCAGAGGTTGCAGCTCTTTCTATTGCATCCCTCTAGCTTTCAAGTCAAGAGCTCCTGTGTCACACAAGGAAAAGCAATCTTTTACCTGCTTTGCCATGCTCATGGCAGCAGCAGTGCAGATGCCAGCAGCTGATGCCCACAAGGACAGCCAGCCTGGACTTATTGTCATTATATATCTTTGTCCTGATGTCCTTCTACAAGCTGGAACATTTTTCCATCTCAGCAGAAGAGGGCAGGAGGGGTCCAAGTAGCAGGCACACTCTCCTCTTTTTCTGGCACACAAAGAGAAGATGAAAACCAGATGTGTTTCCCTGCCCATGGCAAACACCAGACTTTCCATCCTCACAGTCCTTCCTGACATCAGCAGCAACTGAAACAACATCCCACTCACCTTTGTCATTTCTGCCAGAGGTTGCTGCTCTTTCTATTGCATCCCTCTAGCTTTCAACTCAAGAGCTCCTGTGTCACACAAGGAAAAGCAATCTTTTACCTGCTGTGCCATGCTCATGGCAGCAGCAATGCAGATGCCAGCAGCTGATGCCCACAAGGACAGCCAGCCTGGACTTATTTTCATTACATATCTTTGTCCTGATGTCCTTCTACAAGCTGGGACATTTCTCACTCTGAGCAGCAGAGGGCAGGATGGGTCCAAGGTGAGGGCACACTCTGCTCTTTAACTGGCACTCAAAGAGAAAGAGAAAATGAAAACCAGATGTGTTTCCCTGCCCATGGCAAACACCAGCCTTTCCATCCTTACAGTCCTTCCTGACATCTGCACTAATTGAAACAACATCCCACTCACCTTTGCCATGTCTGGCAGAGGTTGCAGCTCTTTCTATTGCATCCCTCTAGCTGTCAAGTCAAGAGCTCCTGTGTCACACAAGGAAAAGCAATCTTTTACCTGCTGTGCCATGCTCATGGCAGCAGCAATGCAGATGCCAGCAGCTGATGCCCACAAGGACAGCCAGCCTGGACTTATTTTCATTACATATCCTTGTCCTGATGTCCTTCTAGAAGCTGGAACATTTCTCCATCTCAGCAGAAGAGGGCAGGAGGGGTCCAAGGTGAGGGCACACTCTGCTCTTTATCTGGCACAGAAAGAGAAAATGAAAACCAGATGTCTTTCCCTGCCCATGGCAAACACCAGACTTTCCATCCTTACAGTCCTTCCTGACATCAGCACTTATTGAAACAACATCCCACTCACCTTTGCCATGTCTGGCAGAGGTTGCAGCTCTTTCTATTGCATCCCTCTAGCTTTCAACTCAAGAGCTCCTGTATCACACAAGGAAAAGCAATCTTTTACCTGCTGTGCCATGCTCATGGCAGCAGCAATGCAGATGCCAGCAGCTGATGCCCACAAGGACAGCCAGCCTGGACTTATTTTCATTACATATCTTTGTCCTGATGTCCTTCTAGAAGCTTGGACATTTCTCCATCTCAGCAGAAGAGGGCAGGAGAGTTCCAAGGTGAGGGCACACTCTCCCCTGTTTATCTGGCACTCAAAGAGAAAGAGAAAATGAAAACCAGATGTTTTCCCTGCCCATGGCAAACACCAGCCTTTCCATCCTTACAGTCCTTCCTGACATCATCAGCAAGTGAAACAACATCCCACTCACCTTTGCCATGTCTGGCAGAGGTTGCAGCTCTTTCTATTGCATCGCTCTAGCTTTCAAGTCAAGAGCTCCTGTGTCACACAAGGAAAAGCAATCTTTTACCTGCTTTGCCATGCTCATGGCAGCAGCAGTGCAGATGCCAGCAGCTGATGCCCACAAGGACAGCCAGCCTGGACTTATTTTCATTACATATCTTTGTCCTGATGTCCTTCTATAAGCTGGGACATTTCTCCATCTCAGCAGCAGAGGGCAGGAGAAGTCCAAGGTTAGGGCACACTCTCCTCTTTTTCTGGCACACAAAGAGAAGATGAAAACCAGATGTGTTTCCCTGACCATGGCAAACACCAGCCTTTCCATCCTTACAGTCCTTCCTGACATCAGCAGCAACTGATACAACATCCCACTGAAGTTTGCCATGTCTGGCAGAGGTTGCAGCTCTTTCTATTGCATCCCTCTAGCTTTAAAGTCAAGAGCTCCTGTGTCACACAAGGAAAAGCAATCTCTTACCTGCTGTGCCATGCTCATGGCAGCAGCAATGCAGATGCCAGCAGCTGATGCCCACAAGGACAGCCAGCCTGGACTTATTTTCATTACATATCTTTGTCCTGATGTCCTTCTACAAGCTGGAACATTTCTCCATCTCAGCAGCAGAGGGCAGGAGGGGTCCAAGGTTAGGGCACACACTCCTCTTTTTCTGGCACACAAAGAGAAGATGAAAACCAGATGTGGTTCCCTGCCCATGGCAAACACCAGCCTTTCCATCCTTACAGTCCTTCCTGACATCAGCAGCAACTGAAACAACATCCCACTGAAGTATGCCATGTCTGGCAGAGGTTGCAGCTCTTTCTATTTCATACCTCAGCTTTAAAGTCAAGAGCTCCTGTGTCACACAAGAAAAAGCAATCTTTTACCTGCTGTGCCATGCTCATGGCAGCAGCAATGCAGATGCCAGCAGCTGATGCCCACAAGGACAGCCAGCCTGGACTTATTTTCATTACATATCTTTGTCCTGATGTCCTTCTACAAGCTGGAACATTTCTCCCTCTGAGCAGAAGTTGGCAGGAGGGGTCCAAGTAGCAGGCACACTCTCCTCTTTTTCTGGCACACAAAGAGAAGATGAAAACCAGATGTGTTTCCCTGCCCATGGCAAACACCAGCCTTTCCATCCTTATAGTCCTTCCTGACATCAGCAGCAACTGAAACAACATCCGACTCAAGTTTGCCATGTCTGGCAGAGGTTGCAGCTCTTTCTATTGCATCCCTCTAGCTTTCAACTCAAGAGCTCCTGTATCACACAAGGAAAAGCAATCTTTTACCTGCTGTGCCATGCTCATGGCAGCAGCAATGCAGATGCCAGCAGCTGATGCCCACAAGGACAGCCAGCCTGGACTTATTGTCATTACATATATTTGTCCTGATGTCCTTCTAGAAGCTTGGACATTTCTCCCTCTGAGCAGCAGAGGGCAGGAGATTTCCAAGGTGAGGGCACACTCTCCCCTGTTTACCTGTTACTCAAAGAGAAAGAGAAAATGAAAACCAGATGTGTTTCCCTGCCCATGGCAAACACCAGCCTTTCCATCCTCACAGTCCATCTTGACATCAGCAGCAACTGAAACAACATCCCACTCACCTTTGCCATTTCTGGCAGAGGTTGCAGCTCTTTCTATTGCATCCCTCTAGCTTTCAAGTCAAGAGCTCCTGTGTCACACAAGGAAAAGCAATCTTTTACCTGCTGTGCCATGCTCATGGCAGCAGCAATGCAGATGCCAGCAGCTGATGCCCACAAGGACAGCCAGCCTGGACTTATTTTCATTACATATCTTTGTCCTGATGTCCTTCTACAAGCTGGAACATTTCTCCATCTCAGCAGAAGAGGGCAGGAGATATCCAAGGTGAGGGCACACTCTCCCCTGTTTATCTGGCACTCAAAGAGAAAGAGAAAATGAAAACCAGATGTGTTTCCCTGCCCATGGCAAACACCAGACTTTCCATCCTTACAGTCCTTCCTGACATCAGCAGCAACTGAAACAACATCCCACTCACCTTTGCCATGTCTGGCAGAGGTTGCAGCTCTTTCTATTGCATCCCTCTAGCTTTCAAGTCAAGAGCTCCTGTGTCACACAAGGAAAAGCAATCTTTTACCTGCTTTGCCATGCTCATGGCAGCAGCAATGCAGATGCCAGCAGCTGATGCCCACAAGGACAGCCAGCCTGGACTTATTTTCATTACATATCTTTGTCCTGATGTCCTTCTAGAAGCTGGGACATTTCTCCATCTCAGCAGCAGAGGGCAGGAGGGGTCCAATGTTAGGGCACACTCTCCTCTTTTTCTGGCACACAAAGAGAAGATGAAAACCAGATGTGTTTCCCTGCCCATGGCAAACACCAGCCTTTCCATCCTTACAGTCCTTCCTGCAATCATCAGCAATGGAAACAACATCCCACTCACCTTTGCCATGTCTGGCAGAGGTTGCAGCTCTTTCTATTGCATCCCTCTAGCTTTCAACTCAAGAGCTCCTGTGTCACACAAGAAAAAGCAATCTCTTACCTGCTGTGCCATGCTCATGGCAGCAGCCATGCAGATGCCAGCAGCTGATGCCCACAAGGACAGCCAGCCTGGACTTATTTTCATTACATATCTTTGTCCTGATGTCCTTCTACAAGCTGGAACATTTCTCCCTCTGAGCAGAAGAGGGCAGGAGGAGTCCAAGTAGCAGGCACACTCTCCTCTTTTTCTGGCACACAAAGAGAAGATGAAAACCAGATGTGTTTCCCTGCCCATGGCAAACACCAGACTTTCCATCCTCACAGTCCTTCCTGACATCAGCAGCAACTGAAACAACATCCCACTCACCTTTGCCATGTCTGGCAGAGGTTGCAGCTCTTTCTATTGCATACCTCAGCTTTAAAGTCAAGAGCTCCTGTGTCACACAAGAAAAAGCAATCTCTTACCTGCTGTGCCATGCTCATGGCAGCAGCAATGCAGATGCCAGCAGCTGATGCCCACAAGGACAGCCAGCCTGGACTTATTTTCATTACATATCTTTGTCCTGATGTCCTTCTACAAGCTGGAACATTTCTCCCTCTGAGCAGAAGAGGGCAGGAGGGGTCCAAGTAGCAGGCACACTCTCCTCTTTTTCTGGCACACAAAGAGAAGATGAAAACCAGATGTGTTTCCCTGCCCATGGCAAACACCAGCCTTTCCATCCTTACAGTCCTTCCTGACATCAGCAGCAACTGAAACAACATCCCACTCAAGTTTGCCATGTCTGGCAGAGGTTGCAGCTCTTTCTATTGCATCCCTCTAGCTTTCAACTCAAGAGCTCCTGTGTCACACAAGGAAAAGCAATCTTTTACCTGCTGTGCCATGCTCATGGCAGCAGCAGTGCAGATGCCAGCAGCTGATGCCCACAAGGACAGCCAGCCTGGACTTATTTTCATTACATATCTTTGTCCTGATGTCTTCTACAAGCTGGAACATTTCTCCCTCTCAGCAGAAGAGGGCAGGAGAGTTCCAAGGTGAGGGCACACTCTCCCCTGTTTATCTGGCACTCAAAGAGAAAGAGAAAATGAAAACCAGATGTGTTTCCCTGCCCATGGCAAACACCAGCCTTTCCATCCTCACAGTCCTTCCTGACATCAGCAGCAACTGAAACAACATCCCACTCACCTTTGCCATGTCTGGCAGAGGTTGCAGCTCTTTCTATTGCACCGCTCTAGCTTTCAAGTCAAGAGCTCCTGTGTCACACAAGAAAAAGCAATCTCTTCCCTGCTGTGCCATGCTCATGGCAGCAGCCATGCAGATGCCAGCAGCTGATGCCCACAAGGACAGCCAGCCTGGACTTATTTTCATTACATATCTTTGTCCTGATGTCCTTCTACAAGCTGGAACATTTCTCCATCTCTGCAGAAGAGGGCAGGAGGGGTCCAAGTAGCAGGCACACTCTCCTCTTTTTCTGGCACACAAAGAGAAGATGAAAACCAGATGTGTTTCCCTGCCCATGGCAAACACCAGACTTTCCATCCTCACAGTCCTTCCTGACATCAGCAGCAACTGAAACAACATCCCACTCACCTTTGCCATGTCTGGCAGAGGTTGCAGCTCTTTCTATTGCATCCCTCTAGCTTTCAACTCAAGAGCTCCTGTGTCACACAAGGAAAAGCAATTTTTTACCTGCTGTGCCATGCTCATGGCAGCAGCAATGCAGATGCCAGCAGCTGATGCCCACAAGGACAGCCAGCCTGGACTTATTTTCATTACATATCTTTGTCCTGATGTCCTTCTAGAAGCTTGGACATTTCTCCCTCTGAGCAGCAGAGGGCAGGAGATTTCCAAGGTGAGGGCACACTCTCCCCTGTTTACCTGTTACTCAAAGAGAAAGAGAAAATGAAAACCAGATGTGTTTCCCTGCCCATGGCAAACACCAGCCTTTCTATCCTTACAGTCCTTCCTGACATCAGCACTAATTGAAACAACATCCCACTCACCTTTGCCATGTCTGGCAGAGGTTGCAGCTCTTTCTATTGCATCCCTCTAGCTTTCAAGTCAAGAGCTCCTGTGTCACACAAGGAAAAGCAATCTTTTACCTGCTTTGCCATGCTCATGGCAGCAGCAGTGCAGATGCCAGCAGCTGATGCCCACAAGGACAGCCAGCCTGGACTTATTGTCATTATATATCTTTGTCCTGATGTCCTTCTACAAGCTGGGACATTTCTCCATCTCAGCAGCAGAGGGCAGGAGGGGTCCAAGTAGCAGGCACACTCTCCTCTTTTTCTGGCACACAAAGACAAAGAGAAGATGAAAACCAGATGTGTTTCCCTGCCCATGGCAAACACCAGCCTTTCCATCCTTACAGTCCTTCCTGACATCAGCAGCAACTGAAACAACATCCCACTCACCCTTGCCATGTCTGGCAGAGGTTGCAGCTCTTTCTATTGCATCGCTCTAGCTTTCAAGTCAAGAGCTCCTGTGTCACACAAGAAAAAGCAATCTCTTACCTGCTGTGCCATGCTCATGGCAGCAGCCATGCAGATGCCAGCAGCTGATGCCCACAAGGACAGCCAGCCTGGACTTATTTTCATTACATATCTTTGTCCTGATGTCCTTCTACAAGCTGGAACATTTCTCCCTCTGAGCAGAAGAGGGCAGGAGGAGTCCAAGTAGCAGGCACACTCTCCTCTTTTTCTGGCACACAAAGAGAAGATGAAAACCAGATGTGTTTCCCTGCCCATGGCAAACACCAGACTTTCCATCCTCACAGTCCTTCCTGACATCAGCAGCAACTGAAACAACATCCCACTCACCTTTGCCATGTCTGGCAGAGGTTGCAGCTCTTTCTATTGCATCCCTCTAGCTTTCAACTCAAGAGCTCCTGTGTCACACAAGGAAAAGCAATCTTTTACCTGCTGTGCCATGCTCATGGCAGCAGCAATGCAGATGCCAGCAGCTGATGCCCACAAGGACAGCCAGCCTGGACTTATTTTCATTACATATCTTTGTCCTGATGTCCTTCTAGAAGCTTGGACATTTCTCCCTCTGAGCAGAAGAGGGCAGGAGAGTTCCAAGGTGTGGGCACACTCTCCCCTGTTAATATGGCACTCAAAGAGAAAGAGAAGATGAAAACCAGATGTGTTTCCCTGCCCATGGCAAACACCAGCCTTTCCATCCTTACAGTCCTTCCTGACATCATCAGCAAGTGAAACAACATCCCACTCACCTTTGCCATGTCTGGCAGAGGTTGCAGCTCTTTCTATTGCATCGCTCTAGCTTTCAAGTCAAGAGCTCCTGTGTCACACAAGGAAAAGCAATCTTTTACCTGCTTTGCCATGCTCATGGCAGCAGCAATGCAGATGCCAGCAGCTGATGCCCACAAGGACAGCCAGCCTGGACTTATTTTCATTACATATCTTTGTCCTGATGTCCTTCTACAAGCTGGAACATTTCTCCCTCTCAGCAGAAGAGGGCAGGAGATATCCAAGGTGAGGGCACACTCTCCCCTGTTTATCTGGCACTCAAAGAGAAAGAGAAAATGAAAACCAGATGTGTTTCCCTGCCCATGGCAAACACCAGACTTTGCATCCTTACAGTCCTTCCTGACATCAGCAGCAACTGAAACAACATCCCACTCACCTTTGCCATGTCTGGCAGAGGTTGCCGCTCTTTCTATTGCATCGCTGTAGCTTTCAAGTCAAGAGCTCCTGTGTCACACAAGGAAAAGCAATCTTTTACCTGCTGTGCCATGCTCATGGCAGCAGCAATGCAGATGCCAGCAGCTGATGCCTACAGGGACAGCCAGCCTGGACTTATTGTCATTACATATATTTGTCCTGATGTCCTTCTAGAAGCTTGGACATTTCTCCCTCTGAGCAGCAGAGGGCAGGAGATTTCCAAGGTGAGGGCACACTCTCCCCTGTTTACCTGTTACTCAAAGAGAAAGAGAAAATGAAAACCAGATGTGTTTCCCTGCCCATGGCAAACACCAGCCTTTCCATCCTTACAGTCCTTCCTGACATCAGCACTAATTGAAACAACATCCCACTCACCTTTGCCATGTCTGGCAGAGGTTGCAGCTCTTTCTATTGCATCCCTCTAGCTTTCAAGTCAAGAGCTCCTGTGTCACACAAGGAAAAGCAATCTTTTACCTGCTTTGCCATGCTCATGGCAGCAGCAGTGCAGATGCCAGCAGCTGATGCCCACAAGGACAGCCAGCCTGGACTTATTGTCATTATATATCTTTGTCCTGATGTCCTTCTACAAGCTGGAACATTTTTCTATCTCAGCAGAAGAGGGCAGGAGGGGTCCAAGTAGCAGGCACACTCTCCTCTGTATCTGGCACACAAAGACAAAGAGAAGATGAAAACCAGATGTGTTTCCCTTCCCAAGGCAAACACCAGACTTTCCATCCTCACAGTCCTTCCTGACATCAGCAGCAACTGAAACAACATCCCACTCACCTTTGCCATTTCTGCCAGAGGTTGCTGCTCTTTTTATTGCATCCCTCTAGCTGTCAAGTCAAGAGCTCCTGTGTCACACAAGGAAAAGCAATCTTTTACCTGCTGTGCAATGCTCATGGCAGCAGCAATGCAGATGCCAGCAGCTGATGCCCACAAGGACAGCCAGCCTGGACTTATTTTCATTACATATCTTTGTCCTGATGTCCTTCTACAAGCTGGGACATTTCTCACTCTGAGCAGCAGAGGGCAGGATGGGTCCAAGGTGAGGGCACACTCTGCTCTTTAACTGGCACTCAAAGAGAAAGAGAAAATGAAAACCAGATGTGTTTCCCTGCCCATGGCAAACACCAGACTTTCCATCCTCACAGTCCTTCCTGACATCAGCAGCAACTGAAACAACATCCCACTCACCTTTGCCATGTCTGGCAGAGGTTGCAGCTCTTTCTATTGCATCCCTCTAGCTTTCAACTCAAGAGCTCCTGTGTCACACAAGGAAAAGCAATTTTTTACCTGCTGTGCCATGCTCATGGCAGCAGCAATGCAGATGCCAGCAGCTGATGCCCACAAGGACAGCCAGCCTGGACTTATTTTCATTACATATCTTTGTCCTGATGTCCTTCTAGAAGCTTGGACATTTCTCCCTCTGAGCAGCAGAGGGCAGGAGATTTCCAAGGTGAGGGCACACTCTCCCCTGTTTACCTGTTACTCAAAGAGAAAGAGAAAATGAAAACCAGATGTGTTTCCCTGCCCATGGCAAACACCAGCCTTTCTATCCTTACAGTCCTTCCTGACATCAGCACTAATTGAAACAACATCCCACTCACCTTTGCCATGTCTGGCAGAGGTTGCAGCTCTTTCTATTGCATCCCTCTAGCTTTCAAGTCAAGAGCTCCTGTGTCACACAAGGAAAAGCAATCTTTTACCTGCTTTGCCATGCTCATGGCAGCAGCAGTGCAGATGCCAGCAGCTGATGCCCACAAGGACAGCCAGCCTGGACTTATTGTCATTATATATCTTTGTCCTGATGTCCTTCTACAAGCTGGGACATTTCTCCATCTCAGCAGCAGAGGGCAGGAGGGGTCCAAGTAGCAGGCACACTCTCCTCTTTTTCTGGCACACAAAGACAAAGAGAAGATGAAAACCAGATGTGTTTCCCTGCCCATGGCAAACACCAGCCTTTCCATCCTTACAGTCCTTCCTGACATCAGCAGCGACTGAAACAACATCCCACTCAAGTTTGCCATGTCTGGCAGAGGTTGCAGCTCTTTCTATTGCATCCCTCTAGCTTTCAACTCAAGAGCTCCTGTGTCACACAAGGAAAAGCAATCTTTTACCTGCTGTGCCATGCTCATGGCAGCAGCCATGCAGATGCCAGCAGCTGATGCCCACAAGGACAGCCAGCCTGGACTTATTTTCATTACATATCTTTGTCCTGATGTCCTTCTACAAGCTGGAACATTTCTCCCTCTGAGCAGAAGAGGGCAGGAGGAGTCCAAGTAGCAGGCACACTCTCCTCTTTTTCTGGCACACAAAGAGAAGATGAAAACCAGATGTGTTTCCCTGCCCATGGCAAACACCAGACTTTCCATCCTCACAGTCCTTCCTGACATCAGCAGCAACTGAAACAACATCCCACTCACCTTTGCCATGTCTGGCAGAGGTTGCAGCTCTTTCTATTGCATCCCTCTAGCTTTCAACTCAAGAGCTCCTGTGTCACACAAGGAAAAGCAATCTTTTACCTGCTTTGCCATGCTCATGGCAGCAGCAATGCAGATGCCAGCAGCTGATGCCCACAAGGACAGCCAGCCTGGACTTATTTTCATTACATATCTTTGTCCTGATGTCCTTCTACAAGCTGGAACATTTCTCCCTCTCAGCAGAAGAGGGCAGGAGATATCCAAGGTGAGGGCACACTCTCCCCTGTTTATCTGGCACTCAAAGAGAAAGAGAAAATGAAAACCAGATGTGTTTCCCTGCCCATGGCAAACACCAGACTTTGCATCCTTACAGTCCTTCCTGACATCAGCAGCAACTGAAACAACATCCCACTGAAGTATGCCATGTCTGGCAGAGGTTGCAGCTCTTTCTATTGCATACCTCAGCTTTAAAGTCAAGAGCTCCTGTGTCACACAAGAAAAAGCAATCTCTTACCTGCTGTGCCATGCTCATGGCAGCAGCAATGCAGATGCCAGCAGCTGATGCCCACAAGGACAGCCAGGCTGTACTTATTGTCATTACATATATTTGTCCTGATGTCCTTCTAGAAGCTTGGACATTTCTCCCTCTGAGCAGCAGAGGGCAGGAGATTTCCAAGGTGAGGGCACACTCTCCCCTGTTTACCTGTTACTCAAAGAGAAAGAGAAAATGAAAACCAGATGTGTTTCCCTGCCCATGGCAAACACCAGCCTTTCCATCCTTACAGTCCTTCCTGACATCAGCACTAATTGAAACAACATCCCACTCACCTTTGCCATGTCTGGCATAGGTTGCAGCTCTTTCTATTGCATCCCTCTAGCTTTCAAGTCAAGAGCTCCTGTGTCACACAAGGAAAAGCAATCTTTTACCTGCTGTGCCATGCTCATGGCAGCAGCAATGCAGATGCCAGCAGCTGATGCCCACAAGGACAGCCAGCCTGGACTTATTTTCATTACATATCCTTGTCCTGATGTCCTTCAAGAAGCTGGAACATTTCTCCATCTCAGCAGAAGAGGGCAGGAGGGGTCCAAGGTGAGGGCACACTCTGCTCTTTTTCTGGCACAGAAAGAGAAAATGAAAACCAGATGTCTTTCCCTGCCCATGGCAAACACCAGACTTTCCATCCTTACAGTCCTTCCTGACATCAGCACTTATTGAAACAACATCCCACTCACCTTTGCCATTTCTGCCAGAGGTTGCAGCTCTTTCTATTGCATCCCTCTAGCTTTCAAGTCAAGAGCTCCTGTGTCACACAAGGAAACGCAACCTTTTACCTGCTGTGCCATGCTCATGGCAGCAGAAGTCCAGATGCCAGCAGCTGATGCCCACAAGGACAGCCAGCCTGGACTTATTTTCATTACATATCCTTATCCTGATGTCCTTCTAGAAGCTGGGACATTTCACCATCTCAGCAGCAGAGGGCAGGATGGGTCCAAGGTGAGGGCACACTCTGCTCTTTATCTGGCACTCAAAGAGAAAGAGAAAATGAAAACCAGATGTGTTTCCCTGCCCATGGCAAACACCAGCCTTTCCATCCTTACAGTCCTTCCTGACATCAGCAGCAACTGAAACAGCATTCCACTCACATTTGCCATATCTGGCAGAGGTTGCAGCTCTTTCTATTGCATCCCTCTAGCTGTCAAGTCAAGAGCTCCTGTGTCACACAAGGAAAAGCAATCTTTTACCTGCTTTGCCATGCTCATGGCAGCAGCAATGCAGATGCCAGCAGCTGATGCCCACAAGGACAGCCAGCCTGGACTTATTTTCATCACATATCCTTGTCCTGATGTCCTTCTAACAAGCTGGAACATTTCTCCATCTCAGCAGAAGAGGGCAGGAGGGGTCCAAGGTGAGGGCACACTCTGCTCTTTATCTGGCACTCAAAGATAAAGAGAAAATGAAAACCAGATGTGTTTCCCTCCCCATGGCAAACACCAGACTTTCCATCTTTACAGTCCTTCCTGACATCAGCACTAATTGAAACAACATCCCACTCACCTTTGCCATGTCTGGCAGAGGTTGCAGCTCTTTCTATTGCATCCCTCTAGCTTTCAAGACAAGAGCTCCTGTGTCACACAAGGAAACGCAATCTTTTACCTGCTGTGCCATGCTCATGGCAGCAGCAATGCAGATGCCAGCAGCTGATGCCCACAAGGACAGCCAGCCTGGACTTATTTTCATTACATATCTTTGTCCTGATGTCCTTCTAGAACCTGGAACATTTCTCCATCTCAGTAGAAGGGGGCAGGAGGGATCCAAGGTGAGGGCACACTCTGCTCTTTATTTGGCACTCAAAGATAAAATGAAAACCAGATGTGTTTCCCAGCCCATGGCAAACACCAGCCTTTCCATCCTTACAGTCCTTCCTGCAATCATCAGCAATAATTGAAACAACATCCCACTCACCTTTGCCATGTCTGGCAGAGGTTGCAGCTCTTTCTATTGCATCCCTCTAGCTGTCAAGTCAAGAGCTCCTGTGTCACACAAGGAAAAGCAATCTTTTACCTGCTGTGCCATGCTCATGGCAGCAGCAATGCAGATGCCAGCAGCTGATGCCCACAAGGACAGCCAGCCTGGACTTATTTTCATTACATATCCTTGTCCTGATGTCCTTCTACAAGCTGGAACATTTCTCCATCTCAGCAGAAGAGGGCAGGAGGGGTCCAAGGTGAGGGCACACTCTGCTCTTTATCTGGCACACAAAGGGAAAATGAAACCAGATGTGTTTCCCTGCCCATGGCAAACACCAGCCTTTCCATCCTTACAGTCCTTCCTGCAATCATCAGCAATGGAAACAACATCCACTCACCTTTGCCATGTCTGGCAGAGGTTGCAGCTCTTTCTATTGCATCCCTCTAGCTTTCAAGTCAAGAGCTCCTGTGACACAAGGAAAAGCAATCTTTTACCTGCTGTGCCATGCTCATGGCAGCAGCAATGCAGATGCCAGCAGCTGATGCCCACAAGGAAAGCCAGCCTGGACTTATGTTCATTACACATCTTTGTCCTGATGTCTTTCTACAAGCTGGAACATTTCTCCATCTCAGCAGAAGAGGGCAGGAGGGGTCCAAGGTGAGGGCACACTCTGCTCTTTTTCTGGCACACAAAGAGAAAATGAAAACAAGATGTGTTTCCCAGCCCATGGCAAACACCAGCCTTTCAATCCTTACAGTCCTTCCTGACATCAGCACTAACTGAAACAACATCCCACTCACCTTTGCCATGTCTGGCAGAGGTTGCAGCTCTTTCTATTGCATCCCTCTAGCTTTCAAGTCAAGAGCTCCTGTGTCACACAAGGAAACGCAATTTTTACCTGCTGTGCCATGCTCATGGCAGCAGCAATGCAGATGCCAGCAGCTGATGCCCACAAGGACAGCCAGCCTGGACTTATTTACATTACATATCTTTGTCCTGATGTCCTTCTAGAAGATGGAACATTTCTCCCTCTCAGAAGCAGAGGGAAGGAGAGTTCCAAGGTGAGGGCAAACTATCCCATGTTTATCTGGCAGTCAAAGAGAAAGAGAAAATGAAAACCAGATGTGTTTCCCTGCTCATGGCAAACACTAAACTTTCCATCCTTACAATCCTCCTGACATCAGCACTAATTGAAACAGCATCCCACTCACCCTTGTCATGTCAAGCAGAGGTTGCAGCTCTTTCTATTGCATCCCTCTAGCTTTCAAGTCAAGAGCTCCTGTGTCACACAAGGAAAAGCAATCTTTTACCTGCTTTGCCATGCTCATGGCAGAGGCAATGCAGATGCCAGCAGCTGATGCCCACAAGGACAGCCAGCCTGGACTTATTTTCATTACATATATTTGCCCTGTTGTCTTTCTACAAGCTGGAACATTTCTCCATCTCAGCAGCAGAGGGCAGGAGGGGTCCAAGGTGAGGGCACACTCTCCTCTTTTTCTGGCACACAAAGAGAAAGAGAAAATGAAAACCAGATGTGTTTCCCAGCCCATGGCAAACACCAGCCTTTCCATCCTTACAGTCTTCCAGACTTCAGCAATAACTGAAACAACATCCCACTCACCCTTGTCATGTCTGCCAGAGGTTGCAGCTCTTTCTATTGCATCCCTCTAGCTTTCAACTCAAGAGCTCCTGTGTCACACAAGGAAAAGCAATCTTTTTCCTGCTGTGCCATGCTCATGGCAGCAGAAGTCCAGATGCCAGCAGCTGATGTCCACAAGGACAGCCAGCCTGGACTTATTTTCATTACATATCTTTGTCCTGATGTCCTTCTACAAGCTGGAACATTTCACCATCTCAGTAGAAGAGGGCAGGAGGGGTCCAAGGTTAGGGCACACTCTCGTCTTTTTCTGGCACACAAAGACAAAGAGAAGATGAAAACCAGATGTGTTTCCCTGCCCATGGCAAACACGAGCCTTTCCATCCTTACAGTCCTTCCTGACATCAGCACTAATTGAAACAACATCCCACTCACCTTTGCCATGTCTGGCAGAGGTTGCAGCTCTTTCTATTGCATCCCTCTAGCTTTCAAGTCAAGAGCTCCTGTGTCACACAAGGAAAAGCAATCTTTTACCTGCTGTGCCATGCTCATGGCAGCAGCAATGCAGATGCCAGCAGCTGATGCCCACAAGGACAGCCAGCCTGGACTTATTTTCATTTAATATCTTTCTCCTGATGTCCTTCTACAAGCTGTAACATTTCTCCCTCTCAGCAGAAGAGGGCAGGATGGGTCCAAGGTGAGGGCACACTCTCCTCTTTTTCTGGCACACAAAGACAAAGAGAAGATGAAAACCAGATGTGTTTCTCTGTCCATGGCAAACACCAGACTTTCCATCCTTACAGTCCTTCCTGACATCAGCAGCAACTGAAACAATATCCCACTCACCTTTGCCATGTCTGGCAGAGGTTGCAGCTCTTTCTATTGCATCCCTCTAGCTTTCAACTCAAGAGCTCCTGTGTCACACAAGGAAAAGCAACCTTTTACCTGCTTTGCCATGCTCATGGCAGCAGCAATGCAGATGCCAGCAGCTGATGCACACAAGGACAGCCAGCCTGGACTTATTTTCATTACATATCTTTGTCCTGAAGTCCTTCTAGAAGGTTGAACACTTCTACATCTCTGCTGCAATGCTCAAAAAGGGTCCAAGTTTAGGGCACACTCTCCTCATGGTCTCTTCCACTCAAAGACAAAGGGAACATGAAAACCAGAAGTGTTTCTTTGCCCATGGCAGACACTAGCCTTTCCATCCTGACAGTCCTTCCTACAATCAGCTGGAATTGAAACAACATCCCCCACATCTCTTTTTTGAACTTATTCATGCATGAATAATAATAAGGAGAATTTTTCTGTAAATCTTATTTCTGCATGGAAACGATCTGATAACCGGAGCTTTTTCCTCTAAAACAATCCTGCAAATTTGCACTGCTTATCTATGTACGCAAAATGTTTTTGCCATTCATCTCAAATATCAATACATCTGGCAAAATAAGATAGGAAAAGTATTTACCGACATTTTTGGACATCGATTACTTCTGGTCAAGTGGGAAAGAATCCCTAAGCTGCAATCATGAAATTCTTTTATCACTTTCTCTGATTTAGCCAGTGTTACTAAAAGGGAAATAAGACACAGGCTTTTGATAGCAGCTGCGAATTCAAGAATGATAATAAGTTTTATTATTGTTGGCTAAGATCAAAGTCCCACATTTCAGGATTATCTCCAGCTCATCAAGTATAATTAACAGTTTTGGATAGCCACAGTATTATATAGCAATATTGTCTTCCTGCAAGGAATTTCATTGTTTTGACATGTGCCACAGGTTGTTAATAGATTGCCTGATTACCTTTTTTTTTTTTTTTTTTTATTGGCTTATGATGACTACAGAAAATTATACAGCAGCACCATAAAAACTTTAAATCCTATCCCATGTATCTGCATTCATACGAAAATCATATTGGAAAGCATTGGTGAAACTAAGATTACAAAATAAAGCAGAGGACAATTTCAGTGAAAGCCTGCAGGTTTCACAGCTCTGCCCATTTCAAACCCCTGAAGACATCCACGGGTTTCCTGCTGTGGGACACAGGCACTCACCTGCAGCTCAGCACTGCCTGCTCATGCCTGCGCACACCTTCAGGCTGGAACCAAGGAAATCCTCAGCAAAGACATCAGTACACTTTTGTTAGGATGACTTTCCTAAAGAAGCATCAAATATTTCTTCCCGAGAAATACTGCAAGTCCCTTTGACACTAGCCCTTATTTTAAATGTTTAGATTTGTGCTTCATTCAGGCGTGCTGTCACTCCCAAAAAGATTTTTATTCTTTTGTTTTTCATTCTGAGGAACACAGTGATTTCTGCCTTGTTTACTGACTGTAGGCACAGCAATACTCCTGCACCTTCAGGGAAACAGCAAATCCATCTCTTTCACACCCTACTTCTATCAAGCTCATTCACCTTACAAGGTATTTATTGCAAGCAGCTCTTCCGAAAATGGAGATTAACAGAGCCTGCAACCCAGGACACCTCAGTAAGCCAGTACTTTTCATCTCCTGAAGGTGTAGGTAGACACAGAGCTGGAACATCTTTTCCAGAGCTGTGTGATGCTATCTCATCTGTGTTCCTTTACTGTTGACTCAGTGTCACTTCTTATCTAACCTGGTTGCATCCCAGGATTTCTGGTGCCAAAAATAAACTGACAGCTTTCATCACTAGTTAAAAGGAAACTGCAATAGGAAAAGCAATTTTTCTGATTTCCCTGTTGATCAAAGAAGCTTCATGCAAGCCTGATGCGGCAGAAACAATATCAGCTTTAGAATGACAGTCATTAGAGCAGAATCCTTTCACTGATGAAATCCCACAGTCCTGATTCATACAACACTGACACTGGAGGACACAGTAGTTTAGATGAGAGCGCATTAAAAATGACTAAGTTAAGGTCTCAGCAAAGAGTGACAAGTATGAAAAAAAGAGGTTGCAGAAACTGCTTCAGTTTGGCACTCTGGCATAAAGTATGACAACACACAACCTGCCTGTGCAGTTCCAGAAGCAGAAGAAAGCCGTCAACCAAGACTTGTTCTCATCTGCTCTGAAAGTCCACTGGGACAAGGCCACTTTTCTCTGACGTGCTTCCAGAAGTATCACTTCTGAGCACTGTGCCAGGGAGTTACAAGATACTGTTTGTGTGTACAGAGGAGAAAAAGACGTCTGTCTGGAAACAGACTTGGTGAAGGAGAAGCAGCGTTTTCCAGAGTACTTCAGAAAGAACTGAGCACTGCCCCAAGAGCTTCAGAGCGGCAGGCTGTCACAGTGTGCCAACCAGCTCAGCTGTGAGTTGGCACTGAAGCTGCACCACAGGGAGAACAAAGCCCCCTGTGCACCCTTGGAGAGCCAAGGGTTGGAGATTCATGAACCTTGAGCTCCTTTCCAACCCGGGCCATGCTGTGATTCTGGGATTCTCACCTTTGCCTCATCTGGCAGAGGGAGGCAGCTCTTTCTCTTGTCTCCCTATGGCTGTCAGGTCACCAGGGCCAGTGTCACACAGGGAGCTGCAAACACTGTGTGTGCTGTGCCCTGCCCATGGCAGCACAGAGGCAGCTGCCAGCAGCTGATGCCCACAAGGACAGCCAGCCTGGACTTCCTTTGATTCCTTCCCTTTGGATCAGCGTCCTTCAGGAAGGCGGAACATCTCTCCAGCTGAGCAGCAGAGGACAGCAGGGCTTCGTTGTCTGGGCATGTTCTCTTCTGGCCCTCTGGCCCTCACAGACACAGGAGGAGGACACAGAGGCTGCTGTAACACAGCCAGCCCTGCCTCTCAGGTCAGCTCTCAGGCCATCCTCTCTCCCCTCAGCAGCAGCTCACTGTTCTGCACTCCTCTGGCCTGGGCTGGCAGAGGTGTGCAGCAGTTCTGCTGATCTCCCAGTGCTGGCCATGTCTGCAGTGCCTGTGTGAAAGACACAGGAAGCTGCCAGCATTGCACTGCTCTGCTGTGCCCCTGCCATCACCGAGTTTGCTGTCAGCAGCTGCTGCTACACGTCCATTCAGGCACAGGCCTTTCCTTCCTGGCCCTCTTTCCCCCCCTCTCTCCTCTGCTCTCTCTCGTGCTCCCCTTTGGCCTGGGCTGGCTGAGCAGTGCAGGCCTTGTTGTTGCTCCCTGGGCCAACTACGTCACGGTTCCCCGTGACTCTGCCAGCTGCTCTGACACAGCGACTGCGTCCTCAGTGTGGATTCCAGAATGCGACAGACGTCCAGAGAAGACTTCCAGGGCTGATTGGAACATGCTGCCATCAAGAACTGCCATGGCTCAGGCCCCCTGGGAATCTGCTCACAGCGAAAGCTGCTGTCACTCTGTGTGGGCACAGCCTTGTCTGTGTAGGCCTGCTCACACTGCAGCCCCTGTCTGCACCAGAACCGTGCCGATCCACCTTCTCTTGGCCTCCTTGCCTGCATGGAAAAGGGCAGCTTGGGCTGAAGTCCCTCAACCTTCAGATGGCCGAGTGAAGTCTCTGAGCCCTGGTGACCCACGCAGCTCTTCAGCCTGCTGACCTGCTCTGCTGGGGCTGTCTTAACAGGCAGAGGGCACGTTATCCTCATGTCCCCACATCCATCCCTCTTAGCATACTGTAGGCCAGTTCCTAAAAGGACACCTGCACAATCTCTCTGAATGTTAATCAACATGTAGTTAGTTTTCAGTGGTGATTAGCTATGTGTTTAGTCAGAGGTGCAATGGTTCTAATGGTGAGAGAAAGACATTCCCAGTTGTCATCAGGTGGAACACACTTCAGACTGGAATCCTCAAGCAGACTGCAGTCAAGCTTTCTTAATTACTCGTTGTTGTTATCAATTCAGACGCATCTCTTAATTCCTGCTTGAATGAACATTTTGTAATAATCTGCTGAGACAGTGCAAGGCTTGACAATGAGACTATAGTTTATTAAAGTAGCACTTTTTACTTAGGTGCACTTTTCATCTGTTGAACTTCCTGTCGTCTATTGGAAATCTCTGGCACCAGTGCATAAGATTCACCTATTCTATAGAAGTCTGACTGAACCCCATACTGGGATTATTTTTGTTCAATCCAAGCACCTTGGACGTTACTATACATTTATTCAATCATGAGGTAAGTCTGCTTCAGAAGCAATATAGAAAGCATAAAGGGGGAAGAAGATAATGTATTAGTGAAGACTTAACTAGTATTCATAAACTGAAAACTGTGAAACACTATGATGATTACAGAATTTCCCGGAGAAATGTCAAGTTCTTCTCTGAATGCTAAATGCAACATCAGTTCACTTCTCACTGGGTTGAATGTTTTAAATATTTGGTAATAATAATGGTTCCTTAATTCTGACATTTAATATGAAAATATTAAAATTCCTGTGTTAGAGTACTTTTTTGTTAGAATGCCAGATGCTAAAGGGATGAAGTGGCACAAGAAAGCAAAATATCTCTGCTGATGGCAGGAAGGACTGTAAGGATGGAAAGGCTGGTGTTTGCCATGGGCAGGGAAACACATCTGGTTTTCTTGTTCCCTTTGTCTTTGAGTTCCAGAAAAATAGAGGAGAGCGTGCCCTCACCTTGGACCCCTCCTGCCCTCTGCTGCTGAGATGGAGAAATGTCCCACCTCCTACAAGGACATCAGGACAAAGATAAGTAATCAAAATATTTCCAGGCTGGCTGTACTTGTGGGCATCTGTTGCTGGAAAATTTAATGGCATTAAACTGCCTAGATAAGGACAGAATGAGGGTGACAATAGAATGGTACGTAATCACAGTACAATGAAAAAAGTATGCAGGGTGCAGGAAGGGAGGTGTGGACATTCTGAGTTGCAACTCTTTATTTGCTCCAGAAAGCTCTATCAGAATGGAAGACTGAAGGAAATACTTTGAGTGTTTTCTAATGTGACTGGATGAAAGATCCACGTGGCAAATTGAATAACTGAGTGGTAAAGGGACATAGATACCTCACTGTTTCATGGAACCTTTCAATTAAGCATCTGAGCACTGTGTACAGGACTTGGGAATATAAGTATTAGAGGATCATGGAATATCTGTATTTGGAAGGGACCTCGAGGATCATGTATTCCACCTCCTGGTTCCACACCGGACCTCGTATGGGTCAAGCCCTGTGTCTGAGAGCCTTGTGCAAATGCTCTTTGGCCTTTGTCAGCTCAGTGCCAAACCACTGCCCCGGGGAGCCAGTGCCAAATTCCATGTATCTAGTTCATCCTACAGAATGATGCCAAGAACAGTTATAGAGATCGACTTACAAACAAAATTCTTGTCCTGAATTAATGGTACACTCACCATTAAAAAAAAAAAAAAAAAAAAAAAGAGAAAAAGAAGAAAAAAAAAAGAAAAAAAAAATCAAAGCCACATTCTTACGCTGGCATTTTACAGTATTGTCAGATTTTTGTAATTCTGTTTTGTCATATAAGATTCTCTCATCATGAAATAATGACCAAGTTCTCTTTTCAGATCTAAACATACAAATGCTAAAGGCAGCAGTGCTGTTCAAGAGTACATTACCAGCTCAAACACTGCTTTGGCTATAAAACTGAAGGTAGTAAGGAATTTTATCAAGGAGTTAGAAGAAAACATGTAAGTGTAGATTTAAAAGCAACCTGTATTGTTACTTAGAGTTTGATATAGTGTAATCCAATGCACAGTACTTGTAACGTGTGTTTTACAAAATGCTTTGCAATGTAGGCATCTATTAAGATAAATGCTGCAAGTTCTAATATGTCCATGACCTTTTCAAACTGTTCCTTACTCCTACACATCACTACGAGTAGTTCTTCTGTCAGGAAGGATCACATGAGTAATTAACCTGTGACCTTAAGTTTGGAATTAAATGCATACAGTGGAAGTAAGAGCTGTGGGTTATTTTGCTCTTTCAGTGTTGAACAGCCGAGGTGTTTTGTTTTGGAGGGTGGATAGTGATGGGACAAGTGGGGAATGGCTTTAAACTGAGACGGGGGCTGTTGAGGTTTAGGTTGGATGTGAGGAGGAAGTTTTTCAGCCAGAGGGTGGTGAGGCACTGGAACAGGTTGCCCAGGGAGGCTGTGGATGCCCCATCCCTGCAGGCATCCACGGCCAGGCTGGATGTGGCTCTGGGCAGCCTGGGCTGCTGGTGGGCAGGTTAGAAAGCCCACAGGACTTTATTGCAGCCCTGGGTGCAGGGGGATCACTGCTCCTAGCATGCACACAGAAGAGCTGGAGCACACAGGTGATGTCCATTCCACTTGTGAAAATTCCTGCAATTCCAGAGAGCGTGCGCCTGTTCCAATCTCTGCTGCACAGATTAAAAACTGATTGCAGATGAGCTGTTTTGGTATGGGGTTCTTGCCAACGGTCTGCAGTGGCTGTGTGATTCCTCGGGGAGTTGCTCTCCAGCCCAAAGGTCATGTCCTAAGTCGACCAGATCCCGTTTGTGTCCAGAAATGGCTGACAACAGATCAGCTGCTGGTCAAGTTTCTAACATCACACTGGCCTTGCTCCAGTGTCTGTGTCATCAGCCCCAGCACATACGGTGCACCTCTTCAAGGCTTTGCAACACTGAGACTCTGCACTTGGGCTCCAGACATCCTGCTGCACCAAGAGGTTATTCTAGCTTTGGTATCTTGCAACTTTGTCTATAACTACATCACTGTAATCATAAATGTCTAGGAGCATGGAGATGGAGAAATTAATCTTCCTGTAATTCTCTGTACTGCAGCCCCGTGGTTGTCAACACCTAATGCAATATTGAAATTTCAGTTGAGAAATTGAAAGCTGTCCCGAAAAAAAAAGCATCTGCATTTGTTATTGAAATCACAGTAAGGATCAATAAATCCAAATGCTTCTAGCATAACCACGATTATCTGCAGTGTTTAGACAAGCTCTTACAGGAAAACCATGAACACAAGGCTTAGGAGAGACTAAGTGATGCACTCTGCAGGAATACTCATGGAAGTATTCACAGTGCAGGAGTCTGATCTGATTACAGATGCTGTGCTTTAAGTACCCCTTATCATATCTTTTTTTTCACTGTTGTGCAGGGGTTGGACTCAGTGATCTCTGGAGGCTGGAGATGCTGTTTGCTAATGGCAGATGGAGAGAGGAAAAGCAAGTCCAAGGCATGCTGTGCATAGCCACCACATGGCATCTGCACCATTTCCCCCTGCACAAAGGAGGAGCAGCTCACAAGCTTGGCCTGGGCCAGGCAAGGGAGCAGACAAACATCTGGACCGACCCCAAACGAGCTGGTTCTGCAGGTTGGGTGTCTTCTGCTGCTTGTTTCACATCCTGCTGCTCAGCGGTAGATTTGCTCAGTGCTAACAGGAAACTCACACAGCATTTCTGTTTCAGCTGTGCCAACGCTTTGATCCCTTGCTGCTTGGATGGGGCGTTTGAAGAATGATGCCTGTGCTGATGTCCAGCCAGGCTTTGGGGATGAGTCTCCACACCAGGGTCCGTCTGACAGGACTGAGGGCGGGGATCGGGCCAGGTCGAGTCCAGCGTGCTTTGCTCTTGTTCTTAGTGCTTGTTTTTGCTCAGGAGGGCAGGAGGTGAACCTCGTGAACCAATGCCTGCAGACGGGGTTTGCAGAGAAAGAGGTCCTGCAGGCCTTGTGTGACAGCCACGGAGCTGCAGCGAGGCTGCATCAGTGTAAAACACCAGAGATCCACGGAGGTGTGAAGGGGAGCTGTGGGCTGCAGTCACGCAGGAAGGGATGTGCATGCTCGGGGTTTGGTTGTTGTGTGTGTGTTAAGTGACTGTGATACCACTGCTGGGTCAGTGTGAGTGTACGGAACAAGTGTGACAGCCTTTTGATGGAGTCCTGTGAAAGGAGTCCTATGGACTTGAGATCCAACTATCAGCCCGTGGGCATCATCCAGGAGTTGGGGTAGGGGATGAGGCAAGGGAAGTTGGGCTAAGAAAGGGATAAAGCAGTCTGGCAGTAGTTCTGTGTTTCTCCCATCTCCTGCTTTATTTCCTTCCAGGTGAAATAGATGGGTGCTGCAACATGCCCTTGAATGTAACAAAAGCCACTCTAGTGTGGATTTGACATGGGCCCAGCACTGCAAGGTACGCTGCTGGGAGGAAGCGTCCATCTGGCTGAGGGCAGGAAGGCCCTCCAGAGGGATGCACTGAGGCCAGTTGTGCGAGGCTCAACAAGAGCAAGCGCCAGGTCCTGCGCTTTGGTCATGACGACCCCGTGCCAGCTTCTCCAGGATTTGGCTGGGGTAGAATTCCAAGCAGCCCCTGATTCCAGAACGTTGGGCTGGGCTGTTGGAATCTTCTGCCCTTGTGACTGGTCTTGCCTCCCCACCCTGTCCATCGTGGTGGAGCAGCCTGGTGGCCCTCAGTGATGTCATAAGGGCTAGAATGAGGGGAGGAGCAGTGCGTGCTGCGTCCCTTCATTGGAGCGCTGGAGCTCTGACTGAGCAGCTCGCTTGTTGCACTTGTGCACCGACTGCGTCCCTTTGTCTTCACACCGTCCTGTGCAGCACCTTGTAGGTAAGCTGAGACAGTGTGGGAGAGACGGGGGGACAGTGAGTGCTGAGAACTGCTGGCTGGCGGAGCTCATAGGATCACATTATCTCCATCAGCAGAGGGGTGGCCATGAGGGACAGGGAGGTGATCGTCCCCCCCTGCTCTGCTCTTGTGAGGCCCCAGCTGCAGTACAGTGTCCAGAAAGACAGGGAGCTGTTGGAGAGGGTCCAGAGGCGAGCCACAGAGATGATCAGGGGACAGGAGCACCTCCCCTACAAAGACAGGCTGAGGGAGCTGGGCTTGTTCAGCCTGGAGAAATGAAGGCTGTGGGGTGACCTCATGGCAGCCTTCAGTACCTAAAGGGAGCCTAAAAAGAGGAGGGGAATCAACTCTTTGAAAGGGTAGATAACAGCAGGACAAGGGGAAATGGTTTTAAGTTGAAAACTTAAGTTTTTAAGTTGAGGGAGGGCAGATTTTGGTTTTTCTTTCGTAGTCTTTGCTAAACCGTGGAAGCAAACTGACCTGCTCTTTCTCTCTCCTCTCTCCACCCTCTGCCTGCTTCCCTGCTGCAGCTTTTGCTCGTGGAAGATCAGAGCAAAGTGACAAGGAACGGCTGCGGATTCGTGAGATTTGTCTCCCTCGTTCTGATCTCTTGCCAGGTACCTGCCATGGTTTGTCCCCCCACATGCTTTAGCAGCCCGTGACGCCCCGTGTTTAGTAACACAGCCTCATCCAGCTTTGATGGGACGCTGGTCACGTGTGGGTTTTCTCCACATGCTCTGCAGCTCAGCCCTCAGAAGGATGCTGTCTGTGGTGCTGTGACCAGCTGGTCTACAGGAAACCAATCCCTTAGGCAAAGAGTCCCAGCCCCAGCTTGTGCAGAGCTGCACAGCATCACCAGGGACACCAGCAGGCGTGCTTGGGCTGTGTGAGTGTGCCCGACAGCTGTAGGGAGCACAGCAGAGATGTGAACAGAGAAAATAAAAGTGTGTTTCTTTTCAGTTCCAGCTTGTCACACCTACGCTGATGGCTGTGGCGTGCAGCGAGATCAGCTGTGGGCCTGACCTGGCATGGACAGAGGTAGAGTATGAAGCTCTGATTGGTCTTTGTTCCCTGACTGCAGCCAGCAGAGTGAGCCGCAGATGTGCTCTCCTGCTTTCCAAGAGAGCTCCTCTGTGGCAAGTCAGTAGTGCAAGCGTGGCAAGTTTTTAAAAGTACCAGAGCCATCTCGGCTGTGGGGTTTGTCCTCTACTGACTTTTCCCTTGAAATGGCTGCAGAAACAACAATCATTCTCTGCTCTGTTTGGCCTCGCTGTTGGTTGGACTGCTCAAGAGAGCTGCTTGGTGCTTGCAATGGCACTGTTTGCACCTTGTAACTGCAGCCGTAGCTTTGGTTTCCCTCTTCACGGTCTCCTAGCATCTTAAACAGCCAGCCTTCCTGCACAAAGAGCGCAGGAAAGGAGGGGGCAAAATGGACAAGGCCACCTGTCTGCGTCAGTGCCATTGCTGATTAGTCTGGGTGGGGAGAGATGCATCTTTGCTGGCGTGTGCCTGCTGCACACCAGGGAGAGAAACAGCCGTTATTAGACTTGCAGTTCCTTCTCAAGTGCCCATGATAAGGACCGAGTGCATTTCCTGCAGCTTTCTCTGCAGATGTGCTCCTCACCTTGAAATCCTCCTTGTTGGTTCCCAGCTCCTCACCGTGGCCTGTGCTCTCTGTTTCAGGCTGAGAACAAGGGGAAGCCCCTGCTAGACCATGAGGTGGCACCTGTGAATGTTCCAGCTATTGCTGCTGCCCATGCTATTAAGAGACACGTTGCCCAGGCAGCGGATGAACTCTCCTTTGAGGTAAGCAGTTCAAGGCGTTCCTTGTTGCTCAATTTTACAATGGCAAATGTCTTCAGAGCTGCACTGGTGCAAGTGCTTTAATGCTCGGCGATGTTTGGCAGTGCAGAAGAATGCAGACATTTGAGCTGTGCTTTCCTCCCAGCTGTGCTGAAGCTGGGATTGACGTTGCAATCTCTTGCAGGTCGGAGACATCGTGTGTGTCATCGACATGCCACCAAAGGAGCTGACCCCCTGGTGGAGAGGCAAGCTCGGCTTCCAGGTAGGCACAAGCTTCAGACTGGAGAGTGCAACTGCAGTAAAGGCAGGAATCTTAGCTTAGAGCTGCTCTGCATGCACAGGATGCCTAATGGACGTAAACAGTTTCCCTGTGTCGGTGTCAGAGGACCTTGCCGTTGGCTGCAAATGTTGAAAAATTATTACCTTTATGCTTTGAACTATGGCCATTTTCTGCTGGATAGTCTTATGGAACGTCAGGCAAGCACGTTCCGAGGGAAATGTTATGTGGCTTTTGGTTTAACAGTTCAGATCTGAGAAGTGCTGCATGCAATAGTTGGCTTCTCTTCTTGTTACAGGTTGGATTTTTCCCAGGGGAGTGTGTGGAACTCATTAATAAGAACATTCCTGAGGCACTCATCAACTCAGTGCCAAAGCCAGGTAGGGATGTTACATTTGATGGTGTGGGGAAGCAAAATGAAGTCTTTTTGGGGGTGCGTTCCATGTTTAGTACCTCCTTTATCCATCCCACATTGTCCTCTGGGTTGATGATTCTTCATGCACACCATGGGGCAGAGATTTGGCCCAATCCTCCTGTGTTTATGATTGGACTTGGGGAAACTATAGAATCTTCATAGAATGGCTTGGGATGGTAGGGTCCTTAAGGATCCTCAAGCTTCCACTTCCTTGCATCAGGCTGTGCTGCCAGCCCCCACATTTAATGTCAGATTAGACCAGGCTGCCCAGGGCCCCATCCAACCTGGCCTTGGGCTCCTCCAGAGATGGGGAAAATCCCTTTTTGTATGTACTGGTTGGTAATGTTCTTCCCGTTCTGACGTTCTCTGTAGAATGTGCTGTGCTCGGCCTCGTCCAACGGAGCCAGACCTGAAATGACCTGGTTTCTTCCTTTTGTTGTGCAGTGCCCAAGAAACGCAGCAAGATCCTCACCTTCCTTCGTTCCTTGGTGAAGGCCCGCCCAAAGAAACCGACCGAGCGGGAGGTGGAGAAGGAAAGGGTGTTTGGCGGTGACCTGGGAGAGCATCTTCTCCACTCCGGTCGTGATGGTAAGGAGCTGCCCATTCCTGAGATCTTCCTCTGCTGGGCATCTAAAGAAGATGAAAGGGAGCTCATATCTAGCAGGGGGCAGGCTGATAGCCGTGGAGACACGTGTAATGGGAGTTGATGGCTGAAGGATAAAGTGAGGCGGATGCTCCTAAGAGACAAGCACATCTGTATTTGCTTCAGCCAAGCCTGGCTGGGCTTAGTGGATGGGATGTGAAGCACAGCCTGCAGCAGGACTTGAATCAGGAGCTCCACTGACGGCTGGCACGTGTTCTTCAGTCCCCCAGGTCCTCCAGAGCTGCGCTGAGTTCATTGAGCAGCACGGCGTGGTGCAGGGGATATACCGCCTGTCCGGCGTCGCGTCCAACATCCAGAGACTGCGGTAAGAGTGCTGCGACTGACACAGCCTGAGTGCATCTGGTGTGGCTTTGGGCTTGCCTTCCTCTCACTCAACCGGGTTTGCGTCCCTCTCTCCAGGCAGGAATTTGAGTCGGAGCAGATTCCTGAGCTCACCGTCCGCGACATTCACAGCGTGAGCTCCGTCTGCAAGATGTACTTCAGGGAGCTCCCGAACCCTCTGCTCACCCACCAGCTGTACGGCAAGTTCTCGGTAAGCACAAGGCCACGTCTTTCATTTCCCTCTTCCTGGGCCTCTTGGCAGATGGCTGCAGCAGTGCCCCAGCTCGGAGGCCCTTTTGCTGTCAGCCCCACGAGGTTTACTCGCAGTGGTGTACTAGCCTGATTGGTGTCTCGCTCCCTTTCTGCACTACTCCAGGATGCTGTTGGTGCCGCTACAGAGGAGGAGCGGCTGCTCAGAATGCAGGACGTCATCCAGCAGCTGCCCGCTCCTCACTACAGGTCAGTGCTGCCCTCAGCCTGCTGAGCTCAGCCCTACTGCATTGCAGAGGGCAACGATGCGGTTCCAGGCTCTGTCTCACGCCGGCAACACGATGCCTGTGTATGCTGAAGGGTTGAAGGCTCCATGGGCTTACTTTATGGGGTCAGTTCCTGGGCACGGGGGCACGCTTGGTGCAGCTGATGGCTGCGGCTGTGCTGTGCTGGGGCTTGGTGCTGCAGCGTGGCACTCAGTCAGGTTGGATCTACCTCATCTTCGGTGACAGTAGCAATCACAAGAAGTAGCATGAATGGAGGTTTGCTTTCTGAATTGCAGCACGGCATGCTCGTTGGTGCTGAACGTTTGCCTCTCTTGTTTTCCAGGACACTGGAGTTCCTGATGAGACACTTGGCGTGTCTGGCTGGGAGCTCCACCATCACAAACATGCATGCCAAGAACCTAGCCATTGTGTGGGCTCCAAACCTCTTAAGGTAAACTTCTGGTTCTGTTTCAACACAACGCTTACATCTGTTCTCCATTAAAAAAAAAAAACAGTGCTCCCTTTTTCTCCATCAAATGTGCTCTTCTCCTGTAAAATCTGTGGCTGACAGAAGAGCAGGAGCCTGAGCTGTTCTCCATCCCCACGGGCACAATGTCTAGGTGACAATTACTGCAGTCTTGTTGAGATGGGACTGACGTGTCCTTGATCATCCAGGGGAATTTCTGCAGTGGCATCACTGATTGCCCACCGCGGAAGTCTCCAGAGCCGCAGCTGACAGCTTTTGGCTGCAACAATTCAGACTCGGGGAAACGTTCTTGGAGAAATGACTTCTAAAATCTGCCTTTTCTACAGATCACAGCAGAACGAGTCTGCCTGCGCCAGCGGAAGAGCTGCCTGCATGGAGCTGCAGACACAGTCAGATGTGGTGGAATTTCTCATCAACCACACAGACGTCCTCTTCTGCTCCAAATCCAGAGCAGACATTGCAGATGCAGCAGGTGAGTGTCTTCCTCCATTAGCTTGATCTTGACCTGACACCTTGACCAAATGCAGGCCTTCTCCGGGACCTTTGAGATACTCTTTTACCATCAAGGGGACAGCAGACCTCTGGGCTTCCATTAGGGTATGGCATCCTGTTGCTGGATGCTGAGAATGTCCAAGCCCAAACTTCACAAGGAGGAAACTGTCATTATTATGTTTGCACGCAGGAGAAGATTGATGCAAGTGTGGCAGCGAAGCTTTCTCAGTTCCCTGCCCCCATTTCCTTGGGTTTTTCCTTGCCTATTTTGATACAGTAAGCTGCTCTTCATTATGACCGTGTCCTTTGCCATAAACAGACCTCTGCCCACATGGTTATTTTGGGCTCCTCTTCTTCCAGTGGCTCGGATAAGCAAGCCTGAGAAAAGTACAGCACCTCCCCCAGAACTCTGGTGGCTGTGCTGCTGCTTTCTGATCCTCGCTCTTACCTGTGGTTTTCCTTGACAGGGCACAATTCTCTCCCAGGGCCCAAGTCTGTGGGAGTCTCTTCTGCTGCCACAAAGCTGCTCAGCCTGGAGGAGGCACAGGCACAGAGGCGAGGCCACAGCACCTCTTCTGTGGTAACAGAGAGCAGCAGGGACATTGAAGTGGAAGAAAGCCCTGCAGCTGGGCAGGGCAAATTCCACACCGTCGTTGACTTTCCATCTGACAGGTAAAGAGGACTTTCTTTTCCAGCACCTAGCATCATTGTTTGGGTGGGTTTTTGTGTTTTCCTGCAGAAACCAGGCAGTGCTAGGAACAAGCAACTGCTGCCAAGAGCTCCGTGCAGCTCTTCCCTCACCCTGCACCACGCACGACTCACAGCATTGGCTGTTTTCTCTCTCCAGGCAAAATCCACCCAGCAAGAATGAGGAATCACCAGCTAGCAGTTGGTGTTGCTGCTTCAGCCTCAGGAAGCCATCCTCTGGCAGCAAACGCCAACTGCAGCGCAATGCCAGGCAGCCCTCAGAAACAGCAGTGGTAGTCCTGGCAGGTAAGGGTGCAAATGCAGCTTCCAAATCCCTGCTTTTCAGGAACATAGAATTCAAGCTTGCTCTGCACTTGTATCTCTTTCTAGCATTCAATCCCATGCCTAAATCTTCACCCCTGATCAAGAACCACTGTCGTAATTCAGCTTGTGAAAGTTTGACACTAACCCCTGTGTATCCTTTCTAGGTGAATCGAGCCCTTGCCAAGCCATAAGATCCAGGGCAAGTAGCGAGGATGCTCTGTGTGCTTCCATCAGTGGAGAGCTCATAGGAAGCACAAATTGCTGCAGTTCCAATAGCAGCCTTCCATCTAACAACATTAATGGAGAGAAGGAGCTCATCGAAGTCCATGCTCTCATTACACCTGGCTCTGCTGAAGTTGCTGACCTGTGCCTCCCAGACACCACAGTCACAAGTGTGGATTTTAACCCAGAGTCTCTGCAGTGCAGCCCATCCCAAGCACAGTGTGAGTGCCCCGACAGCAGCACCTCCATGCAGGAGCAGGTCAGCATCAGTGAAGAGGAGCAGAGCCTCTTGCAGGGGGACTTTCAATCAGGCCTCCAGTCCCAGGCACCGGACAGCAGCACTGAGAGCTCTGAGCCACTCTCTCCATGACAAGACAGGATGAGTCCCATCTTCACCGTGGACCTCTCACATCCTCCTGTCCTTTATACAATAATAAAAGCACACTCGTGCTCAATCAACGCCTTGACTGCCTCCAGAGTCTTCATTCACACGGACTGGGATGAATGCAGCACACAGCAAGGCACCCCAGCTTGCAATGCTGTGGGTGTTGGGTTTGTGCAGCACAGCTCCGGGTTTGTTCCTGTTTTCTCTGGCTTTGGGATGTCTGCAGGGGGAGCTCTGCTACCATTTGGCATGGTAGCAAATAATCTCTCGCATCCTGGATGCTGCTCATGATACTCCCAAGCTTCCTGGCTGTGGCTTTGTGATGCTTTTCAGGGCTTTCTGATGCATTTCCATGCGTTGGCTGTTGCTTAACACCTCCCTCCTCCCATCATGTCCTTTCCTGGCTCCCATCTACGAACTGGCCCTGCAGATCATCTCCAGACCTGTCATCAGCACACTGCGGCAGGAGAAGCTCCCCCTGGCCAACGTCAGGCAGTACTGCTTGGTCTGCAGCTCAGTGGCCATTTCCCTTTTAGGCGGCTCCTGCAGAAGAATCAAGCAGCAGAACCTTTTGCTCACCCTGCAGCACAAAGATGCTACGAAAGCAGAAACAACCTGGGAATCTCTGGTTTGCAAGACTTCACAGACAGTTATTGACTGTGTCTGATGGTTCCCTCCCATCCTTGATTTCCTTCTCCCCTTCTCCACGTCGGATCCCACTGCTGAGCCATGATCAAGCTGCCCAGTGTGGCAGAGCATCGTGCAGAGCCGTGCTGGCACCTCCTCCCCTTCCTCTCCTGCAGCTCAGCGTGCAACCTGAGCAAGTTTTCTTCTGAGAAAGTGACCAGCTCTTTTCCATGCCTTTGCCCCTACAAACAGTTGTCCAGAGGATCTCGTCCAAGAATTCCTGGAACAGCCTGCAGCTGGCTCTCCTGAAGTTCAGGCTCCTGCCTTTGCTTCCTGCCAGGCCCGCATTCCTTGAGATCACCAACTCAAGGAGGGCATGGTCACTGCAGCCCTGACCGCCTCCTGTCGTAACCCCTGGTGTGCACCATGTCCAGCCATGCTTCCCTTCTGCTTGCTGTGCCCAATGCCTGCACCACAGAGTGATTCTCACTGCACTCCAGGAGTCTGTCAGATTGCTTGCAGCCAGCCATGCTGATTTCCCAGACTGATTGGAATCCCCCATCAGGATGAGAGTCAGTGAGTGCGATGCTTCTGCTGGCTGCAGTAAGCAGCTCCCACCAACAGGCTCTCTTTCCAGGCGGCTGTAGCAGACCCTCACCTCCAGAAGCCCTGCACTGCTGCACTTCCTGATTTTACCCACAAGTTCACAACCTGCTCATGGCTCTTCTTAGTTCTTTGCAGTCAACTTCTCATCATAGAGGGCAAATCCCTTGCCTTCCAGAATTCCATAGTATCAATTGTGTCTGCTTTATGTCAGGATTTTTTTTCTTTCTTTTCTTTTCCCATTTTCTAGGTAGGAAAATGAATTTCTGAGCCAGGAGAAGCAGAAGTGAAACAGTCTTCCTGGCACTGCTCAGGTTGCAGGAGTTGCCAAGTGCTCCTCAGGTAATGTGTGCTGAAGAGCTGACCTTGGTGGCAGGGGCTGTGGCTGCATTTTGTGCCTGTCATGCGGGAATCCAAGAAAGCCTATTCAGAGCAGGAGCTGCAGGGCGAGATAAACATCACGAGAAGGTAAGGCTGAGAAGCAAGGACACCTCCAGAAAGAAGAGAAAAACTGAGTCAAGTGAGCTGCGTGACAGCCGTGTGATGCTGACCATGATTGGAGGAAGAGCGCATGGCTGGGAATGACTGATGGCTCTGGTTGGATGGGTGCCTGTGTGCACAGAGTTAAGGAGTGTTTGTGGGATGTTTTGCTGGCATCTAACGGCTGTAAGGGGAAGTCAAGAGAGAAAACTTGTGAATGCATAGAAGGGATGTTAAAATCTGGAACAGACTGTTTGGATCCGTCACAGCTGAGTCCGTGCCAGATTGCCACACTGTCAGAACCTGGGGCCTAGGATTTTCCTTTAAGAGTGCCAACTGCTCATTTTGAATGATAAAAAGTAACATTGATAGAAGCTTCCCTCCTTGCATTAGAATAAGGCATTGATATTTGATGTTTCTGTCTTTCCATTCCTTTAGCAGCCTGGGTGTTGATGCAGCTGCATGCATCTGCTGCCCTCCCCTTCTGTTTTGTGTAAAAGAACAGTAAAATATGCAATCAGTGTGAGATCTTTCTGAAGTATTTTACTTTATTTGCCCCTAGGCTGCAATGGCTGGGAAATGGCAGTGTCACCCAGGAGCCCACACGGCGACCTGATGTCTCATTGTTGGGGTCTATTGGAAACCACCACGATGACAAAAGAATGCCTGGGATTCCTCCGGCCCAAATGCCAAACCTTGCACTTGGCTGTGCTGAACCTCATGAGGTTCACCCAGGCCCACCTCTCAAGTCTGCTGAGCTCAAACAGATGTCATTTTTCTCGTGTCCTTCCATTCCGAGTCCATCTGTTCCCCAAAGCAAAAGAATTTGGAGGGAACCACCGACAGTTATGTGAGCGATTTCAGCGTCTATTTCTGATCATGGCAACAACTTCAGAGGTCACACTTAATTTACGGTGCCCGTTGTAATTCTGACCAAGGCTGCAGTTGCAGCTGACTTCCCAAGGCTGCAAGACGTGGTGGTGACACAGCCTTGTGCTTCTGCATTGGTGCTCATCCCACGTTTCCTTTCTCTGTCTCGCAGGTCAGCTCCTGCTGGAAGCAGATGGTATCCCAGTGTGAATGAAGGTCAGTGCAGGAGCAGCTGCTGATGGGAGGAAGGAAGTCCATGCTGAAGAGCTCTGAAGCATCTGCAGGTATGGTTCTGGAGGAGGCAGCAGTGATGTCGGAGGGCTCCCCAGCAGGAAGCTGTCTCATCCAAATGCTTGCTGAGTGGTTGGAAGGGAGCTTTCTGCATGACAGCAGCACCAGTTGCTTGCTTCAAATGCTGCCAAGACAAGGATTAGCACGATTTCCAGTATCTACAGTATCATCACGAATCACAATAGGATTACAATGTGTCCTCATACAAACGCAGCCATTTCTCCCTGAGTCCAAAGGCTGTCTGGAAAGCATCTGTGAGGTCTCTCACACCAAACCACTGCTGTCCGTGTGCGATCTGACTCATTAGGGTATAGGGGTTAGGAACCACAGGCTGTCTTTTGAGAACGGGTTCAGTCATTTCCTTACATCTTGCACCAGCCGATACGTGCCGTCTGCCTTCCATGCCGACAGGATTGGGGTGTTATAAGGCCACAGACAAGGATCCAGAAGACCATCCTTAAGCACTGTCTGTGTTACAGCTTTTAGACCCACTCTCCCTTCTAAGGCTATGGGATATTGTTGCTGTTTCACAGCTCCACTCCCTCCTTGAGCAGTTCTTTGTAAGGGAAAATTGTGAGTCCACCCCGATTTCCTTCCCCTGCCCACACCATTTGGATTCATTTCTTCTTCATCACAGCTGTTAACACATTCATTGACCCCTGATATCTGTTTCACAGACTTGCAGCTGTAATCCTCATTTAACTGTTAAATCTCTCCCCCATAAATCGGTCCCTGCTTCAGGCACACAGAACAATTGCCCTGCAACTATTTTATCTTTCCATTTTAGTTCTGTGGTCTCCAAGAGTGGAGCTGTCACTTCTGATCCCTCAGCCCCAGTTATGCACAACAGCCACATCCAGATACACGTCTGGTACCTCTGAACTAGCTAATGCTGTAGGATGGAATGTTGTTTCTGCACTGGCTATCAAATGTGGGATTGCTCTGAAGCAGTACAGCACAATGTGTTTTGTAATTTGCCCTTAGAAACAGTTTGAAAAAGTAGAAAGACTTTATTAGTATTAGTATTAGTAAAAAGAAGTTATTTCATAACATATTTTAGAAATACAGTTGTTCAATCATGTGATCAATTCTCACTTACAGAACTGTAATAGTTACAAATTGCATGGGTATAGCATTAAGGACCAGAAAGCATGTTGTAAGGCCATTCTGTTTGGATAGGAGAAGCTCAGCAAAAGAAAAACAGACTCCAAAGAAGCCAGGGCCTCCACACAAGGCCGAAGTGACTCACTCTGTGGGCAGGTTGGGATGCAACAGGCAGGCATCAAGAGACTCCCCTCTGTCCTCCTTCCAAACTTCTCTCTCTTCAGGGATGAGCAGGTGTCCAGAAATAGTGGCCAAGTGTTGATAAGCAGCTGTCAGGCGTTCAATAATTAGGAGTATACCTGCTGAGCTAGCAACAATTGGTGTTTAGCCAGTCACACACACACACAATGAATGGCCCGGGTTGGAAGGGACCTCAAGGATCACGAATCTCCAACCACCTGCCACAGGCAGGACCACCAACATCTGTAGCACTGCACATATGCACACTGCTGGATAGAAACAGCAGTGTGGGAAAAAACTGTATGCTGTGGATGCAAAGGGTGAATCAAAATGGCTTAACAGCTGTCCAACAAGGAAAAGCAATCCCTTACCTGCTGTGACATGCTCATGGTAACACCAATGCAGAAGCCAGCAGCTGATGCCCACAAGGACAGCCAGCCTGGACTTATTTTCATTCCATATCTTTGTCCTGATGTCCTTCTAGAAGCTGGAACATTTCTTCATCTCAGCAGAAGAGGGCAGGAGGGGTCCAAGTTGAGGGCACACTCTGCTCTTTATCTGGCCCACAAAGACAAAGAGAAGATGAAAACCAGATGTGTTTCCCTGCCCATGGCAAACACCAGCCTTTCCATCCTTACAGTCCTTCCGGACATCAGCACTAATTGAAACAACATCCCACTCACCTTTGCCATGTCTGGCAGAGGTTGCAGCTCTTTCTATTGCATTCCACTAGCTTTCAAGTCAAGAGCTCCTGTGTCACACAAGGAAAAGCAATCATTTACCTGCTGTGCCATGCTCATGGCAGCAGCAATGCAGGTGCCAGCAGCTGATGCCCACAAGGACAGCCAGCCTGGACTTATTTTCATTACACATCTTTGTCCTGATGTCCTTCTACAAGCTGGAACATTTCTCCATCTCAGCAGAAGAGGGCAGGAGGGGTCCAAGGTGAGGGCACACTCTGCTCTTTATCTGGCACTCAAAAAGAAAGAGAAGATAAAAACCAGATGTGTTTCCCTGCCCATGGCAAACACCAGCCTTTCCATCCTTACAGTCCTTCCTGACATCAGCAGCAATGGAAACAACATCCCACTCACCTTTGCCATGTCTGGCAGAGGTTGCAGCTCTTTCTATTGCATCCCTCTAGCTTTCAAGTCAAGAGCTCCTGTGTCACACAAGGAAAAGCAATCTTTTACCTGCTGTGCCATGCTCATGGCAGCAGCAATGCAGATGCCAGCAGCTGATGCCCACAGGGACAGCCAGCCTGGACATATTTTCATTACACATCTTTGTCCTGATGTCCTTCTAGAAGCTTGGACATTTCTCCCTCTGAGCAGCAGAGGGCAGGATGGGTCCAAGGTGAGGGCACACTCTGCTCTGTATCTGGCACTCAAAAAGAAAGAGAAGATAAAAACCAGATGTGTTTACTAGCCCATGGCAAACACCAGCCTTTCCATCCTTACAGTCCTTCCTGACATCAGCAGCAATGGAAACAACATCCCACTCACCTTTGCCATGTCTGGCAGAGGTTGCAGCTCTTTCTATTGCATCCCTCTTGCTTTCAAGTCAAGAGCTCCTGTGTCACACAAGGAAAAGCAATCTTTTACCTGCTTTGCCATGCTCATGGCAGCAGCAATGCAGATGCCAGCAGCGGATGCCCACAAGGACAGCCAGCCTGGACTTATTTTCATTACATATCTTTGTCCTGATGTCCTTCTAGAAGCTGGAACATTTCTTCATCTCAGCAGAAGAGGGAAGGAGGGGTCCAAGTTGAGGGAACACTCTGCTCTTTATCTGGCACTAAAAGACAAAGAGAAAATGAAAACCAGATGTGTTTCCCTGCCCATGGCAAACACCAGCCTTTCCATCCTTACAGTCCTTCCTGACATCTGCACTAATTGAAACAACATCCCACTCACCTTTGCCATGTCTGGCAGAGGTTGCAGCTCTTTCTATTGCATCCCTCTAGCTTTCAAGTCAAGAGCTCCTGTGTCACACAAGGAAAAGCAATCTTTTACCTGCTGTGCCATGCTCATGGCAGCAGCAATGCAGATGCCAGCAGCTGATGCCCACAGGGACAGCCAGCCTGGACATATTTTCATTACACATCTTTGTCCTGATGTCCTTCTAGAAGCTTGGACATTTCTCCCTCTGAGCAGCAGAGGGCAGGATGGGTCCAAGGTGAGGGCACACTCTGCTCTGTATCTGGCACTCAAAGAGAAAGAGAAAATGAAAACCAGATATGTTTCCCAGCCCATGGCAAACACCAGCCTTTCCATCCTTACAGTCTTCCTGACTTCAGCAGTAATTGAAACAACATCCCACTCACCTTTGCCATGTCTGGCAGAGGTTGCAGCTCTTTCTATTGCATCCCTCTAGCTTTCAAGTCAAGAGCTCCTGTGTCACACAAGGAAACGCAATCTTTTAGTTCTGTGCCATGCTCATGGCAGCAGCAATGCAGATGCCAGCAGCTGATGCCCACAAGGACAGCCAGCCTGGACTTATTTTCATTACATATCTTTGTCCTGATGTCCTTCTACAAGCTGGAACATTTCTCCCTCTGAGCAGCAGAGGGCAGGAGGGGTCCAAGGTGAGGGCAAACTATCCCATGTTTATCTGGCACTCAAAGAGAAAGAGAAAATGAAAACAAGATGTGTTTCCCTGCCCATGGCAAACACCAGCCTCTCCATCCTTACAATCCTTCCTGACATCATCAGCAATGGAAACAACATCCCACTCACCCTTGCCATGTCTGGCAGAGGTTGCAGCTCTTTCTATTGCATCCCTCTAGCTTTCAAGTCAAGAGCTCCTGTGTCACACAAGGAAACGCAATCTTTTACCTGCTTTGCCATGCTCATGGCAGCAGCAATGCAGATGCCAGCAGCTGATGCCCACAAGGACAGCCAGCCTGGACTTATTTTCATTACATATCTTTGTCCTGATGTCCTTCTACAAGCTGGAACATTTCTCCATTTCAGCAGAAGAGGGTAGGAGGGGTCCAAGGTGAGGGCAAACTATCCCATGTTTATCTGGCACTCAAAGAGAAAGAGAAAATGAAAACCAGATGTGTTTCACTGCCCATGGCAAACACCAGCCTTTCCATCCTTACAGTCCTCCTGACATCAGCACTAATTGAAACAACATCCCACTCACCTTTGCCATGTCTGGCAGAGGTTGCAGCTCTTTCTATTGCATCCCTCTTGCTTTCAAGTCAAGAGCTCTTGTGTCACACAAGGAAAAGCAATCTTTTACCTGCTGTGCCATGCTCATGGCAGCAGCAATGCAGATGCCAGCAGCTGATTCCCACAAGGACAGCCAGCCTGGACTTATTTTCATTACATATCTTTGTCCTGATGTCCTTCTAGAAGCTGGAACATTTCTCCATTTCAGCAGAAGAGGGCAGGAGGGGTCCAAGGTGAGGGCACACTCTGCTCTTTATCTGGCACTCAAAGAGAAAGAGAAAATGAAAACCAGCTGTGTTTCCCAGCCCATGGCAAACACCAGCCTTTCCATCCTTACAGTCCTTCCTGACATCAGCACTAATTGAAACAACATCCCACTCACCTTTGCCATGTCTGGCAGAGGTTGCAGCTCTTTCTATTGCATCCCTCTTGCTTTCAAGTCAAGAGCTCCTGTGTCACACAAGGAAAAGCCATCTTTTACCTGCTTTGCCATGCTCATGGCAGCAGCAATGCAGATGCCAGCAGCTGATGCCCACAAGGACAGCCAGCCTGGACTTATTTTCATTACATATCTTTGTCCTGATGTCCTTCTACAAGCTGGAACATTTCTCCATCTCAGCAGAAGAGGGCAGGATGGGTCCAGGGTTAGGGCACACTCTCCTCTTTTTCTGGCACACAAAGACAAAGAGAAGATGAAAACCAGATGTGTTTCCCAGCCCATGGCAAACACCAGCCTTTCCATCCTTACAGTCCTTCCTGACATCAGCACTAATTGAAACAACATCCCACTCACCTTTGCCATGTCTGGCAGAGGTTGCAGCTCTTTCTATTGCATCCCTCTAGCTTTCAAGTCAAGAGCTCCTGTGTCACACAAAGAAAAGCAATCTTTTACCTGCTGTGCCATGCTCATGGCAGCAGCAATGCAGATGCCAGCAGCTGATGCCCACAAGGACAGCCAGCCTGGACTTATTTACATTACATATCTTTGTCCTGATGTCCTTCTAGAAGCTGGAACATTTCTCCATTTCAGCAGAAGAGGGCAGGAGGGGTCCAAGGTGAGGGCAAACTATCCCATGTTTATCTGGCACTCAAAGAGAAAGAGAAAATGAAAACCAGATGTGTTTCACTGCCCATGGCAAACACCAGCCTTTCCGTCCTTACAGTCCTCCTGACATCAGCACTAATTGAAACAACATCCCACTCACCTTTGCCATGTCTGGCAGAGGTTGCAGCTCTTTCTATTGCATCCCTCTTGCTTTCAAGTCAAGAGCTCCTGTGTCACACAAGGAAAAGCAATCTTTTACCTGCTGTGCCATGCTCATGGCAGCAGCAATGCAGATGCCAGCAGCTGATTCCCACAAGGACAGCCAGCCTGGACTTATTTTCATTACATATCTTTGTCCTGATGTCCTTCTAGAAGCTGGAACATTTCTCCATTTCAGCAGAAGAGGGCAGGAGGGGTCCAAGGTGAGGGCACACTCTGCTCTTTATCTGGCACTCAAAGAGAAAGAGAAAATGAAAACCAGATGTGTTTCCAAGCCCATGGCAAACACCAGCCTTTCCATCCTTACAGTCCTCCTGACATCAGCACTAATTGAAACAACATCTCACTCACCTTTGCCATGTCTGGCAGAGGTTGCAGCTCTTTCTATTGCATCCCTCTAGCTTTCAAGTCAAGAGCTCCTGTGTCACACAAGGAAACGCAATCTTTTAGCTGCTTTGCCATGCTCATGGCAGCAGCAATGCAGATGCCAGCAGCTGATGCCCACAAGGACAGCCAGCCTGGACTTATTTTCATTACATATCTTTGTCCTGATGTCCTTCTACAAGCTGGAACATTTCTCCATCTCAGCAGAAGAGGGCAGGAGGGGTCCAAGTTGAGGGCACACTCTCCTCTTTTTCTGGCACACAAAGACAAAGAGAAGATGAAAACCAGATGTGTTTCCCTGCCCATGGCAAACACCAGACTTTCCATCCTTACAGTCATTCCTGAAATCATCAGCAACTGAAACAACATCCCACTCACCTTTGCCATGTCTGGCAGAGGTTGCAGCTCTTTCTATTGCATCCCTCTTGCTTTCAAGTCAAGAGCTCCTGTGTCACACAAGGAAAAGCAATCTTTTACCTGCTGTGCCATGCTCATGGCAGCAGCAATGCAGATGCCAGCAGCTGATGCCCACAAGGACAGCCAGCCTGGACTTATTTACATTACATATCTTTGTCCTGATGTCCTTCTAGAAGCTGGAACATTTCTCCATTTCAGCAGAAGAGGGTAGGAGGGGTCCAAGGTGAGGGCAAACTATCCCATGTTTATCTGGCACTCAAAGAGAAAGAGAAAATGAAAACCAGATGTGTTTCACTGCCCATGGCAAACACCAGCCTTTCCATCCTTACAGTCCTCCTGACATCAGCACTAATTGAAACAACATCCCACTCACCTTTGCCATGTCTGGCAGAGGTTGCAGCTCTTTCTATTGCATCCCTCTTGCTTTCAAGTCAAGAGCTCCTGTGTCACACAAGGAAAACCATTTTTACCTGCTGTGCCATGCTCATGGCAGCAGCTATGCAGATGCCAGCAGCTGATGCCCACAAGGACAGCCAGCCTGGACTTATTTTCATTACACATCTTTGTCCTGATGTCCTTCTACAAGCTGGAACATTTCTCCATCTCAGCAGAAGAGGGCAGGAGGGGTCCAAGGTGAGGGCACACTCTGCTCTTTATCTGGCACTCAAAGAGAAAGAGAAAATGAAAACCAGATGTGTTTCCAAGCCCATGGCAAACACCAGCCTTTCCATCCTTACAGTCTTCCAGACTTCAGCACTAATTGAAACAACATCCCACTCACCTTTGCCATGTCTGGCAGAGGTTGCAGCTCTTTCTATTGCATCCCTCTAGCTTTCAAGTCAAGAGCTCCTGTGTCACACAAGGAAAAGCAATCTTTTACCTGCTGTGCCATGCTCATGGCAGCAGCAATGCAGATGCCAGCAGCTGATGCCCACAAGGACAGCCAGCCTGGACTTATTTTCATTACATATCTTTGTCCTGATGTCCTTCTACAAGCTGGAACATTTCTCCATCTCAGCAGAAGAGGGCAGGAGGGGTCCAAGGTGAGGGCACACTCTGCTCTTTATCTGGCACACAAAGAGAAGATGAAAACAAGATGTGTTTCCCAGCCCATGGCAAACACCAGCCTTTCCATCCTTACAGTCCTTCCTGACATCAGCACTAATTGAAACAACATCCCACTCACCTTTGCCATGTCTGGCAGAGGTTGCAGCTCTTTCTATTGCATCCCTCTAGCTTTCAAGTCAAGAGCTCCTGTGTCACACAAAGAAAAGCAATCTTTTACCTGCTGTGCCATGATCTAGGCAGCAGCAATGCAGATGCCAGCAGCTGATGCCCACAAGGACAGCCAGCCTGGACTTATTTACATTACATATCTTTGTCCTGATGTCCTTCTAGAAGCTGGAACATTTCTCCATTTCAGCAGAAGAGGGTAGGAGGGGTCCAAGGTGAGGGCAAACTATCCCATGTTTATCTGGCACTCAAAGAGAAAGAGAAAATGAAAACCAGATGTGTTTCACTGCCCATGGCAAACACCAGCCTTTCCATCCTTACAGTCCTCCTGACATCAGCACTAATTGAAACAACATCCCACTCACCCTTGCCATGTCTGCCAGAGGTTGCAGCTCTTTCTATTGCATCCCTCTTGCTTTCAAGTCAAGAGCTCCTGTGTCACACAAGGAAAAGCAATCTTTTACCTGCTGTGCCATGCTCATGGCAGCAGCAATGCAGATGCCAGCAGCTGATGCCCACAAGGACAGCCAGCCTGGACTTATTTTCATTACACATCTTTGTCCTGATGTCCTTCTACAAGCTCGAACATTTCTCCATGTCAGCAGAAGAGGGCAGGAGGGGTCCAAGTTGAAAGCACACTCTGCTCTTTATCTGGCACTCAAAGAGAAGATGAAAACCAGATGTGTTTCCCAGCCCATGGCAAACACCAGCCTTTCCATCCTTACAGTCCTTCCTGACATCAGCACTAATTGAAACAACATCCCACTCACCTTTGCCATGTCTGGCAGAGGTTGCAGCTCTTTCTATTGCATCCCTCTAGCTTTCAAGTCAAGAGCTCCTGTGTCACACAAAGAAAAGCAATCTTTTACCTGCTGTGCCATGCTCTTGGCAGCAGCAATGCAGATGCCAGCAGCTGATGCCCACAAGGACAGCCAGCCTGGACTTATTTTCATTACATATCTTTGTCCTGATGTCCTTCTAGAAGCTGGAACATTTCTCCATTTCAGCAGAAGAGGGCAGGAGGGGTCCAAGGTGAGGGCAAACTATCCCATGTTTATCTGGCACTCAAAGAGAAAGAGAAAATGAAAACCAGATGTGTTTCACTGCCCATGGCAAACACCAGCCTCTCCATCCTTACAATCCTTCCTGACATCATAGGCAATGGAAACAACATCCCACTCACCCTTGCCATGTCTGGCAGAGGTTGCAGCTCTTTCTATTGCATCCCTCTAGCTTTCAAGTCAAGAGCTCCTGTGTCACACAAGGAAACGCAATCTTTTACCTGCTTTGCCGTGCTCATGGCAGCAGCAATGCAGATGCCAGCAGCTGATGCCCACAAGGACAGCCAGCCTGGACTTATTTTCATTACATATCTTTGTCCTGATGTCCTTCTACAAGCTGGAACATTTCTCCATCTCAGCAGAAGAGGGCAGGAGGGGTCCAAGGTTAGGGCACACTCTCCTCTTTTTCTGGCACACAAAGACAAAGAGAAGATGAAAACCAGATGTGTTTCCCAGCCCATGGCAAACACCAGACTTTCCATTCTTACAGTCCTTCCTGAAATCATCAGCAACTGAAAAAACATCCCACTCACCTTTGCCATGTCTGGCAGAGGTTGCAGCTCTTTCTATTGCATCCCTCTTGCTTTCAAGTCTAGAGCTCCTGTGTCACACAAGGAAAAGCAATCTTTTACCTGCTGTGCCATGCTCATGGCAGCAGCAATGCAGTTGCCAGCAGCTGATGCCCACAAGGACAGCCAGCCTGGACTTATTTTCATTACACATCTTTGTCCTGATGTCCTTCTAGAAGCTGGAACATTTCTCCATTTCAGCAGAAGAGGGTAGGAGGGGTCCAAGGTGAGGGCAAACTATCCCATGTTTGTCTGGCACTCAAAGAGAAAGAGAAAATGAAAACCAGATGTGTTTCCCAGCCCATGGCAAACACCAGCCTTTCCATCCTTACAGTCCTTCCTGACATCAGCACTAATTGAAACAACATCCCACTCACTTTGCCATGTCTGGCAGAGGTTGCAGCTCTTTCTATTGCATCCCTCTTGCTTTCAAGTCAAGAGCTCCTGTGTCACACAAGGAAAACCATCTTTTACCTGCTGTGCCATGCTCATGGCAGCAGCAATGCAGATGCCAGCAGCTGATGCCCACAAGGACAGCCAGCCTGGACTTATTTTCATTACACATCTTTGTCCTGATGTCCTTCTACAAGCTGGAACATTTCTCCATCTCAGCAGAAGAGGGCAGGAGGGGTCCAAGGTGAGGGCACACTCTGCTCTTTATCTGGCACTCAAAGAGAAAGAGAAAATGAAAACCAGATGTGTTTCCAAGCCCATGGCAAACACCAGCCTTTCCATCCTTACAGTCTTCCAGACTTCAGCACTAATTGAAACAACATCCCACTCACCTTTGCCATGTCTGGCAGAGGTTGCAGCTCTTTCTATTGCATCCCTCTAGCTTTCAACTCAAGAGCTCCTGTGTCACACAAGGAAAAGCAATCATTTACCTGCTGTGCCATGCTCATGGCAGCAGCAATGCAGATGCCAGCAGCTGATGCCAACAAGGACAGCCAGCCTGGACTTATTTTCATTACATATCTTTGTCCTGATGTCCTTCTACAAGCTGGAACATTTCTCCATCTCAGCAGAAGAGGGCAGGAGGGGTCCAAGGTGAGGGCACACTCTGCTCTTTATCTGGCACTCAAAGAGAAAATGAAAACCAGATGTGTTTCCCAGCCCATGGCAAACACCAGCCTTTCCATCCTTACAGTCTTCCTGACTTCAGCACTAATTGAAACAACATCCCACTCACCTTTGCCATGTCTGGCAGAGGTTGCAGCTCTTTCTATTGCATCCCTCTAGCTTTCAAGTCAAGAGCTCCTGTGTCACACAAGGAAAAGCAATCATTTACCTGCTGTGCCATGCTCATGGCAGCAGCAATGCAGATGCCAGCAGCTGATGCCCACAAGGACAGCCAGCCTGGACTTATTTTCATTACATATCTTTGTCCTGATGTCCTTCTAGAAGATTGGACATTTCTCCCTCTCAGCAGCAGAGGGCAGGAGGAATCCAAGGTGAGCCACATTCTCCCCTGTTTATCTGGCACTCAAAGAGAAAGACAATATGAAAACCAGATGTGTTTTCCTGCCCATGGCAAACACCAGCCTTTCCATCCTTACAGTCCTTCCTGCCATCTGCACTAATTGAAACAACATCCCACTCACCTTTTCCTAATCTGGCAGGGAGGTGATGCTCTTTCTAATATACCCCTCTGGCTTTGAATTCACCAGTGCTTGTGTCACACAAGGAAATGCAACATTCCAGCTGTTCTGCCATTCCCATAGCAACAACTATGCAGATGGCAGCAGCTGATGCCCACAAGGACAGCCAATCTGGACTTATTTTCATTACATATCTTTGTCCTGAAGTCCTTCTAGAAGGTTGAACACTTCTCCATCTCTGCTGCAATGGTCAAATAGGGTCCAAGTTTAGGGCACACTCTCCTCATGGCCTCTTGCAGTCAAAGACAAAGGGAACATGAAAACCAGAAGTGTTTCTTTGCCCATGGCAGACACTAGCCTTTCCATCCTGACAGTCCTTCCTACAATCACCTGGAATTGAAACAACATTTCCCACATCTCTTTTTTGAACTTATTCATGCTTGAATAATAATAATGAGAATTTTACTGTAAATCTTATTTCTGTATGGAAATGATCAGATAACTGGAGCTTTTTTCTCTAAAATAATCCAGCAAATTTGCATTGCTTATCTATGTACGCAAAATGTTTTTGCCATTCTTCTCAAATATCAATTCATCTGGCTAAATAAGATAGAAAAAGTATTTACAGACATTTTTGGACATCGATTACTTCTGGTCAAGTGGGAAAGAATCCCTAAGCTGCAATCATGAAATTCTTTTATCACTTTCTCTGATTTAGCCAGTGTTACTAAAAGGGAAATAAGACACAGGCTTTTGATAGCAGCTGCCAATTTAAGAACGATAATAACTTGTATTATTCTTGGCTAAGATCAAAGTCCTGCATTTCAGGATTATCTCCAGCTCATCAAGTATAATTAACAGTTTTGGATAGCCACATTATTGTATAGCAATATTGTCTTCCTGCAAGAATTGTTTTGACACGTGCCACAGGTTGTTAATAGATTGCCTGATTACCATTTATTTTTTTTATTGGCTTATGATGACTACAGAAAATTATACAGCAGCACCATAAAAACTTTAAATCCTATCCCATGTATCTGCACTCATACGAAAATCATATTGGAAAGCATTGCTGAAACTAAGATTACAAAATAAAGCAGAGGACAATTTCAGTGAAAGCCTGCAGGTTTCACAGCTCTGCCCATTTCAAACCCCTGAAGACATCCACGGGTTTCCTGCTGTGGGACACAGGCACTCACCTGCAGCTCAGCACTGCCTGCTCATGCCTGCGCACACCTTCAGGCTGGAACCAAGGAAATCCTCAGCAAAGACATCAGTACACTTTTGTTATGATGACTTTCATAAAGAAGCATCAAATATTTCTTCACGAGAAATACTGCAAGTCCCTTTGACACTAGCCCTTATTTTAAATGTTTAGATTTGTGCTTCATTCAGGCGTGCTGTCACTCCCAAAAAGATTTTTATTCTTTTGCTTTTCATTCTGAGGAACACAGTGATTTCTGCCTTGTTTACTGACTGTAGGCACAGCAATACTCCTGCACCTTCAGGGAAACAGCAAATCCATCTCTTTCACACCCTACTTCTATCAAGCTCATTCACCTTACAAGGTATTTATTGCAAGCAGCTCTTCCAAAAATGGAGACTAACAGAACCTGCAACCCAGGACACCTCAGTAAGCCTGTACTTTTCATCTCCTGAAGGTGTAGGTAGACACAGAGCTGGAACATCTTTTCCACAGCTGTGTGATGCTATCTCATCTATGTTCCTTTACTGTTGACTCAGTTTCACTTCTTATCTAACCTGGTTGCATCCCAGGATTTCTGGTGCCAAAAATAAACTGACAGCTTTCATCACTAGTTAAAAGGAAACTGCAATAGGAAAAGCCATTTTTCTGATTTCTCTGTTGATCAAAGATGCTTCCTGCAAGCCTGATGCGGTAGAAACAATATCAGCTTTAGAATGACAGTCATTAGAGCAGAATCCTTTCACTGATTAAATCCCACAGTCCTGATTCATACAACACTGACACTGGAGGACTCAGTAGTTTAGATGAGAGCGCATTAAAAATGACTAAGTTAAGGTCTCAGCAAAGAGTGACAAGTATGAACAAAAGAAGTTGCAGAAACTGCTTCAGTTTGGCACTCTGGCATAAAGTATGACAACACACAACCTGCCTGTGCAGTTCCAGAAGCAGAAGAAAGCCGTCAACCAAGACTTGTTCTCATCTGCTCTGAAAGTCCACTGGGACAAGGCCACTTTTCTCTGACGTGCTTCCAGAAGTATCACTTCTGAGCACTGTGCCAGGGAGTTACAAGATACTGTTTGTGTGTACAGAGGAGAAAAAGACGTCTGTCTGGAAACAGACTTGGTGAAGGAGAAGCAGCATTTCCAGAGTACTTCAGAAAGAACTGAGCACTGCCCCAAGAGCTTCAGAGCGGCAGGCTGTCACAGTGTGCCAACCAGCTCAGCTGTGAGTTGGCACTGAAGCTGCACCACAGGGAGAACAAAGCCCCCTGTGCACCCTTGGAGAGCCAAGGGTTGGAGATTCATGAACCTTGAGCTCCTTTCCAACCCGGGCCATGCTGTGATTCTGGGATTCTCACCTTTGCCTCATCTGGCAGAGGGAGGCAGCGCTTTCTATTGTCTCCCTATGGCTGTCAGGTCACCAGGGCCAGTGTCACACAGGGAGCTGCAAACACTGTGTGTGCTGTGCCCTGCCCATGGCAGCACAGAGGCAGCTGCCAGCAGCTGATGCCCACAAGGACAGCCAGCCTGGACTTCCTTTGATTCCTTCCCTTTGGATCAGCGTCCTTCAGGAAGGCGGAACATCTCTCCAGCTGAGCAGCAGAGGACAGCAGGGCTTCGTTGTCTGGGCATGTTCTCTTCTGGCCCTCTGGCCCTCACAGACACAGGAGGAGGACACAGAGGCTGCTGTCACACAGCCAGCCCTGCCTCTCAGGTCAGCTCTCAGGCCATCCTCTCTCCCCTCAGCAGCAGCTCACTGTTCTGCACTCCTCTGGCCTGGGCTGGCAGAGGTGTGCAGCAGTTCTGCTGATCTCCCAGTGCTGGCCATGTCTGCAGTGCCTGTGTGAAAGACACAGGAAGCTGCCAGCATTGCACTGCTCTGCTGTGCCCCTGCCATCACCGAGTTTGCTGTCAGCAGCTGCTGCTACACGTCCATTCAGGCACAGGCCTTTCCTTCCTGGCCCTCTTTCCCCCCCTCTCTCCTCTGCTCTCTCTCGTGCTCCCCTTTGGCCTGGGCTGGCTGAGCAGTGCAGGCCTTGTTGTTGCTCCCTGGGCCAACTACGTCACGGTTCCCCGTGACTCTGCCAGCTGCTCTGACACAGCGACTGCGTCCTCAGTGTGGATTCCAGAATGCGACAGACGTCCAGAGAAGACTTCCAGGGCTGATTGGAACATGCTGCCATCAAGAACTGCCATGGCTCAGGCCCCCTGGGAATCTGCTCACAGCGAAAGCTGCTGTCACTCTGTGTGGGCACAGCCTTGTCTGTGTAGGCCTGCTCACACTGCAGCCCCTGTCTGCACCAGAACCGTGCCGATCCACCTTCTCTTGGCCTCCTTGCCTGCATGGAAAAGGGCAGCTTGGGCTGAAGGCCCTCAACTTTCAGATGGCCGAGTGAAGTCTCTGAGCCCTGGTGACCCACTCAGCTCTTCAGCCTGCTGACCTGCTCTGCTGGGGCTGTCTTAAAAGGCAGAGGGCACGTGATCCTAATGTCCCCACATCCATCCCTCTTAGCATACTGTAGGCCAGTTCCTAAAAGGACACCTGCACAATCTCTCTGAATGTTAATCAACACGTAGTTGGTCTGTGCACTGCAGAAATTGCACCTAGGTTTTCAGTGGTGATTAGCTATGTGTTTAGTCAGAGGTGCAATGATTCTAATGGTGAAAGAAAGACATTCCCAGTTGTCATCAGGTGGAACACACTTCAGACTGGAATCCTCAAGCAGACTGCAGTCAAGCTTTCTTAATTATTCGTTGTTCTTATCAATTCAGACGCATCTCTTAATTCCTGCTTGAATGAACATTCTGTAATAATCTGCTGAGACAGCGCAAGGCTTGACAATGAGACTATAGTTTATGAAAGCAGCACTTTTTACTTCGTATACAAGTTCTTATCTGAATGCTAAATACAACATCAATTCACTTCTCACTGGGTTGAACGTTTTAAATATTTGGTAAACATAATGGTTCTAATTCTGACATTTAATATGAAAATATTAAAACTCCTTGTAAGTACTTTTTTGTTAGAATGCCAGATGCTAAAGGGATGAAGTGGCACAAGAAAGCAAAATATCTCTGCTGATGGCAGGAAGGACTGTAAGGATGGAAAGGCTGGTGTTTGCCATGGGCAGGGAAACACTGCTGGTTTTCTTGTTCCCTTTGTCTTTGAGTGCCAGAAAAATAGAGGAGAGCGTGCCCTCACCTTGGACCCCTCCTGCCCTCTGCTGCTGAGATGGAGAAATGTCCCAGCTCCTACAAGGACATCAGGACAAAGATAAGTATTGGAAATAAGTCCAGGCTGGCTGTACTTGTGGGCATCTGTTGCTGGAAAATTTAATGGCAGTAAACTGCCTAGATAATGACAGAATGAGGGTGACAATAGAATGGTACGTAATCACAGTGCAATGAAAAAAGTATGCAGGGTGCAGGAAGGGAGGTGTGGACATTCTGAGTTGCAACTCTTTATTTGCTCCAGAAAGCTCTATCAGAATGGAAGACTGAAGGAAATAGTTTGAGGGGTTTTTTAATGTGACTGGATAAAAGATCCACGTGGCAAATTGAATAACTGAGTGGTAAAGGGACATAGATACCTCACTGTTTCATGGAACCTTTCAATTAAGCATCTGAGCACTGTGTACAGGACTTGGGAATATAAGTATTAGAGGATCATGGAATATCTGTATTTGGAAGGGACCTCGAGGATCATGTATTCCACCTCCTGGTTCCACACCGGACCTCCTATGGGTCAAGCCCTGTGTCTGAGAGCATTGTGCAAATGCTCTTTGGCCTTTGTCAGCTCAGTGCCAAACCACTGCCCCGGGGAGCCAGTGCCAAATTCCATGTATCTAGTTCATCCTACAGAATGATGCCAAGAACAGTTATAGAGATCGACTTACAAACAAAATTCTTGTCTTGAATTAATGGTACACTCACCATTTAAAAAAAAAAAAGAAAAAAAAAAAAATCAAAGCCACATTCTTACGCTGGCATTTTACAGTATTGTCAGATTTTTGTAATTCTGCTTTGTCATATAAGATTCTCTCATCGTGAAATAATGACCAAGTTCTCTTTTCAGATCTAAACATACAAATGCTGAAGGCAGCAGTGCTGTTCAAGAGTACATTACCAGCTCAAACACTGCTTTGGCTATAAAACTGAAGGCAGTCAGGAATTTTATCAAGGAGTTAGCATGTAAGTGTAGATTTAAAAGCAACCTGTATTGTTACTTAGAGTTTGATATAGTGTAATCCAATGCACAGTACTTGTAACGTGTGTTTTACAAAATGCTTTGCAATGTAGGCATCTATTAAGATAAATGCTGCAAGTTCTAATATGTCCATGACCTTTTCAAACAGTTCCTTACTCCTACACATCACTACGAGTAGTTCTTCTGTCAGGAAGGATCACATGAGTAATTAACCTGTGACCTTAAGTTTGGAATTAACTGCATACAGTGGAAGTAAGAGCTGTGGGTTATTTTGCTCTTTCAGTGTTGAACAGCCGAGGTGTTTTGTTTTGGAGGGTGGACAGTGATGGGACAAGTGGGGAATGGCTTTAAACTGAGACGAGGGGTGTTGAGGTTTAGGTTGGATGTGAGGAGGAAGTTTTTCAGCCAGAGGGTGGTGAGGCACTGGAACAGGTTGCCCAGGGAGGCTGTGGATGCCCCATCCCTGCAGGCATCCAAGGCCAGGCTGGATGTGGCTCTGGGCAGCCTGGGCTGCTGGTGGGCAGGTTAGAAAGCCCACAGGACTTTATTGCAGCCCTGGGTGCAGGGGGATCACTGCTCCTAGCATGCACACAGAAGAGCTGGAGCACACAGGTGATGTACATTCCACTTGTGAAAATTCCTGCAATTCCAGAGAGCGTGCGCCTGTTCCAATCACTGCTGCACAGATTAAAAACTGATTGCAGATGAGCTGTTTTGGTATGGGGTTCTTGCCAACGGTCTGCAGTGGCTGTGTGATTCCTCGGGGAGTTGCTCTCCAGCCCAAAGGTCATGTCCTAAGTCGACCAGATCCCGTTTGTGTCCAGAAATGGCTGACAACAGATCAGCTGCTGGTCAAGTTTCTAACATCACACTGGCCTTGCTCCAGTGTCTGTGTCATCAGCCCCAGCACATACGGTGCACCTCTTCAAGGCTTTGCAACACTGAGACTCTGCACTTGGGCTCCAGACATCCTGCTGCACCAAGAGGTTATTCTAGCTTTGGTATCTTGCAACTTTGTATATAACTACATCACTGTAATCATAAATGTCTAGGAGAATGGAGATGGAGAAATTAATCTCCCTGTAATTCTCTGTACTGCAGCCCCGTGGTTGTCAACACCTAATGCAATATTGAAATTTCAGTTGAGAAATTGAAAGCTGCCCTTAACAAAAAAGCATCTGGATTTGTTACTGAAATCACACTGAGGATCAATAAATCCAAATGCTTCTAGCATAACCACGATTATAGGCAGTGTTTAGACAAGCTCTTACAGGAAAACCATGAACACAAGGCTTAGGAGAGACTAAGTGATGCACTCTGCAGGAATACTCATGGAAGTCTTCACAGTGCAGGAGTCTGATCTGATTACAGATGCTGTGCTTTAAGTACCCCTTATCATATCTTTTTTTTTCACTGTTGTGCAGGGGTTGGACTCAGTGATCTCTGGAGGCTGGAGATGCTGTTTGCTAATGGAAGATGGAGATAGGAAAAGCAAGTAAAAGGCATGCTGTGCATAGCCACCACATGGCATCTGCACCATTTCCCCCTGCACCAAGGAGGAGCAGCTCACAAGCTTGGCCTGGGCCAGGCAAGGGAGCAGACAAACATCTGGACCGACCCCAAACGAGCTGGTTCTGCAGGTTGGGTGTCTTCTGCTGCTTGTCTCACATCCTGCTGCTCAGCGGTAGATTTGTTCCTGCTCAGTGCTAACAGGAAACTCACACAGCATTTCTGTTTCAGCTGTGCCAACGCTTTGATCCCTTGCTGCTTGGATGGGGCGTTTGAAGAATGATGCCTGTGCTGATGTCCAGCCAGGCTTTGGGGATGAGTCTCCACACCAGGGTCCGTCTGACAGGACTGAGGGTTGGGGATCCAGCCAGGTCGAGTCCAGTGTGCTTTGCTCTTGTTCTTAGTGCTTGTTTTTGCACAGGAGGGCAGGAGGTGAACCTCGTGAACCAATGCCTGCAGACGGGGTTTGCAGAGAAAGAGGTCCTGCAGGCCTTGTGTGACAGCCACGGAGCTGCAGCGAGGCTGCATCCGTGTAAAACACCAGAGATCCACGGAGGTGTGAAGGGGAGCTGTGGGCTGCAGTCACGCAGGAAGGGATGTGCATGCTCGGGGTTTGGTTGTTGTGTGTGTGTTAAGTGACTGTGATACCACTGCTGGGTCAGTGTGAGTGTACGGAACAAGTGTGACAGCCTTTTTGATGGAGTCCTGTGAAAGGAGTCCTATGGATTTGAGATCCAACTATCAGCCCGTGGGCATCATACAGGAGTTGGTGTAGGGGATGAGGCAAAGGAAGTTGGGCTGAGAAAGGGATGAAGCAGTCTGGCAGCAGTTCTGTGTTTCTCCCATCTCCTGCTTTATTTCCTTCCAGGTGAAATAGATGGGTGCTGCAACATGCCCTTGAATGTAACAAAAGCCACTCTAGTGTGGATTTGACATGGGCCCAGCACTGCAAGGTACGCTGCTGGGAGGAAGCGTCCATCTGGCTGAGGGCAGGAAGGCCCTCCAGAGGGATGCACTGAGGCCAGTTGTGCGAGGCTCAACAAGAGCAAGCGCCAGGTCCTGCGCTTTGGTCATGACGACCCCGTGCCAGCTTCTCCAGGATTTGGCTGGGGTAGAATTCCAAGCAGCCCCTGATTCCAGAACGTTGGGCTGGGCTGTTGGAATCTTCTGCCCTTGTGACTGGTCTTGCCTCCCCACCCTGTGCGTCGTGGTGGAGCAGCCTGGTGGCCCTCAGTGATGTCATAAGGGCTAGAATGAGGGGAGGAGCAGTGCGTGCTGCGTCCCTTCATTGGAGCGCTGGAGCTCTGACTGAGCAGCTCGCTTGTTGCACTTGTGCACCGACTGCGTCCCTTTGTCTTCACACCGTCCTGTGCAGCACCTTGTAGGTAAGCTGAGACAGTGTGGGAGAGACGGGGGGACAGTGAGTGCTGAGAACTGCTGGCTGGCGGAGCTCATAGGATCACATTCTCTCCATCAGCAGAGGGGTGGCCATGAGGGACAGGGAGGTGATCGTCCCCCCCTGCTCTGCTCTTGTGAGGCCCCAGCTGCAGTACAGTGTCCAGAAAGACAGGGAGCTGTTGGAGAGGGTCCAGAGGCGAGCCACAGAGATGATCAGGGGACTGGAGCACCTCCCCTGCAAAGACAGGCTGAGGGAGCTGGGCTTGTTCAGCCTGGAGAAAAGAAGGCAGTGGGGTGACCTCATGGCAGCCTTCAGTACCTAAAGGGAGCCTAAAAAGAGGAGGGGAATCAACTCTTTGAAAGGGTAGATAACTGCAGGACAAGGGGAAATGGTTTTAAGTTGAAAACTTAAGTTTTTAAGTTGAGGGAGGGCAGATTTTGGTTTTTCCCTTGTAGTCTTTGCTAAACCGTGGAAGCAAACTGACCTGCTCTTTCTCTCTCCTCTCTCCACCCTCTGCCTGCTTCCCTGCTGCAGCTTTTGCTCGTGGAAGATCAGAGCAAAGTGACAAGGAACGGCTGCGGATTCGTGAGATTTCTCTCCCTCGTTCTGATCTCTTGCCAGGTACCTGCCATGGTTTGTCCCCCCACATGCTTTAGCAGCCCGTGACGCCCCGTGTTTAGTAACACAGCCTCATCCAGCTTTGATGGGACGCTGGTCACGTGTGGGTTTTCTCCACGTGCTCTGCAGCTCAGCCCTCAGAAGGATGCTGTCTGTGGTGCTGTGACCAGCTGGTTTTATGGAAAGCAATCCCTTAGGCAAAGAGTCCCAGCCCCAGCTTGTGCAGAGCTGCACAGCATCACCAGGGACACCAGCAGGCGTGCTTGGGCTGTGTGAGTGTGCCCGACAGCTGTAGGGAGCACAGCAGAGATGTGAACAGAGAAAATAAAAGTGTGTTTCTTTTCAGTTCCAGCTTGTCACACCTACGCTGATGGCTGTGGCGTGCAGCGAGATCAGCTGTGGGCCTGACCTGGCATGGACAGAGGTAGAGTATGAAGCTCTGATTGGTCTTTGTTCCCTGACTGCAGCCAGCAGAGTGAGCCGCAGATGTGCTCTCCTGCTTTCCAAGAGAGCTCCTCTGTGGCAAGACAGTAGTGCAAGAGTGGCAAGTTTATAAAAGTACCAGAGCCATCTCGGCTGTGGGGTTTGTCCTCTACTGACTTTTCCCTTGAAATGGCTGCAGAAACAACAATCATTCTCTGCTCTGTTTGGCCTCGCTGTTGGTTGGACTGCTCAAGAGAGCTGCTTGGTGCTTGCAATGGCACTGTTTGCACCTTGTAACTGCAGCCGTAGCTTTGGTTTCCCTCTTCACGGTCTCCTAGCATCTTAAACAGTCAGCCTTCCTGCACAAAGAGCGCAGGAAAGGATGTGGCAAAATACACAAGGCCACCTGTCTGCGTCAGTGCCATTGCTGATTAGTCTGGGTGGGGAGAGATGCATCTTTGCTGGCGTGTGCCTGCTGCACACCAGGGAGAGAAACAGCCGTTATTAGACTTGCAGTTCCTTCTCAAGTGCCCATGATAAGGACCGAGTGCATTTCCTGCAGCTTTCTCTGCAGATGTGCTCCTCACCTTGAAATCCTCCTTGTTGGTTCCCAGCTCCTCACCGTGGCCTGTGCTCTCTGTTTCAGGCTGAGAACAAGGGGAAGCCCCTGCTAGACCATGAGGTGGCACCTGTGAATGTTCCAGCTATTGCTGCTGCCCATGCTATTAAGAGATACGTTGCCCAGGCAGCGGATGAACTCTCCATTGAGGTAAGCAGTTCAAGGCGTTCCTTGTTGCTCAATTTTACAGTGGCAAATGTCTTCAGAGCTGCACTGGTACAAGTGCTTTAATGCTCGGCGATGTTTGGCAGTGCAGAAGAATGCAGACATTTGAGCTGTGCTTTCCTCCCAGCCGTGCTGAAGCTGGGATTGACGTTGCAATCTCTTGCAGGTCGGAGACATCGTGTGTGTCATCGACATGCCACCAAAGGAGCTGACCCCCTGGTGGAGAGGCAAGCTCGGCTTCCAGGTAGGCACAAGCTTCAGACTGGAGAGTGCAACTGCAGTAAAGGCAGGAATCTTAGCTTAGAGCTGCTCTGCATGCACAGGATGCCTAATGGACGTAAACAGTTTCCCTGTGTCGGTGTCAGGGGACCTTGCCGTTGGCTGCAAATGTTGAAAAATTATTACCTTTATGCTTTGAACTATGGCCATTTTCTGCTGGATAGTCTTATGGAACGTCAGGCAAGCACGTTCCGAGGGAAATGTTATGTGGCTTTTGGTTTAACAGTTCAGACCTGAGAAGTGCTGCATGCAATAGTTGGCTTCTCTTCTTGTTACAGGTTGGATTTTTCCCAGGGGAGTGTGTGGAACTCATTAATAAGAACATTCCTGAGGCACTCATCAACTCAGTGCCAAAGCCAGGTAGGGATGTTACATTTGATGGTGTGGGGAAGCAAAATGAAGTCTTTTTGGGGGTGCGTTCCATGTTTAGTACCTCCTTTATCCATCCCACATTGTCCTCTGGGTTGATGATTCTTCATGCACACCATGGGGCAGAGATTTGGCCCAATCCTCCTGTGTTTATGATTGGACTTGGGGAAACTATAGAATCTTCATAGAATGGCTTGGGATGGTAGGGTCCTTAAGGATCCTCAAGCTTCCACTTCCTTGCATCAGGCTGTGCTGCCAGCCCCCACATTTAATGTCAGATTAGACCAGGCTGCCCAGGGCCCCATCCAACCTGGCCTTGGGCTCCTCCAGAGATGGGGAAAATCCCTTTTTGTATGTACTGGTTGGTAATGTTCTTCCCGTTCTGACGTTCTCTGTAGAATGTGCTGTGCTCGGCCTCGTCCAACGGAGCCAGACCTGAAATGACCTGGTTTCTTCCTTTTGTTGTGCAGTGCCCAAGAAACGCAGCAAGATCCTCACCTTCCTTCGTTCCTTGGTGAAGGCCCGCCCAAAGAAACCGACCGAGCGGGAGGTGGAGAAGGAAAGGGTGTTTGGCGGTGACCTGGGAGAGCATCTTCTCCACTCCGGTCGTGATGGTAAGGAGCTGCCCATTCCTGAGATCTTCCTCTGCTGGGCATCTAAAGAAGATGAAAGGGAGCTCATATCTAGCAGGGGGCAGGCTGATAGCCGTGGAGACACGTGTAATGGGAGTTGATGGCTGAAGGATAAAGTGAGGCGGATGCTCCTAAGAGACAAGCACATCTGTATTTGCTTCAGCCAAGCCTGGCTGGGCTTAGTGGATGGGATGTGAAGCACAGCCTGCAGCAGGACTTGAATCAGGAGCTCCACTGACGGCTGGCACGTGTTCTTCAGTCCCCCAGGTCCTCCAGAGCTGCGCTGAGTTCATTGAGCAGCACGGCGTGGTGCAGGGGATATACCGCCTGTCCGGCGTCGCGTCCAACATCCAGAGACTGCGGTAAGAGTGCTGCGACTGACACAGCCTGAGTGCATCTGGTGTGGCTTTGGGCTTGCCTTCCTCTCACTCAACCGGGTTTGCGTCCCTCTCTCCAGGCAGGAATTTGAGTCGGAGCAGATTCCTGAGCTCACCGTCCGCGACATTCACAGCGTGAGCTCCCTCTGCAAGATGTACTTCAGGGAGCTCCCGAACCCTCTGCTCACCCACCAGCTGTACGGCAAGTTCTCGGTAAGCACAAGGCCACGTCTTTCATTTCCCTCTTCCTGGGCCTCTTGGCAGATGGCTGCAGCAGTGCCCCAGCTCGGAGGCCCTTTTGCTGTCAGCCCCACGAGGTTTACTCGCAGTGCTGTACTAGCCTGATTGGTGTCTCGCTCCCTTTCTGCACTACTCCAGGATGCTGTTGGTGCCGCTACAGAGGAGGAGCGGCTGCTCAGAATGCAGGAGGTCATCCAGCAGCTGCCCGCTCCTCACTACAGGTCAGTGCTGCCCTCAGCCTGCTGAGCTCAGCCCTGCTGCATTGCAGAGGGCAACGATGCGGTTCCAGGCTCTGTCTCACGCCGGCAACACGATGCCTGTGTATGCTGAAGGGTTGAAGGCTCCATGGGCTTACTTTATGGGGTCAGTTCCTGGGCACGGGGGCACGCTTGGTGCAGCTGATGGCTGCGGCTGTGCTGTGCTGGGGCTTGGTGCTGCAGCGTGGCACTCAGTCAGGTTGGATCTACCTCATCTTCGGTGACAGTAGCAATCACAAGAAGTAGCATGAATGGAGGTTTGCTTTCTGAATTGCAGCACGGCATGCTCGTTGGTGCTGAACGTTTGCCTCTCTTGTTTTCCAGGACACTGGAGTTCCTGATGAGACACTTGGCGTGTCTGGCTGGGAGCTCCACCATCACAAACATGCATGCCAAGAACCTAGCCATTGTGTGGGCTCCAAACCTCTTAAGGTAAACTGCTGGTTCTGTTTCAACACAACGCTTACATCTGTTCTCCATTAAAAAAAAAAAACAGTGCTCCCTTTTTCTCCATCAAATGTGCTCTTCTCCTGTAAAATCTGTGGCTGACAGAAGAGCAGGAGCCTGAGCTGTTCTCCATCCCCACGGGCACAATGTCTAGGTGACAATTTCTGCAGTCTTGTTGAGATGGGACTGACGTGTCCTTGATCATCCAGGGGAATTTCTGCAGTGGCATCACTGATTGCCCACTGCGGAAGTCTCCAGAGCCTCAGCTGACAGCTTTTGGCTGCAACAATTCAGACTCGGGGAAACGGTCTTGGAGAAATGACTTCTAAAATCTGCCTTTTCTACAGATCACAGCAGAACGAGTCTGCCTGCGCCAGCGGAAGAGCTGCCTGCATGGAGCTGCAGACACAGTCGGATGTGGTGGAATTCATCATCAACCACACCGACGTCCTCTTCGGCTCCAAATCCGGAGCAGACATTGCAGATGCAGCAGGTGAGTGTCTTCCTCCATTAGCTTGATCTTGACCTGACACCTTGACCAAACGCAGGCCTTCTCCAGGATGTTTGAGATACTCTTTTACCATCAAGGGGACAGCAGACCTCTGGACTTCCATTAGGGTATGGCATCCTGTTGCTGGATGCTGAGAATGTCCAAGCCCAAACTTCACAAGGAGGAAACCGTCATTATTATGGTTTGCACGCAGGAAAAGCTTGATGCAAGTGTGGCAGCGAAGTTTTCTCAGTTCCCTGCCCCCATTTCCTTGGGTTTTTCCTTGCCTATTTTGATACAGTAAGCTGCTCTTAATGATGACCGTGTCCTTTGCCATAAACACACCTCTTCCCACATGGTTATTTTGGGCTCCTCTTCTTCCAGTGGCTCGGATAAGCAAGCCTGAGAAAAATACAGCACCTCCCCCAGAACTGTGGTGGCTGTGCTGCTGCTTTCTGATCCTCGCTCTTACCTGTGGTTTTCCCTGACAGGGCACAATTCTCTCCCAGGGCCCAAGTCTGTGGGGGTCTCTTCTGCTGCCACAAAGCTGCTCAGCCTGGAGGAGGCACAGGCACAGAGGCGAGGCCACAGCACCTCTTCTGTGGTAACAGAGAGCAGCAGGGACATTGAAGTGGAAGAAAGCCCTGCAGCTGGGCAGGGCAAATTCCACACCGTCGTTGACTTTCCATCTGACAGGTAAAGAGGACTTTCTTTTCCAGCACCTAGCATCATTGTTTGGGTGGGTTTTTGTGTTTTCCTGCAGAAACCAGGCAGTGCTAGGAACAAGCAACTGCTGCCAAGAGCTCAGTGCTGCTCTTCCCTCACCCTGCACCACGCACGACTCACAGCATTGGCTGTTTTCTCTCTCCAGACAAAATCCACCCAGCAAGAATGAGGAATCACCAGCTAGCAGTTGGTGTTGCTGCTTCAGCCTCAGGAAGCCATCCTCTGGCAGCAAACGCCAACTGCAGCGCAATGCCAGGCAGCCCTCTGAAACAGCAGTGGTAGTCCTGGCAGGTAAGGGTGCAAATGCAGCTTCCAAATCCCTGCTTTTCAGGAACATACAATTCAAGCTTGCTCTGCACATGTATCTCTTTCTAGCGTTCAATCCCGTGCCTAAATCTTCATCCCTGATCAAGAACCACTGGCGTAATTCAGCTTGTGAAAGTTTGACACTAACCCCTGTGTATCCTTTCTAGGTGAATCGAGCCCTTGCCAAGCCATAAGATCCAGGGCAAGTAGCGAGGATGCTCTGTGTGCTTCCATCAGTGGAGAGCTCATAGGAAGCACAAGTTGCTGCAGTTCTAATAGCAGCCTTCCATCTGACATCAGTAATGGAGAGAAGGAGCTCATCGAAGTCCATGCTCTCATTACACCTGGCTCTGCTGAAGTTGCTGACCTGAGCCTCCCAGACACCACAGTCACAAGTGTGGATTTTAACCCAGAGTCTCTGCAGTGCAGCCCATCTGAAGCACAGTGTGAGTGCCCCGACAGCAGCACCTCCATGCAGGAGCAGGTCAGCATCAGTGAAGAGGAGCAGAGCCTTTTGCAGGGGGACTTTCAATCAGGCCTCCAGTCCCAGGCACCGGACAGCAGCACTGAGAGCTCTGAGCCACTCTCTCCATGACAAGACAGGATGAGTCCCATCTTCACCGTGGACCTCTCACACCCTCCTGTCCTTTATATAATAATAAAAGCACACTCGTGCTCAATCAACGCCTTGACTGCCTCCAGAGTCTTCATTCACACGGACTGGGATGAATGCAGCACACAGCAAGGCACCCCAGCTTGCAATGCTGTGGCTGTGGGGTGCGTGCAGCACAGCTCCGGGTTTGTTCCTGTTTTGTCTGGCTTTGGGATGTCTGCAGGGGGAGCTCTGCTACCATTTGGCATGGTAGCAAATAATCTCTCGCATCCTGGATGCTGCTCATGATACTCCCAAGCTTCCTGGCTGTGGCTTTGTGATGCTTTTCAGGGCCTTCTGATGCATTTTGATGCCTTGGATGTTGCTTAACACCTCCCTCCTCCCATCATGTCCTTTCCTGGCTCCCATCTACGAACTGGCCCTGCAGATCATCTCCAGACCTGTCATCAGCACACTGCGGCAGGAGAAGCTCCCCCTGGCCAACGTCAGGCAGTACTGCTTGGTCTGCAGCTCAGTGGCCATTTCCCTTTTAGGCGGCTCCTGCAGAAGAATCAAGCAGCAGAACCTTTTGCTCACCCTGCACCACACAAATGCTGCAAAAGCAGAAACAACCTGGGAATCTCTGGTTTGCAAGACTTCACAGACACTTATTGACTGTGTCTGATGGTTCCCTCCCATCCTTGATTTCCTTCTCCCGTTCTCCTCGTCTGATCCCACTGCTGAGCCATGATCAAGCTGCCCAGTGTGGCAGAGCATCGTGCAGAGCCGTGCTGGCACCTCCTCCCCTTCCTCTCCTGCAGCTCAGCGTGCAACCTGAGCAAGTTTTTTTCTGAGAAAGTGACCAGCTCTTTTCCATCCCTTTGCCCCTACAAACAGTTGTCCAGAGGATCTCGTCCAAGAATTCCTGGAACAGCCTGCAGCTGGCTCTCCTGAAGTTCAGGCTCCTGCCTTTGCTTCCTGCCAGGCCCGCATTCCTTAAGATCACCAACTCAAGGAGGGCATGGTCACTGCAGCCCTGACCGCCTCCTGTCGTAACCCCTGGTGTGCACCATGTCCAGCAATGCTTCCCTTCTGCTTGCTGTGCCCAATGCCTGCACCACAGAGTGATTCTCACTGCACTCCAGGAGTCTGTCAGATTGCTTGCAGCCAGCCATGCTGATTTCCCAGACTGACTGGAATCCCCCATCAGGATGAGAGTCAGTGAGTGCGATGCTTCTGCTGGCTGCAGTAAGCAGCTCCCACCAACAGGCTCTCTTTCCAGGCGGCTGTAGCAGACCCTCACCTCCAGAAGCCCTGCACTGCTGCACTTCCTGATTTTACCCACAAGTTCACAACCTGCTCATGGCTCTTCTTAGTTCTTTGCAGTCAACTTCTCATCATAGAGGGCAAATCCCTTGCCTTCCAGAATTCCATAGTATCAATTGTGTCTGCTTTATGTCAGGATTTTTTTTCTTTCTTTTCTTTTCCCATTTTCTAGGTAGGAAAATGAATTTCTGAGCCAGGAGAAGCAGAAGTGAAACAGTCTTCCTGGCACTGCTCAGGTTGCAGGAGTTGCCAAGTGCTCCTCAGGTAATGTGTGCTGAAGAGCTGACCTTGGTGGCAGGGGCTGTGGCTGCATTTTGTGCCTGTCATGCGGGAATCCAAGAAAGCCTATTCAGAGCAGGAGCTGCAGGGCGAGATAAACATCACGAGAAGGTAAGGCTGAGAAGCAAGGACACCTCCAGAAAGAAGAGAAAAACTGAGTCAAGTGAGCTGCGTGACAGCCGTGTGATGCTGACCATGATTGGAGGAAGAGCGCATGGCTGGGAATGACTGATGGCTCTGGTTGGATGGGTGCCTGTGTGCACAGAGTTAAGGAGTGTTTGTGGGATGTTTTGCTGGCATCTAACGGCTGTAAGGGGAAGTCAAGAGAGAAAACTTGTGAATGCATAGAAGGGATGTTAAAATCTGGAACAGACTGTTTGGATCCGTCACAGCTGAGTCCGTGCCAGATTGCCACACTGTCAGAACCTGGGGCCTAGGATTTTCCTTTAAGAGTGCCAACTGCTCATTTTGAATGATAAAAAGTAACATTGATAGAAGCTTCCCTCCTTGCATTAGAATAAGGCATTGATATTTGATGTTTCTGTCTTTCCATTCCTTTAGCAGCCTGGGTGTTGATGCAGCTGCATGCATCTGCTGCCCTCCCCTTCTGTTTTGTGTAAAAGAACAGTAAAATATGCAATCAGTGTGAGATCTTTCTGAAGTATTTTACTTTATTTGCCCCTAGGCTGCAATGGCTGGGAAATGGCAGTGTCACCCAGGAGCCCACACGGCGACCTGATGTCTCATTGTTGGGGTCTATTGGAAACCACCACGATGACAAAAGAATGCCTGGGATTCCTCCGGCCCAAATGCCAAACCTTGCACTTGGCTGTGCTGAACCTCATGAGGTTCACCCAGGCCCACCTCTCAAGTCTGCTGAGCTCAAACAGATGTCATTTTTCTCGTGTCCTTCCATTCCGAGTCCATCTGTTCCCCAAAGCAAAAGAATTTGGAGGGAACCACCGACAGTTATGTGAGCGATTTCAGCGTCTATTTCTGATCATGGCAACAACTTCAGAGGTCACACTTAATTTACGGTGCCCGTTGTAATTCTGACCAAGGCTGCAGTTGCAGCTGACTTCCCAAGGCTGCAAGACGTGGTGGTGACACAGCCTTGTGCTTCTGCATTGGTGCTCATCCCACGTTTCCTTTCTCTGTCTCGCAGGTCAGCTCCTGCTGGAAGCAGATGGTATCCCAGTGTGAATGAAGGTCAGTGCAGGAGCAGCTGCTGATGGGAGGAAGGAAGTCCATGCTGAAGAGCTCTGAAGCATCTGCAGGTATGGTTCTGGAGGAGGCAGCAGTGATGTCGGAGGGCTCCCAGCAGGAAGCTGTCTCATCCAAATGCTTGCTGAGTGGTTGGAAGGGAGCTTTCTGCATGACAGCAGCACCAGTTGCTTGCTTCAAATGCTGCCAAGACAAGGATTAGCACGATTTCCAGTATCTACAGTATCATCACGAATCACAATAGGATTACAATGTGTCCTCATACAAACGCAGCCATTTCTCCCTGAGTCCAAAGGCTGTCCGGAAAGCATCTGTGAGGTCTCTCACACCAAACCACTGCTGTCCGTGTGCGATCTGACTCATTAGGGTATAGGGGTTAGGAACCACAGGCTGTCTTTTGAGAACGGGTTCAGTCATTTCCTTACATCTTGCACCAGCCGATACGTGCCGTCTGCCTTCCGTGCCGACAGGATTGGGGTGTTATAAGGCCACAGACAAGGTTCCAGAAGACCATCCTTAACCACTGTCTGTGTTACAGCTTTTAGACCCACTCTCCCTTCTAAGGCTATGGGATATTGTTGCTGTTTCACAGCTCCACTCCCTCCTTGGGCAGTTATTTGTAAGGGAAAATTGTGAGTCCACCCCGATTTCCTTCCCCTGCCCACACCTTTGGATTCATTTCTTCTTCATCACAGCTGTTAACACATTCATTGACCCCTGATATCTGTTTCACAGACTTGCAGCTGTAATCCTCATTTAACTGTTAAATCTCTCCCCCATAAATCGGTCCCTGCTTCAGGCACACAGAACAATTGCCCTGCAACTATTTTATCTTTCCATTTTAGTTCTGTGGTCTCCAAGAGTGGAGCTGTCACTTCTGATCCCTCAGCCCCAGTTATGCACAACAGCCACATCCAGATACACGTCTGGTACCTCTGAACTAGCTAATGCTGTAGGATGGAATGTTGTTTCTGCACTGGCTATCAAATGTGGGATTGCTCTGAAGCAGTACAGCACGATGTGTTTTGTAATTTGCCCTTAGAAACAGTTTGAAAAAGTAGAAAGACTTTATTAGTATTAGTATTAGTAAAAAGAAGTTATTTCATAACATATTTTAGAAATACAGTTGTTCAATCATGTGATCAATTCTCACTTACAGAACTGTAATAGTTACAAATTGCATGGGTATAGCATTAAGGACCAGAAAGCATGTTGTAAGGCCATTCTGTTTGGATAGGAGAAGCTCAGCAAAAGAAAAACAGACTCCAAAGAAGCCAGGGCCTCCACACAAGGCCGAAGTGACTCACTCTGTGGGCAGGTTGGGAAAAGCAATCTTTTACCTGCTGTGCCATGCTCATGGCAGCAGCAATGCAGATGCCAGCAGCTGATGCCCACAAGGACAGCCAGCCTGGACTTATTTTCATTACATATCTTTGTCCTGATTTCCTTCTAGCAGCTGGAACACTTCTCCATCTCAGTAGAAGAGGGCAGGAGGGGTCCAAGGTAAGGGCACACTCTGCTCTTTATCTGGCACTCAAAGAGAAAGAGAAGATGAAAACCAGATGTGTTTCCCTGCCCATGGCAAACACCAGCCTTTCCATCCTTACAGTCTTCCTGACTTCAGCAGTAATTGAAACAACATCCCACTCACCTTTGCCATGTCTGGCAGCGGTTGCATCCCTTTCCATTGCATCCCTCTAGCTTTCAAGTCAAGAGCTCCAGTGTCACACAAGGAAAAGCAATCTTTTACCTGCTTTGCCATGCTCATGGCAGCAGCAATGCAGATGCCAGCAGCTGATGCCCACAAGGACAGCCACCCTGGACTTATATTCAATACACATCTTTGTCCTGATGTCCTTCTAGAAGCTGGAACATTTCTCCATCTCAGCAGAAGAGGCCAGGAGGGGTCCAAGGTGAGGGCACACTCTGCTCTTTATCTGGCACTCAAAGAGAAAGAGAAGATGAAAACCAGATGTGTTTCCCTGCCCATGGCAAACACCAGCCTTTCCATCCTTACAGTCCTTCCTGCCATCAGCAGAAACAGAAACAACATCCCACTCACCTTTGAGATGTCTGGCAGAGGTTGCAGCTCTTTCTATTGCATCCCTCTAGCTTTCAAGTCAAGAGCTCCTGTGTCACTCAAGGAAAAGCAATCTTTTACCTGCTGTGCCATGCTCATAGCAGCAGAATTCCAGATGCCAGCAGCTGATGCCCACAAGGACAGCCAGCCTGGACTTATTTTCATTACATATCTTTGTCCTGATGTCCTTCTAGAAGCTCTAACATTTCTCAGCAGCAGCAGAGGAGGGCAGGAGGGGTCCAAGGTGAGGGCACACTCTGCTCTTTTTCTGGCACACAAAGAGAAAATAAAAACAAGATGTGTTTCCCTGCCCATGGCAAACACCAGACTTTCCATCCTTAAAGTCCTCCTGACATCAGCACTAATTGAAACAACATCCCACTCACCTTTGCCATGTCTGGCAGAGGTTGCAGCTCTTTCTATTGCATCCCTCTAGCTGTCAAGTCAAGAGCTCCTGTGTCACACAAGGAAACGCAATCTTTTACTTGCTGTGCCATGCTCATGGCAGCAGCAATGCAGATGCCAGCAGCTGATGCCCACAAGGACAGCCAGCCTGGACTTATTTTCATTACGTATCCTTGTCCTGATGTCCTTCTACAAGCTGGAACATTTCTCCCTCAGAGCAGCAGAGGGCAGGATGGGTCCAAGGTGAGGGCACACTCTGCTCTTTATCTGGCACTCAAAGAGAAAGAGAAAATGAAAACCAGATGTGTTTCCCTGACCATGGCAAACACCAGCCTTTCCATCCTTACCGTCCTTCCTGCAATCATCAGCACTAATTGAAACAACATCCTACTCACCTTTGCCATGTCTGGCAGAGGTTGCAGCTCTTTCTATTGCATCCCTCTAGCTTTCAAGTCAAGAGCTCCTGTGTCACACAAGGAAAAGCAATATTTTACCTGCTGTGCCATGCTCATGGCAGCAGCAATGCAGATGCCAGCAGCTGATGCCCACAAGGACAGCCAGCCTGGACTTATTTTCATTACATATCCTTATCCTGATGTCCTTCTACAAGCTGGAATATTTCTCCCTCTGAGCAGCAGAGGGCAGGATGGGTCCAAGGCGAGGGCACAGTCTGCTCTTTATCTGGCACACAAAGAGAAAGAGAAAATGAAAACCAGATGTGTTTCCCTGCCCATGGCAAACACAAGCCTTTCCATCCTTACAGTGCTTCCTGACATCAGCAGCAACTGAAACAACATCCCACTCACCTTTGCCATGTCTGGCAGAGGTTGCAGCTCTTTCTATTGCATCCCTCTAGCTGTCAAGTCAAGAGCTCCTGTGTCACACAAGGAAACGCAATCTTTTACTTGCTGTGCCATGCTCATGGCAGCAGCAATGCAGATGCCAGCAGCTGATGCCCACAAGGACAGCCAGCCTGGACTTATTTTCATTACATATCCTTGTCCTGATGTCCTTCTACAAGCTGGAACATTTTTCCATCTCAGCAGAAGAGGGCAGGGGGGGTCCAAGGTGAGGGCACACTCTGCTCTTTATCTGGCACTCAAAGAGAAAGAGAAAATGAAAACCAGATGTGTTTCCCTCCCCATGGCATACACCAGACTTTCCATCTTTACAGTCCTTCCTGACATCAGCACTAATTGAAACAACATCCCACTCACCTTTGCCTTGTCTGGCAGAGGTTGCAGCTCTTTCTATTGCATCCCTCTAGCTTTCAAGTCAAGAGCTCCTGTGTCACTCAAGGAAAAGCAATCTTTTATCTGCTTTGCCATGCTCATAGCAGCAGAATTCCAGATGCCAGCAGCTGATGCCCACAAGGACAGCCAGCCTGGACTTATTTTCATTACATATCTTTGTCCTGATGTCCTTCTAGAAGCTTGGACATTTCTCCCTCTGAGCAGCAGAGAGCAGGATGCGTCCAAGGTGAGGGCACACTCTGCTCTTTATATGGCCCTCAAAGAGAAAGAGAAAATGAAAACCAGATGTGTTTCCCTGCCCATGGCAAACACCAGACTTTCCATCCTTACAGTCCTTCCTGACATCAGCAGCAACTGAAACAACATCCCACTCACCTTTGCCATGTCTGGCAGAGGTTGCAGCTCTTTCTATTGCATCCCTCTAGCTTTCAAGTCAAGAGCTCCTGTGTCACACAAGGAAAAGCAATCTTTTACCTCCTGTGCCATGCTCATGGCAGCAGCAATGCAGATGCCAGCAGCTGATGCCCACAAGGACAGCCAGCCTGGACTTATTTTCATTACATATCTTTGTCCTGATGTCCTTCTAGAAGCTTGGACATTTCTCCCTCTGAGCAGCAGAGAGCTGGATTGGTCCAAGGTGAGGGCACACTCTGCTCTTTATCTGGCACTCAAAGAGAAATAGAAAATGAAAATAAGATGTGTTTCCCAGCCCATGGCAAACACCAGATTTTCCATCCTTACAATCTTCCTGACTTCAGGAATAATTGAAAAAACATCCCACTCACCTTTGCCACGTCTGGCAGAGGTTGCAGCTCTTTCTACTGCATCCCTCTAGCTTTCAAGACAAGAGCTCCTGTGTCACACAAGGAAAAGCAATCTTTTACCTGCTGTGCCATGCTCATGGCAGCAGAAGTCCAGATGCCAGCAGCTGATGCCCACAAGTACAGCCAGCCTGGACTTATTTTCATTACATATCTTTGTCCTGATGTCCTTCTACAAGCTGGAACATTTCACCATCTCAGCAGAAGAGGGCAGGAGGGGTCCAAGGTGAGGGCACACTCTCCTCTTTATCTGGCACTCAAAGAGAAAGAGAAAATGAAAACAAGATGTGTTTCCCTGCCCATGGCAAACACCAGCCTTTCCATCCTTACAGTCCTTCCTGACATCAGCAGCAATGGAAAGAACATCCCACTCACCTTTGCCATGTCTGGCAGAGGTTGCAGCTCTTTGTATTGCATCCCTCTAGCTTTCAAGTCAAGAGCTCCTGTGTCACACAAGGAAAAGCAACCTTTTACCTGCTTTGCCATGCTCATGGCAGCAGCAATGCAGATGCCAGCAGCTGATGCCCCCAAGGACAGCCAGCCTGGACTTATCTACATTACATATCTTTGTCCTGATGTCCTTCTAGAAGCTAGAACATTTCACCATCTCAGCAGAAGAGGGCAGGAGGGTTCCAAGGTGAGGGCACACTCTCCTCTATTTACCTAGCACTGAAAGATTAAGAGAACATGAAAATAGATGTTTTTCCCAGCCCATGGCAAACACCAGACTTTCCATCCTTACAGTCCTTCCTGACATCAGCAGAAATGGAAACAACATCCCACTCAAGTTAGACATGTCTGGCAGAGGTTGCCGCTCTTTCTATTGCATCGCTGTAGCTTTCAAGTCAAGAGCTCCTGTGTCACACAAGGAAAAGCAATCTTTTACCTGCTGTGCCATGCTCATGGCAGCAGCAATGCAGATGCCAGCAGCTGATGCCCACAAGGACAGCCAGCCTGGACTTATTTTCATTACATATCTTTGTCCTGATGTCCTTCTAGAAGCTGGAACATTTCTCCATCTCAGCAGAAGAGGGCAGGATGGTTCCAACGTGAGGGCACACTCTCCCCTGTTTATCTGGCACACAAAGAGAAAGAGAAAATGAAAACCAGACGTGTTTCCCAGCCCATGGCAAACACCAGCCTTTCCATCCTTACAGTCTTCCTGACTTCAGCACTAATTGAAACAACATCCCACTCACCTTTGCCATGTCTGGCAGAGGTTGCAGCTCTTTCTATTGCATCCCTCTAGCTTTCAAGTCAAGAGCTCCTGTGTCACACAAGGAAAAGCAATCTTTTACCTGCTGTGCCAGGCTCTTGGCAGCAGCAATGCAGATGCCAGCAGCTGATGCCCACAAGGACAGCCAGCCTGGACTTATTTTCATTACATATCTTTGTCCTGATGTCCTTCTAGAAGCTGGAACATCTCTCCATCGCAGCAGAAGAGGGCAGGAGGGTTCCAAGGTGAGGGCACACTCTCCCCTGTTTATCTGGCACTCAAAGAGAAAGAGAAAATGAAAACCAGATGTGTTTCCCTGTCCATGGCAAACACGAGACTTTCCATCCTTACAGTCTTCCTGACATCAGCACTAATTGAAACAACATCCCACTCACCTTTGCCATGTCTGGCAGAGGTTGCAGCTCTTTCTATTGCATCCCTCTAGCTTTCAAGTCAAGAGCTCCTGTGTCACACAAGGAAAAGCAACCTTTTACCTGCTTTGCCATGCTCATGGCAGCAGCAATGCAGATGCCTGCAGCTGATGCCCACAGGGACAGCCAGCCTGGACTTATTTTCATTACATATCTTTGTCCTGATGTCCTTCTAGAAGCTGGAACATTTCTCCATCTCAGCAGAAGAGGGCAGGATGGGTCCAGGGTGAGGGCACACTTTCCCCTGTTTGTCTGGCACTCAAAGAGAAAGAGAAAATGAAAACCAGATGTGTTTCCCTGTCCATGGCAAACACGAGACTTTCCATCCTTACAGTCCTTCCTGACATTGTCAGCAACTGAAACAACATCCCACTCACCTTTGCCATGTCAGGCAGAGTTTGCAGCTCTTTCTATTGCATCCCTCTAGCTTTCAAGTCAAGAGCTCCTGTGTCACACAACGAAAAGCAACCTTTTACCTGCTTTGCCATGCTCATGGCAGCAGCAATGCAGATGCCTGCAGCTGATGCCCAAAGGGACAGCCAGCCTGGACTTATTTTCATTACATATCTTTGTCCTGATGTCCTTCTACAAGCTTGGCCATTCTCCCTCTGAGCAGCAGGGGGCAGGAGAGTTCCAAGGTGAGGGCACACTCTCCCCTGTTTATCTGGCACTCAAAGAGAAAGAGAAAATGAAAACCAAATGTGTTTCCCTGCCCATGGCAAACACCAGCATTTCCATCCTTAAAGTCTTCCTGACATCAGCACTAATTGAAACAACATCCCACTCACCTTTGCCATGTCTGGCAGAGGTGGCAGCTCTTTCTATTGCATCCCTCTAGCGTTCAAGTCAAGAGCTCCTGTGTCACACAAGGAAAAGCAACCTTTTACCTGCTGTGCCATGCTCATGCCAGCAGCAATGCAGATGCCAGCAGCTGATGCCCACAAGGGCAGCCAGCCTGGACTTATTTTCATTACATATCTTTGTCCTGATGTCCTTCTACAAGCTGGAACATTTCTCCATCTCAGCAGAAGAGGGCAGGAGGGGTCCAAGTTGCAGGCACACTCTCCCCTGTTTCTCTGGCACTCAAAGAGAAAGAGAAAATGAAAACTAGATGAGTTTCCCAGCCCATGGCAAACACCAGCCTTTCCATCCTTACAGTCTTCCTGACATCAGCAGCAATGGAAACAACATCCCACTCACCTTTGCCATGTCTGGCAGAGGTTGCAGCTCTTTCTATTGCATCCCTCTAGCTTTCAAGTCAAGAGCTCCTGTGTCACACAAGGAAAAGCAACCTTTTACCTGCTTTGCCATGCTCATGCCAGCAGCAATGCAGATGCCAGCAGCTGATGCCCACAAGGACAGCCAGCCTGGACTTATTTTCATTACATATCTTTGTCCTGATGTCCTTCTAGAAGCTGGAACAATTCTCTATCTCAGCAGAAGAGGGTAGGATGGGTCCAAGGTGAGGGCACACTCTCCCCTGTTTATCTGGCACCCAAAGAGAAAGAGAAAATGAAAACCAAATGTGCTTCCATGCCCATGGCAATCACCAGCCTTTCCATCCTTACAGTCTTCCTGACATCAGCAGCAATGGAAACAACATCCCACTCACCTTTGCCATGTCAGGCAGAGGTTGCAGCTCTTTCTATTGCATCCCTCTAGCTTTCAAGTCAAGAGCTCCTGTGTCACACAAGGAAAAGCAACCTTTTACCTGCTTTGCCATGCTCATGGCAGCAGCAATGCAGATGCCAGCAGCTGATGCCCACAAGGGCAGCCAGCCTGGACTTTTTTCATTACATATCTTTGTCCTGATGTCCTTCTAGAAGCTGGAACATTTCTCCGTCGCAGCAGAAGAGGGCAGGAGAGTTCCTAGGTGAGGGCACACTCTTTTCTATTTATCTAGCAGTGAAGGATTAAGACAAAATGAAAAGCAAATGTGTTTCCCTGCCCATGGCAAACACCAGACTTTCCATCCTTACAGTCCTTCCTGCCATCAGCACTAATTGAAACAACATCCCACTCACCTTTTCCTAATCTGGCAGGGAGGTGATGCTCTTTCTAATATACCCCTCTTGCTTTGAATTCACCAGTGCTTGTGTCACACAAGGAAATGCAACATTCCAGCTGTTCTGCCATTCCCATAGCAACAACTATGCAGATGCGAGCAGCTGATGCACACAAGGACAGCCAGCCTGGACTTATTTTCATTACATATCTTTGTCCTGAAGTCCTTCTAGAAGGTGGAACACTTCTCCATCTCTGCTGCAATGGTCAAAAAGGGTCCAAGTTTAGGGCACTCTCTCCTCATGGCCTCTTCCACTCAAAGGCAAAGGGAACATGAAAACCAGAAGTGTTTCTTTTCCCATGCAGACACTAGCCTTTCCGTCCCGACAGTCCTTCCTACAATCACCTGGAATTGAAACAACATCCCCCACATCTCTTTTTTGAACTTATTCATGCATGAATAATAATAATGAGAATTTTTCTGTAATTCTTATTTCTGCATGGAAACGATCTGATAACCAGAGCTTTTTTCTCTAAAACAATCCAGGAAATTTGCATTGCTTATCTATGTGCGCAAAATGTTTTTGCCATTCATCTCAAATATCAATTCATCTGGCAAAATAAGATAGAAAAAGTATATACAGACATTTTTGGACATTGATTACTTCTGGTCAAGTGGGAAAGAATCCCTAAGCTGCAATCATGAAATTCTTTTATCACTTTCTCTGATTTAGCCAGTGTTACTAAAAGGGAAATAAGACACAGGCTTTTGATAGCAGCTGCCAATTTAAGAATGATAATACGGTTTATTTTTCTTGGCTAAGATCAAAGACCCGCATTTCAGGATTATCTCCAGCTCATCAAGTATAATTAACAGTTTTGGATAGCCACAGTATTATATAGCAATATTGTCTTCCTGCAAGGAATTTCATTGTTTTGACACGTGCCACAGGTTGTTAATAGATTGCCTGATTACCATTTATTTTTTTTATTGGCTTATGATGACCACAGAAAACTATACAGCAGCACCATAAAAACTTTAAATCCTATCCCATGTATCTGCACTCATACGAAAATTATATTGGAAAGCATTGGTGAAACTAAGATTACAAAATAAAGCAGGGGACAATTTCAGTGAAAGCCTGCAGGTTTCACAGCTCTGCCCATTTCAAACCCCTGAAGACATCCACGGGTTTCCTGCTGTGGGACACAGGCACTCACCTGCAGCTCAGCACTGCCTGCTCATGCCTGCGCACACCTTCAGGCTGGAACCAAGGAAATCCTCAGCAAAGACATCAGTACACTTTTGTTATGATGACTTTCCTAAAGAAGCATCAAATATTTCTTCTCGAGAAATACTGCAAGTCCCTTTGACACTAGCCCTTATTTTAAATGTTTAGATTTATGCTTCATTCAGGCGTGCTGTCACTCCCAAAAAGATTTTTATTCCTTTTCATTCTGAGGAACACAGTGATTTCTGCCTTGTTCACTGACTGTAGGCACAGCAATACTCCTGCACCTTCAGGGAAACAGCAAATCCATCTCTTTCACACCCTACTTCTATCAAGCTCATTCACCTTACAAGGTATTTATTGCAAGCATCTCTTCCAAAAATGGAGATTAACAGAACCTGCAACCCAGGACACCTCAGTAAGCCAGTACTTTTCATCTCCTGAAGGTGTAGGTAGACACAGAGCTGGAACATCTTTTCCAGAGCTGTGTGATGCTATCTCATCTATGTTCCTTTACTGTGCACTCAGTTTCACTTCTTATCTAACCTGGTTGCATCCCAGGATTTCTGGTGCCAAAAATAAACTGACAGCTTTCATCACTAGTTAAAAGGAAACTGCAATAGGAAAAGCCATTTTTCTGATTTCTCTGTTGATCAGAGATGCTTCATGCAAGCCTGATGCGGTAGAAACAATATCAGCTTTAGAATGACAGTCATTAGAGCAGAATCCTTTCACTGATGAAATCCCACAGTCCTGATTCATACAACACTGACACTGGAGGACACAGTAGTTTAGATGAGAGCGCATTAAAAATGACTAAGTTAAGGTCTCAGCAAAGAGTGACAAGTATGAACAAAAGAAGTTGCAGAAACTGCTTCAGTTTGGCACTCTGGCATAAAGTATGACAACACACAACCTGCCTGTGCAGTTCCAGAAGCAGAAGAAAGCCGTCAACCAAGACTTGTTCTCATCTGCTCTGAAAGTCCACTGGGACAAGGCCACTTTTCTCTGACGTGCTTCCAGAAGTATCACTTCTGAGCACTGTGCCAGGGAGTTACAAGATACTGTTTGTGTGTACAGAGGAGAAAAAGACGTCTGTCTGGAAACAGACTTGGTGAAGGAGAAGCAGCATTTTCCAGAGTACTTCAGAAAGAACTGAGCACTGCCCCAAGAGCTTCAGAGCGGCAGGCTGTCACAGTGTGCCAACCAGCTCAGCTGTGAGTTGGCACTGAAGCTGCACCACAGGGAGAACAAAGCCCCCTGTGCACCCTTGGAGAGCCAAGGGTTGGAGATTCATGAACCTTGAGCTCCTTTCCAACCCGGGCCATGCTGTGATTCTGGGATTCTCACCTTTGCCTCATCTGGCAGAGGGAGGCAGCTCTTTCTCTTGTCTCCCTATGGCTGTCAGGTCACCAGGGCCAGTGTCACACAGGGAACTGCAAACACTGTGTGTGCTGTGCCCTGCCCATGGCAGCACAGAGGCAGCTGCCAGCAGCTGATGCCCACAAGGACAGCCAGCCTGGACTTCCTTTGATTCCTTCCCTTTGGATCAGCGTCCTTCAGGAAGGCGGAACATCTCTCCAGCTGAGCAGCAGAGGACAGCAGGGCTTCGTTGTCTGGGCATGTTCTCTTCTGGCCCTCTGGCCCTCACAGACACAGGAGGAGGACACAGAGGCTGCTGTAACACAGCCAGCCCTGCCTCTCAGGTCAGCTCTCAGGCCATCCTCTCTCCCCTCAGCAGCAGCTCACTGTTCTGCACTCCTCTGGCCTGGGCTGGCAGAGGTGTGCAGCAGTTCTGCTGATCTCCCAGTGCTGGCCATGTCTGCAGTGCCTGTGTGAAAGACACAGGAAGCTGCCAGCATTGCACTGCTCTGCTGTGCCCCTGCCATCACCGAGTTTGCTGTCAGCAGCTGCTGCTACACGTCCATTCAGGCACAGGCCTTTCCTTCCTGGCCCTCTTTCCCCCCCTCTCTCCTCTGCTCTCTCTCGTGCTCCCCTTTGGCCTGGGCTGGCTGAGCAGTGCAGGCCTTGTTGTTGCTCCCTGGGCCAACTACGTCACGGTTCCCCGTGACTCTGCCAGCTGCTCTGACACAGCGACTGCGTCCTCAGTGTGGATTCCAGAATGCGACAGACGTCCAGAGAAGACTTCCAGGGCTGATTGGAACATGCTGCCATCAAGAACTGCCATGGCTCAGGCCCCCTGGGAATCTGCTCACAGCGAAAGCTGCTGTCACTCTGTGTGGGCACAGCCTTGTCTGTGTAGGCCTGCTCACACTGCAGCCCCTGTCTGCACCAGAACCGTGCCGATCCACCTTCTCTTGGCCTCCTTGCCTGCATGGAAAAGGGCAGCTTGGGCTGAAGTCCCTCAACTTTCAGATGGCCGAGTGAAGTCTCTGAGCCCTGGTGACCCAGCAGGGACAGAGAGGTGATTGTTCCCCTCTACTCTGCTCTTGTGAGGCCCCATCTGGAATACTGCGTCCAGGTCTGGAGCCCCCAGTACAAGAAAGACAGGGAGCTGCTGGAGAGGGTCCAGAGGAGGGCCACGAAGATGATCAGGGGACAGGAGCACCTCCCCTGTGATAACAGGCTGAGGCAGCTGGGCTTGTTCAGCCTGGAGAAAAGAAGGCTGCGGGGTGACCTCATTGCAGCCTTTCAGTACCTAAAGGGAACCTACAAACAGGAGGGAAATCAACTCTTTGAAAGGGTGACAGCAGGACAAGGGGAAATGGTTTTAAGCTGAGGGAAGGGAGATTTAGGTTGGACGTCAGGGGAAATTCTTTACGGAGAGAGTGGTGAGGTACTGGAACAGGATGCCCAGGGAGGTTGTGGATGCCCCGTCCCTGGAGGTGTTCAAGGCCAGATTGGATGGGGCCCTGGGCAGCCTGGTCTAGCTTTAGGTGGAATGGTTGGTGGCCCTGCGTGTGGCAGGGGGGTTGGAGATTCATGATCCTTGAGGTCCCTTCCAACCCTGGCAATTCTGTGATTCTGTGATTCTGTGACCCACTCAGCTCTTCAGCCTGCTGACCTGGTCTGCTTGGGCTGTCTTAAAGGGCAGAGGGCACGTTATCCTAATGTCCCCACATACATCCCTCTTAGCATACTGTAGGCCAGTTCCTAAAAGGACACCTGCACAATCTCTCTGAATGTTAATCAACATGTAGTTAGTTTTCACTGGTGATTCGCTATGTGTTTAGTCAGAGGTGCAATGGTTCTAATGGTGAGAGAAAGACATTCCCAGTTGTCATCAGGTGGAACACACTTCAGACTGGAATCCTCAAGCAGACTGCAGTCAAGCTTTCTTAATTATTCATTGTTGTTATCAATTCAGACGCATCTCTTAATTCCTGCTTGAATGAACATTCTGTAATAATCTGCTGAGACAGTGCAAGGCTTGACAATGAGACTATAGTTTATGAAAGCAGCACTTTTTACTTCCTTTACAAGTTCTTATCTGAATGCTAAAGACAACATCAATTCACTTCTCACTGGGTTGAACGTTTTAAATATTTGGTAAACATAATGGTTCTAATTCTGACATTTAATATGAAAATATTAAAATTCCTTGTAAGTACTTTTTTGTTAGAATGCCAGATGCTAACGGGATGAAGTGGCACAAGAAAGCAAAATGTCTCTGCTGATGGCAGGAAGGACTGTAAGGATGGAAAGGCTGGTGTTTGCCATGGGCAGGGAAACACGTCTGGTTTTCTTGTTCCCTTTGTCTTTGAGTGCCAGAAAAATAGAGGAGAGCGTGCCCTCACCTTGGACCCCTCCTGCCCTCTGCTGCTGAGATGGAGAAATGTCCCACCTCCTACAAGGACATCAGGACAAAGGTAAGTAATCAAAATATTTCCAGGCTGGCTGTACTTGTGGGCATCTGTTGCTGGAAAATTTAATGGCAGTAAACTGCCCAGATAATGACAGAATGAGGGTGACAATAGAATGGTACATAATCACAGTGCAATGAAAAAAGTATGCAGGGTGCAGGAAGGGAGGTGTGGACATTCTGAGTTGCAACTCTTTATTTGCTCCAGAAAGCTCTATCAGAATGGAAGACTGAAGGAAATACTTTGAGTGTTTTTTTAATGTGACTGGATAAAAGATCCATGTGGCAATTTGAATAACTGAGTGGTAAAGGGACATAGATACCTCACTGTTTCATGGAACCTTTCAATTAAGCACCTGAGCACTGTGTACAGGACTTGGGAATATAAGTATTAGAGGATCATGGAATATCTGTATTTGGAAGGGACCTCGAGGATCATGTATTCCACCTCCTGGTTCCACACCGGACCTCCTATGGGTCAAGCCCTGTGTCTGAGAGCATTGTGCAAATGCTCTTTGGCCTTTGTCAGCTCAGTGCCAAACCACTGCCCTGGGGAGCCAGTGCCAAATTCCATGTATCTAGTTCATCCTACAGAATGATGCCAAGAACAGTTATAGAGATCGACTTACAAACAAAATTCTTGTCTTGAATTAATGGTACACTCACCATTTAAAAAAAAAAAAAAAGAAAAGAAAAAAGAAAGAAAGAAAAAAAAAAAGAAAAAAATAAGAAAAAAAAAAGAAAAAAAAATCAAAGCCACATTCTTACGCTGGCATTTTACAGTATTGTCAGATTTTTGTAATTCTGTTTTGTCATATAAGATTCTCTCATCATGAAATAATGACCAAATTCTCTTTTCAGATCTAAACATACAAATGTTAAAGGCAACAGTGCTGTTCAAGAGTACATTACCAGCTCAAACACTGCTTTGGCTGTAAAACTAAGGTAGTAAGGAATTTTATCAAGGAGTTAGAAGAAAACATGTAAGTGTAGATTGAAAAGCAACCTGTATTGTTACTTAGAGTTTGATATAGTGTAAGCCAATGCACAGTACTTGTAACGTGTGTTTTACAAAATGCTTTGCAATGTAGGCATCTATTAAGATAAATGCTGCAAGTTCTAATATGTCCATGACCTTTTCAAACTGTTCCTTACTCCTACACATCACTACGAGTAGTTCTTCTGTCAGGAAGGATCACATGAGTAATTAACCTGTGACCTTAAGTTTGGAATTAAATGCATACAGTGGAAGTAAGAGCTGTGGGTTATTTTGCTCTTTCAGTGTTGAACAGCCGAGGAGTTTTGTTTTGGAGGGTGGATGGTGATGGGACAAGTGGGGAATGGCTTTAAACTGAGACGGGGGGTGTTGAGGTTTAGGTTGGATGTGAGGAGGAAGTTTTTCAGCCAGAGGGTGGTGAGGCACTGGAACAGGTTGCCCAGGGAGGCTGTGGATGCCCCATTCCTGCAGGCATCCAAGGCCAGGCTGGATGTGGCTCTGGGCAGCCTGGGCTGCTGGTGGGCAGGTTAGAAAGCCCACAGGACTTTATTGCAGCCCTGGGTGCAGGGGGATCACTGCTCCTAGCATGCACACAGGAGAGCTGGAGCACACAGGTGATGTCCATTCCACTTGTGAACATTCCTGCAATTGCAGAGAGCGTGCGCCTGTTCCAATCCCTGCTGCACAGATTAAAAACTGATTGCAGATGAGCTGTTTTGGTATGGGGTTCTTGCCAACGGTCTGCAGTGGCTGTGTGATTCCTCGGGGAGTTGCTCTCCAGCCCAAAGGTCATGTCCTAAGTCGACCAGATCCCGTTTGTGTCCAGAAATGGCTGACAACAGATCAGCTGCTGGTCAAGTTTCTAACATCACACTGGCCTTGCTCCAGTGTCTGTGTCATCAGCCCCAGCACATACGGTGCACCTCTTCAAGGCTTGGGAACACTGAGACTCTGCACTTGGGCTCCAGACATCCTGCTGCACCAAGAGGTTATTCTAGCTTTGGTATCTTGCAACTTTGTATATAACTACATCACTGTAACCATAAATGTCTAGGAGCATGGAGATGGAGAAATGAATCTTCCTGTAATTCTCTGTACTGCAGCCCCGTGGTTGTCAACACCTAATGCAATATTGAAATTTCAGTTGAGAAATTGAAAGCTGTCCCTAAGAAAAAACATCTGGATTTGTTATTGAAATCACACTGAGGATCAAGAAATCCAAATGCTTCTAGCATAACCACGATTATAGGCAGTGTTTAGACAAGCTCTTACAGGAAAACCATGAACACAAGGCTTAGGAGAGACTAAGTGATGCACTCTGCAGGAATACTCATGGAAGTCTTCACAGTGCAGGAGTCTGATCTGATTACAGATGCTGTGCTTTAAGTACCCCTTATCATATCTTTTTTTTCACTGTTGTGCAGGGGTTGGACTCAGTGATCTCTGGAGGCTGGAGATGCTGTTTGCTAATGGCAGATGGAAGATGGAGAGAGGAAAAGCAAGTGCAAGGCATGCTGTGCATAGCCACCACATGGCATCTGCACCATTTCCCCCTGCACAAAGGAGGAGCAGCTCACAAGCTTGGCCTGGGCCAGGGAAGGGAGCAGACAAACATCTGGACCGACCCCAAACGAGCTGGTTCTGCAGGTTGGGTGTCTTCTGCTGCTTGTCTCACATCCTGCTGCTCAGCGGTAGATTTGTTCCTGCTCAGTGCTAACAGGAAACTCACACAGCATTTCTGTTTCAGCTGTGCCAACGCTTTGATCCCTTGCTGCTTGGATGGGGCGTTTGAAGAATGATGCCTGTGCTGATGTCCAGCCAGGCTTTGGGGATGAGTCTCCACACCAGGGTCCGTCTGACAGGACTGAGGGTTGGGGATCCAGCCAGGTCGAGTCCAGCGTGCTTTGCTCTTGTTCTTAGTGCTTGTTTTTGCTCAGGAGGGCAGGAGGTGAACCTTGTGAACCAATGCCTGCAGACGGGGTTTGCAGAGAAAGAGGTCCTGCAGGCCTTGTGTGACAGCCACGGAGCTGCAGCGAGGCTGCATCAGTGTAGAACACCAGAGATCCACGGAGGTGTGAAGGGGAGCTGTGGGCTGCAGTAACGCAGGAAGAGATGTGCATGCTCGGGGTTTGGTTGTTGTGTGTGTGTTAAGTGACTGTGATACCACTGCTGGGTCAGTGTGAGTGTACGGAACAAGTGTGACAGCCTTTTTGATGGAGCCCTGTGAAAGGAGTCCTATGGACTTGAGATCCAACTGTCAGCCCGTGGGCATCATCCAGGACTTGGGGTAGGGGATGAGGCAAGGGAAGTTGGGCTGAGAAAGGGATAAAGCAGTCTGGCAGCAGTTCTGTGTTTCTCCCATCTCCTGCTTTATTTCCTTCCAGGTGAAATAGATGGGTGCTGCAACATGCCCTTGAATGTAACAAAACCCACTCTAGTGTGGATTTGACATGGGCCCAGCACTGCAAGGTACGCTGCTGGGAGGAAGCGTCCATCTGGCTGAGGGCAGGAAGGCCCTCCAGAGGGATGCACTGAGGCCAGTTGTGCGAGGCTCAACAAGAGCAAGCGCCAGGTCCTGCGCTTTGGTCATGACGACCCCGTGCCAGCTTCTCCAGGATTTGGCTGGGGTAGAATTCCAAGCAGCCCCTGATTCCAGAACGTTGGGCTGGGCTGTTGGAATCTTCTGCCCTTGTGACTGGTCTTGCCTCCCCACCCTGTCCGTCGTGGTGGAGCAGCCTGGTGGCCCTCAGTGATGTCATAAGGGCTAGAATGAGGGGAGGAGCAGTGCGTGCTGCGTCCCTTCATTGGAGCGCTGGAGCTCTGACTGAGCAGCTCGCTTGTTGCACTTGTGCACCGACTGCGTCCCTTTGTCTTCACACCGTCCTGTGCAGCACCTTGTAGGTAAGCTGAGACAGTGTGGGAGAGACGGGGGGACAGTGAGTGCTGAGAACTGCTGGCTGGCGGAGCTCATAGGATCACATTATCTCCATCAGCAGAGGGGTGGCCATGAGGGACAGGGAGGTGATCGTCCCCCCCTGCTCTGCTCTTGTGAGGCCCCAGCTGCAGTACAGTGTCCAGAAAGACAGGGAGCTGTTGGAGAGGGTCCAGAGGCGAGCCACAGAGATGATCAGGGGACTGGAGCACCTCCCCTGCAAAGACAGGCTGAGGGAGCTGGGCTTGTTCAGCCTGGAGAAAAGAAGGCAGTGGGGTGACCTCATGGCAGCCTTCAGTACCTAAAGGGAGCCTAAAAAGAGGAGGGGAATCAACTCTTTGAAAGGGTAGATATCAGCAGGACAAGGGGAAATGGTTTTAAGTTGAAAACTTAAGTTTTTAAGTTGAGGGAGGGCAGATTTTGGATTTTCCCTCGTAGTCTTTGCTAAACCGTGGAAGCAAACTGACCTGCTCTTTCTCTCTCCTCTCTCCACCCTCTGCCTGCTTCCCTGCTGCAGCTTTTGCTCGTGGAAGATCAGAGCAAAGTGACAAGGAACGGCTGCGGATTCGTGAGATTTCTCTCCCTCGTTCTGATCTCTTGCCAGGTACCTGCCATGCTTTGTCCCCCCACATGCTTTAGCAGCCCGTGACGCCCCGTGTTTGGTAACACAGCCTCATCCAGCTTTGATGGGACGCTGGTCACGTGTGGGTTTTCTCCACGTGCTCTGCAGCTCAGCCCTCAGAAGGATGCTGTCTGTGGTGCTGTGACCAGCTGGTTTTATGGAAAGCAATCCCTTAGGCAAAGAGTCCCAGCCCCAGCTTGTGCAGAGCTGCACAGCATCACCAGGGACACCAGCAGGCGTGCTTGGGCTGTGTGAGTGTGCCCGACAGCTGTAGGGAGCACAGCAGAGATGTGAACAGAGAAAATAAAAGTGTGTTTCTTTTCAGTTCCAGCTTGTCACACCTACGCTGATGGCTGTGGCGTGCAGCGAGATCAGCTGTGGGCCTGACCTGGCATGGACAGAGGTAGAGTATGAAGCTCTGATTGGTCTTTGTTCCCTGACTGCAGCCAGCAGAGTGAGCCGCAGATGTGCTCTCCTGCTTTCCAAGAGAGCTCCTCTGTGGCAAGACAGTAGTGCAAGAGTGGCAAGTTTATAAAACTACCAGAGCCATCTCGGCTGTTGTGTTTGTCCTCTACTGACTTTTCCCTTGAAATGGCTGCAGAAACAACAATCATTCTCTGCTCTGTTTGGCCTCGCTGTTGGTTGGACTGCTCAAGAGAGCTGCTTGGTGCTTGCAATGGCACTGTTTGCACCTTGTAACTGCAGCCGTAGCTTTGGTTTCCCTCTTCACGGTCTCCTAGCATCTGAAACAGTCAGCCTTCCTGCACAAAGAGCGCAGGAAAGGAGGGGGCAAAATGGACAAGGCCACCTGTCTGCGTCAGTGCCATTGCTGATTAGTCTGGGTGGGGAGAGATGCATCTTTGCATTGCCTGGCGTGTGCCTGCTGCACACCAGGGAGAGAAACAGCCGTTATTAGACTTGCAGTTCCTTCTGAAGTGCCCATGATAAGGACCTAGTGCATTTCCTGCAGCTTTCTCTGCAGATGTGCTCCTCACCTTGAAATCCTCCTTGTTGGTTCCCAGCTCCTCACCGTGGCCTGTGCTCTCTGTTTCAGGCTGAGAACAAGGGGAAGCCCCTGCTAGACCATGAGGTGGCACCTGTGAATGTTCCAGCTATTGCTGCTGCCCATGCTATTAAGAGATACGTTGCCCAGGCAGCGGATGAACTCTCCTTTGAGGTAAGCAGTTCAAGGCGTTCCTTGTTGTTCAATTTTACAATGGCAAATGCCTTCAGAGCTGCACTGGTGCAAGTGCTTTAATGCTCGGCGATGTTTGGCAGTGCAGAAGAATGCAGACATTTGAGCTGTGCTTTCCTCCCAGCCGTGCTGAAGCTGGGATTGATGTTGCAATCTCTTGCAGGTCGGAGACATCGTGTGTGTCATCGACATGCCACCAAAGGAGCTGACCCCCTGGTGGAGAGGCAAGCTCGGCTTCCAGGTAGGCACAAGCTTCAGACTGGAGAGTGCAACTGCAGTAAAGGCAGGAATCTTAGCTTAGAGCTGCTCTGCATGCACAGGATGCCTAATGGACGTAAACAGTTTCCCTGTGTCGGTGTCAGGGGACCTTGCCGTTGGCTGCAAATGTTGAAAAATTATTACCTTTATGCTTTGAACTATGGCCATTTTCTGCTGGATAGTCTTATGGAACGTCAGGCAAGCACGTTCCGAGGGAAATGTTATGTGGCTTTTGGTTTAACAGTTCAGACCTGAGAAGTGCTGCATGCAATAGTTGGCTTCTCTTCTTGTTACAGGTTGGATTTTTCCCAGGGGAGTGTGTGGAACTCATTAATAAGAACATTCCTGAGGCACTCATCAACTCAGTGCCAAAGCCAGGTATGGATGTTACATTTGATGGTGTGGGGAAGCAAAATGAAGTCTTTTTTGGGGTGCGTTCCATGTTTAGTACCTCCTTTATCCATGCCACATTGTCCTCTGGGTTGATGATTCTTCATGCACACCATGGGGCAGAGATTTGGCCCAATCCTCCTGGGTTTATGACTGGACTTGGGGAAACTATAGAATACTCATGGAATGGCTTGGGATGGAAAGGAACCTCAGGGATCATCATGCTCCAACCCTCCTGCCTCAGGATGGTCTCCCAGCCCCCACAGTTAATGTGAGACTAGATCAGGCTGCCCAGGGCCCCATCCCACCTGGCCTTGGGCTCCTCCAGAGATGGGGAAAATCCCTTTTTGTATGTACTGGTTGGTAATGTTCTTCCCGTTCTGACGTGCTCTGTAGAATGTGCTGTGCTCGGCCTCGTCCAACGGAGCCAGACCTGAAATGACCTGGTTTCTTCCTTTGGTTGTGCAGTGCCCAAGAAACGCAGCAAGATCCTCACCTTCCTTCGTTCCTTGGTGAAGGCCCGCCCAAAGAAACCGACCGAGCGGGAGGTGGAGAAGGAAAGGGTGTTTGGCGGTGACCTGGGAGAGCATCTTCTCCACTCCGGTCGTGATGGTAAGGAGCTGCCCATTCCTGAGATCTTCCTCTGCTGGGCATCTAAAGAAGATGAAAGGGAGCTCATATCTAGCAGGGGGCAGGCTGATAGCCGTGGAGACACGTGTAATGGGAGTTGATGGCTGAAGGATAAAGTGAGGCGGATGCTCCTAAGAGACAAGCACATCTGTATTTGCTTCAGCCAAGCCTGGCTGGGCTTAGTGGATGGGATGTGAAGCACAGCCTGCAGCAGGACTTGAATCAGGAGCTCCACTGACGGCTGGCACGTGTTCTTCAGTCCCCCAGGTCCTCCAGAGCTGCGCTGAGTTCATTGAGCAGCACGGCGTGGTGCAGGGGATATACCGCCTGTCCGGCGTCGCGTCCAACATCCAGAGGCTGCGGTAAGAGTGCTGCGACTGACACAGCCTGAGTGCATCTGGTGTGGCTTTGGGCTTGCCTTCCTCTCGCTCAACCGGGTTTGCGTCCCTCTCTCCAGGCAGGAATTTGAGTCGGAGCAGATTCCTGAGCTCACCGTCCGCGACATTCACAGCGTGAGCTCCCTCTGCAAGATGTACTTCAGGGAGCTCCCGAACCCTCTGCTCACCCACCAGCTGTACGGCAAGTTCTCGGTAAGCACAAGGCCACGTCTTTCATTTCCCTCTTCCTGGGCCTCTTGGCAGATGGCTGCAGCAGTGCCCCAGCTCTGAGGCCCTTTTGCTGTCAGCCCCACGAGGTTTACTCGCAGTGGTGTACTAGCCTGATTGGTGTCTCGCTCCCTTTCTGCACTACTCCAGGATGCTGTTGGTGCCGCTACAGAGGAGGAGCGGCTGCTCAGAATGCAGGACGTCATCCAGCAGCTGCCCGCTCCTCACTACAGGTCAGTGCTGCCCTCAGCCTGCTGAGCTCAGCCCTGCTGCATTGCAGAGGGCAACGATGCGGTTCCAGGCTTTGTCTTTCTGAATTGCAGCACGGCATGCTCGTTGGTGCTGAACGTTTGCCTCTCTTGTTTTCCAGGACTCTGGAGTATCTGATGAGACACTTGGCGTGTCTGGCTGGGAGCTCCACCATCACAAACATGCATGCCAAGAACCTAGCCATTGTGTGGGCTCCAAACCTCTTAAGGTAAACTGCTGGTTCTGTTTCAACACAACGCTTACATCTGTTCTCCATTAAAAAAAAAACCAATCCTCCCTTTTTCTCCATCAAATGTGCTCTTCTCCTGTAAAATCTGTGGCTGACAGAAGAGCAGGAGCCTGAGCTGTTCTCCATCCCCACGGGCACAATGTCTAGGTGACAATTTCTGCAGTCTTGTTGAGATGGGACTGACGTGTCCTTGATCATCCAGGGGAATTTCTGCAGTGGCATCACTGATTGCCCACTGCGGAAGTCTCCAGAGCCTCAGCTGACAGCTTTTGGCTGCAACAATTCAGACTCGGGGAAACGGTCTTGGAGAAATGACTTCTAAAATCTGCCTTTTCTACAGATCACAGCAGAACGAGTCTGCCTGCGCCAGCGGAAGAGCTGCCTGCATGGAGCTGCAGACGCAGTCGGATGTGGTGGAATTCATCATCAACCACACCGACGTCCTCTTCGGCTCCAAATCCGGAGCAGACATTGCAGATGCAGCAGGTGAGTGTCTTCCTCCATTAGCTTGATCTTGACCTGACACCTTGATCAAATGCAGGCCTTCTCCAGGATGTTTGAGATACTCTTTTACCATCAAGGGGACAGCAGACCTCTGGACTTCCATTAGGGTATGGCATCCTGTTGCTGGATGCTGAGAATGTCCAAGCCCAAACGTCACAAGGAGGAAACCGTCATTATTATGGTTTGCACGCAGGAAAAGCTTGATGCAAGTGTGGCAGTGAAGCTTTCTCAGTTCCCTGCCCCCATTTCCTTGGGTTTTTCCTTGCCTATTTTGATACAGTAAGCTGCTCTTAATGATGACCGTGTCCTTTGCCATAAACACACCTCTGCCCACATGGTTATTTTGGGCTCCTCTTCTTCCAGTGGCTCGGATAAGCAAGCCTGAGAAAAATACAGCACCTCCCCCAGAACTGTGGTGGCTGTGCTGCTGCTTTCTGATCCTCGCTCTTACCTGTGGTTTTCCCTGACAGGGCACAATTCTCTCCCAGGGCCCAAGTCTGTGGGGGTCTGTTCTGCTGCCACAAAGCTGCTCAGCCTGGAGGAGGCACAGGCACAGAGGCGAGGCCACAGCAGCTCTCCTGTTGTGACAGAGAGCAGCCGGGACATTGAAGTGCAAGAAAGCCCTGCAGCTGGGCAGGGCAAATTCCACACCGTCGTTGACTTTCCATCTGACAGGTAAAGAGGACTTTCTTTTCCAGCACCTAGCATCATTGTTTGGGTGGGTTTTTGTGTTTTCCTGCAGAAACCAGGCAGTGCTAGGAACAAGCAACTGCTGCCAAGAGCTCAGTGCTGCTCTTCCCTCACCCTGCACCACGCACGACTCACAGCATTGGCTGTTTTCTCTCTCCAGACAAAATCCACCCAGCAAGACTGAGGAATCACCAGCTAGCAGTTGGTGTTGCTGCTTCAGCCTCAGAAAGCCATCCTCTGGGAGCAAACGCCAACTGCAGCGCAATGCCAGGCAGCCCTCAGAAACAGCAGTGGTAGTCCTGGCAGGTAAGGGTGCAAATGCAGCTTCCAAATCCCTGCTTTTCAGGAACATACAATTCAAGCTTGCTCTGCACATGTATCTCTTTCTAGCGTTCAATCCCGTGCCTAAATCTTCACCCCTGATCAAGTACCACTGTCGTAATTCAGCTTGTGAAAGTTTGACACTAACCCCTGTGTATCCTTTCTAGGTGAATCGAGCCCTTGCCAACCCACAAGATCCAGGGCAAGTAGCGAGGATGCTCTCTGTGCTTCCATCAGTGGAGAGCTCATAGGGAGCACGAATAGCTGCAGTTCCAACAGCAGCCTTACACATGACAACAGTGATGGAGAGAAGGAGCTCATCGAAGTTCAAGCTCTCATTACACCTGGCTCTGCTGAAATTGGTGATGTGAGCCTCCCAGACACCACAGTCACAAGTGAGGTCTGTCACCCAGAGTCTCTGCAGTGCAGCCCAGCCCAGGCACTGTGTGAGTGCCCTGACAGCAGCACCTCCATGCAGGAGCAGGTCAGCATCAGTGAAGAGGAGCAGAGCCTTTTGCAGGGGGACTTTCAATCAGGCCTCCAGTCCCAGGCACCGGACAGCAGCACTGAGAGCTCTGAGCCACTCTCTCCATGACAAGACAGGATGAGTCCCATCTTCACCGTGGACCTCTCACACCCTCCTGTCCTTTATATAATAATAAAAGCACACTCGTGCTCAATCAACGCCTTGACTGCCTCCAGAGTCTTCATTCACACGGACTGGGATGAATGCAGCACACAGCAAGGCACCCCAGCTTGCAATGCTGTGGCTGTGGGGTGCGTGCAGCACAGCTCCGGGTTTGTTCCTGTTTTGTCTGGCTTTGGGATGTCTGCAGGGGGAGCTCTGCTACCATTTGGCATGGTAGCAAATAATCTCTCGCATCCTGGATGCTGCTCATGATACTCCCAAGCTTCCTGGCTGTGGCTTTGTGATGCTTTTCAGGGCTCTCTGATGCATTTTCATGCCTTGCCCGCTCCTTAACACCTCCCTCCTCCCATCATGTCCTTTCCTGGCTCCCATCTACGAACTGGCCCTGCAGATCATCTCCAGACCTGTCATCAGCACACTGCGGCAGGAGAAGCTCCCCCTGGCCAAAGTCAGGCAGTACTGCTTGGTCTGCAGCTCAGTGGCCATTTCCCTTTTAGGCGGCTCCTGCAGAAGAATCAAGCAGCAGAACCTTTTGCTCACCCTGCAGCACACAAGTGATACAAAAGCAGAAACAACCTGGGAATCTCTGGGTCTGCAAGACTGCACGGACACTCACTGACTGCGTCTGATGGCTCCCTCCCATCCTTGATTTCCTTCTCCCCTTCTCCTCGTCTGATCCCACTGCTGAGCCATGATCAAGCTGCCCAGTGTGGCAGAGCATCGTGCAGAGCCGTGCTGGCACCTCCTCCCCTTCCTCTCCTGCAGCTCAGCGTGCAACCTGAGCAAGTTTTCTTCTGAGAAAGTGACCAGCTGTTTTCCATCCCTTTGCCCCTACAAACAGTTGTCCAGAGGATCTCGTCCAAGAATTCCTGGAACAGCCTGCAGCTGGCTCTCCTGAAGTTCAGGCTCCTGCCTTTGCTTCCTGCCAGGCCCGCATTCCTTGAGATCACAAACTCAAGGAGGGCATGGTCACTGCAGCCCTGACCGCCTCCTGTCGTAACCCCTGGTGTGCACCATGTCCAGCAATGCTTCCCTTCTGCTTGCTGTGCCCAATGCCTGCACCACAGAGTGATTCTCACTGCACTCCAGGAGTCTGTCAGATTGCTTGCAGCCAGCCATGCTGATTTCCCAGACTGACTGGAATCCCCCATCAGGATGAGAGTCAGTGAGTGCGATGCTTCTGCTGGCTGCAGTAAGCAGCTCCCACCAACAGGCTCTCTTTCCAGGCGGCTGTAGCAGACCCTCACCTCCAGAAGCCCTGCACTGCTGCACTTCCTAATTTTACCCACAAGTTCACAACCTGCTCATGGCTCTTCTTAGTTCTTTGCACTCAACTTCTCATCACAGAGGGCAAATCCCTTGCCTTCCAGAATTCCATAGCATCAATTGTGTCAGGATTTTTTTATTTTATTTTATTTATTTATTTATTTATTTATTCCATTTTCTAGGTAGGAAAATGAATTTCTGAGCCAGGAGAAGCAGAAGTGAAACAGTCTTCCTGGCACTGCTCAGGTTGCAGGAGTTGCCAAGTGCTCCTCAGGTAATGTGTGCTGAAGAGCTGACCTTGGTGGCAGGGGCTGTGGCTGCATTTTGTGCCTGTCATGCGGGAATCCAAGAAAGCCTATTCAGAGCAGGAGCTGCAGAGCGAGATAAACATCACGAGAAGGTAAGGCTGAGAAGCAAGGACACCTCCAGAAAGAAGAGAAAAACTGAGTCAAGTGAGCTGCGTGACGGCCGTGTGATGCTGACCATGATTGGAGGAAGAGCGCATGGCTGGGAATGACTGATGGCTCTGGTTGGATGGGTGCCTGTGTGCACAGAGTTAAGGAGTGTTTGTGGGATGTTTTGCTGGCATCTAACGGCTGTAAGGGGAAGTCAAGAGAGAAAACTTGTGAATGCATAGAAGGGATGTTAAAATCTGGAACAGACTGTTTGGATCCGTCACAGCTGAGTCCGTGCCAGATTGCCACACTGTCAGAACCTGGGGCCTAGGATTTTCCTTTAAGAGTGCCAACTGCTTATTTTAAATGATAAAAAGTAACATTGAAAAAAGCTTCCCTCCTTGCATTAGAATAAGGCATTGATATTTGATGTTTCTGTCTTTCCATTCCTTTAGCAGCCTGGGTGTTGATGCAGCTGCATGCATCTGCTGCCCTCCCCTTCTGTTTTGTGTAAAAGAACAGTAAAATATGCAATCAGTGTGAGATCTTTCTGAAGTATTTTACTTTATTTGCCCCTAGGCTGCAATGGCTGGGAAATGGCAGTGTCACCCAGGAGCCCACACGGCGACCTGATGTCTCATTGTTGGGGTCTATTGGAAACCACCACGATGACAAAAGAATGCCTGGGATTCCTCCGGCCCAAATGCCAAACCTTGCACTTGGCTGTGCTGAACCTCATCAGGTTCACCCAGGCCCACCTCTCAAGTCTGCTGAGCTCAAACAGATGTCATTTTTCTCGTGTCCTTCCATTCTGAGTCCATCTGCTCCCCAAAGCAAAAGAATTCTGACCAAGGCTGCAGTTGCAGCTGACTTCCCAAGGCTGTAAGACGTGGTGGTGACACAGCCTTGTGCTTCTGCATTTGTGCTCATCCCACGTTTCCTTTCTCTGTCTCGCAGGTCAGCTCCTGCTGGAAGCAGATGGTATCCCAGTGTGAATGAAGGTCAGTGCAGGAGCAGCTGCTGACGGGAGGAAGGAAGTCCATGCTGAAGAGCTCTGAAGCATCTGCAGGTATGGTTCTGGAGGAGGCAGCAGTGATGTCGGAGGGCTCCCAGCAGGAAGCTGTCTCATCCAAATTCTTGCTGAGTGGTTGGAAGGGAGCTTTCTGCATGACAGCAGCACCAGTTGCTTGCTTCAAATGCTGCAAAGACAAGGATTAGCAGGAGTTCCAGTATCTACAGTATCATCACGAATCACGATAGGATTACAATGTGTCCTCATACAAACGCAGCCATTTCTCTCTGAGTCCAAAGGCTGTCCGGAAAGCATCTTTGAGGTCTCTCACACCAAACCACTGCTGTCCGTGTGGGATCTGACTCATTAGGGTATAGGGGTTAGGAACCACAGGCTGTCTTTTGAGAACGGGTTCAGTCATTTCCTTACATCTTGCACCAGCCGATACGTGCCGTCTGCCTTCCGTGCCGACAGGATTGGGGTGTTATAAGGCCACAGAAAAGGTTCCAGAAGACCATCCTTAACCACTGTCTGTGTTACAGCTTTTAGACCCACTCTCCCTTCTAAGGCTATGGGATATTGTTGCTGTTTCACAGCTCCACTCCCTCCTTGGGCAGTTATTTGTAAGGGAAAATTGTGAGTCCACCCTGATTTCCTTCCCCTGCCCACACCTTTGGATTCATTTCTTCTTCATCACAGCTGTTAACACATTCATTGACACCTGATATCTGTTTCACAGACTTGCAGCTGTAATCCTCATTTAACTGTTAAATCTCTCCCCCATAAATCGGTCCCTGCTTCAGGCACACAGAACAATTGCCCTGCAACTATTTTATCTTTCCATTTTAGTTCTGTGGTCTCCAAGAGTGGAGCTGTCACTTCTGATCCCTCAGCCCCAGTTATGCACAACAGCCACATCCAGATACACGTCTGGTACCTCTGAACTAGCTAATGCTGTAGGATGGAATGTTGTTTCTGCACTGGCTATCAAATGTGGGATTGGTCAGAAGCAGTACAGCACCATGTGTTTTGTAATTTGCCCTTAGAAACAGTTTGAAAAAGTAGAAAGACTTTATTAGTATTAGTATTAGTAAAAAGAAGTTATTTCATAACATATTTTAGAAATACAGTTGTTCAATCATGTGATCAATTCTCACTTACAGAACTGTAATAGTTACAAATTGCATGGGTTTAGTATTAAGGACCAGAAAGCATGTTGTAAGGCCATTCTGTTTGGATAGGAGAAGCTCAGCAAAAGAAAAACAGACTCCAAAGAAGCCAGGGCCTCCACACAAGGCCGAAGTGACTCACTCTGTGGGCAGGTTGGGATGCAACAGGCAGGCATCAAGAGACTCCCCTCTGTCCTCCTTCCAAACTTCTCTCTCTTCAGGGATGAGCAGGTGTCAAGAAATAGTGGCCAAGTGTTGATAAGCAGCTGTCAGACGTTCAATAATTAGCAGTATACCTGCTGAGCTAGCAACAATTGGTGTTTAGCCAGTCACACACACACACAGAATGGCCCGGGTTGGAAGGGACCTCAAGGATCAGGAATCTCCAACCCCCTGCCACAGGAAGGACCACCAACATCTGTAGCACTGCACATATGCACACTGCTGGATAGAAACAGCAGTGTGGGAAAAAACTGTATGCTGTGGATGCAAAGGGTGAATCAGAATGGCTTAACAGCTGTCCCACAAGGAAAAGCAATCCCTTACCTGCTGTGCCATGCTCATGGCAACACCAATGCAGATGCCAGCAGCTGATGCCCACAAGGACAGCCAGCCTGGACTTATTTTCACTACATATCTTTGTCCTGATGTCCTTGTAGAACCTGGGACATTTCTCCATCTCAGCAGAAGAGGGCAAGAGGGGTAGAAAGCACGCACACTCTCCTCTATTTTTCTGGCACTCAAAGAGAAAGAGAAGATGAAAACCAGATGTGTTTCCCTGCCCATGGCAAACACCAGCCTTTCCATCCTTACAGTCTTCCTGACATCAGCAGCAACTGAAACAACATCCCACTCACCTTTGCCATGTCTGGCAGAGGTTGCAGCTCTTTCTATTGCATCCTTCTTGCTTTCAAGTCAAGAGAGTCTATGTCACTCAAGGAAAAGCAATCTTTTACATGCTGTGTCATGCTCATGGCAGCAGCAATGCAGATGCCAGCAGCTGATGCCCACAAGGACAGCCAGCCTGGACTTATTTCCATTACATATCTTTGTCCTGATGTCCTTCTAGAAGCTGGGACATTTCTCCCTCTGAGCACCAGAGGGCAGGATGGGTCCAAGGTTAGGGCACACTCTGCTCTTTATCTGGCACTCAAAGAGAAAGAGAAAATGAAAACCAGATGTGTTTCCCAGACCATGGCAATCACCAGCTTTTCCATCCTTACAGTCCTTCCTCACATCATCAGCAACTGAAACAACATCCCACTCACCTTTGCCATGTCTGGCAGAGGTTGCAGCTCTTTCTATTGCATCCCTGTAGCTTTCAAGTCAAGAGCTCCTGTGTCACACAAGGAAAAGCAATCTTTTACCTGCTTTGCCATGCTCATGGCAGCAGCAATGCAGATGCCAGCAGCTGATGCCAACAAGGACAGCCAGCCTGGACTTATTTTCATTACATATCTTTGTCCTGATGTCCTTCTACAAGCTTGGCCATTCTCCCTCTGAGCAGCAGAGGGCAGGAGAGTTCCAAGGTGAGGACACACTCTCCCCGATTTATCTGGCACTCAAAGAGAAAGAGAAAATTAAAACAAGATGTGTTTCCCTGCCCATGGCAAACACCAGCCTTTCCATCCTTACAGTACTTCCTGACATCAGCAGCAATGGAAACAACATCCCACTCACCTTTGCCATGTCTGGCAGAGGTTGCAGCTCTTTCTATTGCATCCCTCTAGCTTTCAAGTCAAGAGCTCCTGTGTCACTCAAGGAAAAGCAATCTTTTACCTGCTGTGCCATGCTCATGGCAGCAGCAGTGCAGATGCCAGCAGCTGATGCCCACAAGGACAGCCAGCCTGGACTTATTTTCATTACATATCTTTGTCCTGATGTCCTTCTAGAAGCTGGAACATTTCTCCACCTTAGCAGAAGAGGGCAGGATGGGTCCAGGGTGAGGGCACACTCTCCTCTTTTTATGGCACACAAAGAGAAAATGAAAACCAGATGTGTTTCCCAGCCCATGGCAATCACCAGCCTTTCCATCCTTACAGTCCTTCCTGACTTCAGCAGCAACTGAAACAACATCCCACTCACCTTTGCCATGTCTGGCAGAGGTTGCAGCTCTTTATATTGCATCCCTCTAGCTTTCAAGTCAAGAGCTCCTGTGTCACACAAGGAAAAGCAATCTTTTACCTGCTTTGCCATGCTCATGGCAGCACCAATGCAGATGCCAGCAACTGATGCCCACAAGGACAGCCAGCCTGGACTTATTTTCATTACACATCTTTGTCCTGATGTCCTTCTAGAAGCTGGAACATTTCTCCATCTCAGCAGAAGAGGGCAGGATGGGTCCAAGGTGAGGGCACACTGTCCCCTGTTTATCTGGCACTCAAAGAGAAAGAGAAAATGAAAACCAGATGTGTTTCCCTACCCATGGCAAACATCAGCCTTTCCATTCTTACAGTACTTCCTGACATCAGCAGCAATGGAAACAACATCCCACTCAGCTTTGCCATGTCTGGCAGAGGTTGCAGCTCTTTCTATTGCATCCCTCTAGCTTTCAAGTCAAGAGCCCCTGTGTCACTCAAGGAAAAGCAACCTTTTACCTGCTGTGCCATGCTCATGCCAGCAGCAATGCAGATGCCAGCAGCTGATGCGCACAAGTACAGCAAACTGGACTTATTTTTATTACATATCTTTGTCTTGATGTCCTTCTAGAAGCTTGGACATTTCTCCCTCTGAGCAGCAGAGGGCAGGAGAGCTCCAAGGTGAGGGCACACTCTCCCCTGTTTATCTGGCACTCAAAGAGAAAGAGAAAATGAAAACCAGATGTGTTTCCCTGCCCATGGCAAACACCAGACTTTCCATCCTTACAGGCCTTCCTGAAATCAGCAGCAACTGAAACAACATCCCACTAACCTTTGCCATGTCTGGCAGAGGTTGCAGCTCTTTCTATTGCATCCCTCTAGCTTTCAAGTCAAGAGCCCCTGTGTCACTCAAGGAAAAGCAATCTTTTACCTGCTTTGCCATGCTCATGACAGCAGCAGTGCAGATGTCAGCAGCTGATGCCCACAAGGACAGCCAGCCTGGACTTATTTTCATTACATATCTTTGTCCTGATGTCCTTCTACAAGCTGGAACATTTCTCCATCTCAGCAGAAGAGGGCAGGAGGGGTTCAAGGTGAGGGCACACTCTGCTCTTTTTCTGGCACACAAAGAGAAAATGAAAACCAGATGTGTTTCCCAGCCCATGGCAAACACCAGCATTTCCATCCTTACAGTCTTCCTGACAACAGCAACAATGGAAACAACATCCCACTCACCTTTGCCATGTCTGGCAGAGGTTGCAGCTCTTTCTATTGCATCCCTCTAGCTTTCAAGTCAAGAGCTCCTGTGTCACACAAGGAAAAGCAATCTTTTACCTGCTGTGCCATGCTCATGGCAGCAGCAATGCAGATGCCAGCAGCTGATGCCCACAAGGACAGCCAGCCTGGATTTATTTCCATTACATGTCTTTGTCCTGATGTCCTTCTAGAAGCTAGAACATTTCACCATCTCAGCAGAAGAGGGCAGGAGGGTTCCAAGGTGAGGGCACACTCTGCTGTTTATCTGGCACTCAAAGAGAAAGAGAAAATGAAAACAAGATGTGTTTCCCTGCCCATGGCAAACACCAGACTTTCCATCCTTACAGTCTTCCTGTCATCAGCACTAATTGAAACAACATCCCACTCACCTTTGCCATGTCGGGCAGAGGTTGCAGCTCTTTCTATTGCATCCCTCTAGCTTTCAAGTCAAGAGCTCCTGTGTCACACAAGGAAAAGCAACCTTTTACCTGCTTTGCCATGCTCATGGCAGCAGCAATGGAGATGCCAGCAGCTGATGCCCACAAGGACAGCCAGCCTGGACTTATTTTCATTACATATCTTTGTCCTGATGTCCTTCTACAAGCTGGAACATTTCTCCATCTCAGCAGAAGAGGGCAGGAGGGGTTCAAGGTGAGGGCACACTCTGCTCTTTTTCTGGCACACAAAGAGAAAATGAAAACCAGATGTGTTTCCCAGCCCATGGCAAACACCAGCATTTCCATCCTTACAGTCTTCCTGACAACAGCAACAATGGAAACAACATCCCACTCACCTTTGCCATGTCTGGCAGAGGTTGCAGCTCTTTCTATTGCATCCCTCTAGCTTTCAAGTCAAGAGCTCCTGTGTCACACAAGGAAAAGCAATCTTTTACCTGCTGTGCCATGCTCATGGCAGCAGCAATGCAGATGCCAGCAGCTGATGCCCACAAGGACAGCCAGCCTGGATTTATTTCCATTACATGTCTTTGTCCTGATGTCCTTCTAGAAGCTAGAACATTTCACCATCTCAGCAGAAGAGGGCAGGAGGGTTCCAAGGTGAGGGCACACTCTGCTGTTTATCTGGCACTCAAAGAGAAAGAGAAAATGAAAACAAGATGTGTTTCCCTGCCCATGGCAAACACCAGACTTTCCATCCTTACAGTCTTCCTGTCATCAGCACTAATTGAAACAACATCCCACTCACCTTTGCCATGTCGGGCAGAGGTTGCAGCTCTTTCTATTGCATCCCTCTAGCTTTCAAGTCAAGAGCTCCTGTGTCACACAAGGAAAAGCAACCTTTTACCTGCTTTGCCATGCTCATGGCAGCAGCAATGGAGATGCCAGCAGCTGATGCCCACAAGGACAGCCAGCCTGGACTTATTTTCATTACATATCTTTGTCCTGATGTCCTTCTACAAGCTGGAACATTTCTCCATCTCAGCAGAAGAGGGCAGGATGGGTCCAGGGTGAGGGCACACTCTCCCCTGTTTATCTGGCACTCAAAGAGAAAGAGAAAATGAAAACAAGATGTGTTTCCCTGCCCATGGCAAACACGAGACTTTCCATCCTTACAGTCCTTCCTGACATTGGCAGCAACTGAAACAACATCCCACTCACCTTTGCCATGTCTGGCAGAGGTTGCAGCTCTTTCTATTGCATCCCTCTAGCTGTCAAGTCAAGAGCTCCTGTGTCACACAAGGAAAAGCAATCTTTTACCTGCTTTGCCATGCTCATGGCAGCAGCAATGCAGATGCCAGCAGCTGATGCCCACAAGGACAGCCAGCCTGGACTTATTTTCATTACATATCTTTGTCCTGATGTCCTTCTAGAAGCTTGGACATTTCTTCCTCTGAGCAGCAGAGGGCAGGAGAGTTCCAAGGTGAGGGCACACTCTCCCCTGTTTATCTGGCACTCAAAGAGAAAGAGAAAATGAAAACAGATGTGTTTCCCAGCTTATGGCAAACACCAGCCTTTCCATCCTTACAGTCTTCCTGTCATCAGCACTAATTGAAATAACATCCCACTCACTTTTGCCATGTCTGGCAGAGGTTGCAGCTCTTTCTATTGCTTCCCTCTAGCTTTCAAGTCAAGAGCTCCTGTGTCACACAAGGAAAAGCAACCTTTTACCTGCTTTGCCACGCTCTTGGCAGCAGCAATGCAGATGCCAGCAGCTGATGCCCACAAGGACAGCCAGCCTGGACTTACTTTCATTACATATCTTTGTCCTGATGTCCTTCTACAAGCAGGAAGATTTCTCCATCTCCGGAGAAGATGGCAGGATGGGTCCAAGGTGAGTGCACACTCTCCCCTGTTTATCTGGCACTCAAAGAGAAAGAGAAAATGAAAACCAGATGTGTTTCCCTGCCCATGGCAAACACCAGACTTTCCATCCTTACAGTCCTTCCTGACATCAGCACTAATTGAAACAACATCCCACTCACCTTTGCCATGTCTGGCAGAGGTTGCAGCTCTTTCTATTGCATCCCTCTAGCTTTCAAGTCAAGAGCTCCTGTGTCACACAAGGAAAAGCAATCTTTTACCTGCTGTGCCATGCTCATGGCAGCAGCAATGCAGATGCCAGCAGCTGATGCCCACAAGGACAGCCAGCCTGGACTTATTTTCATTACATATCTTTGTCCTGATGTCCTTCTAGAAGCTTGGACATTTCTCCCTCTGAGCAGCAGAGGGCAGGAGAGTTCCAAGGTGAGGGCACACTCTCCCCTGTTTATCTGGCACTCAAAGAGAAAGAGAAAATGAAAACAGATGTGTTTCCCAGCTTATGGCAAACACCAGCCTTTCCATCCTTACAGTCTTCCTGTCATCAGCACTAATTGAAATAACATCCCACTCACTTTTGCCATGTCTGGCAGAGGTTGCAGCTCTTTCTATTGCATCCCTCTAGCTTTCAAGTCAAGAGATCCTGTGTCACACAAGGAAAAGCATTCTTTTACCTGCTGTGCCATGCTCTTGGCAGCAGCAATGCAGATGCCAGCAGCTGATGCCCACAAGGACAGCCAGCCTGGACTTACTTTCATTACATATCTTTGTCCTGATGTCCTTCTAGAAGCTGGAACATTTCTCCATCTCAGCAGAAGAGGGCAGGATGGGTTCAAGGTGAGGGCACACTCTCCCCTGTTTATCTGGCACTCAAAGAGAAAGAGAAAATGAAAACCAGATGTGTTTCCCTGCCCATGGCAAACACCAGACATTCCATCCTTACAGTCCTTCCTGACATCAGCAGCAACTGAAACAACATCCCACTCACCTTTGCCATGGCAGGCAGAGGTTGCAGCTCTTTCTATTACATCCCTCTAGCTTTCAAGTCAAGAGCTCCTGTGTCACACAAGGAAAAGCAACCTTTTAACTGCTATGCCATGCTCATGGCAGCAGCAATGCAGATGCCTGCAGCTGATGCCCACAGGGACAGCCAGCCTGGACTTATTTTCATTACATATCTTTGTCCTGATGTCCTTCTTGAAGCTTGAACATTTCTCCATCTCAGCAGAAGAGGGCAGGATGGGTCCAAGGTGAGGGCACACTCTCCCCTGTTTATCTGTCACTCAAAGAGAAAGAGAAAATGAAAACCAGATGTGTTTCCCAGCCCATGGCAAACACCAGACTTTCCATCCTTACAGTCTTTCTGACATCAGCACTAATTGAAACAACATCCCACTCACCTTTGCCATGTCTGGCAGAGGTTGCAGCTCTTTCTATTGCTTCCCTCTAGCTTTCAAGTCAAGAGCTCCTGTGTCACACAAGGAAAAGCAACCTTTTACCTGCTTTGCCACGCTCTTGGCAGCAGCAATGCAGATGCCAGCAGCTGATGCCCACAAGGACAGCCAGCCTGGACTTACTTTCATTACATATCTTTGTCCTGATGTCCTTCTACAAGCAGGAAGATTTCTCCATCTCCGGAGAAGATGGCAGGATGGGTCCAAGGTGAGTGCACACTCTCCCCTGTTTATCTGGCACTCAAAGAGAAAGAGAAAATGAAAACCAGATGTGTTTCCCTGCCCATGGCAAACACCAGACTTTCCATCCTTACAGTCCTTCCTGACATCAGCACTAATTGAAACAACATCCCACTCACCTTTGCCATGTCTGGCAGAGGTTGCAGCTCTTTCTATTGCTTCCCTCTAGCTTTCAAGTCAAGAGCTCCTGTGTCACACAAGGAAAAGCAACCTTTTACCTGCTTTGCCACGCTCTTGGCAGCAGCAATGCAGATGCCAGCAGCTGATGCCCACAAGGACAGCCAGCCTGGACTTACTTTCATTACATATCTTTGTCCTGATGTCCTTCTAGAAGCTTGGACATTTCTCCATCTCAGCAGAAGAGGGCAGGAGAGTTCCAAGGTGAGGGCACACTCTCCCCTGTTTATCTGGCACTCAAAGAGAAAGAGAAAATGAAAACAGATGTGTTTCCCAGCTTATGGCAAACACCAGCCTTTCCATCCTTACAGTCTTCCTGTCATCAGCACTAATTGAAAGAACATCCCACTCACTTTTGCCATGTCTGGCAGAGGTTGCAGCTCTTTCTATTGCTTCCCTCTAGCTTTCAAGTCAAGAGCTCCTGTGTCACACAAGGAAAAGCAACCTTTTACCTGCTTTGCCACGCTCTTGGCAGCAGCAATGCAGATGCCAGCAGCTGATGCCCACAAGGACAGCCAGCCTGGACTTACTTTCATTACATATCTTTGTCCTGATGTCCTTCTACAAGCAGGAAGATTTCTCCATCTCCGGAGAAGATGGCAGGATGGGTCCAAGGTGAGTGCACACTCTCCCCTGTTTATCTGGCACTCAAAGAGAAAGAGAAAATGAAAACCAGATGTGTTTCCCTGCCCATGGCAAACACCAGACTTTCCATCCTTACAGTCCTTCCTGACATCAGCACTAATTGAAACAACATCCCACTCACCTTTGCCATGTCTGGCAGAGGTTGCAGCTCTTTCTATTGCATCCCTCTAGCTTTCAAGTCAAGAGCTCCTGTGTCACACAAGGAAAAGCAATCTTTTACCTGCTGTGCCATGCTCATGGCAGCAGCAATGCAGATGCCAGCAGCTGATGCCCACAAGGACAGCCAGCCTGGACTTATTTTCATTACATATCTTTGTCCTGATGTCCTTCTAGAAGCTTGGACATTTCTCCCTCTGAGCAGCAGAGGGCAGGAGAGTTCCAAGGTGAGGGCACACTCTCCCCTGTTTATCTGGCACTCAAAGAGAAAGAGAAAATGAAAACAGATGTGTTTCCCAGCTTATGGCAAACACCAGCCTTTCCATCCTTACAGTCTTCCTGTCATCAGCACTAATTGAAATAACATCCCACTCACTTTTGCCATGTCTGGCAGAGGTTGCAGCTCTTTCTATTGCATCCCTCTAGCTTTCAAGTCAAGAGATCCTGTGTCACACAAGGAAAAGCATTCTTTTACCTGCTGTGCCATGCTCTTGGCAGCAGCAATGCAGATGCCAGCAGCTGATGCCCACAAGGACAGCCAGCCTGGACTTACTTTCATTACATATCTTTGTCCTGATGTCCTTCTAGAAGCTGGAACATTTCTCCATCTCAGCAGAAGAGGGCAGGATGGGTTCAAGGTGAGGGCACACTCTCCCCTGTTTATCTGGCACTCAAAGAGAAAGAGAAAATGAAAACCAGATGTGTTTCCCTGCCCATGGCAAACACCAGACATTCCATCCTTACAGTCCTTCCTGACATCAGCAGCAACTGAAACAACATCCCACTCACCTTTGCCATGGCAGGCAGAGGTTGCAGCTCTTTCTATTACATCCCTCTAGCTTTCAAGTCAAGAGCTCCTGTGTCACACAAGGAAAAGCAACCTTTTAACTGCTATGCCATGCTCATGGCAGCAGCAATGCAGATGCCTGCAGCTGATGCCCACAGGGACAGCCAGCCTGGACTTATTTTCATTACATATCTTTGTCCTGATGTCCTTCTAGAAGCTTGAACATTTCTCCATCTCAGCAGAAGAGGGCAGGATGGGTCCAAGGTGAGGGCACACTCTCCCCTGTTTATCTGTCACTCAAAGAGAAAGAGAAAATGAAAACCAGATGTGTTTCCCAGCCCATGGCAAACACCAGACTTTCCATCCTTACAGTCTTTCTGACATCAGCACTAATTGAAACAACATCCCACTCACCTTTGCCATGTCTGGCAGAGGTTGCAGCTCTTTCTATTGCTTCCCTCTAGCTTTCAAGTCAAGAGCTCCTGTGTCACACAAGGAAAAGCAACCTTTTACCTGCTTTGCCACGCTCTTGGCAGCAGCAATGCAGATGCCAGCAGCTGATGCCCACAAGGACAGCCAGCCTGGACTTACTTTCATTACATATCTTTGTCCTGATGTCCTTCTACAAGCAGGAAGATTTCTCCATCTCCGGAGAAGATGGCAGGATGGGTCCAAGGTGAGTGCACACTCTCCCCTGTTTATCTGGCACTCAAAGAGAAAGAGAAAATGAAAACCAGATGTGTTTCCCTGCCCATGGCAAACACCAGACTTTCCATCCTTACAGTCCTTCCTGACATCAGCACTAATTGAAACAACATCCCACTCACCTTTGCCATGTCTGGCAGAGGTTGCAGCTCTTTCTATTGCTTCCCTCTAGCTTTCAAGTCAAGAGCTCCTGTGTCACACAAGGAAAAGCAACCTTTTACCTGCTTTGCCACGCTCTTGGCAGCAGCAATGCTGATGCCAGCAGCTGATGCCCACAAGGACAGCCAGCCTGGACTTACTTTCATTACATATCTTTGTCCTGATGTCCTTCTAGAAGCTTGGACATTTCTCCATCTCAGCAGAAGAGGGCAGGAGAGTTCCAAGGTGAGGGCACACTCTCCCCTGTTTATCTGGCACTCAAAGAGAAAGAGAAAATGAAAACCAGATGTGTTTCCCTGCCCATGGCAAACACCAGCCTTTCCATCCTTACAGTCTTCCTGACATCAGCAGAAATGGAAACAACATCCCACTCAAGTTAGCCATGTCTGGCAGAGGTTGCAGCTCTTTCTATTGCATCCCTCTAGCTTTCAAGTCAAGAGCTCCTGTGTCACACAAGGAAACGCAATTTTTACCTGCTTTGCCATGCTCATGGCACAGAAGTCCAGATGCCAGCAGCTGATGCCCACAAGGACAGCCAGCCTGGACTTATTTTCATTACATATCTTTGTCCTGATGTCCTTCTACAAGCTGGAACATTTCTCCATCTCAGCAGAAGAGGGCAGGATGGATCCAAGGTGAGGGCACACTCTCCCCTGTTTATCTGGCACTCAAAGAGAAAGAGAAAATGAAAACCAGATGTGTTTCCCTGCCCATGGCAAACACCAGACTTTCCATCCTTACAGTCCTTCCTGACATCAGCACTAATTGAAACAACATCCCACTCACCTTTGCCATGTCTGGCAGAGGTTGCAGCTCTTTCTATTGCATCCCTGTAGCTTTCAAGTCAAGAGCTCCTGTGTCACACAAGGAAAAGCAATCTTTTACCTGCTGTGCCATGCTCTTGGCAGCAGCAATGCAGATGCCAGCAGCTGATGCCCACAAGGACAGCCAGCCTGGACTTATTTTCATTACATATCTTTGTACTGATGTCCTTCTACAAGCTGGACATTTCTCCGTCGCAGCAGAAGAGGGCAGGAGAGTTCCTAGGTGAGGGCACACTCTTTTCTATTTATCTAGCATTGAAAGATTAAGACAAAATGAATAGCAAATGTGTTTCCCAGCCCATGGCAAACACCAGACTTTCCATCCTTACAGTCCTTCCTGCCATCAGCACTAATTGAAACAACATCCCACTCACCTTTTCCTAATCTGGCAGGGAGGTGATGCTCTTTCTAATATACCCCTCTTGCTTTGAATTCACCAGTGCTTGTGTCACACAAGGAAATGCAACATTCCAGCTGTTCTGCCATTCCCATAGCAACAACTATGCAGATGCGAACAGCTGATGCCCACAAGGACAGCCAACCTGGACTTATTTTCATTACATATCTTTGTCCTGAAGTCCTTCTAGAAGGTTGAACACTTCTCCATCTCTGCTGCAATGGTCAAAAAGGGTCCAAGTTTAGTGCACTCTCTCCTCATGGCCTCTTCCACTCAAAGACAAAGGGAACATGAAAACCAGAAGTGTTTCTTTGCCCATGCAGACACTAGCCTTTCCATCCTGACAGTCCTTCCTACAATCAGCTTGAATTGAAACAACATCCCCCACATCTCTTTTTTGAACTTATTCATGCATGAATAATAATAATGAGAATTTTTCTGTAAATCTTATTTCTGCATGGAAACGATCTGATAACCAGAGCTTTTTTCTCTAAAACAATCCAGCGAATTTGCATTGCTTATCTATGTACGCAAAATGTTTTTGCCATTCATCTCAAATATCAATACATCTGGCAAAATAAGATAGAAAAAGTATTTACAGACATTTTTGGACATTGATTACTTCTGGTCAAGTGGGAAAGAATCCCTAAGCTGCAATCATGAAATTCTTTTATCACTTTCTCTGATTTAGCCAGTGTTACTAAAAGGGAAATAAGACACAGGCTTTTGATAGCAGCTGCCAATTTAAGAATGATAATACGGTTTATTTTTCTTGGCTAAGATCAAAGACCCGCATTTCAGGATTATCTCCAGCTCATCAAGTATAATTAACAGTTTTGGATAGCCACAGTATTATATAGCAATATTGTCTTCCTGCAAGGAATTTCATTGTTTTGACACGTGCCACAGGTTGTTAATAGATTGCCTGATTACCATTTATTTTTTTTATTGGCTTATGATGACCACAGAAAACTATACAGCAGCACCATAAAAACTTTAAATCCTATCCCATGTATCTGCACTCATACGAAAATTATATTGGAAAGCATTGGTGAAACTAAGATTACAAAATAAAGCAGGGGACAATTTCAGTGAAAGCCTGCAGGTTTCACAGCTCTGCCCATTTCAACCCCCTGAAGACATCCACGGGTTTCCTGCTGTGGGACACAGGCACTCACCTGCAGCTCAGCACTGCCTGCTCATGCCTGCGCACACCTTCAGGCTGGAACCAAGGAAATCCTCAGCAAAGACATCAGTACACTTTTGTTATGATGACTTTCATAAAGAAGCATCAAATATTTCTTCACGAGAAATACTGCAAGTCCCTTTGACACTAGCCCTTATTTTAAATGTTTAGATTTGTGCTTCATTCAGGCGTGCTGTCACTCCCAAAAAGATTTTTATTCTTTTGCTTTTCATTCTGAGGAACACAGTGATTTCTGCCTTGTTTACTGACTGTAGGCACAGCAATACTCCTGCACCTTCAGGGAAACAGCAAATCCATCTCTTTCACACCCTACTTCTATCAAGCTCATTCACCTTACAAGGTATTTATTGCAAGCATCTCTTCCAAAAATGGAGATTAACAGAACCTGCAACCCAGGACACCTCAGTAAGCCAGTACTTTTCATCTCCTGAAGGTGTAGGTAGACACAGAGCTGGAACATCTTTTCCAGAGCTGTGTGATGCTATCTCATCTGTGTTCCTTTACTGACAGCTTTCATCACTAGTTAAAAGGAAACTGCAATAGGAAAAGCCATTTTTCTGATTTCTCTGTTGATCAGAGATGCTTCATGCAAGCCTGATGCGGTAGAAACAATATCAGCTTTAGAATGACAGTCATTAGAGCAGAATCCTTTCACTGATGAAATCCCACAGTCCTGATTCATACAACACTGACACTGGAGGACACAGTAGTTTAGATGAGAGCGCATTAAAAATGACTAAGTTAAGGTCTCAGCAAAGAGTGACAAGTATGAAAAAAAGAGGTTGCAGAAACTGCTTCAGTTTGGCACTCTGGCATAAAGTATGACAACACACAACCTGCCTGTGCAGTTCCAGAAGCAGAAGAAAGCCGTCAACCAAGACTTGTTCTCATCTGCTCTGAAAGTCCACTGGGACAAGGCCACTTTTCTCTGACGTGCTTCCAGAAGTATCACTTCTGAGCACTGTGCCAGGGAGTTACAAGATACTGTTTGTGTGTACAGAGGAGAAAAAGACGTCTGTCTGGAAACAGACTTGGTGAAGGAGAAGCAGCATTTTCCAGAGTACTTCAGAAAGAACTGAGCACTGCCCCAAGAGCTTCAGAGCGGCAGGCTGTCACAGTGTGCCAACCAGCTCAGCTGTGAGTTGGCACTGAAGCTGCACCACAGGGAGAACAAAGCCCCCTGTGCACCCTTGGAGAGCCAAGGGTTGGAGATTCATGAACCTTGAGCTCCTTTCCAACCCGGGCCATGCTGTGATTCTGGGATTCTCACCTTTGCCTCATCTGGCAGAGGGAGGCAGCTCTTTCTCTTGTCTCCCTATGGCTGTCAGGTCACCAGGGCCAGTGTCACACAGGGAACTGCAAACACTGTGTGTGCTGTGCCCTGCCCATGGCAGCACAGAGGCAGCTGCCAGCAGCTGATGCCCACAAGGACAGCCAGCCTGGACTTCCTTTGATTCCTTCCCTTTGGATCAGCGTCCTTCAGGAAGGCGGAACATCTCTCCAGCTGAGCAGCAGAGGACAGCAGGGCTTCGTTGTCTGGGCATGTTCTCTTCTGGCCCTCTGGCCCTCACAGACACAGGAGGAGGACACAGAGGCTGCTGTAACACAGCCAGCCCTGCCTCTCAGGTCAGCTCTCAGGCCATCCTCTCTCCCCTCAGCAGCAGCTCACTGTTCTGCACTCCTCTGGCCTGGGCTGGCAGAGGTGTGCAGCAGTTCTGCTGATCTCCCAGTGCTGGCCATGTCTGCAGTGCCTGTGTGAAAGACACAGGAAGCTGCCAGCATTGCACTGCTCTGCTGTGCCCCTGCCATCACCGAGTTTGCTGTCAGCAGCTGCTGCTACACGTCCATTCAGGCACAGGCCTTTCCTTCCTGGCCCTCTTTCCCCCCCTCTCTCCTCTGCTCTCTCTCGTGCTCCCCTTTGGCCTGGGCTGGCTGAGCAGTGCAGGCCTTGTTGTTGCTCCCTGGGCCAACTACGTCACGGTTCCCCGTGACTCTGCCAGCTGCTCTGACACAGCGACTGCGTCCTCAGTGTGGATTCCAGAATGCGACAGACGTCCAGAGAAGACTTCCAGGGCTGATTGGAACATGCTGCCATCAAGAACTGCCATGGCTCAGGCCCCCTGGGAATCTGCTCACAGCGAAAGCTGCTGTCACTCTGTGTGGGCACAGCCTTGTCTGTGTAGGCCTGCTCACACTGCAGCCCCTGTCTGCACCAGAACCGTGCCGATCCACCTTCTCTTGGCCTCCTTGCCTGCATGGAAAAGGGCAGCTTGGGCTGAAGTCCCTCAACTTTCAGATGGCCGAGTGAAGTCTCTGAGCCCTGGTGACCCAGCAGGGACAGAGAGGTGATTGTTCCCCTCTACTCTGCTCTTGTGAGGCCCCATCTGGAATACTGCGTCCAGGTCTGGAGCCCCCAGTACAAGAAAGACAGGGAGCTGCTGGAGAGGGTCCAGAGGAGGGCCACGAAGATGATCAGGGGACAGGAGCACCTCCCCTGTGATAACAGGCTGAGGCAGCTGGGCTTGTTCAGCCTGGAGAAAAGAAGGCTGCGGGGTGACCTCATTGCAGCCTTTCAGTACCTAAAGGGAACCTACAAACAGGAGGGAAATCAACTCTTTGAAAGGGTGACAGCAGGACAAGGGGAAATGGTTTTAAGCTGAGGGAAGGGAGATTTAGGTTGGACGTCAGGGGAAATTCTTTACGGAGAGAGTGGTGAGGTACTGGAACAGGATGCCCAGGGAGGTTGTGGATGCCCCGTCCCTGGAGGTGTTCAAGGCCAGATTGGATGGGGCCCTGGGCAGCCTGGTCTAGCTTTAGGTGGAATGGTTGGTGGCCCTGCGTGTGGCAGGGGGGTTGGAGATTCATGATCCTTGAGGTCCCTTCCAACCCTGGCAATTCTGTGATTCTGTGATTCTGTGACCCACTCAGCTCTTCAGCCTGCTGACCTGGTCTGCTTGGGCTGTCTTAAAGGGCAGAGGGCACGTTATCCTAATGTCCCCACATACATCCCTCTTAGCATACTGTAGGCCAGTTCCTAAAAGGACACCTGCACAATCTCTCTGAATGTTAATCAACACGTAGTTGGTCTGTGCACTGCAGAAATTGCACCTAGGTTTTCAGTGGTGATTAGCTATGTGTTTAGTCAGAGGTGCAATGGTTCTAATGGTGAGAGAAAGACATTCCCAGTTGTCATCAGGTGGAACACACTTCAGACTGGAATCCTCAAGCAGACTGCAGTCAAGCTTTCTTAATTATTCGTTGTTGTTATCAATTCAGACACATCTCTTAATTCCTGCCTGAATGAACATTCTGTAATAATCTGCTGAGACAGTGCAAGGCTTGACAATGAGACTACAGTTTATGAAAGGAGCACTTTTTACTTCCTTTACAAGTTCTTATCTGAATGCTAAATGCAACATCAATTCACTTCTCACTGGGTTGAACGTTTTAAATATTTGGTAAACATAATGGTTCTAATTCTGACATTTAATATGAAAATATTAAAATTCCTTGTAAGTACTTTTTTGTTAGAATGCCAGATGCTAAAGGGATGAAGTGGCACAAGAAAGCAAAATGTCTCTGCTGATGGCAGGAAGGACTGTAAGGATGGAAAGGCTGGTGTTTGCCATGGGCAGGGAAACACATCTGGTTTTCTTGTTCCCTTTGTCTTTGAGTGCCAGAAAAATAGAGGAGAGCATGCCCTCACCTTGGACCCCTCCTGCCCTCTGCTGCTGAGATGGAGAAATGTCCCAGCTCCTACAAGGACATCAGGACAAAGATAAGTATTGGAAATAAGTCCAGGCTGGCTGTACTTGTGGGCATCTGTTGCTGGAAAATTTAATGGCAGTAAACTGCCTAGATAATGACAGAATGAGGGTGACAATAGAGTGGTACGTAATCACAGTGCAATGAAAAAAGTATGCAGGGTGCAGGAAGGGAGGTGTGGACATTCTGAGTTGCAACTCTTTATTTGCTCCAGAAAGCTCTATCAGAATGGAAGACTGAAGGAAATACTTTGAGGGGTTTTTTAATGTGACTGGATAAAAGATCCATGTGGCAAATTGAATAACTGAGTGGTAAAGGGACATAGATACCTCACTGTTTCATGGAACCTTTCAATTAAGCATCTGAGCACTGTGTACAGGACTTGGGAATATAAGTATTAGAGGATCATGGAATATCTGTATTTGGAAGGGACCTCGAGGATCATGTATTCCACCTCCTGGTTCCACACCGGACCTCCTATGGGTCAAGCCCTGTGTCTGAGAGCATTGTGCAAATGCTCTTTGGCCTTTGTCAGCTCAGTGCCAAACCACTGCCCTGGGGAGCCAGTGCCAAATTCCATGTATCTAGTTCATCCTACAGAATGATGCCAAGAACAGTTATAGAGATCGACTTACAAACAAAATTCTTGTCTTGAATTAATGGTACACTCACCATTTAAAAAAAAAAAAAAGAAAAAAAAAAAATCAAAGCCACATTCTTACGCTGGCATTTTACAGTATTGTCAGATTTTTGTAATTCTGTTTTGTCATATAAGATTCTCTCATCGTGAAATAATGACCAAGTTCTCTTTTCAGATCTAAACATACAAATGCTGAAGGCAGCAGTGCTGTTCAAGAGTACATTACCAGCTCAAACACTGCTTTGGCTATAAAACTGAAGGCAGTCAGGAATTTTATCAAGGAGTTAGCATGTAAGTGTAGATTTAAAAGCAACCTGTATTGTTACTTAGAGTTTGATATAGTGTAATCCAATGCACAGTACTTGTAACGTGTGTTTTACAAAATGCTTTGCAATGTAGGCATCTATTAAGATAAATGCTGCAAGTTCTAATATGTCCATGACCTTTTCAAACAGTTCCTTACTCCTACACATCACTACGAGTAGTTCTTCTGTCAGGAAGGATCACATGAGTAATTAACCTGTGACCTTAAGTTTGGAATTAACTGCATACAGTGGAAGTAAGAGCTGTGGGTTATTTTGCTCTTTCAGTGTTGAACAGCCGAGGTGTTTTGTTTTGGAGGGTGGACAGTGATGGGACAAGTGGGGAATGGCTTTAAACTGAGACGGGGGGTGTTGAGGTTTAGGTTGGATGTGAGGAGGAAGTTTTTCAGCCAGAGGGTGGTGAGGCACTGGAACAGGTTGCCCAGGGAGGCTGTGGATGCCCCATCCCTGCAGGCATCCACGGCCAGGCTGGATGTGGCTCTGGGCAGCCTGGGCTGCTGGTGGGCAGGTTAGAAAGCCCACAGGACTTTATTGCAGCCCTGGGTGCAGGGGGATCACTTCTCCTAGCATGCACACAGAAGAGCTGGAGCACACAGGTGATGTACATTCCACTTGTGAACATTCCTGCAATTGCAGAGAGCGTGCGCCTGTTCCAATCACTGCTGCACAGATTAAAAACTGATTGCAGATGAGCTGTTTTGGTATGGGGTTCTTGCCAACGGTCTGCAGTGGCTGTGTGATTCCTCGGGGAGTTGCTCTCCAGCCCAAAGGTCATGTCCTAAGTCGACCAGATCCCGTTTGTGTCCAGAAATGGCTGACAACAGATCAGCTGCTGGTCAAGTTTCTAACATCACACTGGCCTTGCTCCAGTGTCTGTGTCATCAGCCCCAGCACATACGCTGCACCTCTTCAAGGCTTTGCAACACTGAGACTCTGCACTTGGGCTCCAGACATCCTGCTGCACCAAGAGGTTATTCTAGCTTTGGTATCTTGCAACTTTGTATATAACTACATCACTGTAATCATAAATGTCTAGGAGCATGGAGATGGAGAAATTAATCTCCCTGTAATTCTCTGTACTGCAGCCCCGTGGTTGTCAACACCTAATGCAATATTGAAATTTCAGTTGAGAAATTGAAAGCTGCCCTTAACAAAAAAGCATCTGGATTTGTTACTGAAATCACACTGAGGATCAATAAATCCAAATGCTTCTAGCATAACCACGATTATAGGCAGTGTTTAGACAAGCTCTTACAGGAAAACCATGAACACAAGGCTTAGGAGAGACTAAGTGATGCACTCTGCAGGAATACTCATGGAAGTCTTCACAGTGCAGGAGTCTGATCTGATTACAGATGCTGTGCTTTAAGTACCCCTTATCATATCTTTTTTTTCACTGTTGTGCAGGGGTTGGACTCAGTGATCTCTGGAGGCTGGAGATGCTGTTTGCTAATGGAAGATGGAGATAGGAAAAGCAAGTAAAAGGCATGCTGTGCATAGCCACCACATGGCATCTGCACCATTTCCCCCTGCACCAAGGAGGAGCAGCTCACAAGCTTGGCCTGGGCCAGGGAAGGGAGCAGACAAACATCTGGACCGACCCCAAACGAGCTGGTTCTGCAGGTTGGGTGTCTTCTGCTGCTTGTCTCACATCCTGCTGCTCAGCGGTAGATTTGTTCCTGCTCAGTGCTAACAGGAAACTCACACAGCATTTCTGTTTCAGCTGTGCCAACGCTTTGATCCCTTGCTGCTTGGATGGGGCGTTTGAAGAATGATGCCTGTGCTGATGTCCAGCCAGGCTTTGGGGATGAGTCTCCACACCAGGGTACGACTGACAGGACTGAGGGTTGGGGATCCAGCCAGGTCGAGTCCAGTGTGCTTTGCTCTTGTTCTTAGTGCTTGTTTTTGCTCAGGAGGGCAGGAGGTGAACCTCATGAACCAATGCCTGCAGACGGGGTTTGCAGAGAAAGAGGTCCTGCAGGCCTTGTGTGACAGCCACGGAGCTGCAGCGAGGCTGCATCCGTGTAAAACACCAGAGATCCACGGAGGTGTGAAGGGGAGCTGTGGGCTGCAGTCACGCAGGAAGGGATGTGCATGCTCGGGGTTTGGTTGTTGTGTGTGTGTTAAGTGACTGTGATACCACTGCTGGGTCAGTGTGAGTGTACGGAACAAGTGTGACAGCCTTTTTGATGGAGCCCTGTGAAAGGAGTCCTATGGACTTGAGATCCAACTATCAGCCCGTGGGCATCATCCAGGAGTTGGGGTAGGGGATGAGGCAAGGGAAGTTGGGCTAAGAAAGGGATAAAGCAGTCTGGCAGTAGTTCTGTGTTTCTCCCATCTCCTGCTTTATTTCCTTCCAGGTGAAATAGATGGGTGCTGCAACATGCCCTTGAATGTAACAAAAGCCACTCTAGTGTGGATTTGACATGGGCCCAGCACTGCAAGGTACGCTGCTGGGAGGAAGCGTCCGTCTGGCTGAGGGCAGGAAGGCCCTCCAGAGGGATGCACTGAGGCCAGTTGTGCGAGGCTCAACAAGAGCAAGCGCCAGGTCCTGCGCTTTGGTCATGACGACCCCGTGCCAGCTTCTCCAGGATTTGGCTGGGGTAGAATTCCAAGCAGCCCCTGATTCCAGAACGTTGGGCTGGGCTGTTGGAATCTTCTGCCCTCGTGACTGGTCTTGCCTCCCCACCCTGTCCGTCGTGGTGGAGCAGCCTGGTGGCCCTCAGTGATGTCATAAGGGCTAGAATGAGGGGAGGAGCAGTGCGTGCTGCGTCCCTTCATTGGAGCGCTGGAGCTCTGACTGAGCAGCTCGCTTGTTGCACTTGTGCACCGACTGCGTCCCTTTGTCTTCACACCGTCCTGTGCAGCACCTTGTAGGTAAGCTGAGACAGTGTGGGAGAGACGGGGGGACAGTGAGTGCTGAGAACTGCTGGCTGGCGGAGCTCATAGGATCACATTATCTCCATCAGCAGAGGGGTGGCCATGAGGGACAGGGAGGTGATTGTCCCCCCCTGCTCTGCTCTTGTGAGGCCCCAGCTGCAGTACAGTGTCCAGAAAGACAGGGAGCTGTTGGAGAGGGTCCAGAGGCGAGCCACAGAGATGATCAGGGGACAGGAGCACCTCCCCTGCAAAGACAGGCTGAGGGAGCTGGGCTTGTTCAGCCTGGAGAAATGAAGGCTGTGGGGTGACCTCATGGCAGCCTTCAGTACCTAAAGGGAGCCTAAAAAGAGGAGGGGAATCAACTCTTTGAAAGGGTAGATAACAGCAGAACAAGGGGAAATGGTTTTAAGTTGAAAACTTAAGTTTTTAAGTTGAGGGAGGGCAGATTTTGGATTTTCCCTCGTAGTCTTTGCTAAACCGTGGAAGCAAACTGACCTGCTCTTTCTCTCTCCTCTCTCCACCCTCTGCCTGCTTCCCTGCTGCAGCTTTTGCTCGTGGAAGATCAGAGCAAAGTGACAAGGAAAGGCTGCGGATTCGTGAGATTTCTCTCCCTCGTTCTGATCTCTTGCCAGGTACCTGCCATGGTTTGTCCCCCCACATGCTTTAGCAGCCCGTGACGCCCCGTGTTTAGTAACACAGCCTCATCCAGCTTTGATGGGACGCTGGTCACGTGTGGGTTTTCTCCACGTGCTCTGCAGCTCAGCCCTCAGAAGGATGCTGTCTGTGGTGCTGTGACCAGCTGGTTTTATGGAAAGCAATCCCTTAGGCAAAGAGTCCCAGCCCCAGCTTGTGCAGAGCTGCACAGCATCACCAGGGACACCAGCAGGCGTGCTTGGGCTGTGTGAGTGTGCCCGACAGCTGTAGGGAGCACAGCAGAGATGTGAACAGAGAAAATAAAAGTGTGTTTCTTTTCAGTTCCAGCTTGTCACACCTACGCTGATGGCTGTGGCGTGCAGCGAGATCAGCTGTGGGCCTGACCTGGCATGGACAGAGGTAGAGTATGAAGCTCTGATTGGTCTTTGTTCCCTGACTGCAGCCAGCAGAGTGAGCCGCAGATGTGCTCTCCTGCTTTCCAAGAGAGCTCCTCTGTGGCAAGACAGTAGTGCAAGCGTGGCAAGTTTTTAAAAGTACCAGAGCCATCTCGGCTGTGGGGTTTGTCCTCTACTGACTTTTCCCTTGAAATGGCTGCAGAAACAACAATCATTCTCTGCTCTGTTTGGCCTCGCTGTTGGTTGGACTGCTCAAGAGAGCTGCTTGGTGCTTGCAATGGCACTGTTTGCACCTTGTAACTGCAGCCGTAGCTTTGGTTTCCCTCTTCACGGTCTCCTAGCATCTTAAACAGCCAGCCTTCCTGCACAAAGAGCGTAGGAAAGGAGGGGGCAAAATGGACAAGGCCACCTGTCTGCGTCAGTGCCATTGCTGATTAGTCTGGGTGGGGAGAGATGCATCTTTGCATTGCCTGGCGTGTGCCTGCTGCACACCAGGGAGAGAAACAGCCGTTATTAGACTTGCAGTTCCTTCTGAAGTGCCCACGATAAGGACCGAGTGCATTTCCTGCAGCTTTCTCTGCAGATGTGCTCCTCACCTTGAAATCCTCCTTGTTGGTTCCCAGCTCCTCACCGTGGCCTGTGCTCTCTGTTTCAGACTGAGAACAAGGGGAAGCCCCTGCTGGACCATGAGGTGGCACCTGTGAACATTCCAGCTATTGCTGCTGCCCATGCTATTAAGAGACACATTGCCCAGGCAGCGGATGAACTCTCCTTTGAGGTAAGCAGTTCAAGGCGTTCCATGCTCTATTTTACAGTGGCAAATGCCTTCACAGCTGCGCTGGTGCAAGTGCTCTCACGCTCGGCGATGTTTGGCAGTGCAGAAGAATGCAGTCATTTGAGCTGTGCTTTCCTCCCAGCCGTGCTGAAGCTGGGATTGACGTTGCAATCTCTTGCAGGTCGGAGACATCATCTGTGTCATCGACATGCCACCAAAGGAGCTGACCCCCTGGTGGAGAGGCAAGCTCGGCTTCCAGGTAGGCACAAGCTTCAGACTGGAGAGTGCAACTTCAGTAAAGGCAGGAATCTCAGCTTAGAGCTGCTCTGCCTGCACAGGATGCCTAATGGACATAAACAGTTTCCCTGTGTCGGTGTCAAGGGACCTTGCCTTTGGCTGCTAATGTTGAAAAATTATTACCTTTATGCTGTGAACTATGGCCATTTTCTGCTGGATAGTCTTATGGAACGTCAGGCAAGCACGTTCCGAGGGAAATGTTACGTGGCTTTTGGTTTAACAGTTCAGACCTGAGAAGTGCTGCATGCAATAGTTGGCCTCTCTTCTTGTTACAGGTTGGATTTTTCCCAGGGGAGTGTGTGGAACTCATTAATAAGAACATTCCTGAGGCACTCATCAATTCTGTGCCAAAGCCAGGTATGGATGTTACATTTGATGGTGTGGGAAAGCAAAATGAAGTCTTTTTGGGGGTATGTTCCATGTTTAGTACCTCCTTTATCCATGCCACATTGTCCTCTGGGTTGATGATTCTTCATGCACACCATGGGGCAGAGATTTGGCCCAATCCTCCTGTGTTTATGACTGGACTTGGGGAAACTATAGAATACTCATGGAATGGCTTGGGATGGAAAGGAACCTCAGGGATCATCATGCTCCAACCCTCCTGCCTCAGGATGGTCTCCCAGCCCCCACATTTAATGTGAGACTAGATCAGGCTGCCCAGGGCCCCATCCAGCCTGGCCTTGGGCTCCTCCAGAGATGGGGAAAATCCCTTTTTGTATGTACTGGTTGGTAATGTTCTTCCCGTTCTGACGTGCCCTGTAGAATGTGCTGTGCTCGGCCTCGTCCAACGGAGCCAGACCTGAAATGACCTGGTTTCTTCCTTTTGTTGTGCAGTGCCCAAGAAACGCAGCAAGATCCTCACCTTCCTTCGTTCCTTGGTGAAGTCCCGCCCAAAGAAACCGACCAAGCGGGAGGTGGAGAAGGAAAGGGTGTTTGGCGGTGACCTGGGAGAGCATCTTCTCCACTCCGGTCGTGATGGTAAGGAGCTGCCCATTCCTGAGATCTTCCTCTGCTGGGCATCTAAAGAAGATGAAAGGGAGCTCATATCTAGCAGGGGGCAGGCTGATAGCAGTGGAGACACGTGTAATGGGAGTTGATGGCTGAAGGATAAAGTGAGGCGGATGCTCCTAAGAGACAAGCACATCTGTATTTGCTTCAGCCAAGCCTGGCTGGGCTTAGTGGATAGGATGTGAAGCACAGCCTGCAGCACGATTGAATCAGGAGCTCCACTGATGTCTGGCACGTGTTCTTCAGTCCCCCAGGTCCTCCAGAGCTGCGCTGAGTTCATTGAGCAGCACGGCGTGGTGCAGGGGATATACCGCCTGTCCGGCGTCGCGTCCAACATCCAGAGACTGCGGTAAGAGTGCTGCGACTGACACAGCCTGAGTGCATCTGGTGTGGCTTTGGGCTTGCCTTCCTCTCGCTCAACCGGGTTTGCGTCCCTCTCTCCAGGCAGGAATTTGAGTCGGAGCAGATTCCTGAGCTCACCGTCCGTGACATTCACAGCGTGAGCTCCCTCTGCAAGATGTACTTCAGGGAGCTCCCGAACCCTCTGCTCACCCACCAGCTGTACGGCAAGTTCTCGGTAAGCACAAGGCCACGTCTTTCATTTCCCTCTTCCTGGGCCTCTTGGCAGATGGCTGCAGCAATGCCCCAGCTCGGAGGCCCTTTTGCTGTCAGCCCCACGAGGTTTACTCGCAGTGGTGTACTAGCCTGATTGGTGTCTCGCTCCCTTTCTGCACTACTCCAGGATGCTGTTGGTGCCGCTACAGAGGAGGAGCGGCTGCTCAGAATGCAGGACGTCATCCAGCAGCTGCCCGCTCCTCACTACAGGTCAGTGCTGCCCTCAGCCTGCTGAGCTCAGCCCTGCTGCATTGCAGAGGGCAACGATGCGGTTCCAGGCTCTGTCTCACGCCGGCAACACGATGCCTGTGTATGCTGAAGGGTTGAAGGCTCCATGGGCTTACTTTATGGGGTCAGTTCCTGGGCACGGGGGCACGCTTGGTGCAGCTGATGGCTGCGGCTGTGCTGTGCTGGGGCTTGGTGCTGCAGCGTGGCACTCAGTCAAGTTGGATCTACTTCACCTTCGGTGACAGTAGCTATCACAAGAAGTAGCATGAATGGAGGTTTGCTTTCTGAATTGCAGCACGGCATGCTCGTTGGTGCTGAACGTTTGCTTCTCTTGTTTTCCAGGACACTGGAGTACCTGATGAGACACTTGGCATGTCTGGCTGGGAGCTCCACGGTAACAAACATGCATGCCAAGAACCTAGCCATTGTGTGGGCTCCAAACCTCTTAAGGTAAACTTCTGGTTCTGTTTCAACACTTCCTCTGTTCTCCAGTTAAGAAAAGCAGTCCTCCCTTTTTCTCCATCAAATGTGCTCTTCTCCTGTAAAATCTGTGGCTGACAGAAGAGCAGGAGCCTGAGCTGTTCTCCATCCCCACGGGCACAATGTCTAGGTGACAATTTCTGCAGTCTTGTTGAGATGGGACTGACGTGTCCTTGATCATCCAGGGGAATTTCTGCAGTGGCATCACTGATTGCCCACTGCGGAAGTCTCCAGAGCCTCAGCTGACAGCTTTTGGCTGCAACAATTCAGACTCGGGGAAACGGTCTTGGAGAAATGACTTCTAAAATCTGCCTTTTCTACAGATCACAGCAGAACGAGTCTGCCTGCGCCAGCGGAAGAGCTGCCTGCATGGAGCTGCAGACGCAGTCGGATGTGGTGGAATTCATCATCAACCACACCGACGTCCTCTTCGGCTCCAAATCCGGAGCAGACATTGCAGATGCAGCAGGTGAGTGTCTTCCTCCATTAGCTTGATCTTGACCTGACACCTTGACCAAATGCAGGCCTTCTCTGGGATGTTTGAGATACTCTTTTACCATCAAGGGGACAGCAGACCTCTGGACTTCCATTAGGGTATGGCATCCTGTTGCTGGATGCTGAGAATGTCCAAGCCCAAACTTCACAAGGAGGAAACGGTCATTATTATGGTTTGCACGCAGGAAAAGCTTGATGCAAGTGTGGCAGCGAAGCTTTCTCAGTTCCCTGCCCCCATTTCCTTGGGTTTTTCCTTGCCTATTTTGATACAGTAAGCTGCTTTTAATGATGACCATGTCCTTTGCCATAAACACACCTCTTCCCACATGGTTATTTTGGGCTCCTCTTCTTCCAGTGGCTCGGATAAGCAAGCCTGAGAAAAATACAGCACCTCCCCCAGAACTGTGGTGGCTGTGCTGCTGCTTTCTGATCCTCGCTCTTACCTGTGGTTTTCCCTGACAGGGCACAATTCTCTCCCAGGGCCCAAGTCTGTGGGAGTCTCTTCTGCTGCCACAAAGCTGCTCAGCCTGGAGGAGGCACAGGCACAGAGGCGAGGCCACAGCACCTCTTCTGTGGTAACAGAGAGCAGCAGGGACATTGAAGTGGAAGAAAGCCCTGCAGCTGGGCAGGGCAAATTCCACACCGTCGTTGACTTTCCATCTGACAGGTAAAGAGGACTTTCTTTTCCAGCACCTAGCATCATTGTTTGGGTGGGTTTTTGTGTTTTCCTGCAGAAACCAGGCAGTGCTAGGAACAAGCAACTGCTGCCAAGAGCTCAGTGCAGCTCTTCCCTCACCCTGCACCACGAACGACTCACAGCATTGGCTGTTTTCTCTCTCCAGACAAAATCCACCCAGCAAGACTGAGGAATCACCAGCTAGCAGTTGGTGTTGCTGCTTCAGCCTCAGGAAGCCATCCTCTGGCAGCAAACGCCAACTGCAGCGCAATGCCAGGCAGCCCTCAGAAACAGCAGTGGTAGTCCTGGCAGGTAAGGGTGCAAATGCAGCTTCCAAATCCCTGCTTTTCAGGAACATACAATTCAAGCTTGCTCTGCACATGTATCTCTTTCTAGCGTTCAATCCCGTGCCTAAATCTTCACCCCTGATCAAGTACCACTGTCGTAATTCAGCTTGTGAAAGTTTGACACTAACCCCTGTGTATCCTTTCTAGGTGAATCGAGCCCTTGCCAAGCCATAAGATCCAGGGCAAGTAGCGAGGATGCTCTGTGTGCTTCCATCAGTGGAGAGCTCTTAGGAAGCACAAATTGCTGCAGTTCTAATAGCAGCCTTCCATCTAACAACATTAATGGAGAGAAGGAGCTCATCGAAGTCCATGCTCTCATTACACCTGGCTCTGCTGAAGTTGCTGACCTGAGCCTCCCAGACACCACAGTCACAAGTGTGGATTTTAACCCAGAGTCTCTGCAGTGCAGCCCATCTGAAGCACAGTGTGAGTGCCCCGACAGCAGCACCTCCATGCAGGAGCAGGTCAGCATCAGTGAAGAGGAGCAGAGCCTCTTGCAGGGGGACTTTCAATCAGGCCTCCAGTCCCAGGCACCGGACAGCAGCACTGAGAGCTCTGAGCCACTCTCTCCATGACAAGACAGGATGAGTCCCATCTTCACCGTGGACCTCTCACACCCTCCTGTCCTTTATATAATAATAAAAGCACACTCGTGCTCAATCAACGCCTTGACTGCCTCCAGAGTCTTCATTCACACGGACTGGGATGAATGCAGCACACAGCAAGGCACCCCAGCTTGCAATGCTGTGGCTGTGGGGTGCGTGCAGCACAGCTCCGGGTTTGTTCCTGTTTTGTCTGGCTTTGGGATGTCTGCAGGGGGAGCTCTGCTACCATTTGGCATGGTAGCAAATAATCTCTCGCATCCTGGATGCTGCTCATGATACTCCCAAGCTTCCTGGCTGTGGCTTTGTGATGCTTTTCAGGGCCTTCTGATGCATTTTGATGCCTTGGATGTTGCTTAACACCTCCCTCCTCCCATCATGTCCTTTCCTGGCTCCCATCTACGAACTGGCCGTGCAGATCATCTCCAGACCTGTCATCAGCACACTGCGGCAGGAGAAGCTCCCCTGGCCAACGTCAGGCAGTACTGCTTGGTCTGCAGCTCAGTGGCCATTTCCCTTTTAGGCGGCTCCTGCAGAAGAATCAAGCAGCAGAACCTTTTGCTCACCCTGCACCACACAAATGCTGCAAAAGCAGAAACAACCTGGGAATCTCTGGTTTGCAAGACTTCACAGACACTTATTGACTGTGTCTGATGGTTCCCTCCCATCCTTGATTTCCTTCTCCCCTTCTCCTCGTCTGATCCCACTGCTGAGCCATGATCAAGCTGCCCAGTGTGGCAGAGCATCGTGCAGAGCCGTGCTGGCACCTCCTCCCCTTCCTCTCCTGCAGCTCAGCCTGCAACCTGAGCAAGTTTTTTTCTGAGAAAGTGACCAGCTCTTTTCCATCCCTTTGCCCCTACAAACAGTTGTCCAGAGGATCTCGTCCAAGGATTCCTGGAACAGCCTGCAGCTGGCTCTCCTGAAGTTCAGGCTCCTGCCTTTGCTTCCTGCCAGGCCCGCATTCCTTGAGATCACCAACTCAAGGAGGGCATGGTCACTGCAGCCCTGACCGCCTCCTGTCGTAACCCCTGGTGTGCACCATGTCCAGCAATGCTTCCCTTCTGCTTGCTGTGCCCAATGCCTACACCACAGAGTGATTCTCACTGCACTCCAGGAGTCTGTCAGATTGCTTGCAGCCAGCCATGCTGATTTCCCAGACTGATTGGAATCCCCCATCAGGATGAGAGTCAGTGAGTGCGATGCTTCTGCTGGCTGCAGTAAGCAGCTCCCACCAACAGGCTCTCTTTCCAGGCGGCTGTAGCAGACCCTCACCTCCAGAAGCCCTGCACTGCTGCACTTCCTAATTTTACCCACAAGTTCACAACCTGCTCATGGCTCTTCTTAGTTCTTTGCACTCAACTTCTCATCATAGAGGGCAAATCCCTTGCCTTCCAGAATTCCATAGTAACACTTGTGTCAGGATATTTTTATTTTATTTATTTATTTATTTATTTATTTATTTCCATTTTCTAGGTAGGAAAATTAATTTCTGAGCCAGGAGAAGCAGAAGTGAAACAGTCTTCCTGGCACTGCTCAGGTTGCAGGAGTTGCCAAGTGCTCCTCAGGTAATGTGTGCTGAAGAGCTGACCTTGGTGGCAGGGGCTGTGGCTGCATTTTGTGCCTGTCATGCGGGAATCCAAGAAAGCCTATTCAGAGCAGGAGCTGCAGAGCGAGATAAACATCACGAGAAGGTAAGGCTGAGAAGCAAGGACACCTCCAGAAAGAAGAGAAAAACTGAGTCAAGTGAGCTGCGTGACGGCCGTGTGATGCTGACCATGATTGGAGGAAGAGCGCATGGCTGGGAATGACTGATGGCTCTGGTTGGATGGGTGCCTGTGTGCACAGAGGTAAGGAGTGTTTGTGGGATGTTTTGCTGGCATCTAACGGCTGTAAGGGGAAGTCAAGAGAGAAAACTTGTGAATGCATAGAAGGGATGTTAAAATCTGGAACAGACTGTTTGGATCAGTCACAGCTGAGTCCAGATTGCCACACTGTCAGAACCTGGGGCCTAGGATTTTCCTTTAAGAGTGCCAACTGCTCATTTTAAATGATAAAAAGTAACATTGATAGAAGCTTCCCTCCTTGCATTAGAATAAGGCATTGATATTAGATGTTTCTGTCTTTCCATTCCTTTAGCAGCCTGGGTGTTGATGCAGCTGTATGCATCTGCTGCCCTCTCCTTCTGTTTTGTGTAAAAGAACAGTAAAATATGCAATCAGTGTGAGATCTTTCTGAAGTATTTTACTTTATTTGCCCCTAGGCTGCAATGGCTGGGAAATGGCAGTGTCACCCAGGAGCCCACACGGCGACCTGATGTCTCATTGTTGGGGTCTATTGGAAACCACCACGATGACAAAAGAATGCCTGGGATTCCTCCGGCCCAAATGCCAAACCTTGCACTTGGCTGTGCTGAACCTCATGAGGTTCACCCAGGCCCACCTCTCAAGTCTGCTGAGCTCAAACAGATGTCATTTTACTCGTGTCCTTCCATTCCGAGTCCATCTGTTCCCCAAAGCAAAAGAATTTGGAGGGAACCACCGACAGTTATGTGAGCGATTTCAGCGTCTATTTCTGATCATGGCAACAACTTCAGAGGTCACACTTAATTTACGGTGCCCGTTGTAATTCTGACCAAGGCTGCAGTTGCAGCTGACTTCCCAAGGCTGCAAGACGTGGTGGTGACACAGCCTTGTGCTTCTGCATTGGTGCTCATCCCACGTTTCCTTTCTCTGTCTCGCAGGTCAGCTCCTGCTGGAAGCAGATGGTATCCCAGTGTGAATGAAGGTCAGTGCAGGAGCAGCTGCTGATGGGAGGAAGGAAGTCCATGCTGAAGAGCTCTGAAGCATCTGCAGGTATGGTTCTGGAGGAGGCAGCAGTGATGTCGGAGGGCTCCCAGCAGGAAGCTGTCTCATCCAAATGCTTGCTGAGTGGTTCGAAGCAGCTTTCTGCATGACAGCAGCACCAGCTGCTTGCTTCAAATGCTGCAAAGACAAGGATTAGCACGAGTTCCAGTATCTACAGTATCATCACGAATCACGATAGGATTACAATGTGTCCTCATACAAACGCAGCCATTTCTCTCTGAGTCCAGAGGCTGTCCGGAAAGCATCTTTGAGGTCTCTCACACCAAACCACTGCTGTCCGTGTGGGATCTGACTCATTAGGGTATAGGGGTTAGGAACCACAGGCTGTCTTTTGAGAACGGGTTCAGTCATTTCCTTACATCTTGCACCAGCCGATACGTGCCGTCTGCCTTCCGTGCCGACAGGATTGGGGTGTTATAAGGCCACAGACAAGGTTCCAGAAGACCATCCTTAACCAGTGTCTGTGTTACAGCTTTTAGACCCACTCTCCCTTCTAAGGCTATGGGATATTGTTGCTGTTTCACAGCTCCACTCCCTCCTTGGGCAGTTCTTTGTAAGGGAAAATTGTGAGTCCACCCCGATTTCCTTCCCCTGCCCACAGCTTTGGATTCATTTCTTCTTCATCACAGCTGATAACACATTCATTGACACCTGATATCTGTTTCACAGACTTGCAGCTGTAATCCTCATTTAACTGTTAAATCTCTCCCCCATAAATCGGTCCCTGCATCAGGCACACAGAACAATTGCCCTGCAACTATTTTATCTTTCCATTTTAGTTCTGTGGTCTCCAAGAGTGGAGCTGTCATTTCTGATCCCTCAGCCCCAGTTATGCACAACAGCCACATCCAGATACACGTCTGGTACCTCTGAACTAGCTAATGCTGTAGGATGGAATGTTGTTTCTGCACTGGCTATCAAATGTGGGATTGGTCAGAAGCAGTACAGCACCATGTGTTTTGTAATTTGCCCTTAGAAACAGTTTGAAAAAGTAGAAACACTTTATTAGTATTAGTAAAAAGAAGTTATTTCATAACATATTTTAGAAATACAGTTGTTCAATCATGTGATCAATTCTCACTTACAGAACTGTAATAGTTACAAATTGCATGGGTATAGCATCAAGGACCAGAAAGCATGTTGTAAGGCCATTCTGTTTGGATAGGAGAAGCTCAGCAAAAGAAAAACAGACTCCAAAGAAGCCAGGGCCTCCACACAAGGCCGAATTGACTCACTCTGTGGGCAGGCTGTCAGCTGTCAGACGTTCAATAATTAGCAGTACACCTGCTGAGCTAGCAGCAATTGGTGTTTAGCCAGTCACACACACACACACAGAATGGCCCGGGTTGGAAGGGACCTCAAGGATCAGGAATCTCCAACCCCCTGCCACAGGCAGGGCCACCAACCTCTGTACCACTGCACATATGCACATTGCTGGATAGAAACAGCAGTGTGGGAAAAAACTGTATGTGGTGGATGCAAAGGGTGAATCAGAATGGCTTAACAGCTCAAATTATGAATGTATTTTCACCTTCACATTACCCATACCATGTCTGAGAAGGAGCTGTCAGATTTTTTTGTAGCCAAAACTTACTCTGCTAGTTGAAAAGATGTGGTAAGAAAATGAGATCAAAAGGGGAGGCAAGAGCAGCAAAGGGAGCAGCCAGATGTTGGAAAAAACACCCAAGAAGACTGAAACAAAGCAGACATCATCTCTCCAGAGCGACTGTTGCCAAAGATCAAGCTGTGGCACGTAGCTCATAACAGGTCAAAAGGCTGCAGACCTTCTAACGATGGCTCTCTCTGTCTCTCAGCTTCCTGCATTTTGGGATTTATGCTCCCTTTCTTTCACCAGCCCTCATGTGAAGTGCCTAGCTGATGGCAGCCCTGCTCAGCCTCTGAGAAAGGTGACCCCAGCCAGCATTTCTGTGCTTTGTGTCCTGTGTCAGCAATAACTCTGAGTAACTAATGCATTCAGGAAAATCAGGGTCTGTTCGTGGACCATTTGCAAACATAAAGAGATGCCAAAACCGAATGGATAACTGACCTGTTATGAATGATTATCCCCACCTCTTCTGTTTGCAGCTCAGAGACTGTGGGCAGCCAGTCGAGCCAATGCACACCCCAGAAACATCAGACAAGGCACTTCTGACCTCGTTCTTCCTGTGACCTTACAGCACTGCCCTGCAGAATGAACGTGTGTCTTCAGAGATCTCTCTTGGCATGACTTCAAGAGCAGCTCAGTCAGTAGTTCACAACTTCACACCCATCTGGCTGTTAGATCTACGAGGGAACTGCTGATGTCAGAGCTAGAACATTGCCAAGCTGCAACAAAAGCTGCATGGCAACACAGTGTTGATGATCTCCACATCTTTCCGGCAGTGAAATTTATTTTTAATTCTCTGCAGGAAAAGGTTTGTGCCAAATGACAAAGGAAAGAACCCTTCCTGCAAAACGTCTGTTAGAAAGCAGCACGTTGTCAGCTGGAATCATGAGTTATTTCAGCCCTCACTGGGCTGATCTGGAGAAGGGCTGTGCCAAGGTATTTACAGATGTCTTCTGATGGGTTTGAAGCATTTCTGGCTTGCGGGGTAGGCATAATTCTGCAAAGCTGGTGGATTGCTTGATCAATCTGAAATACAAGAAAGATCAATAAATGACCAGAAAAAAAAAAAAAAAGCACCCAGATATATTGATAGCTGCATTACGTACTACATGATTCCTTTCAGCTGTATGTTTTTTTTTAGATAAGAAAGTGTAGAGCTGCCAGTTCCCTTATCCATCCTTTCAAGCTCCTGGCTAAGTAAGAAATGTTATTCCTCTCAACTGGAAGATGTATTCTGGGAAGAATGGTCTTCAAACTATTTGCGTTTCTTTAAGACATTCAGTTATGGGAAAATAAAACAAACCAAAACAAAACAACAAAAAAACCCACCAACAACCTCTATATTCTGAAAATGAAAAAAAACCCTTTTGACTTTCTCTTGACTGACTGAAAAGTATAACACATCACATACAAATGTTTAAGGAACAAAGAGCTGTCATGGAAAAGGAGGGAGCTGCTCTTTTACCTATCAAACCTTCCACATCTTTGAGTGTCTGCCAACAACCAGAATGTGTGGAGGCACCTTCAGTAAACGGAGGGCAATGATGGCACTGCACTTACATTAATCCTTGATGAAATAGTACAGCACTGATAGAAACTTCCCAACAGTCTGTGCTGATCTGAAATGCTCTGGCAACTCTTTGCAAAAGGCACTTCATGCTGAGTATTTTTATGTCATTGCTTGCTTGCTGGTATCACCTGTGCTGAGCTAGCTGGACAAACCCAGATTGGCAGCTCCTCAGATGTGTTACCAGCTAATTTCTCACTGATCATTAGAAACAGAAAGTTAATTCTGCTGGGAATTTAGCCAGCTTTCTAGCTGTGTATTCATCCTTGGCATAACTAATTCTGTCTTTAGACATGTTTTTGAAACACTCACACGTTTTACCAACAGATAAGTAGATAAGAGACCAAAATGCTGAATGGGAATGAAAAAAAAAAAAAAAGCCATGTCAAAACAACAACAACAACAAAAATAGAATAATTAAAAGTGTTCCAAAAGGTTAAAGATGTGGACTGAAAAAGTCTCAGCCAAAAATATTTCTGAGGAATTTTAAAATGTATTTCTGTATTTCTTCTACTTGCCAAGAAAGCACGATCTTACTTCTCCAGCAAAATTGGTGTGCCCTTATCTTACTAGAGAAAGGGCCTCTCACCATGGCACAAAGCTGCTAGAGTTTCCCAGGACACAGGAACAAGATTTTCTCCACTTTTCCACTCCTCCACTGTAGCACTTTGCAGTCAATGCTTTGGGGTTTTGGCAGAACTCACGGGTTGCCCTAGTGTAGGATACTGGCTTCTATATTGCCAAGATACCTCATGGTAATTTTGGTCGCCCAGATTTCAGCTCTGTTGGGGATGAAAAAAGAGGCTGAATTTCCCACCGTCAGTCCCACAGATTCCTTCTCTCCCATTGGAAACGTCTGGGACATTACTGAGAAAAACACTGCAGTCTTTTGTTCAGGGGTTGGCAAAGGCAATGCTCCCCGCATTCCTTGCAGGGGGCTTTTTCCATGACTTTTTCATTGCTGTACACAAGTGCATACGGATACTTGGACACTCCGATGTAGGTCGCTCCAAAAGTAATGCCTGCTGTTGATTTCGATGGAAACTGCAGCTCTGCTGCCATCTGCTGGCACGACAACAAAACGTAATGGAGTATTTGTAGGAAGGTTCAGCCTCTGCTGCCGTACCACCAACAGTCACCTCTGATATCATGGGCATTCATCATTATCTGTCATCACAACACCTGAATGTACGGCCACTGACACAGATTGCTGACAAGGCCTACGATTAACCTGCAGCAATGAGGAAACCCATGAAGTCTACGTGGAAATGATAAAAGCTGACCAGGATAACTGCCAGCCAAGTTTCATGTTACAGATCGGTGCATCATTTCTGTATTTGGCAGGGTTGAGCAGTCGGCAGTTGGAAAACAAAGCACTGGATTTTGCAGTGTTAGTGAAAGAGTGAGATGTGAACAAATGAACCACTTGTCACGTACTGCCTTCTTCTGTAGCGACATTAAACTCTGCAGAAATACATTTTTCCTGTGTTTGCCTGTATTTGTGAGGAACCGGGGCAGAAAGAGAGCAGCGTCGGGCAGAGGGGATGAAAGATGGAACCCTGCTTTCTCGGGCTCTCCTGCTTGCAGGAGGCCGCCACCGCAACCGCGAAGAACGTCTGCTTTATCCAAGACACCGTCCCAGAGCGTTATGTGGAGACTTCCCACACTGCGGCACGTCCTCCGGCATCACCGCGAAGTGCGGACGCCTCGACCGCCGAGGTTCGCCGCTTCGGAGCCGTTCCCGCCAGAAGCGCAGCGACGGCCCGCGAGGCGCGGCGCGGTTCCGGCCGCTTCCCTCACTCACGGCTCCCCGAGGCGACGGAGCGGCCGCGCGGCTCTCGGCCGGGCGGCTCTCGCGAGAGCGGCCGACGCGGCGGGGACGTCGCCGGGGCTCGCCTGGAAAAAGCCTCGGGGGCGGAGCGGAGGCGGCGGGGCGCGAGGATCGCCCGGGCCGCTTTAACGAGGAGAAGCCGCGAGCCGCTCGGACGCGGGACCGCGCGGCGAGGGCGGCCGTCGGCGCCGCCGGGCGAGCGGTGAGTGCGCGGCTCCCGTTGACGGCCCGGCGGCCGCAGCTCCGGAGGCGCCGAGTGGCCGCGGCCGCGCCCGGCGGAAGGCTGACGCCGCAGCTGCGGAGCCCCGGGTGCTGCTGGGCGCCGGCAGACCGGGCGGCTTGTGGAGATGGAAACTGCGGGTTGTGTCGGTGAAAGACACGGAGAGCCTCAGCAAATTCAAGTGCGAGGTCTTGCACCTCTCTACTTTGCGCTGGTGAGACCTTACCTGGAGTCCTGTGTCCAGATGTGGAGCCCTCAGTACAGGAGAGACGTAGACCCGTTGGATTGTATTGAGTGGAGGGCCATAAAAATTATCCAAGGGGTGAAGCACCTCTCCTATGAGGACAGGCTGAAAGAGCTGGGGCTGCTCAGCCTGGAGAAGAGAAGGCTCTGAGGTGATTGTGGCATTTCAGTATCTCAGTGGGAGCTACAGGAACAAAGGTGATAGACTCTTTATCAGGGTCTGTTGTGATAGGACCAGGGGAAATGGTTTCAAGCTTAAAAAGGATGGATTTACGTTAGATATAAGGAAAAAGTTTTTTACAGTGAAGGTGGTAAGGCAGTGGAACAGATTGCCCAGAGATGTGGTGGATGCTGTGTCCCTAGTGACTTTCAAGGCAGTGTGCTGGATCAGACCCTGGGGAACCTGATGTAGATGTAAATGTCCCTGTTCATTGCAGAGGAGTTGGACTAGATGACTTCTAAAGGTCTGTTCCAACCCTAAGGATTTTATGATAAAAGACCTATACACACTCTCTTGGCCTTGATTTCTGTCTCTTGCCACTTATTCTTCCTTTCCTCCTGTCACTAATACAAACATCTCATTTGCTTTTCTCTATTTTGTTTCCATGTAATCTTCTGGTGTCTTCAGATGCCTTTCTTGCACTCAGTTTGTTTCCTACACAAAGGAAACCCACCCGTGACCCCTCCCTCCCCCACTCCTCGAACTTCTTTCCAGGCATTCCATTCCTAAACTTATTGGTATTCTGAACTCTCCTCTGATTTCATCATGGCAACAATCCATCCTCCATCCTTGACATCTCTAGAATTTCTCTCACTAAAGCCTTTGATGACTGCAGCTGAATCTCAGATCCACATCAGTATGCTTATCTTTTTCAAATTATCAGACACCTGCCTCACATTTAACCAGGCTTTTCTTACTGAATTCCTGCCCTTCCTCAGGGACTGTATCCTCTCTGAGCTTCTCTCATTATTCTCCAACTTTTTTTTTCAGTTTTGTTTTGGGGGGGGTGGGGTGGGAGCAAGACAACACCTTTAACTTCCTATGGGTTTTGGATAAATTTTTTGTCTCTATCCACGCTGTCTGTGGATAATTTTGTCAGAAAACAAAGTCAGTTCCAAATTCTGAGACAGAGAAGCAGATTAAAACTTGGTTTTCTCTCTTTGGCGCTCTCTTCCAAACATTCAGCAATCCACTCTATTTAGCTGTGACTAGAGGAAAACTCATTTTCTCTAGGCCACCTGGCAGCTTTGTGTCCTGTTTGTTCAGTCCTTAGTCACTGAGGTTATGGCCTGTGACTAGAGTGCTGCAGCAGTGTGACAACCAGAATAACAAATGGCCACAGAGTTGAATTAGGTAGAAACGAGTCAGTTTTGAAACGAGTGTCACAGTACCTTGAAGAACACCTACATGAAGATTTACTGTCATTAAAAACTAAGTATTTGACTCGGTTCTTCAGCATTTGTGTGCGTGCTGCATGGCCTGAATTCAGTGCTGTACAAAAGTTTCTGTTTGGCATAAAAGAGGTCTGGATCCTGTACTTTGCTACCCTAGTATCTCTGGTTCTGCTGGTACATCTCTTGTGCCTGGAGCTGGCTCTCCATCTAACTGAGGCATCATCTTTAACACTGAAAAAAACAAGCTCAAGGAAAAAAGGTTTTGGTGATGTGACATGACAATAGACAGCACAAATACAGACCAGCAGTAACAGAAGATATACGTGCTAGGTGTTGAATATAATTTGGAAACCAAGCCACAGATGAGAGGTCTTACTTGATTTGGTTTATTTTTGTTAATCAGAAAGTCAGTAGATGTAAACTACAGATGCATCATAGGGATATTCAGTCAGGTGATGCAACATGTATCTAATTGTTTTTTCATAATTACAATGATTAATAGATATTAGCATGATAATGACTCTCTTCCTAGCTTAAAATATGTTATCACTAAATTTGAAAATGGCACACTAATAAATAGGGCTTCTAAAAGAGGCGTGTTGGTAAAACCTTGTTTTATCTACTTGTTTTTCACTGTAATATCAATATATTGAAACCATTTGCACAGGGCCAAGTAATTGTGAGGGAATAAAACAGCATATGAGGTTATAATTACTATGTTAGGTAAAACAGAGCATTATCAGTCTTCATTGTTGTTGTTTTTTTTTTTCCCTTCCAATTACTTGATAGTCCAGGAAACTTTTCACAGCTGAGCCATTGTGTTTTCTTCAGAAGTTAGAAAGAAGATTGGCAGATTGATGTCCGTATTCAGAGATAATATATAAAAACAGTCTTCTGTGTTGGTTGTTTGAAAGAAAGTTGTTTCTTCATTAGAAATACTAGAAATGTAATAATTTGATTTGGTAGTTAGTTTTTCATCTGAATATTAAGTTCTGAGTAGAAAAGAAAATAGCACTAAGTTTAATTGCATGCTTTGAACAAGTTTTAACAACCTATACACTTTCTTAAATATCCCTCAGTAGTGTATGCTATTATTGTCCTTAGAAGCACTGGATGTCCTTGTTTTAATGGTTCAAAGCATGTGAAAAATCTTTATCTCGAAGAATATAACAACTGGGATTTTTTATTTGTACATGATAACACACTAAATTCTATCGCCTTTAATTAACTTGATGCCATAATTCACTGCTGCAGATCTGAATCCAAAGATTGCTGGGGCAATGCTTTCAGGGCCAAAACTTCAGCTAGACTGTTGTGTCTTTTGAAGGAATTATGCAGATCCTTCCTATTTGAGGGTCTAGCTTTTGGCTGTCATCTTATGAAGTCACTGCTTTCCATGGACTTCCTGGCATTCGCCTTAATCAAGAGTTGGTGAGGGATAAAAGCCCCTGGCTGATCTCATATCTGCACTTCTTGCATAACCATTGTAGTAAGTATCATCTTTAATCTAACATTGTGAAATGGTTTAATTTATAATGATTAAAAAGGTGCAAAAACACGTCAACCTTCACATACCTTTGGAAGATCATAGAATCATATAATGGCTTAGATTGGAAAGGACCTTACAGGCCCCCCCAGCCCCAACCCCTGCCATGTGCAGGGCTGCCCCCCACCAGCTCACCTGCCCAGGGCCCCATCCAGCCTGGCCTCGAGCGCCTCCAGGGATGGGGCACCACAGCTTCTCTGGGCAGCTGTGCCAGCGCCTCACCAACCTCTGGGTACAGCATTTCCTCCTAACATCTAACTTAAATTGCCCCCTTTTTAATTTAAAATCATTTCCCCCTGTCCTATTACTAGCAGACTGTGTAAAAACTTGTAAGCTCCCTTCAAGTACTGGGAGGCTGCAATCAGGCCTGCCCAGAGCCTTCTCTTCTCCAAGCTACACAAGCCCAGCTCCCTCAGCCTTTCTTCACAGGAAATGTTCTCCAGCCCTCTCATCATCTCCAAGGCCACCTCTGGACCTGCTTCAGCAGCTCCACATCCTTACTGTACTGGGATGCAGTACTCCAGATGGGGCCTCACAAGGACAGAGTAGAGGGGAGCAATAGCTCAGGTTGGGTAAAACCCAGCATCCTGGCCGAGAAGCAAGGATGTGTAAGCAGTGTGCTTACATGTATTTCTGAAGCTGTAGTTTGATTTTTATGGTGTATATATGTATGGGAAGAATGGCCTGAACCTTTGATTGATCACCTGAGGCGAGCAATAAGTCAGCCCTGGGAGCACAGGTGAAGGCAATTCAGCTGTGCTGCTGGAAGGAGTGGAGCCTGGCTGCACCTCTCCTAGTCCCATTTAAGAGCTGACTACCAGTGGGGAAGGATCTTTTTCTGGAGATCCCTTCTTTGGGGTTTTACAGCAAGCCCAGGTAAGCATAAGCACTCTATCTGTTCTTTCTTTGGTGTATGTAATAATCTGCTTAGCCAAACTCTCTTGTGTTTCGTAATTATAATGTCTGTGTATTCATTGATTATACAGTATAACTAAGGTTTTCTAGCATGTGTTCACTGCAGTTGGGAATTATCTAGGGCAAACACGAAAACCTGGCAAACTGTAGTATTGTGGAATAAAGAGAAATCCTGCAGTAGAACAACTTGCAAGCAGAGGCATCTAAGCAGAGAACTAATTGCTTAATAGTATATTTTATCGTTTGTTTTCTTGAAAGCAAGAAGGCAAAGTGGAAGTGAAGAAGTAAGAATGGACATCATGAAAACATCAGTAAGAATTTCTGTTCTAAAAGTAAGCTAGAGAAGTAGTCTGTAAATACTTACAATTCCACATTTCTCTAATCATAAATTATTTTTGTTGAGTTCCTATATTCAAGTTTATTTAAATAAGAGGTTGGCATAATCTCTGTTTATGCTTGTGTGTGCATAGCAGTATATTTGGAGATGCTCAGGTAGTAGAAAATGGTCAGTAACTCTGTCACTCTGTTACAGCAAGAAAGAATTTAAAACATCCCTATGATATTATAGAAATAGCTAGTCAAAAATGGATTTTTTTGGTTCCCAGTCCTTGCCAATACATTTCTCTGGTCTTGAGTCAACAGGTGGGTTGTTCATTACAAGATGAAGAAAATCCAGCAGAACTGTGTGGAGCACTGAGGGCATAGCAAAATAATGGATTGTCAGTACCAGATGGATGTATGTATTTCTTAAAATTCCCATGTTTTTATGTAACAGTGTAGATGGCTCTACTTATCTTGTCCTTAGTGCACTTCAAATACTTTGATTCCAGCCTGTTCTGACTTCCTTGTCAGTACCAACTGGGGTACAAATCATCTCACTTGACATCAAACCTGTAACCGTTAGGTGTGAAGTTAAGCTGGCTGAAGATCAGATTTGGCTGCTATGGACGTTCTAAGTGCATCTACAGAGGAAGCTTAATCTTTCCCATCCCAGATGGCTGTCTTGAAAGGGTATGGATTGCTATCCTTAATCACTGCTTTCTCTTTGCTGAATATATAGGGAATGTAAATACTAACTTAAGATAGTATGTCTAATTTTTGGATGGCTGATTCTAGAGAGCAGAAATTCTATTTTAAGGAGGCACACAAATCCTTCCATGCGGTACTGTTCTTTCTGGGATGTGGTGTCTTATGTACTTTGAGGAAGATAACAATTTAACTGCTCTGTCCTGTACTCTTGGTGTATTTGTTTGGTGCTGGGGGAGTACTGGTCCATTAGGATCCTGGTATGAAAGGCACTCAGAGTCTGTAAGGTACCATTTGACCTGCTGTTTATTAGATCGAATGCTATAAGGACAGAATAATAAATAACTGATGTCCCTTTAGATGCTAAGAACCCCAAGTTATGCAGCACCGAAGAAGCATCTGATCCATGCTCAACACTATGCAGACCCCTTATTTGAAGGGGTACTCCCACTTGGATAATTTCCCAACATGCCAGCTTTTTGCTGTACTTGTAGACAAAGGCAGGATAACCCAAGTGGCATAATCACTGGTACTAAATGGGAGCTGGAGTTTTTGTGAAGGAAACTTAAAACTTGATTGCAGTACTGAATCAACAGGTGAGAATGATGCCTAGAGCAGAGATCCACAGCAGTTCTAGCTGTTCGGTTATGTTCACTTGTAGCCTTTAATGTCAGGAAAGGAGTTGAGCACTGAGCTGTGTATGCTCTGTGTTGCTGAGGGTTGCAGTGTGACTTATTGAGTCAAACTGCCATCTCTTCCTGGAAGGCAGGTTCCATTTAAGACACTTTTGTGGCTCACACTCCAGATTATGCAGATGCACGTTTCAAGGTTGTGAATGACTGGCTCTGGGTCTTCTGAAATGCTCCTTTCCTACCTATCTACTTCAACAGGTAAATAGTTTTGTGTCAAGTTAAAGATCAGAGGGCATTATTCTACCTGATCGTATTTGTGGCTTGGAGACCATCATTATGGCAGATTTCCTGCTCTGAAGAGTACTGCTATGGCATTTAGCTAAGAAACAGAAAATCTGTTGAAAAGATAGACCTCTTCTGTTACTGAGGCTTACTGTCTAGAAGTGCTTTTTTTGGGAGAGCAATTTGAAGGAAATTGTCCTGGGAGCTTGAGACATGTCTAACTGTAGACAGAGCTGTTCAGATCTGTTTCCAGCCACCACAGAGCCAACAAGAAAGCTGCCCCAACTCCTCTGTAGAGGTCTTATGTGACTGATGATGGGGCAAGGCCAGGGCCTCCTTCTGTTACCTATCCCCCTGTCAAGGAAGAAGCATTGCTGCACTTGTGTTTTCCAGAAGAGGTGACAAGCCTTGGCAGTGTGATGTCTGGGATGCTAGCAAGGGAGTCAAGCTGGCCCTAAGAAAAAGTGAAAAAGCATCTGGATGTAAATATTGCCTTCATAACCTGGGATTCCCCTATTGCATCTGTTTGCAGAGGGACTGGGCTTTTTCTTGGTGATGGACTGACAGATTAATGAAGAAGATTCAGTATGGATCAGATAGATAGAATTGGAGCTGGAGGTCTCAGCAGCAGTATGAGATGCCTAAACAGTGTCATCCTATGAACTCAGAAGGCTCAGGGTGCATTACAGTCATACATGAATTCATGGAGTTCAGTAAAAGACTCATGGTAGGAGTTGCATGGTCAAGGCATTTGTCTTTTGATCTGAAATATGCTGCATTTAACACACTACTCAAACTGATGGTGTGGGGCCAGAGCAATGGAAATCTGTGTCCTAATATGCAATTAAGTCATATTATGGGCCTTGCAGACAAGTTTAATGTCAAATTATTATTATTTGGAAGAGAATATCAGTGTACAGCATGGCAAACACAGATGAATGAAAGGATTTTCATTTGTAATTGGCTTAAGCTAATTTCTTTTCTATTAGCATCTCCTCTACCAAGATTTAATAGCAATCAGAGGGCTGAGGAGGCTTCCCATGCTCTTCAGCTGCAGTAGCATGTGCAGTGTCAATTTACTGGATCAGTAGGTGAAGTCTGTGCCCTTTATCTCAAATCCCTGGGCACTGCCTGCCTTTTAACTACATTTCTGTCTTTTCATCTGATGTTCCTCCCCTTGTTTACAGATTCTTGATTTTTACCTTGGTAATCCAGTTTGGCTTGAAACTTTATTCTGGACGATGAGCTTTAATCTCTTACTAAGTTAACAAGAAAGCAGGCATGGTTTTAGGTTTGCTCAAAGAAAGCTTAGCAGTGATTATGTGGGGACGTTTTAGAAGTCAAAGGTCTAGTTTCATTTGATTCTGTTTTCTGTATTGTTTGCCATCTCTATCTTAATGTTTGGTGGCATAGCTAACTTCATCTCCCCAGCGTCACCGATTCATTCCTAAGTTTGTTGCTTGGATGAATCTCAGCTGTATTCACTCCTCTCTGTGCCTTATTCTCAGATTTGGTCGTTTCCTCTTTTTTTTTTTTTTCCCCAGGCATTTATTGAAGTGCAACCTTTTCCATGTAGTCCTCTTTTTCCTTTGGTGTCCAGACAGTACTACCTCCTCTTCATCCTGAGCTGATGAGATTTATTGCCACCCTGCTTCAATCTGATCAGGCAGTCAAGAATTTCTTGCTGTTGATGGAATTGTTAAAACTTTCCCAACTGTGCTTTTTAAGAGTTTCCAGTCTCTTGAGTTTACTGTGGCAAGATCAAGGTTCTCAGAATTCTTGTATGCCTATTCATTATGAGTAAAAACAATGTTTTTCATCTGTCAACTGAAGACATGCTCAGAGTGCTAAGTAAACATGCTACAACAAACAGCCAGAAGGCTAAGCCTTTAAAATCCCCTTCATTTGCTGTGATTTGTGACTGTTGTCTTTCATTTTTTGAGTTTTGTAGGAGTTGTATCTAACCCGCTTACCCTGTGGCATTCATTCAGATGTTGTACAGGTCAGAGCTGAAGTCTGCATTTGTGCGTTTGAGATTTGCTGTAGTTGGAGTCTAGCTTTAATATATTGATTCACTGGATGAAGGACTGATTCAGCCTTGATGTGACTGTTAAACTGCAGTAGATAGAGACCTTGACCGCAGCTTGCCCAGCCTTGAACTTGGCCGTCATGATCACTTGGGCACTCCTCCTGGAAAGCTGCTGAGTATAAACTTAGCCTGAGAAGATGAATCTGTTAAATTATGTAACTTCTAACAGATGGACTTGCTTGAACACAGAAGTCTCTGTTATTCTATGGAAAATGCCTTTAGAATTGAGGAAGAATGTATGAAAAGGAAAAATATGCAAAATTTGCATTTTCTTTGGCTATGGGATACTCAGTGCAACTTAACAGTTACGGTTGGCATGTAAGTAATGTGAGATGAGATGAAGCTTCTTTTTGAATCTGAAGTTTTCAAAACTTCAGAGATGACGTAGATGCTATTGCAAAATAGCATAGTGGTTACAAGTGACGTGCTTTTGTACCCATATAACAAGCAGAAAAGATTGTGTATTATTTAGAATAATTTAGAATAATTCAAATAGAATTAGAAAAAATCCTTTATGTAAGCAAGAATGAATTTGGTATTCCAAGCACTATCGTTCATGGAAACTTGTCAGTGCTCATGTATCATAGATATCTACTGGGATACTTACAAATACATGCACTTAGGTACAAGACCTAATATTTGCAAACTAATGAAGATCATTTAGTTCAGACACTGAAACTAGCAAAAAAGAATAACCTGAATAAAATAAAATAACCCCACAATTATCAACTGCTAGGATTCTGATAGGCTTTTGTAACAAGTCTTTGTCTCGGATACTAAAAATACCTTTGGAAAAGACAGATGGGGAGCTTTCTGACTGGTTTTGTGAGAACAGTCAAAATGTGCTCTGAAAAGGAATTTCCTCCTGTATGACCTGATGCACTGATGTGTGTCCAAGCTGCAGCTCATTTCACAAGTGTTGCTGGGCTTGTTAATGGTGCGTTGAGAGAGCTTTTCCTTATCTGAAACCGCTCATTAATGACACAAAGGCTCTAAATAACCTTAATTGGTTTCAAATACCTATATGCTGAACAAACTCAATTACATAAATTTGATTTCTCTTCATTCTTTGGAGATAATTTGATAGGAAAATCTTCATCTTAGCTAAAATGATCCCATTTACTCCTGCTAGTATAGATAGGTATTGCTGTCCACATTTCTTAAATAATCACAGATTTTTGTAAATTGCTTAGTTAGTCGGGATAAGACAGCTGTTACGTTCCCCAGACTGGCTCATATTGCATTGTATACATTACTGTTTTTGAAACATTGCCTATACCTCTGCTGACAGCACTTTCATATCTTCAAGATTAACCTTCTATTGAGTACAGTGATACCATGGTTTTCATATTGCTTTACCCCAGCCTATGCACATCTGATTGCTGTTGTCGGTTCTTCCTTGTATAGGTTTGATTTCAGACATCTTGACAGTATTGACCTGTATTAAATTGTATAAAACCTTTTGCTTGGAGAGTAATAAATGACTTTACCCCGGAAAGAACAGAAATATTCCTTCCCTCCTTCCTTCCTCCCTCACTTACTGCTTTGGCTTATTGTTGGAAATGCAAAACTCCTAGAGATCTTATTTCAAGTGTTTCAAATATTCTCTACAATACTTGTCATTAATTTCTGTTACTGCTTTTTTGCCCACATTCTATTTATTATATGGAGCTGGCCTCAGTATGAACCTTGAGAGGTTACCATCCAGGAGCATTAAAGAGATTTAGATCCCTTAATGTTCAATGCATTAAAAACTATTTTATGATATGGCAATTAAAAATGACATGCTGTAGAAAGTAAGAGGATCCCACAGAGTATGTTACAGGTATGGCTCAGCAGAAAATGAGCAGTATGTCCAACTTCTCCCCTTGGCCTCTTCTTATCTCATAAAAACTTTCAAAACATAAAGGAAACAGTACAGATCTCTACTGGGTTGAAGGATGATGTTTTGTTGCAGGATGGAAAGTTGCAAGTTATTAGAAAGAAATGACCATTGAAAGTGGTCAATTTATGGTGCAGGAAATCTAATTTCTGGAGCTGTGTGTGCATGTATGTTCTCACTTCATCACTGTTTCCAGATGATGGGGCTACAAACTCAGGCAGTAACCATCGTCAGTCATCATTAGTCTCAAAGTTCAGATCTTCTTTCTGACTTTCTAGAGATCATTTGAGATGTTTGTAGCAATGGTCATGGCATTCTCTGTTTGGCTGCAGCTCTGACTAAATGGAATAGAATGATGAAGGAGAACATAGAAGCTGATATTCCCTGGGCAAACCTGCATGCCAAATGTACCTTTCGCAGAAAAAGATGTAATGTTTTAGAGCTCAGGAGAGCCGTAGCCACACGCTGCAGGCATATTTGATGAGCTTGCATTCCCCTTCTGTTGAATCAAAAATCTGGGCTAAGCAGGAACTTTGTAGGGAAAAGAAGATAGAACGTGTTCCTTTCCAGGCTCGCTTGGGAAATGTCAGGTCTTTCTAAAGGCACCATTCAGCCACCGGCCTTTTTTGCCAAAAAGATAACAAGACAGCCAGCACTGCAGAACTGAGTATTCTCCATGTATTTACTCATAGCCTGAAATAGACTATGGCAGTTGTCTTTAAGATCATCAGTATACAGTTAAGAAGTGAGCAGCTGACAAAGGTAAGGGCATACCAATGAGTCTTTCCATTATGAAAGATTTTCATGTAGACCTTAACTCTAAGTATTAAAGATTGATCACAGTCACAAATCCCATCTTTCATCCCAAACCTATTAAGCTATTGCAAATTGACCTTATCTGAGCCCTGTTCTTTTTCCTTTTTTTAACTTAACTGCTTATTATGTATTCATTTTATGTATCTCTTATTTTTGCCTTGCCTCGAGCTGGAAGTCACTTTAAGAAAGCCATCTAAAAAAACTCTCTATATCTCTATTTAGTATGTAAGTAAATCTTGGTGTGAATTGTAGTGTATGCGTATCTTTGGTTCATCTCCTGTACTACATAATGTGGCAGTATGGCTTTACTCTTTCCAAAACAGTATGCCTTCTCAGAAAGCACTTCACTGACAGCTGAAGCTGTTCCTGTGGTTTTGAAATGTCAGGGGGATAAGAAATGCCATGTGGCAGCAGCAGCTGTGCTGGCTGCATCTCCTCTGTTGTCTGGGGGAACATCTGATAAGGTGCCCATCTTGCACCTTATCTGTGGCTGCAGTGGAATGTGTAGCAAGGCAGAAGCGAAAGACTTGAGCTTTGCAGCTGTGAAGAAAACCTACAAAATAAGACAGTTACTCACAGCTTGAGGTAAAAGTGACAGATGTGAATAATGAAGAAGTCCGTGTAATATCTAACCTTCTTCCTCATCTTCCTCAAAGCAGAGATTCACTGTCAGACAGGCTGCTTCAGACATTGATCTCGTATTATCACACATCTGGAGCAATGACAGCCTTTGCTTACTGCTTACAGGGAGACCTCTAGGGTAAATGCACACACAAGTGTACAAGGAGAGTTAGCAGTTGTCACTCTTCCCAAATGCACTGTGATATGGGATGTGTTCAAGGTAACAGACTTGCTGGAGGGGCAGATTTCCTTGCAGCCTTATAGGAAACCTGAGAGCTCAGTGCAGAACTCTATGATAAAACACCCGTAGTAAAATCTATTTGAGAGGTGAATCCTCCTGGTTTCCATGAAGTTTGGGACTCCCTAATAATGAAATTAAAATTCGCACGATTGGAAATCATGTTTGGTTCTTTTGATCCCACTGGACTTTAGTTTTAATATTTACCTTCCTGCCTATTGGGGTACTTGAGTAATTTTAATCTGCCACAATATTATGCAGCTCCTCTCTTTAACAGAGTGGTGTGGGTTGTTACCAACTTGGCTGAGGGAGCTGGCATTGTTCAATCTGCTGAAGAGGAAGCTCAGGGGAGATGTTATAGCTCTCTCTACCTACCTGAAGGGAAGTTGTAGCCAGCTGGTCTCGGCCTCTTCTCCCACGTAACTAGTGACACGACTAGAGGAAATGGCCTCGAGTTGCACCAGGGGAGCTTCAGGTTGGACATTAGGAAATAGTACTTCTCTGAAAGAGTGGGCAGGCACTGGAATGGGCTGCCCAGGGAGGTGGTGGAGTCACCGACCCAGGAGGCATTCAAGGAACGTTCAGATGTTGTGTTGAGGGACGTGGTTTAGTGAGAAATATTGGTGATGATCTTGCAGGTCTTTTCCGACCTCGGTGATTCTATGATAGCAGGAGAAATAGTTATTGCATATCCTTTTTTTTTTTTTCCTATTCTTCGTCACTTTGTATTTGGGCTGCTGCTTGGGATCTGCTCAGGATCACAGATTATCTTAGATACTTTTGATCTATAATGATGAAAATAAGAATGCAGATGGGGTGTATTTTAATATTAGCTTTTGGGTGAATACCAAAGATGTAGAAAGGGATTAGAAATATTTTGATGGAGAGAGATAAAAAAAAATCTAGTGGAGATTGTAGTGATTGAATTGTCTTTCCTTCTTCATGTATTGAATTTGTTAATAGAGAAAGTGCTCTTTAAGATCAAACAAAGGTGACAAATTTTAATTAAATCATGTCTTTATGGATTTTTTTTCCTGTTCATATACAGTCATCTAAAAATGTTGTAAAGAAGACTGCAACATTTCAGAGGAAGAGTGAGATTCAATTTCCAGTTGATTGCTTTCCTGAACATAGGTGTCCTCATGTCGGTGTGCACATGGAGCTAGGAACTTGGCTCAGTTCCCCACATGCAGGCACTGATGAAAGTTGAGGTGCTCTGGGGTGCTCCTTGTTTCCTGCTGCTGGCACAGACGAGTCTGGGTGTCTCTGAAGCTGCCTGTCACGTTCAGCAGTCCTGTATGTGCTGAACTGCAGCACAGTTCTGTGTACTTTTAAGGCCATGCTGTTGGATAAGGTGATGAGAGCACTTGACCAGTATAGGGCAGTGCAGGAACACGGGATTCAGTATTGTCTTGAGACTTTGGAGAGGAGAAATAAGATTCAGCTACAAACAGGTTCCGAACTGGGAAAGGGTCTTCCATCCCAGACAGATCCTGCTGATGAACTGCTCAGCATAGAGTTGCCTCCTGCTCCTCAGTGAGGAAACATCAACAAGAGCAAAGCTGAAAGCCTCGTGATCAGGGACTTTGCCTGAAAGAGAGTTAAATGTGGCTCTAATTCTTAGTCTGAAAACCATATCAACAATTTATTCAATTACTGTTTATAGTAGAAGTTTATAGTAGAAGTAGCTACACAAGCTTACAACCTATACAGGCTCCAAGAATGCCTTCTATTTATGTGCAGTTTTTGTTTGTTTTCCCCTTGATCTCCAGATGGGTTCTTCATTTGTTCACATGAGAAAAAAATGAACAGAAGTAGAGAGGTGTGAATTGAGTGTGTGTGTATACTTTTACATCTGTTCCTTGTGCTTCGCATGCTCTATAGGAACGTAGGTGACCTGGATGCAAACTCCATAAGGCTGTGGGGGAAACTTAAATATATCCCTACTCCCTGGGTGGCAATTAAGTATTTGTTATCTTACAGAAGGAGGCTGTGTATGAACTGAGATGCCTGTCAATTTCTAATGACATTTCTGTAAGTCTTGTGGTGAAAATGGTGAAGACAGATGAAAGGCAAGTAGGTTGGTTTATTAAATGATCATTCTTCACATTGAATAGCAATTTCATGCACTCTGAATCCAAGTATTAGAGCCTCTTGTTGTTTTGTAACTTGATCACAGCACAGTAACTCCTAAGCTAATTTCTTAAAGGCTCATCTGTAGTCTCAGCTGATTATCTTCCAGCAGTGAAATGTTTGGGATGGAAAACAGCAGCAAATGTAGATCACTGATTTATTTTATTGCAGCCATTATGTCAACCCTTGGAGGACTTACAAGCAAATTCTGTTTTCCATGTATTCAAGCTAGAGTAAACCTTTGCTCCAACAGTACTAAATGTAACTATCTGAAATGTTTTGTAGTGTATCAGTAGTTAAGAGTGAGCACCCTATTCAGAGTCACTGAAGTCAAAGACTTGCAGGTAGCTGTCAGAGCTGAAGACAAGTGGCTCTGTGGGCATGTTGCATAGCCACGGTCCTGCATGCATCCCTACTGGTGGACGGGCTGTCGAAGTGCCCTGTGGTTCCCTTTCAGCCTCTGCACTTTTCTTCTCAGGGAATCAGAGTAAGAGATCAAAGGCAGAGAGAAGGTGCACAGTGTTTTGCCCACCTGTATTTTCTGGAGAAGTGCCTTCAGATGTCTTGGCACAAGTTTTTCCCTAATGATTTCGTAGGGCTTTGCACGTGGCTGCAGACTAGCACTGTTTGAACACACAACATAAAGGTAATGTAGGTGCCCTGCTCACAAAGAATCAAAATTGTTTCTGACAGATTCTTGGAGATACCAGGCAAAGCATTCACAGTTGGACCAGTAATCATAGCAAGAAAAATTGTGCTCCCCCAACTGTTGAAGGGGCTCTATGGCTACACAGCACTCCTTCTCAGGAAGCAGCCTAGTTCCAAGAGATAATCTCTTGTTGTGGTCTTATGATTTTTGGTCAGTATTCCACATCATAACATCACACTGTACTGGGAGTTAAAGGGTTAGTACTGCAGCTCAGTGGCTTGTCAGCATTTCTGGTTTCCTGGTCTCAGAAGAAAAGAGTGAGCTACAACTCCCAAAAGACTTCATTGTTCCATTTCCATTCGAACAAAAAGATAAAACTGGCGGAGTCTCAAGACTGCCTCTCTTTGCTCTCTGTGCTCCTGGCTGTCTCTCCTATAGCATTAGAGTAAGGAATGCAGTTTTGTAAACTCTCTCCTGTTTTATTTGAGTTATTAACTCCAGATCCCATCGTATTCTATTATCTCACATTCCGCCACTGTATTTTTTAAATGAAGTTTTTCCCTTAGTTCACTGCTGCTGGTTTTCTTGCCTCTTCCCCCACCCTTTTGTCTTCCCAGTCCGTAGATCCCTTAGCTCCCTGTCACCAAACCTGGCCAAGCTACGACAACATCCTTCAGTGACTGGCCCTTACATGAGCCCAGGCTAACAGAAGGGGACTTATTTTCTGGAGAACATTTTTGTCCTTTTGTTTTTCTTCTAAAACTGTGCAAGCTTTGGGTAGCAGTGTCATGGTAGGGAAAGGAGAACGTGTGGACTTAGCAACAGGTAGGACATACTGCCACCTGCAGAGCCTGAGTTGACTTCAGACAGAGCACAGAGGGCACCTGAAGAATGGGGGATAGGGCATAATGGATATACCTCATCTTACTAGAGGATCATTAGATGAGGTAACTGGAGGTAAAAGGTAAAGGAGTTTACACTAGACAGCAGGGATTTATCTGAGCATCAGCTTAGTAAGGGCTGTGCAGAATATCTCATCGTGCCAACCTAGCTTCTCCCCATCTCACTTTTGAGCACTGCACAGACTTTTTGACGTGCTGTACTTTCTGACGTGGTGGGACTCAGTAGTCAGGAACCAGAGGAGATAGACCATACCCTCTCAGCCCACCTGGAGGGTTTGGTTTGGAAATGTCTTGGGCTGATGCAAGCGAACAAATCAGGAAATAATTTTTGCTGCTGTATTTTCAGTTAGTGAGCAGGTGTAGCTTGTGAGCTCTCAGGGCCAAATCAGAGAGTATTCAGGAAAAGCAGCATTACCTTTAGACTGAGGGTGGAACCACTGATGTGATGAAGTTCTGAAGTGTGGTCTAAACTACTTAAAGTAAACTCCAGATTGAATGAATATAGCTTCACATGAAAAATGAAGCTGTGTAAATGCTTACAACACGACAGTCTTGAAAAATACAGGTCTCTAGGTGTTAGATTCTTATATCCTATTGGGGAAAGAAGTTGTGTGATTCCTAATGATTTCATCTGGGAGCACCCAAAGGTACAAGAAGAGTAATTTCAGAGAATTTCAATTGGAATCACAGATTCTGGAAGGGCACCTTTGGAGATGTTCTAGTCCACTGCTTGCTCAGGCAGGGTGTTGCTCGCAGACGTGTCCAATTGGGCTTGAGCATCTCCAGAAATTCCATCACCTCTCTGGGCAATCTGTTCCAGTGTTTGACTTCTCCTGGAGTAAAACGGTTGTTTTTTTGTTTTGTTTTTCCTATTTATATAGACTTTCACAGGTGTTCACTTTGTGTTCATCACTTGTTATCCTGTCACTGGGCAGAATCTGGCTTCCTCTTCTTCATTCCTTCCTATCAAGAATTTATATCATCAACAAGATCCCCCTAAGCCTCTTCTTTTCCAGGCTGAACAGTCTCAGTTCTTTCAGCTTCTCTTCATGTCACATTATCCTCTTCCTTTGTTATTTTTGTGCCCCTTCACTGCACCTGCTGCAGTAGCTTCCTGTCTCATACCAGTAAGCCCAGAGCTCCAGATGTATCGCACCAGGACTGAGTACAGGAGAGGGAATTCCTCTGCTGACCTGCTGTCAATGCCTTGCCTAACGCGACTCTGGAGGTCGCTGACCTCCTCTGCTGTGAAGGCACAGTATTGGCTTGTGGTCAGCTTTTTGTCCTGCAGAACCCAGATTCCTTTCTGTAGTGCTTCTCCTCATCCTGTCATGATGTACTGGGGAGTCATTCCTTGACAGACACAGGACTTTGCATTTCTTCTTGTTGAATATCACATGATTCTTTTCAGCCTAATACTGCAGCCAATCCAGCTCCCTTTGAATGGCAGCACACTCAACTAGTGCCTCAGCAGCAATGTTGTACCATCTGCAAACTTGATGAGAGTGCACTTTGTCCAGACGTTCAGGTCATTAATGAAGATAGACAATGTTGGCCCTGATGTTGTCCCCTGGCATACTTGTGGTGGTTTCAAGATTTCTGCTATTGGTATTCCACATCATAGCATCAGGTAATGCACGGGGAGTTAAAGAGTTAAGGCTTCAGTTCCATGGATTGTTGATAGTTCCAGGTACATTTCACAGAAGAGAAAGAATGAACTGTATCTCCCAGAATACTTCACTGTTCCATTTCCATTTTCTGTTTAAAGGGAAAGAGAAAACTGGGAGTCATGAGACTTCTTTTTCTGCTTGGCTCTGCAGTGTATGCTCCCTAGCTGTCTCACCTTCAACATTAGAGTAAGGCCTTTGGTTTTGGACAATCTCTTGTTTAGTTTATTAGCTACAATTCCAATTGTATTGTGTTCTATTGCATTCTCTCACACTGTGCTCTAATATTTAGTGAATTAATTTTCTCCTTTAGCTCGTTGCTGCTGTTTTGTTTTTAGACCCATCTCAGGGTCCCTCTGTGCCATTTAGTCAAGGAACCAGGTCAAATCAGGCCAGAACTGTGACAGTGCTGTATCTGAATAACTGGGTAAAAGGCACGAGGTGCACTGAGTAGGACTTCTGCTCCACCATACGTTTTTGTTGAGTTTGTAATATAGAGCTGGTTGTATGGAAGTGGAGCTTAATTGTAACTTTCCTAAAATCAGAATGCTGTAATGTTGTAATTCCAAAGATGTTCACTATATGTTTCCCATTTACAAGTATTTATAGCTGACCTACTGTTACTGAATCCTTGCTAATTTTGTATTTACTTTTATTCTTTGAGAGACTTAACTGTGTGGTGAGAAGATGAAAAATTCATTGTACTCTGCAGAGAAGAAAGACAATTTTCTTTGTATGAATGGCAGAACAGCCCCATGGCAAGACTTGTAGGGTGAGTTAATACCTTTTTCTGGAGTAACTGAAAAAAATAGAGAAGACATGAAAGCTGCTTGCAGTTCTGAAATGGGGGATGTATGGAGAATAATTAGTATTGACCTCCAAAGGTAAATCCAGACTGAGAACAGTTGTAATGACTGCAACTGCACAATGTTGCTCAGTTAAGGAAAAATTAAATGTAACGCAGTGGAGAAGAGGAGAAAGAAATGAAGAGTTTAGTGTTCAGATCACATACACGGAGCCAAAAATTTCCATATATCACGTGTGAGATGCCTCTGCTAAGTGAAAAAGCATCATTGATTTTTACCCCTACAGACTGTAGCACCATGAATTTCTACCAAACGCTGTGAGTATGCTTGCTTCATCTCATTTTTTCCACTCTCTGTGAAGACTAGTGGGGTAAGAATCCTCCACAAGGGAAACACTGGGGCAGAAGTACTAAGAGAATCTGCTGGGAAAAGGTGAAAAGGAGTTGGGGGGTGTTGTCTGTAAGAGTGGATGTGATGATGCCCCAAATTGCAGGTGTATTTTGGATGTTGGCAGCAGTGTTTTCTTTGCGTAACTCTGCTTCATGGTATGAGTGGTGAGAGGCAGTCAGAAAGCTCACCTGGCTGTCTGCTCAACAGGGATCACACTGAACCTCTATTTCAGTAGCGAAAGAATGGTGAATATATGATGCCTGACTGTCTGCTAGCAGACACTCACATAAGTGTTTCCATGTGTTAAAGTGGGATTGTTCATGTACATGAATACATCTTTGAAGGATTCACTCTTTAGCAACGTCATCTTTTTCACTTTAGAAGATTTTAATGTGACTGTTGTACTTTCTTGAAAAGACAAATAGTTATTTTACTGTAGTATTCTTTTCTTCTACATGTTTTTAGTTAAGTTTTACATAAACTGCTTTACATATGTGATTTTTTGAGACCTTTTATGCTTCTCTTACTGTATGATTGTCAATTTCTATAATGACTTTTTAATTTGTAATACATTCTGCTGTCTTTCATGGTTTTTGTCTTTTCCTTTTGCAGAAATTGCTGACCTTCACACAATCACCTTTCATCCATACTCTGTTCTCATCAAAGTTAGTATAACCACAAGCTTTAGGCTTCTTTTTCGCTTTACTCTTTCTCATCTATCATATATGAGCTGCATTTAAGCTACAGCCAACAGTACCTCCTTGCAGGTCCACGCACTGGAGATAACGGAGGTCCTTGCTGTGAAGAAAGGGGAATAGAGATGCAAGGGAATGATGGAGCTGAAAAGAAGTACAGTAAGAGACTTTGGCAAACTTTTTTCACAGGACAATGATTGATCAGTTTGCTCTCTTCTATTTATGAATCATCTGGAAGTGGGCTTTGCCACAGTGTATGCTCAATGTGTGAGTTGCTTTTGAGTTAATTACTATGACTATCAGCCTTTCTATTAATTTGTAAAGTGTAATAATCCAAATCACCTGTGTGATGTCTTTTCCTTGGTTCAGAGATTCATTAATCCCACAAATGGCTTTCAATATAAATGTGAGTACGTTGATATAACTTTCTGTTCACAAATCTATGTTCAGAGAATAGAAGTAGTCCTATCTTAATTTTTTTCGGCTTACAAACTGCCATAGAGTGAGCTTTCAAATTTACATGAAAAGAACATGAACAATGTGTTGAAGAATTTACAGACATACAGATATCATTGTGCAATATTTGCCCACGTTTAAAGTGTTTGTATAAGTATCAAACATGAGGAAGAATCAGAAACTCATTAACAGAATTTCATGTACGTTTAATGCAAACACTATCTACTAAAGTCTCCAATTAGGAAAGCATAACATGGTTAATGTATGTGACTCAGCTGAATCCCAGTGTTAAACGTGCTGTGATTAAGTAATGGATGGCTTTTGGGAAATGAATTGATGGTCTCAGGCTTGTTCCTGCTGGACAGTTATCACTGTCATACAAATGAAATTGTTATCCTATTGCTTTACGAGCTAAGGAGAAGGATAATGAACAGGATAGATAAAGCAGCAGAACTATTCCTTGTCCTTAAAACATTTAAGTGGCATTTAATCATCTGGATGATGTGGTAGTAACTTATATTGCCACTGGTCTCTCTGAAATCTTTGTGGCAAAAAATATAACTTCCAAGGTCTCTAAATCTTTCTTATCAGTGACATCTCAGATGTAAATGTTCACGCAGGTTCCTACATCAGGTTGCTTTTTACTGTCAGAATTTTACACAGAATGTTTTCTAAAAGCTTTACTACTTACTGGGAAATGAGTCCTCACGTGGAAGGAACCCAACCCTTGAAAACCAAAATGTTGGTTATAATAAAGCAAAATAACAATATGCAGTAATGCAACATTAATTAAATAACTTTTCTCGGGGAAAAAGTTCATAAGGTACTTTTCATCAGCTCACAAATGTTCAAGAGGAGTCCATTCTGTTAAAAAGAGCTCAGATACTTCCAGTACTTAAAGCTGAAGATACATATTATGAAGTATGAAATGTCAGGAGATGCCTTAAGGTACCGTCTACTCCATCAGTGCCTAGAAAGACAGGATCAACCACAGATGTATATCATTCTTTACCACTGTCTAACTTGTTATTGAAACTCTCAGATGACGTAGATCCTGTTTGTTGAACCAACAGTACATCTCATTGTTTAATTAGCTCTGTTTATTCTTCCTCATGTCTGCTAGGATTCTTCTGTACTTCAGTTTAAGCCATGTTTTGTCTTACTGTCAATGGATTTATGTAATCCATACGTAATATGTATGTATGATGCCATGGGCTTCTCCTGCCCTATTCCCTACAAGGCTTTCTCCTCTCTATCGTGTAAGCCAGTTGTGAAGATTCTCTTTAAATCCTAATGATTAATATTTTTCTTTTTCATCTTTATTATTTAGTCGGTCTTCAAGGAATTGAGAAAATGACAACATGGCATAGAACTGTGGCTTAAACTCTCTTCTAACAGCTGTCACTAAACCAGCCATCTGTACAGTATCTGTAAGGATTCCTAAATATTCGTTTTTCTCTGTTTTTTGTTTTAGAAAAGATGATGGCTGTACCACGAGACACAAAGGACCCGAGAAAAGATGAAACAAAGGTCACTCATCCCTGGGCCCTGCAAACAGTGCAAGGCAAGAAACTCTTACCATCCCGAAGGCCCGTTGTTGTGCACACCACTGATGAATCATCAAATATCCAGTGTGGAACCCTGCAGATACCAGTAAGGTGTGCCAATTAACAGAGTAATGATGTAGATTGCTCTTACTCATAATAGGCCATTAATTTTCTGGTAACTCATAATACAAATAAGACAGTAGCTATCCAAGCATCCCAGTCACCTCAATTTCATGTAGTAGTTTCCCTCCAATGATTTTCTTCCCAGTGGGAAACTGTCCTCATGGATTATTATAAAACCATTTTTCTTGTCTTTCATGCCCCCTCTGCTTCCACTCATTTGTACAGTCATCTTCCCAGATGCTTCTACTGAGAATGTCAGTAGGAAAAATACAGCAACAATAAAGCCAATGAGATAAAGGCTGAAGAATAAAACTAGGAGATTTGAAGTTGGACAAAGGGTTGCTTTCTTCAGTTCCTCTTTAAAAAAAGAAAGAAAGAAAGAAAGAAATATATAAAGCATTAGTGATAGGGTACCACTTTGCCACTTAATGCTTTCTCAAAAACATGCTATTGTTGCTAAGAATCGTATCGCCCCTGTGGGTTTTGGATCAGCTGTATCCTTGAGAAGTTTCCTAAAGTCCCTCTGCTCTGAAGCAGACACTCATGCCAAGAATAGGAGTGCTAGAGATGGAATACCACACGTGCTTCAGAGTTTACACACTGCGTGGTGCTACAGGCAAAGAGGCATAAAGGAGGAAATATTCAGAGCAAATGTGGAAGTTTCATGTGAGATTATCTTCTCCTCTTTTACCAGACCACCACTAGATTAATTCTGATGTCTTTTGCTGACAGGTTTACAAAATTATCTCGTTAGTTCCTGTGAGTCTACATTCTTCCACTCAGCGAACAGATAAGCAAAGACAAAAGCAAAACCAAAAATCACAGCAGGCTGGAATTCCTACACTAAGTACAGGTCAGGCAACACAGCTATATGATAAAAGGAATTCACACAACAAATCTGAACCGAACCAAACCAAAAACATCTTGGTGAAGGCTTTTAGTTAGAGGTATGTGGTTCAGCTTGTTATTGAAGTAATATATTGATCAGCATTATTGTCATATTTTTCTGGACCCCAGAGGCATTCTGCATTGCCACTAGTTGCTACTGAAATATTTCCTATTTTTCTGTAATTTTCTATGTTTCTCTAATTTTCTTTCAGAATTATGTTCCTACTAAAAAATCCAGCTTTATACAAGCACTGTTGTTAAGTACTATATATTAAAAATATATGTATGTAATATATTTAAAATTTAAAACAAAGGGTATGATTATACCCTTTTTCAAAGTGATAAAATTAACCCTTTTCATTTATAGGAATATTTGAATACTGTCTATTTATGGACTACTTACAAATCATCTTATTTCTAGATGAGCAAAACTGTTTTTGGAACGTGATGTTGCATGTGTCCTTTTTAAAAGCTAGAAACTATGCAACACTTCATAAAGTCTTACAGGTCTTACAGTCCATGCTTGCAGTATTTAGTTTTGAGGCATATGGCTTTTAAAGCTCATCTCCTTAATGCCGTTTGTGTGCCAAGTTTACAGCTTGGCTTCCAGACTGGGATTCTCTTCTTTGTTCTAACAACTGTGAATGCCTAAAGCCCTAGCAATGTGTCTGGAGAATTTGTTTTCAATAGCACAGTCAGCTGCTCATGTGGAAATTAGTGAGCTACTTTGACACTTGTGAAATACATGGATCACTTCTTAGAGCTTAAACATGGCTTTTTCTTTTTTTTCTTTTTTTTTTTTTGAGGAATTGAACTTGAATAAGATAAAGTGGGATAAAGATTAAAAAAGACTGTGGACAGCTTAGAAAGTAGGTGGAAGGGAAATTTTCAGGACTCTAACAACAGTGCACAAATCACATAGGAATGACAGAGAACAGAGGCTCATGGAACAAAGGCTGAATAAATTACAGAAAATATCTCATGTTATAACTGAAATAAGATGCCTGTAGGTGGGAATTCCACACCTAAGTAGGTAAGCAGAGCATGAAAGCCATGCAACTGCCTGCCTCTCTTTATCCAGGTGATGCCAGTGACTATGGAGAGCAAGTGACCATGAGATGCTACTACCTCACAGTAATCTGATTGGAAAGGGGCTTCAGGAAGTCTCTGTCCCACCGTAGGACAAGCTTTGGGGTCAGACCAAGTTGCTCAGGGCTTTGTTCATTGGAGTATCTAAAGCCATCATAGCCATATCATTTGCATAGTGATGCCAACACATGTCAGGGCAACCTGCTCCACTTTTCCAGGATAATTAAGAGGCCTTACCATGAGCAGCTCCCTTCACTAGGTGCATTCCATCAAGTTCCTTGGGCACACGTCCTATTCAAATGCATCCTAACCTGATTGTCCTCTGCTCAGGATAGGTCTTTATTTGGCTTCTGACCTTCCCTCTTTTCTCAAGGGTCAGGAATTCCTAAAGACCAGTCTTACCAGGAAAGACTGAGGTAAGAAGGGCACTGAATACCTCATTCTTTTCAGTGTTCTGCAAAGGGTTCCTTCTTCATTCAGCATTGAGCCCTTATTTTCCCTAGTTTTCATATTCCTGCCTGTGTACCTGTAGAAGTCTTTCCTGTTGCCTTTTATGTCCCTCACCAGATTCACCTCCAGATGGACTTTGGTTGGAATAATGACTCTGTGTTTGTCCTGGGTCATCTGTTGCTGCTCATCTTTGAGTTTAGTCAGGATATCTACACTTGATCTTTTGATCACCTGTGTCAGGATCATCAGTGCACTCCAGAAATCTGGATTGTTTCTGATTGTGCTGGACTACATTGTCTCTTCTGCATTTATTAGGGTGTGCAAACAAGAAGTTTCTTCCAGTTATCTAATAGGCTCTAATTATGTGAGGTATCCCACTGCATTCTGATGAAGTCATAGCCCTTTCCCTGCATACAGGCCTCCATTTCATGCTTTTGTTCCCATGACGTGGGCATTAGTGTAGAGCACTTCAGCGAGTCACAGAGATGTGCTGGTTTTCCAGAAAGAGTGTGGAAGCCTTCCCCACGTGCTGAGGAGACCTTTTCAGGAGACTGAGGCAAAACAGAAAACAGATGAATAATGTCAGATATTTGTAACTTCACTAGACCACTTTTGATTCAGAAAAGTTATATTACTAGGATGTACTTGTTGTGTATTCAAATAACATTACCTCTGCTCCTTAGAGCACATTGTCCTGCAGGCAAAAAACAGCTCGTGATTTAATTATAGAATGAGAGAATTATTTGAGTTGGAAGAAACCTGCAGAGGTCATCTTGTCCAACACCCCTGCAATGATCTGGTGCTCAGTGCCCCATCCAGCCTGACTTTGAGTGTCTGCAGGGATGGGGCAGCCACCTCCTCTCTGGACAACATGTTCCAGTGACTCACTACTGTTATTGTAAAAATCTTTTTCCTTTTATGCAATCTAAATCTCTCCTTTTAGTTTAAAACTCCCCATGTCCTATCACAGCAGGTACTGCTGAAGAGTCTGTCCTCTTTCTTATAGTCCTTGTTTAGATACTGATAAGAATGGCAGTAAGTGCCATTATCAGTTTCGTCACGCTAATTATTCACCTACATAATTTAAGACGACCTGAAATGAAAGATGAGTCAGACTGAGCATTACAGACCTTTCTGTGTTCCCTTCCTGTCTCGTGTTAGCACTTTTACTCAGTGGAGCGGTGTGGAAATCAACCAAGAAAAGAATATTTTTTCTTTCCAGTATCTACAACTAAAAGATCAATCAATTTGTTTTGCATATGTATATATAGACATATATACATATTCTTGGGATATCTGTTCCCAAATTAGATGATTGTTTTTTGATGGATATGTTTGATTTTTATTTGGGTTGTTTCTTTTTTTCCCCCCTGAAAGCATCAGTTGGTGAGCTCTTCTCTGTGAATTTTCCCTTCTTGTAGCAAGCTGGGGAGAATTTTCTTGCCCTTCTCAAAACTCACTGCCCTGAAGTGTGATACCTGTGGGCTGGAGTATCATCTGGTCTGCTTGGGTTAGCATGCATTCTACTTTGCTGAGCATAAATGTTAGCATCTTTGATAAAGCAAGAAGGTGCCTGCCTGGAGGCAAGTACTGATACAAATAGGGAAAAACCTCACTCTTAGAAAACCTTTGACAGCACTGATAACCTGAAAATGGCTTTCATTGCTAGCTGAGAGGAACATAGAAAAAAACGTAGACTTGATGTTCATGGAGAATGAAAAAATCAGGTACAGTTCTTGTTCATAACACCCAAACATTCCTGAGTCTTTTTCTCTAGGAGCGACAAAATTGGTTTAGCTTATTCACATCAGCAGAAAGTTTAATTAGGGAAGTTTAATAATTTTTAATAATGTCATGGCATAGTATTATTAAACTGTATCTCATGTATTAGAGTCTTTCAGTCAAAATAAAATACAATAAACTATTTCTTTTGTAAGACTAATGACTAGTAACAAGGTTACTGATTACCTTTCCTACACAAAGGGAGACTTGTCTCTGTGAAGAACTGATTGTCTTCAGATGCTTGTTGGCAGCAGGCAACGTAGGGTGTTCAGGTATTCAGCAAGTATTCTTGTCCAAAAAAACCTCATGGCCTTGCTATGTTCTGCCCTCAGAATGAATCTGTACCTGTTCTGCAAAGTGGAAGGCTGCACTGGAGTTCTCAAACAACTTTACACGTGCAATTTGTCAAGGGCAAAAGCCACCAATCCCCAAGAAGCTGATAAAGGAGTGGGAAGTTCATTCTATTGCTTTGTCTCTGTCTGAATTGCACCTGTTCTGTTTATATCCAAAACTGTGCTGAATCTTACAGATATTGCTGTCTTATACAGGGTATGAGGACTCTGGGGAGCCAGATTTGCTATGTTATGATCCCACAGATGGAAAAAATTCTGCCAGTTTATTTAAATAAGAGGCATAATTCACTACATCTTTATTCTAGGAAACCAAACTTTGTGTAATAGTAAGTTTTCAAAAGCACTGAAGTTGTATTTCAGCTATTTTTTTTTATGTCACCGGTTGTGTAGACTTCTTATGTATTGTTTCTTTTGATACTACTGGGAAGGAACCAGTCTTTATCTCTTGGTTGTCCTGAACTTTGAGCTGCAGGGAGCCAGGGTGGTACCTTCTTAATTTGTATGTACACATTCCAGTCCATGGGTCCATGTAACAGTCAGAACAATTACTAAAGGGAACAGAAGTGATTTCTGTCACATGGAATACAGTCTGACATTGCTGACTTAGTGTTTTTCAGAAGCATTGTCTACAGTCTTTCCTGACCAGTGACTAGGATCCCTGCCTCATTTGTAATGTTATCCTTGCTTCTCATATGCCAATACTGTGGGGATTTGGAGATGCAGAAATGTTATTTAGTCATGCACCACCAGACTAAACTCAGGTCACCACAAAGTGACCCAGCCCAGATCCATAGAGTGGTGTCTAAATTTGTCATTTAATAGCAGGTGTTTGGACGTGGTAGGAGTAATAAGGGTATCTGACAATCTGGGCAGTTTTGGTAGGGTTTCCTTCTCCAGAGAGACTTCTCCTATCTTTTGTGTCTTCTGTGGGAATGAACTCTGCATAAGACTAAATGGAGTTAGTCTGGTTCCAAAGGGGAAATAGAAAAATGTTGCCTTTTATACATAGTCTAGCTCTTAATACATGTAAAAATACAGGAAGAATTTCTAAGTATTTCAAGAATCCACGAAGGAAAAGGAAGCAATCCAAATTTATCTGCTGTCAGAATATCAGCAACTAACAGAAAGTCTCTGTGCCTACATTTTCCTACCTCTGAGTCTCTAACCTATAGAGAAGAGTAGTGATACAGCTTGAAACATCACCTGAGGAACAAGGTCTAACTGGAGATTAAACTGAGGATGTTATCAAGATGAAACTGAGCAATAGATGGGGCCCTGCACAGCCTGAGCTGGGGGGGGCAGCCCTGCCCATGGCAGGGGTTGGGGCTGGGTGGGCTTTGAGGTCTCCTGCAACTCAAACCATTCAGTGATTCTGTAATTCCAGCTCCCAGTTTCCGTCATCTCTACTATTCAGGGATTTCCAGTAGTGGAAGTGTAACAGCAGAACTTCCTCTTTCTGTTTTGTGACTATAAGCTCTTGTCACATGTGCCCAGGGTTTCCAGGCTCCCTCTCCTGCAACTGTGGGACTGGGAGACTGGATTTGGCAGGGCACGCAGCAAAACTCCTGTCTGTATGCCAGCATCGATGGGAACAAGGGATATAGCTGTTATAGCTGCATAAGGTAAACCAAGAAAAAAACAACAACAGAGCTATTTCTGTGCCAGATGAATGTCACGTTTCTTTTTTACTGCTTTATGACTTACTATCCCACTACAGTATAAAATAAATATCCCTGTGGACCTGTGAATCAGCCTTGCCCTTGTTTTAATATAGGGGTTTGTATTTATGTTTGTGAGTATAATAACTTGTCCTCGACTGAAGGAGCTCTGTGATTTTTCTTGCTCTTTGTTAAATTTATTTTTGAGAGGTACACTTGCTGCTATTTTGATACTTACATGTTTTTTTAGCATTGTGCTGAATTCAACCTGATAGCAGTGAGAGCCCTAGGCAGAAAATACCAATTTTATGATTGTATGGTAGGTTTATTACGCCTGAGTAAGATTTCCTAATTTGCTATTGCTAGTGTCATACACTGCTACAACTGAGCAAAAGTACTTTAGATGTTCATTGTGCATTGTTATTAATAAGACTTTCTTGCCTCTGAGCCCTTGCAAATCCAAAGTTGATCAGTAGGAGATAAAAGGAAATATCAGAAAGGGATATTCTTAAGCAAGTTCTACGAGATTATAGGAATTTTTCTCACTAGGAAAACAGACCATACATTTGGCAAATTACTAGGTTTTTTTCCCTATGTTCAAAAGTTTTTATGAAAAATAATCAAAATAAGCCTGAAGACAAACAGCAAGAAGAGTACTCTTCTTTTCCAGTGGAGATAGTTCAGCTTTTGATTTTCACTTTTCAAATACTGTTAGCCATGAGAAAGCTATGGAAAAAACTGAGTCTGATGACGACGTGCAGTGATTAATGTAATTGCCTGCAGAACTAGGCCCCAGATATGTCTCCTATTTTCATCTCGTGGGCACTGTTGGTTTAGGAAAGCTACCAGATGTGTGGGTTTCTCCTCCAGGTGTCTATTAGAACCACAAAATTATATAGGATGTAAAGGACCTCTGGAGGTCATTTAATCTAATGTCCTGTTCAAAATCAGGTACAGGCTAGATCTGGGTGCTGAAGGCTTAACCAGTCAAGCTGTGAGTATCTTCAAGGATGGAGGTCTCACAACCTTTATGAAAGAACCTGTTCTAGATTTTGACTACAATTTTTGTTACAAGATTTTTTTTCTAACATCCAATCATAATTCCTCTTCTTGCAAGCAGTGTCTCTTGTCCTTTGTCTTTTTCTCTATGAATCTTGAAGAAGTGATGAGTCTTGTTCTGCTAAACTCCCACTAGCCAGTTGAAGATATGGTCTGGCCCCTTCCACATCCCAACACTGAACAAACACAGTTCTGTCAACCTTTCCCACATGTTTCTGTAGACAATGGCATAAAAAATAAAAGAAAGGGATTTGGGAAATATGTGGTAGAAGGGAGAAAGGTCATTGATGGGCTGCCCAATATTAGATCAGAAATATCCTTAACATATATTAACTTGTATCCTTGACACTAAAAATGTCAATATGTGTTGAGTGCAGGTTTAATTTTTCATTTGTTAGAAGTCTGTAGGAAAGAGAAGGGCTCTTCAGCCACAGTGCAGCCCAATGGAATACAGATTTTTGTATCTCCTGGTATGTGTTCATATCTTCCAGGTTCCCACAGTCACAGTGCTTTATGTATCAATGTTACACTGCAAGCAGATAGCTATTTTGATCTTCAGGCACAAATTGGAATATTTTTACCCTACATATTTTAAAATATTCCAAACAAATGATATTTCTGAGTTATTCTCCCCAGAGACATCAGTCTACATATTTAAAATCTAACCTCTTTCTTTTTTTTTTTTTTCCCATTTCTCAATCTTCTAGATTCCTTTTCCCTCTATTTCATTAGAGACTACAATCTTTTCTATTTGAATAGAACTTGCAGCACAGTATTGACTCTTTCATCAAGTTAGGGAAGAAGTCAATTGGGCAGTCTTTCTTGTACTCAACAAGAACATCCCTCTGCACTGTGCTGGTCTATCGTGACATCCTGCCAGCATTGCTCCTCTCTGCTTATAGCCCTTCACTGAGTTCATTACTGCTCTAACCTGCCATTCCATGCAAAACAAACTGCAGTACATTTTACTCTTCAAATAAACTATTAACCTGTATTCTTAGAGAGGGAAACTTTTGGAGCTGTGTCCTACAATATAGATTGAGAATATCAGTAGAAATGAGCTCAAAGAAGTGTAAGGAAATATTACCAAGAAGTTAGGAATTAATGTTAAAGCATTACATGTCCTCTCCAGATTGATGCAGTGTATCCCACTTAAAATGTCAGTGCATATGCAGACGCCATCTTCAAAGAACTTCTACTATATGCATACACGTATATATAAAACTATGTTAATAAGATCAGCCATTTCTGTCTTTGCTCTGAATACTTTTGAGAAAGTGTAGGTGGTTTTCTGTAGTATGATGAATACCTTTTCAGATTAAGAGACTGTAAAAAGAGAACATTCACCAAAGAAGGGCCATCGAATGATATCCAGACAAAACAGTGAATGACTGCATTTCTTTGTGCATGGTTACTTCTTTTCCCTGTTTTTCAAGATACCTTGCTGTTTGTTTAAAAATCCCACTAGAAGAGTTTTTCTGTTAAACAGAAGAAACAGACGTACTGGATTGAACAGGAGATGCCTTAGGGTTTAGTCTTTATTGTCTTTTGAGATAAGCCTTAAAGCAACCTTACAGCCAGTGTGCTGTGCCACATGGACTCACTCACGCTCAGCCACAGGCACATCAATCACACATCAGTCTTTCAGGGACATGCAGGCAAACTCCGAGCATGCCTCTGGGTCCTGCTCTGCTCACTCATTTAGAACAGGCTTTGGGATCTAAAGATGTGTAAAGCAGTTGGTATCCCATCTCTTATGCAGTTGGGGGTTAGATGCTTCAAAGGAGGATTCCTGGCTATACTAATGGTGAAGAATTTTGAAATCAATTAGAATCATAGAATCATTGAATTATTTAGGTTGAAGGAGACCTTTGGATGTCATCTAATCCAATCTGTTGCTCAGAGAGGGTCTGATTATATCAGTTTGCTCAGGGAGGTTTCTAATTGAGTGTTCAACAACTCCAAGGCTGGAGATCCCAAAAGCTGTCTGAACACGTTCCAGTGTTTGACTATCCTTATAATGAAAATATTTTCCTTATATCTAATTGGAATTTCCTGTGTTCCAAACTCTGCCCACAGCCTTTTTTCCCCCTGCTGTTCTGCACATCTATTAAGAATTTTGCTCAGCCTGGCTCCACCTGCTCTGAGTCTTCTGTTCAGGTACCAACTTGGTTGTTCCTCCTAATCTAGTGTTGTCTGCAGACTTGCTGAGAATGCATATTGTCCTGCCATTGGGGTTAATAATGAGGACATTAAACAGTATGAACTTCAGTGTCAGCCCCTGAAGGGTGCTGTAGTTTCTGGCTGCCAGTTGGACTTTGCACTGCTGATCACAACATTTTGCTATGTTGTTTTCGCAGGGACTGAACTGAGAGTGACCAGCCTTTAAGTGACCTGGATCCTTACGCCTGCAATTCCTGAAGCTGGATGAAGACCTGCTGAAATGTTCTTGCCCTGAGGCTCCTGTGGTTAACAATTATTGTATTCTTTATACGTAAGAACTTACAAACCTCATAGATAGTGTATCTAGACTTCCATTAAATAAAAAATGCTGCAGATTTCTTGGCTCTAAGAGTAAACTGGGTTAGCAAATTCATGGGTCTGAAACTGTTCCTGTCGATTGTTGTTCCTGAATATGAGCCAGTACCAATTTTTAGAAGTTCTACTTCTCACTAACACATCTTTATTAGGTTCCTTCAGAATCCCTTGCAATCTTCTCTGATCTTGCCAAATGAAATAATTTTCAACCATCTGCAAAATTAATTGACTGACTCACTGTTCACATTTTTTTTTTCTCAGTGATTGTACTCATACAAAACACATGGGGTTCTATCAGACGTTGGTCCTATCATGTTCCCTGAGATGTTTTAAAAGACTATTTTTGTTTAAATTTTACAAGATTAACTTATATTGAAATAAAACTCTATGATCTGCGTTTCTCCAGTTCCCTACCTTTTCTTTTTTCCTTTCTTTTTTTTTAATAGCTGGAACAGTTGTTACCCTGCAGGTCTCCAGTGGAGCTGCTGATTTTAACCAGAGATTGAATATTTTGATAGCTGTTAAATCCTTTCTGTCTTCAGCATCTGCAGAGCTTTGGAGAGGTACCAGCTAGTCCTAGTGAGTTGTTGTTTGCCAGTTTGTGCCAGCCTCGTTTGCTGTACTTTTCATCTTCAGTCTCTGTTCGAGGCCCATCTTCATTACTTGAAATTACTGATCCTGGATTGGTGAATGAATACTTTTGCTGTGACATGGTGGGAAGGGATTATTCAAAGAATTCTTTAAGTTTATTTGCATTTTTGTTGTCTTTTAGTTTGTGGTCGTCTTGGGCTTGGAGATAACTAATTCACTTCTGACTTCCTGCTTCTGTAATACCTAGAAAGTTTCATTGGGTTTGTTGTATCCCGTGCAGTTCTTCTCCAAATTCCTGCTTTGCTCTTCTATCTTTTTTTCTGCACACTGTCACTAATGATTTTCCCTTTCCTGTTGACTTCTCTTCTCTTGGGTCAGATTTCTTTCTTCTCAGTGAGATTAAGTGCACGTCAGTAGATTTTTAACTTTTTTTACTTATCTAGCTAACTTCCTCAGCTACTGGCTTATATTTCATATTAGTCTTTCTTACCTGTATATATATATACATAAGATTAATTGTATCATTTTTCCCACAAAGTAAAACTTCTAAGATACTTCTGTTACTGCACAAAAAAATCCAGCTTTAAATAATGTTTTGTGGAAAACCCAGCTAATCATGAAATCTTTAGCTGTCAAGAAACGTGTTGCTCAGTCCAGTAAAGCTACTTCTGTTAATTCAGGATTCCGTTAATTAAGCATTCACTTCATCAATGGAGACCACAGTGGAAATGTCAGGAGATGAGGAAGTGGGAGATTTTCCAGCAAGAAACGTTTAAAGCAGTAACCCTGAAGTCAGCTTTAACAATAACCAGAGAACAAAAATTTCAGAGTGCTTGACAGTGGCCTTTAAGGTGAAGGATGAATACTGAGGCAGGAAGAAAGAAGCCACACTCGTGTAAAAACAGATTTTGGATTTATAGCTTGCTACAGGCTACTGAAGATTATGTTCTTCAGTTTCTATAAACCTTTCTGTGTGAACTTGTTCATCCAGATGGAGACTCAGTAATAGTACTGATACTGCAACCTGCAGAGTGGAGTTGTAGATTACTTTCTTAAAGATTACTTGTGAACTTTTGTTATAATTTCACAGAGATCCACATATATTCATGATTTTTAAGAGTTCAAACTTTTTATTTATAGCTAGAAGATAATACTTTCTCAGCACCAACCCTCACGTACCAGATTTATTTCTCTAGCTTTGTTATTCTTGGCAGCAACTGAAACCCACAAGAACTTCCTCTTCATAATCTGCAGCTTTCACTACCCTGCAGCAATTCTGAATACTTAACAAGTACATTTCTAAACCAGACATAGAAAGGAGGTGTATTTACGATAAAAAGAAATTGCCAAAGGAATTCTGAAACTAAACAAGCTATCACTTTCTTTCTTTCCCCAGTTCCGTCACAGTATGATGAATCACAAATCAAGTTATCTTTTATTCTCTTGGAAAAGCTTCCAACCAAATCCTTGTTTAATGTCATAGGCAGTGTTTCAGCTGGGTTTTCTCAAGAGAGTAGCTCTATTTCATGAAGTAATTAAATTCAAATTTCCTTGGTGGCCTAAAAGTCCTCAACTGGATTTCAAGCTTATAAACACAGTGGGAAGAAAATGATTCCTGAGAAATGAGAACGGAGTCAAGCTGGGGATAAATACTCTAAATAGTAATCTCAGCCACAAATCCTGTTTCAGGAGCAGAGAGAATGCAGGCAAGGTGGTGATCCAGACTGACAAGACACGAAACTGCAGTACTGGTTTATTAAGTCTAGCACAAGCATGTTAATCAAAGTCAGTGAAAGAAAAAAGGAGTTGCTGGACTGAAGTGATAAAATCAGATACAAACTCTGATTTGCTAAAACAATCTGCAAGAGGCAAAATTTCATTGTAGGGAGCACGGTCACAAAAAGGTAGAGAGTGCTGTGCTCACTTACACTGAAGCAAAAAGCTGTGTAACAGTGAGGGAGAAAATCAGTATCATATAGGAATAAACAAAAAGAGTATGTGCCAGCAGTAAGTCCTTTCATTCTGTTTGAACTCTAGGAAGCTGTGGGGACTGCACTGGGATCTGAATGCTAACTGCATTGCAACTCTTCTCAGGTTAAAGGTAAGGATCACCCCCAGACTGTCTCATTTTCCACTACATTCACATCAGTGCATATAAAAGCAGTTAAGCAAGATAAGAGCTATGCCTGAATCATAGAAACATATAATCATTAAAAGGTTGGAAAAGACCACTAAGATCATCTGGTCCAACCATTCACCTACCACCAGTTAAACTATTCTTGGATATTCTGTTTTAGGAGAGCCTCAGTCAATGTCTTGCTAGTTCATACTTGCCTTCTGCAACACTTTTTGAACAAACAGTTTAGTAATACATTCTGATGGGGGGACATAGCTCTGGTCTTTGGCACTATGTCTGACATTTTCCTTAACTTGCTAGCAATACCTTACTCCCCTCCCATATACTTACTCTACCAAGCTTTCTCCCTGCTCTGATCCAAAGGATCACTGCATTTTCTGTTGTACGTGGCCCAAATCTTGGTCTTCAGCAAAATAAATATTTCTGTGTAGATGTTCACTGTTCCAATTGGTCTTTTCCATGGAAAGGATGACTAGGTTCAATTGAAAACAGTTGTAAAGTTTTTTTCTATGCCATATTTTGTCCCATGGAAAGGATGGAATAATGCTGCTCCACTGCCACACTTGTGCTGCTTTTGAGTTGTGTCAGGGAAGATATGCTGCCACAGTGAGACCCGGTGTGAAGGGCTCTTGCCAGTGCAGTGGCTGTTTCCTGAATGCAGTCCCTGTAAAGATGGGAAACAGATCTGACTGTGAATTCTTGTTCTACTGTTTTGTAACTGCTGGAACTTTTATTATTTGATGCAGATGCTCTTACTAAAACCTCTGTCAGTTGCCATCCCTAGGGAAGTGGTGATACTTGGCTGAGAGTAGAAAAGGGAAACCTCAGTTAGAGAAAGCGAGAAGCCTGGGGCAGGGAGCAGGGGGAGCACCCACCATAGATTTTCCTGCTGGAAAAGGTTTCATGCACTTCTTTTTCTGCTCCCTCTTTGCTGAGTGGGAGGCAGAACACTTCTCCCCAGACATCCCCTGGTGCCTTCTGACGTGTCCTGTGCGGCACCTCTGAAGCACACAGCAGTCCCTGCAGATGAGAGAGCTTCCTTCCATGCTTTCCTGGGGACGTTTGAGCAGATTGCATTCTTCAGGGTGGTTACTTTTTGTTCTAATTACCAAGAACAGCTTTACAAGGTTACTCAAACAGTGGTCTATCCAGAGGAAGTTGTGTAACTTGTGACCTGATGGCACTGTGACTGACTCAGATGGGTTTTGAACGTTCAGATCTGGTGTTATTGGCTCTTGTTGTCCAATACAGTTTCTTTTCAACATGGGCAGAGTGTTGAAATATTTCTTCAGTACACTGCATCTTTAACATCACACAGGCAAACAAGAGCCTCACAGCTCCTCCCTTCAAATTCGTGACAATTATTTAAATACCACAAGAAACATCACAAGAAGGGTTGTAGTTTTCTTTTCTTTTTTTTTTTAATACATATATTTTTTCTCTGTTTACAGCCTTTAAATTTATGGCTATGGTGGGTTGACTCCAAGTGGCAGCTAAGTCCCCACTCAGTTTCTCACTCCTTACCTGCAGTACTTGGGAGAAAAAATTGGAAGAGCAAGAGTAAGAACAGATTATGGTTCAAGACAAAGACAGTGTCTGTATCCCCAGCTTTTATGGTTGAGCATGACGTCAGATGATATGGAATTTTGTTCAGCTGGAGTCAGCTGTCCCTCCCAGCTTCTTTTGCAGCCACAGCATCCTCACTGGCAGGGCAGTATGGGAAGCTGAAAGTCCATGACTTGGTGTATGCACTGCTCAGCAGCAATCAAAACACTGCTGTGCTATCAACATTATTTTCACCCCAAATTCAGAACACAGAACCACCCCAACTGCTATAATAACTCTGTGCTACCTGAGACCAGGACACCTCCCAACCCTTACCTTCTCTCCAGCCTACTTTCAGTGGGGCCTGAAAGGGAAAAAAAGACAAGGCCTATATACCGTGCAAGCGCTGCTCAGCAAAAGCTGGAACACCAGTTTGTTATCACCACTCTCTTGGCCACCAATCTAAAGTAAAGCCCCAAAGAAGCTATTAGGAATTCCAGCCTAGCTGGACTCAGTTCAGTCTCTGCCCCTTTTTCCATGCCATTTACATCATGGTCAGTAATGCCCCACTATCTAATGCCTCTTTGTCAGCCACACCTCTCAACCTCACTTTCAGCACATCTACCCATTCCCTGTGTAACATCTGTAAAATGTACAGCAAATATCCACCAGGTTCATTCAGCTCTGCCTGTCCATGCCCACCCCTGGGCCTTCCCTTGCCCAAGCCCAGGCCCCCACACCATCCTGGGGCTGTGGTCCCTTTCCCAGCAAGACAACAGCAGGCTGGGCTTCGGCCCTTCACAGCCCTGCCAGGTCAGCCCTTTGCCCAGCTGAGCCCACCTGTGGCCCAAACCCACCCCAACCTGTGGGCCTGTCCCCCCCCAAGGAGACTCCACACCCAAGGTCTGCACCACTGTCCCTGACCGCCTTCCTGTGCTTGGGAACATAGGATGGGATCAGGTTGCCAGGGCCTGCCCTGAACTCCCCATGGGGACCCCCAACACTTTTGTCTTGCAGGGTGCCCCTGGCCCATCTTCCCATGCTGTGTCACTGAGTGGCAGAGAACTCTTCCATCCTTTTAAAAAAATTGTTGTTGTTTTCAGCTTTTGTTTGTTACTTACTTTCTGCATCCAAGCTGTGTTTCTTGCCCAAGCGTGAACCTTAGAGGTGAATCTTTCAAAACAACAGAACATAAAACCATACTTCACAGCAAAGTTGTGTTTGCACTTGTGAATATGTTGACAAAAAGGCCAACTTTCAAGAAAGAAAGAAATTCAAGGGAACACAAGAGGCACAGGAATAGTCTGTAGGCAGAAATATGGCCTGCCTTACGTATGAATGGGAAAATACTTCTTCTAATGTAATATGTAAATAATTATAGATGACGACCCCTAAGAAATATCTTATGAACAGTTGCTTTTTCCAACACCTTCTATTTGGTTTGGTTCAGGTTGTTTTTTATTCAGTTTTTGTGTCTCCTGGGCTGGATCTTATTGCCTTCTCTGGGCTGAACAGTTGAAACCTATCATTAAAATATTCCTTCTGCTAGATCTTTGAGAGCGAGCACTCAACCTCTGCAAATCCCCATTAGTTCTGTATTTTAAGTTGCTGTGGAAGTTTGTTCTGCCGTGTCACATGCACAGTGTGCAAAGTGCAGTGTGAAGGGTCAGGCTGTGTCAGGTGGAATTCCCAGTCCGAACTGAACGTTGCTCAATTTTCCCACTGCCCAGAAGCATTTTGAGAAATGACCTTTCAGTCATGCCTTTAGGCAGGAATCTTCAGACTGTCCGACTTGATCCACCAGCCCTCACAACATGGGTATATGAAAGTTGGGGCCAGGACTTTATTCCAGACTACAGGATATTTTAGTACTGCTCATCAAAGCCCCTGGTTACTCTTACCAGTGTAGTGCACTCCATGTTCTTAGAGAACATACTTCTAAACAACTTAGCTGGCCTTTCAGCATGTTCTGCTTCTCACGTGAGTTAACCATTAAAGAAGGCTGAACAAAGGACATTATCTTCCTACTGATGGCAAACAAATCCAAAGAGAATGATACGGTAGAATTGACAAAGCAGCATGAAATAGAAAGAAGGAGAGCTCTGACACTGATGACTCAAAACCAGCAAATACTCCCAATTTCAAAGCCAGCGTAATTTGAAAACTGTGATGAAATCATAGGAGTATGTTTAGCAAAAAACACTGTGATTACCTCTTTCTTGACAGTCTGCTGCTTCATGGATACTTGATTGATATTATGTGCATTCATAGCAGTACATAGTTTGAGCAAATGAGTTTCAAAGTACAAAGCTAAATGTTTTCATAATTCAGTATTTTAGGATGAACATCGTGCAGGTGTGACCTAGAAAATCAGTTCTCTAGAAACATAGTCCATTTCTTTTGTTACATTTTGGCTTATTGAAGGATACAGGTAAGATTGCATGTTACAGTTGTCACTGGAGCACGCATTTTACATAAAACGTCTATTTAAGTTTAAAAAATATTTTACTTTTTTTTTTTTTCAATATTGAAAAGATATTATGGTGATTTGTGGATTCTGGGCTATCATTTATTCACACTTTTATGTACCTCTGACTGCAATTCCTGCATATATTAATTCTCTCTTTAGCAGCTTCATCTGCAGGAAAAAAAATTGCAGCACAAGAGTTGTCCTATCTGCAGATTTTGCAAGGAGCAAAATTTGTAGAGCAAATTCTGAAAAACATTTCAATACAGTTTTCCTTGAGCGACATCTAATACTGCTAAAAGCTGTGTTTTGTTCCCATTTCTAGAGATTTATTTACAGTATGAGGGAACCATCAGCTGCACTTCCTTTCTCTTGTAATTTTTGCTCCTTGATTGAAGTTGCTGTTACATGGCTTCTCCTGGAAGCTGTTGGCACTGTCTGTGGTCTCTACCAGCATCATGATTTGGAAGGTACGACATTTCTGGCTCAATGGAAAGAAAGTACATGTAGTAGATGTAGAAAGTCATGCTTCCATGTTCTGACAGCACTTGGTTACAGGACGGCAGCCCTTTGGCACTGTGCAGCTGGGTGTGATTTAGAAAGAAGTTTGCCGAGGCATCTCCAGACAGTGTGGGAAATTCAGTTCACCAAGGGCTTAGAAATGAAGGATGTGTATTCCTGTGCCCTTTTTCTGTTGCTGTGCTTTTTCTTGGCAGTGTGAAAGTAGGAAACAGTAACGGAAGGAACAGAAACCTGCAGATGATGTTCTTGCAAACAAAGTACGCTCATGTTACTCTTGAGATTTTCACCTTGCAGATCGCTGAGTAGAATTCAGGTGCTTGTGCATGAATGGCTACAACTATTTTAGATGCCTTGGGACACCTGAAACATTCAGAAGCCTGCAAACATGCCGTGGATCCTACAGAAGATCTGTATCCTTGTGGAGAGCAAGTTACAGGCCAAGAGAAAAGCTGGGGAGGCTTAATTGGTGTTAGATGTCCTGTGCTTATTTGAAAGATTCCTGTCTACACTGCGTCTCAGGTGAGTGTCCTGTGTCTGAAAGGAGAGGGCAAAGAGTGGAGAAGGGAGGTTCACATGGATGTATTGGTAGAAATGTTCTGTAGATTGTAGGTAAGTTGGCTCTTATCTTCACCATCACTGTTAGTAAGAAAACTATTTTGCATTGTATAGCACTGTATGAGTGTGCCTTTCAGTGCATGGATTGTTCTTACCGTGTTTGCTCTCAGAACTTGCCCCTTGCTCTACAGCACTGGTGACGTGAAAGAGGGGAAGGTTGAGCTCATCACAGCACCAGTACTTTTTGTGAGAGCACTTATATAGTGTATGTTAGCCTCCAGAACTGCTGGATGTTCTTTCCCCAGGTCAGGAGGTACTGCTTAAAATGGAGATTGCTTATGTTACCTGGAAGCAAGTAAACTGTGTTACAAATACTGATGAAATGATTTAATCTTCTTCATTCATACAAATACAATTAAATCACTTTTCTCCACTCTTCCCTCTAATCCTCACATTGACACAGAGTCAGTGGGACAGTTGTTATTCTGGGGTTTGCTATCTGATAGAACAAAAAAATAAAGGACTTATTCATTACAGAATGGTTTTTGGTCAGTGAAGCTCTGACTACCTGTTCTCTTTAGCTGTACTGTATTCTCATGTCAGGAATGAGAAAATACAAATTTGTCCATTTCATCTCTCTTTTGGGAACAAAAAAAGTTGTAGCGATTTTTGTTTGGACACGTGCTAATTTTTCTTCCTGCCCTAGGACAGAATGGTTTGGAAATGGCTTTAACAGAGTGCTTTGGAAACTGTTCCCAGCTAATGAAAGCTATTAAGTAGCCAGATCTAGCTGAAGGAGGATGGCTTTGGTAACCTGTGTAGAGCAACATGCTGGTTTTGCTTTGCAGTATAATTAGTCCCTGGATGAGGCACCCTGCTTTTACTTTAAAAGTAAAATATACATGTGGTTTATGAAAACCAAGCATCTGCCACAGAGACACTAAAATATGTACCTTAAAATATCTTCTGCTAATACACTGCTAAGTACATTAAACAAATTAACAACGATCCAAACGGACATTTTAACACTGAAGTTATGGTTACCTGTCACTTAACTCATGTATCTTCCCATTAACTATACTTCTGATATACAGACCTTACTTGCTTTAAAAATATATCTTCCATGTTTCTGAATCATCTTTTCGTCTACTGACCACAAGACTTGCTTCACTCCCAGAATGAGCAGATCTCATACATTTTTCCTCTTAATTGTATAGGATTGCTTCCTCTTTATCATTGCTCAGTGATGTCTACCCTAGAAAAACAGAAGACCAGTTTGTCACCTGTCAGATGCTGGCAGAATAAGAGACACTGATTGATGGAACGATGACTTGAATCTCCCCACATATGCCCAAACTGCCTTAAATATTCCTTTGGCCGTGGTATTTACAGGAAAAAATGCTGGAATGTGGCAATAAAGGAAATGAATATGAAGGGCAGACTGACTTTTCTGCTGGTGGTTTTCGCTACACAAAAACTTAACTCCCAGGCGGTGACACCTTGTACTAATGAGAAGCACCGTTATCCAGGGTCTTTCTTAACAGCACATGAAGCTTACTTGAAGTTTCAGCTTTCTCTCCCCTACTAATTGAAACTAGCAAACACAACTAATGCATTTGATAATTAAATTGCCAAGTTACTTCATGGGAAACCGCTCACACTGCTTCAGCTTGTGTTCAAATCAGCAGCCGGCTGGAGAAACGTGGTGTCTTTTCATCATTCTGTTGTCAAAGGGCAAGCTTGGAAAACAAACTGAAACATGCATGCTGGCTTTCTGTCACTGAATAGGCGGTAGCCAAAAAGTGAATGCTGACACGGACTTAAAGATTGGAGATCCTGAAAGTGAGGGAGGCAAGTTTTCCTAAGATTTCATTAGAACTCTCTGATAAGGTAAGGCAAGGCTGCACTTACAGGCACTGAAATTGTTGAAAACAGAAATAATTTCTGTTGAGAGTCAGAGTTGTAGTTCATGGGAGGAACTACTCTTAAAATCACCTCGTCTGAATGCAGTTTGATAGCTGGATAAGCTAATGGTGTGAATTAAGTTTCTGTCTGTACATTCCCTTTTCTTTATTTGTTGATTTGTTTAGTTTGCTTTTCAGGGAGGAAGAGGCAGTAGGACAAGACCAGCTGTTTTAACATCAGGCTGTGAAAAACAGCCACCAAATAATGCAATAAATTATTCCTCTTGTCCAGTGAGCAGCACTATGGAACCACCTTCAGTGAGAAAATAGAGATTCGTAAATACAGAACATTTCACAGGGATTGTATTAAGAAATCTTTGAAAATAATTTGTTTCAACTTCATTTAGAATAAAAAATGTGTGCATTTTTTATGCTGCATGTTGGTGGTAAACTTGAGACACACACAAAATGAACATACTTCTACATGTATAATAAGCCATGGTGCAAATGAGAAATCTTTTTTAAAAGAAATAGGTTGTTTTTCACTGAGGGCATTCTGAGTCTTCATGCTGGAAAACTATGGCTCTCATTTCAGTACGATTTTAATTGCAAAGTCTCTTTCAGCAGAAAAACAATGAACTGCTGGACAGGTAGATGAAGGTACGTGATTAATGGAGTTGTTACCTGGAAAGGGAAATATTCGGCCACATTAGAAGTCCAGCCTGTTTCTGTTTGCATATTTGGCAGCCTTAAAAAAAAGACATTAACTAGTACTGCTGTGTCAGTGGGGTTATGTCATATTGTGTGGGGACACCAGTGGTTCTTCCCTATATAATATTCTAAGGTTAAAAAGGAGAGGGAGAGAAAAAAAAATAAAAATCAAAACCAAGTTGTTCATTTTTGCTGTTGTAGTGTTCCTTTTAGTGCATAAATTAAGCCATTTGTCAAGGAAATAAGGAAAAGTTTAAACTTGTGCTCTTGTTCTTGAAAAAGCAACGAGCAACTAGTGCATGATGTAGTAACCTTTTCATCTTAGCAGCATTTCAGTGCTTGTATATGTTTGCAGAAAATAACACTTTTTTTTCCTGGCATCTGTCTGTAGCGCCATCTGCTGCTGTGCTTCAGGCAGCTTCAACTGTATGAACTTAACTTTCCAGACAGTTTGCCAGATGTGGAGCTGCTGAAGATGTATCCTCCTTCATCCCCTACTGAGACCTTTGATGGTGTCCAGCAGACGCAGTGCAGAATGTGCAGACCTCAGCTGTAGTGAAAGCATTTCTTGCTTCCTCAGTTCTGCTTGTGACTTCACACGTCTGAGTCAGCAGGATGCGCACTGGGGACAGATAACAGCATTCTTCCTGCCGCTCCAGGTTTGAATTAAACACACGCAAGGAGAGCTTTATTTCTCTTTGCACATGACACACAAAGGAAACAAGTTACATGAGTAAGTAACAGCGTGGTCTCCAGGAGAGACACTGGGCCACTTTTGCTTTTCCTCCATGAATTGCAACAGAGAAAACCATTAAAAACGTTTCCCAGTCTTCTTGTATTACCAGTGGTGAATCTTTGCATCTCGTTTTCCACCTTGTGACTGTCACTATTCTCTCTTGCTCTTTGTTTCCTATTGTGAATACCAAACTTGCATTTAGGAATTACAGAAAGAAAATCATTTCTTCTGTTAGAGTCTCTGAATAGATTGTGTAGGTGTATGTAAACTCCTTTATTTTTTAATATTTTCCTACTGTGTGTCTTCAAGTAGGCCATGGGTAGTTGCTGAAGGAAATAAACTAATAAAAGTATGTACCGAGAGATCTTCTGGTTCTTAATTTGTAATTCCAGGGAAAAAAAATCTTCTAATCTTTTTCGTTTTCCCTTTCTTTAGGTACACTTAATTTTATTTATTTACATATTTATTTTTCTGTCATGGACATTTATGGAAAATGAAATTAAAACTTCCTTGCTTAAGCATTCCCTTAAAGCAGACCTAAATTCTCTCTCCATAAGTAATTTTCTCATCAGATAATCACATTGTGATCTGCTGACTCATAGACCTGCCCCTGTGACACAGCCCTGCTCTGAGCTCTGGGTTTATTTACCAAACAGGCTGAACACACATTTCTTTCTTTCTGCTGCAGAGTTCGTATCTGATCCCATGCAGCAAGTTAACAGATATTGTGTGCACGAATAGAGAGGATTGTTTTTGTATTTTGCTATTCTGTGTCGAGGACATGCAGCTGCTGCCATCTTCAAAAGATCAAGATAACGTGTGAGCTAATAGACCTGACACGATTGCACTAAAGCAGTTTCAGGCTGAGTTTATGGAAGTAAGCTGTAGTGGCAGGTTTATGAATCAGCAGATCATAAAGTTGCAGTGAATGGAGGTTGAAAGCTTAGTATTTCTGTGCTGAGAAAATCACCCAGCGTCCAGAGGAACAGACAGACATTACAGCCATGACACCTCTGTGGATTTTGTTATGCCTGTCCTTCTCATGGACGTAGGCCCTGAGTCTTCAGAATTTGTAGACAGAAGTGCCTTTAAACAACCTGTGCGTCAGTTTTGGACTGGGCCCTAGGGAAAAAATAGCCTCCTACCACCCCCTCTCCTCAATTTTGCATGCGTGTAAGAGGCTCTCCTGTAGGCTCTTGGTCTGTGCTTAAGAAGCAATCAGAAACGTGCCAGAACATCCAGGTGCATCTCATGTAATAACTAAGTGCTGCTCCTGGGCCAGCAGTCGGACCTGCGCTTTTTCTTCATGATGCTTTTCTGCAACGTACAGCAAGGCATGTGACCTTTGTCTGTGAATAAAATGTATCATAGAATCACAGAATCACAGGATAGCCTGGGTTGAAAGGAACAATGATCACACAGTTTCAACACCCCTGCTGTGTGCAGGGCACCAAGCACTCAACCAGGCTGCCCAGAGCCACATCCAGCCTGGCCTCGAATACCTCCAGGGATGGGCATCCACAGCCTCCTTACTCTTCTCCAGTGTGAGAAATGCTATTGCTGGGCTACCTTTGAGTTTGTTCTGTGTCCTCACGATGTTCTAGTGAGGCCAAACATCTGCCAACCTGTCTAATTAAGCGTGGCTGACAGCTGCTTTTGCTTCTGGAAGTCTGTAAACCCACTGAATCTAACTAGGAGCACAGCGTAGTTGTGAGAGATGTGTGAACTTGCAGCCTAATTCCACCCTTAGCTGTGTAGCCCATCTGCCACTGCTGAGAGTGGCTTCTATTACTGTTGGTTCACCTTTCATGCTGTTGCCAAAATAATGCAAATTATTGTGTGAATATTTCCAGATTTGCTGCCAAGAGAAGCAGAGCTAGCAGATAAATACCTCTTTGGCATCTGAGTTGCCAAGAGACATTGCTGAGCTTTGAACGAGCGTCAGCCACTCAGTGAGGAACCACCCACAGCTCCAACATGGACCAGATTCTCTCAGTGGTACTCATGTCTGACTGCACAACTGAGGAGCCTCCAAATTTAAGGCGTCTGCAGCAACTACATTTGAGTGTCTAAATGTAAGTGTCTGAATCTAGAGCTGAGCTACACAGCTTCTGGTCTGAAAGACTGTTAAAATTAAAGCCTGCCACCAAGTACTGTCTGCCAACATATTATGACACACTTTGTCATAGATGCTAGGGATGTGAGGAATTTAAGGGGGAAAAAGAGACGTGTAGATGTGTCCTAGTTTCATGAGAGACACATGCACTTAGACTGCTGAGGTAAACTTTTACAGTTCATAACTAGTTTTCCAATTCTGAAGGCCACTCAGACTTTCAGACCCTTCAGTAAGGGTGATGGAGCACTGGAGCAGGTTGCCCAGAGAGGCTGTGGGGTCTCCTTCTCTGGAGACATTACTCAAAACCTGCCTGGATGCGTTCCTGAGTGACCTAATCTAGGAGTTCTGCTAAGGCAGGGGATTGCACTCGATGAGCTTCCCAGGTTCCTTCAGCTATAAATAGGAAGACTGCTAAAAAAATACCCTTTTCACATCTCAGCCAGGATTCTCGCATTTATTTATTTTTAATAAATGATACAATTTTCTCTTCTCTTCTCTTCTCTTCTCTTCTCTTCTCTTCTCTTCTCTTCTCTTCTCTTCTCTTCTCTTCTCTTCTCTTCTCTTCTCTTCTCTTCTCTTCTCTTCTCTTCTCTTCTCTTCTCTTCTCTTCTCTTCTCTTCTCTTCCCTTCTCTTCTCCTCTTCTTTCTCCTCTCTTCTCTTCTTTCTCCTCTCTTCTCTTCTTTCTCCTCTCTTCTCCTCTCTTCTCCTCTCTTCTCCTTTCCCCTCCTTCCCTTTTTCTTTCCCTTTTCCTTTCCCTTTCTCCTTCCATTTTCCCTTCCCTTTTTCTTCTCTCATTTTTAATTTCTGATTCATTCCCTTTTTTCTTCCCTCTCTGTTTCCTCCTCATCCCCTCTCCTTTCCCTTTTCCCTCCTCTCCCTTCTCCTCCCCTTCTCTCTTTTCATTTTCTTTCCTCTCCTCCCCTCTCCTCCCCTCTCCTCCCCTCCCCTCTCCTCCCCTCTCCTCCCCTCCCCTCTCCTCCCCTCTCCTCCCCTCCCCTCCCCTCCCCTCTCCTTCCCTCTGCTCTCCTCCCCTCTCCTCCCCTCCCCTCTCCTCCCCTCTCTTCTCCTCCCCTCTCTTCTCTTCTCTTCTCTTCTCTTCTCTTCTCTTCTCTTCTCTTCTCTTCTCTTCTCTTCTCTTCTCTTCTCTTCTCTTCTCTTCTCTTCTCTTCTCTTCTCTTCTCTTCTCTTCTCTTCTCTTCTCTTCTCTTCTCTTCTCTTCTCTTCTCTTCTTTTTTCTCTTCTCTTTTTTTCTCTTCTCTTTTTTTCTCTTCTCTCCTCCTTTCCCCTCCTTCCCTTTTTCCTTCCCTTTTTCCTTCCCTTTTTCCTCTCCTCTCCTCTCCTCTTCTCTTTTCTCTTCTCTCCTCCTTTCCCCTCCTTCTCTTTTTTCTTCCCTTTTTCCTTCCCTTTTTCCTTCCCATTTTTCTCTCCTCTCCTCTCCTCTCCTCTCCTCTCCTCTCCTCTCCTCTCCTCTCCTCTCCTCTCCTCTCCTCTCCTCTCCTCTCCTCTCCTCTCCTCTCCTCTCCTCTCCTCTCCTCTCCTCTCCTCATTTTAAATTTCTCTTTTTCATTCCCTTTTTCTTCCCTCCCCTTTCCTCTCATTCCTCCTCATTCCCTCTCCTTTCCCTTTTCCCTCCTCTCCCTTCTACTCCCCTTGTCTCTTTCTTCTCTTTTTTTCTTTTTTCTCTTCTCTCCTTTTGTTTTCTCTTTTTCCTTTCGTTTCCTTTTCTTTTTCTTCCTTTTTCTTCTACTGGCTCCACCGTTGAAGGCAGAACTCTCTTATTCTCTTCCACGTCTCACTAGAAAATGGAGAGTCTCAAGTTGTGACTGAGTAATTTCCACCTCACACAGACTTTGAGAGGAAAAAAGAAAAGCTGCCTCCTCCCTGGATCCCTCTGGCAGAGGCAAGCTACAACAACAGCAAAGGCAGGAGTGCCAGTACCTGTCTGTGGGTCCAGGCGGCCGGGAGAAGTTGTTCATCACGGCCTCAGTGTGACAGCGGGTGAGGATGACCACCGCCTGGCACAGGAAGGGCACGAACGTGCTCTGCTGCGTAGATGACGCGCAGCTGCGCAGGATGTAGAGGATGGGTGGCACCTGGAAGAAGAAGGGGAGAAGGAATGACTTGCTGCATCCTGGACTCTGCAGGGCCTAACCATGGGCATTCAGCACAGGAGCAGTGCCTGCTCCCTTGACATGCTGCAACGCCTAAGCCTAAATTTCAAACCAGCCCCCCTGTCCAAGCTCTGGCTCTGCGCTCAGGCTGTGCTGCTTTAGTACCAGAGGCAGACGGCACAGGGCATGGTGCAACAGCCAGAAACAAACCAAGACACGTGGAAGAAAGAAAGTCTCTTACGTTCCAACAGATGTCCTTCCCGTGCATCTGCAGAAAGGTGGTCACCCACTTCCCAGCAGCACGCACGCGCACTCCTGTGGCTTTCCGGATGGTCTCCTTGGTGGCCATCATGAAGTCGACGGTGCGTTCGACGGGGAAGTTTCTGCACACGATCTGCAGAGAGATGAGAAGCAGGAGAGATCCCATCACTGCTCTGCGCAGCTCTTCAGAGCACAAAGCAGGCTGGAGGGCATTCTTAGCTCAGTGGCTTGCCGGCCATTCACAACGCTCCTGCTGTCCGTACCCTGCTATTTACACGGAAGGCGGCTGAGCCTTCGCTCAGCTTCTGCACCCATGGTGTCTGCTGACATGCAAAGCCTACCTCCCAGCAGCCACAGTCACACATGCACGCAAGTGCACACACACACACACACACACACACACATCATGGAGTCAGCCCCTTGCACTGCGTGCCTGAAGGCCAGCCATAGCTCAGAGCCTCCTGCTGCTTGCTGAGAACAGCGGTCTCAGGGCGACAGCTCATTTTGGAAACGGTGTGAAAGGCTGGGAGCAGCACAGAGTCGTGCAGAAGCCTCCGCACAGAGATCCCACCACCCCTTTCTGGGTCCACTTACCATGGCCATTTTGGACGTGGTCTGGAGCTGAGAGACAGTGCTGCAGGCATGCAGTCCCTCAGACAGGCTCCCGATGTCTCCTGGCTCCCTGTTGGCTGCTTTGGCTGGAAAGAGCCCAGGGAGAAAAGGGAAGTCATGCTTCTGGAAATGGAACCGCTCTCCACGGGGGAGAGACAGAGGACAGGGTGGGGACGAGAAGAGAGCTGTGCACGGTGCCTCTCCCTCCTGTAAACAGGGCCCAGCCCATGGGGTCTGGCAGTGCCACGGAGGAGGGCAGAGGGCTGGTGCAACCTGCTCTGCTCACCTTGGATTCGGAGAAGGGAGCTCAGACACGTGGCAGCCAACTGGCGGGATGCGGGCATGGGGTCACACGTCAGAGGCGCCAGCAATCCCACCAGGGAGCCAAAGTGCTCGCAGGCATCTGCTCTCTGCAGGGGTGAGAGGCAGGAAGAAAGCTGTAGGCAGCCCCGGCTCTCCCTGGCTTCTCCGCCTGTGCCTTCCTCACGCCGTGGCACAGCATGCACAGCTGGGCGGAGCTCGCCTTCCAGCTCAGGGGCTCTGGGGAGGGAGCAGGGGGCATGCGGTGGGGCTCTTTACTCACTCGAAGCTCTTCGCAAACAGCCAGCAGCTGGGAGCAGGTCTGCAGGGCCCTCTTGCGCTCCCACACGTTGTCTGAGACCATGGATTTCTGCAGGACCTGGGGTAGAGCATCTGTCTCACTGAGGACGTCTTTGCTTTCCCTCCTGCCGCCCCTCTCCCTGTCCCTCCTTCCCCAGCACTTTCCCCCAAGGCTGCCCTGTGGCTCCACGTGGCCTCCAGCCTCACTGAGCACCGGCACTGCTGCCCCCGCTCTCTGCAGTCATCCTGCCTGCTAACCCGGGAGCTTTTCCTCGGCTGTGGCCTGCCAGGGGCTGGCTCCTGCCTTTCCCCTGCAGGGCCCATCGCTCTGCCCATTTCTGAGCTTGCAGTGAGCTGGCACATCAGCAGGAGATTGCTCCCCTCTGATCACCCTCTCAGTCCCCAGATCTGCCCCCACTACTTACAGGCACCATGCTTTCTCCCTTGCCCCACACATACTCACATGCACTATGTTCTGAAAGAAGCCGCCGCTGGGCTCTGTCTGGAGCAGAACCGCCATGAGCCGGCCCAGAGCTTTCAGGGACGTTTGCTGAAGCTGAAAGCAGAAGAGGGCAGTGAGGTTTAGCATCACGGCTGCTGCCAGAGCATAGGCTGTGTGTGCTGAGGTCGGGTTTGACCGAGAGGTGGCCGGGAAAGTTACGGCAGGTTACCTGCAGGTACTGCGCTGCGTGCTGTGACTTCCTGATCTTCAGCATCATCTCTGCTGAAGGGTGCGTCACGATGTTCTTGCAGCACAGGACCAACATCTCCCGCATGTCCTTGCTTTCGAAAGTGGGCTTCAGCTTGCTGACAGGAGGAAGAAAGGAAGAGAAATCAGAAAGGGCCTTTAGCAGTGCTCTCCAGACTGGTTCAGACAGCATCTGACTTTCTCCTAATCGACAGCTACCAAGCCAATACCCCCAGCTCCTGCTGCTGAGCACTGTCTTCAGTTCCAGCAGCGCCCACCTCCTCCCCAGCAGCACTGAACCAGCTCCCTCTCTGAAGGGAAGGAGACCCCAACTCTTCCTTTCTCTTCCCTGCCAGGGGACAGGAGCACCAGGGCCTTTCTCCCTGCCCAGAACCTCAGCTCCGCTGGGCACAACAGCCCAGTCTTCACTCCTATAGATGCGGCTCCTCACCCCCTACCCCCTGCAGGCCTTCAGGAGCTACCCAAAATGGGGACCTTACCTCAACTGCTCCAAGGCCAGAACCACCTTGAGGGGCACTGGGGAGACAGGGATGCCCAAATAATATTTCTTCAGCAGGTCCTGCAAATCCCAGAGAGACACTGTCAAGGTGGGCAGGGGGCACACGAGAGCTGTTCTACCCAGCCCTGAGACAGACACAACTGCCACACATCAGCCCCATCACTCCCATGTTTCCCATGGAAGCACTGCAGGATGCAGCAGCTCGACAGCTGGTGCACCTAGCCCGCTGCCCAGCCGCTGCCTCCAGCACCCAAAGTCCCCACCAGCTGGAGACGTGTGGCTGATGGAGACCTGTGTGCCCCCAGGGAAGCGGGCCGCGTGGCGCAGCCCAGAACTCTGCAGGCAGCCCTGCCTCTAGGCACTCACCATCAGGATCTCCAGAAGCTTTCCCTTCAAGGAGGGGTTAAAGGATGCAGAATCACCCACGACTGCTTGGAAGGCAGAGCTGAAGTCGGTGATGCTCTGCACCAGTGCGAGGTTGTTCTGCAAGTCCTGAGACCCAAGAGAGAAGAACATTCTTTGAACTGCGGGATGGGACAAGGGCTGCAAGGGGGACACATGGGGGCAACGCTAAGGGAAGGGCTTGGGTCTTCATCTGGGCAAAAACCATTCCCCGGGGGACCTTTGGAAAGGGAAGGCCCCTCTCAGCATCCCCCATGTGGAGGGGCTGCAGCTGGGCGCTCAGACACCCTGGCACGCTTTGAGCTCTCACCCGGCAGCTGCAGCTGTAGAGCATCAGGATGTTGCCCACGATGTCTCCCTCCAGGTGGGCGAGCAGCTGCTCCTTGGAGGCACGCAGTGCCAAGCTGCCGTGGGCGAGCACGAGAGCGCTGCGTGTGGCCTGAGCTCTCGTGCTGTCCAGCTCCATCTGTGTGGGAAGAAATGCCTTGAGACACTCGCTCAACGGCCCCCAGTGCCCCGCGATGCACCTGGGCTCCAGGGCAGAAAATAAGGCAGAAGAATGCCAAGATGGAAACCCGTAACGCTTTACCTTCTTGCGCCTGGAAATCCTCGCGTTGCGGCCTTTGCACAGCCTGGACGCAAACGTGGTGAGCGTGGCCAGGACTGCTTGGAAGTTACTCTCAGCCGCGTGGCTGAGAAGAGAGACCATTCCCTGCAAAAAGAACAAGGGGCAGTTGGCACAGGCCTGAATCTACAGATCCTCTCCTGAGGAAAAGGGCAGCAGGGAGAAGATGGAAAGGCGCGGAGCAGGGCCAGGAGAAGCCCTCTGCCCCAGGGACAGAGCGGGGATGCTCGCAGGAGCTGGAGGAGAGCAGGGCTCACCTGGGCCTCACATGGGTCCTCCGCGTTTGCTTCCTCCAGGTGCTGCAGCAGCTTCTCCTGGACGTGGAGGACTCCCTTACAGGCTCCCAGCACTGTGCCCAGAGCCTTGTACAGGAAAGACTGCAGGGGAAGGGAAGGAAGAAGCTGAGATGTGGCAGCAGCTTAACCTGTTGGGGGAGGGCCAGGTGGAAGGAGCCACGCTCCCCGGGAGTCGCTGAGAGCAGCTGCAGGGCCGAGCTTTATCCATCCCTGGGCAGCTTGCAGGGAAAGGCCCTCTGGGGGCACAGACTGGGGAAGCAGCATCAGCATCCCGCGTGGGCAGAGCACCAGCCGCAGCCCCAGCCCCAGTTGGACACCTGCAGCTGCACCGCTGGGTGGAGCCGGGGGGAACTCACCTTTTCTGCAGAGCTGCTGGCAGAGCTGCTCAGCCACCGGCTCAGCTCACAGCTCAGGGCCTCGATCCAGGCCTCATCCCGTATGGTGTCCATTGACGCCCCGAGGAACTGTTGGAGAACAGGAGAAGACGATGTTCCCTTGCCCTTTGCCTCTTCCCTCACTCCCAATTGCTGCAGCCCTCTGGGGAGAGGTGTCTGGAAGAACAGTTCCTCTCCCAGCTCCCCAGCATTCCCTCCATTAAAGCCTCCTGCTGCTCTTCTCCTAAGACCCCCCTTGGGCTTGGGACAGAGCGGAAGAGGCAGCGCCTCAAAGGCTCCCCAGCAGCACTGGAGAGGCTGTTCCTGTCCCGTGGTGGCTCATATGGGAGCGGGGCTACTTGGGGCAGGCAAGCACTTCTCTGCACCCAGCAGTGCTGTACCTTCAGCAGACGGCGCTCCCACCCTGCAGCGTCCAGGAAGCTCTCATCTTTCCCTGCACAGCAACAGGAAGAAAAAGACCCTTACTTGGGATCAAGGCACAGAAGAAGAGCTGCTGCAAACCTGGCTTGGCCTGGGCACTTGACACTGCCAAGCTGGGACCTGCACCCCCTCCACCATGTCCTGTCCCTCCCCACAAACACTGTCCCCGCAGGAACACAGAACTAACTGAGGGGACATGAAGGGCCCATCCGTGTCCTGGAAGGGGCAGATCCCCGCGGGGAAAGATCCCCGGGCCTCAGCGCTGTCTCCCTGGAATGGGAACAGCAGCAGAGCAAGCACTGGGCTGCAGGCAATGCTTCCCCTCTGCCACCCTGCAGAGAGAGCTGCATTTTCACTCCCGCCCTTCCCTGCCTCCGCCTCTCCCTCCCCACCAGCACTTTACCTTGGAGACACTGCAGCAGCAGGGGGATCTCAGCGGCCCACATGGCCCCCACAGCTCTGTGGAACCTGCTGTGGAGGTTTTGCATCAGCTGTAAGGCAGCGGCCTGGAGTTCGCTGCCTGCAACAGGGCTCCCTGCCAGCACCTGAGCGAGAGCAAGGAGAAGCAGGGTCACTTCTGCAGCAAGAGCAGCGGCTTCCCCCCAGGATGGAAGCAGCGTGGCTGTGCCCTGGCGGGCAAGGAGCAGCCGACAGCTCTGCCCGTGGCCGTGCTGCTTCCTCCCGGGGGCTGGTGGCACTGGGCTCTGGAGCATCTACTCACCAGCAGGCGCGCCAGCAGTGTCTGGGGAGTCAGTCGTGGGCCTGTGAGGAGAAAAAAGTGCTGAGTCAGACTCCAAGACGCTCCGTGCCCAGCCACGCGCAGCTCCACTGTCCCTTCTGGGTGGTAGCACAGGTCAGCAGAGCTCACTGGCGGAGCTTCTGCTCCTACCTTGAAACATGGAGCTGAGGAAATGGGGATCCAGCTCCTCTACTCGCCGTCCTGTCAGATCCTCTCTCTCGGCCAGGGCTCGGACACAGCGCGAGACCGGGATCAGCATGCCGGTGTGCTGGGCTGGCACCACGAACAGCAGCAGCCGTGGCCACAGGAGCTGTCGGGAACGAGGCAGTTGAGCGTGTCAGCATTCCTGCCTCCGCTCAGAGACGAAGAGGACTCTGCGAATTTCCCTGAGCCTTGCGTGCTTCAGAGCACGCTGGAGGAGAGACCTGGGGTGGTGGGATGAGGAACAGGTGGTGCGAAGGCGAGGAGCAGCAGCAGGGCAGATGTGACTTACTTTGGACATCCCTGTCGCAGAGACGTCCAGAGACCCCAGGATGTCCATGCACAGCTCCTGCAGAGCTCCTTCTTCCTGGGCTTCCCGGGCAGAAAGGTCTCCAGCTGCCTGCACAACAACGGTGTTGAAACCCGGTTACCTCAGTTCTCAGGAGCCTCTCAGGAGGCTCAGGTGCGGCCTCAGCGGTGCTTCTGTGCCACCCTCTGAGCAGCACAGGTCTTCCCAGAGAAGATGCTGCCCACTGTCCTTACCCTTCTTCCAGCGGTGCGGCTGAACTCAGTGAAGATGTGCCCCACCACATCCCAGGCTGAGCAGCTCCGGGTGTTTGAACTGAGCAGGTCCTTGATGAAGTGCAGAACTGCTGTCCTCACCTGCCAGGGGTCAATTGTGGGTGTGATTTTTCTGGTCAGAAGGCAAAGGGAAGCCACCTGCTCATCGGGGCAGCCCTTTGGGCACGAGCAGAGACAACAGGAGCAGAGGAGAAGCCTTGGCTCCTGAGGTGAGGGCCAGGCTGTAGCACCAGGCTGTGCACTTTCCAAGCACAGCACAGGGACCTGCCCGCTCCACTCTGCCTGCTCTCCCACAGGAGCCATCGCGACCGTGTGGTCAATGCCCCAGCACCTCTCTAGTCACCCCAGCCCTGCCCGTGTTGGCAGCAGCATCACCACCCCAAAAGAGCTTTCTTTTCCCAAAGCAGCTCACCCGGATCCTGAGGTCGCTGCACAGACACTGCACAGCCTCAACCACCTGGGGCAGCTTCTCCATCATCACGGGCTCTGCAAGAGATGCACAGAAGCATGAGCGGAGCCACAACCCCGATGGCAGAGGGGATCCCTGGAAGTCCCAGCCTGTGGTACTGACCATCAGAGCGAGCCAGAGCACCGAGCAGACCCAGTGCTGCCACGCGTCCAGCCTCCCAGTCCTCGCCCAGCTGTGACTGCAGAAACAGGACCATTTCCTCTGGGCAGATCCGGGCTACAGGGAGGAAATCCCACGCTATGTTAGCAAGAAACTTATGCCCATTCCTGAGGTTTGTGAGAGGGGTTTTCGCAAGGACACCACCAAGCATTGCCAAAGCTCCTCTCCTTACCCTGCAGCAGGATGCAGTGGGTCAGCTCCGCTCGATCAGCCTCGCTGTGCTGCTTGGTGTTGTCATAGAGCTGTGGGAACAAGGTCCATATGAGAAAATCACATCAGCACTGAGGATGGAAAAGACGCTGTGCTGCTGCTCTCGTCTCCCTGGGCACTCTCAGGAAGAGCACAGGCAGACAAAACCCAGCCTGCCTCACAGCATCCCCAGGGGGACAGGCACGGCTCTGGAACAGCCTTGAGCATGCAGGAGCCAAGGCTCAGCTGCATTAGTCAGGGGCTCAGACCTTTGCACTCCTCCTGAGACTTAGCCAAAAGGGAAACTGCTGTGGGCACAAGGATAGGCTCCCCTTACCTGGTAGAACACGGCACTCGTGATGTCCAGAAACCTGTCCTTCTGGATGACAGACTTAATGCCCTCTAAGGCCTCCAGGAAGACAGTGAGGCTCTGCAAGAGACCAGGAGAGGAGGAAAGGGATGAAGCCACATCTAGCCACTTGGGAGTGGAGAAATTGTTTTCCAACTGTTCCTCCGCAGGGGGAAGCTCCTGCACAGGCATTCTCCCCCATCAGATGCAACTGGATGTGGTCCCCCCAGTTGCTAGCACAGAGCTCCTCAGGCTCTCAGGCACCCATTCCTCCTTTCTCCAAGGGCTCCCCACCTCCTCCCTGCACCCCCCGACCCCTCGTGGCACTTGCACTGGCCCCACGTCCACCCTGAGCCCTGCACAGCGTCTCACCTTGGCCACCCTGCAGGTGTCTTGGATCTCCTGACACGGGTGCACGAGCCAGAGGAGCTGCTCCCAGACGTGCTCTTGGTGCAGCTCCTCTTGCAGGAGAACATCCAGCATGGCAGCCACGGCCCCGAGGACAGCCTGTTTGTCCTGGAGAGGGATGGCAGAGGCCCGGCATCAAAGACCGAAGGTCTGCCCTTCCTACAGAGAAGGCTTTCTCTTTCCCTTCCCCTTCCCCAACCCCCACGCCCAGCAGGAGATGGGCTCGCTCTGGAGGGCAGGCAGGTTTTCCCCAGACCCTCATCCCCAGCTCATCCTGCCACAGTGCTGTGACATGCAGCTGCTCCCTGCCACAGAGCCACTTCAGGGCCCTTTGCAGAGCCAGCCCACTCCCTCCCATCACTGCTCAGCTGCCAGCCCACTGGGCACAGACAGAGCTGCCACATGGGTGCCCCCGCTGCCACCCTGGGCTGGGGGCGCAGCAAGGCTCACCTCCTCCTGGCAGTCCTGCCAGTTCCTCAGCACAGAGAAGAGCAGCTCCTGAAGGTTGTCATAGATCCGCTCTTTCTCCATGGCAGGCCAGGGGCATTGGGATCCAGAGGACAAGTGAAGCTTCACTCCTTCCAGCCACTGTTTCACAACTGAAAAAACAAAATTAAAGAAACACATATGAATAGTAATTGTTATTTTCTGTGTTTAAAGAGAGTGAGAGAAAAGGCAGCCTGTGAGAGCCTGCAGCAGGGCGAGGTGCAAGGGCTGTCCCGAGGCCCCCTGCTCTGGAGCCAGCACTCACCAGCACAAGCGAGGCGCAGGGTCCGGCCGCTCCTCACCTGGCCCACCACACTGCGCAGGCCAGCCAGCATCAGCCACGTGAAGGGGATGCACTGTGGAGCTGCAGAGAGGAAGGAGAGGTCCACAGTCAGAGCCCTGGCAGCAACAGAGGAGGGGGCGAAGCCCTGCATCCCCCAGAGAGGAAAGACCCCTTTCCCCAGTTGTCATAGGTGTAGGGTGGCTGAGAGCACTCTACCGTAGATGCCGAACAGTTTGCTGAGGGTGATGAGCACGAAATCCTTGGGTTTCTCCCCGATGGCCTTCAGCTGGCCCTGGAGCTCAGCCATCACCAAGCTGAAATGCATCCGGGCCAGAGCCACCAGGACATCGCTGGCAGCCGTCCTCACGTTGTCCCTGACACCCTGAAAAGGAGTCACTGGTGACACACCGTCCAGGAGACTGCCTGAGACCCTGGGAAGGGCTGAGCCACCGCCGCCCACCAGCACAACACCAGCACGGGCAGCGGCTCCCTTTGCCTTTGGCTGTAACCCCTCACCTGGGCTGCCGTCAGGTCCCAGGACACCTCTGCCAGCAGCCGGTTCACCACTCCGCACGGCGGGCGGCTGTCGTCTTCCCACAGGGCGCCCTCCAGCTCGCGGTACACCTGTGCTCGATCACCCTGGGGACAGGGACCAGTCATGCTTTGCTTTGCCCTTGCTCTCGGGGAGCCGCCCACTGCCACCCATCACCGTGCCGGTGTGGTGCCGCGGCCCGGCACCCACAGGACCACGGCACTGCGCCACGGCAAGGATTCACGGCCGGACGTCCCCAGCTCACCTCCCGGTCTTGCAGGCGCTGTTGCAGCACAGTCACAGCGGAGACAGGGACAGGGCTCGGCACCCTGCTTCTCTCCCTGCGACGCGTACGTCTGGGCACGCAGCCCACACAGGCAAAGAGACCTGGAAGCAAAGAGCGGAGCAGCTGCCGCCGGTGTCGCTCGGAGCCAGGGCCGAGCATCCGGCCGGCTCTGGGAGGAACGCTCCTCCAGCCCCACGGTTGGCGGGGACGGGGGAGGGAGCTTTCCCCTTGCTGGGGTGCCGGGGAAACCACGGCGGGCAGCTGCGCTCAGCAGAGCGAGGACGGTGCTGCCGGCGCGGCCTGAACTGACTCTGGAGGCACACGTGCGCTCGGGCGGCGTCACGGCGTGCGGAGAGGTGGAGGGACTCACCTCGAAGGGCTCTCAGCCGCTCCATGACAGCAGGAAATCTCCAGGTAGACGCAACGCTCTCTCTGGTTCCGCTTCCTGCGGGTCCCACAAGCGGACTGAGCCACCGCTCCCACCGCTGCCACGAGGGCGCACGAGGTACCACTGTGACATCACAGCGCAGTGTCACCTCACAGGGAATGGCTGGGGACCAGGCAGCACGCAGGGCAGCCCTGCAGGCCCCCAAACGCAGCATGTTCTGTGATGCACTCGGCTCTGGGGTTCCGGTTCCATGCGGAATTCCAAGCAGGGAATGACCTCAGCTGAGGGAGAGCCCCTGCCAGGGAGCAGCTGCTGGGCACCGCTGCCCGGCACTGTCTCAGTGACTGGGGACTCCATGCCGGGAGGTCCCTCTGGATCGCATCCCTCCCTTCTACTCTGCCAGCTGTACCACCTCACTGGGTATCATCAGCAAATTTGCTGAGGGTACACTTGTGTCATGGAATCATAGAATCATGGAATGGCCTGGGTTGAAAAGGACACCATGATCACGTAGTTTTAATCCCCCTGCTGTGTGCAGTCACAACCAGCAGACCAGGCTGCCCAGAGCCACATCCAGCCTGGCCTTGGATGCCTTCAGGGATGGGGCATCCACAGCCTCCTTGGGCAACCTGTTCCAGTGCCTCACCACCCTCCGTGTGTTGTTTCCACTGCCTGTGACATTGATGAAAATGCTGAAGAGCACCAGTCCCAGGATGGACCCTTAGGGGACACCACTCACGACTGGCCTCCACCCGGACTCAGAACCGGTGATAACAACCTCTGGCTGTGACCATCAGACCAATTATTTACCCACAGAATGATTCAGCCTTCAAATCCATCTCTCTCCAACTCAGAGAGAAGGACGCAATGTGGGAACATGTCAAAAGCCTTCCACAAGTACAGGGAGATGACAGCAGTTGCCCAGTGCCCACTGATGTCGTCACTCCAGGAAGGCTTCAAAATACATCACTAGAATTTCAAACTGTGCATTCAGCTGGTTTTATTGAAATGAAAATAAAGTGATAAATACATAGGAAAATAAAGAAAACACACCTCTTGAAAGTACTGCAAATCTTATTGTACCAATTTCAATAGGCTAGTTAGGAGTAGAGAGAATAACTTTAAAATAATGGAATTTGAATTGCTTAAGCATTTCTTCACTAAATGCTGGCTTAAATATTAAATCTCTGTCACTTACAGGTATTTGTATTGAGCTCAAGCGTTTGGCTTATTAAAGGAAAAAAAATCTGAGACATTACCATCTCAGTTTTTGTACTAATACGATTTGACAGCAGCAGTAAAACGGAGCCATTGCTAATTGCTTCTACATAGAGATTATTAAGGAATTTCTATCTGAACAGCAGAATACTTGCATTTCTAATAAAACCTCCAGAAGAGAAATCACGCTTTGGTTCTGCTGATGTGTTCTTATCAGTTATTGCAGCTTTCAGGTAACTCTTAGTTTGCCCTTATCAAACTTTCTGTTTAGGGGAGCAACTCATGTGAGAAAGGAGGAAAGATGATACGTGGAAAGTATTATACACACTAATCTCTATTGTAGAAAATGCTGGCATACAAAATAATCTCCTTTATTAAAAAGCGTACAGTTAAGAGTCCAGCCCACATGAAGATAGAAGCTTCACTTCTTTTGGTGTCTATCTGGAGCTCTGCTGCTACATTTCTAATAACATTAGAAACATGATAAACCTAGCTAGCAACACTAACCTTAGAGTCTAAACCATGAAAAAGAAAAGGGAAGGCAGCAATTTCACATTTCCACTGCTGTCACCGTCCCAGGAGGTGACTAGGCTGCATTATTTTCAACAGCTGAAGTCATCAGGGCCCAAACTGTTTAACTGTAACTCTGAAAGTCACAATTAATACAGTACAAATACAAGTACTCTGCTATGCAGTGTGTCCTGACTCAGACTGAAATTAAAACATGATTGCTTATCTCTGTGGCTGAAAGGAAAAACTGAAATCCTCCATTGAGTGCAGCAGTCAGCTCCTCCAGCTGACACAAGGCCAAATGTTCTATTGCACTCACTCATAAATAAAGCATGGGGCAGATCTGCTAGGTTTACAAATTGCTGGAGGAGATGGTGTCTGCAGATTGCCTTTCCTTTGCCCTCTTCTACTACATGTGAGAGGAATCCAAACTGAGTTCTTCCTCTGCCTGGGGCATTTGGAACCCACACAGTCAGATCCGATACTAGGAGAAAAATTCTAAGAGTGGTGAGGTGCTGAACACCTCAGTAGAAAGCAGAAAACTCTCCAAATCCTGTCCTTATTGCTTGTGTCCCACACTGAAGTTAGCTTTTCCCTTCCCACCAAGGGCCGCAGTCTTTGATTCTCTCCATCTTCCCCCATCTTGCTCCCTTGCCCGTCACAGGAAAGCTCTACTTTCTAAAGTGCACACGATGCCTTGTTTACCTGCTGCCATGCTGCTCAGTACCGTCTCTTCTCCTGCTCTGTGCTGGAATACATTCAGACACAGCCTGATTTTCCAAGAAATCAAGCTCACAGTTCTGTTCCGACCATTACTGGATTGTGGAAGGATGCTCCCAGCAATATGCCATTCAGCAGGTAGAGCTTGTTGCTGGGAGGATGGTAAGATTTGACTCAGAAAGAAGGCTGTCACTGCAGCCAAAACCTTGTCAGAAGAGAGACGTGAGCTTGTCATTTGTCCATTGCATTCCTTGCAGGTTTGATATAGCACATGAAGATTTCGGTACATCAGCAGTGAGCTTCCACCATTCTCATCTTCACTTGTGATTGCTTGGGTGATTTACATACCAGCAGCACAAGGAGCCTTTATACTTCTTCTTCCTTTGTTTTCTTATTGGAAAATCACTGTGAGACAGGTAACATGGTTTACAAGTGTCAGTGCAATATATTTGCTTCTAGTAATGCAGATGTATTGATGCCTTGTTTTTCATCTGGCGAATGTACTTTGTAAGTTATGTACTTCTTTGTAAGCAGTAAGCAAGTACTTTTAATTACTGATACAAATTATTTTACCTGGACTTGAGCAAGGCCTTTGACATGTTCCTCCACCACATCCTTCTCTCCAAAATGGAGGGATGTGGATTTGATGGGTGGACCACTCGATGGATAAGAAACTGGTTGAAAGGCCGCAGACAGAGGGTGGTCATCAATGGCTCCATGTCCAGGTGGAGGCTGGTAACGAGCGGCGTCCCCCAGGGGTCTGTCTTGGGACCGGTGCTCTTCAACATCTTTATCAATGACATCGATGACGGAATCGAGTGCACCCTCAGCAATTTGCTGACGACACCAAGCTGAGTGGTGTGGTTGACACGGTTGAAGGACGGGATGCCATTCAGAGGGACCTCGAGAGGCTGGAAAGGTGGGCCCGGGTGAACCTGATGAGGTTCAACACGGCAAAGTGCAGAGTTTTGCACTTGGGCCGGAGGAATCCCAAGCATCCCTACAGACTGGAAGGAGCGGTCCTTGAGAGCAGCCCTGTGGAGAAGGACCTGGGGGTCTTGGTAGATGAAAAACTTAACATGAGCCAGCAGTGTGCCCTTGCGGCTCGGAAGGCAAATGGGATCCTGGGCTCCATCAAAAGAGGGGTGGCCAGCAGGGACAGAGAGGTGATTGTTCCCCTCTACTCTGCTCTCGTGAGGCCCCATCTGGAGTACTGCGTCCAGGTCTGGAGCCCCCAGTACAAGAAAGACAGGGAGCTGTTGGAGAGGGTCCAGAGGAGGGCCACGAAGATGATCAGGGGACTGGAGCACCTCCCCTATGAGGACAGGCTGAAAGAGATGGGCTTGTTCAGCCTGGAGAAAAGAAGGCTGCGGGGTGACCTCATTGCAGCCTTTCAGTACCTAAAGGGAGCCTACAAACAGGAGGGGAATCAACTCTTTGAAAGGGTGAGTGACAGCAGGACAAGGGGAAATGGTTTTAAGCTGAGGGAAGGGAGATTTAGGTTGGACGTCAGGGGGAAATTCTTTACGGAGAGAGTGGTGAGGTACTGGAACAGCTGCCCAGGGAGGTTGTGGATGCCCCGTCCCTGGAGGTGTTCAAGGCCAGATTGGATGGGGCCCTGGGCAGTCTGGTCTAGCATTTGGTGGGATGGTTGGTGGCCCTGCATGTGGCAGGGGGGTTGGAGATTCATGACCCTTGAGGTCCCTTCCAACCCTGGCAATTCTGTGAGTCCTTGATAAAATTCCTTACTACCTTCAGTTGTATAGCCAAAGCAGTGTTTGAGCTGGTAATGTATTCTTGAACAGCACTGCTGCCTTTAGCATTTGTATGTTTAGATATGAAAAGAGAACATGCTCATTATTTCACGATGAGAGAACCTTGATTTCACACAACAGAATTACAATACTGTGAAATGCCACTGTAAGAATGTGGCTTTTCTTCTTTATTTTTTTTTTTTTCTTTTTTTTTTTTTTTAATTGCAATGGTGAGTGTATGATTGATTCAAGATAAACATTTTTTTTTGTAAGTCAATCTCTATACCTGTTTTGAAAAATATGTGTTTTTATTTCTCATTATTTAAAAATTGTCAGGCGTGAAGAATCACGAGGTCACTCATGCTACAAGATCAGTAAATATCTCACGTCAAGGTTAGAGAACATTCTCTCTGTGCATTTTAACAGAGGAGCTGCATCTTTAAGTAACTGTAGCTACACACGATGAGCTTTTCTTGAAGGTAGGCAGGAAATTTGGTCTGCGCTGGAACAAAACTCCAGTCCTGTTCTGACTGCTATACTTTTCACTGAGATAAAAAAATGGAATCATTCTGCAGGATGAACTAGATATACGGAATTTGGCATTGCCCTTAAATTTTGTGTAGTGAACTGAGGGACATCAGAGCTTTACAGATTTCTACATATTCTCATGGAGAAATCTAGAGAGGTCACAGGACGTAACACTGAGCTTCCAAATGGATAACAAAACACTGATGTTTTTCAGAAGACCAGAAGCTGTAGAGGACCAAGTAGCCTGGCTAGAAAAAGAGTGCACTGAATAACTGGATGGATTAAATGAACTGCAGTGTATTTGCAGTGTTTATTCTGGAGTACTGCAGGACTTGACTAATTTTTGGCATCCTATGAGGAGATACTACAGCATTTACATTCTGATTAAATCATAGAATCACAGAATGGCCTGGGTTGAAAAGGACGACAACGATGATCTAGTTTCAACCCCCTGCTCTGTGCAGGGCAGCCAACCACTAGACCAGGCTGCCCAGAGCCAAATCCAGCCTGGCCTTGAATGCGTACAGGAGTGGGGCATCCACAACTTCCTTGGGTTTTGCCTCTCAGGTAATATTCCAGAGATGTCATGCAGCCTGGAGGAGAGGACCAAAGTGACACCTGATGAGGACCTGCTGAAAACTGAGAGATTCTTCAGTCTGTGATTGTCTAGTTAGAACTATTGGCAAACTGTGAGGCGGATCCTCAGGGTCCAGAAGAATGTGTGATTGCCAAAGTGAAAGACAATTTGCTGATAGTCCATGGAAACAGGAATCCTCCTGGCATCTGGCACTCAAAGACAAAGAGAACAGGAAAACCAGATGTGTTTCCCTGCCCATGGCAAACACCTGCCTTTCCATCCTTCCTGATGCCCACAGACGCCAACAGCAGATGCCCTCAAGTACAGGCAGCCTGGACTTATTTTCATTACATATCTTTGTTCTGATGTCCTTCTAGAACCTGGGACATTTCTCCATCTCAGGAGCAGAGGGCAGGAGGGGTCCAAGGTGAGGGCACACTCTCCTCTATTTTTCTGGCACTCATAGACAAAGAGAAGATGAAAACCAGATGTGTTTCCCTGCCCATGGCAAACACCAGCCTTTCCATCACTACGGTCCTTACTGCCTTCAATAGTGATATTTGGCTGTCTTTTACCACTTCATCTGTTTAGCCGCTGACATTCTAACGAAAAAGTACTTACAAGCATTTTTAATGTTTTCACATTAAATGTCAGAATTAAGGAACCATAATTATTACCAAATATTTAAAACATTCAACCCAGTGAGAAGTGAACTGATGTTGCATTTAGCATTCAGATAAGAACTTGACATTTCTCCGGGAAATTCTGTAATCATCATAGTGTTTCACAGTTTTCAGTTTATGAATACTAGTTAAGTCTTCACTAATACATTATCTTCTTCCCCCTTTATGCTTTCTATATTGCTTCTGAAGCAGACTTACCTCATGATTGAATAAATGTATAGTAACGTCCAAGGTGCTTGGATTGAACAAAAATAATCCCAGTATGGGGTTCAGTCAGACTTCTATAGAATAGGTGAATCTTATGCATTGGTGCCTTTAAGGACTAGAGATTTCCAATAGACGACAGGAAGTTCAACAGATGAAAAGTGCACCTAAGTAAAGAGTGCTGCTTTCATAAACTATAGTCTCATTGTCAAGCCTTGCACTGTCTCAGCAGATTGTTACAGAATGTTCATTCAAGCAGGAATTCAGAGATGCGTCTGAATTGATAACAACAACGAATAATTAAGAAAGCTTGACTGCAGTCTGCTTGAGGATTCCAGTCTGAAGTGTGTTCCACCTGGTGACAACTGGGAATGTCTTTCTCTCACCATTAGAACCATTGCACCTCTGACTAAACACATAGCTAATCACCACTGAAAACCTAGATGCAATTTCTGCAGTGCACAGACCAACTACGTGCTGATTAACATTCAGAGAGATTGTGCAGGTGTCCTTTTAGGAACTGGCCTACAGTATGCTAAGAGGGATGGATGTGGGGACATTAGGATAACGTGCCCTCTGCCTTTTAAGACAGCCCCAGCAGAGCAGGTCAGCAGGCTGAAGAGCTGAGTGGGTCACCAGGGCTCAGAGACTTCACTCGGCCATCTGAAAGTTGAGGGCCTTCAGCCCAAGCTGCCCTTTTCCATGCAGGCAAGGAGGCCAAGAGAAGGTGGATCGGCACGGTTCTGGTGCAGACAGGGGCTGCAGTGTGAGCAGGCCTACACAGACAAGGCTGTGCCCACACAGAGTGACAGCAGCTTTCGCTGTGAGCAGATTCCCAGGGGGCCTGAGCCATGGCAGTTCTTGATGGCAGCATGTTCCAATCAGCCCTGGAAGTCTTCTCTGGACGTCTGTCGCATTCTGGAATCCACACTGAGGACGCAGTCGCTGTGTCAGAGCAGCTGGCAGAGTCACGGGGAACCGTGACGTAGTTGGCCCAGGGAGCAACAACAAGGCCTGCACTGCTCAGCCAGCCCAGGCCAAAGGGGAGCACGAGAGAGAGCAGAGGAGAGAGGGGGGGAAAGAGGGCCAGGAAGGAAAGGCCTGTGCCTGAATGGACGTGTAGCAGCAGCTGCTGACAGCAAACTCGGTGATGGCAGGGGCACAGCAGAGCAGTGCAATGCTGGCAGCTTCCTGTGTCTTTCACACAGGCACTGCAGACATGGCCAGCACTGGGAGATCAGCAGAACTGCTGCACACCTCTGCCAGCCCAGGCCAGAGGAGTGCAGAACAGTGAGCTGCTGCTGAGGGGAGAGAGGATGGCCTGAGAGCTGACCTGAGAGGCAGGGCTGGCTGTGTTACAGCAGCCTCTGTGTCCTCCTCCTGTGTCTGTGAGGGCCAGAGGGCCAGAAGAGAACATGCCCAGACAACGAAGCCCTGCTGTCCTCTGCTGCTCAGCTGGAGAGATGTTCCGCCTTCCTGAAGGACGCTGATCCAAAGGGAAGGAATCAAAGGAAGTCCAGGCTGGCTGTCCTTGTGGGCATCAGCTGCTGGCAGCTGCCTCTGTGCTGCCATGGGCAGGGCACAGCACACACAGTGTTTGCAGTTCCCTGTGTGACACTGGCCCTGGTGACCTGACAGCCATAGGGAGACAAGAGAAAGAGCTGCCTCCCTCTGCCAGATGAGGCAAAGGTGAGAATCCCAGAATCACAGCATGGCCCGGGTTGGAAAGGAGCTCAAGGTTCATGAATCTCCAACCCTTGGCTCTCCAAGGGTGCACAGGGGGCTTTGTTCTCCCTGTGGTGCAGCTTCAGTGCCAACTCACAGCTGAGCTGGTTGGCACACTGTGACAGCCTGCCGCTCTGAAGCTCTTGGGGCAGTGCTCAGTTCTTTCTGAAGTACTCTGGAAAATGCTGCTTCTCCTTCACCAAGTCTGTTTCCAGACAGACGTCTTTTTCTCCTCTGTACACACAAACAGTATCTTGTAACTCCCTGGCACAGTGCTCAGAAGTGATACTTCTGGAAGCACGTCAGAGAAAAGTGGCCTTGTCCCAGTGGACTTTCAGAGCAGATGAGAACAAGTCTTGGTTGACGGCTTTCTTCTGCTTCTGGAACTGCACAGCCAGCTTGTGTGTTGTCATACTTTATGCCAAAGTGCCAAACTGAAGCAGTTTCTGCAACTTCTTTTTTTCATACTTGTCACTCTTTGCTATTTCTGAGACCTTAGCTTAGTCATTTTTAATGCGCTCTCATCTAAACTCCTGTGTCCTCCAGTGTCAGTGTTGTATGAATCAGGACTGTGGGATTTCATCAGTGAAAGGATTCTGCTCTAATGACTGTCATTCTAAAGCTGATATTGTTTCTACCGCATCAGGCTTGCATGAAGCATCTCTGATCAACAGAGAAATCAGAAAAATGGCTTTTCCTATTGCAGTTTCCTTTTAACTAGTGATGAAACCTGTCAGTTTATTTTTGGCACCAGAAATCCTGGGATGCAACCAGGTTAGAGAAGAAGTGAAACTGAGTCAACAGTTAGGGAACAGAGATGAGATAGCATCACACAGCTCTGGAAAAGATGTTCCAGCTCTGTGTCTACCTACACCTTCAGGAGATGAAAAGTACTGGCTTACTGAGGTGTCCTGGGTTGCAGGTTCTGTTAATCTCCATTTTTGGAAGAGCTGCTTGCAATAAATACCTTGTAAGGTGAATGAGCTTGATAGAAGTAGGGTGTGAAAGAGATGGATTTGCTGTTTCCCGGAAGGTGCAGGAGAATTGCTGTGCCTACAGTCAGTAAACAAGGCAGAAATCACTGTGTTCCTCAGAATGAAAAGGAATAAAAATCTTTTTGGGAGTGACAGCACGCCTGAATGAAGCACAAATCTAAACATTTAAAATAAGGGCTAGTGTCAAAGGGACTTGCAGTATTTCTCGTGAAGAAATATTTGATGCTTCTTTACGAAAGTCATCATAACAAAAGTGTACTGATGTCTTTGCTGAGGATTTCCTTGGTTCCAGCCTGAAGGTGTGCGCAGGCATGAGCAGGCAGTGCTGAGCTGCAGGTGAGTGCCTGTGTCCCACAGCAGGAAACCCGTGGATGTCTTCAGGGGTTTGAAATGGGCAGAGCTGTGAAACCTGCAGGCTTTCACTGAAATTGTCCCCTGCTTTATTTTGTAATCTTAGTTTCACCAATGCTTTCCAATATGATTTTTGTATGAGTGCAGATACGTGGGATAGGATTTAAAGTTTTTATGGTGCTGCTGTATAATTTTCTGTAGTCATCATAAGCCAATATAAAAAATAAATGGTAATCAGGCAATCTATTAACAACCTGTGGCACGTGTCAAAACAATGAAATTCCTTGCAGGAAGACAATATTGCTATATAATAATGTAGCTATCCAAAACTGTTAATTATATTTGATGAGCTGGAGATAATCCTGAAATGCGGGACTTGGATCTTAGCCAAGAATAATAAAAGTTATTATCATTCTTAAATTGGCAGCTGCTATAAAAAGCCTGTGTCTTATTTCCCTTTTAATAACACTGGCTAAATCAGAGATAGTGATAAAAGAATTTCATGATTGCAGCTTAGGGATTCTTTCCCACATGACCAGAAGTAATCAATGTCCAAAAATGTCTGTAAATACTTTTTCTATATTCTGTGGCCAGATGTATTGATATTTGAGATGAATGGCAAAAACATTTTGCGTACATAGATAAGCAATGCAAATTTGCTGGATTGTTTTAGAGAAAAAAGCTCCGGTTATCTGATCGTTTCCATGCAGAAATAAGATTTACAGAAAAATTCTCATTATTATTATTCATGCATGAATAAGTTCAAAAAAGAGATGTGGGGGATGTTGTTTCAATTCAAGCTGATTGTAGGAAGGACTGTCAGGATGGAAAGGCTAGTGTCTGCCATGGGCAAAGAAACACTTCTGGTTTTCATGTTCCCTTTGTCTTTGACTGCAAGAGGCCATGAGGAGAGTGTGCCCTAAACTTGGACCCTTTTTGACCATTGCAGCAGAGATGGAGAAGTGTTCCACCTTCTAGAAGGACTTCAGGACAAAGATATGTAATGAAAATAAGTCCAGGTTGGCTGTCCTTGTGGGCATCAGCTGCTGACATCTGCATAGTTGTTGCTATGGAAATGGGAGAACAGGTGGAATGTTGCATTTCCTTGTGTGACACAGTCACTGGTGAATTCAAAGCCAGAGGGGTTTAATAGAAAGAGTTTCACCTCACTGCCAGATTAGGCAAAGGTGAGTGGGATGTTGTTTCAGTTGCTGCTGATGGCAGGAAGGACTGTAAGGATGGAAAGTCTAGTGTTTGCCATGGGCAGGGAAACACATCTGCTCTTCATTTTGTCTTAATCTTTCAGTGCTAGATAAATAGAAAAGAGTGTGCCCTCACCTAGGAACTCTCCTGCCCTCTTCTGCTGCGACGGAGAAATGTTCCAGCTTGTAGAAGGACATCAGGACAAAGATATGTAATGAAAATAAGTCCAGGCTGGCTGTCCTTGTGGGCATCAGCTGCTGGCATCTGCATTGCTGCTGCCATGAGCATGGCACAGCAGGTAAAAGATTGCTTTTCCTTGTGTGACACAAGAGCTCTTGACTTGAAAGCTAGAGGGATGCAATAGAAAGAGCTGCAACCTCTGCCAGACATGGCTAACTTGAGTGGGATGTTGTTTCAATTAGTGCTGATGTCAGGAAGACTGTAAGGATGGAAAGGCTGGTGTTTGCCATGGGCTGGGGAAAACATCTATTTTCTTGTTCTCTTAATCTTTCAGTGCTAGGTAAATAGAGGAGCGTGTGCCCTCACCTTGGAACCCTACTGCCCTCTTCTGCTGAGATGGAGAGATGTTCCAGCTTCTAGAAGGACATCAGGACAAAGATATGTAATGGAAATAAGTCCAGGCTGGCTGTCCCTGTGGGCATCAGCTGCTGGCATCTGCATTGCTGCTGCCATGAGCATGGCAAAGCAGGTAAAAGATTGCTTTTCCTTGTGTGACACAGGAGCTCTTGACTTGAAAGCTAGAGGGATGCAATAGAAAGAGCTGCAACCTCTGCCTGACATGGCAAAGGTGAGTGGGATGTTGTCTCAGTTGCTGCTGATGTCAGGAAGGACTGTGTCACGGAATTAACTGGATCAGTTTATGCCCGTGACAGGGGGCAGTAGGTCCCTGCCCTCCCCACCCCCCGCCTGGGCCCACAAAATGGGAAGGAAGGGGGAAAAGGAAAGAAACAGCGGCAACAAACTATGGAGGAAACTTATTTTACTAACTATGATATCGGAATACAAAATAATACAATATAATACAATCTAATCGAAATTGAGACTAATGAATCAAATAAGATATGAGAGAGAGTTCCTGAGACCGAGTCAAACCTGAAAAAGCTTGGAACGGCTAGGAAAGCACCCTCCAGCACCCACTGCCAGGCAGTAAGAGACCGCCCCCCCCGGAAGGGTCAGATCCCGTGACTTCCGCAATGTATAGGGATAGGTACGTAGAATTAGAACATTAACACTTCCAGTACATGATGTTTTGATGTTGAATACTGAAAATCAAATAAGCAAAAACCAAAACCATGACATTCCACCCCTTATTCTACATCACTACATCACGCTTAATATATATATATATATACACACATATGCAAACAAACAAAATGATTACAAATGCATCACACGCACACGTCTATATACATATACATGGAATTACTGTCTGCACTCCCCCAGCATCAAATTTCCTTGTGGTACACATTGAACATCCCCATTTGCCCGCATTCTAATACGAATTTTGACAATTGCATCCCGGATGGAATGGCTAATTTCACAAGCAACTACATCCCAGATGGAATAGCTAATTTTACAAACCACACGATGTTCAAACCAGTTTCCAGGTTTTCCTTTTGGTTTATCAGACGTTTTTCCAATGCTGAGTTAACTCTCATGCTTGTGGTCGTAACAGTCCTGTTCATATCACTCTCCCTGAATGTATTCCAATACAGGAATAGTAAGCAGAAGGAGTCTCCTCCAGAACCAGAGAATGCTGACTGGCAGGGAATATGGAGAGGTTTAGGAAAAATCTTAGAAGCATGGGGACCCGCAATGTCATGGGATTTCACTCTTGAGCACCTGTGGGATCCCCAGAAACTTAGCCAGTATTTGGAACAGGGGCAGTGCGGCTTAGGTAAATCTAAGGAGGTACAACTTATTTGGGGTTTGGCTTGTGCTTACCGTGCCATATATAATACTGTTTTGGAGAGAGAGAGTTTCCGAGCTGAGATTCAAGCCAAAGGGGAAGTCAAATCTGATCAATTACAGGAGACACCAGTAACAATATCAGTTGCCCCTGTGGAGGGCAAGAAATGGAAACGAGTGTCCTCGCGTCTAGAACGGAAAAAAGAAGAAGAGGAGGAGGAGGAGGTGGAGGAAGATCCAGGTGAGGGGCCCTCCTCGAAACCACCAACATCAAGAAAGGCAAAAGGAAAAACTAAGAGACATGCAGAAGAGAGTGATGAAGAGGAAGTTTCTATTACTACTCGTCGGCCTCTGAAGATGACTGAAATCCAAGGCTCAAGAAAGGAATTTACATGGCGCCCAAATGAAGCTATCGTTTCCTGGTTAGTTCGCTGTTGGGACGATGGGGCCAGTAGCTTGTCTCTAGATGGTAACGAAGCTCGCCAATTAGGAGCCATTGCCAGAGATCCAGCTATTGACAGAGGAATTAGTCGATGTCTGGATGGGGCTGCCTCCCTCTGGGAACGAGTATTAACAGCCGTGAAGGAAAGGTACCCCTTCAAAAGCGGCTTGAAGCCTATGACAAAAAGGTGGGATACAATTGAACAGGGTATCCAGTATTTGAGGGAAATAGCCGTGGTGGAAATGTTGTATGACCCGAACTGTGTTTTTAACGACCCACAAGGCCATGACCCTGAGAGAGTGAGAACAACGCGTGAAATGTGGCAGCAACTCACATCAACAGCACCAGCCAGATACGCCTCTGCACTATTGGCAGCATCGGACAGATACCAGGACCAACAGAGAAGCCCCTTAGTTTATGAATTGATTCTTATGCTCCAAAGCTATGAACAACAGCTACCCCCAACTCGCGCCGCCATCGCCGCCATCTCACAAATGACGGAGCAACTGAATGAAATGCGAGAGCAAATGTCTTCACTGATGAATCGTGACAAACCTGTAGAAGTATCAGAAACACTTGATGAAGATCAGAATAGTCAAAAGAGTCTACTGAAGGAGATGAAGGAGATGATGGAACAAGTGTGGATCCAACTAACTAAAGACGATGAACCCTCCTTCTCAGGTGCAAAATCAAAAATCTCAGCTGTTAGAGGCAAACGCTCTCCAGCTCCAGGAAGGAATCCTACATCGCGACTTGCCTTGTGGCGTTACTTACATGACCATGGAGAAGACATGAGGAAGTGGCATGACCAAGCTACTCATGTACTACGAGCACGGGTGAGAGAATTACAAAGCAGATCAACCGCCAGTGCAGTTGCTCCGGTTACCACAGGTAATGAATAGAGGGGCCCTGCCCTCAGTCAGGGGGGGGAAAGGGATAATAGAGTTTATTGGACTGTGTGGATCCGATGGCCTGGTACATCAGAACCACTGAAATATAAGGCATTGGTGGATACCGGTGCACAGTGCACTCTGATGCCCTCAACTTATGAAGGGACAGAATCAATCCATATTTCTGGAGTGACTGGGGGCTCTCAAGAATTGACTGTGTTGGAGGCCGAGATAAGCCTCACTGGTAGGAACTGGCAAAAGCATCCTATTGTGACTGGTCCAGGGGCTCCATGTATACTTGGTATTGATTACCTCAGAAGGGGGCATTTCAAGGATCCTAAGGGGTATCGATGGGCCTTTGGAATAGCTGCTGTAGACACAAACAACATTAAGCAGCTGTCTGTTTTGCCTGGCCTGTCAGAAGATCCGTCTGTTGTGGGACTGCTACAGGTAAAAGAGCAACAGGTACCAATTGCTACAAAAACAGTGCACAGACGGCAGTACCGCACCAACAGGGATTCCTTGCTCCCCATTCATAAGTTGATTCGTCAACTAGAGAGTCAGGGAGTGATCAGCAAAACTCACTCGCCTTTTAATAGTCCCATATGGCCAGTGCGTAAAGCCAGCGGAGAATGGAGGCTGACGGTGGACTATCGTGGCCTGAATGAGGTCACACCCCCACTGAGTGCTGCTGTGCCGGACATGTTAGAACTCCAGTATGAACTGGAATCAAAAGCAGCCAAATGGTATGCCACCATTGACATTGCTAATGCCTTTTTCTCCATTCCTTTGGCCAAAGAATGTAGGCCACAGTTTGCTTTCACCTGGAGGGGTGTTCAGTATACTTGGAACCGTTTGCCCCAGGGGTGGAAACACAGCCCAACCATTTGCCACGGGTTGATCCAAACTGCATTAGAACAGGGCAGTGCTCCTGAGCACTTGCAGTATATTGATGATACCGTTGTGTGGGGCGATACAGCAGAAGAAGTCTTCACAAAAGGGGAGCGAATAATCCAGATTCTTCTGCGTGCTGGTTTTGCTGTTAAGCGGAGCAAAGTGAAAGGACCTGCTCAGGAGATTCAGTTCCTAGGTATAAAGTGGCAAGATGGCCGTCGTTACATCCCGACAGATGTGATCAACAAAATCACCGCTATGTCTCCACCCACTAGTAAGAAAGAGACACAATCTTTTTTAGGTGTAGTGGGCTTTTGGAGAATGCATGTTCCAAACTATAGCTTCATTGTAAGCCCCCTTTATCATGTGACGCGAATGAAGAATGAGTTTACATGGGGCCCTGAGCAGCAGCAGGCTTTTGAACAGATTAAACAGGAGATAGCCCGTGCCGTGGCCTTAGGGCCAGTACGGACAGGGCAGGATATAAAGATCATCCTCTACACTGCTGCTGGAGAGAAAGGTCCCACTTGGAGTTTGTGGCAAAGAGCCTCAGGAGAGACCCGAGGCCGACCCCTGGGATTCTGGAGTCGGGCCTACAAGGGATCGGAAGAGGGCTACACTCCAACTGAAAAGGAGATCTTAGCCGCGTATGAGGGGGTTCGGGCTGCTTCTGAAGTGATCGGTACTGAAACACAGCTCCTTCTGGCACCTCGACTACCAGTGTTGAACTGGATGTTTAAAGGAAAGGTTCCCCCCACCCATCACGCAACTGATGCCACTTGGAGTAAGTGGATTGCATTAATTACGCAACGAGCGCGGATGGGGAACCTCAGCCGTCCAGGAATCCTAGAGGTGATCATGGACTGGCCTGAAGGTAGAAAGTTTGGAACATCACCAGCAGAAGAAGTATCACGAGCTAAAGAGGCCCCACCATACAATGAATTACCAGAAAATGAAAGAAAGTATGCCCTGTTCACTGATGGATCGTGTCGTATTGTGGGAAAGCATCGCAGATGGAAATCTGCTGTGTGGAGCCCCACACGACAAGTTGCAGAGGCCACTGAAGGGAAAGGAGAATCAAGCCAATTTGCAGAGGTAAAGGCTGTCCAACTGGCCTTGGATGTGGCTGAACGGGAGAGGTGGCCAATGCTTTATCTTTACACTGACTCATGGATGGTGGCAAATGCTTTGTGGGGGTGGTTACAGCAGTGGGAGCAAAATAACTGGCAAAGAAGGGGTAAACCTATTTGGGCTGCTGAACTGTGGAAAGACATTGCTGCCCGAATAAAGAATATGGTTGTAAAGGTGCGCCATGTAGATGCTCATGTGCCCAAGAGTCGGGCTACTGAAGAACAGCAAAATAACCACCAGGTGGACCGAGCTGCCAAAATTGAGGTGGCTCAGATAGACCTGGACTGGCAGAACAAGGGTGAATTATTTCTAGCTCGGTGGGCTCATGAGACCTCGGGCCATCAGGGGAGAGATGCAACATATAAGTGGGCTAGAGACCGAGGGGTGGACTTAACTGTGGATGCAATTGCACAGGTTATTCATGACTGTGAAACATGCGCCATAATCAAACAAGCCAAGAAGATGAAACCACTCTGGGAGGAAGGGCGATGGCAAAAGTATAAATATGGGGAGGCATGGCAGGTTGATTATATCACCCTGCCACGATCCCGCAGTGGTAAGTGTTATGTGCTTACCATGGTAGAGGCGACCACTGGGTGGCTTGAAACATATGCAGTACCCCATGCTACCGCCCGAAACACCATATTAGGTCTTGAGAAACAAGTCCTTTGGCGACATGGCACCCCAGAAAGAATTGAGTCAGATAATGGGACTCATTTCAAAAATTCTCTTGTAAATACTTGGGCCAAAGATCATGGCATTGAGTGGATTTACCATATTCCCTACCATGCACCAGCCTCTGGTAAAATCGAACGATACAATGGGTTGTTAAAAACAATGCTGAAAGCAATGGGTGGCGGAACATTTAAGCACTGGGAGAAGCATTTGGCAGAAGCCACCTGGTTAGTCAATACCAGAGGATCTATCAATCGTGATGGTCCTACCCAATCCAGCTCTCTACATACCGTAGAGGGAGATAAGGTCCCTGTTGTACACGTAAAGAGCATATTGGGAAAAGCAGTTTGGGTTCTTCCAGCTTCTGGAAAGGGCAAACCTCTCCGCGGTACTGTTTTTGCCCAAGGACCTGGATCTACTTGGTGGGTAATGCAGGAAAATGGGGATGTTCAATGTGTACCACAAGGAAACTTGATGCTGGGGGAGTGCAGACAGTAATTCTATGTATATGTATATAGACGTGTGCGTGTGATGCATTTGTAATCATTTTGTTTGTTTGTATATGTATGTGTATATATATATATATATATAAAGCATGATGTAGCGATGTAGAATAAGGGGTGGAATGTCATGGTTTTGGTTTTTTTTTTATTTGATTTTCAATATTCCACATCAAAACATCATGTACTGGAATTAAAGTGTTAATGCTCTAACTCTACGTACCTATCCCTATACATTACGGAAGTCACGGGATCTGACCCTTCCGGGGGGACGGTCTCTTACTGCCTGGCAGTGGGTGCTGGAGGGTGCTTTCCTAGCCGTTCCAAGCTTTTTCAGGTTTGACTCGGTCTCGGGAACTCTCTCTCATATCTTGTTTGACTTATTAGTCTCAATTCCAATTAGATTGTATTATATTGTATTATTTTGCATTCCGATATCATAGTTAGTAAAATAAGTTTACCTCCATAGTTTGTTGCCGCTGTTTTTTTCCTTTTCCCCCTACTTTCCCATTTGTGGGCCCAGGCGGGGGGTGGGGAAGGCAGGGGCCTACTGCCCCCTGTCACGGGCATAAACTGATCCAGTTAATTCCGTGACAAGTTTATGAAAGCAGCACTTTTTACTGACTTTACAAGTTCTTATCTGAATGCTAAATACAACATCAATTCACTTCTCACTGGGTTGAACGTTTTAAATATTTGGTAAACATAATGGTTCTAATTCTGACATTTAATATGAAAATATTAAAATTCCTTGTAAGTACTTTTTTGTTAGAAAGCCAGATGCTAAAGGGATGAAGTGGCACAAGAAAGCAAAATATCTCTGCTGATGGCAGGAAGGACTGTAAGGATGGAAAGGCTGGTGTTTGCCATGGGCAGGGAAACACATCTGGTTTTCTTGTTCCCTTTGTCTTTGAGTGCCAGAAAAATAGAGGAGAGCATGCCCTCACCTTGGACCCCTCCTGCCCTCTGCTGCTGAGATGGAGAAATGTCCCACCTCCTACAAGGACATCAGGACAAAGGTAAGTATTGGAAATAAGTCCAGGCTGGCTGTACTTGTGGGCATCTGTTGCTGGAAAATTTAATGGCAGTAAACTGCCTAGATAATGACAGAATGAGGGTGACAATAGAATGGTACGTAATCACAGTGCAATGAAAAAAGTATGCAGGGTGCAGGAAGGGAGGTGTGGACATTCTGAGTTGCAACTCTTTATTTGCTCCAGAAAGCTCTATCAGAATGGAAGACTGAAGGAAATACTTTGAGTGTTTTTTAATGTGACTGGATAAAAGATCCATGTGGCAAATTGAATAACTGCGTGGTAAAGGGACATAGATACCTCACTGTTTCATGGAACCTTTCAATTAAGCACCTGAGCACTGTGTACAGGACTTGGGAATATAAGTATTAGAGGATCATGGAATATCTGTATTTGGAAGGGACCTCGAGGATCATGTATTCCACCTCCTGGTTCCACACCGGACCTCCTATGGGTCAAGCCCTGTGTCTGAGAGCATTGTGCAAATGCTCTTTGGCCTTTGTCAGCTCAGTGCCAAACCACTGCCCTGGGGAGCCAGTGCCAAATTCCATGTATCTAGTTCATCCTCCAGAATCATGCCAAGAACAGTTATAGAGATCGACTTACAAACAAAATTCTTGTCTTGAATTAATGGTACACTCACCATTTAAAAAAAAAAAAAGAAAAAAAAAAATCAAAGCCACATTCTTACGCTGGCATTTTACAGTATTGTCAGATTTTTGTAATTCTGTTTTGTCATATAAGATTCTCTCATCGTGAAATAATGACCAACTTCTCTTTTCAGATCTAAACATACAAATGTTAAAGGCAACAGTGCTGTTCAAGAGTACATTACCAGCTCAAACACTGCTTTGGCTATAAAACTGAAGGTAGTAAGGAATTTTATCTAGGAGTTAGAAGAAAACATGTAAGTGTAGATTTAAAAGCAACCTGTATTGTTACTTAGAGTTTGATATAGTGTAATCCAATGCACAGTACTTGTAACGTGTGTTTTACAAAATGCTTTGCAATGTAGGCATCTATTAAGATAAATGCTGCAAGTTCTAATATGTCCATGACCTTTTCAAACAGTTCCTTACTCCTACACATCACTACGAGTAGTTCTTCTGTCAGGAAGGATCACATGAGTAATTAACCTGTGACCTTAATTTGGAATTAAATGCATACAGTGGAAGTAAGAGCTGTGGGTTATTTTGCTCTTTCAGTGTTGAACAGCCGAGGTGTTTTGTTTTGGAGGGTGGACAGTGATGGGACACGTGGGGAATGGCTTTAAACTGAGACGGGGAGTGTTGAGGTTTAGGTTGGATGTGAGGAGGAAGTTTTTCAGGCAGAGGGTGGTGAGGCACTGGAACAGGTTGCCCAGGGAGGCTGTGGATGCCCCATCCCTGCAGGCATCCAAGGCCAGGCTGGATGTGGCTCTGGGCAGCCTGGGCTGCTGGTGGGCAGGTTAGAAAGCCCACAGGACTTTATTGCAGCCCTGGGTGCAGGGGGATCACTGCTCCTAGCATGCACACAGAAGAGCTGGAGCACACAGGTGATGTACATTCCACTTGTGAACATTCCTGCAATTGCAGAGAGCGTGCGCCTGTTCCAATCACTGCTGCACAGATTAAAAACTGATTGCAGATGAGCTGTTTTGGTATGGGGTTCTTGCCAACGGTCTGCAGTGGCTGTGTGATTCCTCGGGGAGTTGCTCTCCAGCCCAAAGGTCATGTCCTAAGTCGACCAGATCCCGTTTGTGTCCAGAAAATGGCTGACAACAGATCAGCTGCTGGTCAAGTTTCTAACATCACACTGGCCTTGCTCCAGTGTCTGTGTCATCAGCCCCAGCACATACGGTGCACCTCTTCAAGGCTTTGCAACACTGAGACTCTGCACTTGGGCTCCAGACATCCTGCTGCACCAAGAGGTTATTCTAGCTTTGGTATCTTGCAACTTTGTATATAACTACATCACTGTAATCATAAATGTCTAGGAGCATGGAGATGGAGAAATGAATCTTCCTGTAATTCTCTGTACTGCAGCCCCGTGGTTGTCAACACCTAATGCAATATTGAAATTTCAGTTGAGAAATTGAAAGCTGTCCCTAACAAAAACATCTGGATTTGTTATTGAAATCACACTAAGGATGAATAAATCCAAATGCTTCTAGCATAACCACGATTACAGGCAGTGTTTAGACAAGCTCTTACAGGAAAACCATGAACACAAGGCTAAAGAGAGACTAAGTGATGCACTCTGCAGGAATACTCATGGAAGTCTTCACAGTGCAGGAGTCTGATCTGATTACAGATGCTGTGCTTTAAGTACCCCTTATCATATCTTTTTTTTCACTGTTGTGCAGGGGTTGGACTCAGTGATCTCTGGAGGCTGGAGATGCTGTTTGCTAATGGAAGATGGAGATAGGAAAAGCAAGTAAAAGGCATGCTGTGCATAGCCACCACATGGCATCTGCACCATTTCCCCCTGCACCAAGGAGGAGCAGCTCACAAGCTTGGCCTGGGCCAGGGAAGGGAGCAGACAAACATCTGGACCGACCCCAAACGAGCTGGTTCTGCAGGTTGGGTGTCTTCTGCTGCTTGTCTCACATCCTGCTGCTCAGCGGTAGATTTGTTCCTGCTCAGTGCTAACAGGAAACTCACACAGCATTTCTGTTTCAGCTGTGCCAACGCTTTGATCCCTTGCTGCTTGGATGGGGCGTTTGAAGAATGATGCCTGTGCTGATGTCCAGCCAGGCTTTGGGGATGAGTCTCCACACCAGGGTCCGTCTGAAACGACTGAGGGCTGGGGATCCAGCCAGGTCGAGTCCAGTGTGCTTTGCTCTTGTTCTTAGTGCTTGTTTTTGCTCAGGAGGGCAGGAGGTGAACCTCGTGAACCCATGCCTGCAGACGGGGTTTGCAGAGAAAGAGGTCCTGCAGGCCTTGTGTGACAGCCACGGAGCTGCAGCGAGGCTGCATCAGTGTAAAACACCAGAGATCCACGGAGGTGTGAAGGGGAGCTGTGGGCTGCAGTCACGCAGGAAGGGATGTGCATGCTCGGCTTTTGGTTGTTGTGTGTGTGTTAAGTGACTGTGATACCACTGCTGGGTCAGTGTGAGTGTACGGAACAAGTGTGACAGCCTTTTTGATGGAGTCCTGTGAAAGGAGTCCTATGGATTTGAGATCCAACTATCAGCCTGTGGGCATCATTTAGGAGTTGGGGTAGGGGATGAGGCAAGGGAAGTTGGGCTGAGAAAGGGATAAAGCAGTCTGGCAGCAGTTCTGTGTTTCTCCCATCTCCTCCTTTATTTCCTTCCAGGTGAAATAGATGGGTGCTGCAACATGCCCTTGAATGTAACAAAACCCACTCTAGTGTGGATTTGACATGGGCCCAGCACTGCAAGGGACGCTGCTGGGAGGAAGCGTCCATCTGGCTGAGGGCAGGAAGGCCCTCCAGAGGGATGCACTGAGGCCAGTTGTGCGAGGCTCAACAAGAGCAAGCGCCAGGTCCTGCGCTTTGGTCATGACGACCCCGTGCCAGCTTCTCCAGGATTTGGCTGGGGTAGAATTCCAAGCAGCCCCTGATTCCAGAACGTTGGGCTGGGCTGTTGGAATCTTCTGCCCTTGTGACTGGTCTTGCCTCCCCACCCTGTCCGTCGTGGTGGAGCAGCCTGGTGGCCCTCAGTGATGTCATAAGGGCTAGAATGAGGGGAGGAGCAGTGCGTGCTGCGTCCCTTCATTGGAGCGCTGGAGCTCTGACTGAGCAGCTCGCTTGTTGCACTTGTGCACCGACTGCGTCCCTTTGTCTTCACACCGTCCTGTGCAGCACCTTGTAGGTAAGCTGAGACAGTGTGGGAGAGACGGGGGGACAGTGAGTGCTGAGAACTGCTGGCTGGCGGAGCTCATAGGATCACATTATCTCCATCAGCAGAGGGGTGGCCATGAGGGACAGGGAGGTGATCGTCCCCCCCTGCTCTGCTCTTGTGAGGCCCCAGCTGCAGTACAGTGTCCAGAAAGACAGGGAGCTGTTGGAGAGGGTCCAGAGGCGAGCCACAGAGATGATCAGGGGACAGGAGCACCTCCCCTACAAAGACAGGCTGAGGGAGCTGGGCTTGTTCAGCCTGGAGAAATGAAGGCTGTGGGGTGACCTCATGGCAGCCTTCAGTACCTAAAGGGAGCCTAAAAAGAGGAGGGGAATCAACTCTTTGAAAGGGTAGATAACAGCAGGACAAGGGGAAATGGTTTTAAGTTGAAAACTTAAGTTTTTAAGTTGAGGGAGGGCAGATTTTGGTTTTTCTTTCGTAGTCTTTGCTAAACCGTGGAAGCAAACTGACCTGCTCTTTCTCTCTCCTCTCTCCACCCTCTGCCTGCTTCCCTGCTGCAGCTTTTGCTCGTGGAAGATCAGAGCAAAGTGACAAGGAACGGCTGCGGATTCGTGAGATTTGTCTCCCTCGTTCTGATCTCTTGCCAGGTACCTGCCATGGTTTGTCCCCCCACATGCTTTAGCAGCCCGTGACGCCCCGTGTTTAGTAACACAGCCTCATCCAGCTTTGATGGGACGCTGGTCACGTGTGGGTTTTCTCCACATGCTCTGCAGCTCAGCCCTCAGAAGGATGCTGTCTGTGGTCCTGTGACCAGCTGGTCTTAAGGAAACCAATCCCTTAGGCAAAGAGTCCCAGCCCCAGCTTGTGCAGAGCTGCACAGCATCACCAGGGACACCAGCAGGCGTGCTTGGGCTGTGTGAGTGTGCCCGACAGCTGTAGGGAGCACAGCAGAGATGTGAACAGAGAACATAAAAGTGTGTTTCTTTTCCGTTCCAGCTTGTCACACCTACGCTGATGGCTGTGGCGTGCAGCGAGATCAGCTGTGGGCCTGACCTGGCATGGACAGAGGTAGAGTATGAAGCTCTGATTGGTCTTTGTTCCCTGACTGCAGCCAGCAGAGTGAGCCGCAGCTGTGCTCTCCTGCTTTCCAAGAGAGCTCCTCTGTGGCAAGACAGTAGTGCAAGCGTGGCAAGTTTATCAAAGTACCAGAACCATCTCGGCTGTTGTGTTTGTCCTCTACTGACTTTTCCCTTGAAATGGCTGCAGAAACAACAATCATTCTCTGCTCTGTTTGGCCTCGCTGTTGGTTGGACTGCTCAAGAGAGCTGCTTGGTGCTTGCAATGGCACTGTTTGCACCTTGTAACTGCAGCCGTAGCTTTGGTTTCCCTCTTCACGGTCTCCTAGCATCTTAAACAGTCAGCCTTCCTGCACAAAGAGCGCAGGAAAGGAGGGGGCAAAATGGACAAGGCCACCTGTCTGCGTCAGTGCCATTGCTGATTAGTCTGGGTGGGGAGAGATGCAGCATTGCCTGGCGTGTGGCTGCTGCACACCAGGGAGAGAAACAGCCGTTATTAGACTTGCAGTTCCTTCTCAATTGCCCATGATAAGGACCGAGTGCATTTCCTGCAGCTTTCTCTGCAGATGTGCTCCTCACCTTGAAATCCTCCTCGCTTGTTCTCTGCTCCTCACTGTGGCCTGTGCTCTCTGTTTCAGGCTGAGAACAAGGGGAAGCCCCTGCTGGACCATGAGGTGGCACCTGTGAATGTTCCAGCTATTGCTGCTGCCCATGTCGTTAAGAGATACGTTGCCCAGGCAACAGATGAACTCTCCTTTGAGGTAAGCAGTTCAAGGCGTTCCTTGTTGTTCAGTTTTACAATGGCAAATGCCTTCAGAGCTGCACTGGTGCAAGTGCTTTAATGCTCGGCGATGTTTGGCAGTGCAGAAGAATGCAGACATTTGAGCTGTGCTTTCCTCCCAGCTGTGCTGAAGCTGGGATTGACGTTGCAATCTCTTGCAGGTCGGAGACATCATCTGTGTCATCGACATGCCACCAAAGGAGCTGACCCCCTGGTGGAGAGGCAAGCTCGGCTTCCAGGTAGGCACAAGCTTCAGACTGGAGAGTGCAACTTCAGTAGAGGCAGGAATCTCAGCTTAGAGCTGCTCTGCCTGCATAGGATGCCTAGTGGACATAAACAGTTTCCCTGTGTCGGTGTCAGAGGACCTTGTCTTTGGCTGGAAATGTTGAAAAATTATGACCTTTATGCTGTGAACTCTGGCCATTTTCTGCTGGATAGTCTTATGGAACGTCAGGCAAGCACGTTCCGAGGGAAATGTTACGTGGCTTTTGGTTTAACAGTTCAGATCTGAGAAGTGCTGCATGCAATAGTTGGCCTCTCTTTTCTTCTTGTTACAGGTGGGATTTTTCCCAGGGGAGTGTGTGGAACTCATTAATAAGAACATTCCTGAGGCACTCATCAACTCTGTGCCAAAGCCAGGTACGGATGTTACATTTCATGGTGTGGGGAAGCAAAATGAAGTCTTTTTTGGGGTGTGTTCCATGTTTAGTACCTCCTTTATCCATGCCACATTGTCCTCTGGGTTGATGATTCTTCATGCACACCATGGGGCAGGGATTTGGCCCAATCCTCCTGTGTTTATGATTGGACTTGGGGAAACTATAGAATCTTCACAGAATGGCTTGGGATGGAAGGGATTTCGGAGATCATCATGCTCCAACCCTCCCGCCTCAGGATGGTCTCCCAGCCCCCACATTTAATGTGAGACTAGATCAGGCTGCCCAGGGCCCCATCCAACCTGGCCTTGGGCTCCTCCAGAGATGGGGAAAATCCCTTTTTGTATGTACTGGTTGGTAATGTTCTTCCCGTTCTGACGTGCTCTGTAGAATGTGCTGTGCTCGGCCTCGTCCAACGGAGCCAGACCTGAAATGACCTGGTTTCTTCCTTTTGTTGTGCAGTGCCCAAGAAACGCAGCAAGATCCTCACCTTCCTTCGTTCCTTGGTGAAGGCCCGCCCAAAGAAACCGACCGAGCGGGAGGTGGAGAAGGAAAGGGTGTTTGGCGGTGACCTGGGAGAGCATCTTCTCCACTCCGGTCGTGATGGTAAGGAGCTGCCCATTCCTGAGATCTTCCTCTGCTGGGCATCTAAAGAAGATGAAAGGGAGCTCATATCTAGCAGGGGGCAGGCTGATAGCAGTGGAGACACGCGTAATGGGAGTTGATGGCTGAAGGATAAAGTGAGGCGGATGCTCCTAAGAGACAAGCACATCTGTATTTGCTTCAGCCAAGCCTGGCTGGGCTTAGTGGATGGGATGTGAAGCACAGCCTGCAGCACGACTGAATCAGGAGCTCCACTGACGGCTGGCACGTGTTCTTCAGTCCCCCAGGTCCTCCAGAGCTGCGCTGAGTTCATTGAGCAGCACGGCGTGGTGCAGGGGATATACCGCCTGTCCGGCGTCGCGTCCAACATCCAGAGACTGCGGTAAGAGTGCTGCGACTGACACAGCCTGAGTGCATCTGGTGTGGCTTTGGGCTTGCCTTCCTCTCGCTCAACCGGGTTTGCGTCCCTCTCTCCAGGCAGGAATTTGAGTCGGAGCAGATTCCTGAGCTCACCGTCCGTGACATTCACAGCGTGAGCTCCCTCTGCAAGATGTACTTCAGGGAGCTCCCGAACCCTCTGCTCACCCACCAGCTGTACGGCAAGTTCTCGGTAAGCACAAGGCCACAAGGTCTTTCATTTCCCTCTTCCTGGGCCTCTTGGCAGATGGCTGCAGCAGTGCCCCAGCTCGGAGGCCCTTTTGCTGTCAGCCCCACGAGGTTTACTCGCAGTGGTGTACTAGCCTGATTGGTGTCTCGCTCCCTTTCTGCACTACTCCAGGATGCTGTTGGTGCCGCTACAGAGGAGGAGCGGCTGCTCAGAATGCAGGACGTCATCCAGCAGCTGCCCGCTCCTCACTACAGGTCAGTGCTGCCCTCAGCCTGCTGAGCTCAGCCCTACTGCATCGCAGAGGGCAACGATGCGGTTCCAGGCTCTGTCTCACGCCGGCAACACGATGCCTGTGTATGCTGAAGGGTTGAAGGCTCCATGGGGTTACTTTATGGGGTCAGTTCCTGGGCACGGGGGCACGCTTGGTGCAGCTGATGGCTGCGGCTGTGCTGTGCTGGGGCTTGGTGCTGCAGCGTGGCACTCAGTCAGGTTGGATCTACTTCATCTTCGGTGACAGTAGCAATCACAAGAAGTAGCATGAATGGAGGTTTGCTTTCTGAATTGCAGCACGGCATGCTCGTTGGTGCTGAACGTTTGCTTCTCTTGTTTTCCAGGACACTGGAGTACCTGATGAGACACTTGGCATGTCTGGCTGGGAGCTCCACGGTAACAAACATGCATGCCAAGAACCTAGCCATTGTGTGGGCTCCAAACCTCTTAAGGTAAACTTCTGGTTCTGTTTCAACACTTCCTCTGTTCTCCAGTTAAGAAAAGCAGTCCTCCCTTTTTCTCCATCAAATGTGCTCTTCTCCTGTAAAATCTGTGGCTGACAGAAGTGCAGGAGCCTGGGCTGTTCTCCATCCCCATGGGCACAATGTCTAGGTGACAATTTCTGCAGTCTTGTTGAGATGGGACTGACGTGTCCTTGATCATCCAGGGGAATTTCTGCAGTGGCATCACTGATTGCCCACTGCGGAAGTCTCCAGAGCCTCAGCTGACAGCTTTTGGCTGCAACAATTCAGACTCGGGGAAACGGTCTTGGAGAAATGACTTCTAAAATCTGCCTTTTCTACAGATCACAGCAGAACGAGTCTGCCTGCGCCAGCGGAAGAGCTGCCTGCATGGAGCTGCAGACGCAGTCGGATGTGGTGGAATTCATCATCAACCACACCGACGTCCTCTTCGGCTCCAAATCCGGAGCAGACATTGCAGATGCAGCAGGTGAGTGTCTTCCTCCATTAGCTTGATCTTGACCTGACACCTTGATCAAATGCAGGCCTTCTCCAGGACCTCTGAGATACTCTTTTACCATCAAGGGGACAGCAGACCTCTGGGCTTCCATTAGGGTATGGCATCCTGTTGCTGGATGCTGAGAATGTCCAAGCCCAAACTTCACAAGGAGGAAACTGTCATTATTATGTTTGCACGCAGGAGAAGCTTGATGCAAGCGTTGCAGCGAAGCTTTCTCAGTTCCCTGCCCCTTTTATCTAGGGGTGAGCACTCTTAATGATGACCGTGTCCTTTGCCATAAACAGACCTCTGCCCACATGGTTAGTTTGAGCTCCTCTTCTTCCAGTGGCTCGGATAAGCAAGCCTGAGAAAAATACAGCACCTCCCCCAGAACTGTGGTGGCTGTGCTGCTGCTTTCTGATCCTCACTCTTACCTGTGCTTTTCCCTGACAGGGCACAATTCTCTCCCAGGGCCCAAGTCTGTGGGGGTCTCTTCTGCTGCCACAAAGCTGCTCAGCCTGGAGGAGGCACAGGCACAGAGGCGAGGCCACAGCACCTCTTCTGTGGTAACAGAGAGCAGCCGGGACATTGAAGTGGAAGAAAGCCCTGCAGCTGGGCAGGGCAAATTCCACACCGTCTTTGACTTTCCATCTGACAGGTAAAGAGGACTTTCTTTTCCAGCACCCAGCATCATTGTTTGGGTGGGTTTTTGTGTTTTCCTGCAGAAACCAGGCAGTGCTAGGAACAAGCAACTGCTGCCAAGAGCTCAGTGCTGCTCTTCCCTCACCCTGCACCACGCACGACTCACAGCATTGGCTGTTTTCTCTCTCCAGACAAAATCCACCCAGCCAGAATGAGGAATCACCAGCTAGCAGTTGGTGTTGCTGCTTCAGCCTCAGGAAGCCATCCTCTGGCAGCAAACGCCAACTGCAGCGCAATGCCAGGCAGCCCTCTGAAACAGCAGTGGTAGTCCTGGCAGGTAAGGGTGCAAATGCAGCTTCCAAATCCCTGCTTTTCAGGAACATCGAATTCAAGCTTGCAGTGCACTTGTATCTCTTTCTAGCGTTCAATCCCGTGCCTAAATCTTCACCCCTGATCAAGTACCACTGTCGTAATTCAGCTTGTGAAAGTTTGACACTAACCCCTGTGTATCCTTTCTAGGTGAATCGAGCCCTTGCCAAGCCATAAGATCCAGGGCAAGTACCGAGGATGCTCTGTGTGCTTCCATCAGTGGAGAGCTCTTAGGAAGCACAAATTGCTGCAGTTCCAACAGCAGCCTTCCATCTGACATCAGTAATGGAGAGAAGGAGCTCATCGAAGTCCATGCTCTCATTACACCTGGCTCTGCTGAAGTTGCTGACCTGAGCCTCCCAGACACCACAGTCACAAGTGTGGATTTTAACCCAGAGTCTCTGCAGTGCAGCCCATCTGAAGCACAGTGTGAGTGCCCCGACAGCAGCACCTCCATGCAGGAGCAGGTCAGCATCAGTGAAGAGGAGCAGAGCCTCTTGCAGGGGGACTTTCAATCAGGCCTCCAGTCCCAGGCACCGGACAGCAGCACTGAGAGCTCTGAGCCACTCTCTCCATGACAAGACAGGATGAGTCCCATCTTCACCGTGGACCTCTCACACCCTCCTGTCCTTTATATAATAATAAAAGCACACTCGTGCTCAACCAACGCCTTGACTGCCTCCAGAGTCTTCATTCACACGGACTGGGATGAATGCAGCACACAGCAAGGCACCCCAGCTTGCAATGCTGTGGCTGTGGGGTGCATGCAGCTCAGCTCCGGGTTTGTTCCTGTTTTGTCTGGCTCTGGGATGTCTGCAGGGGGAGCTCTGCTACCATTTGGCATGGTAGCAAATAATCTCTCGCATCCTGGATGCTGCTCATGATACTCCCAAGCTTCCTGGCTGTGGCTTTGTGATGCTTTTCAGGGCTCTCTGATGCATTTTCATGCCTTGCCCGCTCCTTAACACCTCCCTCCTCCCATCATGTCCTTTCCTGGCTCCCATCTACGAACTGGCCCTGCAGATCATCTCCAGACCTGTCATCAGCACACTGCGGCAGGAGAAGCTCCCCCTGGCCAACGTCAGGCAGTACTGCTTGGTCTGCAGCTCAGTGGCCATTTCCCTTTTAGGCGGCTCCTGCAGAAGAATCAAGCAGCAGAACCTTTTGCTCACCCTGCAGCACAAAGATGCTACGAAAGCAGAAACAACCTGGGAATCTCTGGGTCTGCAAGACTTCACAGACACTCACCGACTGTGTCTGATGGTTCCCTCCCATCCTTGATTTCCTTCTCCCCTTCTCCACATCAGATCCCACTGCTGAGCCATGATCAAGCTGCCCAGTGTGGCAGAGCATCGTGCAGAGCCGTGCTGGCACCTCCTCCCCTTCCTCTCCTGCAGCTCAGCGTGCAACCTGAGCAAGTTTTTTTCTGAGAAAGTGACCAGCTCTTTTCCATCCCTTTGCCCCTACAAACAGTTGTCCAGAGGATCTCGTCCAAGAATTCCTGGAACAGCCTGCAGCTGGCTCTCCTGAAGTTCAGGCTCCTGCCTTTGCTTCCTGCCAGGCCCGCATTCCTTGAGATCACCAACTCAAGGAGGGCATGGTCACTGCAGCCCTGACCGCCTCCTGTCGTAACCCCTGGTGTGCACCATGTCCAGCAATGCTTCCCTTCTGCTTGCTGTGCCCAATGCCTGCACCACAGAGTGATTCTCACTGCACTCCAGGAGTCTGTCAGATTGCTTGCAGCCAGCCATGCTGATTTCCCAGACTGACTGGAATCCCCCATCAGGATGAGAGTCAGTGAGTGCGATGCTTCTGCTGGCTGCAGGAAGCAGCTCCCACCAACAGGCTCTCTTTCCAGGCGGCTGTAGCAGACCCTCACCTCCAGAAGCCCTGCACTGCTGCACTTCCTAATTTTACCCACAAGTTCACAACCTGCTCATGGCTCTTCTTAGTTCTTTGCAGTCAACTTCTCATCATAGAGGGCAAATCCCTTGCCTTCCAGAATTCCATAGTATCAATTGTGTCTGCTTTATGTCAGGATTTTTTGTCTTTCTTTTCTTTTTCCATTTTCTAGGTAGGAAAATGAATTTCTGAGCCAGGAGAAGCAGAAGTGAAACAGTCTTCCTGGCACTGCTCAGGTTGCATGAGTTGCCAAGTGCTCCTCAGGTAATGTGTGCTGAAGAGCTGACCTTGGTGGCAGGGGCTGTGGCTGCATTTTGTGCCTGTCATGCGGGAATCCAAGAAAGCCTATTCAGAGCAGGAGCTGCAGGGCGAGATAAACATCACGAGAAGGTAAGGCTGAGAAGCAAGGACACCTCCAGAAAGAAGAGAAAAACTGAGTCAAGTGAGCTGCGTGACGGCCGTGTGATGCTGACCATGATTGGAGGAAGAGCGCATGGCTGGGAATGACTGATGGCTCTGGTTGGATGGGTGCCTGTGTGCACAGAGGTAAGGAGTGTTTGTGGGATGTTTTGCTGGCATCTAACGGCTGTAAGGGGAAGTCAAGAGAGAAAACTTGTGAATGCATATACGGGATGTTAAAATCTGGAACAGACTGTTTGGATCATTCACAGCGGAGTCTGTGCCAGATTGCCACACTGCCAGAACTTGGGGCCCAGGATTTTCCTTTAAGAGTGCCAACTGCTTATTTTAAATGATAAAAAGTAACACTGAAAAAAGCTTCCCTCCTTGCATTAGAATAACGCATTGATATTTGATGTTTCTGTCTTTCCATTCCTTTAGCAGCCTGGGTGTTGATGCAGCTGCATGCATCTGCTGCCCTCCCCTTCTGTTTTGTGTAAAAGAACAGTAAAATATGCAATCAGTGTGAGATCTTTCTGAAGTATTTTACTTTATTTGCCCCTAGGCTGCAATGGCTGGGAAATGGCAGTGTCACCCAGGAGCCCACACGGCGACCTGATGTCTCATTGTTGGGGTCTATTGGAAACCACCACGATGACAAAAGAATGCCTGGGATTCCTCCGGCCCAAATGCCAAACCTTGCACTTGGCTGTGCTGAACCTCATGAGGTTCACCCAGGCCCACCTCTCAAGTCTGCTGAGCTCAAACAGATGTCATTTTTCTCGTGTTCTTCCATTCCGAGTCCATCTGCTCCCCAAAGCAAAAGAATTCTGACCAAGGCTGCAGTTGCAGCTGACTTCCCAAGGCTGCAAGACGTGGTGGTGACACAGCCTTGTGCTTCTGCATTGGTGCTCATCCCACGTTTCCTTTCTCTGTCTCGCAGGTCAGCTCCTGCTGGAAGCAGATGGTATCCCAGTGTGAATGAAGGTCAGTGCAGGAGCAGCTGCTGATGGGAGGAAGGAAGTCCATGCTGAAGAGCTCTGAAGCATCTGCAGGTATGGTTCTGGAGGAGGCAGCAGTGATGTCGGAGGGCTCCCCAGCAGGAAGCTGTCTCATCCAAATGCTTGCTGAGTGGTTGGAAGGGAGCTTTCTGCATGACAGCAGCACAAGCTGCTTGCTTCAAATGCTGCAAAGACAAGGATTAGCACGAGTTCCAGTATGTACAGTATCATCACGAATCACGATAGGATTACAATGTGTCCTCATACAAACGCAGCCATTTCTCTCTGAGTCCAAAGGCTGTCCGGAAAGCATCTTTGAGGTCTCTCACACCAAACCACTGCTGTCCGTGTGGGATCTGACTCATTAGGGTATAGGGGTTAGGAACCACAGGCTGTCTTTTGAGAACGGGTTCAGTCATTTCCTTACATCTTGCACCAGCCGATACGTGCCGTCTGCCTTCCGTGCCGACAGGATTGGGGTGTTATAAGGCCACAGACAAGGTTCCAGAAGACATCCTTAACCACTGTCTGTGTTACAGCTTTTAGACCCACTCTCCCTTCTAAGGCTATGGGATATTGTTGCTGTTTCACAGCTCCACTCCCTCCTTGGGCAGTTATTTGTAAGGGAAAATTGTGAGTCCACCCCGATTTCCTTCCCCTGCCCACACCTTTGGATTCATTTCTTCTCATCACCAGCTGTTAACACATTCATTGACCCCTGATATCTGTTTAACAGACTTGCAGCTGTAATCCTCATTTAACTGTTAAATCTCTCCCCCATAAATCGGTCCCTGCTTCAGGCACACAGAACAATTGCCCTGCAACTATTTTATCTTTCCATTTTAGTTCTGTGGTCTCCAAGAGTGGAGCTGTCACTTCTGATCCCTCAGCCCCAGTTATGCACAACAGCCACATCCAGATACACGTCTGGTACCTCTGAACTAGCTAATGCTGTAGGATGGAATGTTGTTTCTGCACTGGCTATCAAATGTGGGATTGCTCTGAAGCAGTACAGCACCATGTGTTTTGTAATTTGCCCTTAGAAACAGTTTGAAAAAGTAGAAAGACTTTATTAGTATTAGTAAAAAGAAGCTATTTCATAACATGTTTTAGAAATACAGTTGTTCAATCATGTGATCAATTCTCACTTACAGAACTGTAATAGTTACAAATTGCATGGGTATAGAATTAAGGACCAGAAAGCATATTGTAAGGCCATTCTGTTTGGATAGGAGAAGCTCAGCAAAAGAAAAACAGACTCCAAAGTAGCCAGGGCCTCCACACAAGGCCACCAACCTCTGTACCACTACATATATGCACATTGCTGGATAGAAACACCAGTGTGGGAAAAAACTATATACTGTGGATGCAAAGGGTGAATCAGAATGGCTTAACAGCTGTCCCACAAGGAAAAGAAATCCCTTACCTGCTGTGCCATGCTCATGACAACACCAATGCAGATGCCAGCAGCTGATGCCCACAAGGACAGCCAGCCTGGACTTATTTTCATTACATATCTTTGTCCTGATGTCCTTCTAGAAGCTGGGACATTTCACCATCTCAGCAGAAGAGGGCAGGGGAGTTACAAGGTGAGGGCACATTCTCCCCTGTTTATCTGGCACTCAAAGAGAAATAGAAAATGAAAACCAGATGTGTTTCCCTGCCCATGGCAAACACCAGCAATTCCATCCTTACAGTCCTTCCTGACATCAGCAATAATTGAAACAACATCCCACTCACCTTTGCCATGTCTGCCAGAGGTTGCAGCTCTGTCTATTGCATCCCTCTAGCTTTCAAGTCAAGAGCTCCTGTGTCACACAAGGAAAAGCAATCTGTTACCTGCTGTGCCATGCTCATGTCAGCAGCAATGCAGATGCCAGCAGCTGATGCCCACAAGGACAGCCAGCCTGGACTTATTTTCATTACATATCTTTGCCCTGATGTCCTTTTAGAAGCTGGAACATTTTTCCATCTCAGCAGAAGAGGGCAGGAGGGGTCCAAGTTGCAGGCACACTCTCCTCTTTTTCTGGCACACAAAGAGAAAGAGAAGATGAAAACCAGATGTGTTTCCCAGCCCATGGCAAACACCAGCCTTTCCATCCTTACAGTCTTCCTGTCATCAGCACTAATTGAAACAACATCCCACTCACCTTTGCCATGTCTGGCAGAGGTTGCAGCTCTTTCTATTGCATCCCTTTAGCTTTCAAGTCAAGAGCTCCTGTGTCACACAAGGAAAAGCAATCTTTTACCTGCTGTGCCATGCTCTTGGCAGCAGCAATGCAGATGCCAGCAGCTGATGCCCACAAGCACAGCCAGCCTGGACTTATTTTCATTACATATCTTTGTCCTGATGTCCTTCTAGAAGCTGGAGCATTTCTCCATCTCAGCAGAAGAGGGCAGGATGGGTCCAAGGTGAGGGCACACTCTCCCCTGTTTATCTGGCACTCAAAGAGAAAGAGAAAATGAAAACAAGATGTGTTTCCCTGCCCAAGGCAAACACCAGCCTTTCCATCCTTACAGTCCTTCCTGACATCAGCACTAATTGAAACAACATCCCACTCACCTTTGCCATGTCTGGCAGAGGTTGCAGCTCTTTCTATTGCATCCCTCTAGCTTTCAAGTCAAGAGCTCCTGGGTCACTCAAGGAAAAGCAATCTTTTACCTGCTTTGCCATGCTCATGGCTGCAGACGTCCAGATGCCAGCAGCTGATGCCCACAAGGACAGCCAGCCTGGACTTATTTTCATTACATATGTTTGTCCTGATGTCCTTGTAGAAGCTGGAACATTTTTCCATCTCAGCAGAAGAGGGCAGGAGGGGTCCAAGTTGCAGGCACACTCTCCTCTTTTTCTGGCACACAAAGAGAAAGAGAAGATGAAAACCAGATGTGTTTCCCAGCCCATGGCAAACACCAGCCTTTCCATCCTTACAGTCTTCCTGTCATCAGCACTAATTGAAACAACATCCCACTCACCTTTGCCATGTCTGGCAGAGGTTGCAGCTCTTTCTATTGCATCCCTCTAGCTTTCAAGTCAAGAGCTCCTGTGTCACACAAGGAAAAGCAATCTTTTACCTGCTGTGCCATGCTCTTGGCAGCAGCAATGCAGATGCCAGCAGCTGATGCCCACAAGCACAGCCAGCCTGGACTTATTTTCATTACATATCTTTGTCCTGATGTCCTTCTAGAAGCTGGAGCATTTCTCCATCTCAGCAGAAGAGGGCAGGATGGGTCCAAGGTGAGGGCACACTCTCCCCTGTTTATCTGGCACTCAAAGAGAAAGAGAAAATGAAAACAAGATGTGTTTCCCTGCCCAAGGCAAACACCAGCCTTTCCATCCTTACAGTCCTTCCTGACATCAGCACTAATTGAAACAACATCCCACTCACCTTTGCCATGTCTGGCAGAGGTTGCAGCTCTTTCTATTGCATCCCTCTAGCTTTCAAGTCAAGAGCTCCTGGGTCACTCAAGGAAAAGCAATCTTTTACCTGCTTTGCCATGCTCATGGCTGCAGACGTCCAGATGCCAGCAGCTGATGCCCACAAGGACAGCCAGCCTGGACTTATTTTCATTACATATGTTTGTCCTGATGTCCTTGTAGAAGCTGGAACATTTCACCATTTCAGCAGAAGAGGACAGGAGGGTTCCAAGTTGCAGGCACACTCTCCTCTTTTTCTGGCACACAAAGAGAAGATGAAAACCAGATGTGTTTCCCTGCCCATGTCAAACACCAGACTTTCCATCCTTACAGTCCTTCCTGACATCATCAGCAACTGAAACAACATCCCACTCACCTTTGCCATGTCTGGCAGAGGTTGCAGCTCTTTCTATTGCATCCCTCTAGCTTTCAAGTCAAGAGCTCCTGTGTCACACAAGGAAAAGCAATCTTTTACCTGCTGTGCCATGCTCATGGCAGCAGCAATGCAGATGCCAGCAGCTGATGCCCACAAGGACAGCTAGCCTGGACTTATTTTCATTACATATCTTTGTCCTGATGTCCTTCTAGAAGCTTGGACATTTCTCCCTCTGAGCAGCAGAGGGCAGGAGAGCTCCAAGGTGAGGGCACACTCTCCCCTGTTTATCTGGCACTCAAAGAGAAAGAGAAAATGAAAATCAGATGTGTTTCCCTGCCCATGGCAAACACCAGACTTTCCATCCTTACAGTCCTCCTGACATCAGCACTAATTGAAACAACATCCCACTCACCTTTGCCATGTCTGGCAGAGGTTGCATCTCTTTCTATTGCTTCCCTCTAGCTTTCAAGTCAAGAGCTCCTGTGTCACACAAGGAAAAGCAACCTTTTACCTGCTGTGCCATGCTCATGGCAGCAGCAATGCAGATGCCAGCAGCTGATGCCCACAAGTACAGCCAGCCTGGACTTATTTTCATTACATATCTTTGTCTTGATGTCCTTCTACAAGCTGGAACATTACTCCATCTCAGCAGAAGAGGGCAGGATGGGTCCAAGGTGAGGGCACACTCTGCTCTTTATCTGGCACTCAAAGAGAAAGAGAATTGAAAACCCGATGTGTTTCCCTGCCCATGGCAAACACCAGCCTTTCCATCCTTACAGTCTTCCTGACATGAGCACTAATTGAAACAACATCCCACTCACCTTTGCCATGTCTGGCAGAGGTTGCAGCTCTTTCTATTGCATCCCTCTAGCTTTCAACTCAAGAGCTCCTGTGTCACACAAGGAAAAGCAATCTTTTACCTGCTGTGCCATGCTCTTGGCAGCAGCAATGCAGATGCCAGCAGCTGATGCCCACAAGCACAGCCAGCCTGGACTTATTTTCATTACATATCTTTGTCCTGATGTCCTTCTAGAAGCTGGAGCATTTCTCCATCTCAGCAGAAGAGGGCAGGATGGGTCCAAGGTGAGGGCACACTCTCCCCTGTTTATCTGGCACTCAAAGAGAAAGAGAAAATGAAAACAAGATGTGTTTCCCTGCCCAAGGCAAACACCAGCCTTTCCATCCTTACAGTCCTTCCTGACATCAGCACTAATTGAAACAACATCCCACTCACCTTTGCCATGTCTGGCAGAGGTTGCAGCTCTTTCTATTGCATCCCTCTAGCTTTCAAGTCAAGAGCTCCTGGGTCACTCAAGGAAAAGCAATCTTTTACCTGCTTTGCCATGCTCATGGCTGCAGACGTCCAGATGCCAGCAGCTGATGCCCACAAGGACAGCCAGCCTGGACTTATTTTCATTACATATGTTTGTCCTGATGTCCTTGTAGAAGCTGGAACATTTCACCATTTCAGCAGAAGAGGACAGGAGGGTTCCAAGTTGCAGGCACACTCTCCTCTTTTTCTGGCACACAAAGAGAAGATGAAAACCAGATGTGTTTCCCTGCCCATGTCAAACACCAGACTTTCCATCCTTACAGTCCTTCCTGACATCATCAGCAACTGAAACAACATCCCACTCACCTTTGCCATGTCTGGCAGAGGTTGCAGCTCTTTCTATTGCATCCCTCTAGCTTTCAAGTCAAGAGCTCCTGTGTCACACAAGGAAAAGCAATCTTTTACCTGCTGTGCCATGCTCATGGCAGCAGCAATGCAGATGCCAGCAGCTGATGCCCACAAGGACAGCTAGCCTGGACTTATTTTCATTACATATCTTTGTCCTGATGTCCTTCTAGAAGCTTGGACATTTCTCCCTCTGAGCAGCAGAGGGCAGGATGGGTCCAAGGTGAGGGCACACTCTCCCCTGTTTATCTGGCACTCAAAGAGAAAGAGAAAATGAAAATCAGATGTGTTTCCCTGCCCATGGCAAACACCAGACTTTCCATCCTTACAGTCCTCCTGACATCAGCACTAATTGAAACAACATCCCACTCACCTTTGCCATGTCTGGCAGAGGTTGCATCTCTTTCTATTGCTTCCCTCTAGCTTTCAAGTCAAGAGCTCCTGTGTCACACAAGGAAAAGCAACCTTTTACCTGCTGTGCCATGCTCATGGCAGCAGCAATGCAGATGCCAGCAGCTGATGCCCACAAGTACAGCCAGCCTGGACTTATTTTCATTACATATCTTTGTCTTGATGTCCTTCTACAAGCTGGAACATTACTCCATCTCAGCAGAAGAGGGCAGGATGGGTCCAAGGTGAGGGCACACTCTGCTCTTTATCTGGCACTCAAAGAGAAAGAGAATTGAAAACCCGATGTGTTTCCCTGCCCATGGCAAACACCAGCCTTTCCATCCTTACAGTCTTCCTGACATGAGCACTAATTGAAACAACATCCCACTCACCTTTGCCATGTCTGGCAGAGGTTGCAGCTCTTTCTATTGCATCCCTCTAGCTTTCAACTCAAGAGCTCCTGTGTCACACAAGGAAAAGCAATCTTTTACCTGCTGTGCCATGCTCTTGGCAGCAGCAATGCAGATGCCAGCAGCTGATGCCCACAAGCACAGCCAGCCTGGACTTATTTTCATTACATATCTTTGTCCTGATGTCCTGCTAGAAGCTGGAACATTTCTCCATCTCAGCAGAAGAGGGCAGGATGGGTCCAAGGTGAGGGCACACTCTCCCCTGTTTATCTGGCACACAAAGAGAAAGAGAAAATGAAAACCAGATGTGTTTCCCTGCCCATGGCAAACACCAGACTTTCCATCCTTACAGTCCTTCCTGACATCAGCACTAATTGAAACAACATCCCACTCACCTTTGCCATGTCAGGCAGAGGTTGCAGCTCTTTCTATTGCATCCCTCTAGCTTTCAAGTCAAGAGCTCCTGGGTCACTCAAGGAAAAGCAATCTTTTACCTGCTTTGCCATGCTCATGGCAGCAGCAATGCAGATGCCTGCAGCTGATGCCCACAAGGACAGCCAGCCTGGACTTATTTTCATTACATATCTTTGTCCTGATGTCCTTCTACAAGCTTGGCCTTTCTCCTTCTGAGCAGCAGGGGGCAGGAGAGTTCCAAGGTGAGGGCACACTCTCCCCTGTTTATCTGGCACTCAAAGAGAAAGAGAAAATGAAAACAAGATGTGTTTCCCAGCCCATGGCAAACAACAGCCTTTCCATCCTTAAAGTCTTCCTGACATCAGCACTAATTGAAACAACATCCCACTCACCTTTGCCATGTCTGGCAGAGGTTGCAGCTCTTTCTATTGCATCCCTCTACCTTTCAAGTCAAGAGCTCCTGTGTCACACAAGGAAAAGCAATGTTTTACATGCTTTGCCATGCTCATGGCAGCAGCAATGCAGATGCCTGCATCTGATGCCCACAAGGACAGCCAGCCTGGACTTATTTTCATTACATATCTTTGTCCTGATGTCCTTCTAGAAGCTGGAACATCTCTCTATCTCAGCAGAAGAGGGCAGGAGGGTTCCAAGGTGAGGGCACACTCTGCTCTTTATCTGGCACTCAAAGTGAAAGAGAAAATGAAAACAAGATGTGTTTCCTTCCCATGGCAAACACCAGCCTTTCCATCCTTACAGTCCTCCTGACATCAGCACTATTTGGAACAACATCTCTCTCACCTTTGCCATGTCTGGCAGAGGTTGCAGCTCTTTCTATTGCATCCCTCTAGTTTCAAGTCAAGGGCTCCTGTGTCACACAAGGAAAAGCAATTTTTTACCTGCTGTGCCATGCTCATGGCAGCAGCAATGCAGATGCCAGCAGCTGATGCCCACAAGGACAGCCAGCCTGGACTTATTTTCATTACATATCTTTGTCCTGATTTCCTTCTAGAAGCTTGGACATTTCTCCCTCTGAGCAGCAGACGGCAGGATGGGTCCAAGGTGAGGGCACACTCTGCTCTTTATCTGGCACTCAAAGAGAAAGAGAAAATGAAAACCAGCTGTGTTTCCTTCCCATGGCAAACACCAGACTTTCCATCCTTACAGTCCTTCCTGCAATCATCTGGAATGGAAACAACATCCCACTCACCTTTGCCATGTCTGGCAGAGGTTGCAGCTCTTCCTATTGCATCCCTCTAGCTTTCAAGTCAAGAGCACCTGTGTCACACAAGGAAAAGCAATCTTTTACCTGCTGTGCCATGCTCATGGCAGCAGCAATGCAGATGCCTGCATCTGATGCCCACAAGGACAGCCAGCCTGGACTTATTTACATTACATATCTTTGTCCTGATTTCCTTCTAGAAGCTGGAACATTTTTCCATCTCAGCAGAAGAGGGCAGGATGGGTCCAAGGTGAGGGCACACTCTCCTCTTTTTCAGGAACACAAAGAGAAAATGAAAGAAAGATGTGTTTCCCTGCCCATGGCAAACACCAGCCTTGCCATCCTTAAAGTCCTCCTGACATCAGCACTAATTGAAACAACATCCCACTCACCTTTGCCATGTCTGCCAGAGGTTGCAGCTCTTTCTATTGCATCCCTCTAGCTTTCAAGTCAAGAGCTCCTGTGTCACACAAGGAAAAGCAATCCCTTACCTGCTGTGCCATGCTCATGGCAGCAGCAATGCAGATGCCAGCAGCTGATGCCCACAAGGACAGCCAGCCTGGACTTATTTTCATTACACATCTTTGTCCTGATGTCCTTCTAGAAGCTCTAACATTTCTCCATCTCATCAGAAGAGGGCAGGAGGGGTCCAAGGTGAGGGCACACTCTCCTCTTTTTCTGGAACAAAAAGACAAAGAGAAGATGAAAACCAGATGTCTTTCCCTGCACATGGGAAACACCAGACTTTCCATCCTTACAGTCCTTCCTGCGATCATCAGCAATGGAAACAACATCCCACTCACCTTTGCCATGTCTGGCAGAGGTTGCAGCTCTTCCTATTGCATCCCTCTAGCTTTCAAGTCAAGAGCTCCTGTGTCACACAAGGAAACGCAATCTTTTACCTGCTTTGCCATGCTCATGGCTGCAGACGTCCAGATGCCAGCAGCTGATGCCCACAAGGACAGCCAGCCTGGACTTATTTTCAATACATATCTTTGTCCTGATGTCCTTCTAGAAGATTGGATATTTCTCCATCTCAGCAGCAGAGGGCAGGAGAGTTCAAAGGTGAGGGCAAACTCTCCTCTATTTCTCTAGCACTGAAAGATTAAGACAAAATTAGAACCAGATGTGTTTCCCTGGCCATGGCAAACATGAGCCTTTCCATCCTTCCAGTCCTTCCTGACATCAGCACTATATGAAACAACATCCCCCTCACCTTTGCCATGTCTGGCAGAGGTTGCAGCTCTTTCTATTGCATCCCTCTATCTTTCAACTCAAGAGCTCCTGTGTCACACAAGGAAAAGCAATCTTTTACCTCCTTTGCCATGCTCATGGCAGCAGCAATGCAGATGCCAGCAACTGATGCCCAAAAGGACAGCCAGCCTGGACTTATTTTCACTACATATCTTTGTCCTGATGTCCTTCTAGAAGCTGGAACATTTCTCCATCTCAGCAGAAGAGGGCAGGAGGGGTCCAAGTTGCAGGCACACTCTCCTCTTTTTCTGGCACTCAAAGAGAAAGAGAAGATGAAAACCAGATGTGTTTCCCTGCCCATGGCAAACACCAGCCTTTCCATCCTTACAGTCCTTCCTGACATCAGCACTAATTGAAACAACATCCCACTCACCTTTGCCATGTCTGGCAGAGGTTGCAGCTTTTATATTACATCCCTCTAGCTTTCAAGTCAAGAGAACCTGCTTCACTCAAGGAAAAGCAATCTTTTACCTGCTGTGCCATGCTCATGGCAGCAGCAATGCAGATGCCAGCAGCTGATGCCCACAAGGACAGCCAGCCTGGACTTATTTTCATTACATATCTTTGTCCTGAAGTCCTTCTAGAAGGTTGAACACTTCTCCATCTCTGCTGCAATGGTCAAAAAGGGTTCAAGTTTAGGGCACACTCTCCTCATGGCCTCTTGCACTCAAAGTCAAAGGGAACATGAAAAGCAGAAGTGTTTCTTTGCCCATGGCAGACACTAGCCTTTCCATCCTGACAGTCCTTCCTACAATCACCTGGAATTGAAACAACATCCCTCACATCTCTTTTTTGAACTTATTCAAGCATGAATAATAATAATGAGAATTTTTCTGTAAATCTTATTTCTGCATGGAAACGATCAGATAACTGGAGCTTTTTTCTCTAAAACAATCCTGCAAATTTGCATTGCTTATCTATGTACGCAAAATGTTTTTGCCATTCATCTCAAATATCAATTCATCTGGCTAAATAAGATAGAAAAAGTATTTACAGACATTTTTGGACATAGATTACTTTTGGTCAAGTGGGAAAGAATCCCTAAGCTGCAATCATGAAATTCTTTTATCACTTTCTCTGATTTAGCCAGTGTTACTAAAAGGGAAATAAGACACAGGCTTTTGATACCAGCTGCCAATTTAAGAATGATAATACGGTTTATTTTTCTTGGCTAAGATCAAAGTCCCGCATTTCAGGATTATCTCCAGCTCATCAAGTATAATTAACAGTTTTGGATAGCCACATTATTGTATAGCAATATTGTCTTCCTGCAAGGAATTTCATTGTTTTGACACGTGCCACAGGTTGTTAATAGATTGCCTGATTACCATTTATTTTTTTTATTGGCTTATGATGACTACAGAAAATTATACAGCAGCACCATAAAAACTTTAAATCCTATCCCATGTATCTGCACTCATACGAAAATAATATTGGAAAGCACTGGTGAAACTAAGATTACAAAATAAAGCAGAGGACAATTTCAGTGAAAGCCTGCAGGTTTTACAGCTCTGCCCATTTCAAACCCCTGAAGACATCCACGGGTTTCCTGCTGTGGGACACAGGCACTCACCTGCAGCTCAGCACTGCCTGCTCATGCCTGCGCACACCTTCAGGCTGGAACCAAGGAAATCCTCAGCAAAGACATCAGTACACTTTTGTTAGGATGACTTTCATAAAGAAGCATCAAATATTTCTTCACGAGAAATACTGCAAGTCCCTTTGACACTAGCCCTTATTTTAAATGTTTAGATTTGTGCTTCATTCAGGCGTGCTGTCACTCCCAAAAAGATTTTTATTCCTTTTCATTCTGAGGAACACAGTGATTTCTGCCTTGTTTACTGACTGTAGGCACAGCAATACTCCTGCACCTTCAGGGAAACAGCAAATCCATCTCTTTCACACCCTACTTCTATCAAGCTCATTCACCTTACAAGGTATTTATTGCAAGCAGCTCTTCCAGAAATGGAGATTAACAGAACCTGCAACCCAGGACACCTCAGTAAGCCAGTACTTTTCCTCTCCTGAAGGTGTAGGTAGACACAGAGCTGGAACATCTTTTCCAGAGCTGTGTGATGCTATCTCATCTCTGTTCCTTTACTGTTGACTCAGTCTCACTTCTTATCTAACCTGGTTGCATCCCAGGATTTCTGGTGCCAAAAATAAACTGACAGCTTTCATCACTAGTTAAAAGGAAACTGCAATAGGAAAAGCAATTTTTCTGATTTCTGTCTTGATCAGAGATGCTTCATGCAAGCCTGATGCGGTAGAAACAATATCAGCTTTAGAATGACAGTCATGACAGCAGCATTTTGCAGAGTACTTCAGAAAGAACTGTGCACTGCCCCAAGAGCTTCAGAGTGGCAGGCTGTCACAGTGTGCCAACCAGCTCAGCTGTGAGTTGGCACTGAAGCTGCACCACAGGGAGAACAAAGCCCCCTGTGCACCCTTGGAGAGCCAAGGGTTGGAGATTCATGAACCTTGAGCTCCTTTCCAACCCGGGCCATGCTGTGATTCTGGGATTCTCACCTTTGCCTCATCTGGCAGAGGGAGGCAGCTCTTTCTCTTGTCTCCCTATGGCTGTCAGGTCACCAGGGCCAGTGTCACACAGGGAACTGCAAACACTGTGTGTGCTGTGCCCTGCCCATGGCAGCACAGAGGCAGCTGCCAGCAGCTGATGCCCACAAGGACAGCCAGCCTGGACTTCCTTTGATTCCTTCCCTTTGGATCAGCGTCCTTCAGGAAGGCGGAACATCTCTCCAGCTGAGCAGCAGAGGACAGCAGGGCTTCGTTGTCTGGGCATGTTC